>NC_088284.1:57368012-58568012 GCF_036013445.1 Caloenas nicobarica | reverse complement strand
GATGTAGGGCAAGACAGAAATTATTCTTCTAACTTTTATTGTGTTGGTCTTTGGTAACTGTGTCCCTCTAACTTTTGTACATCTGGTATAGATAATGTATTAACTTAAATTTCCGTTGTTTAAAAAGCAAATAGTTGCTTATTCATTCTGGGCTTCTCATTATGTTTTTAGATTTTGAAGAATTTTACATCTGTTCATCTCTCCTATGTGGAACTGAAACAAATGGGCCAGCAGCAGACTGGAAGTTACCCTGTTCACTTTCACCTTTGTGGGGATGTGGATGAAAAAGGAGGTTATAGTTTCAAGACTTACCTGGAAGGTCTTTCCATTCATCACTGTTTTTCCAGATGTGTGACTATTCATGGAACTAATGGCTTGCTGGTAGGTGCCAGGAGAGTAAAACACACTGTGTTTAAATAAGTGTTATAAAGAGCATTTAGAGCAAAAATATTCCCCTCCCTTATTCAAGTTTTATGCTTAGCAATGTTTTTTTATTTCAATGAATAAAGGAACAAGTGCAAACAGTAACTTTTAACAGATCTTACCATTCTGTTTTTCAGATTCTTGCAGGCAGCTAAGCTGTCCAGACATAGTAGTGTGTTTTTAAGGGATGAATAAAACTGTGTGTTTGATTCATCTGAACTGCTGATACTAAAGCTTCACTCTGCAGCTGTGCCAAGATAGTAAAACTAAATGGTACTTGTCAAATAAATCTCAGTAAATGCTATTGCTACTGACATAATGAACTTGTATTTCTGCAGATAAAGGACACCATTGGCTATGACACACTGGGTCACTGTTTCTTCACAGAAGATGGCATTGAGCAGAGGAATACTTTGTTCCACAACCTTGGGCTAGTCACGAAACCAGGCACTCTTCTTCCTACAGATAGAAACAGCAGCATGTGTATTGGTATTAGGGATAAAGTCTATGGGACTTACGTCCCAGTGCCAGCCACAGACTGCATGTGAGTATTTCATAGTGAAAAAGTAAAACCAAACCAGCTACAGCAGTTAAACTGCTGGTGATCTCTTGACAATATACAGATGGAAACATTTTTATGTATAGTTTAATGAATGCAGACACCTTAAATGTAGTTCACATAGTAGTGGTATTAAAAAAAAAAGGAAAAAAAACCTAGTGTTTCATTAAAGAGAGAAAAGAAGTTATTTTGTGGGAAAACTCTTGTTTCTTGCAATACTTGTTCAATAGACTTTTAAGGATGCGTCCTAACTTCTGTGTAAAGGCATGCACATTCTCAAGCTGTCACTGCTGTTTTTTCTGCATGCTACTAATATCTTGTAGAAGCTTATTCAAACAGTTTTTATTGCATGGAGTATCCGAACAACATTAATAAGTAAAATACTGTACATTGAACTAAAGAAAGAAGCATTTTTGACTTCGAAATGTGGAGGGGGTTATGATTTTTATTTCATATGTGAAGCAGTAACTTCAGACATCAGTTTAGCTTTTTCTGATGTGCTTGTTACAAAGGGGTGATATTTCTGTATGAGCTAGAGCTCTTCTATAATAACTTCTTTCTGAATAATTTTTCAGGGCAGTTTCGACATTTTGGATTTCTCACCCCAACAATCATCTTATAAATAATGCAGCAGCAGGTTCACAGGTGAGGCATATGGTTATAATTCAACACAAATTACTTGTGCCACTGGTATTTGTAAAACCTGTAACATTTACACTCCAAAACGAGACACGTTTTTCTTTTATGTATGAATATATTCAGCAGCATATTGGCATTACAAGTGCAGTTTGTCAAGGTGTGCATTGAAGAGATGCCAAAAGTCTTTGTTCTGGCTGGAACAGAGGAGATTTCTTCCTCCTTTGTAGTTAATAGACCTGACAATAGTATCAATGTGTGTATGTCATGAGTTTACTGTGTGACTGCAAGATTTGTCTTCATAGTTGTAGTCCTGGAATGAAAAATAACTGCAAGAAATGTTTGTTGTGTAAGAAACAGCTGAAACACTTTTATGGTCAGTCAGTCATTTGATTCCCATCAGCGACTGCTGATAAGCTTTTTTTCTTGTTATGAACCTTATATTTGTTCAAATCTCTTGTCACAGCTACGTGCAAAGTAAAGCTGAACTACTCAGTACGTGTTGCGGAGAAGGGGGCTGGAGTCTGTTCTAGTGCTACATTGGATGAGAGGCTGAGATGTGCACAGTTTTGAGTGGATTTTTGTGAAGAGATCAGTGGGAATGTAAAATGGGGAAGATGGTGGTGGTTGTTGCAAAGGCTCCAGTTCTGGAAGGAGGATATGCATATGTGTCGGTGTATTCTTAGGCACACAATACATAAAACTGTTTTTAACAGAACAGGATTGCAAATATTTAAATGAGATGAAAGATCTAGAATATTTAAAAAAAAAAAAACACAACAAACACAACACTTTGAAAATTTTATTCTACTTTTTGTGTGGTCTGGCTGCTTGGTGGGTTTTTTTTTTTTTCGACAAATTTTCCTGGTTGACTGTCTACCACTAGAACAGATCTGGACACACTTATCAAATCAAACCAATTATTCTCTTCCCAGTGCAGTGTCTTTCCATTTTGTCTCCTTTATGTCCTATACGTTTACTGTGTATTAGCATTGCAGGCTAAGTTAAAGGAAACAGCTTCCTTCATCTAGTGCTTAAAACCCTGCATGGTCTTTTTGTGCCTCTGTAGTGTATCCCAGTAAATGTTTCCTTTTGTTACCAGAATGTGCATGGTCAGAGCAAGCATTTGTGCATGTTATGAAGTTTTGCCACTCTGATATACCTCCCTTGCATGGGTATAAACATGATAGTATAAAGGGACTACAGCTTATTATGTTTCAAAACCAGAATGCTTCAACTGTGTTGAGACAAACTCTGCAGTGTAGAGCTTTTGCTGATATAAACTGTAACAATTCACAAGCAAATAAAATAATTCCATTGGCCCCCCCAGCTTCTTCATTACACAATGAAGCCTGTTGTAAGGGTGTATCAGCAATAGATGTTTCTTTTGTTTGAACTGTATGTGAGAGAGGAGGAGGAAAAAGCCTTTTTCACTTTTCCGAATGCTTGCAAGTGCTTAAGGAGCTTTTAAGGTTATTAAACTTTTTTCCAAGCATTGGGATATGTTTCAGATGAAATTTACTTGAGTCTGCCAAGCACAGAGCTGTATTTAATTATATGTGAAGTAAGATTTTGGTATTTTTATTAATGGAACATCCACATTTGCTTTGGAATTGTTAATCACCAGAAATGTCAAAGTATGTCATCATTACGGATGGGAGTATGTTACTGAGAAGCGGAATTTCCAGGACTGTTTAGAAAATGAGTATTTTCTCAGAATGAAATGCATGAAATCTTTTAAGCCCAAATGAATTAGCTTTATCCGTGTTTGTTGAACAGGAGTATGATGACTATTTTTCATGAGATGAACCACTCAGTATGCAATGTTTCTTTAGCTACTGTCTAACCCTTTTATGTGCCTTATGCAATAATTCTTTTATTTTTATAAAGGCGCAGAGCATGTGGTCAGGCAAAATTTTTCGTGTTTATAGGTATCTGCTATGCAGGTGCTGTTGCGATGCCACATCTTGTGAACCCAAATATGGTTGAAAGGGGAACTCTTAGAGGTCTCATTTAACAGACAAGTCCAGTTTCTTTAAGAGCAGGGATGTTGAAGAAGTGGAGAAAATGAACAGATGCTGAAATTATTACTGCATGTTATTGGCACAGTGCTCTGAATTGGCCAGACTTCTTGATGTGCTTTTTTCCCTTCTTCTGAAAGCTCTTGTGGCTTTTTTGGCTGTGTCATTAAATTCTGGTGTGAATGGAGATTAACAAACCTTAGTCAGACTGTAACAGTAAGGAGGGGAGAAGAGTTTTTGAGTATTTTACTGTAAATGGTAAGATTTACTAGTAAACAAAGAAAAATTGAGTGCCTGTGATGAAATATAACTGAAATGCAAAAATTACATTAACTGACAGTTTTCTGGTTGGAAACATTAGAGGATCTTAAATGTGTGGTGTTGCATGGCTTCACTGAGAAGCAAAACACTTTTTAGTACATATTGTTCACTGGAATATAGCCTCATTTGCAAACTTCTAATTTGTCATTGGGCAGTTGTTTGGAGACTTCATTTTGAAGAATATATTCTGTTGTGCACAATTGGATTTAGATGTGTCCTTATTCTCTTCCTTGCTTAAAATATCCATGTTCACCTTAGTGTACATTTATTTTCTGATTAGAAATATCAGCACCCATGGTAGTATCAGACTCACTTAAAAGTAATGTCATTCTCTCCTTACTTGCAGGATGCTGGAATATGGTATTTATTCCACCGGGTTGCTACGGGGGATTCTCATAGTTTAGCCATTGAAACCAAATCAGAGCTTACACCCCTAGGAATCTTCTATAACAACAGGGTTCATTCTAATTTTAAGGTAAGTTATTATCTCTTTTAACAATTTTTACAGTTCTTTGTTTGTAACTATTCTATATTAGGACTTCTCTGTTTACATTTTAAGCTGGTTAGGTGATAGATTCATGGTGTGTTTGAACTTCACGATTCTAACTGGATATTGTACAACAGTGTATAATCAGCACGTGTATAGTTTCTTGCCACATTTTGAGTATTCACTGTATTTAATATCTGTGTAAGGCACAAATAACTAAAATCAATTAATACTTCTAGTGAAATATATTATCTCAAAAGTAGCATTTCAGATGCTACTCTCTTACTGATAGCATTGTTTCCTACTCTGAAGAAAGCTGACCCTTGCAGCATCAAAGTTTATTACAGTTGTGATTCATCCAGTAGCTTCCTGGAATAGGTACTAAGGTACTAATGTACAGTAACTCAGGTGTTATCATATCATGGCACAGTCTCTGACTAGAGATTAAGCTTTCAGGTTGCCTTCAGGAGCCTAGCCATTGGCAACAGTGTCTTGTTAGAGTTTTCTCAGCCTAGATAGGTGTTTCAGCTTTATGGCTCTTATCTTTAAACAAGGCTAGCAGTTTGTGTGTTAAAATTCCATGGTAAAAGAGTGAACTCCACTAGCAGGTCAGAGGATCTACTCATGTAGGAGCACTCAACTGTAATCATAATTTGAATCGGAGGTGAAAGCAGCTGCAGGTATTTGTGTACGTAATTCAGGTTAAATAACACAAATGCTTCCTTCTGCTCCTCTTTCTCAAGTAAATTATTTCATACTGGATTATTGAGTTTGAAGCTGATAATTGCTCGAGCAAAAATCAGCATTAGTAGTGAAGGTAGTTTAGTTTTAAAGGAAATATAAAGCATTTTTCACAGTGTTGGTTTTTTTCCCCCATTTGTGAGAATATTTTGAATTCACCACAGGATTGTCTTCCAGATTTTCCAGAACAGCATCTGTAAGTAAGTGTAAACCTCAAATAGTTAGATATTCTGAAATAAATCTGAAAAGAACTTTGATTTTCCATTACTTTTTTTCTTTTATAATCCCAGGCAATTATTGTCCTCTATCCAAATTAGCATAGACAGATGCTGTTTTCCTCTTCCACAATATATTAGTTAAGCCCAAACTGAAAGATCTAGGAGTTTTTAATATATATATCGGATGGAACGTGAAGTTTAAATTTTAGAAATGTGATGTCTAGTCTAGTTTTTGATAGTATGAATTTTCTTTCCTTGCTTGTTTCAGGCTGGTTTGTTCATTGATAAAGGCGTTAAAACAACTAATGCTAGTGCTGATGATCCCAGAGAATATCTTTGTTTGGACAACAATGCAAGGTAAAGGATATTTTCTTCCAAGTGAGTGAAAAATGTCAAAGTTCTGAGACTGCCCTTACATTCATATGAAGAAAAACATATTTAAAACAATATAATTACTTATAAATAGTAATCAAACATATACGTTCTTTCAGATATTCATATATTCTTTTTCCCTTATTTGTTCATCTGTTTCGGGAACAACAGAGCACAGTGAGCCTTAAAGGAGTTGGTCGTTCCTTCTGACCCCTTGCTCAGGGTAGTTTTCAGCCTCTTAGAAGACCATCACGTTAAACATGCTCCACTGTCATGCTTAAAGTGTTTTTTGGAATTGCTGTTAAAATTAAAGTCTTACTTTAAAATCTGCTCTTCTGATTTATGACTCAGTTTTAAATAATTGTTAGAAAAACGCTTACAGCCAAGTAATATGTTCATATGCCTTTCCTACTGCTGAATGCTTCCTGCTGTACCTCCTAGACATGGAGATCATAGCTCTGGTGCAGTTTTACCGAAGGCTATTTGCAAAGATAGTATGATCAGCCACATTCTTTGTAGTTTACCAAGTGAGAGAAAACAGTGAAGAGTCTAGGAAAATTCCAGGTTATACTGTTCCTGGTTAGTCTTGTCCTGAACTTCAAATAAAATACCCTGGGATAGTGGTCAAATGACAGTATTGGATAACTGTCAACATTTCGGTGTGACAACTAAGCATTAAGATTGAAAATACGGTTCATAAGGTTATCTTTATGTCTGATTAACCTGTGTTTAGGATGAGGATAGTTAAGTGATAATTGCAGATGCAGAAAGGAAAGTTCTCAGTTTTGCCAGTGCTTGAAACTTCTTGATCTGGAAATTAACTCACTGGTGCAAAGTTTTGACAGAAAACCCTTAAAACCCTTGTGGATTATCTCAGTCATAACAGGTAGTCAAGAGGAAGATATGAGGGGCAAAATACAGTGTGAGAACCTGTAGTATTTTGACAGGGCTTCAACAGAGGATGGGGGAAACTCAGTGCATGACATGGGGTTCGTATTTCACAGCAGCCAAAGAAGTAATGAGGCACTCTGTAACTACACGAGGCCACTAATCACTGTACGTGGAACCAAACTGGAGGGATTTAAACATTAACTGAGAAGCCCAAGACTGTCAAAAACAAACATTCACCTGTTCTCCCCTTCCTTCTTTGGCAGAGGGGGACAGGGCAGAGCCAAATTAGAGTAGAGTACTAGATGATTGGGATAAGGGGCATATATATCTTTACCCCCTCAAAATGCTTTTTTATATTTTTTTTTAATGGGATCTTTTTCTCTGGGATCTTGAAGATAATCAAGTGAAAGCTTCCAACAGTCTTAAAACAGGCGGTTTCTTCCTGTTGTCTAAAATAGATTCCAGCCATAACTTACTGTATGAGACCATCTTGGTAGCAATGCAGAGTGTTAGGGTTGGAACATAAAAATACTTCAGGTATGCTTAAAGAAGGAGCAGTTTGAAAGATCTGAAGGAGCATTTAGACAAACCTCCAGCCTTTTTATTTGTGTAGTGCATGTCAGCCCTGTGTATCCTTCCAAGGAGCTTCAGTTCCCTCCGTCAAACTTTCACAATTATGCTCCAGTACAAGTGGGGAGGAAGTACTTTGGGGAGGGTGAAAAGAAAAAGCAAGGAGATAAAAGGAGGTGAGATGCAGCTAAAGTAACTTGGGGAGATTGAGCAAAAGCCTATGAAAGTTACTGGAAAAGAGAAGTTTTATGTTCCTTCTTCATTATACCCTGAAGACACTTTCTTAGAAATAGAGTGCTAGAGATGCACCTGGTTTTGGCTTCTGTCATTCCAGACATGAAGCAGAGTAGATTTTGCTTATCAGATGTGCATGAGTGTTTATCTTTCAGGCTCTCTCAGCCCAACATATACGACACATGTAAAACAAACAGTATTCTTATGCTGAGTGTTTGGGGTTTTTATTTGTCCCAGGTTTCGACCTCATCAAGATGCAGATCCTGAAAAGCCCCGAGTTGCTGCCCTGATTGACAGATTAATCTCTTTCAAAAACAATGATCATGGGGCCTGGGTCAGGGGAGGGGATATCCTCATTCAAAACTCAGGGTAGGTATCCGGAAGCAAACAGCTGCATGTTGTTAAGAAATTTCCCCTGAAGCTTTGTTTATGAAAGTGCATTACAACAGGGTTATAAGAGATTAATGCGTAACTCGAGGAACTTCTCAATATCTTGAACTGCTTTCACACCAGTCCACTACTTTAAATAAAACAAGTTTATATGTGATTACCTGAGAACTGGCCTTAAATGGCAAAAAGAAACTGTGTAATAAAAAGAAGTCTAAAAGCTGGTAGAGACAGTAAATCTATACTGAGGTATCTGCGCTTTTCCTGAAGCTCTCATGTTCCTGCTTAAAATACATTAAAAAAGACTTGATTTTTTTTTAACAGCAACAATTTTTAAGAGTTAAGTGTGCGATGGTTCTAAATTCTATTAATTGAAAAATGCAGGCTTTCTTCAGTGCATAGCAGGATGTGCTCTTACAGTAGCTCATTGTAGGATAATCCAGAAAACGTGAGTAAAGCTTTGAACTTTCTTTTAGGTTTGCAGACAATGGAATAGGTTTGACGTTTGCTAGGTGAGTGCTTTACATTAATCACTTCTGATTTTTCTTGCATAAAACCTTAGAAAATATATATCCATCTATTAAAATTAATAGCTATACTTTCATAAGGCTATGGTTTCATTTTGAGGCCCATTTCTGTTTCCAGTGCAGATTATGTGTTAAAGGCTATAAACTAACACAGCTGCCAAAGCTTGTACTTTAATTCAACCTGTGCTTGGTTTACACCACAATTTGTTGCCTCTTCACCAGAAGGGTTATGTTTATCCAGGTGTTTTTGGTATTGTATGATTCCTTAGGCATTTTTGATTTTTCCTCCTGAACAGTTGAAGGTGAGTAACGGAAAAGAAAGGAGATGAGCTTTTAGAGAGGGCAGAATCTCTTTCTAATGAAAAAGAATCAAGTAACTTAGTAAGCCAAAAGTGCTTCCATTTGGGTTATGACAAACTGCTTCTAGGATTGCAAAAGTGGGCTGTAAAAAAAGTGCTGCACTACAAAGGGAGATGGAAAATTTAAAGCTCAGCTGTGTGCTGGCATTTCAAACAGCCTGTAATACTGTTAATGATTACATTTATTAATCTATGTACTGTAAATTAAGTCTAAATTGCGATGCTGTAGGAGGACTGTTATAGAAATAAAAGTAGACCTATGCCTTGGTATGTCCATCTTCCAAAGAGTCTTGGCTAAAAGCTTATCTCTGATGTTGCTTTGATAGTGACGGGAGCTTCCCAAACGATGAAGGTGCCAGCCAGGAGGTATCAGAGTCACTGTTCATAGGTGAGAGCAAGAATTATGGGTTTCCAGGAGGCCAAAATAAATATGCAGGGACTGGAGGAATAGACAACAAGGCGCGCACTCTGCCTAGAAATCGGTGAGTACATTCTGAGTGAAGGAAGTAGATTATACATGAAACATTCTCTGTTTTAGATATAAACACCCTTCTTGCTCAAGCTGTGAGAGATTAGGACTGTATTGAAGGTGATGCCCTATTTTTCTTTTTACCGCTTCGTGTGCAGCTGTGTCATTCTCATCTCTTTACTGAGTCAGTTTTCATCTGATGCTACCATAGGTCACTTTTCCATAGTGATTTAAGTTATCCTGCTTTAGTGAAACCTTAGTCTTAAATGACATTTGGGCCTGGAAGTGGGAAAGAAAAAGCTTTCAGGTAAAAGGATTTCAAGAGTCAGTTTAGGCCTAAAGACTACAGTCTCTGTGTGACAAATCCCAATTTGTGACCATGATCTGGTTGGCTGTGATGCTGGTTTAACACAGTGTCAAGTCCTACCCTTGCCATGGAACAGGAAGGAATGGTGAGGTAGGTCTAGGCCACCCTGGTTTTTTTGCTGCTTAGCCGTTTGGAGGGAGGAAGTTAATATGGCGGTGATATATCAAGTATTCAGTCTAGTTGAGCAGAATCGCAGAACAGTTGAGGTTGGAAGGGACCTCTGGACATCATCTTGCCCAACTCCCTGCTCAAGCAAGGCCACCTAGAGCTGGTTGTCCAGGACCACGTTCAGTTGGCTTTAGAATATCTCCAAGGATGGAGACTCCACAACCTCCCAGGGTAACCTGGGCTAGTGTTCAGTCACTGTCACAGTGAGACAGTTTCTCCTTATGTTCAGGAGGAACCTCCTGTGTTTCAGCTTGTGCCCATTGCCTCTGGTCCTGTCACTGAGCACCACTTCAAAGAGCCTTACTCAGTCGTCTTTGCCCCCTCCCTTCAGAGATTCTTATACATTGATGAAATTCCTGCCTGAGCCTTTTCTCCTCCAGGCTGAACAGTCTGAGGTCTCCTAATGTTTCCTCCTATGAGAGGTGCTCCAGTCACTTAATCATCTTTGTGGCCCTTCATTGGACTCTTTCCAGTAGTTCCATGTCTGTCTTCTACTGGGAACAAGGAGTCTAGGTGTGGCTTCACTAGTACTGAATAGAAAGGATCATCTCCCTTGAACTGTTGGCAACACTTCTCCCAGTGCAACCCAGAATACCGTTTGTCTCTTTGTGTCAAGGACACATTGTGGCTTATGGTCAAATTGGTTTCCACCAGGACCCATAGGTCCTTTTCACTGGTGCATAGGGTTGTTCCTCCCTACGTGCAGGACTTTACACTTCCTCATGCTGAACTTGATGAGGTTCCCATCTGCCCTTTTCTCCAGCCTGTTGAGGTCTGTCGGGATGGCAGCATGACCCTCTGGTGTGTCAGCTGCTCCTCAGAGTTGTGTATCCTCTGCAAACTTGCTGATGCTACACTCATACCCATCATCCAAGTCACTGATAAGGTGTTAAACAAGATCGGAACCAGTATTGACCCCTGGTGTACACCACTAGTTACTGACCTTCAAGAAGACTTCATGTCGCCACCCTCTGGACCCAGCCATTCAGCTAGTTTTCGGTCCACCATACTTCATGAGAATCTTATGTGACAGTGTCAAAAGCCTTACTGAAGTTTAGGTAGACCATGTCCACTGCTCTCTGCTCAGCTACCAGGATATTCATTTCATCACAGAAGTTTGTTAGGTTGGTCAAGCATAACTGCTCCTTGATGAATCCATGCTGATTACTCCTGATGACTTTCTTGTCCTTCATGTGCCATGAAATGGTTTCCAGGATTATCTGCTCCAGCACCTTCCTGGGGATCAAGCTGGGGCTTACCAGCCTGCAGTTCCCTGGTTCCTTCTTCAAGTTAGAAGTGACATTTGTTTTCCCGCAGTTTATGAGCACTTCTTGCGGTTACCATGATCAGTTGAAGAGGAGTGTTATTCTCCAGCTGTATTTTCTGTATTTGGGAAGGGGCACTTTTGCAAATGGACAGTGATGTCTCTTTTAACAGGAAAATTCAAAAGAGTGGGAGATTTTTTGTCGCATTCTAGACATGAGGAAGAAATTTTTTGCAATGAGGGTGGTGAAACACTGGAACAGGTTTCCCAGAGAGATGGTAGATGCCCCATCCCTGGAGACATTCAGGGCCAGGCTGGATGTGACTTTGAGCAACCTGATCTAGTTGAAGGTGTCTTTGCTCATTGCCAGGGGGGCTGGACTGGATGACCTTTGAAGATCCCTTCCAATCTGCACTATTCTATGATTCTCTTATTAAAGTGCAGAAGCAAGTTCTACTTTACTAAGATCTAACCTGCAAGTTTTTCTCTTCATGTTGCTTTCTTGATTCATCTGTGAAGAGTGCATTTATGATACAGATTCAGGTTTATAATGAGTTTTGTTACAGGATGCTATAAATATTTGCTTGCATTAACAGGACATTTCCAATCAGAGGCTTTCAAATTTATGATGGTCCTATTCACCTTACCAAGTGCACATTCAAAAACTTTGTACCAACTCCAGACAGATTTACCAGTGCAGTTGGATTCTTGATGAAAAATCCGTGGCAGATGACACCAAAAAACAACATTTCTCTTGTGAAGTTTGGTCCAAACGTAAGTTTATTACAAGTTTTCTTTCATTCTTGCAAATAGCTTCCTTTTCTTCTTGGTGTATTTGAAATGAACATCCAAGGGCCCTAGCTGATCTTAGCTATACATTCCTACTCTGGAGTTTCTCTCTTTGTTGGAAGTCACTTTTGTCTCCCAGGCAAAAATAGTACCAAGGGAAATGTAGGATATGCTGCAATGATGATCTCTTTCATGGCTAATGGTAAAGCTGAAATGAGATCTTTGTAAGGTTTGGTATATCCTTAGTAATGAATTTTCAGCTGCAAATATTAACGCTGTTCAGAAGCAAGAGCTGGCCTGAGCCTATTACTAAAAATCAAAATGTCCATTTTGCAAGATTTTACTGCCCTTGCTCTAAAGTTTTTAATCAACTTTAACAGATTCATGTGTTCCTGCAGGTATGCAAATGTTAGTCTGTGCTTTGCCTAGGGAAAAAAACCCACAACTATTTTAATTGTTATTGCTAGGTTTCTTTGAAAGCCTTCTTTGGAAAACCTGGTCCCTGGTTTGAAGAAGGAGATCTGGATGGTGACAAGAACTCAATATTTCATGATCTAGATGGTTCGGTGACTGACTACAAGGACACCTATGTGGGCAGAATGGATAACTACTTGATTCAACACCCCAAATGCATTAATATTACAGAATGGAGTGGAGTGGTTTGCAGTGGGACCTATGCACAGGCTAGTACTCTTGTAGCTTTCTCTTTGGGGCAAATCTACAATATGAACAACTTGTGGGAGCATGGGGAGTGTAAGAACCGCAAAATTACCTATCTTTGGATTGAAAAATTATTTGACTTTTAAAAATACTTCTATGCATATTACACTTTTCAGCCAGTCGTGTATATCGTGTTCCTTTCATCATACAAACTAGGAGTACAGTATTAGATGCTGCAAGGTAAAACTAAATGTGTATGCATGCAAGGAGTTCTGTGTTGCAGCCCTATCTGCTAAAACCTTTTCGTATTGGAGGTCTTTTCTTCCACTGGAGCTCTGTCTGTCTCTTTTTCACAGGGTGGGTTTTAAAGGGCTGCTTTTTTCTTTTTCTTTTTTTTTCTTTTTTTTTTTTTTTTTAAATAGTGATGTTAAATACCACCTTCTGCATACAAATCTCACATAGGTTTGATTCTCATTCTGGTTCCTATTCTATATGAGTTTGGCCAAGTACCACAGCTGGTTCTGTACATATTTTCTTCCCCTCCCCTTTTTTCGTCCGTAAAATGGGCAAAATCTACAACAGTTTTTCAAATAGGGCTCTTCTTCAGGAGATATTTGTGTATTGCATAACTCAGAACATCAAATTGCAGTGTTGTGGCTAATAATGTACTTACTATTGTTCACTATTTAATTTCCTTTTATACAGTGTCCAAATCTTTCCTCTCTTGTTTCATCTTCCTTTATATCATATAGGTTTATGTCCAAACCTGGAATGGACAGAATCTTTCTATGACTATCGTACGAGATGAGTACCCAGCCAATCCCATGGTTCTTAGAGGCATTAATCAGAAAGCTGTCTTTCAACAATACCAGCCAGTAGTGATGCTCCAAAAGGGCTACACAATACACTGGAATGGAAAAGCTCCAAATGTCACCTATCTTTATCTCATTAACTTCAACAAGTACGTTTACTTTCTTTCATGTCATTGATCCATAAGGCAATACTGTAGTAATGTCCTGCAGATTTGGAATCATGAGAGCTTGCAATCATCAGTAAGACTGGATCTTGTTGTTATTTTGGGGGGCTTTGTTTTGTTTTTGTTTTGTTTGGTTTTAATAATTACAAAAACTAAAGTGTGAAAAACAAGAGATAAAGCAATAGACTTGCACCTAAAGTTAAACTTCTGTCTAGTACAGTGTCTTTATGGAAAATCCTTTAAAGAAAATGTGCAAATAGTGATGTTGAGCAGAACTGGAGTTGAATAGTTTAGCATACTTGATTTTGTTGTGAGCTAAACTTGTTAAATGTATAAAGCATGAAAACAAATATATCCTGAGAGAACTGAAGTTGTTATAATGTTTAATGAAATACTTCGTGTAGAGAGGGGAAGAAAGTTCTGGTTGAGAGCTTTTTGTGTTCCTGGTACTTGTTTTTTTGCGTGATCTCTTTGCGTATTGTCATCTAATCTGTTCCTGTGGTGAATCATACATTTTCGTTTGTTTTCAGGAATGACTGGATTCGCGTTGGCCTTTGTTATCAACCAAATACAGATTTTGTTATAGTATTGGAAACATTTCAAAGGCGGTCATCTGCTCTGTCGAGCAAGGTAGAGCGCTACATGCCTGTACCTTCAATGATGGAGCTCGAAAAGAATCGATCAGACAAGAAGTTTTACTTTGACAACAGTACTGGGTAACTTCTTGTAATTTGACCTTATTGGAGGATATCGTATAACCCCAAAGTGTACAGTCTGATAGTTTTAAAAGGAACTGCTTGAGACACCTGCATAAGAGGAAGGTTGTTGTGGAGAAGCCCAGAGGCTGTTTGACAAGATGCTTTATGACTTCAAATCTCCAAAATACAGTGGTTGTCATTGAAACACTTTAACAAGAGCACCACAGTTGCTATAGATATTTCCCACCCCATGTGTGGGGAAAATGTGGTATCTGATGTGCTGCAGAGCAATGTATTTCAGGAAGTAACTTCTAAGTCTTCAAAGAAAACATGTACCTTCTTGTTAAACTGAAAATTCTAGAAATTTCCAAGAAGTTTTCTGTTCCAAGAACCTTTCAAGAATGTATTTCTGAAAATCCTAATCTGTTTTCAGCCTTTTTGAAAGTATTTAGTCCTATTCTCTCTTTCAACAGTACCTGATAGAGGCTGCTGAGTTCTTTCTGAGAGGTTTAGAATATGGTCAACTTTGAGTAAATTAGGTCCTACATATATCACTTCTATGATTTGCTGTAATTTATAATTTGTACTCCTATTTATTTTGTTCCCTTATCTGCTACATTGTCTGTCTATAGTAAATATGTAGATGAAAGTAGCTTTTGAGGAGACATTTAAGTTTCTTTTGTCTAAGAGCTACATTGATAACAGTCAAATACATAATGGAAGAATTACCAGTCTCTGTGTACTGTGGACATTAATGAGCATTACCCCCTAAACTGCATTTCCGGGCATTTGGAACAGTACAATTACATTGTCTAGTGCTGGTGGGTGAAGCTGAATATCCAAACATATCAGCAAATATCTATGATCAAAGAAAACATTTATGCTCTGCTGTTTGGTTTTTGTTTCCTGCAAGCCACTGATTTGAGGAGTGGCTGGTTTTTTTCCAAGCATTTGCATTCATAATGATGTCTCCTTTAATTGTGGGAAATTTCAGATATGTCAGTAGAGACTTCCTAACTCTAGTAAACTGTAAATATTTTGAAAAAGTTTGAACAATGGTGCAGAAATGAATACTGTAGTTTCTCTGCTTATGAAAACCACGAAATAGAGCTGTTAAGGTTTAACATAAATACCTGTTTTTCCAGCAATTGATCTAGATTCTTTTCCCCCCTTTTGTGTAGATTACTGTTTTTATTTCTTCAAGCCAAATATGATAGGGATGGTCACAGTTATTGCTCATCTCAGGGATGTGAAAGGATCAAGATTGTGACCAAAGATTCAGCAAAAGGCATCAGTAACTGCATGGCAAAAGCTTACCCAAAGTACTACCAAGGACCAACTGTCATTAAGCAGATGCCAGTAAAAACTACTGTACCATGTACAAAATGCGGCACAACTCAGGTAAAATAAAATAAGCAAAAAGTTTCATGAACTGCATAGTTGGTGTTGCTGTCTACTCATTTAAGGAAGGGTTGGAGTCTTTCAGCACAGAATACTGCACCTGCCAGTTTGCGATGGTCACATCATTAATTTCCTGTACAACAGAAGGCAAGGAGTCCCTTGCTCTTTGAAAAGAGTTTTTGCTCTTTGAAAAAATACTTTTCACCTCTCACTCGAGTGCTACAGAGAAGGGACATAGGTAGATCTGATGTCTTGTACTGCAGTATTGTCTGTACTCTGTGTAGGATAGCTTTGCTGCAGAGATCTATATGTTATTGGCCAACCTTCTCTCTTCTTTGGATCTTTGCTTATTAGCATGATCTTGAAATTATATTACCCAGTTTAGCTATAGAAGCTGAGAAGAATACTGAAAGCAAGGAATAGAATGGGTTACACTATGCAACATATTTGCTAGTACCGTAAATAATGCCACTGACAAATGGATGCATTTGCTTTGGAGCATGGGTGGTCTGCTGTAAATTGCCTGGCATGATAAAGTGTCGAAAACACATGGATATGTGTACTTAATGTGTTTTGTTTGATATCCAGATGGTATTCACCAGCGATCCTCACAAAAACTACCTCCTTGTGCAGATTAATTCATCTGGTAAAAAAGAATTAAGCAGAGGTCAGCAAGCATTTATTTCTGTAAGTATTATTTATGGTTTTCTTCTAATGATCTTTAGCAGTTTGTATTACAGGAGCTGTACAGCTGTATTTAATGCTGACCTCACTTTTCTTCACTTGGATGAAAAGTGTTGATTCATGGTTTAAAAACAAAATAATCAGAAAGCTGATGTTTTAACATCAGAAAATGAGGCTCCAGAGCTCCATTTTTATATTTGAACGCTTTCCTGCTAGAGAGAAAATTGTACCAGTACGGTAGAATTTAAAATCTTCAGATTCATGCTGAAATCTGGATGGATATACACTTATTGTTGGTTGTCTGTTTTTTCCAAAAGCAGCCAACAAAAAAACTAAACAAAAACCTGTTAGTTAATTCCGTGTTATTGAAATTGGTTTTGTTCTAACAGATTGATGAGTTAATGGGATGTCATTCAAACATTTAAGCTTTGCTAAACTCCTTCAAAATGGCAATTACTAAAGAATCCATAGAGATTTCTGTGTTTGTTCTGATGCTGTCCTGATAAGCCCACTGATGTGATACTGTATAAAAAGTAGTTTAATTTGACTTTTCTATTTGAGTGTTGAAGGGGACTTGCATGTGATGCTGAAATAGCGTTTGCAGACATCCTCACACCACAAAGCTTTAAGTCTGTATGTGGCTTATGTTCAGCAATGCCAGTGCAATAGCTTGGTTGAAATAGTAGAACTCTTGAGTTATTTAGACAGACAAATGGCATGTGAGCAGCATAACCTTAGTGGCAGCAAATTTCTGTGGCAATGTATGTGCCGTATCCAAAAGCAGTAGGAGCACTCTGTAGGGAGGAATTGGGCTGCTGCACAGACAAATTAACTGTACTGTTGCTGAGAAGTCCAGGTGGTTCAGTATCTCAATTTCAGCTTCCTGAAGCAGGAACAATTACTGAGGCAGGTAATAAGTCACCTGAAATGTATGATCTACCTGTAGAAGTGAGGGACTGAAGTCTCCTATGCAATTTCAGAAGTCCCACTGAAAGCCTCCCCTCAAGGGGGAAAACCAAGAGATGCTGGAAGAAACAAGTATTTATCCAGAAATTAGTACACCACTGTGTCTAAACTAGACGAAGATTAACACTGAGTGCAGTAGAATTGCTGTCGAATTCATATTAACTTTAAGAAAGAAAGAAAAAAATTTTCTACTTTTCTCCTCCCATTTTAGGTCAATGACACTATGTTTTCCTTCAAGGATGATGGTATACTTATTGTTGTAGTTGATGCCTGCATTGGCACAGTGTCAGGAAAAAAAATATTTTCTGCAGTAGATATTAAGCGTGTAGATGAGTATTTAAGATCTGGAATTCCACAAAGGTATGTGTAATGACCACTTATTTCCATTATGTCCTATAAGCTGTATCTCTGCTCTCTAACAAGGATTTAAATAATGATATCTATACAGGAGCACTGAAAATGAGCAAAAGCTATATCTAAGTTGAGTGGACAGGGGAAACAGGAGCATTTTCACAGACAATTTAGGCTTATTTGAGAAGACAAAGTAACTCAAATTTTGAACACTTACAGTTTTCCAGTGTTGCCTTTCACTTCAAAATAATTTTTTTAACTAAACATAACACTGCTTAAAACAATAACAACTTCATGTTTAATAAGGTCACTTAAGGACAGTGACAAAAACTATGTGACAAGATATCATACTGTTCTCTCCCTATCTAGGAAGAAAATTGCTTATCATTGAAGAAAGATAAAAAGTTAGTGTCAGAAAAATCAGCATTCTAATATTCTAATTTTGAATCAATATATAAACTTGATTTTTTGATAGAAAATATTAAACTATATTTAAATAACACTTTCTAATGATTTTGAAGTTAAATTTAAAAGCCAGTTTAAAAAAATCTAGGTGGGTGGTTTTCTAAGTACTGCTTTCAGAGGAGTTTGACTGTGACATGAGATGACATGGCGTGAGTACTCTTAAGCAAGTGGACTACGAGGTCAGCTAGCTTTAAAAGCCTGTAGCAGAATATTAAGAAAACTTTGTGTTTATAACAGCTGCTGTCTCTGCACTGTTTCTGCTGCAGGTCTATTGTTCTACTGAGCACAAGAGGTGATGTAGCAATTCCTAATAATTTATCAGAAGCCTTAATGTCCCTGGGGACAGCCAAACCGCCTTATCTTCAGAGCAACGGTTGGTGGAAATTTTGCACATTTCTTTGACGCCGCCTTGGCCTGTGTGTTTGTGTTGGCGTGGTGGGATTCTCACAGGGTGTGTAAGAAGGATGCAGCTGCCGGGGGATGGCTGCCAGTTTGCATTGGTGTGGGCTGCTGCCTTTCAAGTCCTTTTTGAGAAGGGGTTGGACAGCCCTTCAGCAGATGGGGCCAAAGACCCTTCCCGTTGCCCCAAAAGGGTGTTTGTGAAGCTTGTTGCAAGCAGAGAAGTGGCTAGCCGTTCTTTGTGCCTGTTGCTTGCAGAAAAAGAACCCCAGGCTTTTTTCAGAGCCTGTATGGTGCCTCACCCAGCAAATCTATTTTTAAACAATCTCCTGTGCCAGCCTAGTATTTCCTGTTCTAACAAAATCTGAAGGTAGAGATGGGAAGCTGTTGCTGTTTTGAGGGATGATGGCTTTATAGGCCTCATGGGGTAGCTCTTGTCTGCTCAGGGCCCTGGCACAAGTCCTGTCTGAGAAAGCAGGTTTTATAGTTGTCCTGATATGTGTTTTCAAATTAAGATTTCAGAGTATTTAATACTACATATTGGAAAAGGAAATTGCAAATCAATATTTCCTTGCGAGGTGCACGTGAAGCTGAGAGTGGATTAATGACCTGTATAAATTCTGGGGGGCAGAATTTGAGAGGAGCGAGCTGTTCCTTTCCCAGCCGATCCCATGTTATGTTTGGATGGGCTTGACTGGTTTGGTAACACTGAGCTGTTTTTGTTACAGGAAGCCTGGCCTTTCTTGGCTTTAGAGGAAACCTTAAGCCATCCTGGATTAAGCTGTTTACTGGTCCTGCTGAGCATGGGCTCCTTCAGATAGAAAAATATATCCCTTTACAACTGGAAGAGTATGGCTGCGCCAGAGCAATCAAAAACAGGCGGAAAGACCTCGAGCTTCTGCAGAAGGCTACACGATCTCATTAAAGACTAAGATGTACATAAAAGCTGGGGGAAAAAAATGTGAACTAACTTATTTTTTAATTTATGGCATTTTAAACTATATTGTTATCCAAGTAAATCATGTTATTGTCTGACAGATGTTTGCCAGCATTGACCGCTTGAATGCCAATCTGTGCACCTTCTAGTTGTACAAAATATTAAAGAATTTATTAGTATTTGTATAAACAGGTTTCAGAGATTTTTCAGATGTTTGTATTTACTGTAAGCAGGTTCCTTCTGTTTAATACTCCTTTTGTGTGTATGAGGGTGTTCATAAAAGCCTTAAATTTTTCATAACAGGTGTTGGAGTGCATCTTGGATTACTTGAAAGATTAACATTGAAGTCTCCATAAGCAGTTTGAATTGGTCATTATAACTCTTGCATTTTCCCTCAGCTGTTTTTTTCCTGAGGGTTTACTTAGCAGACAGCTCAGTTACATTCTCAATCTGTGTTCCAAGGTGTTAAAAACCAGTTTGCCTTAGGCATGCAGCTAACCCAAGGGGTTTTAACTGCAGTAAAATTTTTGCATTGCAGTTTGGAAGGCAGAGATGGGGAGATTCAAAGATGCATCCTAGGGCTGGATGAGGATTGTGTACCATGCAACAGAGTTTACAAGGCTATGTGTACCAGCATGGCATACAGAGCAGATAATAGCTAGCATTCTTTGTTTACTAGTCACCCTTAAATATACAGGTGTGTGTAACAATTACTTCAGTAATCAATCTGGGTGCTAAGGCTGCAGTCTTGGGTACAGCTTGAATTCAGCTTTCTCTTTGAAAGCTTTTAGTCAGGAGGGCAAAGCTGAGATACTGTTATTCTCAATTTGTTATGAAACTAGTCTTCTATTCTTGCAGTGATTTTTTTTTTTTTTTTTTTTTTTTCTCTCTCTCTCTCTCTCCCAAGGCTATCCCAACTCCGACTTAAGTGAATGAGAAGTGCTCTCAGTTCATTCAGGCACGTTATATCTTTTGCCTTTGATTCTTTTAATATACTCATGTTGCTGATTCCTACTGGTTTTCTGTTAGGTCTGTTTGATTTCTTTTGGTTTTGTTGCCATTTTTTGACCCTTTCTGCAGATAGTGTGAAAATCATTTAGAAGAACTGAGGCACAGATGCCCTTTTTCAGTATTCCACTCTTTGAAATTAAACTTCAGAGACTGTAAAGAATGCATTTCATAATAGGGAACAATAGGTACCATAGAGCTAAAATGTTACCATAGTTCTAATAAAACTGACCTTGTTCCTTCATCTTGCATATGTTCTCATTCATTCTAGCTGGTATAATATATCTACCATTCAGAGATGCTTTGTGCTTTGAATTCAAAATGGATTGGCTGTTGGAAATGAACTATATGCCTGTCTTCTCCAAAGAAGTTGAAAAACTGTGGGGATTTTTTTTGTGCTTTAAAGGAGAGGAGGCACAATAGCAGACTTATTATTCTGTTCAATTAAAATATGCTACCTCAGTGCTACAATTAAACTGCCTGGTCTGGTATAGTTTCCTAAGTGAAAGGGGAGGGGAAAGGAGCAAAACACAGGAGATAAATTTAACAAATAGATGACTGATGTTATTTTTGTTGTAAAACCAAGCCAAATGGATGATTATGTATTTTGCAGTTGTTTTGATGCACACTTCTCTTATAATGTTTTTAAAAAAAAAGGTGTTTTGTTAGGGGGACATGTGGTAAATCTTTAAGACTAGATATGATGTTTGGTGTTACTAATGCAGGGCAATGTGATTTAAGTGTTCTGAGTGCAGTAGTTATAGTGTTTGGGGATTAAAATGGTTTTAAGACTTCCGCTGTTCTGTGGGTCGTGCTCAGCAGAGAAATACCAATGACGTAGTGACCTTCAGGCTTGTGAAGCTGGCCATTATTTATGAGACTCTGCTGTTCTAAGCCATCTTGTAAAAATTGTGCTTAGAAGTGTCAAGGGTATTCTGATGTAGGGCTTACTGATGGACAATTGGACCTGAAATTGAAGTGTTGTCTTTTGTGTAAATTTAAACACTTGATAAATAAATTTTTACACCTGACAAGGCAATAAAATCTTTGGCCTCTTCTGTTCTTGTATCAAGCAATTTTCTAATGTCTGTTGTGTGAATTTGATAGAGCCACAAAGATGATAAAGGGAGAGGAGCATCTCCCTTATGAGGAAAGGCTGAGGGAGCTGGGGCTCTTTAGCTTGGAGAAGAGGAGACTGAGGGGTGACCTCATTAATGTTTATAAATATGTAAAGGGTGAGTGTCACAAGGATGGAGCCAGGCTCTTCTCGGTGACAACCAATGATAGGACAAGGGGCAATGGGTGCAAACTGGAACACAAGAGGTTCCACTTAAATATGAGAAGAAACTTCTTCTCAGTGAGGGTGCCAGAGCACTGGAACAGGCTGCCCAGGAGGGTTGTGGAGTCTCCTTCTCTGGAGACATTCAAAACCCGCCTGGACACCTTCCTGTGTAACCTCATCTGGGTGTTCCTGCTCCGGCAGGGGAATCAGACTAGATGATCTTTTGAGGTCCCTTTCAATCCCTAACATTCTGCGATAAACTATTTCAAACACCAATAGACCTGTGAAGTTTATGGAACGTATCCTACTCTTCATTCAAAGACAAGTCAGGAATACTGGGACACTAATACTGGAACACTAATAGTGACTGAAGTTCTGGGCATGTCTCTAGAGTCTGTCATCTTAAAGTCTGGCTGAGCTGGCTGAGTGTAGAGTCATTTAGCTTGGTGGGGGCCAGTGCAGTATTGTCCTCTGCTCCAGGGCATCTTATCCATGTCTATAACTACCTGATGGGGGATTAAAGAAGATGGAACCAGGCTCTTTTCTATGGTGCCCAGCAACACAGGACAAGAGGCAGTGGGCACGCATTGAAATGCAGGCAGATCCACATAAACAGAAGAAAAGCTGATTGCCAGAGAGGCTGTGGAGTCTTTGTCTGTGGAGGCACAGCAGTAGCTGACCCTGCTTTGAGAGAGGTAGTGTCCTGGGCCATCTCCAGAAGTGGCTGCCAGCCTGAGTGCCCATGTGGTTGTGTGCAGTTAAAATCACCAATGCACCTACCCTCTCTTCCAAGCAGCCCAGCCAGCAAGAGCCTCATGCAGGAGACCCAGTGACGTCTTAAAAAGGAGGCATTTCTGCCCCAAACCCTGTCCAAAAGGCATTTTAACTGCCTCTTCATGGTCAGACTTTGTATACAAACAATTGGTTTCCATTCCTTACTCAAATGGTGTCATTCTCCAGTAAATAAATTAACAACTTACTGGGCTAGAGAAAGGCAAGTTTAAAGCTCTAATGTAATGTGGTGTGTTTTTTAAAGTACATCTGGTCTCATGTTCTTCCTTCACAGGTTGTTCTTTACATTTTGTTTAGTAATTGTTATTATGTTTTTAAAACAGCAACAACAAAGAAACTGCAAAAGAATAAACAAACTTAACTTGGAGTAGGGTTCAGATTCAGTATACTGTCAATAAGGCACTCTCTGGCTAAAGGCACCACTGAAAATCCACTATATGAGGGGCTGGAGACCCATCCCTAAACAGCTAGGATGATGGCAAGGACATGTGTTAGGAAAAAAAATAGACTTAATTCTGCATACTGTGGGACTGCAGTGACAGCTGAGGCCCCAGATAACTTTTGATAGAGGACACGAAAATAAGTTTTCCTGTTCAGAGCAAGTACTGTGATTTGCTCTGCTTTGTTTCAACTCCTTTTCACATCATGCAGGAAGGATGTATGTCTGAGGACAGTCACTCAGCTCCGACTGAAAGCCTCAGTCCACCACGTTTGATGATAAGCTGTCATATGGTGCAGTGCTCAGTGAGGGTCAAAAGGGTATGTCAAGGCTATATTTGTTTAAGTTGATCCTGGTCTCATTCTAGTGTCCAAACATCTATGAAGTACAAAGAAAAGCAGTAACTTCTGAACTTCAAAATCGCATTTATGTGAGCTTTTTCCCAGTAATTACTTTTCCATCTCTTCTGGTCATACTTGCTCTAGCACTTCTGGGAAGGTTCTGTCCTTTCCTAGAGTTCACAAGCATATTTTTCTTTTCTAATGCCTTCCTTTTTTCCTGTGTCTTTTGCTAGTCAAAATTCTAAAATAATACTCAGTATGGAAGTAGTAGGGCCAACTTTTGCTTAAGAGAATTTATGAACTTTTTAATTATATGGCCTGGGAGTACTGCAGTTTTGCACATTAAATTGTGTTAGCAATTGTAACTTGCTAAAAAAAAAATAGATCTTGTCTCACCACTGACTTCCGTGACTGGAAATTATGAGACTGGCAGGTCATAGAAATCCACTTCTCCTTTTTTACGTGATGAAACTCTGAAAAATAAATAGTTTTTAGATACAATAGGAATAATTTTGGGAGAGAGCAATCTGGGGATCTCCTAAGATCAGTCTAGCCTTTTCTTTTAATTTATGTTGTGCCTGCTCTTGTGCCTTTACCTTAACCCATGCCAAAAAAATTCAGACTTGTGCTTTTCTTGAAAGGTTTGTGCTTGTCAGGTTTGGTGAAATAGTGAGAAATTGGCTTGGTCAGATCACACAAAAAATTTGAAGTAATCGGTATGTATAAACTTTGTCCTTAAAGGCCAACTTTTTCACTTTTCTGATTTCTATTGTATTTAAAAGTAAAAAGCAGACTAAATTGCCATGTCTGGGAGGCAAATTCTCTGTTTCGTCTTTGTCCAAGTTGAATGGGATGACAGCTGAATATCCTGATTTATAACTTTTTTCTGAGGAAATGTTCTTAGAACATGCAATGGCCTGTCTTTATATATAATTCATTCTAAACAGAATATAAAAACAAAGTGATATTTCAGGATTATTTTTGTGTGTGTGCAAGTTTATAAGTAGCAATGCCGTAGTAGAACTGCTATAAATACAATTCTCTCTTTCCAGTTCAGCATTTCCAGTGATATTTTCAACAGATTCACTAGGATCAGTTCAGGGTATGGTAGCTTTTAGGATGGATCTCACATGATGACATGTCATCTTTTTAATATTTGTGAGGTTTTTCAGCAGAAGATGGTTTTCTCCATCTGCAGGGTGTGAACTATGATCTAATTGTTTTCTCCCATCTCTGGTGCAAATGACTGGCGCATGTTCTCAGTAATAGCAGACAACGCCACAGTTCTGTGTTGTCATATTATTTCTGAAAAATTATTCTTATGATGAGCGTCACTTTATAGTGTACATTGCACATTTCTACTTTTTAATAGTTTTTTAGTAGTGTAATATAAATCTCCATATAGCAGCATGTTCTGGGTTAAATTTTTATTTTTAATATTCGTATATTAATATGGACTTTTTCTATCCTTCACAACAGTCATCTGCAAAGTATTAGAAGGTACAAGTATGTATACCCACATGAATCATACTAGCATGTACAATTGCCATTGAGTTCCTTCTGCTAGCTAGCAGACATGAAATAACAGCTTATGTCAGGCTTCAATAGTTGGACATGGAAGAAAACAAATGAAGGTTCAAGAAAAATTTGTTTGCAGTCTCTTTCCTCTATAAGCCATATTTACCTTTCTGCTTTTGCTTTGTAGGGACAGGAGTCTCCTTACCACTTCCCTCTCAGTCCAGAAGGTCTGGGATGCTGCTGTGGTTAAGCGTCTTGCTTCCATAGAACTTTCCATTTCTGATATTCTGAATGTTTTGTTATCTGTGGATTTTTCTGAGTAATTGTCCATCCTTCCTCTTCATTAATTTTATTTCCAAAACATCTTGGTGGAGCAGGTTGGACCACTCCTGTTTTACCACGCTTTTAGTTTACCCAGCCTGGTTTGAGTTTCGAAACGTAGTCTTTCTCTTTTAACAGAACCATAACCCAAAACAAACTTATGCCATTAAGTTCTCTTGTCCCCATGACTCACATTCTAGCAACATACTCAAGATCAGACAGATGCATGGAAATATCTCTTGCAGATAAGCATCAGGGGTGGGGACACTGCCAACGCCAAACTGAAGGAATTAATGGCACACAGCTTGTGTAAAAATGTTGATCTCCACTGCCTATTTTTGTGTGCAAGTGTTGCTTGCTGAGCTTTAAACAGGTCCTTTGTAATCAAGGAGTCAGGACAGGTTTGAATTCTCCTGTAGCTATCATGTTGAATGAAGCAGATTAAACACTCTAAGCTCCAGAGTATAGAATTAAAATGAGTACCAATGTGAAGCTTAGAAACGTTGGTATCTACTCTTTATAGGAATAACTGACTGGTTTTTTTCTTTCGATAACTTCAGTTTCATTACTTTCACACTTAAGTCATTGTGCACTCTTCCCTTCCCCCCTCCCCTTGCCTTGGGCAGTCCTACACAAACTCCATGACATCATTATTAATAGTGACATACAAGCCAGTCTCTAAAATGAAGCTTATAAATTAAGTTCACACTAATAAGCATAGGCTTAGCAGTTACTGATTATACAAGTAGTAAACCAGGGTCTTAGGAGTACTGCAGTTTCTAGATTTATATGTTTAATGCATGAGCGTGCAAATAATTGTATTAATATATTTCCCAAAGTAGATCCTAAAACTACAAAAATATTTCTGTGTGCAAGCAGTTCCCCTTTTTGCCTGTGAAAGCATGGTGGTCAGGATCTATGAAATGGTAAATGACATTGCAAATTGCCAGGAATCTATACTGAAGTTGTTAAGGAAGGTTGTTGCCAGAGGGGCCCAGGACATGAAGTCTCTACACAGAGCTTAATAGGGAAGCAAATGCTCTGTTAGGAGCACATTCTATCGTAAGTTTGAGTTAAAATAATGTTTTCTGTCACACAGGTGCATATACATACACTAGAAGCAATATGTGAACCCACGCCTATAGTTAACCAAATTCTGATCAAACATTAAAAAGACTCAAACACTCTGTATCTTGGTTATAAACGTTAAGAATTCTCAGAAATGTTATGCAAAAGAAACAAAGTCGAGCAGAGACCTGCCATTTCCTAGAATATACCTGCAATGTGAAAGTACCAAGTGAGAAAGCATTTCTCATTAGGCAAAGGCACAACAATATAGGTGCAGACAAATTGTTGATCTATGAAGACCGTTGTTACCCTTGACTTTTTTGTAATTTTTTAAAGTTGTCATCCCATAAATGCTTAACCTATGAATAATCAGCTACATGAACTTATAGTGATAGGAACAAGTGTTTGAATGTAATTGTGGCTTTTTGTTCATGAGAATTGTTGCAGAAGTTGTTTGGTAATTCGTACCTAAGGAGAGTGTTTAATTCTGCTTTTATTTTGTAGCCTGTTAACTCTCACTTTAACTTCTACTTCTTGCAAACCAAGTTCTTATATTGGATGTTCTCTAGCATTGACACATTCGCAGTATTACAGCTTATTTTTCATGTGAGACGAAGAAGTTGCATGGCTACAACTGTACATCTTCTTTTGGAAGACGGGAAGCCAGTTATGCTGGTACCAAGAAAATGCAGTCCATGTGTAAATACATAATGCATTAGGAATGCATTAGGAGTACCCAGATCTTTGGGACTGGTTTTGAAATCCAAGGCCATAATTATATATATAAACAGTTTAATTTCCAGGCGAGTAGCCAAAGCTCATCCCGAAAGCTTCTTTCATTGGGTGTGTAGTGACTGTCCCAGACAAAATGTGGAGGCATCAAAGAATACCCAGAAAGCAAGCTGATTCATCATGGAAGAGGGCAAGTTTAGGAAATAAATGCCTGTAAATGCGGGTATGACTATTCTTTTTCAGATAAAGCATACCACAAACAGGAATTGGTTCCTATGCAGGAAACAGCTCTTCCGTAAAAAAGGCCAAGGAACAGAGTGTATTAGGCCAAGGCAGTGGCAGAGCAAACAAAACAATTACAGCAGCTACTGATTTCCTTCCTCTGTCATGTCACAGCATAATTTATTGCAGAGCTGCAGAGAGGCAATTACTCCAGCTTTCAACATGGTTGTCACCTCTGATTCAGATAGAGAGTAATGCACGCTGTCATGCTAAGAGATATTTAGATCAAAAGGTACCAGCTATGGAAAAAGAAATGCAGACAGCTGAATATATTTGCTATCAATATAAATTTCCTTGAGATATTACCAGAAAAAGGGAAGTTCTCTTATGAAAGGAACTGCTGAAGAAAAGATTAGCATGAAACTATAGAGTGCTTTGACTGAAGGAAGTTACATTTTTGTACCTCCAGTTAGCTAATGCTCATGAAGCACGAAGTGCTATGATGTGCAAAACCAAAACCTACCCATACTGATTTTACAAGCACTGCCAGCAGATGCAGAAAAAGCCCTCCCATGCATATTATGGCCTCGCACTCAGAAGAAACATACACGAACTCCCACCAGAGAAGCAGAGTCGTCACACCTCCCTGGCCATAGCCAGCAGCCCGTGAGAGAAAAAATGTGTCTGAGCAGAACAGAAATAAAAGAGGATCTTTACCCAAGTATTTCTGAAGTGAAACGTCTTGGAGTGAGGCTTCTTGAAACACAACTTTTCTTGAGCCTTTTAGGAGCATTAACTACTACAGGGTATGTCAGACCCAAGGAGGCTTGAGCTTATTTGTAATAGGTGGTTTTGGGGTGTCTCAGCTTCAGTCTGTGACAGTGAGCTGACTGGAGCCAGTCTGGGATGACCAGTCACTTGCCGGGGTGTTTGCAGCTCCAGCATACTTAGACCCAGAAGAGGCAGTGCCAAATGGCAGAGATCTTGTATTGCTTTACTGGTTGGCACCTGTCCAGCAGATATTGCATCCTCTTAACAAGATAACCCTGCTAGGCGAAGCAACAAAGGCAGGCTTGCCATCACATTAACTGATTAAGGTGAAGTTGCTATAATGAAAAGGGGGGTCACTTTAATTAATGGGTTAATGTGAGCCTCTAAATTGAAATCTTGACGGAGGGAATTAGAATAACCTCTGGGTGAACTTAGTTGGAGCTCTCTGCCGAGCTTTGCATTAAGAAATGTAAAGTGTGGGCTGTTGGGAGCACAGATGAAAGATTATCTTGGATGGAAGCACTGGGGAAATGAAGGAAGGATTAAAAGAGACAATACAAATTACTGAAGAAGAGATTTTTCTCACCTCTTAGCTCCCACTCCATCTTGAGCATTAAATTCCAGATGCTCCCCACTGAAAATCTCCAACAGATGTCCATCTTCAAACAAAAACTTGTGAGTAGGCTGTTGAGTAAAATCTGAGGCTGTTTCTCAGCATGACTGTGGGTCGTGGTTTAAAAAACAGCAAAGATGTTCTCAGATAGCTCTGCCATAGCCCTCTTACCATTTTACATTGTAATTAAAAACACAACAACAAACCCTCAGAAGCTGTTGCCTCTTGAATAAAATATGGCAACAATGCATTGGAGACTAGGAGAAAATGAACTTACTTGGGAGGTAAGGGTCTGGTACGCTTTGCTAACTCTTTTTTTTTTTTTTCTTTTAAAGCTATGCTTCTGTCAAAGTAATGGCTATTAGTCTGTGGACTCTAAAGAGCAGATCTGCATGGCGATAAAAATAGCTTGAGTCTTTCAATACCAGATTGAAAGGTACAGATGGAGCCAGAAGTTGGCAACTGCATTGGGATATTTGGTGCCACCTGACAACTGCAGAAACAGCCTGCTCCAAAAATGCTGCAGCAGACCTTACAGGGTTGTTTATTCCTAATTCAGTGCCTATGTATCTTCTTACACTGTGCAGAGGCTCAGGCCCTCTACACTTCCTGGCACAGTGTACCAGAAGGGGCCATTTC
This sequence comes from Caloenas nicobarica, assembly GCF_036013445.1. Taxonomy (NCBI): domain Eukaryota; kingdom Metazoa; phylum Chordata; class Aves; order Columbiformes; family Columbidae; genus Caloenas; species Caloenas nicobarica. Next base: position 58,538,926 of record NC_088284.1, on the reverse strand, counting down.
CACTTCTGTCATCTGAGTCACTTCTTCCTGGCCAGTTCCAGAGTTCTTCCTACTGGATCAGTTTTTCTCCATATGTCAAATGTCTAAAGCTCATTAGTCAACATGCATTCAACCTTGAGCATCCATTAGATGTTCTCTTTCCTGTGCTTAGTCATGTTGGTTTCCCACACCCATTAAGAAAGAAGGCAGTCAGCAAAATTACACTTACTGTTAACCCTTCCTCTTCAAATCGAAAGGTGAGGTTAAACGCTAACTTAGTATAGATATAATCCAGAGAACATTGATAACAATCAGGTTTTTGAACATTCTACTACCTATTTTGAGTCTGCCACCAGTTTAATGTTTCTTTCTTCTATCTGTGAAAGGGAAATACATTTTCATTAGCATTTATGTCTGCATCGGAATGGTCAGAAATGCTTTCTGAGGTTTTTGCCAGGAGCCATGCTGCACAGTTCACATAGCAGAGCAACAAAGTTGGAATCAAAAGGATTCTCAACCACATTACTATGAAGGGAAAGCTCAAGGTCCCAAACAGCATTTCAAAACTATTTTTATCACTCATATATTGAACAGGAATTACATAATTCGCATGCAAGGGGGGTTTTTTTGGTGTTGTTTTTTTTTAAAAATATTTATTTTTTCATGTAGGGCTTTATATTTCAGCAGAGGGCACTGTGACCTTACTTAGAATTCAATCTATTAATTGGGCCACTTGCACATGGAAAAAAAGGATACCACTTCGCCTCAGTACCTGTCCTTAAATCACAGGGTTATATATGCAGGATTTACTTATTCTCCATTTTAATCACTACCTTATCATTGTGGCTAAAAGACTGGAAGCAAGTGAGAAAAAAACACTTCATGGAATTAATATATTAAAAACAAACAAACAAACTACTTACTTTTCTGTAGGAGAAAATTAGCTAAATAAAGACTTTGACTTTTTTCCTCTAGGGTAACATAGTTTCCCACAGTACAAACTCTGGTGTAGGCATTTTAACAAAGACTTTACTAGAGCTGCTGTATCAGAAGATAACACAACACAAAACCTTCAAAACTCCCAGACCACACTGATGTGTACAAGTCACTGAAGCACAACGTGCTGTTCTGTGCATCACCACCCACACAGGGCAAAAGCACCAAGCCCATCTCCCCTGCAGTTAAACTTGGGGAAGGCCAGGACAGACCACCAGTTTGGCATCTCTGCTTTCTGACAGGCTTCCTTTTGGGCTCAGCTCATGCATTTCAGCTTCAGCACATTTGCTTTTGAGGCTTGTTTTGAGTCTTGACTGCTGAGCATGTCAGTAGGCACCAGGGATTTGCCAAAATGAGAAAGAAGTGAGGCAAAAAGAAGGAAGACGAGGGTTTCTGCCACCTGTCTCCCCACCAGGCTGGGATGTCCAGTGTTGCACCAGCTCACTCAGCTCTGGAGCATTTCATTATGAGCATCTCACAACAACAACGGGAGGCACATCTACGAGCAGCACAAGTGGCATGAGATGGTGCCCTGCAGCGCAGTGAGGCCATGGGCATCACCTGCTGCAAGCCAGCAGCATGCCTGTGCTGTAACCAAAGCTGTACCAACCACCCCGTCCCCGGCATTGCCAGGCTGGCTGCGAGGCTGTCCCTGCTTTGTCAGATGATGTGAACCAAACAGCTCCTGTGTGAATGGGAAGCAAAGGTGTTACTGCCAGTTGCACTTTTACTGGTTCAACTTGGTCAGTTGCTACACAGAAAAAGCCAGTGAAGGGGTAGTAATAGAAAGAGATCTTTCATGTGAGGCGGTTTAGATAGTCGATGATATTCCCTAAAAGATAAATCAGTTATTCTTTCAGGTGTGTATGTGTGTATTTGTAGCTATTAAAAATGAAAAATGAGATCAGGATAAATAAAAGAGACTGATAAAAGCTAGTAACTCCATCCTTTACATTTTCTATATTGAGCGGATTATATCCAAAACTTTAAGCTGCTATTTTATCCAAAGCTGGTATTTGTATTCCTCCTAGAGCATACGTAACTTGGCAGGAGGGACAACTGTTGCTTTGAGTTTCCTGGCTAGGCAAACTTGATTAAGGTGTCTCCATTTGGTTTTGATGGTAGTATGTGTCTAAGGAAAAACAATGTGTTTTCTAAGAATGACCCTCTTCTTTCCCTCCCTTTTTGGGATTAAACGTGCTGCTTTTGCAAAGCAGAAATATGAGCTCCCATCGCTTGTGCTTTAGACTGCAGGATTATAATCCTGGGTATTTAGGAGTACTGTGATGCTAGACACTTGTTATTTTCTGTGATCTGTGACCCATTCTGGATAGCTGACCAGCTGGTGTTGGTTGTCATCCATCTATACACTGCTTTTACCAAAAGACTCCTGGAAATATGAGACTCCCTGTGGTTCACAGGCATCTAATGCCAACGCTGGAACCAGGTAATACAAATGGGGACTTCCCTGCGGACAACATGGTAGAATCCCACCATGCTGGAATCCCACCATGCTGGAATCAAATGTCCTGAGAGTTCAAGCACAATAGTTATGCATCGTTTGCAGCCAAAAGTTTGTGGCAAACTTGCCCACCATCTTGTTGACAGGCTGTCCTACTAGAAGCTGTCAGCAGGATCCCTCTAATGAGACAGCTGTTTCTTCACAACATACTAAATAAAAGATCTACCTGCACATAAAAGCCGTATGCCACACAACAGTGACCTCTAGCTAATTATTGTTCCTATTCCACCCATTGCCCCCACAGGAAGGGCTGAAGCAGTTCAATTTCTCTGACCTTCTCTACATCTTTGATTTTAGGGTAAACATGACAGCTGAAGCTAACAGGGATGCTCTGTGACAATGTGAGAACATTGTCTTGCTTTTTACTTCTGTTTTTCATTTGACATGTTACCACCCTTGCTGCTTTCAGATTGACAGGTTTCACTGCGTGGCTCCATTTGCCTGGTACTGTTCCCCCACTGCCCCCCAGCTTTGTGGCCACTCTGGCCAGGATGGTGAAATCAAACAACTTCAAAACCTTACTGACCACAGCATTGGTTTGTGATTCTAAATGATGCCACTTCCATCATGTTCAAAAGCCTCTCTGTTGTGTCTTGTTGTGAGTCTGTAGGCAGTGCTGGTTCCTAAGAAAGCAGCCTCTGTACACCCAACACTTAAAATGTAGCTGCCACTTACTCTTTTAATTGTTTTCTTGTCTTGTGAAATATACGAAGAAATCCTACCTACTACATTGCCTTTTACTTGCCACCCCCAGGCCTGTACAAAAAGGAAGGCATGGAAAATAAGGTTAGATGTTTAACTTTTAAAGAAAGTTTTAAACGATTTAACATTATGGTAAAGAGAAGGGGGGAGAGAAACACAATGTGTGCCTGTACTGGCTTGAAAAGGAACAGGTTATGACCACAAATGTGAGAACAAACCATGGCATGACTGGCATAAACCTTTCCCTTCATGTGAAGATGGAATTTATGTAGCCAATTTGTCATTTATATGTATGGATTTCTCAAATAAATATATTCTTCAGCTGAGTTCTAAAAATTTGTAGCAAATCCATTGCAACAGAAATGAGTTAGAACGCCAGTCTTCCAGTCTAAATAGCATTTTTGTCATGTAAGGTCATCGGCTTTCATTTCTTGTGGGTTAAAATGCAAATTGCAAACCTGAAAGCAGAACTGTGCCCTGCCGGGCTTCGGCAGACTGCACAAAAAGTTGATTTTGGTGTAACGGCATATTGCAGAGGTGTGTTTGAGAGGAAGACATGGTCTGAGGAGGGGACAACAGTGAAAACAGGCAGCTGTGGGGCAGAGCAGGTACTGGAGACAGGGGAAATGTGTCCGAGGCTGAGCGGCCCCATTGTTTGCAGCAGTGGTCCAGGGCCACAAGCAGGAGCTGGGGGAAGTGCAGCATTGCTCATAGTGGCCATGGCACACCAAGGCTGGTGGTGGAGCTTGGTGTCCCAGGGCCAGAGCAGGGTGTCTGGGTGCTCCTGGGGCAGAAGCACCCCATGTTTGAGCAGACACCCATGAGGCCTAGCCTCAGCTGCACACTTGTGGCATGCTCTGCCATGGCCATTGGCAGACAAAGGAGCACTGAGGCTCCCTGGGGCAGAAGTCAGTCCCTTGACTTCAGTAAAGCATTTGACACAGTCTCCCACAGCATCCTTGCTCCTAAACTGAGGAAGTGTGGTCTGGATGATCGGGTAGTGAGGTGGACCGCGAACTGGCTGAAGGAAAGAAGCCAGAGAGTCGTGGTCAATGGGGCGGAGTCTGGTTGGAGGCCTGTATCTAGTGGAGTGCCTCAAGGGTCTGTTCTGGGACCAGTACTATTCAATATATACATCAATGACTTGGATGAGGGAACAGAGTGCACTGTTAGCAAGTTTGCTGATGACACCAAACTGGGAGGAGTGGCTGACACGCCAGAAGGCTGTGCTGCCATCCAGAGAGATCTGGACAGGCTGGAGATTTGGGTGGGGAAAAATTTAATGAAATATAACAAGGGCAAGTGTAGAGTCTTGCATCTGGGCAGGAACAACCCCAGGTTCCAGTATAAGTTGGGGAATGAACTGTTAGAGAGCAGTGTAGGGGAAAGGGACCTGGGGGTCCTGGTGGACAGCAGGATGACCATGAGCCAGCACTGGGCCCTTGTGGCCAGGAAGGCCAATGGCATCCTGGGGTGTATTAGAAGGGAGGTGATTAGTAGGTTGAGAGAGGTTCTCCCCCCTTCTACTCTGCCCTGGTGAGACCTCATCTGGAATATTGTGTCCAGTTCTGGGCCCCTCAGTTCAAGAAGGACAGGGAACTGCTGGAGAGAGTCCAGCGCAGGGCAGCAAAGATGATGAAGGGAGTGGAGCATCTCCTGTATGAGGAAAGGCTGAGGGAGCTGGGTCTCTTTAGCTTGGAGGAGACTGAGGGGTGACCTCATCAATGTTTATAAATATGTAAAGGGTGAGTGTCAGGAGGATGGAGCCAGGCTCTTCTCGGTGACAACCAATAATAAGACAAGGGGTAATGGGTGCAAACTGGAACACAAGAGGTTCCACTTCAATATGAGAAGAAACTTCTTCACAGTGAGGGTGACGGAACACTGGAACAGGCTGCCCAGGGAGGCTGTGGAGTCTCCTTCTCTGGAGACATTCAAACCCGCCTGGACGCCTTCCTGTGTAACCTCATCTAAGTGTTCCTGCTCCGGCAGGGGGATTGGACTAGATGATCTTTCCAGGTCCCTTCCAATCCCTAACATTCTGTGATTCTGTGATCTATGATCTGAGAAGAGCGGGCCAGGAGACTATGGTGGGGTTATCAGGAAAGAGAAAGATGATCTGGTTCATAATTTCTTCCCCATCAGCTGTTTTCATCTGCCCCTCTCTTCATTTCCTTACATACTCCTGCAGAGGCAGCATCTCTCTGAGTGTCCATATCTATTACACTCATTAAGTTGGTGATTCTGAACATACTAATTCATTTAAGATATCAATCATACTTTATTCTTTCCTTGCAATATGGTCTAAATGCCACCTTCAGGGCTTAATGTTCTTCCCTTTACAAATATTGCAGACTCTGAGGTCATGGCTAGGTTTCGATTTTAAAGTGGTACAAAGGTGTTATTAAATTGTGATTATTTATTTGGTAATTACTTTTGCCTAATTTAGATCTGATAGCTGTGAAAGTGATTCCACTTCAAACTTAATGTTGGCTGTGGTTTCTTGTTATAATTCATGTACAAATCCACCAATTCTTGCTGACTTCTTTCTGTTTTCCCACTTCCTCTTCTCCTAAGCTTTAATATAGTTCTGCAGATTTTTGGTTAACCCACTCAGCAGTATTTTTCATAACAGACTTTTGTAATATCTGCTGCTGTCTATATACGTCAAATCTAGCTCTTAGAAACTCTCTGGGTGACAACGCACACATTTCATTGTGTAATATAAAGAGAGCTAGCTCAAAATTGCATACCTGTTTTCTGAATGCTGAAATACTAGCAAATGTTTGCAGGCCCTGGATGTTGTGATTTAATGTGACTTAATTCTCCAAGCAGAGGTTTGCTTCTCTCAGTCTAACAGGTTACAAGGCAATCAAGGCTTTCTGAAAATTTGTTGAATATGGACATTGGTTAAAGACAAGAGGCTTCTCTGTGCTGAGGCTTAGAGACTTTGGCCTGAGAAGAGTGACATGGTAAGGAGAGTAAAACCTTGAGATAGCCCGACAGCAACTGCTTACAAAACTATGTCCTTCAAATCCACTAGTTTACAATCTAAGCACATGTTTAACCCAGCAGGAAACACTGCATTATAAACGCTCTCAAATACAGTTTAGAGCCAAGAACAGCAGACTATGTTTACCTCAAAACCTAGCTTTGTTACCCTGCAATGCTGATGGCATGAAGATCTCCAGACATACTCACACAGAATTGTAGAACACCTCAGGTTGGAAGGGACCTGTAAGGATCATCGAGTTCCACTCCCTGCGCCTTGCAAGACTGCCTAAAACTAAACTATATGACTAAGAGCATTGTTCCGACACTCCTTGAACTCTGAGTCTTGGTGCTGTGACTACTTCTCTGGGGAGCCTGTTCCAGTGACCCTGTTTAGTACTACCACGATCTGATGAAGTGCTGGCATTTTGAAGAAGCCTTTCTGTGGCAAAGGCATCCATTTCAGCATGTGTTGTTTTGTAACAACTATGTTTCTCAACCAGATGTTTTTGCTTCAAAATTGCTGGGTTTATACTGCAGCAAGAGTTTTGATAGTTGCTGTTACCAGGAGAGAACTGATAGACAGGTAGTTATTACAATAGAAATATTTTTGAACGTGTTATTTTCTGCATGCAAGAGGTACTGTTCAGATACTGAGATACTGTCCACAAGACAGAGTGAAAATGGATGCAAACTGATAGGTCTTTAAAGATACAAACACTTGTGGGATCCCGGCAGCAACTTTGACTCTCGGTGTTCATATGCAGCAGGTACCACAGCTGCTCTTTCAGGCCCTCACTTGCTCAAGGTGAAGTATCATCAAATCCATGAAGTTATCTCCCTTACATGTGAGATAATCACATGAAAGTTTTTTTCTCCAAACTCTGACTTAACCCCTTCGTTGGTGCAGGAGGCTTTTCTCTGTTTAGGTGAATCCTCATTTATCACATATTGATGAAGAAACTTCTTGGCCTGTAAATAAGACTTTTCTATCACATAACTCTGTATTGAGTAAATAAAACTCAAATGGAGATTTTGAGGAAAAAATGTTTTGAAGCAAGATCTATTTTGTCATCAAATGTCTTCAAGCTATTTGTTAACCATGCATGTCACTATTCAACTTCCACTGTTTATGCTGGACTTCATAAGTAATTGGATTTTTTTCATCATGATTTTGTTCTGGGGAACTTATAGGATGAACCATTTTTCCTTTTTTCCTCATATGTTTTGATTCTTCTCTCTGTAGTATTTTTCTTTATTTTTGTCATTGTTCCTTTCTCGTTTTGAAGAAGTGACAAAAAAGACTTCCACAGAAGAGTGTGTTCTATGCCTAAAAGCTGACCTACAAACAAAAGTATTGGATTTCTGATTCTGGTGGTATTTGCAATAGATAAGTATTGCAAAGAAGCAGTATCAGTAGCCCGGGCATGCTAACATTCTGCTAATCAACCAATCTAACCTAATAAGCTGCGGAACGGATGGAAGCCACTGCTTTGATGTTTAAATAAGGGAAATTATGAGGTTTAAGCCAGAAGCGGTTTATAGGCTGAACACCTTTTGTTCCTCACAGATTTCCATGGATGCCAGAGGCAGACAGCCCTCTGGATTTTAATGATTTTCACCTCATAATCACCCCCTTTTCCTTCTGATATTGGTGCTGCTTTGCAGCTCAGCATCTTGGGTGCTTCTGTCTTCAATCCCACAGCTGCTTCCTGCTCACAGCTCCGTACCCTTTCACCCAGGCTGTGGGGACAGTGTTTCCCAGAGCCTCTGGTGCAGTACTTTTCCTATATTGTTCCCACACTGCTGTTGATATGCTGTTGGTCTCATGGTCTTGCACATGCCCACCCATGCACCATCGTTATGGCAGGTTCTCATGGGACACAGTTGCCAACAGCATGAGATTCATTCCCCCCTTTCCCTGTGCTGCAGCTGCAGCTCTGGCTTTCGTTTGGAGACTCAGTGATGCGCCTGCACAAAGCTCAACATCTGGCCAGGTGTGCAGCACCTGCCCACACTAGGCCATGCTCCTGCCCACTGCAGAATAAGCACGAACAGCCAGCAGGGACTTCAAGGAGGTCCTGATGGAAACCTCTAGTGTTGAGATGGGAAAATATTTTGAGATTTATCACCGGCTGCATGAGAGAAGACACCTACAACTGGGAAGACCTTCCTCTGACAACACCCCATCACTTTCTTCTCTCTCTCTCTCACTGCCCCACCCCCTCCTTTTTTGCCTAATTTTTCTCTGCAGCTTTGACCATTATAGTTGAAAAATGTCACCAGTTACACACCCTGCCAACATGTCTTTGTGTATGGGAATCTGTCTCAACACATTTTGTACAGAAGCTTTCTCCCACTGCTGTGAATTGTTGTGAAGAGCATTTTTGTGAGGGGCCTTACTTAAACTTGGTAAGATTTTATATATATATGCTATATTTGTACGGCATGCTTAGCAGTCTCAAGCCTGGAAAAGAAATAAAGGATTTTGAAGCAAAATAAGGTGCATCCTTCAGAAGGCTGTCACATTCAAACTTGTCATCTAATGAAATGATGTGCTGGGCTGCTTCTATCTATGGCTAGATTTAACAGGTTAGTCTTGCAGTAATGTTTCTGCTCTCTGTCCTATCAGGGACCCCACGTACAGTTATCTTATCTGCTCCTTCGTGTTCCTGTCTACCTCCTAGAGTGCTTCAGTGATGAAGGAACAAAGAGATTATACAACAATTCATGAACAGCCTGTCTGAGAAACAGAGATTTTCCTTTATGCCTTCCACTGAAGATTGCAGTATATTTTTCTCTGATCATATTCTGCCCTTTCCTCTCCTCACTGATTACATCCAAGAAGTAAAATTGTGCTCCCTGTAAGCCTATTGCTCCAGTCTGAAACCTTTTTTGGCATAATTGTTTCCCTGTGAGTTGTCATATCACACACTCATAAATCAACCTTAAAAAACACAAACTAATGAACTTCAAGGTGTTCTGTAATGGTTCATGTCAGACTCCTGTAATAAAAAAAATTTATGTCAAATGCAGAAATACTGATGGAGATGTGGTTCTTTCATCACTTTCAGTTTGTGAAGACCTGTGCAAAAGTGAAATGTTTTGATCAATGAAGGTCATGCTAACATGGGCTCACTGAAAAAAATTGCACATATTGTGATGCAGAACCTACTACCTTTGCCATCTGATACAAAAGTTTCACTGTTTTAGGGCTTTTTTGCTCTCTCCAAGGTTATGTAGAGATGTTAGAAAGACAGACAAGGCACAGGAGGAGCATCCAGTCTTGTATGTGCCCACTGATGTCTTCTTGTCTTTAAGAAGAGAAGGGTAAGGAAACATCTTAGTTCTGTCTACAACCACTTAATGGCCCAGCTGGAGAAATTCCCATTAGATATTAGGAAATATATTCTTTCTGTAATGGTGTTCTGGAGTCAAGTTGCACGGACGGTTCACGGTATCTCCACCCTTGAAGCTATAACAGATGTGGTATGTCTTGAAAAAGCTGCTCGATCCAGCCCTGCCTCAGCAAAAGGTTGGACTAGAGATCACCTGGGGCCCCTCTAGTCTCCCAAATTCTGTCTTGTCATTACATCAGACCTCCATTTCCTCTTCTGTTTGCCAGGCTGAACCAATGCTCCTTCCTCAGCTCCTCCTTGTATGCCAGGTGCTCCTGCCCTGTAACTGCATCAGTGACCTTCACTGCTCGTTTATGGACATCTCTCTGGCGCTAGGGAGCCCCAGGCTCCCTTCCCTTAGCCTGACACCTGTCCTTCTGCTAATGCTGCCCAGTATGTGCTTGGCCTGTACTGGAGCAATAAATCTCAATATCACTTGAGATATCTCCTAGGATGAAAAATATTCAGTGCTTTGATTTGTATTGAAACCTTTTGCTAATCAATAACAGAAAGAGTAATGCTCATTTGAATTTTGGAAGGCCCATCTCCATTTTTCTTGGTTGGAGTACAGTAACCTGAGTTTATATAAATGAAAAGATACAGACACACAGACAGACATACACATATATGTCCGACTGTTCAGTCTTTTTCTCTCAAGTACAAATATATGCCTTAAAAATATTGCAGGTGCAGCTATGGAAACCCTTTGAAAACTTGGCTGAAACTGTGCTGAAATTATTGAACTATTGTTCTAGATAATCTGAACATGTTTATATTGCAGAATACTTAAACTATACAGCTCAACACAGTCTTCTGGCTCAGACTTGTATCTATTTTAGAAACCCACAATATAATTTGAGAACTTGTATGAAGACAGCAGTGTAGCATATGCATAACAGTCTCCATTTGGCCTAATCTTAACCAGACTTAAAACTTCATCTCAGCAAAAAAAGTAGGACCATGCATTCAAGGAAGGAAGTATAAGGCAAGATTTTGCAAATTATTTTTTCTAGTAGTTTTTAAATAGCAAGAATTGCTACTTTGCCCATGACTTTTAGAACACATCACTGAAGGTAAGTCATCAAATGAGGTTTGTAGGTACCATTAACTCTTATGTGGACCCAAACCTTGAGGATGTGATATAAGACTGAAGTATAAACATGAAATCAGAGTTACATTAGCAGTCCAGTTCTTCTATGGATAAGCTTTCTTCATTTGTTTTATTTCTCTTTGAAAGAAATTTAATACCATCTGGAAAGCTGCATGCACATTTTCATAATTAGCATCCATTGTCTTATTTTAGTTTTACTGTAATATACTGATAATTATGCACAAAAAAAAATTGCTTTCCTGAAGGTATCCACTATAAGAGAGTAAATAGCAGAAGTGGTGCAGCCATGGTAGCCTAGGTAAGCAAGTGAGGTGCATCTTGTGGAGACTGATGTATGGTTTTAGAGGAGGGAGAACACAAACTCTCAGGAATTTGGAGTCCATGTGAGACCAAAAAGATGTTTGCTCTCTTTCAGGAAAGCTTTGCTCACCTGGAGAGTGCAAGTTCTCTTCCTCCAGAGGTATTCTTTAAATAGGAAAGCAGGTAGTTTTTGAGAAACAGTGTCCCCTGTGTTTTGCCACCTGTTAAATTCTGTCTAGGCCACAAGGATTTTAAATTGAATGTTCTTCTAGGCTCCTCTGTATTTGATTTTTATTTTTTTAAAATTTTATATTTTTTACTTTCATTTCCTTTATTTTTAATTTAATTTAACTTATTTTAATTTAATTTTACCTTTGTTGTTAACTGTGGTGCTTTCCCTTTCTCTCAAGGAATTAGTTCTGAAGCCGGTAGCCTTGCCTCCTCGGCACTTTTCATGGAGGGGGCTTTCCTAGCTGCTCATTGCTCTGTCCTCACCTGATTCCTCATTTTCCCCATTGCTCCATTTTGTCCAGCTCCTGCAAGGTTTTTCCTGACTATGGCAGCAGCTCCAAGTGGTCCCACTGACCCCTCATCCCAGTCTTTGGCTCATCCCAACCGAGCTGGACTGTGTTCCTGCACCTGCTGGTGGCCATGCCCCCAGGCCCTCTGTGGCTCCTGTCCATCCCCCCCCGGGAGGGGATGGGTGGCCCTTTGACGCAGCCTGCACATCTTCACCCTGCACTGCATCCCTCCCATCACGGTGCTTGCAGCCCCTCACGGCAGTTTGCTTTCTCTGTGGCTCCAGGAGGTTTGGTCTGGCTTTCTAGTCTGGCCTTTCAACCTGGCATGCTTAGTGAGTTTTCTTATTTTGATTTCTCAGCTCTGTTTTAATGTTACATTGGCCGTCTTAAGTCATTTTATGGATGGTAGGAGAAAGGATACACAATTGTTGCGGGAAAAAAAAAGAATGTGGCAGTTTGAAAATAAATTTAGTATAAAATAGAAATGTCCTAAGAGAAATGTCTGATATATTTCTCTGTGCATTAGAACATTTCCAGATTTACAGGTTTTTTACACAGAATACTCTGTGGCAGGTCATTATTGCAGTCCCAACTGCTTGCCCTCTTCTGTCAGCTGATTTTTGATGCAAAACATATGTATCTTCATCAGCATCATCTAGTTTTCTCTTTTGTGGTTTTATTCTACATTAAGTACAGTGCCAGGAGCATCCTCTAGCCTGTGACTAGAATTTCAAGAAGGCTGAACCATTTCAAATTGTAATTAGACCTCGCTCCTCTTTAATCATTTAATCAGAAAAACCTGCAAATGTAAAAGAAATGATGTAAATATTTATATATATAACATGGTCATGACACAGTTGCTCTTTCATCCTGTTAGTTTATTCTCAGATTTTTACTACTAGAGGGTACAAACATGACAGAAATACAGCATTGAACTCACAGAAGCCACAAAATCTGAGACACTGTTAAATAAATGACAGTGATCTAAATAATCCTATTAACGTATATGCAGAGTGAATTGGATACCTTCTGCTCAGTCACAGGCTGTCTTTTCCGTCCTCTATAGCCATAAAATATATCTGCAGTGGGAAGAAGGTTCTTAAAAATATACAAAATTTATTGACTGTACAAAGACAGGTAAGTATCTGTAATTAGCATACAGAATTATGTTTGAGATGTTATTAAATAGTTATAAAGGACTCATTCCCTTATTGTTAAATGCTTGCAGAGACAGTCTGAGTAGCAGCTCAATCTGTTCATGGATCTATTATCAACTAGGTTGCTCCACCAATCTCCAAACATTAATTTGAAGCCTAAATGAAAAAGAAAAAAACAAAACTGCACTAGTATTTTGGCTGTAAGTGTCCTTTCATTTCTGAGATTGAGAACCATTGCCCTGAGAACAGATGAGCAATAAGACATCTGTCATCTGGGATTTCTTGAGGGATGCACACCTCTAATGCCAGCCCCCCTGGAAGCTTTCACTGTCCTGCACACTGGTGGTGGGTTAGGACAGCTGCTCTGCTTTTCTCAGCTGTGGATGATATCTTCTTTCTGCCATGTTCTAAAGTTCTAATACATCTTCGGAGGTCTGGATGTAAGCATCTGCATGTGAATGCCATTAGAAAAGAACATGCCACTTGGCAGGTTCCTTAAATCTTGGTCTAGACTCCTCTCTGCTTGAAGGATAAATTTTAAATGTGTTATCAAAACAACATGAGAAGCTCTTAACAAATTAATTTCTGATTTTAAAAGAATGGAAAAAAGTGGAAGGTCATGAGTGAGTCATGTTGCCTATCCAAGGGATTGTATTTCCTAGCTGTTATATATAGTTGGGAAAATGAAGTATGTGAACCGTGCAAAGGTCTTGCTCTGTTCAGAAGTGACAGCAGGAGTTAACTTTCCAGGGTCAAATGAGAGAGCACTCCAAATCAGTTTTCCTGGCGAACACTAGCTATTTTGGTTTTAATCTTTTAATATAAACATTTTGGTTGAAGAATTCAAAATGTCTTTATAAAGAAACACTACTCCTATGCTAGTACTGGGGGAAAAAAAATCATCCTGTAGTCACAAAATGCAGCAGCAGTAGTCCTTAGTGCAGTTAGGTCTTGTGCATCTCCACTTGAAAGCACTGAGAATTTAAAGAAGTCCTATATTTAGGAAAAATATTAGCATAAGTGAAATTCAGAACTGCCTTAAGCAATTCTATTTATTTTAAAAATTATTTTAAAAAATATTATTCCCTAGTTCCTGTTATAAGATAGAATTCCCAGTACAAAGTGAAACACACAGTTTTTCTCACTAGTCAAACAGTTTAAGACACGAAACATTTTAAATCTCTTTTTGAAAATGTTTTTTATTGTGGATCATCCACAAGACTACCATGTTGATCCTTTTTATTACCTAATTTATTACTTGAATTATTTTGTTTTCTTACTCTGATAATATAAAAATCAACTATTGTTCAGACAATCCTTGTTGATAGGGAAGAGTAGTTTATATGTGATGCTGGGTTACAGAATGTGAACAATGGCTATGTATTTTCTGTAAATAATTCATTCAGCTCTCTTATTTCTATGGGGAACAGACTGAAATAAGTACCATTTAATGCTTAAGTGCATTAAATGAAGCTGAAGTACATTGAATGGTCTAGTTTCTACAATATAGGTACTATGTTCTACATGTTTACAAATATATGAAACATAACAATATTAGAACATAGAAATCACATATATTTTCTACAATTCTGTACACAAATAACTAATTCTTAATCCACCCTTTCTAAATGTGTCATTAGTATTCCCCTTCACTTAACTGATGGAGAACTGGAAGCAGAGAAGTGCATAATGATTTTCTCCATTAAACACAAAATAAGCTTTGTCACAGACTGAAGATAGGACTTCTGAATCCCAAACCCTAGAGTGCTCTTCAGCAGCACACACTGAACCATGTCTCCAGAGAAGTTCCTCTGCAGTAAGAAAAGCTCATAGACCAGAAAAATGTTCTGAGCACAGTTTCTGAAGTGTCTACCACAAGCAACACGCACGGATGGAGTTTCCTTCCCATAAGGCAGTACGAATGTATGGCTGCAGAAATGGTTCAGCTGACACTAGCTGAGGAAGAAGCCAGGCCCTCTGGCTGCAGAGGGTGGTTTGTGCCTTGCAGCAGTGAACCGCAGATCTTCTCTGATCTTTCACACTCACCCATGGCTCTGAGCGCAACCAGCCATGGGCAAGGCTCCCAGGAAAACAGAGGGGATGCATATTGGCTGGTCTGCACACAGATTTGGGGATATGTTTATGTTGATTTAGAAAGGTTTGTAGCTCTTCGGCTTGCATCAGTGAATTTATATTATCATCATGTGGCTTTCCAACGCAATGGGTGATTGTTAAGATTCTCTGTTGGAAAACAAAATATAGAACATTGGCTAGCTAAAGAATTCCTCCTGCCTGCTGTTCTTCTGTTTGCCTAAGATCATTGCAGCTTTTTATGAAAAAGGACACACCTCTAAAGTAAATCTCAGCTGGAATATTTTCTCTAACCTTAAAGAAAGGAAGGGACAGAGTGGCAGCCTGGAGTTTCAACTGAAACTAACACAGGTGCAAGCACGTGTTGAGAGAAAGGCAGTTTAAGGCCATCTGTGGAAGAAGCACTCAGCATTTAATCAGTCCAACAGTTTCTACCATGAAGGTCAGGAGAGAGACTCAAAAATGCATTTTTCTTTGACATACTGCTGTATTTTTTTTTAATAAAGAGGACTTGCAGGCTGGAACAAATGCTAAGGTTTTGTTGTTTAGATAGCTAAGGAAGTCGGCAAAGCTTAAAAATGATCCAAAATTATCAGCATTCCACAGCTGTCAGCCAGCAGGGCAGGTAAAACAACTGAATGTCAAGAATGCAATGCTGGTTCTCAAAACCTTAATAAAGCCTTGATCTTTCAGTACATTTGTTATGCATTTTATCCGTGTCATCTCAAAGTGTTCAGAGTAGGACAGCGAGCTATCTCCCTCCTGGTGAAGAGTGAATGCTAGGCAGAGGTTGTGAGATGGCATGCTGCAGTGGCTTGATAGCCTCAAGCCAAAGATACAGAGACGGGGAAAGGCATATGTGAGTATTGATATAGTTTTCTTTGAACCTGAGAAATGAAACTGTCAAGATGGGACGCAATCTAAGTGTAAAAAAGCCCTCAGAAATCCTTCTCGCTTTTCTGTCAACAACATTACCAACACCTTTGCAGCCCCCAGGAAGACTGGTGGGTTATGCCTTTTCGTAAAACTGTGTTACTGTAAAAACAAAACAAAGTAAAACAAAACAAACAAACAAAGAAACAAAAACCAACAAAATTGTTGCTTATATTCATTCAAGATGAAACATGAAGATATCTCCTGTTTAAGTTTGAGTATCTCCAAAACTTCGTTGCAATTCTGGGTCTCAGCTCTCTGCTAAGCCTTTTCTCCATAAAAGCCTGTCCAGCTGGCACTTCTTCATCTTTTAAACTAGAGAAGACTCAAGTTTTTCCATGTCTTCAGTGTGTAACTACACTACCTCACCTGAACACTGAGCCCCATTTTTCTCTGTGCAGTTACCTTAAGCAGACAGCTGGAAATATGGTAATATTTTTAACTTTGGAAATAACGTGGATTTCAACTTGTTTATTTTACAGATACATTTTTTCTCAAGCTTTAGATGTCAAAATATAGTATCTTTTGGCTCAGAGCCTGGCCAGGGCTTGCCTGCAAGACTTATCTGCATTTAGAACAGCAAAAATAAAAGAAGAGAGGAGGATGTTCATCACATCAAAATTAATTTCTGCTTTGCTAAAGGGTAATTTAAATGTTGTGCTCTCCTGTGACAGGTGTTTCGCTTTTTGTTTTTCATTAGAGATATGAGCTACATGCCAGATGCAAATTTTCAGCTAGGTGTGTCTGTTAGAAACAGAGATTTGATATAAAAGTAGATGTTTCTGGACAGAAACTGTGTTTCAGCTTTCTGGCTCCACAGAAGAGCCTACATCACGTCTTAAAACTATGTTATATGAAAGGTATTCTGTTTAATCTATAATATTGAAACTTTTCATTATTATTTTCAATAGTAATGGAAATTGCTAACTGTTCTCCTGTAACATTCAACTCGTAAAAACATTTTTCTATGTGGAATCATACTTTTTACAGCATCAAATGACTTTTAGCGGCTCTAGGTTAGTCTCATGTTTCTTCTGTGTTTTTTAACATTTATGAGTGTTCCTAAAACAATTTCTGTCATTAAGAAAGTACTGCTGAATTTTTAGGCTTGCTAAAAACAATTGTTTTGACCTAATTCAGTCATAATAGGGTTGCAGCTGTAATACGTGCAATGAACTTTAGAAGCCAGGAGAAAGTAAAATTTGTGTATTAAAACTTTCCAAGACTAACAGGCAAAGCCAAAAACTCTTGTCTTTTGTATTTCTGGAGGCCTGAAGGTAAAACTGGCTTTCTGAAATCATGAAGACAGTTTGCCATGTGGGCAAGAAAGTGTGATGTGAACAACCATGGTACAACAGCTTTCAAATATTGGTCTTTACCTACATGGTGTCTTCCAGCAAGCATAAGGGTGCTGCAGACATTGTCCTTGTGACTTATAACTGTTTCCAGCTCCAGCAGTACTGTAGTCCAGCAGTATACAAACATTGAAGTATCTGCAGATACTTTGCTTTTTTCATATAGGAGCCATTTTCCCCCCTGTTATTTATATTTCTCTGTGGGAAAAGCTCCTTGCCTTAATTTTTTTTTCTTGTCATTGTTTGTGTCGGTGTTGGTTTTGGGGTTTGGGTTTTTTGTTTGTGTGGTATTGTTTGGGGTGTTTGTTTGTTTTCTGGTTTTGTTTGTGCTTTTGGTTTTTTTTGGTTTTGTTTTGTTTTGTTTTTCTATTTTGTTTTTGGTTTTAAATGTGTTGAAGGTTGATGTGGTTGGCTATAATTTATTAATTACTCAGAGCTGCAAACCACACCTAGGGGTTGGAAGTGTTAAATACAGCTTTGTGTAAATATCAGAGACTCCTTACAGGGAACTAAATTCTAATGTCTGACTCAACAGAAATGGTCACAAGAGATTCCAAAGTGCAAGCAGTTTGCTGAAGGAAGCACTACACATTTAATGTCAAACAAGTTAGGCAGAAAACACATAATCAAAGGGGAGCTGTTAATAACAATAGCTAAACTGCAGACAAGATACAGTATTACAGCAGAACCAAATCCAAAGGAACAGGTAGGCCTGTGCTAATCCCAGAGCTCTGGATAAGCGTGCATTTCGTCTGTGCACTGCATTGGGGCTGTTCAGTAATTGTTGCCAATAGTGTGATACAAGTGAATATTGTAATCCCAAACAGGCCCAAGACATCAATGGTACATCAAGAGTTGCTGGCTCCCCTCTCAAGTTTGCTATGCTATGCTGTGTTTGGTCTTTTGGGCAGAGAAGATAGCTACAAAACCTCTCTTTTCAGAATCTAGGAGTGTGAAATCTTCAGCAGCTACATGGGAAAACTTGTTAGTCTTGAGGCATTCCTGCAGCCAATATATATGTATGGAGAGAAAAAAAACCCCACAAAAACAGAAAAGTGACACACCTGACAAGTGTCATATTTCCAATAAATAAGAAAATCTCCACAATTTTGGTTTAGTGTCACCATGAGCAGAAAAATGTGGCAAACTATGGGTCCAGTTCGAGATGAGAAGAAAGATCTCAATAAGGATGGCAGTTGCTTATTTCAGAAACCAGTCAGAACAAAATGGGTTTACACTGCTACCTACAGCTCCTGCTCAGCGCCATTGAAAATAGTGTCACTTTTCAATGCAAAAATATTTTTTTTCAAAATATACTCTGATTTTTCCTCTTCTCTTGAGCTTGTTTCTCACAAAAACTGTCTTGAATGCTTCTTTCCAGCATCTCTTTATGCTCCTACTAGACTTTAAGGGAGAGAGTGTAACTTTCAGATGGAAGTGGCTTCTTGATATTTCCACCATGCACATATTCAGAAGGTAACAAATTTTCCCTCTGGGAACGAAAAGTATGCAAAGAAATATGAAGACTGATATTAGCATAATATTTTTAGATTAGATTAGACGAGGCTGGCCAGTACAATCGCTTTACAAGGCTGTAATACATCCAGCAAGTGCTTCCTTTTGAAAATGCTCACTGTGGGCTCTAGGCTTGGCAGAACTTAATCTGGAGGCAAAAATCCTTCTCTGAATGCCCCTTCCCCAAGACAGTATGCAATTTCACTAGTTTAGACACATCCAACTGTGAAACTGTGTATTTGCCACATAACTTAGGGAGGGCTCAGCAGCTTCAGGTAGGATCCTTCTATGCCACTGCTTCATGTCTTTAATACATGTTTAGCACCTCTGCTTCTTCATGGATATACTTTCTGACCCCCTTTGATTATCTCTATTCACACCTTGCTTCCTCGGATCTGGGTAATGTTTATACCTTGAAGCCTTATTTTCCGCCCTCTCCTCCTGGGACTCTCACCAGTCTGCACTCACATTGACCTTCTCTTGCCTTTGTATGTGCCCAGTCTCTGTCAGGTTATGGTAACAAATCTGGGTAACAAGTGTTCCCGTATTTCATCGGTCTGCACAGTTCTCCCAGTGCTGAGGAAGAAACAGGAGGGTTAGTTTATACCGCAGCAATAAATTCATTGAGCTACTTCCTTAGAAACTAGGGGGCAGGAAGCGAGGAAGGCGGAGGAGGCAGTGCTGGGAGGTTAAGCTCACAGGGGGCAATTCACAGATTTGCATTTTATCTCTGAGGTTCCAGTGACTCCTTCTTCATATGAACTATCAGACAGGATTAAAAAGAGATAGGATAAATAATGTATGGTGTTATTGGCTGAAGAAATATTGCTAGAATTCACTTCAAACAGCATACTCTATTATACTGTTAGATTTTCAGAGACCTTCCATTAGAGCACATTTAAACATGTAATATTTTCCAATTAAATGTGTTGGTAGGAATTATTCGTTTTAATAATTAAAGCATTTCCAGAGCTCCCTGATGAGCGTTACCATGGAGGATCGGACCCTCTGCTGGGAACACTCACAGCATGCTAGTGTACAGTATAGGCCAGTTGCTTAATGTCAGTCGTGCAGAAGCATGAAATCCAATCCTGAGGCACATTAGCATTGGTTGCATATATTTGTCCTTTCTGTGGCTGTGTCAAAGTTAGTTATTTGAGGAAGCTTTTAAATTGTGCAACCTATGCAGCCTGATGCTTGAGCACCCTCAGGCTGCAAAGCTGCCTGTCTCCCAGTGCAGTTATGGTGATGGCTTCCTCATATCTTTGGTCTTCTTAGCTTGTTTGTCAAGGACAAAAGTGAAGGCTTTTATGCTCTGATTATTTGCCTTGTCTCTCTTTTGGAAGACTGCAAGTCCAGACCACTGATGAACTGGCATTGACCCTCCTTATGCGAACCCGCGTTCTTGGCGTGCTCATCTTCTTTAATGATCAGAAATTAACGACATCTGTTCCTTGTGGATATTGGAAATCCCATGGCATGCTCTGGAGAGGAGGGTTTGATGTGGCATGCTTGGCCAATATTCGTTTTTCCCATTGCCGTGCAGCGCATTGGCTGGCTACCAGTTGGCTTGTGTGGCTGTCACCCTCCCACTAGAGATGGCTGATGCTCTGTGTTTGTGTGTGGGCATATGAAATGAGACAGACAGACTGCAAAGTGCTTTACAAACAAGAGGTATCACACAAAATTAAGCTTCACTACCATCAGAAGATTTCCAGCCTATATTCAAAGATGTGAACCCCAGACAAAGTCAAACAAAAAGAAAGCTGGAAAACAACAAGTGAAGATGGGAGTCATAGGGGCCATGTATCCTTCCAATATCATAAAACTGGTTCTGTTTTTATTTTGTGTAAATAAAGAAGGAAGAGGTGTAGGGAGCTGGGTAAGATGCTGTTTTCTTTCAGGCAAGCAGAGAAACCTGAGGGAAGATTTTTTTTAATTTTTTTTTTAGCTAAGACAAACAATTAAACAAATCAAATAATTTAAAAGATGCAAAGAGCCACAGAAACAGCTGCCAACAAAATCATTGCGGATTTCTTTGCACTACTTACTTGTTTATCTACAGATAGAGAAATCAGATTGGCTAGCTGTACTGATACTCCTTAAAAATATGACAAAAATCCAGGCTTCCTACATTGTCCTAGTAAATCAATAATGCTGTGAAATACTCAAAGGTTTTCTTGATCTGATTTTCAGTGGTTATTTCATAACCTTATATTCTTGGAATGTTTGCAAATAAAATTCACAGTTTTGTGTTCTGCAGGGTGTGATTTGGATGGAAAAGTATGGCAGTTTGTGGGGAAATATCAGTGGTCAAAGCTAAAATATTTCTGAATAAGTTGGCTTAAATAAATTCCTTGGCATTGAAAGAATCCTTAGAAAAAGAGTTCTGAAATCAGTACAATCTGACTGGCAAGAACTGAGAGAATTTTCATCTTGAAAATATCAACTAATTATATAAAATGAGCTGAAATTTGGCCAAAACATTCAGGGCAATTGTTGAGCCACCTCCTTAATAAGCAGAAAAAAAAGTCTTGTCTGAATTTGGCATAGACTATTTTGAAAGGCTTGAAAGTTCACAACAGACAGGAAGATCATTTCCTGCCTACATATGATACTTGGCTAATACTTAGTAGCATATATTTTTTTAACACTTGAAGGTAAAAACAAAACAAACAAACAAAACCACACAACATCACCCCCCCCCAAAAAAAACCAAACCAAACCAACTTTCTGCTAGAAAGAATTTAATTTCAAGGACAAATACGTTTAATTGGTCCTTGTTTTCTGATGCCTCTTTTTTCTCCTTGTAGAGTCAAAATATGGAGTTAGATTAACTACTTACTGGTGGAATTTGGAACGCTCAACTATATTCTCCTGTATTATAACTGATTGTCAACATGCACACATTATATGAGTGGAAGTGTGATTATGTTTTGCAGTACCTAACCAGAGCTATTAGGATATATGGGTTATTCTATAGTCAGTGCTGGCTCCCCGTCTTGCCCTTCTTGTGCCTAGGAGTTGGCTGACATGAGTCATCAGGCTGCCACTGCAGCAACCAAGGCTAATGGGTTGCGCCTGCAGGGGCATCACCAGCAGAGATGGAGACATGATCATCTCACTCTACTCAGCTCTTGTCAGGCTGCATCTGGAGCACTGGGTACAATTCTGGGCCTTACTGTTCAAGAAAGACACAGGCAGACTGGAGAGGGTCAAAGGAGAGCTATGAAGATGATCAAAGGCCTTGAGAACCTGCCCTTAGAGGAAAGACTAAAGAGAGTTATTTCTCTTCTCCCTCGAGAAGACACATAACTTCTCCCTGGAGAAAAGAAGGCTTGGGGCGCCATATCACAGTATTCCATCACTTAAAGGATGGATAAAAAGGGGATGAAGGCTTTCCCTTTGCAAGGACACACATGGAGAAGGCAAGAGGCACAACTTGCACTGGGAGAGGTTTCGTCTCAACATAAGGAAGACATTTTTCAGAGTGACAACAATTGATCACTGGAACAACCTCCCCAGGGATGTGATGGACTTCCCACTGCTGGAAGTTTTCAAGACATAATTGAACGGGGTGCTAGGTAATCTCACATAGGCTCCCTTTTCCACAAAAGGTTGGACAGATGATATTTTGAGGTCCCTTCCAACCTGGACTGTTCTGTGATTCCTTGATTCCATAGTACTGGACAAACCTTAAACAGTAAAAAAAATTAAATGCTTAGATAAATCCACTAAGGTTTCATTTGTTTTGTGCGTATCAGGCTCACAAACTCCTCTAGATTGTTATATTTTCTTTAAATCATTCTAAAGTTACTTATGTGTGGAGAAATAAAAATAAGCTTTATAATCAGCCTGGTGTCTGTGAGACACCAAACACAGCTCATTTACCCAGCATCTTCACTAAGGGTAGCCTGGATCTAGCTCTGGATCTGTTCCTCTTCAGCCTGAATACGTGCAGACAGCATCTGATCATTTCTTGAACCTTCTTTGACAAAGTGACTGCCCATAATTTTGCATAAAAAGGTGTGTTTACCTGCATTTCATTATCACTTGGTAAGCCTTACGAAACTGACTCTGGGAAGTGTTGGCAATTAATTCTTCATGTTCGTTGTGTTCCTTAACTTATCATTTACTTTATGTGATGAAAAAGACTGAGTTTAGTAGGACCAAATTAAGAAACAGACAGTAAAACTGTCTTAAAATAATTCTGATTTACAGTTGTTTGTACTGCTAAAATGACGTTACACTCACAGATAAGAGTAGTACAAGCTGCTATTGTTGCTTATACTTTGCAGCTTTAGACTTGAACACTAATTTGCACACTTGATTTCCATCTTCTTAGTGATTTGTCTGGCTGTGCAGCTTGTAGCAGGAAGCTCATTTAAGACACATTTGTTAAACTGAGATGGAATTGGAAAGAGTGAATCACGCTAGGGGTAGAAAGAAGCAATTGCTTTATGAGTTTTATAAAAGATAGTCCAGGAAGCTCTTTCACCTGTTTGATCTTCTCTGCTTTTACAGTTTGAATACTGCAGCCTGCTTCAGAGCCGCCTCTTATGACAGTTCACACTGGTACCTCCAAACTGATGAAGCAAGGTCACAGATACTTGGTCTTCTTGTCAGCCTCTTTTCTAATGGGTGAGCATGAAGTGGCTCCATGACAGAAGAGTCCAGACTAATATGACTTAGGCAGCCAAGCATGAGGGAAACAGTCCTGGCGAGGGGGCAGCTGGGTACTCCGAGCTGACTAGCTGAGTAAAGCAAAGCAACAATCTCCCATCCTAGGCTGGAAAACAGAGCAGGATGACCAGCCATTGCCTTCTTCACAGTCCAGGGGCTTACTTCTGGTATACCTCACAGACCAAGATGACAAAATATAAAATCAGGTCTTTGTCCATCCATTTTAATGCTGTGATTGCCCAAGCTGTGAGCATATGATCTTCTGGCACTGCATCCTCCCCCTGTGCCTGTCATGGCCACAGTCCACCTGTCCCAGCTCAACATGCTCTAGGCTGTCCCCACAGCTGGGACCAAAGGGATTTCAGTGCAACTTGGCTCAGATATCGGCAGGTTACAATGGAAAGGCTGACAAGGTTAATAACCTCCCAGCATCTGCCTCGGAAGACCTAACTGGGAAGTTGTTCCTGATCCTCTGAAGTTCACAGCACAATGTATAAAGGCAAACCAGCACTAGGTTCTTTGCTTCTGCCTTAATCCTTTGTAGTATTAACTACAGCCAATGGGGAATGAATTCCGTAAGAGTTATGTCTGTAGGTCCAGTTCTGATCCCATAGTAATTCCCTATATCTAGCTTTCCTTTCATACGCCCAAAGCTTACAAATGCTGTTGGGTTATAGGTAATTCTTCAGGCACATGAAGATGCATAGACTGTGACTACACTGAAACATAAACACTAAACACATGTAGCAGCTGATAACAAATTCAAGTATTTGGCAAAGCCACATTCATCCCTACAAACTTTCTGCTTATTTGAATTTCTCCACCACTTCTGGACATAGGTCAGAGTTCCCTATGGAGTCCAGGATCCCCAATACTACAAGGGGTTTCTTCACCAAGGTGCAGAGTCTCAGTTTCTCTCTTTACTGCCTTGACATTCTAATAATTTTCCCTTTGCAATCAGTCACACAATGAAACAAGAGCTCTGTACTAGGAAAGCACCTTTATTCCTCACTTCATTATTGTCATGGAGGCATCCCAAATATAAGTTTAGGCAGACTAGCACTCCGATAACATAAGATAAAGGTTCGGATATTAGGTTAGGAAATTCTTTGGGGTGCAGCGAAATAAGAATGAGGATCCACAGCGTGCATATATGCACTCAGAAGAAAACAAACCAGAGCCCTCTCTGCCCCGTTTTGCCCTTAATAGATAAACACTAGCCTACTGCAGCCAGGACTTTACAAGCACATATTCAGTAATTTATCACTCACCCACACACGGAGGTGAGGCGCTCCCCATCCCGGGAGGTTACCTCAGACGGCTTCTCCGTCTAAGGGGAGGTATCCGGCAGCATGGCAGACCCGCAGCTCCGAGGAGACCACACAAAGCGGAGTCGCCGGCGGGAACCCCATCTATAGTCTGCTCAGATCTGGCTGTGGGCATTCCAGAAGCTTCTCGGCTTCTCTACCCCCCGCCCCCTCAAGTGTGGGCCTTCCAGAAGCTTCTCGGCTTCTCTGGGCTGTGGGCGCTCTGGGCCCCTCCTCTGCTGACGACCCTGCCCAGCGACTCTGGGTCTCACAAAGAGCCGTTAACTGCCCATTGAAGGCCCCAGTTCTGAGAGGGGATGGGCAGCTACCAGTGCAGCTGCCGCACCAGTTCTCAGCGCGTGGTGGGGGAAAGTGCAACTGCCAATAGAATTATCTATTCCTAGCTTATAAGTCTGATACTAATATAAAGAGCTTTGCGTAACTTTAAAAAAAAGTCATTATTTTGGACACCAGTTTTTTTGGAAGCTCCACCTGTCCTGTTTTCCCAAGCTTCACCTCAGTGGGAGCCTTTCAAAAGGATGAGTCTGTGTAGTCACAGCTTACATGAATGCCGTTGCGTGGGAGAAGTTAAAGATGAGAAGTTTGTGTTCCGACCGAAACAAACTTAAGGATGTACTACATCAAACAGAAGTTCTTAGCACTCCAGTAAGAGACCCCTAATGCCACTGTACACTTTATTCTCTTTCATAATCAGAAAGATGACAGTGGCACCATTTGTTGGCCAGGAAGGGCAATGAATACCTTTGAAAGTATTAATACTTTCAGAGGTAAGTGCGGGAAATGGAGAGAAGGAGACAACCACTCAAACTAAGATAATTTGACCTTCTTGGCAGCCTCTAGTCTCAAGCAAAAACCTTCTGCATGTAGTGAAGTTTGGCTGCAAAGGCTTTGAATCGGATTGTCAGGTGGCCGCCAGAGCTGTTTTGAGGAGCTGATCTTCTTGGTATCTTCCCTGTTAGCTGACGAGATAATTAGAATATATATAGCCATTACTTACACCTTCCTCCAATTTGCAGTGCAAATCTAACCTGTTTCTTCTCTACTCACCTCCCCCTCCACCCACCTCCAACTGGCTACCAATCTGTGATACTTTTTGCTCATTTGTTACAGTTGTGCAGGCTGGCCCTGCTGTGCATGGAAAAATAAACTGGCTCATTTCCTCTCTGCATTTCTACCCCATATGCACAACATCAACACAGGGCACTCTGGAACTATATTACTATAGCAACTGGTCTCAGATGTCTCTCAGATCTATTGTTTTCAGCAAAACCATTCAATGCCATATAAAAGGTTTTTGGCTGGACATATTAATCTTTTCCATTTGACTTTATTGCCGGTTTTGCTCCTGGAAAGAAATTATAAAACTTCAGAATTAGAGCATCAATAAAGTTGCTGAATGCGTGGTAACTAACAGCAAGGTAAATCTGTAAATAAATAATAAAAAACCCCTAATGTCTTTTACTTTAAAACTCTTCCTTCAGGTGAGATGTTCCACTTCAAATTCAGTATTCAAAAATCAAATGAATTCTAGCAAATTTTTCAAAGCTACTTTTCATTGGTAATAATTGTACAAGATATGACAAGAAAGACTCAGGTTTATGAATTCAGAGGTTTTTATCTCAAGTCAACCACTCAGCCCAATCTCACATATATTTACTTATGTGATTATGATGAATGATTCTTTGAGCATTTGAGGATTAACCAAAACCATCTGTTTGTAGATTCAAGTCTAACATACGATTTTAGAAAAAATCTTTCTTGATGTGCTTATTGTAAATCAAATCCTTCTGACTGTAGTTCAGTAACTAATAAGATTATTTAAAGATTTTACACTCATTGGAGTGGTGGCTCCAAAGCTTTTTAGCTGGTGAAGGTCTCAAAAGAAAATGTTGTAGTAGACTTGAATGTATGTGTGCACATTTACATACCAAGCAGAGTTTTAAGAGAACAATATTGTACAACACAAGAACAGCTTAGGTCTGTAAAGACAGTAATGTCAGGAAGTTTGTAACTTATTCATATATGCCCTGGCTGTCAATGATCATCTTGACAAGCTCAGGAATACCAGCAAGGTCCACAGAGAAATACTGTGCATGTCAATGGCTGCTTGAAGAAGGTCGTAAATTTTATTGTAACTAAAATATATGGAGGAAGATATGTTACATGCCATCTCCTTGTCATATATCACCTCTGTTGTGTTATGCTGCCACTGCATGTCACTCTTAAGACAGCAGCAGCAAAAGGTTTTGGCAAGGTTGATGAAGTTCTGGTGGAGTTATCCTGCTGCTTGTGAGGAAAGATCCACCATCATTAAAAGCAAAAATAATTTTGAATTCTATATGAGATTAACTATTGATTGCATTATGTCATTATAATTTAAATCCAGCGAAGAGCTCGTGGCATTCTCTGCTTTGTTCCTGGAGTTTACCATGTCACTTTCTTTCACATTAAATTTTAGTGGCTAAACTACAGTTTAGACATTGTCACTATTATTTTGTGGTTTATATTCCAAAACGAAGTTAAAAGTCAACACACCAAAAACCTGAGGTGTGAAGACAACCTTTTAAAAATGCTAAAATATTTTAAATTTTTTCACTGCACTACATATATAAGTGAAAACTATTTCTTAAATAGTAACATGTTCACAAAATTTTTGAAACACAGACATTACTGCATAACTGGAAGAAGAACATCTTAAATAATGTAATTAATTTTCTTCCATTGCCACAACTTGGAAGACTTTAAGTTGTAGAGAGTGCACATTTTGGCAGGACAATTTAATTCTTAGTATTCATTGGTTTTACACATATTTAAGGTGGTAGGGGTAATCTATGTTTTTACATTGTAAGATTTTAAGCTTGTACTGTAGCTTTACATTTTAATGAAAAAATCTTAATTATTTAGTTTTTCTTACCAATCCTCCTATCTTTTGTTTTAAAATAAACTAGATGGTAGTTGTTCTTCTCTCCAGGCTGAAATCTGGAGAAAGGTCTGACTCACACCTGCTGTTTCATCCACATGTTATCTTAGCTGTCAAAACCTTCATTGGAAGCAAATAATGTGAGTGAGATAAAGAGGAAAAAGATCCTTATATCTCTCCAAGATAATGTCTTTCTTTTCTTTCTTTTTTTTGTTCAATAATAATGTGATTTAGAAATTTTTACTGAAAAAAAAAAAAGTCTCTGCAAAAAGACAAAAAAATGACGGATTCAACTTTCTTAAATGTTTGATGAAAAAAACACAGAAATGTAGTTGAAATGTAGAAAGAGCCTCAATATTTGGTACCTGGAATAATTTTTTTTTGTACCTGGGATACTATTTGGCAGAAAAACTGTCTCAGTCCAAAGCCTCTCCATGTCAAACAGCAAACTACCCCAAAACAACACTGCCTAAAGCTAGTCAGTAAGAAAACATTTATATGATCAGGGACCTTCATCATAGCTTTTAGGTGTTACACACAAGGCTGCAGAGAGGTGTCTACACATTCTCCAGAAGAAATTCCTAAAGGGACCTGGTCCTCCTATCCTGTTTTTTCAAGGCAAGAAAATAAGATGAACTTTTAGATGTGGAAAGTAGTGTTTGAGCCCCATTGTATTTAATAGTGTCTAGAATTTCCTTAAAAAGAGAGAGCACTGGTTCGGCCCCTTTCATTGCTGTGGAGATCCACCCATGGAAATCCATGTGTATGAATGGATGCTGCCTGCCGGTGGTGCAGACGAGTGGTAGGCACCTGTGGGAACCCAAGGATGGGCAAGAGGAGCCAGAACCCTTATATCCTGCTGGGAACACCTCAGGAAATGTCTGCTGAGACCAGGAGATAGGTTGCAAGAGTAAGTGTTACCTGGGAGCAGGCAAGAAGTCTGCCTCCTTCAAGAAGGTAATTCTGCTCCTAATTTCTGGGATTCCTAACACTTTTGGCCACTAGGTAGCCACTGGACAACAAATGCGTGTTATAACATATATAACAAGCATTCACGTGGAGATCAGATCCTGTACCCCTCCAGGAGCTCCCTGCTGCACTGGGGTACCATCCTCATTTTCTCTCAGTCCCACCGAATCTTGACTCATGGGTTGCAGTGAAGTGGTTAGGGTGACTACTGTGAATGGGAGACAAGTTCAGGATCCTCTGGAGCAGAGAAGGGAACTGAATTCAGCTTCGTCATGTAACAGGTGACTGCTAGCCAATGGAGCTATTTTCCTCCTCGCCAGCCCTTGGTGACTCTTT
This sequence comes from Caloenas nicobarica, assembly GCF_036013445.1. Classification (NCBI taxonomy): domain Eukaryota; kingdom Metazoa; phylum Chordata; class Aves; order Columbiformes; family Columbidae; genus Caloenas; species Caloenas nicobarica. The sequence continues at coordinate 58,510,119 of NC_088284.1, read as the reverse complement.
TCAATGAGAGAAGCATGTGACAGCATGTTCTGAAGAGACAGAGGTCTTGCTAAAATGTATTTATATACAGCCTGAGTTACTGCTCACCTAACAGAAGGAATTGCTAAGGAAACTGAGGCAGGACTGCTTCTGGCTGAATGTCACAGTCAGGCCTGTGTATGAAATCTGTACCTGAGGTTCTTGTAGCTTCCTTGTATCTAGAAGGCTTTAAGGCTAAAATAAGAATGGAGGCATTTAAGGAACTTTGTCAAGTTTTAAAGAGTAGCAGAGAAAAGAATCTCAGGCCTGGCTTTACTGAGTCACTGAACTTTTTCATATTTGATAAACTAAAATGAAATAAAGTCACATATAATTCATGGTAAAAAAAAAAAAAAAATTATTGCTTCTGTTCAGAGTACTACTTTTTACTTCACCAGTAAGTTGTTCAGTATTCTGAGACTTGTCCCAAGTTGGACTGAGGCAAGCTTTAGTAATATAATATGATTTTGTTCTCTTAACAGTGACTTGAAATTTCTTAAAGCTTCTTTTCCTGCCTACAAAGAGGTGAAATGATAGGATGTGATGGCAATAAGCAATGTTTGAAAGCAGAGCTCAGGCTGTAGGGGTGCTTTGTCTGGTAGCCCGTGACCCTCAAGATGTTAGAAAACAGCATCTTCTCAGTCCCCATGTGGCACTGGCTTTATTTATTCAACCATAAATAAATAAAGTGAATTGTTAAGTAACCACCAACTGTTTTATTGTAGTTTGCCATTAGTGTGAAAGGTTTGCCAATTTATGCATCTAGTAAGTAATGATACCTACTATGAAAAGGGGAAGCTCTTCTCACAAGGGAAAACTCCTGTCCCTTCCTGAATTCAACACAACTCCATAAACAGAGGAAAATTAATCTGTAAATAGACCAAATGAACTTGTGTGCCACAATGCCTTTCACACCAGTTTTAATAATCATGATCAGTGTTGTTCGTAGATGATTTTAAGAACCAGCTGGGATAATTATCACTCAGCTTTGAATCCAGCATTAGTACTAGAATTAGGAAATTCATCATTTTATCTCAGGTGACATGTGGCAAAACTCCTTTCCTCCCCAGGTATTGACTGTCTCTGCAGCTGATAAAACACCATGGACTGCTGCAGGAGACAACTCGAGGTGTACAGTGATTAGTCTTCATTTGCACTCCCCAGCTCAACAGGCAGCAATGTCAGAGGAGAGAAGATCAGCTAAAGCCAGTCACGGGAACCTGCAGCAATAACAACACGCAAGAACTCTTTAACTGCTGTGAGGGCTGACTCTTCTCCCTCCACCCCTGCTTCTTCCACCTCCCTGCTGTAGAAATGCACGAGTGTTGCACTCTGCTGATAGACTTGAACCTGTCACGTCTTCTCCATCTCCCAGAATGAGGGAAAGGCAGCTGGATTCATAGTAGTTCATCTGCAGAGAGTTGGCTGCCCAAATGAAGAATAAACAGGCGAATCTGGTGAGTTTCCCATTCTATTTAAATGTATCGAAACCAAGTAAGAGTTTTGGTGGTGGTGATTTTTTTTAAAAGTTACTTTCAGATATTTGGATTGCTCTTTCCTAAATCTCTAGAGACTGCCATGGCTGGGAAGCTCCGGAAAGGAAATTTACTTTAATACTTCCCTCTGAGATCAGGGGTACTGTGGAGCAGAATGACTCTGAAGCCACAAAAGCCTGAAAATATTGATCTTACTGGCTGATGCAGCATTAGGGTACTGGAGATGTTGAATCATACAACAAAAAGCTGTTTCTAGATTTGTTGTTCCAAGAAAGGCAAAAAATTAATTAATAAAAAAATGTTTCAAATCTCTTAAATAAATTGACACTGTCCATGAAAGCAAAAAGATGAAATTCGAAACTATCCTACAGTTAAATGTAATATAACTTTGTTAATTAATTCATAATGCTTAAATAATAAATACAAAATAATCAAAAGTAACATTTTTTAAGCTATGAGAGAATATCAGTGTCTTGCCTTCTCTGTCCTCATTGTCGAAAGTTTAATTCACGTACACAGAGTGTATACAGAGAGTGCACACTGTTTTGTACTTTGCTACTTGGAGAATTTTTCTACTTTTTCATTTATTGTAAGGGAGAGGAAGCATCCACTAGAAAAAATGACAGTAAACTGCACCCTGTTCTGTGATATACAAATGCCTTTCAAGGACTAATACTCTGTTGAGAGCTTCGAAAAGGGACATTGGTTTTGGATATAAGTGACGTTTTCATCTGGGGTTTTGCTTTGTTATTGCTTCAGACCTTGCAGTTTAGTAGTCTAAAGAAACTATTTTTATGTAATTTAGGTGGTAAAATAATATAAATTTTTTTGCTCTGTGAAATGCATTTTAAATGGAATATATTCATGTATGATTAAAACGATACAAATTAGAGGAATCTTCCCACAGAAGGCTAATTTGGAAAGGATTTCTGGCTAAGGTAAGTGATCTTATTTCAAAAGATAAATTGCTATGAGATTTGTCTTGCTTCCTGTGCTTTCCATAATAGGACTTTTATCACAACTCTTGTTTTAGAGACACTGCTAAGGAGGTAAGTGCTGAGACCGGTTGCCTGACAGTGGCATTATGGGGTGGGGGGAAGAGCGGAAAGAGCCTTCTTAGGACAGACTAGGTGGTGCACAAGAAAAAATAACATATTATATGGAACTGTTGTCACAGCCCTCTAGCATAGGAGAGTGAGGACTTGCATTTTATGTTTGTGGCTTGCTGTAAACATTCAAGTTTTTTTATTGACACCATTAAGACCTGTCTATAGATGGCTGGAAATGATAACATTCTCATTATTGGGAAAAGGGACAGGTGGAATACAAAGTGGATTCTCTAGGTCTTTTCCACTTCTATCTCAGGTTTATAGAGCACAAATGTTTTGAGATGCAAGTGAGGGGAGTAGCAGGTCTGTCTTGTTTGGGTGCAGCGTCAGAAGCACAGATGTAGAGTCTCTTACATGGTAAAGCATACCAAGGGAGCTGAAGGCATCCAGGAGTATTTCCCCAGCAAGTGAAAAGCATAAGAGCTCAGTTACTGCTTCTGAAGGGTTCTTAAAAACACATGTTGTTTACATTGTTAGCTATACTGCTATAAGTCTCTTTAGAAAGCACACAGGTAGGAGCACTTGGGGGGAACTCAGGACTGGACCTTGAAATGGCTTGTAGTCTCTGGATCCCAAATGTACATCTATAGTAGCTTAAAATTTTAAGGATATTATTTTTTATAGTTCAATGATAGAACTATTTTTCTAATCCCACCCCCTCCATGCAAATATAAATACACAAATACTCTTTGAAAGTTGCTGGCTTTTCATAAAGTCGTCTTGTGAATATCTTCTGATATGCTTTTTGTATATTTTTGTAGTTTCCTCTTTGAAGGTAAAGAATTGCACAAACTCAAGGTATCTGGTGACTTTTAGGGTCCTATTCCTGCTGGTCTCAGTGTCATATTGTTCTCCACAGCAATACTGTTATGTCACAAATGGTGAAGGGGGGTTATAATAAACAGGAGAGTATCACTAAAACAATAAACATAAGTTCACATGAGAACAAAATAATATTAAAAAAGGAGGAGAAAATTAAAAACCAACGTTGTCTGATAGCAGGAATTCCTCTGAAGGGTGAGGTTCCTTTCAGAAAGGCATCAGTACATTTTAAAATGACTAGGAATGTAATTAGATTTCATTTATAGTAAAGATTAAAGGATTAACAGTCCATATTTTGCTTCTAGATATTGAAAGTGATCTTTCAGCTGTGCAATGGCATGCTTCCCGTGTTAACCTTCTTTATTGCAAGAAGAGCAGATGTAGTTGCTACCTGTACTTCTATATTTTTGAAAATTGGTAGTACAGTACAATATTAGTCTGAACAGTAGCAATCTAGTCTTCTTGTGTACACACTAAAACATATTGAAAACTATTATTGTTGTTTAAAGGGTATCTCTTGGAAAAAGCCCTCCTGATGGCATTGTAAAAATATTGGCTGAAAATATGGTTTAAAAACTCCTGTTGTTACATGACATCTCTTCTCCAAGAAGCTGAAGTGTCAAGGTTGACAAGGGAGGACCAAGTTTCCCAGGGTGGCTCTGGTGAGGCCTTCCTGTGACCTGCGCAAAAGAGCAAGGTAGCGTAGGGTTTTCAGCATCACACATCTCTGAAGTACCTTTCCACTGAGTGAATGAAGAGCTTTTGCCTCTTACAGTCTGATTCTGCTAGTGTCCTCCAGTTTCATCCCTATCGCAGGCTTACCAGCTCAGATCAGCAGGTGGAGGGCCTGCTTCAGGAAAGCACCCAGCATGGTACCTCAAGGAGCACCTTTTCAGTGCACTCAGGCCAAAAAGCATGTGTGAATTAGATATCACAACACTTTCCGTTCACAGATTTTAAGCAGAATGATGCCTTCCTGTATCAGAACCAGATGGATCATTTTCTAGACTGTGGGTATAACAGCCCATTTCCTTGCAGTGATTGTTAACTCTGCCATTTTCCATCCATCTGGGTACCAATCTGCTCTACTTTCTGACACTCAGCTCTGCTGGCTGAAGGATTGCCTCCCTGCTTTTGGAGTGCTCCAGAGGTCAACGCTCTTGCTGATGAGGTGTGCTGCATGGATCTTTAGTGCATACCAAATCATCTCTCACTGTATAATAAATGCTCTAACGACAGGTGACTCACTGCTTAGGCTGGAGCTGTAATTTGCTCATCTCTGGGTCAGCAGAAGTTTACTACAATTGAGAACCAGCTGTGGTGATCAGTACGTGTGTGTGGCGTGGGAGTGTTTCTTGCCTTGAGAAGCAGGTATGAAGTCTTCGTGTCATGCAACAGCCTCTCCTCACTTTTGCCATGAGTAGCTTGTTGCTGATGACATTGCTGCTTAAGAAATACTGATCACAGAATTAGTTCTAGAGTTATATTGATAGGGACAATCATTAATTTGCTTTTATATGATCATTAACTGTCTTCAGTATGAATAGCACACAGAGTCATAGGGGACAACATAAACGCTTTAGTAGTCACTGATCTGAATGAGAGAAGGAAAGCAGCCTTTACAGAGAGTGACAGACAGGAGTTTTGTCTGAAGTTGAAGCAGATGCAAGTGAATTTTGCTTTGCTTTAAATGAGATCTTCTTAAAAGATTATGTGCGTGAATGGTTTGAAACATATTTTAGGGACTAGGTACTTTCTATGGAAGAAATGCATATTTGCTATTTTTTTCTGCTGAACTCCAAATAACACACATCCTGTAGGTATCATTTTAAAAAGGACAGTTACCTTGTGACAGCTGATTACTCTACCGTGATTCCAGATGTACTACATGAATATCGTGATGGTGTCCTGCTGAACTGGAGATTACATAGAAGTTTGAGGGTCACTCAGAGCACATGGCATTGGAGATGAAGTTGCAAAGCTTTTTCTATATAAGTGAGATTTCTACAGTGCAATATCTCTTAATGAGTTCAAAATGAAAAACTGAAATGTCTAACATGTGATAATCCTTTCATATTGTTCTCCTTAATTTCTTACAGCAAAGTTTTTAAGATACCCACAAGCACTGAAAGAGTTTATGAGGTTAATGAAGCTGTTGTCTAATTACACTGCCAGGCCTTTCATTCCTGATTGCAGGGATGCTGAGGCTTTCCTGAAGACAGGGATTTTCGGGGTAGTGCTTGCAAATAGTTACAATCATGGCATTTACCGTGTGAACTGTGAGCATTCAGGGAGCTGTCGGGCTTGTCCTGAAGCCCACTGCTTTCTGGGCTGCAGGACACAGCCACAGCGAGCTCAGATGTTTGTGATCTGGCTTTGCCCTCTGGTGGTCCCCTCTCGAAAAATTCCTCAGGCTCGAGACAGGAAAAGTCTTTAGAGGCTGAAAAGATCTGAGGAAATAGCACGTTTGTGTGACGACTGTAATACTAAAGATTAAAAGAAGGGAGGGTCTTGCAGACATCAAGATTGCAGAGGCCAAGGAGGATGCTGAGGAAGACTTTGGGACAGGAAGGTTCAGTGCTTCTCCATCAAGGCAAGTCTAATGAGAAAGGGTTTTGATAACATGGAGTTTCTCACTGCTCTGAGCATTTCTTTGACATGACAAATGCTTGCAACTGAAAAAAAAGAAAAAAACAAAACAAAATAAACCCCCACAAAACCAAAAACCACCACCAACAAAACAAATATTGCATTATTAAAGCTCAGTTCCTTACCTGGTTATGAGGACATACCACAAGGAGACTCTCCTGCATCTCAGTAAGGGAGAGAACTTTTGGTAACTGGGAACTTCAAAGAGACACATCCTCTCACTGACCTTCAGAAACCTGCCAGTAACAGGGAGGGACTTTCATGAAGTGTGGCTGGCCTTTAATTTAAAAGATAGAGGCACTCTGAGGGGAGGCAATTGTTTGATTTTTACCACCTGGGCAGTTCATGTGCTGGCAGTCCTACATGTGTGGGAATAAAATTTCTGCTTCTCCTCTTGAAAAAAAGAACTAGCAGCTATTTATGGCCTATAAGAGAGAGAAATACTGATCTGAGAATATGGTTGAGATGTAAATCAGGTGCTGAGCAGCAATTAGGATAACGAATGGTGTGTTGCAGTTTGAGAAGGAGAATGGCTGTTATAGGTAACATCAAAATAATGTGCACAATTTGAATGTCTAGAGGTAGCTTTATTTAATGTTTTTGCTGCTTTTCATGCTACTTTAAACTAGGGAGCAAAGAGATGAATACTTTTCAGAGAAATGTTGTGGATTTTTTCTCCATAATAAAAGATCTTTTAGTTTGTAGGAAAAAGTTCAGAATAGTCATTGTTATATCTAGTGATATAATATGGTTTGCCTTTTTAGGCAAACCAGAACCTCCCTTTTTACTTGTTTTAGCATTCACAAGCAGAAAGCTGCCAGTTAAATGAAAATCAATGTACTTAAAGCGGATGTACAGATGTAGGGCCGATCTGTGCAATCATTCTTTGTGGAAAGATCACACAGAGAAATAGCTACTGATAAGTCACTGAATAAAGTCTGGGGCATGGCACAAGAGTACATATGTAACCAAGTATCCCGGTAGGACAGTTTTACATCACCTTCTGAAACAGCCTAAATATAGGAGAGAGACCATGGGTCTCAGTCTTGTCATATGTGGACATTACAGTTATCCTATTCTGTAGCATGACTAACTGATCTCTCAGTTTGGGTAGTTATTACATATGTCTTTTAAGGAAAAGAGCAATAAAATAATCCTTCATATCATCCATATGACCACATGGCCCATAAACCACTCTTCTTGCAAGCATTTGTTTTCTTTCCTATGTTCTGGATCCTGACTTTAATTATTTAAGGCTTGCAAAGCATTATGCACTGTGGACGTGGACAGTAGAGTACAGTTTTGTCAGTCTGTCAGTATCGCATCACCTGAAGCTGCTCCAAGCATCCCTACACTCAGAAAACACCATCCTGAGAAAGACGTCAAAGCACTAATAAAAAGCCAAAATGCTCTGCAAAGGATTCCCCTCACAGAGATCAGCTGCTTGTTTTTACACCACAGCTGACAAGTTTCTGTGTACCGAAAATGACGCTATCCATTCTGTTGCAGAAGGGTCCTAAAGATATTTTATACCCATGGTAAGAGAAGGAATAAATTAAATACTGAAATATGAATATTTGTGAATGTTTTAAAGTCAAATAAGATCTTTCATGTTCTCGGCTTCGATTTTGCTAATTTCCCCTGTAGAAAAAAAAAAGAAGAAAAAAATGCTTCTCTTCTACCCCAGTGAAAAGTAACCACGTTACCATTGGTTCTGATTCCAACATTCAATTCTTTGTCATTCCATTTTAGTAAATAGGGTTTTTTTTGTTCATTTGTTTGTTTTCTCATTATAAACTTGCCTGTAATGCCTTCAAATAAATCATTATTAGAGAAATAATCCATGTCATCAGAGTTGCTGTATCAGTATTCATCATCTATATTTTTGGCAAAAATCTTTTGAACACTTGAAAATGATAAAATTTTCAAGTTTACTAAATTCAAGGACTGGAAAAAAAGAGTGAATTATTTCCTTAGACAGTCCATTCAAAAAATAGCATTTACTTTTTTCAGGAAATTAAATTCCAAACGCTACTCACTTTAAAAACATGCTTTTCCAAGTTATTGAAGATGAGCAAGCTGTGGAAGAATTTATTGAAGATGAATGAGAAGAATTTATAATTTTTTTCTCTTCCTTAAACTTTTATAATTTTATATGGGCATTTTTTCCCCTTCAAATGATAAAGGAATTGTCACCATTTAATTGCAGGGCGAAAATAAACTGTGGCAGAAGTTCTCTGTCAACCCTCTCTCCTTCCTTCCCCTGCCCCAGCCCTCTCACCAAGGAAAAGGCAATAGGAGGAAAAGAGAGAGAGGGAGACTTGCCAGTTGGAAAAAAGTTAAAAAATGCTTTACTAATGCTACTAATAAAAATAGAGAAAATAATACAAAATATACAAAACCAATCTTGAATTTCCCGAGTCCACACTGCTCCAGCAGCTGCAGGGCAGGCACCCAGAAGTCCTGGTCTGGACTTCAAAGCAAACCGGAACTGGATTCAGGATTCACTGGAACTAGGCCTCGGATTGCAGGGACCACAGGCAGGGTCCTCTTCAGATGCTGGCCATAGTCGAAGAGAGCGAGACCCTTGTGACCTCCCACTTTTATAAGGTGTATGACGTAGATGAGATGGAATACTTGGTCAATTTTAGTCACCTGTTCTGTTCGCCCCTCCTTGCAAATACGCCCCTCTCACTTACGAGGCGTGCATTTTTTTATCAGCGACCTTGCATATCATTGCCTCTGTTTACAAAAACATGTAGCCAAATTCAGAAAAGTGCAGTTACTTAGAAGAACTTAGCTGAAAGGAAAATTCATTAAAAGAGAAACTGGTCTTGTTTTTAACAAAACCAGGACAGGAATATAAAGATGATGAATAGCTGCACGAATCAAGCTCATAAAGCAGACACAAACTTTGGATTTCTAATGTTAGGAGATCAGAATATCCCATATTCTGTACTACACAGTGCACTAGCTTTGTTATCTAGTGCTTATGCAATTCACTTTAAAATAAAAAGTAAACTGTTTCTAGTTACTCTTGGGTATCACTTCAGTTTTCTCAGTAGGTGTCTTTAAAACCAGTGTTAACAGGGGAGAGCTTTGTGAATATTGGCAAGAAAGACTTGCCATGGCTAATGTACAGCATCTAAAACAACCAGTAAAAGTGCTGACAAACAGGTAAATGAGACAAAATAGAATAAAAAGAAAATAAGGAAAAATTGAATAAAGAATTGAAGTTGGTAATAAGATGTTCGCATCTCAATCCCTGAGCTTTTGGAGGGGTTCAAGAATTAATATATGATGAAAATTCTAAGTAAGGAAAATGGCTTTGACAGGCACTTGAGTAGGCATAGGAGGTGTAGTGAGGAGGAGAGAAAATCGAGACTGACGGTGAGGTCTGCAAGACCCAGGCAAAGAGACACAAGGCAGCCTTCTGCACTGCTCAGGTACCAACAGCTTCTGCAAACACTTAGGTAATTTGGGTTGGAAGGCCAAGTTCATTCTCTCCCTTCTGCTTCAAATGCCTGCACCTTGTGTGTGGCTGTAAAATCCCTTGCCTTTTTCTTTAGACCTCTACTTCCCTCTTCTGCTGGTTGCTGTACAAAATAGGGCAGGAACAATAAATTCTGTAGTAGAGTCACTTAAGGTTAGTGACCATTTCCATATCATAATTTAGGTCAACATCCAGCATATTTTACCAAGTATCAAAATTAAGATGAAATATCATTACAGTTTATTGTTATTGAAACACACTTGCTGAAGATTTGAGAAGCACCTTGTGACTCAGCTGTTTAATCACAAACGATTGTGAATAGATTATAGGTTGGACTTTTGTAATGTCTGATGGCTGTCTAATTACTAAATCTTTCTTAGAGAATCTGATTTAACGTGTTATCAGGCTTCTTAAATATCTTAATATGTGCAAACCTTTTTGTCCTGATAGGACTCTTATATTGTGCAACTTGCCCATTTATAACATACCTCCAATGTAGGGTATAAAAGATCTAATCTATGAAGCATTATCAGTGTTTTGTACAACTCTGAACCTTTGACTTCAGGATACTTTTGCTAATCAAAGACTTTACTCACTCAAAGTAGTCACGTGAGCAACCTGAAAAAGACATTGGGCTGGTATAAGCACATTGATGACAATAGATTAGCCATATTTCAGTTTGAGATGGCTTCAGTCCTGCATAAGACTACATGGATGATAATTTTGAGAAGATTATTTACAGTCTAGGGATGAAATGTCTTCTTCCTTTCCTCTGAAACAGGACAGGCTGACACAGAACTCAGTCACACTATCTTATTTAAGTACTATAAACTCTTCATATTTTCTACTTTGGGAATTTTTCTTTTAATGTCTATATCATACTTTTAAAAACAACTCTTTCAGTTTGAAACCACAGAGCAGTACGATAGCCTAAATTTTAATTTTTGGTGACTTTGGAGCAGGGACAAAATTGTAACTGAGGAATCAAAGAATCACAAAATCATTTAGGTTGGAAAAAAAATGTTTAAGATCATCAAGTCCACCTGTTAGCCAAACACTGCCAAGTCCACCAATGAAACATGTACCTAACACCACATTTATGCATCTTTTAAACCCCTCCGGGGATGGTCACTCAACCACTTCCCTGAGCAGCCCATTCCAGTGCTTCACAACTCTTTCAGTGAAGAACTTTTTCCTCATATCCAACCTGAACTTACCCTGGTGCAACTTGAGGCCATTTCCTCTCGTCCTATCACTTGCGACTTGGGAGAAGAGACCAACACCCTCCATGCTACAACCTCCTTTCGGGTAGTTGTAGACAGCGATAAGGTCTCCCCTCAGCCTCCTTTTCTCCAGGCTAAATAGCCCCAGTTCCCTCAGCCGCTTCTTATCAGACTCGTGTTCCAGGCCCCTCACCAGCCTCATTGCCCTTCTCTGAACTCTCTCCAGCACCTCAGTGTCTTTCTTGTAGTGAGGGGCCCAAAACTGAACACGAGATTCGAGATGCAGTGTCACCAGCACTGACTACAGTGGCACAATCACTTCTCTAGTCCTGCTGGCGACACTGTTCTTGATACAAGGCAGGATGCTGTTGGCCTTCTTGGCCACCTGGGCACACTACTGCCTCGTGTTCAGCCAGCTGACAAGCAACACACCCGGGTCCTTTTCCACCAGGCAGCTTTCCAGACACTCTTCCACGACCTATAGTGCTCTAGGGATACTCCATCGAGGAGTGGATAACTAGGTCTACAGGTGTCTGAAGCTGTACATCTGACTGGTTTGGCTATGTTGCCAAATTGCTCATGTGTCTGCGAAGATCTGGTTTTCACCAAACCCTTTTTCCTGCCAAAACTGGTCAAGAGTTTTGTTCGAGATGCTCGAAGACCAGACAGGTATCATTCATTTAGTCTTTGTAGTAGTTCTCCCACAGAGTTTTATGATAGGGCCTTTCCAAATATATCATTATTCAGTGGAATTTCTTATGAAATGTCAATATCACTAGAGAAGGCATTACTCTACTCAGCATCACCAGTCATGGTTGGAGTATTTGCTCTGCCCAGGCTGATGTGGCTCCACCACCTCTTGCAACCACTGGGAGAGCCCTGCTCAATGATCTGGAAGCTGGCTTGAGAAGGGACAAGCCCTGAACCTGCTTTTTAGCTGCGCCCCTGTGCACAGTGGAGGCCTGGGTTCCTAGGAATGCAGGATGTCCTCAGGTGGGTTTTCGTTCCTAGCTGAGTGCCTTATCTTAGAGATCCCTGTGCTCTCCTGGATGAAGTTTCATCCACAATTGCACAGTTCTCTGCCTCTGTATAAAGCTGCACTTTTTTGTGTGTGTTTTTTCTTTAATATCCTGGTACAAACTCTTTTATGATCAGCGAATGGAGCCTTTCTCCAAGCAGAATATGTCCAATAAACCAAAGCTTGCTCTTTCAAACGCGTGTGCTATGCAATGTCTTCATCTTACTTGTAATAACCTAAAAACCTAGCAGGCACAATACTGCTATTAGCTTCATAAAACCCTTGTCAGAGAGGCTCTGGCATACATTCTGGATTAGACACTTAAATGGATTGTAAAGCATTAAGCCTTTTGTGACTCATTAACCTGTTAGACAAATTCCAGACGCAATAGAGTAACTTTAAACAAATCTAAGCTCTTACCGCTTCAGCTAAAATAAAGATCTAAAAATCATACATTTTTGAGTTTGTAAATTCGGGGAAGAGACAATTGTCTTTCTTAATATTAAGGATTCTGTGAACTACATCAAATCATGATGTGATATTAATGCATTATGATGTGAGCATAGATGTTTGCGTCTCTACAGAGTATATAGATGACAGAAGAACATGTAAGTCCCCTTTGGAATGGACTGAAATCTGGTAATCAAAACAGAGAAGGAAAGATAGGCATATGGCTGGTCAACATATTATCCAGTAGTCTATGCTTTAATAACAGCTAACTATTCAAAGTGGAATGTTTCAGCTGTGGTGTCATAAACCTACATATCATAATAATAAACCTAGCCATATTAAATTTCCCAATCTCTGTGGCAACAAGTTCTCTAATTTAAACTGTAAGCATTCAATTACTTGTAGGTAAAGCACAATAAAATACAGGGAAACACTATTAAGGTAAACTTTTTCCTACATGGAAAAGTCCTATGATGGACGAAATCTCTCCTTCTTAAACTTAGAGCACAGAGTTAAATAAGCATTGTAAAGAATAGCAAGAATGCTTATTTAACTCTGTGCTTTAAGTTTAAGAGGGAGAGATTTGGTCCACTGTATAATTTGCTGTAGCATTTGGAAAAGTTTTTTGAAATTTTAGTCAAAGTTGCTCAGTCTTCCTGCTGAAGAGCCCTCTTGAAGGGAGATGGTTTTCCAGGTTGTGTTACCAAAAGAAGTTTGGTTAAAAGATTTCAGACCTCAGCTCAATTTATGTTTCATAATGCATCAACGGGTACTTGCCTCTTTTCTGGTATGGCTTTTTTTTGCCAAACCAGAAATTTAGACATTTTTGAAATGGAGCATTTTGGGATAAATAATTTTCTTCTAACTTGACACTGGGCATGTAATGTATATTCCAGGTTTTCTGCTTTCTGACTGATGAAGAGCAAAAAAGAATGCAGTTCAGCAATTTTGTTTCTTTTTGCTTAAAAACAAATGTTGCTTTGGAAAATATTTACATACCTTACTGCTATCTGTCAAACTTGTCTGGAAGTTGTGGGTTTGGGTGGGCTTTTTTTCCAAACCTTTTTACCTTTCTATCTCCCAACAAGCAGCAGCAAGCTTACCAATGGTGATTAACAGAGTAATATTACTGCTGCTCTTACAGAGGCCAGGTGAGACCAGCAACTTTGCAGCATGCTCCAGCAGACAGCATCCAGCTGTCAGAAGGCAACTGCAGGTAACTCACATCAGAAATGGAGGAAAAAAAAAAAAAAAAGGTGGAAAGGTTTGCTTTGATTTTGTGATTTGAAGTGGTAAAAACAGATTTTAAGAGGAAAGGTCTTCTATCCCCAGCTCCCACTTCAAAACATCCAGTGTTTTACATGAGTTACTGAGTCAGTGTTAATGCACAGTGTGGCTGGCTCACTGAGCAATTCACAGGAGTGGAGAGGCTGTGGGTGTCATGGAAACAACAATTAGTCCAGGGATGGGAGGGAGGTCAGAGCACCAGTGGACCCATGGACAGGTGTATCCATCTACAGATCTTAATGCAGGTAAGTGTTCATATAGAGGCATTTGTTTCATTAACTGTTATGATAATCACTACCAATTTAATATGACATGGCTACAGCTTATTTTGAAATTACCAAAGGAGTGTTAAAACATGATATTTCATCTGTTACAACTGTTGAGTATACTAAAAAAAAAAAAAGCCTCCCAGAATATGGATACCACATATGTGCATAATCCAGAAAGAAGATACCACAACAATACAATTTTCCCTAATAGATAGGATGACCTTACTCTCATTTTTCTCCTGCTTTGTTATAGAGTTACTCTGTCAATGTGGAAAGGAAAGCTGTGTCTTGAGCCTCTCACCAGCTCCTTTTCTTCCAGCAGTATCACAAGCATCGATCAGTCAACAGTGTGTGTCTTTGAATGCTTAGAGTCTCTCAGGTGACTTTGTCTCGTAGCACTGAACTTCCTGCAGTTGCCTTACAGAAACAAAGAGTTTTGCTTGGTTCGTTGGTTGGTTTGGTTGTTTGATGATGTGTTTTGTTTTGGTCAGGTTTGGTTTGTTAGTTTTTTGGTTTTTGGTTTTTTTTACTTTCTAGATGACTCTATGCTAATACTAGCATTGAGGCAGAGATAGAAATGAGGTTGAAGCATACTTTTCTAACAGAGCTGCATGCTGTTATTTGGAAGCCCAAAAGGCTTGTGTATGTGTGCCATACATCATGGTCCTCAGTGCTTTGAATAAAAGAGTTGATTCTGGCATTTGTGTCTCCATAGACACTGTCGGGCATTTGAGTTGTGGTTACTGTCAGCCAGTGTGTGCTTACAGGCAATTTGACATGTCCCAGTCTCTGTGAGTTTAACCTGGCCCACAGTAGGAGAGATTAAAGCTGAATCAAATTGCCTTATATTTACCATAGCCTGTAGCTGGGCATACAGGCACTTACTATTATACAAGCCAACTTCATTGACCATGCCAAATAGATCACATGCTGAAATCTAGCCTAAGAATGTGCTCCAAGGAGGTAAATTGGGACTTTGTTTCTTTATTTCCTTTCACAGTGAATTCTGGTTTCTGCTGCTGCAGTTCTTTTAAAAGATACAGGATTACTAAAATCCTGCTTTAAAAGGGCAGGGAACTTTTCCCATGTGAAGATGTTGGCATATTGCATCCTTCTCCTCTGCTACTTGAATGGCCTTACAAATAATGTTTTTGCTGTTTGTTGAAGTAGTGGGTATCTCTTCTAAGTTCTGGAGCTCTGGGCTCCCTTGCGTAAATCTAACATTAAACCATTGTTCACTTCTCCTGTTCCAACTGTACAGCAGAGCACTAACTGACTTTTTATTGAAAGAATACTAAAATACTCATTTGGATTTTTTGTCCAAAGGCACTAGCCATGATTCCCCTTTTCTATGTAGTATATCAGAGTTGATTCACCAGTTCACTGTATCTTTCCCCTCTGTGTTCTGAGTACAAAGAAATCACGGTTGTGCACAGGGTGCATATAATGATGTACAAGACAGTTATCTCCATTATTATTGAATTCTCATGTCTTCTGAATATTCTTTTAAGCTAGGTATTTTATATGGTTGTTGTCACCTAAAACTGCAAGTTTACCCTAATACAATACAACCCTTTTAGACCCTTTGCTTCATTATTTTGCTCCTGCCCTGCTTACTGTAATATCCCCATTTGATTTGCATGCAAGGTTATGCGATCAGCTGCATAATTTTCTTTTTATTCTTTCAACAGTTATAAGATTGGGCCTGACTGATTGTATGCATGAGAATAATCTGTGCTGGAGGTCTAGAAAATATAATTGTATGTCGTTGCTATGGTAAAGCTCTTATTAATTAAAAGTTGGGTGGCAGGGATTATTACAACCGTCTTTTTTCCAGAGTTCGTATTTTTTGGATGAATGGAGTCTTCAGGTTAGGATTTGCTCAGCTATTTGAATTATCAGGATTTTTTATATTCTAAATCAATTTTAATGCTGTGGGACAAGTGGACATGTATAATTAATGCTAGTGAATGTATCTTACCTACATTTTTCAACATCCTTGTTTTCATGCCAACAGAAAGAGAAGTTAGTAAACTCAGTACAGCTGCTGCTCAGTTTCTCCAGATACATCTTTTTCAGCCTTTATTTTCTGAAAGGTACTCGCTGGCAAGAGAGATAGGATGTAGCTTTCCACGTATTATATGCCAACATGAGGAAAACAGTTCACCAGAAGGTCATTAAATTTTCAAGCTCTGCAATATGGAAAGCTAATCTTTAAAAACAACCATTTTGGAAAGAGAGCAGTCTGAAACAGCTTAATTTCCCTGAAGGCTGATCCAGGTGTAAATGTCCCTTACAGAAGGTGATGGAAGGAAGGCAGGTAACACTCAGAGTAACCTTGTAAGAAACTTTTCTCACAGCTAGGAGATAAAGTGGACACAGTGGATTTATTCCGTAAATGTGGTGTTCAGCTCTGTGGCAAATGGCACTCTCATGCTGTTTATTCCTGAGGATGCTAAGGTGATTTCTTAGGTAATCTTAGTCATGCTAAGGTTCCCTCTTGCCTCTATGTTTCTTGATGGGTAAAAGCTCCTAGTTCCTTCCAAGAAGGATTGTTGTTCTCTAGCTCCTAATCCTCAGTGATAGATACAGAGGGCACCGCTGACATATATGTTACTTTCTGCTTTAAATCAAGAATAGACAAGATTTATTCCACCCCCTATCTTGTTTAAATCCTTGCAAATGAGGGCAGATATCTTACAAGAGCAAAGCATTAGGTATGCAGAAGCTTGCGGGATTTAAATATGAAATTGAGATTTTGTGTTCTGTGTGTCTAAAAAAATACTTGAGTAATGAACAAAAAAATTGACTGAAACTGTTCTGAAGGCTTACAAATAAGAAGGATTAACTACCCATGTCTTAAATTAGAATAGCTCAGTCATTGCAGAGCACTTCCCGTGCTCTGTACTATTTAAGCCTGGCCAGAAAAGTTGTCCATCTGAGGCTCGTTCTTACCACCTTAACGAATGCCCTTGCTGATGTCAGTCAAACTCAATGCTCCCACTAGAGGCCTTAACTTCAGCCATCCTCTGATGTAGAAATGATGACCCTGCACCAGAGAAACTTCCTGTAGTCACAGGACATGAGACTAGAGGAGACCTGTCCCATACAATCTCATCATTTGTTCTTGACAGCAGCTTGTTCTATGTTATTTCAGAATAGGACCCATAGATCTCCATGTAAAAGAACTGCTTTCCAAACAAGGAAATCTCTTTGCTTCAGAGAGCAATTGCAGGAATTATGCCCTTTTTATTAAACTTTCTGAAAAAAGAAGCCAGAAGTTACTCTGATGAGAAGCCATGATATGGTGCCTCTTGCTATAGCATTCAACCTTGAAAGTGGCTTTGAGAAAGATATGGGAAGCTTTCACATTTGCCAGAGCTAGTTGTCGTTAGCAGCTACATTGCTTCATTTTGCACCAGTAAACAGGCTCTGTAGAAGAAACATAGCACAAGTCATTAGAGCTGGGTTTTTTTCACCACTTCTTTCAGCTGTGAGCCCAAAGATACCGATATGTATGCAATTTCTGTTTAGTTTAGCTCTTTTGATCATAGATTTATCTTTTTCTACAGCTGCAGAAGCATAATCTCAGAAAGAGTAAACATAAGCAGGCAGGACTCTAATCAGAATTGATCTGTGCAAACACAAAAGAAAACCACATTTATTCTGGTGTATTTATTGTGTATGAAAGGTATTAGCTGTGAATGCTGGTGTGACTCTTTACATGGGTGGTTATTTCACACAAAACCTTTTGAATAGTCTCTCATCCCATACTTTCCTTTTGTGTGTGTATCTTCCTTTTTTTTTCTCTTCTTTTGGACTGAAGTTAGTAAACTGTCTTCACGCTATATTGGTGAAGTTAATTTTCTTCTGAATTAACCAATAAAAATTAAAAAGTCGTATTTGTTGCAGAGCAAGAAGGAATGCAACAGTCTTAAGATGGTTAAACAAGCTCATAAATCCAATCTTAACACTCCTGAAGGTGGTTGATACCTCATCCCTGCATAACTTCTTCATGTTGAACAGCTATAAAAGACATCTGGAGATCTGTCAATTTTGAAACATCTTGGCCTGCACAACACACATTATCTCAGATATACTCTGGTACATGTCTTGCAGTTCCAACTAACAATTTTGAAAATGCCCTGTGTTAGTAAGCCACTCTAAACTGATATCAATAAGAATATATTAATAGAACACAGAGTTTTAGCATTACTTCTTCAGCATACTTACGGGTGATATGAGGAATCATTGCAGTCATGCATGAATAGAGTGTCTTTCACATGTCCAGCATATGAACATGGTTCATGCTGCTTTTTGTGAAATGGCAGTCTTGTTCTCAGCATTTTTTCTTACCTGAAATCCCAGGCTTTTCTGATGTAAGGCACTTTCTTCTTTCACTAGAGTGAAAAAATACTTTTGGTTCCTGTGGTTAGGCCTTGACTCTTGGTAAAGTTATTATTGTGAGCAATGGTGCTCAAATGTTCTCAGTGCAAACTTCTTTGTTCCCCACCTGGGTCACAGTGACTCTGTCCCTATTTCAGTTCTCTTGTTCCTTTCTGTTTAAAACATCTAGGGATGCAGAAAGTACTGTGTTCTTCCCCCCACCCCCTCTTTTCTTTTTCCGGTTTAACCATTCAGAGGTTTCCTGGTTTGGAAGAGTTTATGGAAACATCTTCAAAACTCCTTCCTTCTTAGAACCAAAAATGGAACAGGCACTTGTTCAAGATAAATGAGAATTTTGGTGTAAGCAATTTAGATTTTTTTCTTTAACTTCTGAAATGTAGTAGGAACCATTAAGTTAAGAAAATATTGCTAGACTGTGGTTTTTACAGTAAATGAATTATGTAGTGCTTAACACATTGATAGAATATTTAGGAAGTAGGTTTTCCAGTGTCTCTAGGAAAATGTCCCCTGAGCTTTAGTCTAGAAGCTTATAAAATGTTTTGATTTATTACTGTAATATGTCTGAATTATATTTTTAAATTATTATTTCTGAAAGTTATAAATGAATCCTATGTTATGCATACTCTTTAAACAGCTTAACGTTTCTGGATACTGATACTCTGCTGCAGCAGCACAACCGGTATTCAGAAAAATGATGTGTTTGAATGACTTCATTTTGCTTAAGTATATAGAAGAAATGTGTTCACAGAAAACAACTTGGGTTTTTTGTGGTTTTCGTTTGTTTTGTTTTTGTCTTTTGAGGGCATCAGCAGGCTCCCAGATCATCATAATAATTTGTTCTATGGGGACTGCTGTGGATCAGAAGAGGTCAAACTAAGCTATTTGCTTTTCACGCTACCATTACTTCCTAGCATTGCTCATCTGCAGAATCATAAATAGATGTTACACATAACAAGAGCAGGTGGTAAATGAAAAAAATAATGTAGAAGGTGTTAGGGAGCTATGCAAATCAATGCAATATTAAGAATCTGTTATTTTTTTCCTGGTCTTAAACTAATGCAGACATTTATTGGTAAATTTTTATTTGTATTTAGCAGGATCATTCAGTAAAATTAGAATCAGATTTATGACACATGAATAAGGGATTTTCAAAAATAACATCTGCTGTAAGGATTCCAATATCAGTGCAGGCTGGAATGGCCTAACCACAACCTCTCTTCCTTGTTTTGGCAGAGATTGCAGGAATTATGCCCTATATTTCCCCACAATCTCTATAATTACAATGGAGTGGCATAGTAGCCATGCACTGAACACGTACAGCTACCTATTACACTACCAGAGATACAGTATTAACCAGTAATACCTCTAATCAATTTTCACTTATATCTGTTGATGTATATGTACACAATCTTTTGGGTCATTAATAATTTCAGAAACATCTAATATCCTTTTCAGAATAAATATCCATTTGACTTCCATTTTTTAATGATGGGAACTCTGCAGAATACAAGGCTCCTGAAAGTGTACAAAAGATCACTTTTCTAGTCCCTGCACACCATGTCTTTATGACAGCTCTTCTGTTTTTCTCCTTGTCTCATGTCAGATCCTTTTGGTTGGTCTTCTTTTTTCCCTGAATTTCTCTTCCTTCCTTCATGACCTCAAGCTCAATATTTTCTCGAAAAATTGTATTGTATTCCTGAATTTTGCCACACACACACCCCTCTTCTTGTTACAGTAGATTTAATACAAGATCAGACCTAAAATAATTCTGCCTCGGTGTCATCCCTTTACATGATCACAGAATGGTTGGGGTTGTAAAGGACATCACATCTCCAACCAGTTCTTCTTGGTTTGTTATGGCAAGGTCCAGCAGCACAACTCTCCTCGTCGGCTCCTCCACCACCTGTGTCAAGAAGTTGTCCTCAATAATCTGTAGGAACTTCCTGGACTCTGCATGTTTTGCTGTGTTGCCAACGCAGCAGATGTCAGAGTGAGCGAAGTCTCCCAGGGCACATTACTGTGAGGCTACTTCCAGCTGTCTGTAGAAAGCCTCATCAACTTCCTCTTCCTGATCTGGTGGCCTGTAACGAACACCCACAACAGTGTCCCCCTTGTTAGCTTGTCCCTTAATTTTACCTGTAAGGACACAACTTGTTCTTCATCTCCCCCTAGGCAGAGTTTGATACGTTCGAGTTGCTCTCTCACATAAAGTGCAACTCCTCCACCTTGTCTTGCTGGCCTGGCTTTCCTTTTCAGTACCTGTTTATAACATCTGAATGTTTAAAATAACTTCTTCTGAGATGTTACTGGTTCTGGGGTCTTTTTGAAAGAGAATAACCTAAGTAGTGAATTTTATTTGCTATATTTTTTACTTGGATACGCTTTGGAAGAAAACCCTGGCTCTGTACATTTATAGCTCCATACCTGTAAAAGCAATGAATTTCTATGAAGTGTGGCCATGCACCCATTATTTCACCCTCTACCAGAAGTTCTTGTTCCAGCTGCGTTGCATGTACACTGAAACAGACCCTTGCACTGGTATGGACTGCTCATTTTAAACTCTGAAATTCTTTGCCCGAGTGAGGTAAGTTTTAGCATAAATAAAGATGACTCTTTTGTTAGTCATTAAAGTGAAGGACTGTGGCACAGATTATGTGTCCTCTATCTTCTTGCTTCCAAGATGTCCAGCAGGCTGCAGGAACTTTTAGACTCTTGGTTCTATTTGTTCATTGTCAACAGATCTTTTAAGATTTATGCATAAATGTTACAGGAAAAGTGGTGCAATATAACTCAGCGTGAAAACTTTTGGAAGGAAAATGTGATATTAGTGTATGAAATCTTTAAGCGAGTTGGTTTTATGCATTCACACTTGTTCTCTCACGGTCTTCACAGACTCACCCTTTCACTCACATATGCTCATACTCAAAAGCATCAAGATGTATGTGTCCAAGTGTACATGCAGGTGTTTCCATTCATAACTACTGTGTTTGACTTTAATATTTCTGTTAAAACCTCTACAGCATTAAAACATGAAGTATTTAGGAAAAAAAATCTGGAATACTTTGCTTAACTGTCTTTCTATTTTATAAGACGTATCAAGGATAAGACATAAGATATAAGGGGTAAGAGGGATAAGACATAAGAGATATGAGGGTCATCAGGGGCAGTCAACATGGCTTCACCAAGGGGAAGTTGTGCTTTACCAACCTCATAGCCTTTTATAAAGACATAACAAGGTGGACTGACGACGGCAGAATGGTGGATGTGGTGGATGTGGTCTACCTTGACTTCAGTAAAGCATTTGACACCATCTCCCACAGCATCCTCATGGCTAAACTGAAGAAGTGTGGACTGGACGATCAGGTAGTGAGGTGGACCACAAACTGGCTGAAGGAAAGAAGCCAGAGAGTCGTGGTCAATGGGGCGGAGTCTGGTTGGAGGCCTATATCTAGTGGAGTCCCTCAAGGGTCAGTACTGGGACCAGTATTATTCAATATATCCAATACCAGTACTATTCAATATATTCATCAACGACTTGGATGAGGGAATTGAGTGTACTGTCAGCAAGTTTGCTGATGACACCAAACTGGGAGGAGTGGCTGACACGCCAGAGGGCTGTGCTGCCATCCAGCGAGATCTGGACAGGCTAGACAGTTGGGTGGGGAAAAATTTAATGAAATATAATAAGGGAAAATGTAGAGTCTTACATCTGAGCAGGAACAACCCCAGGTTCCAGTATAGGTTGGGGAATGACCTATTAGAGAGCAGTGTAGGGGAAAGGGACCTGGGGGTCCTGGTGGACAGCAGGATGACCATGAGCCAGCACTGTGCCCTTGTGGCCAAGAAGGCCAATGGCATCCTGGGGTGTATTAGAAGCGGGGTGGTTAGTAGGTCGAGAGAGGTTTTCCTTCCCCTCTACTCTGCCCTGGTGAGGCCACATCTGGAATATTGTGTCCAGTTCTGGGCCCCTCAGTTCCAGAAGGACAGGGAACTGCTGGAGAGAGCCCAGCGCAGGGCCATGAAGATGATGAAGGGAGTGGAGCGTCTCCCTTATGAGGAAAGGCTGAGGGAGCTGGGTCTCTTTAGCTTGGAGAAGAGGAGACTGAGGGGTGACCTCATTAATGTTTATAAATATATAAAGGGTGGGTGTCACGAGGATGGAGCCAGGCTCTTCTCGGTGACAACCAACAGTAAGACAAGGGGTAATGGGTTCAAGCTGGAACACAAGAGGTTCCACTTAAATTTGAGAAGAAACTTCTTCTCAGTGAGGGTGACAGAGCACTGGAACAGGCTGCCCAGGGGGGTTGTGGAGTCTCCTTCTCTGGAGACATTCAAAACCCGCCTGGACGCCTTCCTGTGTAACCTCACCTAGGTGTTCCTGCTCTGGCAGGGGGATTGGACTAGATGATCTTTTGAGGTCCCTTCCAATCCCTAACATTCTGTGATTCTGTGATTCTGTGAATCTATGTCTTAAAAATAGGTAAAAAAATAATTCATCTGTGTTTCAATGTAACGTATATCTGCTATAAAATGAAAGCAATGGTCACTTCAGCAGAAAAGAAGAATTATATGTGATAGCAAGTATTCTCTTGTTGATAGAAATCATCAGTCAGTTTGAGTATGTGATTACATTAAACGACACAGCAGTACAAAATCTGGAAAAGAATTGATCTGCTAAAAGAACTTGGGGTACCATGGTAACTATTATTTCCAGAATTCACAAGTTACAGTTGGAGTTAAAAAGATGTCTGTCGCTATTTATGGAAACTATCTTGTATAGGCTAATGAGGTAAGGCACAAGAATTCCATTGTTTAACTTTTCATTTCAGTCCTGAGAAAATCTTCTGTCCATGTGCTTAAGACTGCCAAAAATATTTTTACTTGTAATAGTGTTGAAAGACTAACAACTGTTGACTGCAATGTAACACTTAATAGTGGAAGGCCTACATATAGAACATCAATCAGAAACAGCCGCTATAGGTCCTTTACCCACTTTGAAGTGTGCGTAAAGTACTGTTTTCTTCTACTCTTAAGTTAAATTTCCACAGAGTGCTACAAGTAGACGAATGAATACAGTAGAGTAATGTTAGTGTTTCTATTTTGCAAGGGTTGTAAAGGTTTAAGTGCTAATCTATTTACACACGTATACAGCTCCAGAGGTAAACTCATTAATTCCAGGCATGTAATTTTTGTATCCTGGGGATTGTGTCACAGAATCACAGAATGGCTGGCATTGTAAGGAACCTCTGGAGATCATCTAGTCCAACCAATCAGCTAAAGCAGGGTCACCTTGGATAGATTGCACAGGAATGTGTCCAGGCAGGTTTTGAATATCTCTGGAGAAGGAGGCTGCACAGCCTCTCTGGGCAGCCTGTTCAGTGCTCTGGTGCCCTCAAAGTAAAGAAGTTTCTCCTCATGTTTCGATGGAACCTCCTCTGCTTGAATCTGTGCCTGTTGCCTCTCATCCTATCATTGGGCACCACTGAAAAGAGTCTGGTCCCATCCTCTTGACACCCACCCTTGAGATATTTATAAGCATTGACAAGAAACCCTCTCAGCCTTCTCTTCTCCAGGCTGAACAGACCCAGCTCTCTCAGTCCTCACAAGAAAGATGCTCCAGACCTTGATCATCTTTGTAGGTCTCTGCTGCACTCCCTCCAGTAGTTCCTTGTCCTTCTTAAACTGGGGAGCCCAGAACTGGACACAGTACTCCAGACGTGGCCTCGCCAGGGCAGAGTAGAGGGGGAGTATCTAATAACACTATTAGAGAATGCAATATACAGGAACAGCTTTCTCATCTAAAATGTTGGAGATGTGAAAATCAAACCTTTACTAGCTGACACTTATGTACTGAATGTAGCAGTACTTATGTATTCAGCAGTGATTCGTGAAGCAGACAAGTAGATTCAAGAAAAGTCATTGGCAGTTCTGTTGACTTTGAAGTTCAATATGGGTCCAAGTGCTTTGCTGGGTTAAGATCTTAATTTTATTTGAAATAAAAATTTATTATGTTCAAGTCAATAAAAGTCATAGTCTTTACGTATGTGGATAATACATAAATTATTAAGCTCCCATCTGCCAGGTGTCAGAGGTAAGAATTAGACTAAAAGATCATGGAATTCCTCTTATATAAATTAATGGCTAATGCTGGCTGGACAATTTCAATATTGATACTCTTCAGGGCTTCTCTTCTGCAAGGACTGATGCATAGTAGCCAGATGAACAAGTTCTGGGGTCACTGATATTCCAGCTTGGCCTGATGTCTGGCAGAAGGACTACAAGAATGAAGGCAAGCCTACAGTGACGGATAAAGATTATGATTGGTTTATTTGGAAAGAGGAATTAATAACTTTTGTGCATGAGACAGACCAGTTCTATCTAACAGAAAAACATAGACCTCATTCAAGCTGGGGACTTCTAGGTGTTGGGAGGTCTTCTATGGAAAAGGTCATTATGGTGGCTCTCAGAAGTAATTCTCTTAGAAATAAAGAAAAGTGAGGAAAAAGATATTTTAGGTTTACCAAGGTTTCCAGAATTTTTGCACTGAATGCCTCTACTCTTTCCTTAAATAAATAAAAAAGGGCATTGTAGGTGCCATGGAACTGTTGTCCACTGTATAGGAAAATCTGATAAATTAGTTGAAAAATATTGTCCCTGCCTCTTTCCTTGGAAGCTTTTCTTCTTGTCATGGTTTAGCCCCAGCCAGCAGCTAGGACCACCCAGCTGCACACTCACCCTTCCCCCCCACCCCCAGTGGGACTAGGAGAAGAATCAGGAAACAAAAGGTAAAACTCATGGTTTGGGATAAAAACAGTTTATCAGGACAGTAAAGGAGAGATAAACAATAATAACAATAAAAGAAAATTCAAAGTGAGGGATACACAATGCAATTGCTCACCACACAGAAACACTGATGCACTGCCCACTCCTGAGCAGCGATTCCCTGCGCCGCAATTGTGAATGTCAGTCCTGTACAGCTGATTCTGTAAGAGTCGAGACACAGACAGCAGTTTGCACCCAAACACAATCACACTGAACAGCTGGACCCAGTAAACAAAGAGCACCCTGGTCTCAGCAGCCAGTTCCATAAAAATGGAGACCCAGACAGCAGTGATTCCCCAAGCAGAGAGTCCCTCCCCCAGCCAGATCCCACAGTTTTATACTGAGAATGACATCAAATGTCCCTTTGGCTAGTGTGCGTCAGCTGTCCTGGATGTGTCCCCTCCCAGCTTCTTGTGAAAATTAAGTCTATCACAGCCAAACCAGTACACTTTCCTTACTTGCAAATTGTTTTCTGGCTTGGGTGGGGTTCATCCCCTGCTATTCAGGCATTTGTATGACAGATTCCTATAGAAAGAACAGACCAGTGAATTAGTTACGATTTTGGGCACTGGTAGTCTAACAGGGAAATAGAGATGCAGACAGAGCAAGGACCCATTTTTCTGATCTAAATGAGTTAACCTTGGCATCCCTTCTGTTCCCCTCAGTGCTTCAGTGTTTTATTTCCAACAGCCAACCATTTAGGCAACAAAGATCCTTTACTTGCAATTTAAGCTGCAAATACTTCAGCAATCCAAAATTTTCACAGGATGGAGTTCACTGTTGTCACTTGTCCCAAGATTTTGATACATTTATTAACATACAATTACCATTGTGGGATGTAAAAGCAAAAGTAAGAAACGTGCACAGGAACATCTTAGTTTCCCATAATTTTGAATTGAAAGTCAGAGTGTAGCAGTAGGATGAAACCTGCAGATACAGAAGATATTTTTTTATATCTTTCATGTTGGACATTCGGTAAACTAGTATACCTGTTTTTTAGTGAACAATAAGAAGTCATTAATTTACATGCTGAGGAAAATCTCTTGATTTTTAAATATTGACCTAAGTTTTTAAAGCCATGTAATAGTACCAAGATTAATCTAACGATACCATTGTCTCTTACTTGTGACTGAAGGACTAAATACTGTGGACTTGTACTAGCACAAAAATTATTGTTTAAGGCTAGGATTGTCATTAATGCTGGATTTGTGAAAATCTGATTTAATAGAATGACTGTGTGGAGATACATTCTAGTTCTCAAAGCAAGTGCAGGTTTTGAAACTCTAACTCTGCTTTATCTCTGAGTTTTACATGGGTGAAGAAAAGTCACTAACAGCTGTATCCAACAATATGGTCCAACCTGTGATGCAGATCAGGGCACTTAGCAGATATTTGTAAATAGATCTGTATAACTGATATTGGAATACTTTTATCAGTATCTTCTTTGTTTCCTCATTTGCTATATTGTCTTCTTGGTCTCCATTAGTTGTCAGTTGCATATTTTTAACAAAAGCATAAATATTGTGAGAATGCCATGGTGTTTCTTAAGTACTTGATATTTTGACAGCATAGGTCCCAAGAGGTGGATTGCTTCCAAGCCTTTATATATATTGAAATATAAAGCCCCTGTCCCGAAGGCAGAATGAGCATCTCTGCCAAATCTGTAGAGTAACTTTGCAAAACATTGCTCCCTTCTTGCCTTACAGGCCAGTTTCACGCTTTAAGCACAAATATGTTTTTTCATCAAATGTTCTCTTTATGCTGCATTACCAAGTGCCGAATGTGTCTTGAAATGAATATTCAATTTAACATTTCTTAAGAAATAGGCTAAATTCCAAGTCGAGCAATTCTGTTTTGTTCTGAATTTGCTGCCTTTTTTTTTTGCAAAGATGAAGAACAGTTGTAGAAAAAATACTGTGCAGTATTTGTTCATGCTGTCTGCTCTCTAAGGTGTTACAAATGTTTCTGACAATGTTGTAGTGGAGATTGTGACCTTTTGATGTGAACAGATGGGAGAAAAAAATACCAAGTGTAATTAAAACTTAAATGTTGAAAGTTTGATCTTGCAGTCTGTGCTCAAAAATGACTTCCCTCTGTAGTGCGAGTTCAGCTTGAATAAACACTACACTAAGGGCTTCTAAGAAACCCTAAAAATCGTGCCTTTGTTTGTCCTTTCATACTTTAATGAAGTGTCCAGGCATGTTTTATAAGAAATGTTATTAATTGCCAGTATTTTTCTATTACACATCTTCCAGTAGGGAGCCAGAAAACAAACAATCTGATTGTAATGTCGCCCTGTCTAAACATTCCAAGGCAAGAATGATCAGGTGGCTAGGGCATTAGACAGAATTAAGAGGACACCAGTTAACCTTACCTGATTCAGTTTTAAAGTTGGTGTGACACACAGGAAGTTACTTTAAGTCTGTTTTCAGCCATAAATTGCCAACAGTGCTTTTCTCTTTAATCCACTATCCTACAATGATGACTCAGGTAAGCATAAGGACATAAAGTTCATTTTCTAATGATCCAGTATAACAAAGCTCTACCTCCACCACATCTTTCAGACTGCATGGAAGAATAAAAGTAAAACTGTTTTAATCCAATGTTTAGTTTGTTTTGAAACAAGATGCCTGTTCCTACTTAAGTTATAGGTGTGGTTTTTTCTTTTGTCAATGACACAAGGACTATTTAATATGAAATGTTTCCTCTATAACTTTCAAAATCCAGAGATTGCTGTAGCTTCATGCTTTAGAATATAAACTTTACTGTGGTAATTACCAAGAATTTCAAAAGGCATACCTTTATTACCTAAAGTCAAGTATTTCAAACATATTGGTGGCCCAGTCAGTGCATGAATTATAAGTAAGTTTTAGGGCTGGTTTTGTTGCTTGATTTATGAAGAAGCGAATGATAATTCATTATGCAAGCAGTTAAGACTGGCCACTCTTCTTCTTTCAAAATTCAAGTCGTGTTGTGTTGGAGTCCTACCTCTCTCAGAAGGTGTCATAGTTGAACTAAACAATCATTTTGTAAGTATTCACCAAAGAATATTGGTATTTGCTTTTTCTGTCTCTCTACATAATTGGAAGGTACATAGATATATATTCATGTGTGTGTATATATATATATATATATATATATATATAAAAACTGTGTTAGGCAATACATACGATAAGCAGCAACTGTAGTACGGAATTTCTGAAAAAGCCTCCTGCAAGTGTTTGATTCTGGCATATTTAACTTCCTTAATTAAAACTCTATAAACTGGAGAATGGAAAAAATCTTCCGTAATGCAGGTGACAAAAAGCAGACATGTATGACCCACACCTAGCAGCAGATACATAAAAGAAATTACAACATTTTTTCTCATTTTAAGAGACGTGAATAATTCAAATTAGCTTTTGGATTATTATTTTTTCTGTAGAAGGAGGAAACTTGGTGAGGAATTTTTTTTTCTAAAAAGAAAAGAAATTTGGCAGAGAACTTTGCCTTAGAAAACCTGCATTTTTATACTATGACCCACACTTCAAAAAGGAGAATTCACAGACAACCTTTCTGCCCTTCTGCAGTTGTATAATACCCTCAAAGTAATTACTTCGATGAAAAGCTAATAAAAAAACTCCATTTAATCTTTGTTTATGTCTTTTCATCGAGTTGGCAGAGTTTATGCAATAGTTGCATAATTTTGTGTAGCTTAAAGTGGTCATGAAAGCATGATCAAAGGCCTCAGAATGAAAGCCCTGCACATATTTCATACTTGTGGTGCAAGATCTGTGCCTGGCAAAATCATGGAGAAGATTGTTCTGGGTGTTATTGAAAAACATCTGAACAACAACGCAGTCATTGGTCCCAGCCAGCACGAGT
Organism: Caloenas nicobarica; assembly: GCF_036013445.1. Taxonomy (NCBI): domain Eukaryota; kingdom Metazoa; phylum Chordata; class Aves; order Columbiformes; family Columbidae; genus Caloenas; species Caloenas nicobarica. The sequence goes on along the minus strand of NC_088284.1, from coordinate 58,481,192 downwards.
TCATGAGGGAAAAGTCTTGCTTGACAAACTTAATTTGTTCTACGACAAGGTTACCCACCTAGTTGACCAAGGGAAGCCAGTAAATGTGATCTTTTTGGATTTCAGTAAAACGTTTGATACTGTTTCTTACAGTATCTTCCTGGACAAGATGCCCAGCATAGAGCTGGATAAACACACGATGCAGTGGGTGAGCAATTGGCTGACGGGCTGGGCTCAAAGGGTTCTAGTAAATGGGGTTATGTTGGGCTGGTGACCAGTCACTAGCGGGGTTCCACAGGGATCCATTTTAGGGCAAGCATTGTTCAATGTGTTTATAAATGACTTAGACTCAGGACTTGAGGGATTGCTTACTAAGTTTGCTGATGACACAAAACTGGGAGGAGCTGTCGACACTCCTGAGGGCAGAGAGGCCCTGCAGAGGGATCTGGACAAAGTGGAGAACAGGGCAATCACCAACCACATGAAGTTCAACAAGGGCAAGTGCCGGATTTCGCACCTGGGACACGGCAACCCTGGCCGTACATACAGACTGGGGAATGAGATGGTGGAGAGAAGCTCTGTGGAGAGGGATCTAGGGGTCCTGATCAACGGCAAGTTGAACGTGAGCCAACAGTGTCCCTGGCAGCCAAGAGGGCCGCCCGTGTCCTGGGTGCATCCAGCCCAGCATTGCCAGCCGGGCAGGGAGGTGACTGTCCCGCTCTGCTCTGCACTGGTGCGGCCTCACCTGCAGTACTGCGTGCAGTTCTGGGCACCACAGGATAAAAAGGACATCAAGCTGCTGGGGAGTGTCCAGAAGAGGGCTATGAAGTTGGTGAAGGGTTTAGAGATGAAGCCATATGAGGAGCAGCTAAAGTTACTTGGTTTGTTCAGCCTGGAGAAGAGGAGACTGAGGGGAGATCTCATTGCAGTCTACAGCTTCCTCATAAGGGGAGGAGGAAGGGTGGGAGCTGAACACTTCTCTTTAGCGACCAGTGACAGAACCTGAGGGAATGTCAGGAAGATGTGCCAGGGGAGGTTTAGGTTGGACATTAGGAAAAGGTTCTTCACCCAGAGGGTGGTGGACACTGGAACAGGCTCCCCAGGGAGGTGTCACGGCCCCAAGCCTGACAGTGCTCAAGAAAAGACTGGACAAGGCCCTCAGACACACGGTGTGAGCTGTGGGGTTGTCCTGTGCAGGGACAGGAGTTGGACTCAATGATCCTTGTTGGTCCCTTCCAACTCAGGACATTTTATGATTCTATGATTCTGTGATCTTACAAAATGTTCATACTCAAAATAAAAATAATTTTCCATTGTTGAACTTCATGAAGTTTCTACCAGCTTATTTCTCCAACCTGTCCAGATCCCTCTGAATAGCAGCACTTCTTTCACCTCAGGTATCTACTGCTTTCCCCAATGTGGTATCATTTATAAACCTGCCAAGAGCAGATCTCAGTATTGATAGTAGTGATCCTGGAAGGATGCTACTAGTTGGGCTTTTTACTATACTTTATGCTGATCATAACCCTTTGAGACTAATGGTTGACCAGTTTCCCATCCACCTGATTAACCACTAATATAGTCTGTCTTAGTAGTTTAGCTGGAAAGGTACTGGGGGAAACCATGTAAAAGGCTTTGCTGTAATCAAGCTATGCAACATCCACAGTTCTTCCCTTGTACCCAGGGTCAGTTATCCCATCACAAAAGGCAATCAGTTCAGTGGGGCTGGATTCCTCTATGGTAACAGTATGCTAGCAATTCCTAATAATCGTCTTGCTCCTCACGATCCTGGAAATGGCTTTCAGCAGTATTTGCCCTGGCACGGTTAGATTGACTAGTCTGCAGTACCCCAGGTCTTCTTTGCCTCTCTTGAATATAAGTGTGATGTTTGCCTTTTTTTTTCTGGTCATCAGGAGACTCCCCTGATTGCCATGGCCCTTCAAAGGTGATTGAGAGTGGACTCACACACCGACACCAGCCAGCGCTTCCAGCACCCTTGGATGTATCCCATGAGGACCAATGGACTGGTGTGTGTCCAGTGCCTTAAGCATGCCTCTACTGTGGGCACTACCTCACACTTATAGAGTCCACTATACTTGCATCTTAACCTCTGTATTTCTGCAATGAAAGACAGAAAACAAGAACAAACAAGCAGAGTTTTCTGCACTTCCAAAAATACGAATGTCACCACACATTCTTAATTACTAATCCCAAGTGTATTTTTAGTTCCACCAAGCTATTTCAGCTAAATTATTTCCCAAATGCCTCTGACAATAACTTTTAATTTAAATATGTAAAATATTAATATTTTTATAGTTAGTTTTTAAAGAGAAAGCACAACTGAGTAAGTGACTATGAAGTAGAACAAGACACTTGAATTGGCATCCTTCCTTCATTTTCAGGAAGGTGTCCAAATAAAGCAGTCCATCTGTCCACCTCTGGTTTCACCACCTAGCTTTTGAACCTGTTGACCAGTTTTACCCAATCAGGAAATAAATGGCAAAAGTCTGATAGTTAAATTCCCATAAATCTCACAAAAAAAAAAAAAAAAAAAGAAAGAAAAGAAAAGGAGAAAAAAAGAAAAAAAGAAAAAGTGCTTGTGTTAAGTAGAGAGATACAAATAACCAGTAAGAAATGAGAGGTTTTACACCAGCCAACTGGGTGCTGACAAGATATCAGTGTTCATCTAGCCCTAGATGAGTTGAAACATGTTGTTCATTGCCCAAGGAAACTGTCACAATAGCTAATAGCAAGTGTGCTACTTCACCTGAACATAGAATAACTTAATAGCTACTAGCAAATTTGCTCCTCTTTGATCATTCCTAAGATAATATGAACAAAATTAAACATTCTAAAGACCTGCAACAAACTTCCCAGCACTATTTTCCATGTGGACTTTATTTTTCCACTTTTTTGCATTTGTTTGTAGTAGTTTAGGTCTGTGCTAACCTTTGATCTGCTAAAGTTTCTGTTTGTTTGGTTGTAACACACAACATATGTTGTATACAAGACCCCAGGTAATAAGCCTGTTATGTCTGATGATGACTAGCAGAAATTTCCGAGCTTATTCGCGAAGCTGCTGAGGTAGCTGCAAAATAGACATTACATCCCAGGGCAAGCACAGTCAATACCCAAATTATTGCCAATGACTATATGTCATGAAGAGTTGTTTTTAAGAGGTAACAAAGTATAGAAATGCTATGTTTTGGAATATTGCTCCACTGAAAGATTAAAATCCTCTCAAATCTTCAAAAGTGAGTGTCTTTTCACAGTTGCTTTCATAGTTCATACACACATGTAGAATAATTAGCTACAAATTGTTTACAAGTGTACAGATTCTGAGGCTAAATGAAGGGACCAAACTCATCCTGGACTTTTTGCACTAACATCAAAGACCAGATGAAGCATGTGCCATCCACTGGGAAAAGTCTACCTCTCCTCTCTCCCTATCTTAGTCTCTCCCAGTCTTAGTCTCTTGCCAGTTTCTACTTCCCTCACCATGGACCTAGGATGCTATTTCAGCAGTGGCACCATAGCCTGCATCTACACTACACTAACGTCGTCTTGGTGCTGCTCGCTGCTGCCTCTGGGTTTCATTTTCCATCAGAGAAGAGCATGGAGGTGAAAGCCTGCTCTTTAGGGCCTCTTTCTCTTCGGCTGCTTCTAGGACTTAGTCAAGACTGACTCACTGCAGGCACAATAAGCTGAGAAACTCCCACACATGTAGCTCCCAGGATAACATCCGGGCAATTTGCACTCCGTTGCCCTCCAGCAGACTTAAAAGTGCTCACAGGAAGCAACAGCATGATCTTTTCTCTCATGAGTTTGAGGCAAAATCAGAATTACTTTCAAGCCACTTTTCTCAAAAGTCAGTTGCCTGCACTCTGTAACATCAGAGCAATAATAGACTTGCAAAGATGACAGTCACAAGGAAGATTGTCAATACCTCTGGCACCACTATGCTGCTGTGATAGCAACCTGACTCTGCCTAAAGAAGACATACATACAAATAAACACAAATCCATTCTTTACTAACAGGAAGGGAGTGCCAAAAGCTGTTTTCAGAAACACGGCAAGTAATAGTACATATTTACACAGCGTTTATGATTGCTTTTCTTTTTCATTTCTTACAACACCATTACATCACAAGTATCAAATATTCACATGGCCTTCATTCTCAAGACTTTGATCATGACATCCTTGTCAGATTCAACACCAATAGGGCACTGGCTCTCCTAATGTCACCCCTGTGTTCTTGGGTGTCACCTCTGTATTCCTTCTAGGTTACCTGTCCCTGCTTTCACCTTCTGTATACTCACTTATACATTTGAGTTTTGCCTTGACCTCCTTGTTTATCCATGCAGGTGACTTGGTCTATTTGCCTGACTTCCTTGCTCATTTCAATAGACTGCTCTTGAGCTAGGATGAGGTGATCCTTTAATATCAACCAGCTTTCTTGGATCCCTCTTTGCTTCAGGCCCTTATCCTATGGGACTCTTTCAAGCAAATCCATGAAGAGGCCAAAGTCTGCTTATACCTGGCTGCAGTGTTCCTCCAGGAGATACTGGGGTGACTGAAGCTCCTCTGTGAGGGCCAGAGCCCATTAATGTGAGGCTATTTCTAGCCATCTGTAGAGGGCCGCATACATATGATTGATGAGAAGACACTGGGAGAATAGGTCTGTTCAGATTTAAGGACAGAGCTTACAGAGAGTCTTAATTGTTGCCTCCAACTGCTGAATGGGAAGGTGTAGAGAAGGTGGAGCCAGACTGTCCTTGAAGGTGTATGGTGAAACAAGATGTAGAAACAAACACAAGTGGGAACACGAGAAATTCCGATTAGCTATAAGGAAAAGCTCTTTTTCACTGAGATCATGCTTGAGCACCGAAACATTGTGCAGAGAAGCTATGAAATCTTCAGTTCTAGGGCTTTTCAAGATCTGACTGGACAAAGCCCTGACTTAATCTGACCTAAGTTGACCTGCTCTAAGCAGATGGTTGGACCAGGTAACTGACAGTGGCCACTTCCAACATAAATTACTCTATGGCTTCTGTCTTGCTAATGCAATGTAAAATGAAAACATTTCATAGGCCCTGAATGACTGCTTTCAAGGCTCTGAGTAGTTCAAACTTGTCCCAAACAGTTCAGTGGTCTTGGATTCTGCTAGGCTACAAGATTTAAATCAGGAAAATGGAGGCCTGCCACCACCTCTTGATATGCCTTCTTGTGATTCCTGATAAATATTTGAATGTATTTATAAACAATTGTGAAGAACAAACATGTAGGTTGAATGAGAAAGGCTGAAATAAGGATGTCAGGCTACTGTATACATAACATACAGTCATATCCTTCTCTGGTCAGGATGAAAATACCTGATTAAAGCTGTAACAGCAATGTTTACAAGCATATGAGGAATAAATATATGATGTGTATAATATAAATGTTAGAAATCAATTCTGCGTAGGTGGTTATTAAACATGCATGTTGCATTAAATCCTGTCAGACTGTGTAATATGTTGAAACTTACTGTTATGATGGTTTATACAAAAGGAGACTGGCACTTAGATCATCAGGTTCACATTAATTATGGACTGAAATAAGAAGAAGGAATCTGTTTCCTGTGCTGAAACGTCAGCCTTAACATCTAAGAAGAAACAATATTTTCACGTCTATTGACATGTGAATTACTTTTCACAAAATTTGGCCTTCTGATGTTACTCAATTGACCTGTGTTGTGTGCAAGACTTACTGAACCTGAAATTGCTTTTGGCTATGATTTTGTTCTATTTTAGTTTGAAGTTTGCAGCCTATTTAAAATAGCCTTTCTATATTAAATAAGAATATTTGTTTGCTTTTCTGTTGTATCTTCCATGGTACTGTAAGCTGAATAAGTAGTATAGCACTGTCTGTGTAACTAAGCAGGTGAAGGCACCGAACTTCATACTCCAGCTGCCAAAGAAGACTACTGACAAATCAGTAACACAAATAATTTTGTATCCTGTTTATGAATTGCTTTAGAGATTCCTACTCCCCATCCTCCCAGTAAGACTCCCTAAGAGCATGTCTTCAGTGTTTTATGTAATCTGAGTTTTTAAAAACTAACTTGCTCTCACATTTTTGTGGGATTTGAAAATCATTAGGTGCCTCTAATGCACAATTAAAGAAAAACAATGGAGTTAGGAAATTTGATAGTTATGACTAGCAGATAGAGGAAACATCAGAGGAGTTGATCTATAGATGTCATTAAAAATTATAAAGCTAACTGACTTAATCAGCAAAGCTGACTAAGTGCTGATGTGTCTCAATAGGGAATAAATGAACCTAAAAGTACTCATGAGAATAGTTCATCCAAACAAAGTAACTTGCTTAGTTACAGGTGTTGGAAGGAAAAGACCCTCCAGATAACATCTATCTCCACTGAATGGAAGGTACTTAATCAGTATGGAGTCTGGTTAGGGGTGTGGAGGGCATTAGACTACCTAATGCTATAAGAAAATACTTAGTCATTAGCTTCCAATCTATACTTAATAGAGAATTTAACATGGTATTTGGAAACTCCGACCCATCTTTCTTATTGTTATGGCATTAGATACACTATGAGGAAAATACATAATTTCGTAAACAATTTTAAGTACTGTAGCTATAACTAGAATAATATTATCCATTATAACGTCACATCATCATTTTAAAATAGAAAGTTCAGCTGCTCGAGAGAGCAGCATACATCTGGCTCTTTCAGTAAAATGGTCTTCTAAGACATCTTTGTAAGAAGGGTTGAATCATAAGTACAAGTCAATGATTTAATGCCCGCCAAACACTCACTGTATTTTTAATGATCTCTGAAAAAAGAGTGTCTATCAAGACTTTTTTTTTTTTTACATAGCTGTGTAGAAGATGAAATATTTACCTCATAACGCTGTTGCATAAGCTCGTACGCTAACATGCTGACTAGCCATCTTGTTATCTTAGCTGTGAGGACTTGAGCATTCTCTCACCTCGTGAATAAAGACCAGCAGTGAGCTTGGAGGGCAGAGGAGAGGCAGCTTTCCTCTGTGGCACTGCGCCAGTGCCCTGTGCTCAGCACGCAGAGCTTCTGAACCGACCCTGACCAGGACTACAGGAAATCCTTCCAATATAGTAGAGACTGTTGATGCCAAAGATGCTCCTTGCTGAATTTAAGAAAGAAAAGCATCCTCCCGCCCCCCGCAAGCTGAGCCCCGCCAACAGGTATCACGCCGTCTTTTGCTTCTGACTTGGAGTTTCTGTCCTCGTAAGTGTAAACAGCAAGAAAAACGCTGGAGTTAGCTTGGAAGCTGTGCACCTGCAAGTAGTGTTGAACTTCAAGAAGGAACGTCTTTTATTATGGGGAAACCACTAATAGTTGTGTAGAACTACCAACACAGGTTAATAAGAAGCCGCTTGGCAAGATTTTGGCAATATCTAGACACTGAAGTGAACAGGTGTTTTCACGTGCTGTCACGTTTAAGCATAGCATAGATACCTGCCCCTTTCATTTATCGTGCATGTCTCCCATTTCTAGCCGGGCACCTTTTTCGGCTCACCCCGTAGATTGAAACTGTGATTTTGTTGTGGGATACTACAAGCTTCAATTGCCACCAAGCATGCCACGCTTGCCAGATTATCCTTTCGGGCAGGTGTCCCCTGACAACCCTCCTGCAACTGCTGCCCCGGGCGCCCCTCCCTTCCCGTTCACCTCCCCCCGGCACCGGGACCTACCGCGGGCAGTCCCGCGGCCGCGGTGGGCGGGCGGTGCCGCTCCGCCCCAACCCGCCTCCCCTACTTCCCCCTCCCCGCCCCGCGGTGTTTCGGCAGCATCGTTAAAATTAAGGACGGCGCGGAGAGGCGCGGGCCGACCAGCGGGGCCCGGCGGCGCCGCGGGCCATGGGGCACAGGCAGCGGAGCCCCGGGGCGGCGGAGCGGGGCTGCGCCGCCGAGGGGGCTGCGGGCGGCGGCCGCGGGCGGCTGGCGGAGTCCTGGCGGCGGCTGAGCTCCCGGCGCGGCTCCTCCAAGCGCGGCGGACCCTCCGCGGCCGCGCCGCCGGTGAGTGCCCGCGATCGCGACCAGGACCCAGGCTCCTCGGTCCGGGCATCTCCTGAATCCAGGTGCTGCGTGAAGGTGGCGTTAAGAAACCTATTGCACTTTGGGAGGAAAAATCCCCCTTCTTATGCGCTTAATCTGACTTTGTAGTTATAACAGGTGCAAGTCTCCTGTTTAGCTCTCTATGTGTGTGTATCTGTGTGCGTATTGGTTTAGCGGCGACGCTGCGCGCAGCTCCCGGAGCAGCAGCAGTGCGGATCCCAGCGCGGGTCCCGGAGCCGCCCGGGAGCGCAGCCGGCGTGGCTGGAAAGTAGCGGCTTGGGACTTGTAGTTGCGTTGTGCAGCTGAAAGTGGCAGCTCTCGTAAGCGAACGACTCGAAGGCAGGTAAACTAAAAACAGGAGCTTGGGAAACAGGTTTTCTTCTTGGTAAGGTGTCTTCTTGGGTTGTGTGTCTGCCTGCCTTCAGCTAGCTCGGTGGGATGTGTCAAGAATCTCCGGGTTAGATGGACAGGCATCTTGATGAAGATGCATGCTACAGCATAGATTACATATCAGGGAAATGAACATCGTGGCAAGATTTATATGGAAACTGAGAGAACAAATTGAGATTATTCAAGTAGAAGAAGTGACTGACATTTATTAACGTCCTTGACAGTCTTTTTCTTTGGGATCAGAACCCTAGTGCTAGGTGCCAAACAAACGCTTAGAAACAAAGATTTTGAATGAACTGTTCACTGTTCAAGTACAACCTCAGCTCTCATGTGTTTACAAACAGTGTTGTGTGCTCTTACTGAAAGCTGACTCTGACATCTGGAGCGATATGCCTTATTCAACAGATTAAATGTGTTGTTTCAAAAAGAAATGTAGATTTCTAAGCTTTTGAGCTGGGGGGAAGATGCCCACAGGTTGAATGCCAACTGGGGAAATAACATGAGGGTGGTGAGACCGATTGTAGAAAGGATGCCATGGCAACAAGAAAGCATCAGAGAAAGTAACAATATTCTCATAGGGACGCGGAAAGGAGGAGCATTGCATTCACCCGTACCATACTGTAGATTAAAATACTATAATTAAGGTTTGGGGTTTTTTTCAGAATGCATTAACTTCTCCTTGCAGTAGGTGCCTTCAATTTACTTCCCAGGTTAAGGATTTTATCACTAGAACTCATCAGAAAAATGCACAATGCAGATGAGGATTGAGTGGTGACGGGTTTTTTTGTTTTGTTTTGTGTTTTGTTTTTTTGTTGTTGTTTTGTTTTTGTGGGGTTTTTCTTGTTTGTGGTTTTTGGTTTTGTTTGTTTGGTTTTTTGTAAGGCTTGTTGAGTTTCTGTTCTAAACAAAGTGGTTCTTGTGGCTTACGGAAGAGATGAATTCTTATTCCAGGCAGAACCTTCAGTGAGATTCAGGTTGCAAGTGTGGCCAGAATTGAAAGTCTGTATTAATCTTAGATTAATCTTTACATTTCCAGAATCTTTCTGAATGAATGAGCAACTTCTTCCTATTATCTTTTCTAAGGCAGTACTAAGGTGGTGTATTTATACTAGTGCATTTGCATTACATGTAAACTACTAAATTCCATAAATTGCAGGGCAGATGGGAATGGGGTTGATTCTGACTTTGTTTTTTTAATTTGTGTTAGTTTTATTTATAAAACACTGTTTTGGTTGGTTGGGTTTTTTTCTGAGTGGATAGCTACCAGTTTCTCTTTTCTTCATTTATACACCTCATTTGTATAAAAGAGCATAGAATTTCTGAAATCACATTTCACTAAGTAATTCACATGGGATCATTTTCCAAAGCAATGCCAGAACATACCAATCCTTACAGACATTTCCACTACCACCTTCCTTTTCCATATCCCTTGCTCCCAAACAATCCCCGAAAAAAAGGTGTAAGATTGAAATCCTTCTGGCATTAGTATTATGGCCTCTTCCCAGCCTTGCCTCCCTGATTGTGTTTTACTTGCAGTAACTTGTATTTATCTGCCACTGTTTACTTCTCAAAGAGGTTTTAACTGGTCTGAGGAGGACTTTTGGGGGTCATTTTCTGCAGTAGGAGGCTAGCAAAAGTGACACTGTGCAGGTGTATCTTTTGCTCATGGTTCTTCTGTGATCTTGTATTAATACCATTGTTCTGAGGTCTCTGATGATTTATGTGCCTTTTTAGTTAAGAAAGGCTAGTTTTGGTCAGTGTTGTTAATCAGCTGGAAACTGACCAGGATGCCTGGGCTTCCTTTCTTTTGCTCCTTAAGCAGGCTAATAGCCTTTAGTAATGTGCCTCAAGGGAGAGGCCACTACTGTGTGCAGACAGTTTCGGACAGGTGAAAGAGGATGTGGGTAATCCTTCAGCACCTCCTTGAAAACTTAGAATATCACTTCTTTAGGGCAGTCTCTGGGTTTTAATCTATGTGCCAAACTTAGTTCTTCAAAATTGAGACTTCTTCAAAAGAAAATGCAGAGTAACCTGTGTACATGTATGTTTGTTTCATTTGAATGTCTTGCAAAGCCATTTAGGTAGATGTTCTTGTTGTACAAGAAAAGGAAAATTCTGCATTTTGAAGAACTAATTTTCTCCCTGTTAAAGCTTGCTTTAGATTTTCTGTCAAATGCAGAATTTTAAAATTCGTAATTGCATATTGTGGTCAGCAGTGAGAATAACTATGTTATTTTTCTGCATCCTTCTTATTAGATACTGTCTACCAACATCTGAATTTTTCAACCTTCCTTTTCTTCACGTAATTGTAGAAATTGCTGATCCTGATGTTTCACACTCATTAAATGAAAAAGTAACAAGTAATAATCCTAAAAGTTGACTTTTGTCATACTTCTTTAATTGTTAATCCTGAAGAATGGTTTGTAGTCTTATTTTTTACCAAAATAGGTTTTAAAAATTTTATTTAGCTTGTTTTGGTATTGGTCCTTGAATGATAGGGAAGAAGTTGCTTTATTGGCAGAAGCTGAGGAAGGGAAGAGTATTTGAGATAGAAAAGGTTTGCAGGAGCTAACACTGGCTAGATAACATGTGTGGCTGCCTCTAAACAATCTCTAACTTAAAGCTGTTATTTTTGTTTATAACATTCTCATCCCAGTTACATTTTGAATAAAGGGTTTACATATTGAGGGCCTAAAGTACAGCTATTCCTTTAGAAATTAAGCCTTTCCTGCTATTTACCTCCATCATCTGTGTAACTCTGGTAACAGAAAGCTGATTGGAAACCCCCTGCTCAAATTGATGGAAGTTATGCCATTCAAAACAACAGATCAAATTTTTGGATCATGTTAAATTTCTGGCCATGAAGAGGGATGTCTGTCTTCTTTTTACCAAGATCCTGAGTGTTGTCTGTACTTATGTTGTCTGAATTATTTGAATTTTTCAATCTATTTTAACTAGGGGCTGCACAGTATAGTGTTCCAGTTTAGTAAAAAAGAGGTAAATGGATATTCTGCTGTCCAGTTTCTGATTACAGCAACTTTTCTTCTTTATTGTTCAAAGATAATAGGTTTTTCGTATTGCTTTTGAGTTGAATTTTCCCACAAGATATTTGCAGTAGCTCAGAAAAAAAATGACAAGTGAGAAATGTACAAACGGATGAAAAGCAACTTTTCTCTTTTATTTTGCTGTGGATGAAATTGCAGCTGTGAACCAGGTCATCTCTTCTGGAGAATGAAAATCAAATGGGCTGAGTAGAAAAGATCGATTGGGAGAAATCAGCTACCTTATGGTGGAGCTGGGCTATGGATATATGTGTCTGTGGTTTGGGAACAGTATACATACAGTAGTTGTCACTCAGTGAGTGAAGATCTGAATTTCAGAGTAGCTTGTCAAGGAGCAAATTAGAGGGCCTTGAACAAAATTCAGCTTACCCTCTGAGTTCCACATTTATAAATTCAAGAAATTGGCTGTCATTTTCTCTTTCTCACTTATTGTGGCATAAGGATCTTTGCCAAGAGGCTGGCCAGCCTGGTGAGGGTACTGCTAAACTAGAAGAGGAACGGGAGAGAGATTACAGCCCAGGGTGAAGTGAGAAAATGGTGGGGCAAGGGCAGAAAGCAAAAGTGCAGGGTGGCACTTTTGGGAACTAGGCAGAGCTCAGGCATGTTAAAACAAGGCAAAAGGATATCCACCTGCAGGCTGTGTGCACATCTACGCACAGCCTGGGAGTCGAGCAGGAGAGATGAGAGCTCGGCCTGTGGTCATGGTGCTGCAGTATCACTGGGGTACCTATGACATGGTGGGACAGCTGATGTGGCTGGAGTGCTGCAACGGGTGGAGACAAGCCCTTCAGGAGGAACAGGCAGGGAAGAGGATGGAGCTGCCTCTGTATGAGGGAGCAGCTCAGATGTGTGGGGCTCAGGTTGGCATAAGAGCTTGTGGGTCAGGGTCAGAGGAGAAGTCGCTGAGTGTAACGCTGGTGGGATGTGTTATAGACCACTGACCAGGGTAAGGAAGTAGATGGAGCTTTCTCTGAAAAACCCAAAGACGTCTTTGTGTCACTGAACCCCATCTTCATTGGGAACTTTAATGTGTCAGGATGTCAGCCACCCAGGAGATTGCTGGAGGGTGTCAAGGATAACTTCTTGTTATCAAATGGCCCTCTAGTCCTTGTGCAGCACACCATGCAGACCCTGTCCATAGAAAAGCTGGCCCGTTTTGCTCATTCAAGCTATTATATGATTGTCTTCCAAGAAAACAACTCTATTCTTCTTTTCTGCTGGCAAACAGAAACATCTTGCTGCACTTTTAGATGAAGGCAAGGCAGCGCAGGTGGTGTAATTGCCAGTGACAAGTGGGAGCTGCCTGCAGGCTCCTCTCTTAAAATTAGTTGGCTGTGTTTGTCCTGAGGTCAAGGAACTTGAGCAGCACAACACGGCCTGAAGCCAAGTCATATGTGTGGTGCAGCACAGCATGGGCCATGGTGCACTCAGATTAACTGGTATGTGGATCACTAACTCCTTGATGTGCAACGTTCTCCCTGTCAGGATCACTGCACATGGTAAAGGTGATACAGCGACAGTAGGCACAGATAAGGCAGTTTCTCACCACCTTTTTTGTTGTCACCAGCAAGGTCTGCCAGGCCTCTGCTCTTGGTGACAAAATTGTGGGGACAAGAGGAGAGCACTAGATACCACCTAACTCTGTTCTAGCCAAGGTTTTGGCACTGCCTCCCTGTTTTAGTTTAACCCGGCAGGCAGCTAAACACCACACACAGCCGTTTGCTCAATTTTTTCCCCACCAGTGGGATGGGGGAGCTAATTGGAAAACAGGTAAACCTCATGGGTTAAGATAAAGACAGTTTAATAGGACAGGAAGGGAAAACAACAACAACAATAATAATAATAATACATAAAACAAGCGGTGCACAATGAAATTACTCACCACCCATTGACCAATAACAGCCACTTCCCGAGCAGCAGTCAGCACTCCCTGGCCAAGTTCCCAAGTTTATATACAGATCATGATGCTATGGAATATTTATTTGACCAGTCTGGGCCAGCTGTTTTGGCTATGTCCCCTCCAAGCTTCCTGTGCACCACCAGCCTCCTCACTGAAAAGTCCTTGACTTCATGTAAGCATTGCTTAGCAACAGCCAAAACATCAGTGTATTACCAGCTTCTCATACTAAATCTAGAACACAGCACTATACCAGCTTCTAAGAAGAAAATTAACTCTGTCCAGTCAAAACCATGACATCCCCCCAATATTCTTGTACCTGGGCTGGGAGGGAGGATGCTTTGGTGGGTGAGGACCTGGTTGGGTGGTGGGCTCACAGGGTGCTGGTTATGGGCTGGATGCTGCCTGGAGGCCAGTACCAAGTGGGGTCCTGCAGGGTTTGTGTGGGATCTGTCCTGTTCAGCATCTCCACCAGTGACCTGCAGAAGGGTATGGAGGGCACATGCAGCCCTGGGGAGGGCAGCTCTGGGCACGGCCCTGGGCACTGCTGGGCAGTGAGCTGAGCCAGGGCCACCTGTGTGCCTAGGCAGCAATGAGGGCGACTGGTGCATGTGATGGTGTGAGCAGGACCTGGCCCGAGAGCCGGGGGAGGGCAGGGACTGTCCCCTCTGCTTGGTGCTTGTCAGATCCTGCCTGGGTACTGCCTCCAGTTTGGGTCCCCAACACAGGAACAACACTAACAAACTGGTGGGAGGTGAGGGGAGGCCACTGAGATGATGCAGGTGGAGCCCTTGTCCTGCAAGGAGAGGCTGCTGGACTGGGGATGGTTCAGCTGGGAGGAAAGATGTCTTTGGGGGCACCCAACGGCATCCCCAGCACTGATGGGAGAGGATGGAGGAGATGCAGTCAGGCTCTTCACAGTGGTGCATGGTGGGAAGGTGAGAGGCAGCAGCAAGCCTGAAACATGGGAGGCTGAGGCTGCACACAAGGAGAAGATTTTTCCCCAGGAGGACAGCCCAGCAGTGGAGCTGGGGCCTCAGGAGGATGTGCAATCCCCATCTGTGGGGGTTTTATGCCCCATCTGGATGAAGCCCTGAGCAGCCCAGCCTGACTTGCCAGCTGAGCCTGCTCTGGGCAGGGGCGGGACTGGAGACCTCCCCAGATCCCTGCCAGCCTGAGTTATCCTGGGATTGTGTAAATCGACATTAAAAAGTCCTTTAAGAATTAATTTACAAGATGCACACTAGCACATCTAGTAACTCTTGTGTATGATCTTCTTGAAAAACTTAGAAGCATACCAACAGTGGTTATCGGAAATGAAGACGCATTTCTTCAGAAAAGCAAAAATAATAGTTCTAGCCCAGGGCAGGGACTGGTAGAATAATCTGATAATATTGTAAAATGGAAAGTAACACTCTGCCTGGCTGTCCTCTGTTGTGCTGCTATAGGATGCACATCATCAGATGAGTTGTAATAAATTTTGCTTCTGATCTGGTTTTACCACCTTTGAAGAAAATATGTGTTTTTATAATGATTTTTTAAAGTTCTCGATAGCTGAAGAAAGCATAATTAATTATCTGCACAAATATACTTCATCATGTATGACAGATTGGACATTTTGTCTAGCATTGTTTTAGGTAACTGCTCTTTTTTCTTCATTTTGCCATACATAAAATGTTTCTTTTAAAATATCTAGTATAGAGTGGAGCGTTTGGGGATTTTTTAGATTGTTTCTGTGTGCTGTGGATGAATAACACTTTTTTCTGACTACTTACTTGGATAGATTAATAACAAAGCCAAAAACTATGGCTATTTATACTTCAGAGTATATGCAGTTTCCTGCACCTCAACGTGGGGTTGCTTTGTTAGGAATCTCTCCTGAATGTGTTGCCTGGTGTCTTCTTGCAATGGGCTTCCAGTGAGGAAACCTATCCAGGAACTTCTTATAGTAGACCAGTCCTACATGCTTTTCTTGACAGCTGATTTTCAGTTTTTTCCTTTACCCATAGGAAGAAACAAATTATATTCTGTGCGTTACTACTTTGGTGCATGTACAGAGTAGCCTGTTAAGTAGTGTGATAGCTGGATTTTTAAAAGTTAATAATTCATTATGATTTTAGGGATCATATTTTATTAGAACTGTCCAGAGGAAAGTGTCTTTGCTTGCCTGTTACCATTCTTGTGAAGGAATTTTCTGTTGTATGGACTGAGTTCTGTCTGGTACTGGAAAAACATCCATAATCCTCTGTTATTTGTATGAAGTGACTTTGAAATTGCTCAATTTTGTGCTGAAGGGAAAGTTTCAGATTTCAGATTTAAATAATGCTGGAAGATGCTTACATGCATCAGCTCTCAAAAGTCCCTTCCATGCTAAATTATTCTATAACTGTAGCTTTAGAGAGTAGTACTCCATACCTGGCATAACTGACTGCAGTCATATGTGATGCAAGTCACTGCAGAGCTAGGATATGATTTTTTGGACAGAAGATGAGCAAAACAGGAAAAAACAAACGAACAAATGAAGAGGGGAAACAAATCCTAATTAAAAATATGGAATAATAGTTTAATTTCCACAATTCTCATCTATTTATCTCCCCTGAAAATGCATCAGAAGTTATTATATTAAAGACATAGCATCTAAGAAAATACAGGGGACTGAAGTTACCTTGCTGTTTTTCTTTCTTTCCTGTGGAGATAATAATTATTAATTATTAATTTACTGTCTATTCTGTATCTGAAATCAAATACATGTATTTCAAAAGGAGGTGAAATTTTCATAATTCAAATGATAGTGTCAAACTCCATGGGCAGAATTTTAAATTTTTAAAATAATTTTAAATATTATTTTTAATTTTTAATAATTGGGGATTTCTGATTTACTTCTTTGGGGCCTGATAATTTTTAAGTGGTTCTTCCCATTTAATAAAAGATTGATTTAAAACTGAACATCTAGGACCAACAGACATCTTTTAAAATCTTGAGCACTTATATGCTGTGGATGAACTGGTAATCTGTGAGTTGGTGATGTAGAAAAAAAGCCAATACAGGACCCTGAAGTCTTGCTTTTCTTATAGGAACTTTAATTTATTATCTCTTCTGTTCACTTGCTCAGATTTTGCCTGAAAATACTGGATTTAATTAAAAAAAGAAAAATTTTTAAATTACAAACAATCATTTAGGAATAAGGAAAAAGGAAACCAAGAGTTCTAGGGAGATGTGAAAACCCCAAACCTGTGACTAGGAGCAAGAAAACTTGCATCTAAGTCAGGAGACACTTTTACCTTCCACAATCTCTTTGGCAAGTGAGATCTCTGTGGTCTTTTGATTGTGCAATGTATATATTGTTTTGCTATCATTTTTTTCACCATAGGAAGCACCTACTGTGAGGCATGCATGTAGGCTTTTGGAATTCACCTGAAGGTTGTGAGATATTATTTTATTCATCACAACATAATACAGACAAGTACTTCTCAAAGTATCTGAGATCTTACTATCAATTAAGAAAGCAGGAGCATACTTTTAGACACAACTTGCACTTTTTAGTGTAACGCTGGCTGGAAAGTGATACGAGTGTCCTACTATAACCTATCTGCTCTGTTTGTAGCTGAAAACAACTATTTAAGACATATATTTAATACTTCTGCTGAAGCTGCTCTTCAACAATCCTGTCACATTTCAAAATGAAAGAAAATGAAAATGTAAAATAAAAATGAGTCCTTTATTATAAGTAGTTTGTTGTTGTTGTTCGTATGTTCTTTTTGCTTTTATGTAACATTTGTTTTAATGATATAATGGAAGTGTTGCGTAAAGACTATCAAGTAGGTGATCTCCTGTTGCTACTGTTAGAAGTTTGCCATGAATTGCAGAGGAACTGTCATGTTATAAAACTCTGACTCTCAGTCACTGCAGAGGGGCAAGGAGAAAAAAAATAATATCATATCTAAACAAACAAGCAAATGAAAGCTACTTATTGCCAGACTTCAAGTGCTTGCTCTCTGGAAATAAAGTGTAATGAGAAGAAGTATCTGATGGTAATGTGTTAATTTATTATAGCTGTTTATTCTGTCTTTATTTCTCGTTATTTCCCCTGAACGCTAATAACATGTTATTTACTGTGACTATTTCTTCAGTGTTTTACTCCTATATTTAATTATCTTTTTATGAACACACATCAGATAGTTTTTAGTGGCTGGGCTGAGCAGGTTTATAGACCAACTCAGGAAAAATTTAGGTCTTACGAAGATAGGTGGAGTTTCAGTGATGTTGGAGTATTTATGCTTAATCCTATTATAAATTTAACATCAAGAATAAATGGATGGAGAAATATGTATGTATGTATATAAGTGTATATGTAGTTTTCATTTTACTGGAAAATTATTTCAAAATCTAAAACCAGGAAAGGCAGAAGTGCCCGGGAGCAGAAGCTTCTGTTTGGCTTTACAAATGGTACCCTGTTTCACCTTGCTCATGACATTAATGTTGAAATATTGTTCTATACATAGAAGGAACATTAGCGGTGTTAACTAAGAGCTGAATCACACAAGCTCCTTCTTCATAGTTTTCATGATCTGCATGTTTTAAAAAATTAAAGACGCAGTTTGCATTGACTGACATCTTACGTATCCGCATACATGCTCTGAAAATTTTAGCTATGGAACAATGAAGTCTGCAAACTTCACAGTCTTTTGGGGGGTTTTGCTTTCAAAGTTACCAAAACTAAATGTTAAACTTGGACCTTCATCATGAACAAACGGAGGTGACTGTAATAATTCTGTGGGCCTAATAGCCAAGTATTTCTGTACCCTGGCTCCAAGCACAGACATCCATTAATATACCTTGCTCCTCCAGAATGTGCCCTTACACTGACCTACAGGATATTCTCACACAGGGCTCTTACCTTCTTGTTGAGCTGTTAGTCTTCTGGGTGAATCAGGTCATTTGGGAAGGTGAAGATGAGTCCTTGTACCCACACTGATTCCTTTTCACTGGACTAGTTAGTGTGCTGAATATGCTAACGCGATCTTCTCTCTATTTTAGGAGTAGAACTAAAGAGAATCTAGCCTAGAATGTTTAAATTACTTTCTTGTTGGAAAAGCTGAAACAGGCTGTAACATGTTTTACTATTTCCTCTCATTTTTTCCTTTTATTTTGAAGGTGGTTATTATGGAGAACACAGATATGCAGTAACTGTACTTCTTCAGTTTTCTCTGGTTCTCCAATGTAAGCCAACCATTGCTAAAGTATTCCCAGGCACCAGAAGTTCTTCACAGCCAGATGTGCTCTAGGGAATTGCATTAGTGGTCCCTCAGGAGAGTGGGATACACAAAAAGGGAATGAAACAGAAAAGGAAATGTGGCCACTGTGTGTGACTGCATGACTTCGAATTTCCAAAGGGGCTGGTGGGAAGCTTTGAGTCTCAGAAAGTTATTATAGGAAATTATTAAGGCTATAGTAATATCAGTTGTGAATGAAGCTTGGGGTCAAGTGGAAAGATACTGAGGCAACAAGGCTGGGAAGGAAAAAATATTTTAATGGGGTTAGCAGTGAGGGTGGATGCAATGGGGTCCACCTCACAGAGGTGACCGTGTTCGTTCTCCCATTCAGTTATCAAAATTGTGACAGGGCTGGATTTAATTCAGTATAACTGTTCTGGAGATGATGACCTTTTGATTTTAGATATGCATTTTGCTTTGAAGAAAAGATTTCCCTAATGTTTAGGTATTAGAGTTATTTTAGAAGCTAATATTAAAAGACAGCTGTCAATCATTTATATTGACAATGGAAGAACATAAAGTTGTGTTATATGAAAATACAGTTAAATCAGAATTAAAACTTTCAGCCTATGTGGACCATGACTACAAAGGCTTAAATTAATTCCTGACACAATGCATTTGAAGTTGGTGGAACATGCCCTGATGCTAAGCATATAAAAGCTTTTAAATAGAAGAATGTAAAAGTGTAGGGATAACAGAAAGCTTTTAAAAGGTCACAGTCTTAAAATGAATTCATACAAGCCATTAAGAAGGCAAATTCATAGTTATGATTGTTCTCTGTCAGTAGATTTGACAACCTTACTAAAACTCCCTGATGATTATTTCTCTGAGGTCCTGAGATGACTTCAGAGATGTCTTATTTCACACTATTGCATCAATTATGTTATGATGCAAGTAGAGCAATAATGATTTGTCCCTATGTCTGTGCTGGAGTGTGACTGTATAGATGCCAGTTCACGTTCCACATAGGATGGCACTACTCAGACTGCAGAATGAGTTGGTGAATATCTAAGCTGAGTAATTAAGCAGAATACAGTAGGTGAATTGCAATGCACAACTTTCTTAAGTGATGGCACAGTAGAAACCAGTGGTTTCTTTAACTGAGACACAGAGCAGCTGATCACATGATTTTTCTGCAGTAGTTAACAGAGGCTACAACTAGCAAAATACTGAAATTACTCACTGAAGGATGTTGTTCAAAACATAATCAATGAATATCCTTCTGTTAGTATTAACAGATTCTCAAATAAAGGATGAATTTTAATCAGTAAAGAAACACATTCATGACTTTGGTTCATCAAATGTTTTCTTTTTGTTATGAACAAGATGCTTCTTGGGTACAGAAATGCTGTTTTGTATTTTGATTCAGTACAGACCCAAGTATATCACTGCAGACCGAATAAACAATGGCTATAAGACATAAACTAGGCATATATTACTACTTTCGTGTCTTTAATCTACCGACTGCTACATTGCAATTTGGTTGTGGTACCTCAACAGGAAAGCCATGGCAAAGTGGCAACTGTACAAAAATGGCTATTAAAGCAGAAGTTTGCCTTAGATATTTCTTCTGTTTTTTAAAAGGAGGAGATGGTAACCAACATCCTCATTGGTGTGTACTGTTGGAGGGGCTTCACATTTTAGGAGAAACTTAGAACCCTTTAGATATCCCTTTGTGCTGTGACTTAATTTCACTTCAGCAAAGACACAGTTCGCTGAGCTTCTGCAGATTGCTCTTTGCACTGACCAAGATATCTTTATGCTTCTCTTTGCCCATCATAAGCAACTTTTTCTCCCACTTTTCCCATTTCCTCTGCTGTGGGACTGTCTGAACCTCCGCCAGGCTGGTCTCCCTTTTTAGGAGTTAATTGGATCTAAAGATGTCAGATTTTTCTTGGAAGTCAGTGGTTTATCTGTGTGTGTCTTCACTGGACTGTCCTCTTTGCCTGTGCTAACCATTCTATTCTTTCCCTCAAACAGAGAGTTTCTGCAACACTGAGACTACCATTTCTCATTTTTCTCTTCTCAATCTCATTTATATATATATATATATGTATGTATGTATATCTCTTGGAAATTTGAGTCAAAGATGTGTTTATATTGTACTATTTTTGGAGAATGAGCAGAAGTACTATTACACTGAAAAACATTTATGGGCTAATCCTACTTTTTTTGTTGGATTTTAGATCTATAGATAAGTACAGGATGTTTGAAGCACTGATTCTACACCATGGTCGATTCTGTATCTCCTACCCGCTATTTTTCGTTTGGTTCTCACAGTCTTTTCTCCTTCATTTAATCTTCTTAGAAACAGCAATGTAGTTAATATTATAATGTTACCTGTCTCATTCTGAGTCAGGCCAGTTGAAGTGTGGGCTGGAGCTTAGAGTGGTCTCAGACCCAGCCTGCTAGAACTGAAAGGGCTAGTGACAATATTTGCTACTCCTCTAGATAGTAAGGGGTCTTGTGACACAAAACGTTTGATGTTGAAGCTAAAGGCAAGGCTTAACAAAGGTGTCTGTCCAAATATGTGTCTCTGGCTTTTTCTTTTTTCTTACAAAAAAAAAATTCGAGCAGACATTGAAATAATGTCATAGCAAATTTGTGTAAGGACATTTCCTAGACCATTTTCAAATACTCGCTCGGCATTATAACACGATAGCGAAGTGATTCTGGACAGAGACTGAGATAGTCTCTGGTAGAATTAGTCTCATAGCTCGTTTTGTTCAATGTCATGATTTTGAGGGTAGTCTTTAGTCTCATGCTGAAAATATCAGGTATATTCCATTTGCATAAAGATTAAAATATTTTTAATTTCCTGGAGAAAGTGACTCAAAAAAAAAAAGGAATTATATAGCCTTATAAGAGTGTTTTTCTTCACTTAATAACATGGCACTAGAAAACTACAGCTAATTGTACCTCCTGTGCTAATGACCTTGCTGAGTATGATGTTGTCATCATAAGCAGCTAGGGAGATCACAGTTTATTGCTAGTGGCTGGGGTGTGTGTTCCACTAACAGCTGCATATCTCATTGCAGAATATGTTCTAATGGATGGAACTCTTCCAGACAAATTAAGAAAGCTGAGGATATTTCACTGTTCCAGTAATCTGTCTAGATGAGTGGTCTATATCTTTCTAATTAGATCTAGTACACTGGGAATAGGGTCTCAAATTCATTGTGTGAAAATCAGTTATTTTCTTAATTTAATTTATTAATGTCAGAACTACAGCTGCTTTAATTGACAGGCCTCTGGATCTTGATGTTCCCCTTAACTAGAAATCACTGTTTTGCTGTCTGATAGGGAAGGAGCAGATAAGTCTCAAATTTTGAGGAAAATCAGCTGTTAAAATGTTGATTGCTAGTATACTGAATGCGTATTCATGTACACATCACTCTTAACATTGGTGTTAAGGGCTAGTAATAGATACAGTATGGATTTAGTGCCTAATGAAGCAGATATGGAAAGTATAGCTAACATGTATCTGGGCATTGTAAATAAGTCCTCCACTTGCCTCCACCTGCCCTTGTTCAATGGGCTTTGTTGATTTTTCTGGTGTTTTCTAGGTATCCCACAGCTAAACTTCTAAATGTACTGTTGGGTGTTCAGAAATCCAGGTATTTCTGGTGTAGATGTGCAGATGAAAAGTCTAGTACATGCTTAGGAGATCTGATATGTCTAGAAAATAGGAGTTTGCAAAGCTGGCTTGCACGCATGTTGTACATCTGGCTTCTGATGCACTTGGGCTGCTCTGGGCTTGCACACATATGCTACATCGCACATCAACTGTTTTCTCTTTGAAAAACTCACAGTCCAGGACAAGACTCTGTCACAAAAGCTGTAGCTGAATTAATGAATTCATTAATGAACTAATACACCTGGAGGATTCCCAGACTTCTAGGCAGAAGAGTTTGTCCTACACACAGTCTTCCATGTTTCTGTGGTTTCAAAGCAGGCTTTTCTGTCGACGTGTGGCATTCGCAAAGCCTTACTGCTTTAAGAAAAGGAATAAAATCCTTATAGATTTTCCACATTTACTTGTCAGTATGGATGGAATTTTTTTCAAGAGGAAACTTCAGGGATAAAAGAACAAGACTTCATTTTGAGACAAGCTTGTTGTGTATAAATACAGTTATTTTTAAAAAAATTGTTGTAGCTAACTGTATAACACCTATGCATTTGATAAAATATGAGTATTGCACAGCTGAAGAAAATGCTTCTATGGCTTTCTCATACATGCAAGCAATAAAGTACCATGTTTTCACAGGTGCAGTAGGGGAACTAGTGAATTTCTAAGCATATTTGGAACAATATGGTAGTAGATTTTTGTGGAATGCAAAGCAAAATGGAACAAAAACCTAAACTTTATTGAAAAACATAAGTTGTGCTTGCTGCTTGACTTTTTCATCTCTGATGGATGCAATTGCTTTTCACATTTAAGTATAATCTTTGTGCAGTTATCAGCAGCCATTAGACATGGATATTGTCCATTTTCTAACATAAAGAGAACCAACTCCATACACTCCCAAGGATATTGCAGAAATATTCAAAATACTTGAAATACAGATAAATGGCAATGTCACAACGATATCTGTTTGAAACAGTTTTAAGACTAAATAGAATTACAGAATCGCTTAGGTTGGAATGTTATGGTTAGACTCGATGATCCTAAGGGTCTCTTCCAACCAAAATGATTCTATGATCTATAAGATCACCAAGTCCAACTGTTAGCCTAGCGCTGACATGTTCATCACTAAACCATGCCCCTAAGTACCACATCTACACATCTTTTAAACACCTCCAGGGATGGTGACTCAACCACTTCCCTGGGCAGCCTGTTCCAGTGCTTTACAACCCTTTCTGTGAAAAAATTTTTCCTCATATCCAATCTCGAGCTCCCCTTGCACGACTTGAGGCCATTTCCTCTCGTCCTATCACTTGCTACTTGGGAGAAGAGACCAACCCCCTCCATGCTACAACCTCCTTTCGGGTAGTTGTAGACAGCGATAAGGTCTCCCCTCAGCCTCCTTTTCTCCAGGCTAAATAGCCCCAGTTCCCTCAGCCGCTTCTTATCAGACTTGTGTTCCAGGCCCCTCACCAGCCTCATTGCCCTTCTCTGAGCTCTCTCCAGCACCTCAGTGTCTTTCTTGTAGTGAGGGGCCCAAAACTGAACATAGGATTTGAGGTGCAGCGTCACCAGCACCGAGTACAGGGGGACGATCACTTCCCTAGTCCTGCTGGCCACATTATTTCTGATATAAGCCAGGATGCTGTTGGCCTTCTTGGCCACCTGGGCACACTGCTGGCTCATATTCATTTGTCTGTTGACCAACATGCCCAAGTCCTTTTCCACCAGGCAGCTTTCCAGCCACTCTTCTCCAAGCCTGGAGTGTTGCATGAGGTTGTTCAGACCCAAGTGCCGGGTCCTCCTTGTTGAAGCTCATAAAACTGGCCCCAGTGCAGCGATCCAGCTGGTCCAGATCCCTCTGCAGTCTTCCTACCCTCCAGCAGATGAATACTCCCACCCAACTTGGTGTCATCTGCAAACTTACTGAGGGTACACTCAGTCCCCTTGCCTACATCACTGATAAAGAGATTAAACACAACTGGCCCCTATACTGAGCCCTTGGGAACACCACTCTTGAGCGGCCACCACCTGTATTTTCTGCTAGGCTAGAGGTTGTTTTCTTGGATGGTATTGACAGATTTGACAAAGTTCTTTGTTGGGCCACTGTGACTCTTGATTTAACCTGAATTGCCTGGGCTATTGTTTTTGTGCTGTCATCTCCACAAAATCTTCCTTCCATGACACATGAAGAATTTTTTCCTCTTTAGTCGCGTGATCAGTGTAAATCTACACATCAGTTGGGTTGCTTTTGCTGAATCAGGATGCTATAGAGAACTGAAGCATAACACTGGTATGTTTGTGACCAGGCAATTAGTAATAGGACCCAAACACTCAGAAGACAGAAATCCCAAAATTTCTTGGTGTTTTGGGATTCAGCTTTACTTTATGTTCTAATATAGTTATACATAGTACGTGACTATACGGTCTACATTGTACAAAACCTGCCTTTGTCATATATACTAATTCTGGCATCATATTAGGCATGTGTATCCTTGAGTGCCTGGAGCTGTTCTAGATATCTCAAGAGAATGGGGGTTGGTGCACCAGAGTGTGAGAGAAATACAGTCTAGGTTTCTCACTTGGTCTTGAATGCATACAGTAACAATCTAGAGGTGACTTAGAAAATTTCTTATCATTACCCAGTTCACATGTAACCGTGTAATGAAGCTTTAGCAAATTTGTAGCTGTTTGTCATTTTGACAGCTATGCTGTAATTCAGCTTATGCTCCAGAGGTAACTTGCACAAGCGTATTTAGACCTGAGTGGAACCTTAATTTAAGTAAATGCCTGCTATGATTAGAGACATCCTTTAGAGGCCTGCTAGAGGAGATCAGCTACTCTAAGCTTGTTTAATGTGGACAAAACCTCAACTAGTTTCAGTGTTGATTTGTATGAGACAAAACCTGCAGTTTTGTGGAAGTGTTAACAGTAATGCTACTGATTTGACTTTATTTCAGTTCCTGTGAGAACAAAAAATGTAAGCAATTTGGTTTTTCTTTTTTTTTCTTTTTTTTCTTTTTTTTTTCCCCAAACATTTAACATTTGAGACGAACACAGCCTCTTTCCTTGCTGAAACTGTTCAAATATGAAATCAAAGGGGACCGGCTTTCATTATGAAGGCTGTTTATGCCTTTGTCCTTGTTGGCCCAATTGTCTGCCCTTAAACCAACAGGGGACCAGCATTCATTGAAAGCATGGAAGATATATCTGCTTGCTGTTTCTACTTCCCTATTATTTTAAGTATTACATTATGACCCTTCCTTAAGTGTATTGATAATCACTTTAAAAACAGCTGGGTATTTTGCAGGAAGTGGTTAGCAATTGTTGTCCTCAGTTCTAGTCTGAATTTATTCATTGCCTTGTTGACCTATTCGTTTTGATGTCAACCCTTAGATAAGGCTTATCCTGTTGGTGTTATTAGTAAGTGACAGCTAGAAGCTGAGTTAATCTAGCTCTCCTCTTCAAACAGCTTTCTCCCCCAACAGCCCTTCTCTATGCTTACTCTAAAAGAAGCAAATATTTTTTCTTTTTTTATTTTTTTAAACAGAAATGATTAAAGACTACAGATTACTGCTACAGAATTACAAAATTACTTAATCTTCTGGAAGTGTATTTCCGTATACATCCTAGGACTTGGACATATGGGGATGTACAAGGCATATAGTCTTATCATCTAATCCCCTTTGTCACTTCACAACCTTTGAGTGTACAATCTCACCTTTTGCACTATGAAATGATCTTTCTTCTGTTGGCTGACATAGATAAGTCCTTTGGGTATTTTTGTGTGTGACTACTGCTTTCCAAAATTCTGTCCCTAACAAATGCGACTGCTGTTACTGGAACAGTTTTTTAATGTTAAGGCAACTAATGAAGCTGTGGAGTAAGGCTGGCCTCCAGAATGACATATGAGGAAATCTGCTGGTAACCTCCCTCTCGTCTGGTGTGTTTTTATTCCTGACTACCCTTTCATGTGGTTGTTTTGACTTTAACAATTTCATTCTCCTGTAGCTTATCTAATCTCTTGCTATGTGGCAGTGTATCAAATGTCAAAAGAGACAAAATTTACTACACTTGCTCTTTGTTCAGAAATCTGGCTCTTTTTATCTAAGGAGGCTGGTCCATCTGACACGCTTTTTTTTGCCAAATTTCCTCAAATTTTTAGTCCTAAACATAATGGAAACAACTACTTGTTTGTTTGTTTGGGTTTGGTTTTGTTTGTTTTGTTTTTTTCGTGTTCAACAGTATGTAAAAGGCAGGTTTTATTTTTTTGTTTGTTTGATTGTTTTCTTCTTGTTTTGGGGGAGGAGCATTTTGGAGGCTCTGGAAAATAAATGTGTGGAAGAATACACTAACAGCTAACAGCACTACTGATGGAGTTTAGTCCTGCACTTAAGTGGTTAAGAAGTGTAACTTTACTAAAGAAAAGAATGAGGGAGACCAAACCTAGAATGAGGTATGGCATTTACGTTCTCCAAGCAGCCTTTTGATTTTGATTTGCATTAAAGTGTCTACAGACTCCCACATACATGTATCTTTTTTCTTAAGTCTTCTGTTTCCACTGAAAGAAGTTAGAATCAAAAAATAGGCTTGAAATCTGACATATATTTGGCTTGAATAAACAGCACTATTACATAAAATGCCAGACTTTTTGTAAAGGAAGACACTGTCATTTATGATGTGAGTTTGACAACTTAGTTGAATCTTCATGCTGAAACAAAGGCAGTAAGTACTGAATACATTTGACAAATAAATTCTGCTAGCTGAGGATGGCTCCCATCCTGTCTTCCAGGGAGATCTTGCTTTCCATTCTCCTTGCTGTGTATGTGAGGGCTCCTGGAAAGACAGCAGTGTCATTCTGGTCAAGGAGACAGAGAAAGAAGTTTGTAATGGGAGCAGATGAAAGAGCCTAAATTAGAAGAGCTGAACCTTCCACGTGGCAAAGGAGGTCTAGGTGCACAAGACAGACGGAGGAGCCTTTCAATGGGATTATGACGATACATGAATAATATCTAATGTATGTATGTGGCCAAGGCCTTGATATGACGATCTGGGACAACACGGACCCACCTTGAAATGAATTGTGTGATGTGATTTAGGTGCTGCAGAGGACACTGTGTGATACATTTGAGGGACCACTGGCATATCCCTAAAGCCATTTCCACAGACCAGGTACACCTGACAGTAATTTTTTGAAAAGTTTTAGGGCTAACCGGGAACCCTTGACTTACCAGAGATGTAATTTGTTTTTTGCTCAGTGTCCCGATAAGAAGCTTAGGCACATCAGAATAGTGTAGCAAGATGCAATCAGTTTTAGATGTAATTCCTCTTCCTCACTGAAGAGTCATAACAATTTGAAGGGATCTTACATTTTATTTTTATGTGGTGTTTCAAAGTCTCCACAAAAGGGCAAGGAACGTCCAAATGACAAATATAAAAATCTGTTTGTCTTTTTGTACTCCATATATACATGGCAAACAGTATAATTTGCAGGTTTTGCTCTCATTAAAACTACTTTGTATTGCCAGAAGGGAGAAAGCAAAGGAACCACTTCACTGCTGCTGACTGGGCAGGACATTGCAAAAACCTGTGCGGCTCTTGCAGCTGGTGGTAGGACCTTCCATTTCAGGAAGCTGCCTAGTTGCGAGCTTGCTGAAGTTAAACCAAACTTTTTTCCAGGTTCTGTTCCCAAAGTGGAGTATAGTCTAGATCTTTGCTTCCTCATGGTCACCTCAGCCATACCAGTAATTATCACAGATGCAGACTACAGTTTGTGATATTGCATTATTTTCTCTGTTTCTTACAAATGTTGCTCCTTATGTTGCTCACTGTCATAAAGTTGCTCGTTAGGGCTCAACTTCTGTTTTCCAACCAACGGAACGATAATAATTTTGACCACTGTGTAGAAACACTCTACGAAACTTGTACATGAGGATTTTTAAACTAAGCAAGCTCTAGCAGAAAAGCTGCTTGTTGTCAGAGGTTATTGTCTCTGGGTTGTTTTTCACTGCATTGTAATTGCCATATCATTTGTAGACAATTGGTGAGCAGAATTCTCTCAGAAAAATATCCAACCAAAACTGTTTATCTTACAAAATCTTCCTCCTTCTTACATCTTTTCATTAGCCAGCACTTTGCTCATTTGAAGGGCATTTCATACTTTTAATGAAACAGTAAATAGAATTCAACAGATTTAATGGATTGAATGGGCAAAGGGCTGAAACAGTATGAATTAGCTCATGAAAGAGTAATCTAATTGAACTGAGAAAAGTCTAAGATTCCTGTTTCAAAAGCTTCTTTACTTACTAAAGCTCTACTTACTGCATGGGGAGCTTTCAGAAATGTATATCACTGTCTGAATTGTGATGCATGTGTATTGTGTTTTATTTTACACATCAAACTACTTGTATAATTTGGAGTAAAGATTTAAAAGGTTAGGGTATTCCTAATGTTTCCCAAGGTTCCTCTCTTTATCTACTTACAGTCCTAAAACACAGTCAATAAAAAATTGCTATATAATTAAGTATTGTTGTATACTTAGCTTTAATATTTGTGCTGGAAGGTAAATCTGTTGCACAGTGTTTTGTGCAAGAGTGTTTATTATAGAAGCAGTGTTGCTAAACTGCTTATAAACATTAATGTGGTAGCACTGTTCTCCAGAGCAGAAGGTCCCTGCTAGGGGCTAATCACAAGGAAAAAGCTCATCAGTGCATTATGTGGTTTTATTTAACCATTTGTATTACTTTGGCATTACAAGTAATATTTTTCTGACTTTACAGATGATTTCAAGAAGCTCAGCTGCCAAGATGCAAAGTTTAAAGTAATCAGATAGTAGGAAGACAATATATTCCTCTAGATGAGGAATGAAGAAGAAAAACAGTATTTAAAGCCTGTCACTAAATAAAGCTGACGTTCCAACAGTGGAAAATATCAAAGGCAATTCAAGTATTGTTTTTTAAAAATGATTGTGTTACTCTTACTATGCAATCTTCTGAAAATAACCTCTGAAAATTAGTTGCACATGTGTATTTATAGAGAAAAAAAAAAAAAAGAAACAAACCAAAACAATGAAGAAAACGTAGATGAAGGTTAGAGTTAATAGTATAGAAAGAAGGATACATGAGGTCACCTTGTGTGGGCAGTTTCTCCAAGCAGCGAAGTGCTGTAGTTATAACAATGTTGCAGTAATATTTCAACTATTTTGAAGAATATGGGGGAGGTGGTGGGGTTTTGTGGGTTTTCTTGTCTCACCCCTAATTATTAAATATCAGCTTTTGCCTTCTGGAGTGTGAGAGTATGCATTATTTATGTAACGGAGTGGGCAAAAATTCAAAAGATTTAAAATGCTGAGACCCCTCCAAGAAAAGACGAGAAACCTGACGTGGAGCAGATGCCTTGATTAATTTTTTCCTACAAAACTGTAGACTTCATTGTTGGATGCTGTTTTTAAACCTTCTGCAGTTTGCCAATAGTAGTGATTTGGCATACATCTTACAGGTCTGTGGGTTGGTTGGTTTGTTTGTTTGTTTTATCCAGGCCTTAATCTTTTTATCTATAAAGGGATATCAGTAATGCACACACATATCCCCTAGTTCTGAAAATAATATTTTAGCAGTATATTCATAGTTTGCATGTTTGCATATAGTTTGCATTACTTAATAACATCAAAACCAAGCAGAAGGGGCTTAGTTATTCACATTTTCTGCATCATACATTCTTCTGTATAATCTCCCCAGCTGGGACTGGGTCTGCAGGAGTCCTTGGGACCCTTTGAAGTCCACTCAGCACGTGGCCAGAAGGAAGTGACGGGATAATTTTCAGTACTATAGCTCACAATCACAGATGTGTTTAGACAGTCCTGTCTGTCATACATTCTGTATGTGAACAGATGGGGCCCACGAAAAAGTTTCTGCACTTCATTCTGCAAGCTGGCACTCCCGAAACCAAACCCCTCTTCACAAATTGATGTGCTGTTTCCCCCGTGAAGAACTGTGGGAGGGCCAGTGAGCTGTGCTGCTGTGACGTGCGCTGGAGCACGGGCTTCCTCTGCCAGCAGCTCAGGGATCTCTGAAGGTATTAAGGGAGATAGTAGTCCCCTTTGTGCATTTTTGATGAACTCGTTCTGCCGACAGCATAATGAGATTCTGTTCCTAGTTGTTTCTGCTGTGTCATCTCTTAAAGACAGGACTCGTAATAAGGGCAGGGAAGACAGGTGTTGTTTCAGGCTGACACAACTAGACTAGAGCCGGTTTTGTGCCTGAAAAAGATGATCTGTGTTCAATGGCTATTATTTACAGCTTCTACATAATGGGAACTAGATTTTGAAAGCATTCTCTAGACTGAGTATGAGAAATTGTGTCATTTCAAAGAGAGAGTTTTCGGTATTGTGGGGTCTAGATAAATTCCTTGAATAAATCAGGCTGCTTTTGGGGCCACAATCAACTTTACTGTGACCAAATCTTTCACAGTACTGAACTTCTTCTAATATGCTCCATAATTAAGAGTTTGCAAAAAGACTCTCAAAGGATTTATGTGGAATCACTATATGAATTTATACCAGGGTGTAAAATGGAGGAATCTCTTTCTACCTTTATAGAAAGTATAAAATTGGAGCTGACAGGAAACAATGGCTGGGTACCATCTTGTGCTTATTGTAGCTCTTGCGTTTTAGTGTTCTCACTGAATACTGTGGAGCCAGCTTGCTCTTGTAAGAAGACAACATTTCCCTGGGCCGAAGTTTCATCTTATTCTAGAACTCTGACCGAATACAGCCCCTGGCTTAGTTTGTGGAAGCTGATTCAATGAAATGGCTAAGGAAACAGTTTTGGTTCCTTTTCATCAATAAGTAATGATGAAATGGCAGCAAAGTTATCAGGAAAGATCTCACAGCCATTGTGGTGTTGAGGCTGGCAGGCAGCTCTGGAGATTGCTCAGTCCAGCCCTTGGCTCAGAGCAGAGTCAGCTGCAGCAAGTTGCCTAGAACCATGTCCATTTGACTCTGAGTATCTCCAAGGACAGACACACCACAGTACTTATCTGGGCATGTTGTGCCAGTGCATAACCACCATCATGCCTGAAAGGATTTTTTCTTCTGTTTAAGTGGAGTTTCCTGTATTTCAGTGTGCTCCCATTGCCTCCTGTCCTGTCACTGGGAACCACAAAGAGGAGCCTCGCTCCGTATTCTTTTCTCTGCCTATCCAGTATTTATAGACAAGGATGAGATCTCCCTGAGCTTTCTCTCCTCCAGTCCCAGCCCTCTCAGCCTCTCCTCATATGACAGATGCTTCAAGCCCTTCACCATCTTCATGACCATTTGCTGGACTCTCTCCAGTGGCTACTTGTCTCTCTCGTAGTGAGGAACCCAGAACTGGGCACAGCACTCCAGATGTGGCCTCACCATTGCTGAGTAGAGGCAAAGGACCACCTTCCTCCACTTGCTGGTGATGGTCTTCCTAATGTGCTCAGGATGCCCTTGGTCTTTGCTGTAATAGCATGTTGCTGGCTCTTGGTCAGCTTTGTTGTCCACCAGGACCCCTGTAGCCTTTTCTGACAAGGTACGTTCCAGGTGGTCAGATCCCAGCCTGTGCTGGAGCCTGGTGTTATTCCTCCCTGGGGACAGGACTTGACATCTTCCTTTGAACTAAATGATGTTTGTTTCAGCACATTTCTCCAGCCTGCTGAGGTCCCTCTGAATGGCAGCACACCCATTTGGTCAGTCAGCCACTCCTCCAGTGTTTGTATCATCTGTAAATCTAACGACAAATAGGTCTGTGCAGAAAAATCTAATTGTGTTGCTAGAAATTGCTATATGAAGGCAACTTGTCTTTCTCAAAATGCAACTTTTCTATTTGTGACATTGCTAATCTGATTCTCAAGTTGATTTTGTCAATATCATCAGCTCTGGCTGTTAGATGCTGTCACATTCCATGCTGAGAAGGACAAATCTTCCTTCCACTGTCAGCACAGAAGCCTTTGAATATATAACTGAAATAGTCAATTAACATATGGAATTGCTAATGGTATTGGAACAATCCAGGAGACTGATCATCTGGACAGATGTCTGTGATATTAGATCTACCTGATAACTGAGCTCTCAGAGCCTATAGCTTACAGGCTAGGAAGGAGCACTGATCTCTGTGGTCAGCAGCATTCCAGTGCATTGCCTTCTTTCTGGGTTTTGATTGCTTGTTAAACTGTATCACACTGTATGAAATAGCTAGGCTTTGTTTTGTTGTTTTGTTGTTTCATGTTTTGTTTTGTTTTGTTTTTTCCTTTTCTTGAAACTGATCTTCATTCATCGTTATATGGAATGAAAACTTTATATGAATATGGTTTGAATACTTTATTTTTTTAAGTAAACAGTGGAACAACCCTTAATCATCTGTAAGATGAACAATAAAATGAAAAACGGAGGGAACATTTGCTTGTGGTATATCCTCAAATGTATTCAAATATGTGGTTTTGGACAAAGGGAATTTAGGGTTTTTTTATATTGCTCATGCAAGATGAAATGAGGAAAATATATCTTGCAGTAATTTACACTAGAAGAGTATGTTGGAATTCAATTTGGGAAGTTTTTAATAAAATGTTTCTTAGTGGCCTGTATTTCTGTTTGTTCTCTTAGAAGTCAAAGCCTGCACCTCTTCATTTCAAATAAGCAATTTGAAACAAACTCAACTATCTTGCAGTGAAATACTCATTGTAAATGCTTGCGACGTGCTTCAGGGAAGTTTTTAGGTTACATCCTTCCTTTCTTTTTGAGATGAGAGGTATTGTATTATGAATTTTCATTCTTTGAAAAATCAAAGTGAGATTCTCATACTTGGTGATTCTACTTCCTCGTGAGAAAGAGAAAGTAATTTACTGGGTTGAATAGCATTAACTTACACAAACGTATGTGAAATTAGTCTAGGCAATTTTTAAGTAAATCCTGCTATTTAAATTACTTTTTTGTCATGTTGATCTTTGATTGCAGGATTCTTTTGAAACTAACCGAAAATGCCTAAAAACCTCCAGCTACTTTTATAATCTATGTTTGCCTGCCTGAACTGCATGCATTTTGGTTACAGGCACATTGCGAATTCAATATGAAATGAAGTAGGATTTTATGTACAACCAGTATTGCAGGACTAATGTTAGCTTTCCAGCAAAGCAGGCCGGCCTGGTCTCCAGCTGTCACTGCATGCCGCAGCCAGTCTGCTGTGAAGGCTGGTACTGATTTCCTAGTTCCAGTCCAGCTGAAGGCCAGTGGAACTGTACTGCTGCATAATGGCACCCATTGAGCCATAGAACCATAGAATCATTTTAGTTAGAAAAGACCTTTATGATCATCGAGTCTGATAATTAACCTAATACTGTCAATGAACATCTCTAAACCATGTCCCTAAGAACCTCATCTATATGTCTTTTAAATGCCTCCAGGGATGGTGACTCCACCACTTTCCTGGCCAATGCTTCATAACCCTTTCTGTGAAGAAAAGTTTCCTCGTATCCAGTCTGAACCTCCCCTGGTGCAACTTGAGGCCATTTCCTCTCGTGCTATCACTTGCTACTTGGGAGAAGAGACCAACCCCCTCCACGCTACAACCTCCTTTCAGGTAGCTGTAGACAGCGATCAGGTCTCCCCTCAGCCTCCTTTTCTCCAGGCTAAACAGCCCCAGTTCCCTCAGCTGCTCCTCATCAGACTTGTGCTCCAGGCCCCTCACCAGCTTTGTTGCCTCCTCTGCACTGTCTCCAGCCCCTCAACGTCTTTCTTGTCGTGAGGGGCCCAAAACTGAACACAGGATTCAAGGTGAGGCCTCACCAGTGCTGAGTAAGGTGGGATGATCACTTCCCTAGTCCTGCTGGGCACACTATGTCTGATACACCCCCCTGCATCCCAACCCCCAAGGGAGCACTGCAACCTCCACCCCTCCATGTGTTCTCCTTTTCTTAGCTCATCTTTGAGGAAACATCTCGGCTCTGTTGGGAGCTTCCCCTTGCAGCTCTTGAGAGATCTGGGAATTAAGCCCTGGGTGTGATTTTGTCATAGCGAGGGGTTAGCTTGTCTTTCAGCTACTTCAAGGGCCTGGTATATTCACGAAAACAAGAAATGTAATTTCATGTTTTTTTCAGATAAAGTATTGAAACATGTTGACTTGCAGGTCTGGAGAACAAACACAGATGAAAAGAAATTTATGTTTGATCAGGGACTTCTAATAGCCATGATGAGAGTGATATACTGATGACAAATTAAGAAAGAAAAAAATGGCTAAAAAATCAGTTTGAAATGTAGAAAGTAGAGAGAAAAGGGTATGTGTCATGTTAATATCTACAACAGAGAAGAATGAAAAAATAAATAAAATGTCTTAATGAACCCAAGCAAAATGTACTAAACTGCAAGGATTTCTTGAACCTTTCTGTGTATCAGCAGGTATTGGGAACTTGTGACTTGAAATACTTAGCCTTTTGTTTAGGACATATTCAAGTATCGCTGTTTGACTTTGTTGACAGCTCTTCTATAGCAGGGTAAAAGTTGTGAAAGCTTCCAGCTGCGAGTATTGGAATAAAGGAAAGAGGAATACAGCAGTGCAAGCAAGGTGAATGTTAGATACTGTAATGGGCAGAGGCCCGTAGCCCAGCTGTATCCCTGCAGTATAAGGCAGAGAGGAGGAATTGCAAAAAAAAAAAAACCAACACAATTGTGTCTCGATGGTGATGCAGGTAACAACCAGTGACTGAAGGAAAGGTCCTCAAGTTTTAAAATTACAGTTGCAGGTGGTGGTGGCGTTTCTGTATGTGTGTGGTTTTTTGTTGTTGTTTGTTTTGTTGTTGTTGTTGTTTGGTGGTTTTTTTGGTGTGTGTGTGTGGGTTTTTTGTGTTTTGGTTTTAGTGTTGGTTTTTTTTTTTTTTTGGTCTGGTGACATACTGATATAGTTATTGTTGCAAATATTTTTTTGTAGTGGGAAAATCTGAGATATACATGGACTCCATGGTCATGTGTGATCCTGATTAAGTTAGAATTGAAAATGTGATTCCAAAATAATAATTTCAGTGCCCTGTCCATCTAGCAAAAGGGTCAAGATATTTTTATTATAATCCCTCAAAAGAACATTATTGTCATGAAGTTAGTAATGAAATTACATCTGTGGCTTTAGAAGCACTAGAATTAATACAATTCACTGGAATCTGTGGCAGAAAAATAATAACTTGCAAATCTGTTGCTATTTTATGCAGATATTTTTCATAAAGATTAAACCATATATTTTTCTAGTAGTGCTACAGTTGTATTATGATGTTTACGATAACATTTTTGTATATTCTGTAAACCAGATATACTTGTCTTTAGGAGAGATCTGGTTTATTCCATTTTTATAAAGGCATTATTGCAAGACAAAATTACAGTGTCAATGAATATGTCATGCATTTTAATGAAATAAGCCTAATGCTGTAGAACATGTAAATCATTACAAAGTGGATGTAAATTGGGAGAACCATTTACAGCCTAGCAAATTTTCTCTCACAATTAAGCAAATGAGTCAGTGAAGATGATGGACAGGTTTTGTGCTCATTAATGAAGTTAAGAAAGTAAAAAGTGGTGTGTTGTTCTGTAATATAAAGGTGGCTGGTGCCATCTTCTGGAGGTGGCAGTGAGGATTCCGAGCACCCAGGATTCTAGACTGAAAAATGTTGGGTTTTTAAGTGCAGTTCAGGACGTTTCAAACAAAAATGTAATAGCTACAAAGCGTGGAGAGAAGACATGCAGCTCAGTAGCACTTGCTCTATCTGAGACATTTAGGGTACTTTTCCAGTGCTGGTTTTCAATTTTTGGCAGCCCTGATTCAATATAGCTAGAAGCATCCATCTCTTTTTCACCAAAAATGATCTCATAGAAATTATCTAACATTTTACACTAAATGCTTGGGGTTCTTATTTTTTTCTTTGGGGGTGTATCAGTGCTGTGGTGCCAGAGCAGAGGTCTGGGCTAATTCTCCCGAGAGCAGCCCAGCTGTAGAGCGGTCGGTGTGTGGAAGCCGGTATGTGGAAGGCCGTGTGGGACCAGGATCCTTTCTGCTCTGCAAGATCCGCAGCAGAGGATCATTTGTCCACGTGAAAAGATGCTACGTTTTCCTTTTTTTTTCCTTAAAAAAACCATGTCGTGATCTGTGCTTAAATGCTGCAATTTATTCCTCTTTCTTCCATTCCTTCATTTCTTGGACAGCTGAGAGGGACCTTGTCTTCCCAGTAC
Organism: Caloenas nicobarica; assembly: GCF_036013445.1. Taxonomy (NCBI): domain Eukaryota; kingdom Metazoa; phylum Chordata; class Aves; order Columbiformes; family Columbidae; genus Caloenas; species Caloenas nicobarica. Next base: position 58,444,639 of record NC_088284.1, on the reverse strand, counting down.
AGTCGTTAACCTTTTGTAATGGGGTCATGTAACTTCTGTAATTTAGGCCTGCTACTTGCATAAAAGGGATTAGAAAACCAAACAAAACAAACACCACAAAACAACAAAGGAAGACTGTAAAGGATGTGGCTCTGAGTCTTGGGTTTTTTACAATCAGAGAGGAAGACTAGTGATTTTCTAGTCTCATTTCAGGCTTCACTGTCAAATTAAGCCTCATATTCTAAAGTTACCATTTTCTTTGAATTTAATGATTCTATCTTCACTTCTCACAGTGGTTTTGAGAGACAGACCTTAGGGTGTTGATGAGGAAGCTACTGTGCTTGGCTTTTAGAGAAGATACAGAGTGACTGGGTACAATGCAACTGCAGGATGTGGTAACTGGCAGAAAATGTTTATTTTGGTTTGTGTGCAAGTGCTGCACAGAAATGCACCAAATAGTTAATACTGAAGCACAATAGTAGACAGTTTTGGTTTGTTTTTTTTTCTTTCTAGAGAGCATAGCTTCCTAGAAGCTTGTGTGGGTTTGTTTATTTTTTTTCCTATTTAATATGTAACAGAGAAAATAAATTGTCTTCTTGCTGTCTTCCCTTCAGTGTTGCTGTGATAGGATACTGCTGCGTTATGTCGGCTACTAGGAAGCTTCTTAAATACAGGTAGAGCATCTTATGCAAGTTGCGGCAGGGATCCCACAATTACTCGTTTGTGGGTGTGTTTTGTTTTTGTTGTTTTGTTTTGTTTTGTGGGGTTTTTTTTGTTTTTTTTGTCACACACTAGTATCCAACTGGTAATGTGTAGATAGTTGCTGCTAGTTGCCTTTACCTCTTTCTTGCCTCCCCAGAATACTATGTGGGTATCCTGTCCTTAACTGGGTCTTCCCAGCGTATGTTACTGGTTGCATACGTCAGTATAGCTCAAAGCCCCCATATTCATTGTTAATAGAAGCATAAAATCCCAGTAACACAGTTCAGCTATGCAAAGCTTAGTGACACTGCATCTCCTGTACTGTAGGCTGATTCAGCTGTAAGGTGCCAAATGAAAGTTAAGTGTACCTAAATTATTTAATTTGAAACTGGGTTCTTATTTATTTATGACTTTCTCAAAAGGTATATTTTTCTTCAGGTATCACCATTATTCTTAAAAGATTGTACTATGCAATGATGTAGAAGAAACTAATCATTACTGTAGTAAAAAGGCTCAGTCCTGTTGAGTACCACCTGATGTTTGCTTAGTATCAGCTTCAGTAGGAGGTGATGTTGTGTAGATGTGTATATATATGTATATATAGATAATTTTTGCAGTGCGAAGCCCATATGGAAAGCCATTTTTAAGTGACATTAAATACACACAGGCTGAGGAATGGGGAAATAACATGCTCGTGAGAAGTGCGAAGCATGTTCAGGCTCTAGTGGGTAGATTTTGTAAAATTGAATTGCACTTCAATATTTAATGCTACAGGTGAATATTGACATGGCTGAAAACAGCATATAATTTTGGAAATTTGAAGGGGAAGTGAAAAGACAGGTTTTTTCCTTTGTTTTTTGAGGGAGGCATGTGACCCTAAAGTGGTCATTGACTGTAATATCAATGTGTGCTCAGATAATGATGCTTCTGTATATTAATTTGAGTGAGATTATGGTGTAATCAGAAATACAATAATATATGATTAAATGACTATAGTATAATTGAAAGCTACTGAAAGTGTATGAAGAAAATATGAAAAATCACTTTGCTTAACAATTGCTTTGCCGGCTGATACAAATGCTCTATATGCAAGAAACTTTAACGTCAGATGACAAGGCAAGTTTCTTTGTTGTTTGTTGATAAGGATATATGCATGGAGGAGTATCTCCTCTGTGCAGCCATACCAGGAAATTGTTCCAATAGCTCTCTGAAAATTTGCCATTAAAATACATCATTAATCATATAGTGAGAAAATACTGAAGTATCTTTCTGGTAAATAGTGCTTGTGTAATACAGTGCAATTATATAAAACTGTACATACATGCAATATATATATTTATTAAAAACAAACGCTTTCCTGCATATTTGCATTGCTTAAGCTATTTTTTTCCTTTTTATTTGCATCTTCAGAGAAAAATGTCACATTCTTCTGAAAACATACATTCAATTTAATTGTAAATGTAGTAATGACAGCGTTTACTTCTTAGCAGTATTTGGTGTTTTATTTAAGAATACTTGTAACTGGGAAATTGTTCCTACTGCTCATCAGTGACAGCTGTTCATTCTATTTATTTGCCCAAGTGCAGTCTGCTTAGATTAAAATAACAGGTGAATTCTTCATTGTGCCAATTTGACAGTCTGGAGAAGCTTCGTGCATGATGTCATCAGTTCATTTCTCACGTCTGTGAAATGAGATGTTTATCTTGTTGCACATGCTAATCCTGCTCTGAGCTCAGGAATATTGACAAAATTTTTGCCTATTTGTTGCTTTCAGTAGTTCATCTTTTGTCTTTCGTTATACTCGCATTTCCTGATTCAGACTGCACATCATCCCTGTTTTTGTCTTCAAATGAAGTTTGACTGCTTAAATAGTTTGTTCAATAATATTTGTCACTACCCCTTTTTAATTAAATGAAGCACCTTCAACGTCGTGCGCAAATTTTTCTTCTTGCTTTCTAACTTGCTTACTTTTTGTCATCCTTGCCCAGACTGCTGTACATCACTGATGAGGCTTTGACAAGCTGTTTCACTTTCCCTCACAAATGTGTCCCTGCCACTATCTATCAGCACGTTAAACTTAGTTCCTAAGTTAGTTTAGCAGGATAGTCCTAAAGCTTTCAGACTTAGCTCTAGTCTTTGCTCCATCTGGATCTTTATAAATACATAGACACATCAGTGCCTGCTTTTATTTATTTAATTAGTGTGATTCACTTATTCTACCCTTTCTCAGATTCTTCTCTGAGCATATGTTCTGTGGGGAAGGACAAATTAGCCCTTTAGTATTTGTACAATATTTGGTATTCTGGAGTTTTAAAAACAAATATGTGCTTAGCAGTGCCTGCACATACAAGAGAAATCTGGTGCCAACCACCCACAGTTTAATTAAATCCATTTTGCTTTTTGTGCTGCGGTGTGCAGAGGCCAGCGGTGCATAAAAGTGGAAGTAATACAGCCAGGATATCCTACTTTCAATCAGTAATTTAGCAATGTTGTCCTCAAACAAGTATCGCGGCATACATGTGTTTAAAATCGTACTTTTACAGACCAAGACAGTTTCTTGTCATACAATTATGGCTAAAAATCTTGAGTACATCCATTAAAGCCATGAGAGTAATCCATGGAGTTGTTACAGCTGCCTAACAGAGATCACTGTTGAATCAAAAAAGCTGAAATGGATTAATTTGGGTTTTAGCTGTCCTGATTTCAGTTTCAAATTGTAGTGTTTTGGACATGTAGGGGTAGATATTTTAATGGACATCATATATGTAGAATATTTTATTGATTTGTAGATTAGCTCCTACTTTGGGGAAGGTATTTAGGTCTCAGAAAAAGAGACAATACTGAAGATGTGGCTTTTGAATTAATTTCCAGCATCTTTGGTATACTAAAAGAAGTTAAGAACTCTCTTGTAGGAGAGGAAATCCCTGCTCTGTCAGAGGCTGCAGCTCATGTTTTTGCATCAAGCAGCATGTTGGGATATATTTGACAGGATTCAAGACGAAGAGACAATGCAGATGCTGTCTTGAGTTGGCCCAAGTTCATGAAGGATGTTGTGAACTCCTGCAGATGATGGTCCACGCTCAGAAATGCTAAGATCAAGTTGGCTTTATGTACAGATAAGGAAATTTAATATTTCAAAGAACACACTCTGAAGTGTTTAAAAATTAGTTATTTCTCCAAGATTACACAGTGTCATTTCAGATTTCAAATTTATCTTTTTCTTTTAATGTCTGTGGTTTTTAGCAGGAGTAGTGTGTCTGAATTCCATAATAAATCTTCATTCTTGTGGGATATGTCATTTCAATTGGAAATATTGACACAGCAAATATTCAAAACTTGAAAACAGTGTGAGCAAAAATATCTATTAGATATCTTGTAAATCGACAATAGTTTTCACTCCTTTTTAATACAAGTTGCCACATCTCAATGAAAGAAGCAGAAAGAAAACTTCCTGTTGCTCTTACATAGCTTTTTGTGATTTATGCTTCAATAGCCCCCAATAAGCGTAATAATACTTAGAAAAAAAAGAAATCAAAACTGAATAGAATAAATGCAGTAGGAAAAAAGCTGATGCACAGGAAAAAAAAAAAAGGGGGAATTTTAATACAGACATCTGTATGTGTCTAAGTGAATAAACCAATGAAAGGGAAGCACCTTTTTTCAGTGATGTGTTTGCAAAGATATGATGTAGTTGAGAATGGGCCATCTAATTAGTAGAACAGGACTGAATACTGTGCAGTAGTTCAAGTAGCTTCTTCCAGTAGGAAAGTTGCAATTGAGAAACGTGTTGAGTTTTTTGTACTGCTTATCAACATCTTTGTTAAAATCAGTGGTAACTAATAAATACATTCAGGTGATGGCATATTCTTAGATTAGAAGAGTGTTCTGTAAGTCATGAGCTTTTTGCAAGTTAATGCGAAAACTAATTGCTAGATGGAGATTAGCATGAAAGATCATTTCTGTGAACTTTCTTGTCATGTCTAGCAGGGGAAATATCTTAGGAAATGCTCCCTTAGGCATTGATGAGTATTTAACCTACCGTTTAAATGTCGGTGATGGTCTTGTTGCCCCCCCTCCTTACGGGCAGGAGTAGTGTCTGTTCTTAGCTCTATAGGAGCAATAATTATTGTAGATCTACAACCTAATACCATCTGAAGAATTAAATTTGGGTGGTTTGGGACTCTCAATACATTTGCCAACAACTTATTCTATTAGCAACAATTGCTGGAGCTAATTTTTCACATGACCTTTCTGGGATAAAAAGGGATTTTTTTCCCTCTGGGTACCATTGATTATTTATTCAATACCTGCCTTGCTTTCTTGTCTTAGTATTCTGGAGATGTAGGATACTCACGTAGTAGCTATTTCTATCAGTTCTATTTCTAGATTTCAGTGAGTGAAAAACAAATCTCCAAGGCTTTTATTGAGACTGATACACTCCACAGAGTCAAACTGCTATTCTGCTGTGCCTGGACAGGAGCTCTCCCCTGATGAGGGCCTCTTGGGCATAGTACTGGAAGATAGTAGTTATGTGAAAGTGCTGAATTATTAGGAAAAATCCCAGACAGTAATACTTGATGGATAAATATTTCTTTCTTTTTCTTTTTTCTCTTTTTTATATATATATATCACAAAAACTATTTGTATGTTTGCAAGATATTACTGCAAATAATTTCTTTATCCTGTTTTTCAGGATGCTCTTGTGCTCAGCAGTGGAGGAAGGAGATGATACAGGGGTGGAAGGGTTGGATGCTTTAGGAGGAAGGGAAAGGGATAGAAGGATGCCCTGTGTGAACCTTTGAAACATCCACATACTCCCATCCTAGAACAAGACAAAGGGTTATGGATCTAATCCCAAATTCTCACAGAATTTTGGGGAGAGGTTTTGTGTATGGGATTTAGAGCAGTTTACCTTCTGCTCCATATCAAGAAACAACTTCATCTTCTCAGGTCTCATTTCCATTTTGTGTTTTTCTTTACATATCTGTTTTGTGACTCCTTCTGGCCTTTTATCTCCACCTACTCCTGTGCACAATCGGGTTCTGTTGGAGTCAGGAGCTTTCAGAGCAATTAACGTTTAAAGCCCTGCCCCCTACTACTACTTTATGGTACATCTGTCCTGCCCATTCTGCCACTCTTTCAGGCTTGTCAGCTGTCGGGTGGGCGTACAAGAAGCTTGCCAGATGCACTTGCTTGTCGCTCGCCCACAGGTCCGTTGCCCTACACACTTTTAATGAGCATGATTAAAAATTCACCTTTTGTTTCTATGACTTTTCCTGATGTAAATTAAAGGTTCCTAATCCCCTTGGTCTCTCTTGATTATGTTGTTTTATGCTTTATCTTGAGCCTTTGATTGACATTTGTACCCACTCACTTCCCTACTGTTGTCTGAGAAGCAACCTCCACAAGCGTGTAAGTGCAAACATTTAGCCATCTTGCTTTTTCTTTCCTTATGCTATTTTTCTTCCTCTTCCCTCCATCCTTCTTAGACAGCTAGGGATGTATCTCAACATGTAGTGGATACACTTAACATTCTGTTTAAATGTGCTTATTATTCCCTTTAAATATATTTGAACAGATTAAAAAAGCATAGGTCTGATTCATCAGTTCCACAATCCATCTATTCAGGTAAATAACCAAGTTCCCACAACGTTTCACAAAAAATCTTCCATAGATACGTACTGAAATATCTCGGGATGTTGGAAATTCTGTGTCAGATGATGCTGTTTCAAAAACAAGTGAGTGCATTTGAAATGTGGAATATATACACACATATGTCACCCCCCAGTATTCGAATGTATTGCCCCTCTATCTTCTTTTTCTCCACTGGTTTCAAAAACATAGTTTAAAACGTGTTTTTACAAAATTTGTTAAAATTTAAAAGCAAAGTGCTAGCAGACCAATTTCATATGAACTGTCTGGAAAATAAAGTCCTATGCCTGGGAGACTTTGACAACTTCTATTGGAGTTTCTGGAAGTCCTGCTGTAGTTCAGTGTAGACAGTGATGTCTGTGGGAGAAAGGCAAACTGAGTTAACATGATTTATTACAGCAGAAGCATTCTTTGTCTGCAGAAGAGGCAATGAGGTCTTAAGAAGGATAAGACCTGTCAACAGGAAAAATCTTACTGTATTGGCTTCTTCTAGGGCAGTCTGGCAGATTCATCTTTAAAAAAGTAACTTCACAATAAGGTGGTGGTTTTTAGCTAAGATTTTGTGTAACATGCTGATAATCAGAGAAAAAGTTTCTTTCATGCAGTGAAAGAAACATTTGTCTGTGCTGAAAGAAAAATGTGTCTGGGGTACTGAATTTATTAGGGGTTTTCTTTCTGGTCTGTTTTGGTTCTGTATTGTAATGATTACTTTGAAGTCCAATGTTTTGTTTTCTGAAGGACAGCTGTTTCTATAGCAGCTGGTAATGATATTGTAAACGTTTTGTGCTAGATTTTCTGCTGTCTATTCAGACACATATACAGAAATCTTCCCGCCAGCAGTAAATGATACTCTCATCAGAAATTTTCTATTTATGTGTGTGAGGCTACCCTGAATTATTTTATCTTGGTGGACATACCTGTAGATTGTAAATAAAGAGCTGCAAGAGTGTAAATTATTTCAAATATAGCACAAAACCAAAAGACAAAATTCTATTTACATGGAGATACCTTTTTTATTTTTTAATTTTGATCAGAATTTTATGTAAATCAGAACAGCTTTGAATGGATGGATTTTAAGATCTTTTAATCATTGAGGTATGTATTTCTCTATGTTGCTGAGTGACAGTATATTAAGATCTGTAGCTGAATTTCTGTCATATCATTAACATTGTGCCTGTCAGTTCTGTCCTGCTGCAGTTCAAATTAAATTTAACATTCATAATCTGAAATTATAGAAACACTTAATTCTGACAGCCTCTAAATATATGGCTTTTAAAAAATTTTACATAACCCCCCAAATGAAGGAAGATTTTTTGTTTTGGGTTAAATAAAGGATTTCCCCTAAATGAAAAGCGTGCTATTTACACTTCCCCACTCAGCTCTCAGGCAATTTAGGGGTCAATGACAGAACTGTTAAATTTGTTAACTTCACCATAGTTTGTCTCATACTTTGTCCTAAGCAATCATAAACGTAATCTATTATCCATACATATTTACCTGACTATATTCACTTCCTGCTGAATTCACTTCCTTCTTTTAATTATTTAAAATAAATGATGTAGTCTTACCCATTATGTGCAAGTTAAGTCAGAGGAAAATGTAGAATTTGTCTTAATTTGAAGTCAACAACAGACAACAGATTTAACATCTTGTGGGAAGTCAGCTCTGTAAGAGATATTTGCTCACCTAAGCAGTGTTTTGAGTTCTTCCTCCAGAATCTGTGGTTTGAGAAATAGGGTTACTTAGGACTGTATGAAAACCATGTATCGGGATACCCTGAAATCAATTCATATTTCAGGAATGAGTTATGAAGCAGCTAATGTTAAAAAGGGATACTGTTTATAACTGTGAAGTGCCGCAGAGTGCAGAATACTGAAGACTGATAATTCAAAAGTGGCCTGAAGAGGTGTGAAAATCAGTGTGCCCACATGGTATATGCCTATAGCAGAGAGATGAGCCTTTAGGATGTTAATTGCTGAGATGATAAGCATTCTATAACACACAAAACTTCAGTATTTCAGGTTTTTTTTCAAAAAATGCAGAAGACTTAATTAACTGAGTTAAAATCAGTATGCTGTATTTACAGTGAATTTGTACTCTTCACAGCCTATGGTCACTGAAAGGATGATGTCTAGCTATGAAGATGAAATCAAGGAGCCTGAGAACTATTTCAATAAAACAAATCTTTAACTTTATTGGAAGCACACCAGATTGCATTTTGCTACCCTAGAGCCACTGAGGTCTCTAGGTTTATTTTAAAAATCTCATATAGCTGCATAATGTTAAAAGAAAACCCTTCTTGATGGTAATTAATACTGAATTACAGGACATAAACAATCATTGAGGAACATGAAGTCCAGGCTGATCATTTGCTATAATTTGAGTATCCAGTCTTTGTAAATAAGCAAACTGATCTTTCTTGAGAAACGTCATCTCTTTATCATTCTTGTAAATTTTATATGTAAATATCTGCAAGCTAAAAGCAGCTGGAAAATTGCCTTTTTAATCTCATACATAAATGCTTGGTGTTGTACTACAGATGGTGCTTTTATTGTCCAGTAAACAAATGATAGTATGATTAGGGTCTTACAAGCTTTAGAAAACTTTTATTTTGTGGTGAATATGCCAATAATGCTGTTAATGTTCTTTCTAGCTGCATTTAAGTTAGGTCTGGGGCAGATCCCACTGTATTGCTATGTTCTGCAAGATTAGTGGAGTGAGGTAAGTGCCCCTTGGCCATGGTGCAATGACACGCTATGTGTTCTGTCTTGCACCTGGGAAAAAAGGGGACCTTTACTGCACTTGATGCAACACTTAGGGCTAGGAATAGATTAGGGTTTTAGAAATTAAATTATCAAGGTCCAATGTATTGGTGGACTCTTGCTCACAGACCTTGGACTCTTGCTTCACAGTCCTTTCAAATCCTATTTTACTTCTCCTTTACTATAACTGATAGAACAGTCACAAAGTGAGAACAGTGTTCTAAACCTCAAAATAAATATTTACGGGGTTTCTCTGTGTGTGTATTTCATATAGTTTTGAGTTCAGTTTTTCTGTCCTGTGTAGTAATAGTACACACACTTTTCTTTCCAGCTTCTGGTTTTGAGTTTTCCTTACAGTTCAGCAAAGAGATGATATGATTATCAGATTGAGGTGCTCAAGTCAGACAAAAGGGCAGCAATATCAATATTAATTCTATACATAAGAAAAACAAAAGTAAAGTTTCGAATTGTATGTTTCAAATGGATTTTTACACAACAGGAAATTTTGAATGTGGGAATCCATTAATTTGTCAGAAGTTATTATTTAACGTAATATTTATTCAGATGCCAAACTTTTACTGTGTTTTGAGTTGGCTTCAATTTTTTTCTTTCTTAGTGCTTGCTATCATGATTGTTTTGTGGAATTCAATATTTTCAAAGGAGGAAGAGACTGATGTTTTAAGTATTTTATGATTTTTAAAAACTTCCTTGACTCCAAATGGCATAATTTGTATCATTCCAAAGAAAGTGAAATCCCTGCTCTAAAGGAGTGTAACCTAAAATGTAAATTTCTCATCTTCGAATAAACTCATGATTACATTGTGAAAAGTGCAATTGTGTGTATCTCTCTGGAAAATTAATATAAAATTTTGATTTGGAGAATGTGAATTTCTACTAATATAATTGAGGTGTGCCTTGATTACATTCATTGCCATTGTTGTGGATTGACATCCTGATAATGTACTGAATAATTAGGCCTTGAATCACAAATTGCCAATACTAGAGAGAGTAATTTTTACAGTAAGGTTTTTTAGTAGTTTTAGCTGAAAACTTTTAGCGGTAGCTCCTGTAGATGCAGTATTTTCCCTGCAAATAATCTTTTAGATAGAAGATTTCCCCTCCTAATCATTCTGGTAATGTATTCCTTAGTTAATCTCTCGTAGAATGCTTTGACAATGTACGTATATTCCATGGCTATCTGCCCTTAGCAATGTAGACTCTTACAGTACATAAATAAATGTGGGTGAAAAAAACAAACAACCTACCTACACTTGGAGGTGTAGTCAGCCCTTCGTAGGTTGACTCCATTTATTTTCCTGTGTGATATGTACCATTAAAGAGATGGTTTTATATAGATAATCCATATTCTAAGAAATCCAAATTACTGAGATAATTTTGAACTGAAAGTGCAATTATCTAATTCTCTAATTGTCAGTTAGATTAGTGGGTGTAAATATGGCTCAGCATTTTGGAATTGTGTTTTGCTAGTTTCTAGTACAACTTTATTTTAATCAAACTTGATGCATGAACTTCTGACATGTAGAGGAGATGCATATACACATATCTTTAATTGATACTGGAAACATCAGCATAAATTTGGCCTGGCATCTCTGCTTGCTTTAGTTGATCATAATATTACTATGTTATCAATGTGGGAGTTTATTTATATATAAGTTAAATACCAAGGCTTTGAATAAGAAAATATCTCTCAATGCGAAGATGATGGTGGCCTTTCCTGACTCTTCACATTATCACTACAATCTGTCATCAAAAGTGATTGTATTTTTAAACTATGCTTTCCCATCCCCCCAACAATTTTAATAAGTCAAAAAGGAGATTCTGTTAATTCTTCTCTTTTTACAGAGTGATTTATTCTGGTTGATTTTCTATGTATGCAGTCCTCACAAAATAGTTCTGCACAGTGAAACTCAGTAAAGGTTGGGTGACGTGGCACCACATTTTATCAATTGCTTCTGTCAGAACTTTCTTTTATTGCATCTAGTTTGTAGTACTGATCAAAACACATTGAGTTAAGGGGTATTCTGATATCCTAATACTGAGTGGCACTACAAATGCTTACTCAGACCAGAGATTACTATTTACATATGTCTTCTGTGATGGACCTAGGCTGACCTTAACTAAATCATACATGAGATCATACATAGGCTGTTTAACATATCTAAGGAAAAAATGAAACGCACTTATGCCCTGGTGTCTCATGCAGAGGTGTGGTGGTGTTTTTTTTACACAGAGAGGAACCAGAACTGTCTTGCTGCAGAGCGCATTTCTGAGCTCCCAGATTCCTTGTCTTCTTTCCCACTTTAAACTAATCATGCGTAAGAGGAAAGGAAGCATTTGAGTGGCCCTTTTGCCTTGGAAGGAAATATTGGGTGAAGGAAATACAGGATGAAGGAAATAGGCTGCTATAGTTCTCTGGAAACTGGAAAAAAACCTGACACTCGGTAGACATACCTGAGGAAGGACAGGAAATCTCATTTTGGACAGCTTCTCTCTGTCCACCTGATCTCTCTCATAGTGACAAGGAGAGTCAGTCTCATAAATTGCATGGATGATTGGCAAATTCTTGTTGCAAAGCTGCTGAAGAGCTCAGAGGTTAACTATTGCAAACGGTTAGGAGAACATTGCTAACTTTTCATTTTCAACAACAGGTACAACTTTCTTAACTCCAGCCTAAAGGAGGATGTTATTTAGCTGATACAGTACGATTACTTTTTATGCATTTGATACTTCTGTTGTGCTAAAAGTGGTTTCTCCCACGACATAGGCTCATCCATATCAATGCCTCAGTTAGTAATTGCTGTTGGTGCTCTGGGAAAATTGTTGTATGATTTTGAAGACTTTAATGTACTTTCCTTTTGTCTCTTTTCAGCTAGCAAACTTAAAACTTTTATGTGAAGCCATAATTGCATAGTTTTGGTCCTTGAGGTGTCAAATTTAACTTCCACATGGATGACAACTAGGTATTATTGCCTGAAGAGGGGTTTGGGAAAGCAAGTTGCACAAAGGCAGGATAGACACTCAATGAGCAGAAAATCATCTTGTTTCAAAGAGCTTGCTCAACCTCCTGGATGGGATTTGCTGGTTTAAATATTATCCATAACATCTGAAGCTAATGGAGCTGAGGAGTTACAGGTATTTTAAAACTGCATGGGTATTAAATGAATAAAAAGCATAAAAAATCCAAACACTTTAATTAATATGTAACAGTATTTAACAACCTGAAGTGTATGCTGCAGCATAATTTTTCTCCAATTATGTGTTACAGAGTTTGTAGAAACCCCTCATGAAAAATGAAAAAAAAAAAAAAAGTGGTTTTAGCTGATTTCTGGATAGTATTGAACAGCTGAAGGAAACAAAACATGGAGACAGTTTGTAAAATCAGAAGCATTTTATTTTCTTGAGGTATATTCTTGTGAATATAGGGTAGATTCTTGTGAATGTATTAGTATAGCAAAAGTTAATTTTGGGGTTGTTTTGGATCAATTTTTTGGTTGTTTTGGGGTTTAGTTTGTGTCGCTTTGGGGTCCATTTTGGGTTATTTTGGGGTCCATTTTGAGTGTTTTTTGCATTGATTTTTGGGTTGTTTTGTGGCCCATTTTGGGTGTTTTTTGTGTCAATTTTTGGGTTGATTTGGGTGTATTTTTGGCTTGTTTTGGGGTCTATTTTGGGCTGGTTTTGTGTCAATTTTTGACATGTTTTCTCCTTACACATTGCATAGAGCTGTCTGGATTGAGGTAGCAAGAGGAGAGATAACAAATCAAGAAAGAGTAATTTTACCAAATCACAGTGTAATTTTTATGATTTGAAGGGAAAATAGAGATGTTACTGTAATATTTACCTCCAGGAGCTAATTTTTTGTAGTGAAAATTGCCAAACATCAATATATAAATAATTTGAAGATGCTGCTTTACTATGTTTTTGTCTTGGCGAAATGCTAACTTCTGGTGTGACTCCCAGGTATTCACATAAACTTAAGTCATTTATACAGCAAGATGTACCATCTATTCCACTTGGTGAAGCATCTGTCCCTCCATGAGCTGCAGCGTAAACTAGAAAGCCGGATTTGTTATGTTTCAATATCAGGTACTGTGCGATCACCGTCTATAGCAACCGGCAGGCACAGCAGTCTAAATGTACCTAATAGCGCCCTCAAGTATTTTCCTCTGGGACGCGTGCACAAATGTACCATACTGTTTTCATGCCCTGCTGTTATTTCAGACTCGCAAATGGTCAGAATTAGTGCTCCTGTGACACCAGTGGTATTTTCTTCACAATTTTTGCTTTCTGTTTTTGAAACAATGTAGTAGTGGGGTGGTGTTGAGAACTTCTGTCATAATTACAGCAATATATGAACATAAAAGAGTCTTAATGAAATGAACAATTAATACCAGAAATAAATTGAAACTGTGCAAAGTTGAGTCTAAATATCCACAGAGCAACTGTGCGATTGAGTTGCCTGAGTGAATTTGCATGGAGAAAATAAAGGATTGATATAACTGATCAGCTTGGAATCTACTGGTTATGTTTCCTGCCACCAAAGTCAGATGAACCTCCCATTTTAGCATGGGCTTCATTGAGATGGATTTGAGTTCAGAACCCTGGATATGTGCAATAACATGGTTCTTTCTACCCTGAACAACCGTGGTCAAACTCAGAGCAAGGGTGTGGGGGCTCATGGCACTTACCTAGAAGAGAAACCGGCTTCAGTGAATGGGTGCAGTGCTTGGAAGAACAACCGACACTTTTCAGACCCGAGTAATGGACTGATATCTTTACACTGGAAATACTAAGTTGATGTCTTGGTTAGGAAGAATATTTGAATTGGTTCAAAGCCTGTAATAATGGTTCTGCCTTCAACTGCTAAGTTAATTAACATGATTCTTATTTTGTCTGCACTCTACTTTTTCCTGCCATACTAGATTATTTTAAAAGCAGCAGACAAATAAAAGCTGGAAAATGCAAACCCTCAGCTTAGAATATCTGGATAAGCTTGCGTTTTTAAACTGAATTTTATCTCAAAAATAAGTATGTGTTGCAGAATGCATCCAAAATACATGTTATCACTAATGATGTTTACTGGCATCTTACAGCTTTATTTAGGTGTTCTGCAACTGACGTAACAAGCGACGTGTTACAAATGCTGATTTGCCTTCAATCCCAGTGGGCTATATAAACCCTTACTAACTACACTAGTAGGAAAAAGCAAAAGAACATGTCACCTGCTCTGAAACTAGCGTAATTTCTGGACTGCCTTGTTATCATCTGCCCATCTTGACGAGTAAGAACAGTTGCTTATCACAGTGGTCCATGAAGGTCTACGAAATAAAATGCAAAATCTTTTCATTTCCAGGCATCAGGAACTGCAGCATGTAATTTAGGGCCCAAAAGTCGATGGGATGTGAGTATCCTTCATTGTGTCCCAATAAGTTTCTCTGGTACTCAGAGTTCTGGCTCTGCTACTTTTTACGGGCAAATGTAGTGAAAAAGTGGGACAGGTGAGCAATGTACTCTTATGTGGGTCGTACAGGTGGCTTAGTGGGTGGTGGATGCACAAGGGGAAACATTATTGTGTCTGTTGATATTGGGGGTGTTGACTATTTCTCCTGTTGCCTGTAGTTGGAAATTTTGTAACCCACATCACTAAGATTTCTACATCTTTATATGTTAAAGCTAAACCAGTCAAAAATCTGTTGTTCACAGGCCTCATCTGCGGATATGCTTTAGGCATGCATGCTTTGGTGAAATGAAATCCATAATGCTGTAGATGTACTGATTTTTGCCATAAAAGATCATTTTAGTTTTCTGGGAAAGTCTTGGAGTGAAGTAGTACCATTTTCTATGGAATTGTCTCCTCTAAATGTGAAAAGTGGTGATGATGTATATTACAATCTAGTGAGGGAGAGGGCATACTATATAATGTATGGAATCTTTAGCCATTTGTCTGAAGGTGCATGGATGTGTTTTCCTTTAACAATTTTGTATTTATTGCATGTGTAAGTAATTACTGTCACTATGACTGAAAGATGATATTTATTTCCCCAGTTTTTTCATTTTATTTCTCCATGCATTTCAAAGAGCAGCAGAGTATAACAACAGCCACACTTAGTATAATTTCTGCTTGTCCAAGAGCATCTGCTCTAAAAGGCAGAAGAAAAGACACTGCAGGCACTAATGTGTACTGTGAGGAAGAAAAGGAGGGAAAACGTGCAGTTGCTTTATGTTTCATGCCTCTCCTAAAACTCTTGTAACTGTAGTCAGGGATAATTGAAGGATTATTAATGTGTCCAGCCTTGGCCTTACCTTGTATCCTTATCCATAAGCAATTCTGTTGGAAGTACACTCTTAAGATAGCAGTTTTCAAATTGTCTTATTTAAAAATGACCAAGGTCTGTGGGTTTTGGTATGCTGCAGCCGATAAGCAGTAGAACATGATTGACTTTAAGTTTTGGCTGAGTGGCTTGGTCAGTGTTTACAGCACAGACAAAGTAAGTCTTGGAATTTAATCACGGATTTTAGTGCAAAGAATTTATCTTTACCCACTCCTTGAAGATTCGTTGTAATGGAAATTGGGAAAAACTCTTTCCTGTGGACATCTCAAGATAAACAGAAATGGTTGGCTGGACTTTACATCCCAAGGAATCAATTATCTCACTACTATGTGAAACCTTATTGCCCCTTCCCACTTAATCTCAGTGGAATTTTTTGAATTGAAATTTTGCTATATTGTTTTTGGCCTTTTCTTTTTAATTTTTGCCTCGCTTGTCACTTCTTAATTCCATTTGCAGAGCACAGCAATACTGTTAGTGTCAAAACACTCTGTTCCTTTGATTGCTGAAGTAAATTACTTTGCAGTCAAACCTAGAGCATGACACCTAATCTTAGTTAAAGCCTTAGCTGAAATAAAGAAGAATTTTATTTAAATCTTTAGATCATAGGTATAGTGCAAAACCTATTTAATCTACAGCCACCAAGTAAGGCATTTTGGTTTTAATAACATGACAGATTACTAATGTGTGGTGAGATTTGTACTATGATAAGAGTTGCTTATTACCTAGCATCTTATTGCTCATAAGTAAATATTTTCACTATCAATTGAAATTAAATGATATGTTATTACAGTTCTGGTTTTATTTCCTGGAACATTATGTGCAGGCACTTGCTGTGCATCTGTTACCTTTCTGATGAAAACATAATTATGTATTATGCAGCAAATATCTAGAGTATAAGAAAAACATCACAAATGACTAAGTAGTTAGTATTCCACCATATTGAATTATGTATTCCCAGGCAACAATGGCAGAAGACATCTTAAAGACATTTTATTAAAATTTCAGGTTAAGCCTAGTCAATAATCTGAACATTTTACAACATCAGGAGAGAAATAGCATGGGGTGCTTAACCTTTATCAAGCTCTTTGTGTTTATTTGCATTTTAAGTGTGGAAATACAGCATGCTTTTCTCAGCAGATTATGTGTTTCCAGGTATTAGACATATATCAACAAATGTCACTTCACTGTAACAGGTGTTTCTACTTAACTAGAACAACTTTTTATTAGGTTAGGGACAGAAGAGTTTTCAGTTTACTCTAATAAATATCTAAAGGTAATAGTGTTTTCTAGAGGAACAGTAGAATATTGCATAATCTCTGACATCTAGGTCCTTTTCCCTCCTAGGTGTGGAGTTAGAAAGTTACTGAGTTGCATAATCATAATGCACTAGAATAATTCCCGTGAATTAGTCAGACATGAGTATTAAGTGGTGATCCCACTTGATTCAAGAAATATTCCTCTAATTATTATTAGAACAAAGTTTTACATTCAAAAGAAATAATCCACTTTCTTCTGCATACTCCTGCCTACTCGAGATACTGGAGCTTACTTTATTATCTGTTCTCAAAAAAAATCTGACTACATTATAGTAAAATTCAGTTAATTGGTAATATACTATTGTTTCAATCCAGTACCATCCTGAATTTAACTGAAGAAAAGATAAAAATTTTTCCCTGAGGCTTTTAAAATTTTGTGTTGTTTTTCTGCGTATTTCATAATGTAGGCTTTGCACATAATTACGGGTTGCTTCTTCACTAACGATGACAAAAATATACAGTGCCTGTTTGTTTCAGTGTTCTTTGTTTGGTTGGTTTTTAATTTAATTACTTATTTGTTATCTTTGCATATGCTGACAGATTCAAAAATTGCTTCAATAGTGAAATAATTTGTTTTGGAACTGGAAGACTTTTGGGTCATACTTAGCAATGTGACAAACTCAAAGCTATAGGATCCAGGATCAAAAAGATGATGCTTTTCTCCTCCTTCATGCCACGTCACAAAATAGCACCATTAAATGAGACAAGTCCTGTTCAAAGCCCAGGGTAGAAAACAGAATATTTTGAAGTGGTGAGGGAGACTATTCTGAGCATCTAGCCTGTTCTCTTTTTTTTTAATCCTTTTCTGAAGTAAAATGATAGAAAGACTTGATGCTAAGGCACTGAAAATTCCTCAACATCTGAAATAAGAAGCTATATCATGGACCAACATGATCTGAAGTTACCGTGTTGAAGACCAGTGTGAAAACAGGTTTTCACTGTTTTTGTCTAGTTATGTTCTTAAAAGTTCAGATGGAAACATTAAAATTGTAGAAAATAACTGCATTTTTCTTCATCACAAGAACTGCTTTTATAGCTATTTTAACTTCTGATTCCCCAGCTGCTGAGTGAATTAAGAGAAGGACAAGGCAGTTTTGAGTCAGATTTTGGGTTTGGTTGGGGTTTTTGTTGGTTTTTTTGGGGGGGCGAGAGGTTCGTTTCTTTCTTTAAAATGAATATTTTATTACATATTTCCTCTACTGATACAGAATACTTTTATTCAGCTTATGTTTTAATTGTGGTAGCAGTTAAATAAGACATCTAGCTGTTGTCCTTTCCTCGAGAAAGTCCTTTTGAACTTTTACAAATGGCACTTGAAAAAGATGTTTACTTTCTCCAAAAAGAAATTGACAACAAAAAGAATCAGACTAACAACAAGGATTTTTTTGTGTATAGTGATTTCATACATCTAACAAGTAAGTTTAGACAGGAGGTTGGTAGCTGATGAGAATCTATCCCATGATGCTCCTATTTCATATATTTTGGAACCACAAAATAATTTAGTTCGGGAATGATGTGGTCAAAATTCCCATTCAAATAAGGCCAGTCTGAAAGTTAAATTGAATTACTCATGGCCATGGAGTTTATGCTCAGCAGCTTCATTTTCAAACAAAATATTAGTAAAAAATGTTAATTCACATTAAAGGAATTTTAAAATGGTGATATTAGAGGAACCTGAGATACTACATAGCATTGTGTGAGAATGACTCAAACATAATTAAATAAGTGTTTCATCTTAATATTGTCTTATAGTAAGACTTGGGTGATTTGATTTCATGAGGATCACTGATATGGATGCTCAATGAGGGGGGAAAAGGCTGTATAAGCTATGAAAGCTGCTGCTTATGTGCAGTTCCTTTTCAAAGTTCTGTAACTTTCTCTATTTCAGTTTTATGTCCAGGACAGAAAACCTTCAACAATATGTTTTGTGATTACGATCTATCAGATTTTTATTTCATGACAGACCAATTGTATCAGGTGAGATTAAAGACTGACCCAACCTGGAGAATTTTTGGAGAGAATATAAGGACAAATTAGGCCTATGAGGACAATTCCTCACTGTGCTTTCTAAACTCCGATAATTTAACAGCTCAGGGATTTCTTTATATGTACAATAACATAAGGAATTTGTATGGAATACTTTTGAATTTTAGCGTTAAGTACAAGGTTTCTGTATGCATCTCTGCTAGACTTTAAGTTCCACTTGTATGAGCAATTTGATTGCCTTTGTATTATTCTTGTACTTCATAATGACCATAAAATTCCTCCATTTTAATGGAGTTTTTTAAGTAGGTGTTTAAACCTCTTTTGAAAATGGCTGTTTACTGCCAGATTTATTTTTTTTTTTTAAGAATCACTCCTGACAGGTTTTAGTAGGTATGTGTCCATCATTACTTTGGTGAGACGTTCAAAACCTCTCTTGACAAAATGGGAAAGTAATAAATGCCAGGAGCTTCTCCATTCATGAGACTGTTTATACTTCCTTAAGCTGCAAGGAAATGGCCTCTGTCTGTGAGACAAGATTCACCTCTTTGAATGTAGACTGGCTGCTGAGTACCCCAAAAAAGTGATAAATTAGCATGAAAGCTATTGTGTGTTCTGGGCTCTTGTTTTCATTTTTATGTTTGAAATGGTGCTGTTGAATAAATTTACATGTTTTATGTGGAACGCTCCTGTACCCTGAAGAAATCAAACCCATAAACCAAGACACTTCAGAGAATTTCGATAATAAATGAGATGTTCAGTGGGCTTCAGAGAGCAATGAGTTTCTAGCAAGCCTGGGCATTCAGTACTTTGATGTCCTTATGATGTCTGCAGAGTGTCCACTGGGATGAGCAAAATTTGAGACACGATTCTATGATTTTCATTTGATTGACAGTTGCTCATTTTTTTGGTCATGTTATGCTTTAACATTACTGGATACTGCACAACATTTTCCTTCTAAATTAGGGAATTAGATGAACATTTCCATTGCATGTGCTAGCAAAATTATCCTTGTAGTAGTGTTTGGGATGAATATGGAGCAGGGGGCCAGGATAAGCTGCATTTGATGAAGGCTTCCCATGATACTGCTTTCACTGTTTCTGCCTTTGACATGCTTGTTCTTGATGCTTTTCCCTTTCCAGCAATTCCTGTCCCCTCTGTGTTTCAGTAACTGTTCGGTTGGAGTTTCTCTCTGACTTCATACTGAACTCCCCTTTCTATTCTAGTACTTAATGACTTTCTCATCGACTTTCTCATCTCCATACACATGTTCATCACAAAAACTCAGAATCAGCACAATTTTTCTGCTTGGGCTGTCAGCCACCTTCAGCCTGGGGGGCCTTGTGATTTCTCTGAAGAGTCTCTCCTGGCTTGGTTTCCACATCTCTGCCCCATCCTTGTTTACCTGATGACTCTCAAAACATTTTGTCTGTGTGACCTTTTTCTCCCCAGGTTACTACCATGGGTCCCCATCTCTGGTGCCTTTCTCAGAAATTGTGTTTGAAAACACAGAGTCAGTTCCTTGCCATGCCTGCATTTTAGTAAATCTCTCCCCGGAGTTTAAAACTTTGACCACTCATCCCATTGCTTTTTCCTTCACTTTGCAGTAGGCAAAACTTATTTCTGTGATATTCAGCTGGCCTTTTCTGAACTCTCAACATTTATTTTGCCTTTCAGGAGTTCTTTCTTCCTGTACGTGCCATGAATCTCACATCATTTGACCTCTAGAGATAGTTTAGGTTTAATTAATCTCAGCTGCAGTTATATCTTTTTCATAGCATGATGTTCTGTTTGGAATGCAACATATTGAATTAAAACTCTGGCATTAGCACTATGCAACCTCATTCTTCTTTTCCTTTGTATGGTGATTTAGATTATTTCAGTCATATTTCTGGACCCATTTTCTTATGTAAGCATACCAACTCATTTTTTATTAATGTGAAACATAGCAAACAACAGTACATAAGGAAAATGTTTGATATTAAACAAATGTAAAAATTGTTTTTAAAGGCTGTATAAAACTGGTTGAGGAATTTGTTTCTTCATCTTTGTTAGGAAAAAGGGCTACAGAGTTTCATGAGTTTCTTTTATGGTTTAATTACTTGCTCAAGAAGTCGTCCATCTAAGAAAAAAACCGATTTACTAAAAATTTTGAGACGCGCAGCACATACTTGTTCTAACTCTCTTCCTGACAGCTCAGAATTTTACTAAAGCCAGAACATTTTAGACATCCTTTTCTTTTTTAAAAGAACAGGATAACACCTGACTTTCTACTGGAGTCGTAGCAAGAAACATGTGGGATTCTGCTTTTGCGGCTTGAGCTTTTCCAAGCAGATTTTCAAGTGAATGCAGTGCTCTTTGTATATGGTTAATTTGCCTTTCTCATGAATGGAGCTAGAGACATCTACTGGTTTACACGGAAAAATTCTGCAGAGCTGAAAATTGCATTTAGCATTCTCCCAATAGCACTGCAAACAGCACATGCAAAATATCATAATATCAAAATTAGCATTGACAAAATAACTAGTATTTTCACTTTTGTTGTGAATGAATGGATTTAGCCTGTTCACTTATTTTCAGAATAATGAAAAGTTGCAGATTTTCTGACTCACCCTGCAAAATAGCTGGAAGTGCAAACAGACAGTACCTCAGGTCTCAAATGTCAAACATGTTAATCTATATATTTTTCTGTCTAGCAATACAATGCAAATCGCCTCACAGAAGGCAAAAAACCAAACACATGCATTAGTAACTTATCAAAATGTGTCAGCTGCACACACATTGGTGTTGTGAGTCAATGTAACCTGCTTTTGTCTCAGCAGTGCCCAGGTTCATAGTCCTCTCATGGCCACTGCAGGGCAGACTGTATGATAAGGGTCCCACT
Organism: Caloenas nicobarica; assembly: GCF_036013445.1. Classification (NCBI taxonomy): domain Eukaryota; kingdom Metazoa; phylum Chordata; class Aves; order Columbiformes; family Columbidae; genus Caloenas; species Caloenas nicobarica. Next base: position 58,423,011 of record NC_088284.1, on the reverse strand, counting down.
GCACACATCTTTTTCTCCTCATGACTGAGAGAAAGCCTGTAAAGGCAGGTTTTGTAATCTGTCTGCAGGAATAAAGTCATTTATTTCCTGAAATGCTGGTAACTACTTCTTTATCCAGTCATTACCAGTCATAATGATGCAAGGAAAATCTGTAATCCTAGTCATTTTGCAAAGTGATAAGCTCCTCTATGGCTACTGTATATGTCAGCTCTTAAGAGTAATAAATAATATGATTCCTATGGCATCTATAATCTGTAATGTGTATAACTGTGGGTCATTAGTACTCAAAAATTATTTCAATGAGTTCAAATAGCCAAAAATGTAGTTTTCTTTGCCTTCAAAGTCTTTGCTTACATAAGATAGTTGCAGACAAAAGGCATGTATTATCTTCGGCTGGACAGGAGGCAACAAGCACAAATTGTTTAAAGGAAAATTAATGCTGGAATAGGTTGCTGTCAGCTCAGGTAGCTCTCCATGTGGTGGGCAGGCAATGAAATACATCTTTATTTGTAGGGCAGTTCTGACAATTAATAATGCTCAAATAAGTCCTTCCTTTTTTGTACCTGTTGGCAGTACTGCTTCATTTCTAAAGTACATTAGCACATCAAGGGGTGCTTTGTGAGAGTAGTGATACATCTTTATCAAGTTTTGCAAATGAGGAAACTTGAATCACAGCCTTCAGGTGATGGGTGTAATTCTGTGATTATGGTTAACCTTGGATGTCATGCAGAAATCATCTCCGTTTTACATCAGCACAAAAAAAATCAAGGAACACTGAGCCTCTTATGGAACAGAGAGAGCTCTCCCTGTTGATGTAGGGATGCAAGGATGAGGTTTTGCAAGGATGAAAATTAGCCAATTAAATCCTGCTCTGCTCATTGTCCTTTTCCTACTTTTTTGGTCCAAGATAATATTACTTGCCGTTTAACTCCTTAGTACTTTGTCCTTGTTGGAAAACAAACGAACAAACAAGAAAGCCCCAAACAAACAAACAAAAAACCCCAGCAGAATGAAGGCCCCCTTCATGAGTATAGTGATACTATCAGCTCATTTTCTTGTATCTACTACTTGGACATATTAAACAAAATGTAAGAGCTACAGTTTCTCTTTTGCAATTCAAATATTCCTTTCCTCACAACTTTCCACTGTCAGATTTCCTTCCACTAACAAGGAATATTCTAGAGACAAAAATAATTTCCCTGCTGCATACATTAATTTCTTAATCATAACCTTAAGCAGCTCTGTTTGGCATCAGTCCTTCATTAGAAATCTTACTGTACTGCTGCGGATCCTTGTGACTTCATCACTATCAACAGTGTTTTGCCATTTTTTAGGAACTGGTGGCTGATTGCTCATGGCTTCCCAGCTCAAAGCTCTAATATAAAAACAGATGACAAGATCAAATGCTGAAGCTGGATTTAGTAAGACATTTGTGTTTATAACCAGACAGAGAGGCCACTATGAATGGAAAATACTGCTTTGTGGCTCTTCCTCAGCAGGCACATTTCGTTGTGTGATTTAGTATGACTGTTTCAGTAGATGGGCAGCAATGCATAAAACTTGTTGGGCTGTTTCTTGTTGTTATTGTTTTGGTTTGGTTGGTTGGGGTTTTTTTCAAAAAAAGAGGAAAAAACCCTTTTTTTCTGAAATTTGATGGTGGCTATGGCAACACAGTGGTCTGCACATTTCGAATGATCTGTTGCTATCTGCTCTTTTTTCTAGCTGAACTAATCCAGTTATACTACTAATCCAGTTATAATCTGGACATAGGAGCTGCCAGGCACTTATGACCAGGAGTTCTTCTGATGTTCAATTTGATAAACAAAACTTTATCTGTTTTCTTGCATCAGCTGCAGAAATTCCATAAAAACTTAGAGATGTTTGTTAGTTTTTAATTATCAGTTCAGCAATGTTGCCTGTTTACTGAATTGGTTTATGTATTTTTATTTTCTCAGTTCCCTGGAAAGTTGCCCAGTGCCTAGAAGGGTGTAGTATTTTCTGTCTTTCAACCCTAATGAATAGTTGCTCATAACTAGTGAGAAATCAAACGTTTTTAATACTTATCTCAACCTTCTAGAAGCCTTTGGGTACATGCCATTTGTCATGGTGCATCAGTTTGTCTGGACACCTCTTCTCTTTATTGATGAACTGGATGTATCTTCTTCTCTTAGCTTCTCAGTAACCTTCCTAAATGGACCAAATAAACCTTTGTGAAGACATTGACCTTACAGATCCTCCTTGTTTCCAGTGTTTTCTGTAAAATATCTTCTTTATTTCATCACAACATTTATTTGAATTCCAGCTTTTTCTCTTCTAATTTCAGTCACCTTTGAGATTGCTATTTTCTGGAGTTTTAGGACCTTAGTTTCTTCCTGATACTTCATAAATTTCTACAGGGAGGCTACAGATGAAAATCCAAAAAAAAAAATTCAGGCTGTAGGGATACTGCTGTAGTCCACTTGTTTATTCCTTGTTTTGTTTCTTTTTCTGGCTATTACATTGTGGTTTGTCTTTTACAGAATCTACCATCAGAAAATGTTCTCGCATCAATACTACTATTGCTGATCCGACTGCCTCTTCACAGTTTCATTAAAATATGATTTTAACAATCAGGTTTAAATTATATTATTCTATGGTGAGCTATAATTAGCGCTGACTAAGATTTAAGCGATTTACAAGGCTTAAAAACAAAAAGAAAAAAATGCTCTGCTCCAACAGGATGTGCTTATTTTTTCAATTTTTGTGCAGATGGTGCAACAGATGTCTCCTGTCAATAACTTCTAAACTTGTAATTATGCTTTGAAGTTTTCTACATATATAGATAAATATGCAAACAGCTTCGAAATTTTTTGGCACAACCTGTATTAGGGAGAGAAACTAATCTATACAGGAAAGGTGAAAGCTGCTATATGTTTATAAATTATTTTTGCCGCTACTTTACATCCCACTGACTTATTTAACAGAAATAGAGGCAGCTTGCCTGAAACTTCTCTGGAAGGTTGAATGCCATGGCAAAATATTTCAGGAACATTTTAAAACCAGTCTGTCAAAGCTTGCTTCAGAGATTGAAAAAACAGACTGTTTTCCATTCACTGAACAGGTTCCCCATGATGTGATTTTTGCCATCTGATGTGGTGATACAGCTCAGATTGAAGCTCCGAATGCCAAATATATTTCACTTTGTTCATTTTCATAAATGACTAGTTCTGATAAATATAGTTCAGTTTTGCACATCCTGTAGGTTGGATAAAACTTATTTAGTAAATCAGGACGGTTCCCTGTAGGCGTGACGGTACCTGTGTTGGCAGGTGGGTCTTCCCACATGTGTCCTTTGTGCTGGAGGAGGCGGGCACCTGTCAACAGCCCAGTGGAGATCCATCTGGTGTCTGTACCCTGGCCCCATCAGCCCTGTGCAACCTGGCAACCAAGGGGACAGCATATCCCTAAAACATTTACGGAAATACTTTCACTTTAAAAATACTTTATTTAGTTAAAGTCACAATCGTTCTGCTTTTTTCTAGTCCTAGATTCTCAAAACATCATTACACATGAGCTTGCTTAAACATAGGTGCTGCCACTGAACTTGAAGTTTACTTACACATTTAAAGCTAAGAGCCTGCATTTGGAAATTTTTTGTAAATTCAGAACTAACACTTTCTTGCCAGGCTATTTTTTTTTTTGGAATTTCATTAGTGATTTTAATAGCAAGAGTAGGACATAGGACTTAAGAATTTACCATCTACGTGTAGAACAAACTCAACAAGTAAGTGTAGGAAAAAAGGTCTACAGGTTAGTTCAGAAAGCTTTGGGATCCTGTGAGAGCATCATTGGGTAGGGTACAATGTTGCACTTTTAAGAGAAAGCATTGATGGAAATTATGGGAGACAATAGCATCAAGGACACAGTAGTAAAAATAAGTGGTACATGACTATGAAACTGGGGACAATTATTCAGGAAATGGGAGCAAAGAGAGTAGTCATAAGTTCAAAGCTGTATTTTCCAATAAAAAAGAATACCTGAATAACACTTCAAACATAAACAACCAACAACCCAGTCACTAAGCAGATCTATCTTCTTTTGCTAAAGCTTTGTCAAATTGTCTGATGATACTTGTAAGCTGTTCTTAAACCAGAGGTGTAAGACATATGGAAATTTTCATTTCTACCAGGTCACTTCTTATTTGACAATAAACTAGAACTGTGCAGAGTACCACAATTTTGTTTGATGAAATTTCACCATTTGTCTTCAAGTAAAATCTCCAAAGTATGAAATGCTCACTCAAGAATTTTCCGCTTTCTTCTTAGATGACATTTGTAGAGTTTGTTTCAATCATTGTAAATTATATATGAGTAAAGGAAAAATATTTTCTCAAGAAAAGATGAAAAACTTTTCTAAGTATTTTTTCTTTTTTTTTTTCATTCTAAATTTTCTATGCTTCCTTCAACATAATGCTTTGGAAATATTCCAGGTGTGGCATAAAGGATCTCAGCTGTGAAAATTAAGTCATCCCATTAAAAAATTTCTTCATAACTCTACAATAAATCCAAGCTTTAGAAATGGATGTATGCTTCATAATTGCTGCAAGTTTGCAGATGAAGCTGTATGCATCTCTGACTATAATAGAATGACCAAGAAAAGCATTGGTCTAATGATATTAGGCATTTAAATGTTGCATGCAACTGTTCATGCACCTAGCTTGCTTCAAAAGCTAGCAAACTGATTTGCTTTTCTCTTTGTCAGATGATATTGGAAGAGTTGTGCAGAAAAATGCTTTGATGTTATGCTAAAGATTCAAATGAGAAAAAAAAATACATTGTAAGCATCTAACTTGTCAGAAAAGACCTTTTATTTCCTTTGAAGATACTCTTATGAAGAAAGAATGCCCAAAACAATGAGTGCATTCAGGGAGAACTAGGTGAGAAAGTATTTAATATAGATGTATAAAGCAAAGAGAAGGAGCCTTTCCCACACGAGGGTCAATAGAGTTGGAGGGATCTCTCTCAAAGAGAACTTTTGGGTACTTGTTGTTCAGGTTTTAGAGGTGTTGAACGGGCAATGCAGTGGGAACCATCTCAACCATTCTACCATGTCAATTGTGGAGGATATCAAGTCCCCATCAAAGAAGAAAGCGGCATGACATTACTGTTTCTGCTTTTTAATGAACATGTTTTTGTAGGCCTGTCTTCATTTTAGGTACAGTTGTTTTTATTATTTTCTCCAGCAGAAGTAGGTTTAAAATTGAGATTTGTGCCCATACTGAAAAACAATCTGATGCAGGAGTGATAGACTTTCCCTGGGCACCTTTGATAGCAGAAACTGTTAAATGAAAAATAAAAAGGTTTCAAATTTTGGTTTTATTTCCTATTACACTGAAATGAGGATGTAAAGAAGGTGGAAGGAGGACCTACTTAAAATAAAATAAAGCACTGAAATGTGGTTTTTGTGTATCTGAGTGGAATACATGGTTAGAATAAATATATGTAAAATTAAAAATCTACTTTTGTTCACAAATGTTAGTAGATACATTAATCTAAAGAAACAGTTGTAACAAGTTTTTTCAATAAACACACAAAATCTAATATTTCAGACTTATATGTTTTAGTTGCACTGAATTATGCAAAGTAAACCTAAAGTAATTTTGATTTTTAAAAATATAATTTTGATTTTTAAATATAATTTTAATTAATTTAATTTTAATGTTAAGATTTTTATTAACTCTCTGACAGGAAAATTAATTATCTTTGACTTTGTAAAAGGGCAAGATAATATACCTTTGTGCACTCTGCATAATCCCTCTGAAATCATGAACAGAAAGTATTTTATTTATTGCACAGTACAGGGCAATTTATAGTAGTTGAATATATTGTAGTCAAGCACAGAAAATATGTAGGCTTAATGCAGGGTAACAGTCATAAAAATAACAGATCATATGCTTCTGTTAAGAAGGCAAAAATCTTTCTGCCTATGTACCTACTTTGCTAAATCTTAGGAGGAGATGGTCACAGATCATAACAGCAGCAACTGTTTTCATCCATTTAAAATGACAGTAATAGCTGAGACATAAACACCCAGGGAAAGTATGGTTTATGGCTAGAAAGGCTAGCTACAGAGAATAATCTTTATTTCTGGCCAGTATTTTAATTTATCACTGAAGAAGAGAATCTTTATGCCAAGAGAAGGAGAAATTGGAAATATACTCCTTCCTTGTGCTAAAAATGATTTGCACAGCAACCACTTTATTATTGCAAAACAACCACCTTATTATGAAGTTTCAAGATCCCAAACCCATTATTTTAAATTTTCTTTTTTATTTCTATAAGCACTTATTGTAAGAGAAACATGAACAGAGAGGCATAGAGACTTTATTGATAATCATCCAACAAATATATGTGATTGTAGGATAGGGTCGTAGGATAATTAAGATTGACAGTGATTTCAGGAGGACCTCTACTCCAACTGCCCACTCATACCATATAAGGCAAACCTATCTTAAGCTGTAGTCCAATATGAGAACAAGCTAAGGCTTGGAAACATTTCTTCTCCTCCTTTCTAGAAGAAGAAAACTCTTTCATTAAGTTTAGAAAATGTGTAAGAACCATAATTGGCACTTAGCTTTTAATAGTTATTTTGATTGATATTAATGATTTTTACCTGTGAACAGCAAGAAATGTAATCAATGCTTAAGAATGAACCGTATGCTACTGAATAGTTACATCAAAGATCTTATTTTCTTGCTATTACAGGTTTAATTGTTGGGCATACTCGGAAATGATGGTATTCATCTACCCAAGATTAAAAAAAGGCATTGGCGAATCAGTCTTCTCATACAATGCTTGCATTGTTTTCCCTGTGTCTTAATAATATTTTTATGTTACTCAAGAAACATATTACAGAATACAGAATAAGCACTTGGTAGAAATTAAAAGAAGGAAAAGTTCTTAACTGCTTGTGTACTGGTTTATTTTTTTATGACCAGAGGAACTTTTTGAAGAATTTCCCAGGAGTGGAAATCAAAGGGGCAAAAATATTTTTTCCTGGGTTGAAAAAAGTGTGTTTGTGTCACTAAGTGACTCTTTTGCATTTGTGGTCTGCATCATTGTCTGTGTACTACCCATCCAAACAGTAATAATTGAATGACAAAACCATATGCTGTCTAAAATGAAGAATTTTACTTATTAGAAGTACATTAATGAATTCAGTTTTGTATTAAGTTCAGTAACTATATTTGTGGGGATATTTCTGCATGTCTGAGAATCATACAAATTTTTGAAAATGAAGACTTCTGCCTTAAACATTGATCATTTTTCTTTCTGGAATATTCCCACTATTTCGATAACTTTCAGCAACTTTTTTTCCTGCTTTCACCAACTTCTTACTACCTTCCACAAAGATACTTTCATTTGTCCATTGTCCCCTATTAGATCTTGAGAATCCGCTGACCAGTAAACAGATAAGTTATTGTGAAAGACATGGTAAAACAAAGCAAGGAACAAACATTTGATGCCTAAGCATAATTGATTTCTGATTGGTTGGTGGTGGATTGTGTGTGGGGTTTGTCTGATTGATTGCTTGTTTTTCTACAAGACCTTTATCGTAGATGCCTGTCATTCCCACTTTTTCTCTTATTCCCCCACGCAAATGAAGCCATGGGCTGAAAACAGATCCCTGATGATTTCTGGTTTTATTCTGGCCAGGAAAACTGCCTGTATGCCAGTAGCAAAGTGTGTCAATTGTCTGCTTTTCCATTTTTTTCTTATCTTTTTGTATCTCATTCAGTATAAATATAGAGATAATGCATTTCATATCTGTTGCCCTAAACTTTTACAGTGAGGTTGCACCGTTGCTTACCTTGAAGAATTAACATCAGAAATGCATCTAGGTTTCCTCTAAGATTTGGCATATACAGAAGTCTGACTCTGACTCATATTCTATTAATAATATTTCTCTGGGTACAACACAACTTTTTGTTGCACCAGCAGTGTTTCTAAGTATTAATCTCTTTTATGTGCTTGTGTCATGTATGACTCTGTTGCTCTTGCGTTGAGGTTGAAGGAACTACTGGAGGGAGTCCAGCAGTGGCTACAAAGATGATTAGGGGCCTAGAGCACCTTTCTTATGAGGAGAGACTGAGAGAGCTGGGTCTGTTCAGCCTAGAGAAGAGAAGGATGAGAGGGGATCTCATCAATGTTTATAAATATCTCAAGGGTGAGTGTCAAGACGATGGGACCAGACTCCTTTCAGTGGTGCCCAACGATAGGATGAGGGGCAATGGGCACAGACTGAAACATAGGAGGTTCCATCTGAATATGAGAAGAATCTTCTTTACTTTGAGGGTGACAGAGCCCTGGAACAGGCTGCCCAGAGAGGTTGTGGAGTCTCCTTCTCTGGAGACATTCAAAACCCACCTGGACACATTCCTGTGCAGTGTGCTCTAGGTGAACCTGCTTTGGCAGATGGGTTGGACTAGGTGATCTTCAGAGGTCCCTTCCAACCCCAACCATTCTGTGATTCTGTATTCTGTGATATATTAGACTGCCTAAGAACTGCTAACTTTTTTTTAGTTGGCAGAGGTCATGCTCAAGGAAATATGTTTGTTAAGATGGGAGTGCTCCATATAGAAGACTTTTAATTTTTTCTGAATAACTATGACAGAGTAGTGCTAAGCAGGGAAAATGGAAACACTGAAAAATACCCAAATCATTAATACAATCACAATTCACCCAGCACAGCGTGGTCTTGATTCAGTAACCAATATTGCATTAAGATGTGTGGTTTTACACTCTGCTTTTTTGTAAGTGCAACTTTCTGTAAGTGCTAGTTCTATTAATTCCTATTAACTTCTGCAGCAGCTTTTATTTGAATATTTCAGGATACTGAAACTAGCAATTGGATTACTTGTAAAATTAAAAGAGCGTGTGAGGATGCCTTCAGCAGCAACAGAAACATCGCCAGAGAAGTAGCTGTTTGGCAACAATACACAGTAGCTTAGGAAGTGTAGAAGGAAATTCGACTAAGGCTATTCAAAATAATGATTTTTCCTTTAAAAGTAGAATTCACTGGTCACAGTTGCATGGATTTCTGTATTGCATGCAACACAGGCACATTACTGTATTGCATGGAAATCTATAACCTTTTTTCAAATATCTACTGGTGTTTTAGTCATAAAATTACAGATTCACCTCTTCACTCAATTAGTATCTCTGTTCAAGATCTTATGATGCATATGACAAAAATCATGTTTCAGTGGATGTTAAATGTGCAAATGCTTTTATTCTGATTCCTAAACGTTTGTAATACTTTTTCTTAATACACTGGTGAAACAGCATTAATCTTCATAAATGTATTATTCAGTGCAAATAATTTCTCATTTTTGTCCACATATGAAAGCTTAAGCACCATTTGACACTATGTAGTTCTGATATTTTAAAAAGCTGAAGTTCTAATTAGAAGATAGATCCTTCAGGCTGCGCTTATGGGTTACGCACTCATGAGAATTTATTTCTTGTGTATTAAAGGCTTTTTTATTCTTCTGTTACAACATTTCAGCAACATAATTACAAATTCCTTTCAATAGCAAAGATATTTTTCGAAAGAAATCACAAGACAAATGATTAACATAAATAATATTTTGCAGAAAAAACAGTACTACCGAATGAAAAAAACAATGGAATTGGGACATTACCCTTTCCAGCTTCTGCATAAAGAAGACTCGAAGTCAGCTTTTTCTTAATTCACGCTAAAGTAATATACACACTCAATTTGCATATGAGAGACTTGGGTGGGTGTTGCATGTTAGGCAGAAAGAACAACTTGTTCTGTTATCATGCAAATTGAATTTTGCTTTTTGTCAGAATGCTTCACAACCAGATTTTATCTGCCTATTCTAAGCCTTGTTAAAAAAACCCCATACACCCACTCTCTACTAAACTTTTCTCAAAATTTTTAGGATATTTACCCCCTTACATGCTCCTCCCTTTCTACTGAAAAAATATCTTTGCCAGGTAATGAATTGTAGATGGTTGCATAACAACACTGAGTAGCAGAAGATTTTAAGAAGGCACCTAATATTTATTTAAGGAAAATTATATAGGTATTACATTTTGTTTTACTGGAATACATTTAGAACTATCAGTAGTGCTAAATGAAATCAGATTCTTACTATATCAATTTTCTTGGTATATTAACTTCCAAACTCACAACTACAGAAATTAAATGAAGCTTTTTCATTGGGTAAGTACATTGAATGTACCTTAACTCTCAAACTGGAGTTCAGGAGTGGAGCTAGCCAGTTGCACATTTTCCTCTGACGTTTTGGTAAAATTAGCATTTGGAGTGAAAGGGATTGGAAAAATAGTTCTGATGATGCCAGATGTCCGAGTTTAACTGTTTAATACAACAAGATTAGAAACTATTTTTAAACAAAACTATTTTTAATGAAGTATATTTTCATAGAAAAGTGGGAGTTTTTCTTAGTGAATAGTTTGCAGTAGATGAACTCAAAGTTACCCTGTGTGATTTCTGAGCTAAGTTAGAGTATGAACTCGAGTGTACAGACAAATCTTTATAGTTCTTTGGACAAAATAAATCACCCTTGGTTTGATTTAAAAAACTTAAACAAACTGGAGAACTCAAATATGATAACAATAATTTAGACTTTAACTCCTAAGAAAAACATTATTTAATGCTACTTAGGCTTGAACATTTCTTTAAATAAAAATATAAATAGTTAATGTAAAGAACTTCTGCTGTCTTTACAGTATTTCTCAGTATAGTCAAGAAACCATATGCCACAGCTGATGTTCAGATAGCTGTTTTCTTTACATATAGTTGGGCCTTTTGTTAATAAATGCTGCTGTGACAGATTGGGGCAACTTCCACACTTAAAGACTAGCAGCCAGAAGTGCTTTTAGATGATGGATGGGGTCTGGCATCCAAGTTCATTTAGCAATCGTTTTATGCATTTAACTTGTTTAATATAGCTAGGAATTTTTTACCCGTGAAATCATGCTGCAGGGTGCACTTCCAGTTAGATACACAGATTCTCAAGTCCTGTAATTAAGCATTTGTATGAAAGGTGAGCCCCTTACAAAAGGATCACATTTTTATGCGATTGTTTTTCTTCAGTAGTGATTTTTTTTTAATAATAGAGGTTCAAAATTCTTATAATATTAGCTATATAGAACTCTGTGTGTGTAAGCTGACTAAAGCTTAGCTAAACAGAAACCTATTACCATAATGGAGCCATTGTTTATTACTAGGTAGTCAGAGTAGCCAAACAGTATATCCTAACTGTAGGACATGCTGTGTTTGTGTTAAAAACTATATGCTTTTTTTTTTTTTAATCTATACTCCGCACCCTTGCTACTCCTTTGTTCTTTCTCTAATAACTTTTCCATTTTTGTTTGTTTGTTTGTTTTTCTGTATTTCTTGCATTTCTTATGTATTCACTTCGACCCAGACTAAATTCAAAAGTAAAAAATCTTTGTGTATGAGTGTTATTCTTTCAGAGTAAACATCAATGCATGACTGGTTATCTGTTATTCTCCAGTTTATTTATCATCTTATTGTTATTTTTTAAAAAGATAATGTTCTTCGGTACTTTTACAAGCTTGATTCCTCAGGCTGAACTGCATGACTCCTACAGGACTGGGTTCGAATTTCAGCTGCTGTTCTTCCCATCTCCTGTATTTCAAAATGATACTCACTGCACCTGCAGAGCTAAAGTCTGGGTCCTTCAGTGCTGGGTCACTGGGGACTGCTGCCAGTGATGCCAACACTATAATTCATACTGATGTTAAAGAAGATGTTCAGTTCAGAGACATAGAGTGGTTGATACAACGTGTACATAATTTGTACAAAATATGTAAAGCCTGTAAGCGAACACAGAAATTACCATTTTCTTCTTCAGTTAATATTTATCTTAATTGAATAATGATTTTTAGGGTACCTTTTCAGGTACTTTTCAGAGTACTTGACTAAAAGACCTTTCAAAATGTGAGCTCTCACTCTTTGTTTCTCTAGGATCAGTATCTGTCAGGTATTTTTTTTTGTAGTGGTATACAATGTAATTAATAGTGATATTTGTCACATGAAGTAACTAAGATCTAGCTTAAATCTTGTTAACACATATTCTATTTTTCTTTTCTATCTCCTGATGGAGCTTTTTAAAAGTTTTTTTTGTTTTTCTCCTTTCCCTCCTTCACATCTAGTGAACTTTCATTGAGCATGGTATTCTTGGAATCTGCAATACCTGCACTGCATCAGCTCAGCCTGCTCTCTTCTCTTTTAAAACTTTTATCAGAAACAAGAATAAAAGATACACAATGGAAGAAATAACATGAAAGAAATAATATGAAAATGCAAGAAATAATATTAAATAGCTTCACCCAGTTACTGAATTCATGGTATTTTGATATAATTGATTGCAAGCAATGTACAATGGCTGTATCAGACTTCACTTCGGAGAGTACTCGCTCTTATTAATACAACAAAATTATGATGAGTGTCCAACTACATTGCTCTGTTGCATAGGAAAATAATGTGATTCTGCAGAAATGGAATTTATCCAATATGCAAATCCATAGAGTAGTTTTAATAGTGATTCTAAAGCCTCCTATTCATGAACCATGTGATTCATGAACCAAGTAAGTCCCTTTTAAATATCTTGTATGGCACTTAGCTTTCCAAGCAATACTAATTAAAAATCCATTGGGGTAATAGAAATGCATTCATAATTTCTTTATTATTTTTGCTTTAAAATAATTTCTGTGACTAGTAGATGCTCAGTTACTAATATTACTGGATGATATGTTATGCCATGTTTTTAAATGAAAAAAGAAATAAGATACAACAGAATTACGAAGGTGTGTTTTAAATCATACAGTGGATTAACTTGTATTTGAGTTAAATTTAAGTATAACATTATTTAAACGTCCTTTTTTTAGTTAGGTTTTCAAAACTTGTTCTACTAGTTTGATATTTTGCACCACTAGATGTCATTGTAGTTGATATAAACCGGCAGTTTTATATTAACTCTGTGCTGCCTTCAGCCACTGGATGGCATTTTTCAGTTGTTTTGAGGTACAAGACTTTTTCATAAGCTGATTTACACAAAGCAGATTATTTTAATGCTTCATTTAATGCTACAGTGCCTCTAAAAGCCTATGTTCTGTTTGCAGACAAAAACTAATGTGGATGTCTGAATTTTAGATTTTTAATGAAGTCTGGAGAGATAATGCTCAAAAGAGAACTGGGAAGATGTACATTTCAGTAGTTATATGATAGTCTTGCTTGAGGGGAGGTTTCTTCTGGTGCAGTTTCTGGGAAGGTAGAGACGTGATCTGAAGAATTTTTTGACCCTCATCAAGGAAATTTCAGATTTATTGAAAACAGCATGCAATGTACTGTGCTTAGTATGCTGTTGAAAAGCATCTGTGTACTTGCTTATTTGGCATCTACCTAGCACAGTAAGTGTAATAAAACTTCTTTGACTACTGGGACAAGTAAGAAGGCAAAGGCTCCTACACAAGTATAAGCTTTCAGCAACAAAAATGTCTGACAATGCATTGAGAGTCTGGTTTTGTTGAAGGGTTTAGGGTTTTGCCAAGGTGGGACTCTTCACATTTTTTTTTTTTCCTTCACTTCTCATCACTGTCTTTGCTTTCTTGATCTCCTGCAAGCTCACCTCTGGCCTGGCACCAACAAGCAGACCAGGGCAACAAGACTCCAAATCCTCCCTTTTGCAGCCCCAGCTGCCCAGAGAGATGAGGTCTCCTGCCCCCAGCTCTGGCTGGGATATTTTGGCCAACCTGTGTCGGCAGGTGTGCTGGTGGTGCCAAATGGGAGTCACCTGCGGTGAGAGATGGTTGGCATCCTTTGCATCTGCAAGCAAAGCCCACCTGTGCTGAGGGTGGGGAGAGAGGCTGTGCCAGCTCCTTCCTCCCTTCAGAGGCAGCACAGCATTTTCTTCCCTTGCCCTGGTTTCCCTGCTAATCTGTGCTCCTGATTTGTATGTTTGACCGTAGATTCAGCCTGTGCATAGCTGGGTGGAGATCTGCCACGTCACACAAGGGATCCTTCCTGGGTATCTTGCACTGCGGCAGCAGCTTTGTAAGTGCCTCTGCTTCCCTTAAATTAGAGGCAGATGTCCACTGGGGCTTCTCTTGTAGACCCCTGAGCAGAGGCTGTTACGCTGTTGGGCTGTGACTCCCAGCAAAGCTGTACAAGAGTGGTGTGCACTGCTTTTATCTCAAAGCTAGCTCTGCTTGCAGAGTTATTTTTGTAGTACTCTCTTGTTAAAGAGTCATTTTATTGGTTGTTTAATATTACATCAGAGCAATTTTAAAGCCCATTGAGGTAGGGGAAGATGGTGCTTAGGTCTTCACGCAGATTTTAACAAGTCCCATGGGTTGCAGTGCTAAATTCAGTATAGCTTTTTAAAATTGAAATTCACAGAATCTTTTGGTTATACATCTGTATTTACCTCATGAACCTGCAAGGGAATGTAAAGGCCCCTTCTCCAAAGAAATAAATTCAGCTTACCACTTGCCTTCACCTATACATCGCTTTAAGTGTACTTTTCAAATGTCTTCAAGTAATTTCATCTCCAGTGTGAAATTATTCTTCATGTGAAGCTTATGTTGATGCCTACTAAAGATGAGTGCTTGCTCTAATTAAATAAGTGTGTAAAAAGTGTCAGATGCAGTTTACTTTTGGATACTTTTCTTACATACAAAAGGAGCTAATGGAAGCAGAGATAAAGCTTACAGACTGATGTAAATTTGCACGTCTGTATTCCATTAGCTTCTTTACACTTGAGTAAGCTGGAAACACTTAATATTTTTTAGCCTGCATTGTTGCATCAAGTGTCTTCATGTCCTCCTGTATGTGTGGTGCATTAAACCAGTCAGGGTTCCAGAATTTGAAAATAATTGAAAAAACACTGCACCCTGCCTTTGTGGGCTGGAAGTCTAGTGTCAGACCTTGGTGGCTGATCACTTGCCTTTAAAAAACAAAACAAAGCAAAGTCCTTTCGGCCACTGAGTAAGATGTGCTTTAACCCATGGTCACATCCCTGGTTCTGGAAACCAGGTATTTTTTCCAGAGTAACCACCACCTTGCCTTCCTTTGCCCAAGAGTTAAAAGTACAACTTATTCTGCAATGATTTGCCTGTCACATCTAGAAGCAGAGGAATGAAGTTAGCCTTAATTTTTTTACAAGAACACATCAGTATACTTAACAGGACAGGTACTGTCAAGTACTCTTTATGTTTGAACAGAAAACATAATTTGGAATACCTGAGGAAACCAGAGAAATATTATGAAGCCTCAGTGGAACACTTTTCAAGCAAAAGTTTCAATAAATTGAGTGCATTAATTAAAGAAAGGTTAAATGAGCTGACTGAATCAGCAAGCCAGTCAGTGATCATTATAGTCATAATGACAATATTGCAGTGACTTAATCCACTGATTTATACATTGTAGTATATACAGAACTTCTGGTTTACAAATAATTGAACAAGACTTTGCTAATCAATCTTGTATTTAATCTAAAGTGATTTACTTTATTTTAGGCTGTTTACTGTCTTCATTTTGAATACTTTTGTAACATGACTTGGCAATTTCCCTTGTGGAAAGAAAGACTCCTTAACTTTTCTTTCTGTGTTCCATTTTTTCATGCCCACTACCTGCCCCTCCAGCTCCAGCTGTGGCTTCTATCCCTCTTTGCAGACCTCTCTGCAGTGATGGTCACAGGTAGTGTTGCACTGGGCAATCACCAAGAATTACAGTGGCGAATTTTCTAGTTCTCATTCTCCTGCTCCTCCTGGCTGCTTTTCTGTAGCACCCAAGGACAACGTTCCCATCGTGGGAGGTGCTGCATATAGCAAAGAGCCTTTGCTATGAAGACCAAGGTCTTCTTGTTTGTTTCTTTGACATTATTAAGGTTTCTTTAGAGCGGTGTGGGCTCTCAATAACAAACACTTTTTCTACTACTGATGACTCTTCAGCACAGGTAATTTCAGCCTACCATTTTTCTCTGTTCCTTCTCATGTTTCTAAAATGCATGTTTGTATAATACCCAACAAAATTGTCTATATTTGTTTTACTGCTAATTTTAAATGGTAGGCTTATTTTTTGGAGGTTTCAGGAAGAAATGGTGAGTTTCAAATACACTCAGAAAGGGCCAGAATTTTACCTGTTCTATTTTTATTATCCAGTAAACAAACTATTAAGCACAACAGAAAAACAAATTTTTTGTTGAGACAGAGCTTTCAGTCAGTGAATTGATCTTGCTCCGTATTTGAATTGTCTGTGAAAGTCTATTCCCCGATGTACAATTTTTTTTTTTTGCAGCCATTCTGCAACTGCTGTACTATTCTGTCATAAAGAGAAAAACAGCAGCAGTATGTGAAAGAAAAGAACAGCTGTATTTAAAATCCAGGATTTTAAAAGTAGGACTTAGCCTTCCTGAATTCTCCTGCTTTCTAAGAGTTTTAAGGACATTTTAAGGATGTAAAGCATACTCTTACTCCTTCAGGAAACCTTTAGGTAAACTGAATTCCCATCCACCGTGCAGATTAAGGAAGCTTAAGGATTTTTAATACAATCGGACAATGGAAATGATTGATCATAGGAAATCTATAAATAAAAATGAACACTTCAGTTTTCATTAAGGGAAGTAAATTAAGAGCTCCCTAGGAAAAAGAGGAAAAGAAAACTGGATCAACCCATTGTGTAAGACGTGAGGTTTAAAGATCAGAACACTAGTTTTATTCTAGTAACTTCTTTATGTGTAGTCCCTGCTTTCATTTATTACCATAGGGGAGCAGGGGAAGGTGAGGAGCTTTCAAACAGCCTCTACTGTTCTGCCATGTTCTCACACACTAATTTGTAACAAGAAACCTTGAATGTATTCTATCGAATTTGATTTTATCATGTTCAAACGTGTTTGCTGTTATAACCTTGAAACATTTCTTCATGTCAGTCATTAAGTCTCTTGTGGGTGATGTAAGTGACGAGTGCTGCCATATAAAAACAGAACCAAAAATGCCTTTGCTAAACAACTAGGACACACAAAAAGAGTTCTACCAGATTTTTAACAGAATCTGTGATTTTGTAATTTATGTGAGAATGAATACTTATTGTTTTCTGGTGCCTTTCAGAGGAAAAAAATTCATGATCTTTAGCTTCTAACTAATAATTGAGAATCTAGAGAATTAAGTTTCTTTTTAAAATATGCAGAGAGAAAAGTGTACCATTTGCATTAGTCTTTCATGTTTATTATGACTTCTATATAAAGTGACAACATGATAAAACCAAACCAAACAAACGAAAACCCAAAACCACACCAAAAAAAAGCCACACTCAGAAACTGATTGCAGTTTATTTATTCAATTACATTGCATTCCATATCTTAGAAGATCTTTTTAAAGATGATGTTGAAACAGTTTTCTCGGATGAGTATCTTGCTAGGTAATTCTCTTACTACATTTGTAGACTTCCTCTGTTAATGACTTATTCTTTTTTAATTTTACTGAAAGCATCTTTACACAAAATCTGCATAAGTAAAGGTACAGAATACTTAAACTTGCTGTCCATTAAGAGAATACCTGTTTGCAAAAGGGTGTTTCTGAAATAAAAAGGTGCATACATTGTTTGGCTGCATTGATGTTTTTAGGACCAGCACCTAAGAAAGCAAATTAAGCAGCCTGGGTCAGAACTGTTACTGTATGATAACAGCTGTCGTGTATTGCAGGGATTCGTGTGACAGTGCTTAGGGTCAGAAAAGAATAATCCCCCTTCCAAAGAGCTTTTAATTTTTAATTTAACATGTAAAGCTTGGCTTTAGTGCACCTTACAGTTCTGCAGTGAACCTTACAGGTGTCCTGAGCTGGTTGTTTTCATATTATTCTTTTGCAAGTATTAGCTGCCTTCATTTGAGGCATTTCATATATTTATTGCATTCCTGACATGTATAGATATTTTGCCACATAAATACATTTTGTTGCAACACTGAAAAGGCGATGTTTGTATGATGCTTCAAGGATATGTGCTGAAGCTTTGCTTCAGTATTGGCAACTGTCAAAATTTGTGGGTAAATGCTTTCAAAACCAGTGACAGAATTTACTTCAGACTGTTTTGAACAGTTGCTGTCATGAGGTTGGAGAAACGTCTGTTTCAATTGAGCACTTAGCTTTCTGATTCCTTAATTTAACTGCAGTGCAGGTTTTATGCATTTATAATGCAGTTAAAAATAGAGGAGCAAGAACTAATGTTGTAAGAGTGATATATACATGCAAACACTGTACCAACTCAACTAAGAATTAAAATAACGTGTCAAAAATAGGTATTGTTTCTTGTGGAAGATTTTTTTTCCCCCAGGCTAGAGTGACGTTAAAGACCAGGAAGACACTATGCCATGCAGTCATTTCATAAAGTTCAATCCAGGCACTCCTCAGAGAGGAAAGTTAGGAGGTGATTTGATCAGTGTCAGCACATGCTTGGTAAGATGACATTATATTCTAATAGACAAGTACATCAGGAGTTGTGGATGGAAGACAGCAAGTTTGAATCAAAAAAAAAAGCACGTGTTTGCAACAACCACAGCAGCGCTATTGCAAAAGATAAGAGTTATCAGAAGCTACTATTTGCTGGCAATTTTTACATCATAGTTAGATGTTTTGTGTCATATATGCATTTCCATGCGGCAGTGATCCATTCAGGAAAGTGCTGCTGTTTATCTGTCCACACAAGAGACTGAACAGAGTGACCCTTTCTGATGCTTACAGACCCAGTATGGATCTATCTGTACAGCAAGGTATTTGTGCAACGCTGGTTGATTTCATTTAGTTGTGCTTAAACTTACTATCATTGCCCACTTTTCCCTCTCTAGATGGGGTTCAACTTTGTTGCTGAGATGTTTATTCACTGGTATGACTTGTCTGCTTGTCTCCCATGTTCTTATGGGACCTGGTTCACAAGCAATAGGTTTGTGTTGAGGAAAGTCAGCATGCCCGTGATGCAGCAGGACCAGATCCTGTGATGCACTGAGAGAGGCTTAGCACTCCTGCTGCTGCCAGTATCAGATCCACATTCAACAGTGGGAGGATAAATGGTAGTCAAACGTCTTGTGTTGGATGAAATTCTGCATCAATCCACAGGGTAGAGATGTGGTGAAAGAGTTTGTAGAGCAAAAGTGAACCACCTGCAGATAGGCTTTTAGGTGGAACAATTGCCTTTACAGATGCTGTTACACTCAACACGTATTACGCTTTTATGGATAGAAACTGTAATTTTAAAAGGCAATAAAAATACTTTTTTAGAAACCCAGTTTAAATGCATTTTAAAAAATATGTGGATGGAGGGAAATTCTAAGCTAAACAAAGGGAGAGTCCACAGTGATTTCAGCATGACTTTTTTAGAAGAAACAATACAGATAGTGTAAGAATTTGAGTTTGAATGGATACTATTGTAATGCAAGACATTTTCAAGCTGCTTACAGAATCCCTTCTGTATTAGTTTTCTGGATCTCTATCGTTAGGATTGTACAGGACATTTATTTTAATAATGCGTATTTTGTGCACAGTTGTCATGCTGTTTATAAATATTTATGAACAAGTTTTTGCTGTAATACAGATCCAAAATTGTTCAGACTTGGAGGTGTCAAATTTTTGGAGATAGGCCAACGTGTAAAAGGATTCCAAGTTGATGTTTTGGTGTTCAGTTAAGGATAGAAAGACACTATGGTTCTGTTTTTATTTTTGAGAAGTTTCTGACTTCATTTTTATTTTCTGAACCTTAGAGAAGATCAAGGCTGAATAAAACTATAGTAGATGATATGTGGGAAATGTAAAATTCTAATGGATGTGTCCAGGTTGCATGTAACTATTAAACTTAGTTGTTAAATATGTCACCACATTTGCTGAGAAAACTGCAGTTTCCTGGACCATTTCAGTGGCTGAAGTAATCTACTGGCATTTTTTAATTTATGCACAAGGATGACAGAATCATCCTATCAGCAGTTGCAAACTACAGGAAAGCACTTTTTTGAAAAATGAACTCATGCTTCTCCTCAAGTTTCATAAATACTTAAGGGATGTGGCTAGTTTAATGATCTCTTTTGCCTCATGCTTGCCCTGTGTCAGCTTTTAAAGCACACTTACTGCAACTTTTCGCTCTAAAGATACTGGAAACTACTTGTATATATATATTAGTTATATATATATATTCTACCCTTCCCCAAATATTTTGCATGTTGAAATGTCTTCTCATGCATAACGTGCTGAGTTTCTGGTTACTCAAAGATGAGTTAAGGAGGATTTGCCTAAGTTCTAAAAGTATGAACTCTGTGCAGACCTCCAACCCCTTGCAATAAGCTGGATTTATTTAAGTACCTATATTCTAGTCAGCAGATTTATGTTTCCTTTAGCTACTGAAATTTGTTAATTCTTTTCCAATTGCCACTAGGATTTTATTTTCAGAATACAAACATGATTTAACCTTAAGAGGCTGACACATTGTGAGATCTTAGAATTGAACTTACTGATGCAAAATATTAGTGACTGAAATGCTAAATGAATGCTGTTTCTTTGTAGTATATATGTTTAACACATACCAATTGTTCTCAACTTGAAAATAGTTAGTGTTCTCATATGGCAAATTATTGTCAGGGTTATTCCAAGTACAATACGATATCAGGATTTCTCTGTTGCTGCTAACCATGTGAACAGAGAAGCCTCTCTCAAAGTATCTTGTCATTTGTCATAACTGTGTTTGACAGTGCATGGCGATTTGTCTTTTTGGTTTATCTTTTTTGCAATAATATACTGATGCTTGCATCTATTGCGGGAATGAAATTATGCTGAGTAGGCTATTAATGTTTTATAAATTAGTGTTAAAAAATCACACTTGTGCTTTTTCTAGCACACTCTGGATCCCTCTGATGGCATGCTGTTCTGAACTTTTATTGGAGATAGTACTGGTGGTAAGAAAAAGGCTGTGGACTTAAAAAATAAAAACAAATACCCAAAGCATCCATTTTACATTACATAAATTAAGTTCCTTTTTTGTATTTTTCTGCTAGTCATTATAAAATTTTTATTATAACTCTTTATAGCTAGAACACTAGAGCAATATTAGTTATCTAGAAGTAAATTTAAGAAAATACGGGAACTACCATAGAGAAGCTCTTTTGTAATAGAATTAATTTCATCTCAGACTTTAGGTAGAGCACATCAGTAAAGCCTGATTTCCGCAGCATGACTTCTGTATAGTCCTTAAGAATGCTTCTCTTTGAACACCTAAAATAACATAGGACTGGTGTGATGCAGTGACCTTGTCCACTGAACATATTTATGGGGATTAAGGTTCTGATTTAGTGCTGCTTCACTGATTTAATAGTTCTATAAGAGATGGACATATTTTTTAGTGGAAGAGGGGAAATGGTACAATGCAGAGATTAATCCCATCTACAGTCTTCCCAGAAACCTGTTACTCTCTGAACTTTGCTCTACAGAGTTTCTCTCATGAATCAAGAAACTCTGTCAGGATCTTAGAGGGTGGATATGTACTCCTTCAGTATACATTCAACTGATTGACAGATGCACCCTATTTTGTGATCAGCATATGAAATAATTTTCTTCACCTTTTTAACAGAATTACTGAAGACAAATATTGCATTCATAGCCAGCCATGAGTTTCTACTTGGTAGGTGTTTGGTTTTTGCCAGCAGGATGTCTGTGGCACTTTACAGATAAATTTTGAATGACAAACCACTGAGTGAAGGAACTTGTCTGTCTTGAAACAGACGGATGCTTTGTTTCAGGAAAATCTGGGGCATGGGAGGAATGTGGTGCTAGTATATGCATGTATTGCCCAAGTATCACTGTTACCAAGATAGTCAGAGCATTTCAGGTCACTTTTGCATTCTATTTGAAAATTAAACGAAAGGTGAAATAAATACAAGCAGTTCAGTGGAAAAAGTCTCTCACAGTGGAAAAGAGCTGAGAAATTCCTGGGCATAAACTGGAACAATATTCTTGTCTCCCTGTTGTTTAGGTTGATAGAATTTGTTCAGCTGTCTTTTTCCTGGTATATGATAATACTTTGAGCTAGAAAATGTGTTCTTGATACTCTGGAGAGTGTCTGGAGATCTGAAAATTCATGGTATGTCTGGATTCCCTCTTCAGATCAGTGCAAAGCCACCTGTTTTGGAGGAGTACATTTCTTGGATAATTGTCCTTATTGTAAACTTAGGATGAATTTTTGTAATCCTTTTGATCCATGTACCCATGGATCTCTCCCACAAGCGATTACAGTTTAATGTTTTAAGTAAATAAGAAAATACAGCACTGAAAGCTGCAGTTGCGCAATTAAAGTTGCTGTTCTCCATCCTCTTTTCTTAAATGAAGCAGTAATAAATCTCATTATTGGTCTTTATGCTGAAAAAAAAAATCTTTTTTTTCTCTGTGTATAAATTTTTTCCCACTTTCATTTTTCTATGAATTTGAGTTTCCAAGTTTAGTGACTGT
The DNA here is from genome assembly GCF_036013445.1 of Caloenas nicobarica. NCBI lineage: Eukaryota > Metazoa > Chordata > Aves > Columbiformes > Columbidae > Caloenas > Caloenas nicobarica. Next base: position 58,400,482 of record NC_088284.1, on the reverse strand, counting down.
GTCATAGCACATTATGAACTGCTTTTACTAGCAATCTCAAACTTATTCGGATTGCTCTTACCACCTCTAATGAATTGTTCTCTTTCTCTGCTAGAGTGACCAATCTTGTATGGTCAGAAGGACGGGCTTTAATGTAATGCTGGCATTGGAAAACTAAAATGGGGTCTATGAGCATATTCTCCTCAGTGAGCTCTCAGAGCTTAAAGAGTAGTTGTGCTTTTTTCTGAACCACAAATGGAACTTAGTCTTCCTAGCAGGCAAGGGGACTTCATAGGAGAATTAACAGTATTTGTGTATATGGGCTTCGGAATTATGCCTTGTTTTGATTCTTTCTTTTTAGCATTTCCTTACTTTCTCTCCCACTTTATTTTTTTCTTCATTCATTTGTGTGTGTGATTTTTTTTTTCCTGTTTTGTTTTTTGTTTGTTGTTTGTTTGTTTGTTTTTTCTTTCCTCCCCTCATGATTTATCACCCTTCCTACTTTTCTGCTCTTTAGTTTGTTGTGTTTGTATTAAGTTACTGCCTAAAAGCTCCATTCACAGTTCTTGATATTAGCCATTGAAATACAATCCAACAGGTTGTTACATCTCACTCCCCCACCCAAAACCACAGAAATTGAAGTGAAATGTATTGAAGCGATAGTAATGAGTGAAAATGTGAGATGGATGAGTGAAATATTGAAGTGAAACTGAAGAAAACTTATTATTTCTTTAAAAAAGGAGAAAGGGAAACTGAGACGATTAATGGGGCAACCACAGTTAGATCAGGTACCGTGAAAGAGCAAAGCTGTAAGGAGTTATTTAAAGAATGCAAAAAGAAGCTTTAGAGTTGTAGGGAGATGATACATCCATGATTGCAAGGCAGTAAAGAAGAAAAAAGAAGTCAAAAGCATTATTAAATGGAGAATGACATCTAGCATCTTGATTTAGGTGGATCAACAGACCAAAGTGTGGTAAGTTTAGGCATTAGGCAGTGACTGCCAGTGAGTGGACCAGTACTCTAGAAGTAGAAGAGTTTAATAGGGTAGGGATAATCTAGCCTCCCACTACACATTTGAAGTACTAGTACCTCCTCTTTTATTTCTTAAAGGACTCGGAAACACAGTTCTGTGGCTTTTTACTTGTTTTTCAAAATTCAGAGTTTCTCTGAGTAGTTTAATAGTAACATTGAACTCTATTTTTACTAAATATATTTTGCTATGTCTACTGAAAATAATGTAGACTGCGTAGACTATATTTTTGCCATTAGGTAAAATCTTCTGTCACTGCTGAGTGCAAAGCTGATATATAGGTTGCAAAAAAGGATGTGCATTGCATTCATATTTTAACTTTTCAGGTCAGGTGCAGCTAACAGGTAAATAAATAGTATAGATTTCTTTTGATTTCACCCAATATTGTCAAAAATCTCAGTTTCTGTAAAGGTTATGATGTGAGCAAAGAAGTGATATCTTGATCAGGAAGAAAATATTACTTTAAACACACCAAGTTAGTGGACTCTTTAAAAAAAAAAAAAAAAGGAAAAGAAAAAGAAAAAAAGCGCTAGTGAGAATTAAATATTGGCAGACATATTTCTTCCTGAAAAGATCATTCTGAAGCAAAGCTGAACAGATTTAAACTTTTGAGCCTTACCGCTTTGGGCATGGATGCAAGCGGTTAACTCCTTAACTATGGAGGAGGTGGTGCTGTCATGAGCATAGCAATGTTATGCTTTGTTTAAGGTACCACTAAGAGATGAGGGCTGACAGGGTCTGAAGGGCTTAATAGTGTGAGAAAGGCAAAGCTGGTCTTGAGCTGGAGCTAGCTGAAGCCAATGAAGTTGTGGAAGCCAAATTCTGAGGTCCTAGGTTCCAGACTGACCTGTGGTGGACTAGGAGTGTGGTGGTGACTTTGCCTAAGGATGTGTTAGCTAGAAATTTCCATAGATTCAAGAACAGACCAGAGAGCATAGTGAAATAAAACATTTAAACAGGGCATGTTAAGTATTCTCCAGCTTTGAAGACTGCTGAATTTGACAGCAAGTAGAGGATGGAAGAATACTTTCGGGAAGTCCGTAAATGCTGACTATTCCCAGGGTCTCCATATCTCCCAATGAGAAAAGAATGATGGGCTAAATATTGTGAGTTAGTATGGCCCTTTTTATGGAAGACTATAGGTTTAGGAAGGCAGAAGTCTGAAACCTTCAAACCCATTGCTGTGTAAGGTTGCCTGTCATGTTGTATACTAGAGACTTTCCAGTCCCAAATTCTGTATCCTTTATTAAAGAGTACATGCAATGTCACATTTCCTGATTATTGCTATCTGCTGTTGAAAGCTCCCTAAAGATGCCATGATGATTCTCAAGTCTATTCCATTCCATGCTAAGACATGTTGTTTTCCTTGTTTTCTGCCTTAAAATCTGCTAGCTCTGCTCCTGTGGTCAGAAAATGTGACTAAAGGTGCTCGAGTGTTTTGGGACCAGCGGGGGATCGAAAGGAGAGGTAGGAAGTGAGCTGTAATGACAGGCATGAAGAAGGTAGAGGAAACTGTGGTGGAAACAGCAAGGAAGACAGGAGTTAATACTGAAGCATGCCTGAAATTTTTGGCCTATTCTCGTTCTACTTGTACCCTGAAAAGCCTACAAATTGGTTAGACTTTCCAAATGGAAGTGGTAAATAAATAAAAAAGCTGTTTAAAAATAAGAAAATAACAGGAAACAAAGGCACTGAATGTCTGAAATTCCCAGTTCACTTATGACTTATTAGTCTTGATTGTAGAGGTGTTCTGAAGCATTTTTTTTGATTCAAGGAACTCCTTCAGGTAAGACCCCTCTGCCAGTAATTGTGAAGGTTGCCTGCCCTTCACTAGTATAAAATGTGAAATTCCTCAGTTTACTTTATGTTTAGGTTGGGTTTTCTCGTATGTGTTCAGCTATGTTTTCTCTAGAAAAGGGAAAACTGTTTTGATGAAGGATTATGTAAAGCTAAAATACAGGGCACAGTAGGAATGAGGTCAACTTTTAAATTCAGTCGTTCATGATGTGGCTTTACCAGTGACTCTGTTATAAGGCAGGTATTTTGTAAAAGACCTGTCTGATACACAATCACGTCAGTTCTCCCTCTTAGTGGGTTATGGATAATGTCGGAAGCAGCGGACATTTTTACTGTCTTGTCAAGTATTTTGTATACTAAAAGCTTCTCTTTGCTAATGAAATCTCTCTGTATTTTAGTCTTCTGTTATTTCTGGCCATGTCTCCTTTCTTCTATCTGATCCCTGAGTAGTGTTCTCTGCATTACAGGAACGTTGCCCTGCATTTACAGTCCTCCTGGGAGAACCTTTTGAGTTTCCTACTTTTAATGTTTAAAAAATATATAGTACTGTCTGAGTATCATCATTTTCATTATAACTCAAGGGACACATAACAGATAGCTGTGTTTACACATTCAAATTGCAGTTTAAAGTCTGAGACTTATGGTAATCCCTCTCATCTAATCAGATATTTATTCCAGCAAGAATTAAACTGTAGAACGATTTACTTATCATTATTACTTCTGCAGGTATATATACAACAATGAAGTAGGTTAGGAATTTTTTGATGGAATATTTTTTGAACAGACTGAAAATTTTCAATGAATTTAAACCAAGACTCACTTTTGTTTTGCCTGCACAGGGTTCAAGAAAATGTTTTTCATAAATGGTTGCTTTAGTCAAACGAAGAGTAGAGATCTGAAACCCCAGAGTTGTCAAGGATCATCTAATAGCTAAAGTGTTCATTGTAGATGCAGGAGATCAAGCTCGTGTTTCTGTTTTACCTGATTTACAGCAGGATCTTGAAATTGCCTTTTCAGCATTTCAGATTGCTGTCCTGGTGAACAGAGTATAATTATACTCTAGAAACAGCCTCTTAGTGGCTTGATTAATATTTCACAACTAAACAAAGAGGAAATACTCCAAACAGAGATAATGGCAGGAGGTAAGAGAAGAAGAAAATCAAAATAATCAGGCAAGGGTCAATCAGCTAGTCTATGGAAGACTCATGTAAATATCATCTCAGAAATTTTGAAGAAAATACAAAAATATTTTGATCCTCTCTTGACACAGAATGCAAATGGGCTTTTCATTGTGTTGTGGTTTTAGTGGATTTTTTTTCTTTTGGTCTGGCCCCTGATAGCCTACATTACAACTTTTACTTTATTTAGACAAGGAAATACAGGGTTAATGGATGTACTTAATGGGATACATTAACAGACATAAGATATCACTCAGATTTCATGTTGAACAAATGATGCATTTATGATGAATGATTGTTACTGGCACTTTCAGCTCCTTAAAATACATTTTAGTGTCGATGTACAACTTCATTGGATAGATTGCAGTGACGCTATGGTATTTTGAATAGTAAATCCCTTGTCCTGTGACTCAAAAGTTCATTCTTAAATCGGGAGGTAATGAGTGATAAGAGATTAAAGAATAAATACAGAATTTGAATTAATTTTATGCTGTGCACTATCCACCTTCCTTTGTATCCTTCCACGTAAAAGGTGCGAATTAAAAGTGGAAATAATGTGTCTTAGCATGCAAAGGCATTTTGCTTAACATGCCCGCTTTCCTAACCATTTTTTTTCAAATAACAGAAAAATAAAATGCATCTATTTTTGTAAGCAATTTTCCACACCAAGAAACCACTAGTCAGCAGACGTTTGAGCGTGAGCAAAATCTAGGATATGCTTAGGTTTGAGGGAAAAAAAAAAAAAAATTTGCATGTATCTCTCTTCCTCTTCCATTTGTTATTGCTTTCCCATGAAATTTTAATTCAGGCTGCTCCTATGACTATTATGCACTCCACTCCACCTTACCACTAGGGAAGGCAACAACCAGATAATGCTTTCTGCTTCAGAAAAGTTTAGCTGGTTATGGTTTGATTTGCCAAAAAACAAACACTCAAAGCAAATATTGACAAATAATGAGAAAAGAATGATGCCTCTTGGTTTGCCTTAAGGATTTTTTTGCTATGTAAAATTTTCCAAATACTGTAATTTGAAATGGTTTTACTCTGATGTTATTTCAGCCTAAACTGAAAACCTCAGACAGGAAAAAGCAGTTAAGTATGCACTGGTTAGGATTTTGAAAGACCTTTCCAATAATTTAATGTCAAAATTGCTCATCCAAGAAATATATGTTTAATGTGTTTCTTGAGGTTTGTCCTTAAACTGCACTTGTTCAAAAGCAGTAAGAAGAGCAGCGGCAGCAGGCCTGAATTTCAGAGCAAATAAACAGAGCATAAGGAAGCTGCTTGTAGCCTTATTTTCAAACACGCTGAATATACAGCTGCAGCTCCCAGTGCTTTAGAGCCTGGGTGTGATGGTGCAGCTGAAAATCAGGCTGTAAATGAACTCCAGAAACAAAAGGGGAAATAGTATTCACAAACTCTTGTTTTCTGTTTTAGTAGGCGTTGATATTGTGCTACTAATTTTTTAACATACTGCTTTAATTAACACTGTTTCCTAAGGCCTCCTGTTCAAGTACTTATTTTTGCCACATTTACATAGACAGAAGGCAGTGTTTTTCTCAAGCTGAAGTAGAAAAGCCCACTTTGCGTAAGTAGCAAACGTCTTTCTCGAGTGTCAAAAACAAACCCCCAAGTGCTAGGGATGTGTGAAAGATATTTCTTTTTAACAGCTCAGACTAAGAACGTCAGTAGTTTTGCAGTGAGCCAGGGCACTGTGGAAAAGGATGCCCTTCTAGTAGACGTGAAGTCAGCCAGAAGCTTTCAGTAATTCAAGTGATATTCATGCCATTTTGAACCTAATACAACAAAGCTTGGGGATATAGCTCATGAGTACAGGTTAAATGGACATGTTAAATGGATATTATTACGTCTTTTCCAGGAAAACACATCTGATTTGAGCCTATACTAGCATCAGTCAGATTCAAGTGGTTTTTAAATACTTGGTGTTATTATAATAGCATCCTGTCACCCAGAAGAAATGTTTTTCAGTTTGATAAAGACTCAGCTAAGGCAAGGTTTGAATATAGTTATTTAATTTAACTGAAAAAAACAGAAAGTATTAATTCCAAGTAAGATATGCTCTTATTTTAAGCATTTCAGGAGAAAACCTATTTAGAGTTGGCTTAGACTATGTAGGATAAATAAACTCTCCTTCACCTAATAATGATTTATTATTCAAAGAGGTCTTGTAAAAACAAGATGGTTTTTAAAGTATTTTTTGTCTGTGTTTCTCAGCAGTAGGATGGAAGGATTATTAAGGTACTGTTCAGAGTTTAAAAACGAGAAAAATCTTTCAAGTGAACACATGGATTTTCAAGTTCAGGTGATGTGAATGAAGATCATGGGGAACTACCACACACCTAGAGAATTCTGGATATGAAGATGCCTCACACTAAAAAGCTACTGTGAAATCAGATTTCTTTGTGATGACGCTAGGTTAATGTATGCTTGCATAAAAGTTGTTGAAGAACCGAAAGCACTGAAGGTGTTCTATATCTTGACCACAATGAAGCTGGCGTCATGCTCTTGAAATAGCACATCTAAATGTCATGGAAGTGGCAGAGGATAAAATCGTCCAGTACAACCCAAGACAGACAAGTTCATCGGCAGGTAAAGCACAGCAAAGCACTGGACAGGCTTTCACAGAAGGAAAACACTGCCAGCAGCCAGAAAGCAATTCCTTTTTGGTTTTTCAAGGAGTTACAGGTACATAGTTAGTGTTCTGCATTTATTTGGAAACTCCTAGTTTTCAGTGGCATTGATGGGTCATGTGATTTCTGCTAGTTTCATAAGGATTGGCAAAAATGCCATTTCTCAGAACTTTCCCTTTTTGTCTTTATGCTGGAGTTCTGTTTCAATCTGGCAGATCTTTTGAACTTTCTATTTGCAATCTGATGTATGTTTCTCATAAAGCAACTGCTGTCAATGTATCTGTTTTCTGACAGAAATGGTTCTTAGCTCCTTTTAGTTCTGTAGAATTGGTGTGGTAGTGGAAGAAAAACTTCACCCATTTTGTAAGGTAGCTGAGACTTGGAAAAAAATAGTGATTGTGAGAGGCCAAAAAGAGAAAAAAAGGTCCTGGATTTTTTAAGTTACTGCCTAGGTTTTTAGAAAAATCATCTTTTTATTTACAAACTGGAAGGTGTAATATGAAAGTCTTTAAAGGAACATCTATTTGAAACAGTGGTACTTTTTCATTACCTTTTCATATTGTAACTGTGTCCGCAAAGCACTGTGACTATGATAGTAGTGATGATGGGAAAACTGCATAGCTTCTGAAATATCCTGAAATATGGAATCCAGGTTGCACTATGGAGTTAAAGTAAAATATGTCAAAAATTTTTCTAGATGGATGTGAGAAAAGTGTAATGTAAACTTTGAGAAAAGTATAGATTAGGTTTAGATAACAGTACTGGTTAAGATCATATAGGTGTATAAAAGAGTGAATTAATTATAGGGATTTTACTTCTAAAATTTCATTGTGTGCCTTGATTTGTTTGCCAGTTATAAATCAACACATTATAATCTCTGAATTAATTCAGAGTTCAGGAATGAATATAAATTGCTGGAAAGTTGTTGATCAAATTAGGAAAGTAGAACTTGCTAACTGTGCTGCAAACAATGAAACTCACCTCCATTCACTATGAAGGCCTTAAAGGAAGAAAAAGGTGTGTTCGTAGATGTGTCATATGCAAAACAATCATTTAAAAATGCATATGGAAAATATCTAAAGATTTTTTGAGGGTTGCACAGAATTCATTTTTGCCATCACTCACTTCAGTGGTGTTGTTGCAGCATACACTTGAGAGACATTGTAAGGGATCCATAAAGTTCCATAAATGTCTCATAGGAAAAAAACTCTGCCCTACCATCACAAACTTTAGAAGCAGGAGTAAAGGTACAGCACCAGGTTATCTATGCTAACCATGTTTCTATTAACTTAGATGTGACAGTGTCCATATTTTGATATAATTCACTGTCTGAGAGTGCCCACTTGATAATTACTGAGTTTTTACATTTTAAACCTCATTACATTTCTCCTGCTTGATTTGATTTTATTTCTGAAAAAATGTCTAGCTGATGTTTTATGCCCTTTTTACCAAAAAACACAAACAAACAAAAAAATCCAACCAACCGAAAAACGACAGCCTAGCAACAAAATATTATTTCAGGCAAGTATACCATTGAAGTTGTAATCCGTTATCATTGAATAAGAGGAGATTAGACAAGCTAATCAGGAAAGATTAAAAAACTTTATATAGAATAGTGTGTGGATTTGCATTACCACGTTAAAGTTCAAATCCTTCAAAGTTACTGCATGTTCTTATGTGAAATACAAGACCAAAACAAAATAGTGATAACATGGCTTCCCCAGTAGTGCACAGGACCTTGCAAGCAGTAGTCATACAGCCACACAGGAACTTTGACTTGTGGAGATATTGATTTTCCTTTAAAATCCATGAATGTTTGATAACACAACTTGAATTCATTTTCCTGTCAAATCTGAATGACATCTGCTCATGGCTGTCATCTGGAGGCTTTCCATGCTGCCGCAGCATCGCTGAACTGCCAATACATTTCCAAGCCAGTGAAGGAGAAATTGTTTGGCAGGAGAAAAACTCCATGAAGCTGGAAGATCCTGGCACACTGCGTGCAATCCGGGACAGACAGGTCAAGCTTTGAATTAGAGCACAGACACAGGAAATCTACCCACAGGAAATTATTCATGTAGTAGTAGTAGTAGTAGTACCAAGGGAAGCTCTTTAGGAATCTGGGTCAGTTGTCATAGGAACAGTATGCATAATGATTTTGAAAAGATAGAAAACACTTTAAATCATATCAGAGGTAGAAGAGCGTAGTTATGTGAGGGCTACTTCCTAGTTGCTTTCCTGGGTGTTTTCCAGGAGTATTTTCAAGGAGAAATTAGGAACTATCCTTTCCTCTACTTTGCCAGAGAAAGCCAGGGTAAGAAGTGAAGGGATAGAGTAGGGAAGTACAGAGACGAATTCTGTGTGGGCATCGCACATCTCAGTAAAGGTGCCTGGCACTCAGGTGGAACAGAAAACAGGCTGACATGGTTTTGGTCCACCAGTTAGATTTAAAGATCCACCTGGCTGGTTTTTAAAGATCTGAATAACACATGCTGCCAAGTCCAAAACGAAATGGAAAAACGCTCTGAGTGAAAGACAGGTACAGTTTAAAAATGCCATCTAATGTGGAAGTCTCCCCAAAATGTCACGGCACTGGATGCTGGAATCATTTACTCTGCCAGAAAATGGCACTAGTAGCAGTGGTCAACAGCTGTTCCTGATGCTAGTGGTACTTGAGTGGGTTTTCAGTTTAAACTAAGAAGGATAAGTGAAACAGCCTTATAAATAAGTTAGGAATTTATGCCTAATAAAGCATATTTGTATAAAAATCTGAAAAATAAGCTTTTGAATGTGAGGTTAAAAAATGAAGAAAGTGGATCAAAGTGCTTATGTCTAAGAGGGCAGTTGAAAATTTCTGAAGGCTAAGCTGAATGTCTGATGAGAGACTAACTCTGTTTCAGATGGTGGGATAAAACACGCAGTGAGAAAGGTCTTTGTGGTTAAAAGAAACAAATAAACAAACAAAACCAACAACAAACACCAAAAAAAACCCCCAACACAGCATTTCACCAGGCAGGTCCTTTGACATGTTTCAAAGCATGGGCTCATCAACTCTGCTTGAGACTGTATGTATTAGAGAATGCTACAAGCCAAAATCTGAATGAAAAGTCGGCTGGACCCCACAGTACCAGTACGAGAAAACAGACAGACTTGAGCCAGTCATAGCCTTTGGGCAAGGCAACCCCATTTGGAAACAGATGGAAGAAGTTAAATGGTTTATATCACTTTTGGGATTTGGCAACACCAGCAGGCTCTGCACAGCGTACAGGAAGAGCACAGTAGGGTTAAATGCCTCATCAACCTCTGTGCCATCTCTCTCGTGTAGGAAGAGATCACAGACAACATTGAATGACAAACTGTGCAAGGAGACTTGTGCCAACACTAACCACCACTAAGACTGCTGCTCTGAAAAACTGACCGTGGGAGGCGATCCTGATGGTTGGAGCTTGAGAATCAGAAAAAAAATCATTAGGCGAACTTTGCCAAAAGGGATTAAAATAAAAAATGTATGTTAGTATACCAAATTAAACAATGGGTTTTTTAGGGATTTTTTTTTTCATTATTATTATTTAGGGATGGACCATTGTTTAGAAGAAGGTGACCATAAAGCATGTATACACAGCAAGCTGCTGATCTGAATGTTATTGGCAACTTCTGTTATATTTTGGCATTAATTTCATGGAAGGAAGGAACACGGGGAAATAAAAAAATCCTCTTTACAGTCCTTTTGTATGAAATTATTTTCCCTTTGCTAATAGCCTAGTACATTTGACTGAAACATTGTGATTTGCCATCTGCCCCTACATAATGTGCCTGCTTGTTACTGTCTTTAAATAGTTACATTTCTAACAGGTTCTTATCCTAATCATCTTCAGAAATGCAGAATCAGGGTTTACTCATAAGCCTGTTAGGAGAAAAGTTAGCGGAAATGTCACATGACAATAAAACAAGTATTTTTAGATAGGTGAAATTACGTTTTTTTCCTGATAAATTACATTCTTTCCTTGCGAAGTATGACAAGGCAAGGAATTCTATATAAAAGTTGCTTTATTTCATGTGGCCCTCATTCCACTCTGACTTCTGATCCTTGGAATAAAAATGAATGCTGCACAGAGCACAAATGCCTGGAAACTAATCAAGTCAATGCTCTGGGTAGCCACAGGAGCAGATGAGAAAGCCATTGAAAAATTGTTAGCATTTCTACACTTCAAAAGTTCAGGCTAAATGTGATGTGCACTAGAAATGGATATTACTTATAGGGCACATTTACATGGTGCTTTTATGATTAATCAGAATACACTGTTGCAGCCTTTCTGCTCTGCTTGTGCTAAACCAAAACCTAGCAGTACTTAAGTAACACTATATTTTTCTTACACATAAAAGCTCTGTCAGTGCTAATCATATAATTTTGGAGCATATGAACTCTCTTTTTCTAAGGTATAATTTGCCATTCCTCGTGAACTGTAATCCAGGTGAATTGTACTGTTGGGTAAAAAGCCCCAATACATTTATTAAAATTTTCTTGTAAAGCCATAATATATCTTAACATGGTCTCTGAAAGCTTTCAGTCTCAGATCGTTTTTATTTCTAATGTTTTTTATACCTAGAACTGTCTTCTAGAAACATTATATAACAATATGATAGGCAGATACAGAGAGCTGTGGATTTTAAAATGTACATAGGCATTATCAGTACTATTATCAGTAATATATAGGGCAGGAGTTAACAAAACTTTGCCCCCTGTTAGCTAGTTGGCAAGCATCTAATGTGTGTGTGGAAATCCTCCAAAAAACTATTTTCCCTGTGCTACAAAACACACCTCTCTTTCCTCATTAACTGTGAAAAGAGCCAAGGTGACTAGCTGAGATGTGGTGCCCAGCTGATGTTATTGTTAATGTCCCATTCTTATTTCCTTCCTTAAATTTTATGTAAGTTGCTGCTTTGTCATTTTTTTATTATCTCTCAAATTAAAAAGGTGGCTAGGACCACATTAGAGAGAAATACAGTATACTTTTGCCCTGTCATTACTCCCACTGCTGCTATGTCTGCTGCTAGCAAAAAGATGCTGGATATGTGGAATAATAGATTAACATACTATGGCCATTCATTAATAGTTGGTTTTGCCTACTAAGTCTGGGGTTTTTTTGGTATTTTTAAGCTTTCTCTTTTTTTAGCCTGGGCATTCTATAGTCATCTTTTTAAAAAATATTTTCTAGAGGTGAATTTTCAAATAGTGAAAAATGTTTGGCAGTCATGATTTATTTATATGGTGCAGCCATGGTAATGGGAACACTTAAAATGAAATATTTTTAGTTACGTATTTCTGACACAACATCAATATAATTCCTTCCTCCTATAGTTTTAATCTAAATTGCTCTTAATGTAAGCACTTCACTATAATCCGTTCCAGTTTTCAACAGGTGCCACCATATCTGTGTGCGCAAAATTTATACATTTTAATAAAATTTATTAGAAAAACAGAAGCAAGGAGCTCTAAAACCCATCCTGCCTTTTAATTTTTTTTTTCTGTTACTTGTGAAATTATAAGCCCTTTGAAATTCATTCTCTACCTGGGCCAGAGAGACATCTATTTGTTAAACATAATACTGTCATGTTTGTGGTAAAGTTTCTTATTAGATCCTCTTTTAGTGCCGTGTTTACCAAATCAGAATAATCTCAGATGTTCTGGGATGTTACTTCTCTCTGCCAGTATATATAACCTATATTAGGGATAATTCTACAACTTAGTTAAGACCTTTAAAGGGTACAAATCCATTGCTTTTTGTTTACTTTTGCAGTTCTACTTGACAGGATAATTAATTTTTTATCTTATGTATTATTCATTTCCTACTTGTTATTGGACTGCCAGTTTTGGTGTTTGTTTGGTTTTTTTTCCTACAGCAAAAACTAACAGAAAATTATTTTAAAGTATTGGAAGTGTAACTAAGCCTAGAAAACACAGAAACTCACAGGCATCTGCAGCATCTGAAACGATACGTAGACAGAGGAACTGGGAATCTAGAATAGCCAGCTTTAGCCAGACCTGCAACTTGTTGCTGAAATGAATGTTTCACTGAAACTCTTGTATTACAGATTTTTCAGTGGCCAGCTAGACTAGGTTCAGTCAAGAAGAGGAAAAAAACTTGGAAGTTGTAGAGAGCCAGAGCTGATTCACTGCTTTTCATGATTCAAGACTGAGCCTCCTACTCATTCCACATCATAGTTAAATTTTCTAGTCGGACATAAACTTTCTGCTCCTAAATGAGCCATATTGGTTGTTATTTGTTTACGAGAAGAGAGAACTTGATAGCTTTCCCAAATCTGTGTTTTGATTTGTGATGAGTGTATTTGTTTTTTACTGGGCAACTCTTAGTAGGCTTTAGTGTCCTGGCAAAACAGTACTGTTAATGCCCTTTCTCTGACATTCTCTAAAAGTAATTTCTTTGTCCTTGGCCGCCTGCATACATGATCTGAATAATTTTGGTGTGAATTACGACTGCACCTCATCTTGGCCATGTGATTGGCCTTTTGATCTCCTCTAAAGTTTGTCAGCTCTCACCGTTCATCTTCTGAAAAATACTCCAACACGCCAGGACACAGCACGAACACTGAACAGCAGAGTTAAGAGCAGCCCTGCAGACAGGTGCTCTGGCAAAATGCCAGTTCTGGACAAAATACTTGTCCCCAGGAGTCTGTCTGTCTGCAGTTTTCAAAGCAAAATCTCTTGTGAGAGGTAACTACCTCCTATGAGAGCAGCAACATTGTTGGGAAAAAATGGTCAGTCTTTTAGGAACATTTTGTAGACCATGAGCTCACCAGCATTCTCTTTGACGTGTCATTGGTCTCAGAAATCTCCTAAAGGATATTCATTTAGGGTAGGTGGGTATACTGTACTGTACCCATGTGTTATGTCTATTCTACTGTTACTTCACCCTGTTTTGGACCATGATAGTCTGGCAAACTGAAGACAAAGACAGTAGCGGAGCTGAGCACTGACAGTTCTGCTCAGATTGCAATATTGCTAGTCTCTTGTTCTGAAGGCTGGTGGTAAGTGCCTAAGTCTTGATAAGTAAAACTCATATTAAGTGTTACATACCAGCCTGCAATAAGCTTAATTTTGCAGCCCAGGTTTTCCCACCAAGGAACCAGGGGTTGCAATGTGTTCGTGTTACACAGAAGGAAATGTGCAGTCATTGCATTAATGATTTTTAAGTTGCTGTTAGAAGCAGACCAACCTTCTGATTTATCTATGGATACACTGGATGTGTTAGGAAAAACATGTCCTCTTCTGTCTTTTTATCTCTATACTGCTATCCTCAGTTGATTGTAGCTTATTACATGCAGATATAAAGTGAGTATATTTATGAAATTGGATGCTCAGTCACTCCTGGTTTTCTCACTATGTAGTTTTCTGGCATTTTGCATAAAAATTCAGACTCAGTGGTAAAACATAAGTGGAAGAGGGTGTCAGGTTTAGTTTTTTACTAAATAAAATCTAAATGGTGCTGAAAGCTGAGAATAGCTTAAAATTGCATCTTTTCTAATGAAAGATAGAAATTTAAAGTGTAATTCAAAATATTTCCTGTAACTTTGTTGTTGACTGATGCTACGTTACAACACAGCAATACTAAATTCTAGTAGAAAGTAATTACATTTTATGGAGCATAAGAACAGCCATTGCTTAGATCCCTCTAAATTGTATACTGTAGTTGTTTTAATGAAACTGCATATTCTAGCATTCACTGCAAATTATCTCTTGCACTCAGAAGAAGCAGCTAATAAATAAGGGAAGTATATAAAGAATAAGGAAGTGCCAATATTTTTACTTACGATCAGATTCAGTGGTTACTCTTCCTAACGGTTCAGTATATGATGTTCAGTGGGCTTGGCTATATGTGATAGATTTTCCACTAGATTTGTTTTCCTCCACCAGTAACCATGCTTTTCTGCCAGAGTTTAATTCTGCCCTGGAGAAGAATTAGTGCACAGCTGTTTGCTGATAAACTTCTCCCCATTAGAAGCTATTTTTGTGGCACTAATCCTTCCTCACATTCCTCCAGCCTCCACACCTACCGTTAAAGCATCGAAGACCCCAACGAAGTGGTAAAAAAATGTCTGCCAGGCAGCTGGGACAGCTACAAATGACCTTCAATCTAACTCTGAAAGCCACGAAAATGCATCTCTAAGCCAATGAAAGTCTAGCCTTGCTATTCCTCTCTCTAAAAAAATGCAGCACACAATGTGCAGCAGAAACCTAACTCCATTCCTCTCCTCAAACAATTCTTGCTCTTGAGTCCTTGCATTTTGAGGTACACACATTTACTTTCACAGCACAAGTTCTTAAGTGAAAATGGGTACATAGAATGGGAATGCATGAAGAAAGGAGGAAAATTTGAACTGACAGGTTCTGAGAAAGACTCTAGTGTAAGACCAATGTGGTAAAATGCCTCCCAGTGTGCAGGATGATAGTAAGAGTATATCCTCGCTGACTTGCTCCTTTGTTTTTTGCTTTCAGTGTCTTGAAACAAGGTATATGTAGAGACCTGTCTATTTCTAAAGTAACATATTATATATAAATACTTTCGTTCTGTATCAAATTATATTACACACTACCTGCAGCCATTAACACCTCGTCTGGTCTGTACTGGTGGTGAATGCTGTTATAGCTGCTCTGGAAGGAACCGGTTCACGGTGTTTTCATGTTTGCTTGTTATTTTAGCTGCCTGTGAAAACTTTTTGAAAGAGCCCTTGCAAGAAATGGGTGAAATGAGCCTTTTGTCTCAGGCAGTTACAGTATGACTTCATGAGATAAACCTACTACTGTAGCCTTGAACATTCTCCTTGCCATATTTAAAAGGCTTTCCTCAGATGATGGAGGTCTTCAAAAAATCATAGGAATTCTGTTGCCTGAAAGTTAGAGGAAACCTAACCACAGTGATTGTTGATTAGAGAGTCATGTCTATGGAAAAAAAAGTGGGTTTATTTTATAGACCAAGAAGCTTTGTAGTTAAAAATGCTCTTGGGGATTTGCTGCTGCTTTAAGCAATATTACATGAAACATGGGCTGCAGATGCATCATTTCTGATGTTTGTAAACAAACAGACAAGGTGAGGTAATACTCTACTTGAGATACGCCTTAAATTTTTCTACTTCAGTATTTTTAGAGTAATAATGAATAAAGCTGAAGTAACAGATACAGTGTCAGCAGAACACGCTGGACATTTTGTGAGAGAATTCTTGGAAGAGTATTTTAATTGCCTGCTAAAATAACTCTTGTTAAAGGATGGGGAAACTCATCAGCATAAACAGCTCATGTCATGATATTGTGTAGATGTAGTATAATTTGTTAATCTTTTTCATAGATCTCTGAATCATTTTATTTGGAAACCTAATTCATCACATTCAGGGGCTCGGGCCATTGCTCTTAAAACCACACAAAAACAGGCTTCAGTGACCTGACATGTAGATGCTCCCACTGTGTAGCCTAATGGGAATACTCATATGCCTTGCATTACTCATGCACAACTCTTTGCAGAATGGGGACTTTTACCTTTTCCTCAGCATGCTTAGGCATTCAGACCACTATCTTTTCAATTTAATGAATGCTTCCACTTCCCTTTAAATGCTGAAGAGAAATGTGTGTGCATAAAAATTAACTTCTACTGCCTAGACAGGAAGACTGAAGACAACTCACTGTTCCTCACAGAGGAAATGTTGAGGGTATGTTGTTTCTTTTTTTTTTTCTTGAACTACAACTGAAGATTTTCTTTTTATAATTCGAAGTATTATTATAATTTTATTTTTACAGACTTCTCATACCCTCTTCAGTGTTCATTTGCCAATTGTTCATCCAGTGATTAAAAAAATTATAAAATCATTCAGTGATTTAAAAAATGATAAAATTCAACAATACTCCAAAGTTCAATATTCATGCATAACATTTCCATATAACGTGCTAAGCTACTGTAGTCCTTCTACAATATTCAAGAAATTGTCAAATAAGCATTTAATTAAATATTAATAGGTCAGTAAGTCCTCTTGGTTAAAACCTTAGACTTAGGCCTAAATCCTTCTCATGGAGTGAGATTCAGCATGGAGTGACAGGATGGTTTGATTGTAGCAGAAACTCAGTGTTCTTGTACCACAGGAAAGTCGGAGATACTAATTTATTACTCAAAATTAGAATTAGAAGTGGTTACTTTGGTTTTCATTGAAAAAGAAATATTAATAGTAAAATTTTGAGTCTTCTGGAAATCTTCATAATATTTTAATTTTTCATTTTAATTATTTTTTAATATATTTTTCTTTTAATTATTCTAATCTGTGGTTATTTTGTTTTTACTTTACAACACACTAGCGGAAATAGCACATCTTATAACAAATATTACATTCTAACTTTACATAAGGCATATTAAAACTCAGATGTACTGCTTTATTCATAACCTTACTACTAATGTATCATGATATATCAAAAAATGAAAACTATTTAATAACGGCATTTATCATGAAACAATACCTTAAAATTTTGCTAATGTTCAATTCTAAGTGACAATGTTTCTGCTTTTTAAAATTTTTGCATTAAAAACATTACTTAAATAATGCAATACTGAAAAAGCAGCTTAATAGGAGACAAAGTTCTGAGCTTGATTTTTAATTTAAATGGTGTGATTGGTTTATAATGTATGCTACAAAAAAGAGAAAGATTTTCTAAGCAGTGTAATGAGTCTGAGGTTTGTGTAAGTGTATCATACTTATCAAAAGAAGTAGTGACTAACTCGATGTGTAGGGTTCCCTTTCTCCTGTCTGTTTAGAAACAATGTAGGTTACCAATGTAGTATATGCTCTAGCATGCTTAGTAATATGCTTCTTGCTATGCACAGTTATATTTTATGGTTTCTGGGTGGATTTTTTAAATTAAGATAAGCTGTATAGCACCACTCCCTGATGCTGTCATATATGTGCGTTCTTAAAATGTCTGATTCACTGTAGAATAATATTGGTGTTTGTGCAGCCTTTTTCCAGCATGAGTTCTCAAAGTATACTGTAAGTATTGATTAACTAACCTTTTTGTACAGAAGTGCAATATACTGGGAAGTACCAAGAGCCACAGAGATGATAAACACTTTGAGTATGACACAGCTAATTCAAAAAACTGGCTTTACTGTTGCTGCTAAATGCAGGATATTCTGCTTTTGAATGCTGCATGTGCCTTGCAAAAATGACTAGCTTTTAAAGCACAATGGTTAGAAATGATCAACTATTATTTTAATTTATCTTCATCTTCCTCTCTTCAGTGAAGAAGAGAAAGAAATGGAGGAGGTGGGTGGAGCTAGCAGGGGTGTAGTTGCATGCCCTGTGAGGAGAAATTTCAGGAAAAAAGTGTGATCGGGCTTGCAGTACAGAGCCACAGGCACTGGCAGCAGGATGGAATGTCAAGGTGTGACCTCCCTGAGTCTGTCCCCTGCCCCATACACCTGCTTGTGTTTCAATTCCTCCATCCAGCTTGTTGCTTTTCTCTGCCTCCTCAGGCCTCTTGTCTGCTGCTTCAGCTTCTACCACATTCTAAAGCTGCTAATGAACTCCATCCACTTCATTCTTGAAAAAAATTAAAATATTTAAGTATTTGCATGATCTGTTTTCTTTGTTACCTATCCCTTGCCTTTCTCACAAACACATGACTTCACAGTAGTATCTGAAAGAGGAAACATGAGGAAAAATGTTGGGAAAATTGGCTAAATCTCTTTCAGTTGTGGCTGGTCCTAAGATGCTGTCCACCAGGAATTTGAGAAGTGGGGCTGTAGGGAAGGGATTCCTTTCAACTGCGAGAATGACAGTAGTAGAGAAGGTCCCCTATGGAAGTTGCACCATGATTGGATATTTGGCGAAGATTTACCCTGAGGAAACTAAAAAGATTTTATTAGAGAAGAAAAGGATTAATTTGCAGAGGTTTCTCGGTGTTTATTTGTATTGTGTCAGTAGTCCATACTATATTAAGATAAAAAGAAGCCACATTAACCAAATGAAGTCATGAGATGAGAAAAACGTGTTGGAGAAAAATACGATTTTCTAAAAATGTCAAGAAAATATTTTAATGTTTCCAAAAGCCTATGTATTGTCTGTCTTTGTTCTTCGTCTTTTCAATCTGTTCTAGATATAACATTTAATTTTATAATTTGTTTTCTAAATATCTTAGATGAGTCTTTTTGTAATAATAGCCATGCAAAATAGGACTCCCTGACATATTTGCTGTTGAGTGCTCTTGCTCAGTAGCACCCTCTTGAAACATTTAGCATCAGCAAGGCATTAATTCTCACTAACTCTTCCTTTAAATAAATCTCTTGACAGTGTCCTTGTAGCTATTTGTTTTGTCAAGTAGGAGACCAAATTCAGCTTTGTGTGTAATCCAGTTCAACAGTACCTGTAATGAGCCTAGTGTAGTTGCAGATCAAAACAGATACCATTCCATGACTTTGTTCAGTTCTCAGCCAGAATAAATCTCTGGAAAGACTTCAAAAACATGGGCAATTCAAAGTGATTCATCTTATGCATGCTATTGCTTAAGCTGAAATATGTGTGGAAGGAAAGAAGCATACAATGTGTTTGCAATTACTTGCTATTAGAAATGCTGAGGAAATTATTTTGACTTGCTTTTCCATGTGCTAGAGATGCTGTAGTCATGATGGTCTAAGAAATGAAGCTCTGTACGAAAAAAGCAATGGATTTTATTAGTCAACTAATTTTTTGTCTTCAGAGGAACAAAGTTCCCTGATGAGATGAAAGGATGTTAAATTTGAAGACTTATAATCTAATTTTTCTGTAACGGTGTACATTTGAGAGAAAAAGATAGCATCTTTCCCTATATACTTTTTTAGTTTTTCGTTAGTCTGTGTAGGGTTTTTTATTTGTCAATTTGTTTTGATCTATAGCTAATACACACCCAGTTCATTCAGAGATAATTATTGATAACATTCAGAATCCATGCATTCAAGCATGAACAACTGATTTTTTAACAAAAGACAAAATGACAATATTCTGGGAGTAGGTTGGAGAGGGGGTACTGCAGATTTTCAATCTGCATTGATTGTAAATCAATGAAACAATACCTCATGTTGACTGTCTACTAAACAGTTAATGTTAAAACATACCTAGTTATACATGTCTGATTTCAACAAACAAGTGAACAGAATTTTGGCCACAGTAACCAAAGTAATAAAATATTTATTTGTTTGATTTACAGTCATTCTAATTAAGTCTCTGTCTGAAGGTTGATTTCAACATGTTACTGAGGCGATGGCTGAGGAATATATCAAATTTAAGCCTAGTTTAGTACTGAAACATTTTCATTTGGTTTGTACATGTAGCCTTTACTTGTACAGAAACATTTGAGAAGCAGAAGTTAGTGACTTAATATGTAAGATACATTCGATCTATTTGATGCTTGTCATTTGATGAACAACAGTGTCCCTAGTGAATATTCAGTTTCACTTTTCAGTGGCCATTTCTCAGCAAGGCAGTCAGCTTGTCTGAAATAGTATTAGTCATGGGAGTTCACTGAGAGTGGATAATGCTGTTGTTGCATTGGCAGTAATCCTCCTTTATTTCCGCATCCAGAGAGAAAACACTACTACATTACAGCTGTTAGTAACTGTTGATAATAACGGATACATATCTAATTAGGAAGTTAGAACTGAAAACCCCTGATAAACTATATTTAGCATCACAAGCATACTATAATCTCAAAAATAAAGGTAGAAGATAATGTTTAAATCCCCAAATCCAATATACACTTCTGTTAATAAATAAAAGACATCAAAACAATAATTTCAGTGTTGAATACTAACACAATTGGTGAATGCTAGAAAGTATATGAGTTATACTCTGAAAAATAATACGCAAAGCTGCTTATTTCTCACTTCAGAATTTGAAGTCTTTCCTTCTGCAGGGATCCCAGCTGGCTGCCTCCACATCAGGAGGGGTTTATTGCAGACATCTGCAGTACCAATGTGAGAGAAGCAAATTAAGAAAATTTCACTGAGGTTGTGGTATCCTTACAGGAACAGGAGCAATGTCAAAATGTATTTTTAGCTCTTCAAGATATCACTGATAATCTTCATTAGGGAATAATAACAGAAGCCTGTGTTTATCCTAGGTAAATCTTGCAAAATCCCCAAGGTATTGTGCATGTTTCAAACCATGGAAGTGGCACTGAACGTTTCCTGATGTCTGGTTCTTTCCACAGAAAGGAGAGTAGGACAACCTCAAGCATTTAAGTTACAAACCAAGCAAAACAGGGAGGCAAAAAAACTCTTAGAGAAGGCAAGAAAATCAGGTTGTATAGATAAGGATTCATTATGAATGGATGAATGTTCTAAATAATTTCAGCTGTGAATAGGTTTCAGTGCCATCTGAGACCAACAGTAATAGTTCTCCCTCTAAATAAAAAATGTGGAAGTGCATTTACTTCTAGCTCCAGCAGATGAAATCACTGCAGATAGGCTGATATTGCATTGGTCACAATGATTTTTTTCTTTCTAACCTAGTATGTTTATTTAGCTTTAAAGGCTATTTCTCTCCCCTGCAGAAAATAACTCCTGCATTATTAGGCTTTATTCCTTAAAAGTAAATCCATCAGGTTTTATTTACAGCAGAGCACAAGGGGGACTTTTAAATGTTATTTTTATTAGAATTTCTTCAATGTATGATGTCAGCATAAAAGTATGTACAGCTGTATTTCAAGTGAATGTGACATATGGTACCCCATAGTAACTGCATGATTTCATACAAAGATCAGAGGCAAAAAATTAATTCTCTTTCTTAATGGAATGGTGTGATGACTTACAAAAGGCTGTACAAAAGGTACCATCCAAAAGACTGTTTGTGATTCTACTTCTACAGCTAGATCTATTAAAATTGTAGACCCCATTTTATGTCATGAGTACATTTTAAAATAAATTTTTTAAGTAATTTCATTTTGAGAAGAATAAAGTAAAAAATGAAATGTAAACCATTCAAATATCTTTTTCCTCCCCACAAGGAGCTATTCTTACATAGCTGAAATAATGCATGCAAACAACAGTTTTCATGACGCTCAAAAAAAAAAGCCTGAGGAAACTTATATAAGATCCTAGTTAGCTTAATCAATATTTAGACCTAAGAGATTATTAGAGGGCCATATAAAGAAATATATTCCTCAAATGCATTATTCACTGCCTGTCACCAGTATATAACATGGCCAGTTTTGGCTGCGAGGAAGCCCTGTACCTGGAGTTGCTGTACAGTACAACTTTTAGTTTTATAATTGTACTATAGTTCTGTGGAGCCTAGTTATTTTGCTTCCTCTCTTATTATTTGTCTTGCTTTCACACTATCAGACTGTTTAATCTGTTTTTGTTGTTTATCTGATGGTGGAGGAGAAGTATTAGGCTTTGACTTTTGCTTTGAGTGAGGGAAGTAGGGAGTAGAGCCTTCTTCACAGCCATCTTCACTTAAGAAGATATTCCACTGTAATTTGGACATTAATTCCTGTAGCTTCATAAAAGGAAAACAGAGCAAAATAAGTGTGAAGAGAATATAGAAAGTGTAACAACAGGGAACTCTTGAGGTGGATATTGGAGAACTGTATGTGCCTTTTACTTATTACTTTGTCATACTGTAGATAGTTATAAGTAGTACCTAAATTTTTCACTGCACAGAGCTTGGAAACCACAATATAAAGATTTTCAGTACAGACAGTAAAACATATTTCTAGTTGGAATAAAACAGAAATGGCCACAATTTCAGAAATAAACTTGTTTTGTGCTATTGGATCAATATTAATCTTTTACTTGTTTTCTCTTGCAAATTCAGATTCCACTTACACCAGCAATATGAGAGAGAAGGTATCTTCAAAAATCTAATTATCAGTACAGCATCTATTCTAGAAATGGCAAGATTGTCACATTGTTAAAAGGAAATCCACGTATAATGTTCAAGTATAAGCATCTTACTGCAAAAGTTATGGTCACAACACATAATGGATAATCATGAACAGCTAAAGATACTCAGCCTTGAAAGCTGAAACATGGACTTTTCTAGGATGCTGTTACCTTCCTCTCAGGCTGCTTTGTCTTCCAGGCATCAGTTTGGTTTTCTGATGT
The DNA here is from genome assembly GCF_036013445.1 of Caloenas nicobarica. Lineage (NCBI taxonomy): Eukaryota > Metazoa > Chordata > Aves > Columbiformes > Columbidae > Caloenas > Caloenas nicobarica. The sequence goes on along the minus strand of NC_088284.1, from coordinate 58,377,711 downwards.
GCTCTGCAGCACTCTTCCCTAACCACCAGGGAATGCACACAATGCTTGAGATGCATTGGAGCTGCCTTGCTGAGGCTGGCAGAGAGCTGTGGAATTGGAATTTGGCAAAATGCTGCAAAGTGCCCTGAGGAAAAGCACTCATCCACAGCTTTTCTTTTTAAATAGACTCCTGCCATATTTCTATCCCACCATTCCCATGCAAACAGTGCTCAATGTACAGAATTGCAGTGAGGTTTACATTTGTGTTGTGCTCACGTGTGACACGTGCACGTAAATAATTGTGGTATCCCTAAAGTCTGACCACCATACAGTTAAAATCCAAAAGAGTGACTTGTACTTTTCTTAGTGGTAAGCAAAGAGTCTCAGCACAACACCAAGCGTGGTGCCAGGACAGCTGATAAAATCATCCAGTGACTGCCTTCTGTTCACTAGTGTCAGCTTGTAAATCTTTCATTGTGCAAAGAGGTCTCTTTATCCTTTAGACTCCAGCAACAGCGTGTGTCGGCAATGCAATGTTCGCTGACTTCAGAAAATAGCATTTGGGTTCTAGTTTGAGCCAGTTACCAGTAAGATGTTACTATTAAAGTGAAAGGTTAAGCTTCTCAAAGGCTGTAGATAAAAATCATGACTTCTGGTCGAGCCTTGTTTCTCTTAGATACCCTGTTCATGTCTAACAAAAGTTCTTACTCCTTTCAGGAATATTCCTTCCTACATGTTATCCAGCAACAAAAGTAGCGGTAGGCTACCTTTCACTGGTTTTGCTTTAAACAATAAATCTCATGAGGTCCTATCCTTCTGTGGGCACAAATGCCAGCAGTCATTGCAGTGAGACTCTGGGGTCATTCTTACCACAGTACTAGTAAATCACATAGCCATTCCCTACTCTTTAACAACATAGAGGCAAATTTACCATGGCATGCTTCCCTGGGAGAAGGGAGCACAGAGCCTTCTTCTATAGGTTGGGTTTTGTCATAAATAGTCTGCACAACTGCAGTCCAGAAAGGCTGAGAAACATTTTCCTCAGACCTGCCTTGAAGTTGGTCCTCCAGGCTTTAGGACGGTCCAGAACCCTCTGTGAGGCCTTTGGCTTCATGAATTAGCATCTGCTCTAAATGGCACCAGCAGAAGGCTGCTTTTGTTTCAGCTTCTCCATCTTACTGAGGAACTAACCAACAATTAGTGTTTATCCTAAGGATTTTTTTTGTAAGATAATGAAATAATCCTTTCTAAAATAGATTTTGTGCCAAAATACTATCTCCTATTTATCCTTTAAATCATCCATGTATTCTGTCAAACTCATGAGCAGTTTTGTAATCAGGGAAACAAAGTTCATATTTCACAGGGCTCAACATCTAAAGGACCTTAAGTAAATACCTAGCTATATCCTAAAATCTGAATATTCTTCTTTATGGATGTTTGCAGTGAGTTTCTACTTACCTTCTGTTTTGCAGAGTACCTCAGGTGTTTCAAGACTCGCAAGGGTCACACTACTTAAGTCAGCCTTTTAGCCATGGCAGTCAATCTCCAAAGAAAAGAAAGTTAAACATATCAATTATTAAATGCTTTCAAATAGATTCTTCTTAAAAAATTTAAAGGAAATGTAGGCGGTCTAGAGCTGACAAAATAAGAAATGGCCTTCAAATAAAATGCTAGCTGAACCAGAAACAGACTGGAGATGGTGAGAAAATTGTCCTTATGTGAAGGAAGCTTGAAGGAGATTGTTGAGTTCTTCACACCTTGCTAGGATAAATTGTTTTTCTATATAGCTGCAGATAATCTATATGGACAAAGTCTATATAGATGTCTATCAAAGACATCTGTTAAACAGAGGAAGTGAATCATTCTTGTGGAATAAAACTATGTTAAAAGCTACCTTGTGAAGTCCTCTTAGTCTCCTTTATCAGTGTAAACGTTGAGGTCATAAAATCAATCAGTGGAGTGTTTTTCCCTTCTAATTCTATGTTTGTGTGACATTACTCTGGCAGCATTATTAGATATTCTGCGGGTTGCGTAAGCCCCAGAGATCAGGAGACAAAAACAACAGAAGCACTCTGAGATTTCAGTTTCATGTTACTGTTCCTAAGTTGTTTTATTCCCTTCTATTTAGGCAACAACAACAACAACGAAAAAAAATCTATTAAATTATTATGCAAATTCATTTTCTGTTACTAAGCGCAAATGAAAATAGTAAAAGGGCTGAATGTTACAGCATTTCTTTGTTTTTCATTTGTGTGCAGTGTGCCAGAAGCAGACTAGTTTTTCAACAAAGGATAAGAAAACATTCCTATTATCTCTTTCATATGGCCAACAAAAAGGAAATGATGGAGTGATGAGGCTTACACACAACTTGCTGTTTTCCCTTTTTAAAAATTTCTTTTGATCAACTTATTTTGACAACTCTTATTAGAGAGCAGGGGTATAAATGTATGAAAGAGAGAATGGCTTGCTAGTAACTCATTTGGAGCTGAAGTATGAAATGATACAGTATGGATTCAAGATGGTGCAGATTCTAAGTGGTAGATTCCCAGGGAGCAGTTTTCTCAAACACAATTTCTGTTGTACGCATCTTCATTGCACAATGTCAGACAACTTTCAGATGTCGGTCTATTAGCCACTTAGTTTTCTTCTTAATTGTACTGTATTTGTATTAGTCACTGGGAATTTGTATTAGTCCTGGGCATTGATTTGTAGAACAAAAATCTTTCTAGAAAAAAAGCAGTTAAGTAGGTGAATCTAATGAAGCTTTTCTCATTCTTGCATATGCATTTGCTAATTAATACTTTATAAGTCATATCCAGTGAATTCTGACGTCTCCGCTGGGTTGGAAAATCTTGCCACTCTGTGAGTTTAGGAGGGGAGGATTCCAATGGGGAACATCTGATTTAGCAAGCTTACACATTCAATGTGTAACATGTCTTCAAGAGTTGAAGGGAACAAAGTGCCTGTGGACTTCTTATGGAGACATGAAGTGTCAGAGAATCTGTACACCAGTTTTTCACTCTGTGAGAAACCCAGCCTACACAATTTGTACTATGTTCAATTTTCAAAAAACTGTTAGTGCATGTTTTATCATCTTTCATTAATTTTATTTGCAAGTCTATTTGCAACATTCACTAGATAGAAAAGTCAGTCTTCTATGTGAGTATACAAAATGTTGAAAACACATTAATTGACTTAAGTTGTTCTGCAGTCCTTGCACTTGTCCATAGTACTAATTAGCATAAATCAGTGAAATATGATTGGCATGAGTGCATGTATCAAAAGAACAAACTTCCTAGGAGCATTTCCACTTTGTTTTAATGAATATAAAGCACATGTATATCTCTGTCTGTCTGTCTGTCTGTCTATCTATCTATCTATCTATCTATCTATCTATCTATCTATCTCCATAGGCCATATATCTCAAACTACATATATAGAGAGCAAACTCTCTCTGAACCTTTCTAATTGTTGCTTCTGTGGAACTTGTAAAGCATATGAACAATAAATTACTTCAATTGTGAAAGCTTACTGGGCTATATTTGTACCAGTAAAGCTAGTTTTGTGCTAGTGCAACTCTAGTGTTGCTGTAACAACTACTAGTCTAATGGAAACAGTAAATAAAGAGTGTCTGGATGATGCTCTTAGTCATGTGGTTTATTTTTAGGCAGTCCCACAAGAAGCAGGGAGTTGGACTCGATGACCTTTATGGGTCCCTTCCAACTTGAGATGTTCTATTATTCTATAATTATATGAATATACCAATGTGCGGTAAAGAATTATGTCGGAGAAGGAAATGTTTTTTTGGTTCTAGCATGCTTCTTAGTTTCCACAAGTAACTTCTGTGCCTCTGTTTCTCTTCATCATGTCAACACTGAGTTAGGAGGAAGGAGCTGAGGAGAAGATGTAGGACAGTGCAGCAGTTCAGGGTTGTCCTGTGGCATCCCATTCACTCAGTGCTGTGTGATATACTTACTGGGATGTAGCTATGCAGTTTGTGCACACACACACTTGCATGCAAATACCTTTAACATCGGATGAGATACCACAAAGTCTCAACAAGTTTTGCCTTGCTAAAGTAGCAGTGCTTCCGTCTTACTTAGATCAAGTAATCATTAGTCTTCAAAATTAAAAGGCTTTCGAGCCCCGTAACACAGGTTTACAGAGCATCTTCAGCTGCCTTACCCATTGGCAGTGTCAATGCAACTGCACTACATTTGGATTCAGATACTGAGGAAGGCAAAATGCTGCATTAAATAAAGGAGTTCCAGGCTTCTGATAGCAGAGAAACAGTCTCGGTGACCGAAAGGTCCCTTCTGGTTTGGTGCAATGTGCTGCTATTGTCAAGCCAAAGATTCCTTTCTGCAGCACACACTGCCAGCAGCTCTCTTTATGGAGTGGGGAAGAAATACAAAGGTTTCTGCAAATGGTAGCTATGGTAATAAGGCATGGAGAAGGATGCGTTCTCTTAAGTGGTGAAGTATAAAGTTATTTTAAGTTTTATGGGTCATAGTCTTGAAGTCCACCCAGGCATCAGAAGGAGACTCCTGGAGATCACAGAACAAAGGTGGTATACACTGTCTCTCAAAGACATTCTGCTGGCAAGATGCATGCCCATATTCCGCACTCTTTTAAGCTCCTCAGTAGATGTAGTCTATATTGCCTCTTCTGATTGGTTGAGGCTTTTAAAAGCCACAATTTTATTATCAAGTTTGGATGTGAATATTCACGCATTAGCATGCTTCTTTCAGGCTCTTATATACAAATTATTTTAGTTCTAATTTATACCCTGCAATAATGACAGATCTGGCAGTATGTTTATTTTTAACAAGTCAGTGCTGTGATAACTATCTAGGTGTTTGACCAAGAAGAGTGAGGCCTTACACATAGAAATGGTGTTATGTTGTGCAACATAGTGTTTGTAAATTATAACTCCCAAAAGAAATGGAGTATAGTGCACAAACATTAGAAGCTTGATTATTACCATGTTGACTCGTCAAATTAAGACAGATTTCACAAATTGCTGAAGGGAACCTGGACAAACTCATAATGTGTTTTCCTTCCAAACTGCAAATATAGAGGGATATATAATTATAGATGTTCAGAACTGTGTTTCTCCGTCTAAGTATTTTCTAATGCCTATTGAAATCAAAGGGAGTACTCCCTCAGCTTCAATAAGTTTTAGGTTTGGCCTTTGGTTGTCTTCTTTTTGGTTGCATTCTGAAACCATGTAATCAGCTGTGGTATGTAGGGTAAGTTGCTGTAAATTCTTCTTAATTGCATTAAAAAAAGAAAATCGTTTCTTCTGCAGAAATTCCTTTTCACTACTTATCTCATAATCAGTAACAACTAATCTCCGCTTTTGTAATGTTTTATTTAGGTTCCATTTTTAGTTGAAATTAACTTTTTCAAATGTTTGTGATGCTGAAAGTTAAGATAATATACATATTCTGCATGATATTTAATATAAAGACATATGTGTGTACAAGTAATTTTCATTTTCTTTACAGTACTTTCCCTCTTTTTTTTTTTTTTCTTTTCTTTCAAGGTCCTGGCTTTTCTGTGTTACTCATTTGAAGTTACTAATCTTCACAGGAAGGTTTTTTAGGTGGCTCCACAACAACTGACCTGTTGGACAATTCATTGGGATTGCATAAGTATTTTCAGAACTCTGTTCTGGAGGGTTCTGCAGATATAAAAAGGCTAAAAGAATTCGGTGGGAGACTGGACAATGTTCACAGAACAGAAGCCACCTTCACAGTTGCTAAGGGTTTGCAAATCACCCCAAATCCAAGAAACTCTTAATGGTTGGGTGCTAGGTCACCATCACCCTTCATAATTGTATGTGTGCATTTGCTTCATTACACTCTTCCCTAGGCACTGCCTTTAGCAAATTTTGGAGATGGAATACTTTGTCTGACTTTCTTTCTGTTCTGATGTTCTTCATATCTGTATGCACATCAATGTGGTCTCCATGCAGTCAGTAATGCCAACCCGTGATTTTGTAGAGAAATCCCACTTTTCAGTTGTCATCCTTTAAATTTGACACACTCTGTAGAGTGCATCTTCGCACTGGCCTTATTTGAAGATGTCTGCTCAAGATCTGGAGTAGAAAGTGTATAATCACCTTACACAGTTATATTATTTTGATATTTCAAATAGCTTCTATCAGTGAACATATCGCAACTTTAATTAATTTGACAATTTGTCTTTGATATGCAACATCAAGTTGGAGTTATGGAAAAAATAAATTATGTCAGATAAATTGAGAAAAGAAAAAAAGAAACAATTTCACCTAAAAGTGACATTTCTCTGAATTATACCGGGTTGTCCAAAAGTTATAACACAGGGCTGTGCTGATGTACAATTTGTACTGAGTACAAATGGCAAGAATGTGAGTAAACTTTTTTACAGGTATCTTATGATTTTCATAAAAGCTAGGAGGCATTATTCCAGTACATTCAGATATTGTAGTTCATTTTTCTTAGTGCTCTGATAATCAGACACCACTTACTTTCCTTCCATAACAATTTCATACGTGTTGCGCATTCTTCTTTTTCAAATCTATTGCATTGTGTTATTCACAAATACTCTTGTGATAAGAAGAGAATAAAAGGCAGAAAACCAAGCAGAAATAGTACAAAAAGAAGAACGCTGAGAAAGTTTCTCAGCACATACAGCATCACCCTTGTTTTAAATTGATTTTTCTGACAAGACTAGCCCTAAAATGGTACAACCTTATTTTCTGTCTGATTGATTTAAATCTTACTTGGCTATCAAGGTGATGATCAGAACTTTTTCTCAGAGTAAGATGAGTTCTTCTCTAACTTGGTTATTGAACAACACCTTAGGCAAAAAGCTCCAGCTGTTGTCTGTTAGATAAAATCCTTTCTTAGTGAGAAAATGCTTTACTTTTATTTTAATAAGTTATTCATCACAAGAAGGCAGTTAAAGGAAACATTAGAGTACATAAATGATGTAACAAAGATGTGTTGTGATTCAGTGCAGAAAAAACTACTTTTTAAGAGGTATCAGTCTTCCTAAGGTTGCCTGACCATGGTAGTTGTCACACGCATGGCGGGAATTTCCTAAACTTGCTGTTATGCAACTTTCAAATAAAAGGTAATGCCACTGGCCACTGCAGATCTTAGAGCTTCACTGTAAAACTGACACTTGAGATATTTTTACTACTACCCAGTGTTTCTCAGTCTGCTCGTATCAGTGCCACAATTTCCCATTGTTTGTGGTCTGTTATGTATTTGTAACCTACAGTTACATCAAATAGTGGGAGAGAAGGAGCTGGAAAATATTTAATTCCCTCTGTAGGCAAAAAGCTTTCAAGCTTCCTCCATTTTTGTACTTTTAAATTAGCATGCTGCTTGGTGTGTGTGTGCGTGTTTGTTTTGGTTTGGTTTTTTTGCTTAAATATTGTTATGGCTAGAAATCTCTAGATCTAGACATTTCTTGCCTTTTAAAGGCAAGTTTATACAGCAGTCAAGGTTGCGTATCCTGAAATGGTTGTTTATAAAGGTTATCACATCACAGCTGAGAACAGCCTCTTCTATGTCAATCCCAAGGTCCACCCACACCATTTGTCTATCTCTGACATCTCTGACATCTCATGCCATGAGGAAGGACTGAGAACAGGACAACTGCACAGTGAAACTTACTAAGGACACTCTCCAGCCTCCAGCTTTTTGGCACAAAGCCATTCAAACCTAGATGTGATCTCTCTGTATTTAACAGACTTAGATGGACTTTTCCTTTTGGCCATGGATTTGCTAAACTACTTCTGATACCCTAGTGACTTCTAAATATCTGTGATGTCCTGGGACAAAGCATTCCACACCAAGTACAGGCTGTGCAGAGGAGCAGGTTTTCTGTTTGTTTTTTACCAGCTGGTTTTCTTTAATGTCTCTTAGTTTGTGTAAAGAAAAAATCTGAACAATTGTTTTCTGTTCACTTTTACTATTCCATTTGAAATTTTATTTCTTTTATCATAGCTAGTTTGCTTATCTCTTTCCCAGGGCAATGACTCCTTGTCAGCATAATCATTCCTATTTGTACTTCACCTTCCTCAGAACTTTTCTAGTCTATATACTAGTTTAAGATAAAGAATCAAATGCTACACAATGTTGAAAATGAAATGTACTATGGATTTATATGGTAGAAAAATATCATTATGCTGTTAAGCTTTTCTCATTCTTAATAAATCCTAGAATCTGATTTACTTTTTTAATCTCTGCTGAGCTCTGAGATGACATTTTCATGGAACTATCTATTTTAGTCCTGTAATCTCGTTTTTAAGTGGTAAAAGACACCTCAGACACTATCATCAGGTATATAAAATTAGGATTGGAGTTTATTTGTATGCATTATTTGCTTGCATGAAAGTTCATAATTTTATCAGTAATTCAGTCTTGAAAGGTCTTTCTGCCTTTCTCCATGTTAGGGCATCATCTTCAATTTGGTGCCTAATAGCAAATATCAGTAAACTTTGTCACTCACTATTTTTTTACTTTTCTAGGACATTAATAAATCTAATGAATAGTACGAGACCAAAACACTCTGTGGAATATTGCTGACCTTTCTCTAGCACAAAAAATTGCCCTCCAACTCAGTTCTTTTTTTCCAGTACTGTTTTAGCTGCTCGTTTTCCATTTCAGCTTTCCTAGTTCAGTTTCTTTAAGGATATGTAATACGACAGACATCTCAAGTGCCTTTTGGAAAGTCAGATAAGCTGTATCAACCCCACCTTCTTTGTCCACGTGCATATCAAATATCCCAAAGAACTCTTGTGTTTCCAAGGAATGTCTTTCCTTCAGAAAACGGTGTTGATGGTTTTACTGTGTATCTGCTTCTACTGATTCCATTCTAGAGTAAGTTGTCTCACAAATGTGTGAGGCTTTCTGGCCATTTCTTCCCTGCATCTTTTCCTGAACCCTGTAAGATTTTTGCCATCACCTTTTTTCTGGTGTCATGCAGTTTCAAGCCAGGTGAGTTTAAGTTTAATGTAATTTGTCCCCATTGTTATATTATTGTTCATTTTGTCAATGCGTTTTCATCAGAAGGGATTCCAATGAGAGAAAACTCCTTCTGCTGTCCATGCTGAGCGCAGCTGTGAAAATTTGTTTGCTTTCTGTTATAACTTTATCTTCTCTGGGAGATCCTTTACATTCTGTCAGTCATCTGCTGGCTTTACAAACTCTGTGGCAAACTTCCTCCTCCCTAATCTGCTTAGATATGCATATATATGTATGTGTGTATGTGTTTATACTCTCTGCAAGAGCTTCTCAAATGCTCTTTCTGCTGCCTTTCGTTTTTAACCTGCCAGAGTTTATAATCCTTTTTATTACCATTCCTTAAACATTACTTTAGTTTTTTAAAGATGCCCTCTTATTTCTAAGATCCTCTCTTATCCTGTAGTGCCATGCAGACTTTATCTTGGTCTAAAATCTTCTTGGACAGCTGCTGCACTTTCTGTGCTGTCTTCAAACATTTTTCTTTTAGTTTTTCTTTATTATTTCTTTTCAGAGAGTTTCCTCTCTAAAGCACTACCATATAGAAGTTTTGGCTTTCCTTTTTCTCATGCAAGGAAGCTGAATCAAAGTATGCTTTTGACAGCTTTGGAAAGCTTTTTGCTAGAAACTTTTTGAATAATGTCCTTTGTGCTCCTCAGGACAGCTTTTTCTCTCCTAGGTTCCCTGTGTATTTCTACCTCAGCATTGGGATTTGTTTTCATATGGACTGAATCTAATTGGAGGTAGTCACAGTCTTCTGTTGTTATCATGTTTCTTGCCCTTCCAGACACACTGATTTCTCTAAACAAGTCACAGTCATTGTTCCTATCTCGGTAAGAAGATAATGAGATTGTGTATGCAAAAAAGTTACCTTGCTTATCTTAATTTTACAGGTATAGAATTAATATTACCATCAGAATTTATCTCACTCCCCATAATTTAAAATCTAAATCTAAACCCCTAAATTTCAGGACACAGTAGGTTCCATCTACCTGGATATCAATGATCCACTAAGCTAAAATTAAGTAAACTTGAAATTCCCCTATTAGCACATTTCTGGTATTCCTATTTGTGAAACATAAGCTACATATTACTATTGAAACATGTCTTCAGTAGTATGTTATTAATGGTTAATAGCTCAAATGCTGAAATATATGTACCTGGCGGTCATTTATCTTATGGATAAACAACGCACAGAAATATTTGTAAAGATCACTGTGTGGAAATGGTGACAGACCACAACATCCATTCCACTGATTCTGTGCTTTTTTTCCTGAACGGCACATTCACACCAGAGTCTGACTTTGCTCTACCTGTTCCTGTCCCTGTGCACAGCAACACAGCAAAGCTAGCTCAGCCATTGCCACTGATTTATCACGTAAGGATCTTGTGTGCTGCTGCTGGTGATCACTTCTGGTTAATGTAAGAATCGCACCCCTCCTCACGTCCATTATTTTCTCAGCTGTTAAGTCCTTACCTGTAGAGCACAACAGAGAGATAAAACGGAGGCGTGAGTCTAGCTTGCAAGATTATTGTGGGTGAAGCCATCTTGTGAGCGGGCCCATGCTGCTAACACAGATGTCTGGGTTACAGAGGCAAAGACGTGCTCTGGTAGCTGTGTCAGACATGGGTGATACTAACAGGGTCAGTGGCCTGTGGGAATGAGATTTTCTGACAAGTGGTGCAACTTATGTGCCAGGGGTGGTCTTTAACTCCCAAGGAGCTGTGGAGCCAACTGATAATCATTCCAAAGCTGGTTAGTTCTTAGGTAGCTATTTCAGTATGAAGACCTTTTCCTCTGCAAAACACTCTCAGTGACTATTTGAGAACAGCAAACAGAAGCAGCTCCACAATGATAAGTCAGTTAGGGCTCAGACGTGAATAAAGTAATCAATATTATTTTTTGCTATATAAATTTTTAGTAAAGTAATGCTTAATTGTGATTGTAAATTTATAGGCTCCCACTTAGACTTATTTATCCTAATTCCTCTCCTCAAAGTCAGTGCATATAGTCCTTGCTATTCTTTATTACCTGATCGCTATTTAATAAACCACAGCAATCTCTGATATTGAAACCTCTGGAAGCTCTTAGTGTGGCTGCATTGATCCTTTTTTAATCCAGGTCTGCCAGGAGAGTGGTTTGTAGCCTTAGAAAGTAAGGCATAAGCAGAAGTTCTACTGTGTGGTTATTTATACATTTCACAGCAACCTCTTAAAAGCGTTGCTACCTTCACCATTCCTGTCTTGTATAAATATTTGCATGCTGTTTACCTCCCAGTTATAACACACTATGGAAAAGGATTTATTTACTGGATTTATTTCCTTTCCTTCTCTGTTGCATACAATTACTGTACAATGATAGCCGGTCATTCATATCCTATGGATAAGTCTACATTTCAGTGAAAGGGGACGTGAAATGATTAAATAGGGCTTTAAAAAAAAAATTAAATTGCTAAATTTTGTAATTTTTCAGGATGAAAACTGTTCTATGAACATAAATTTACAGTCAGTAAGGTGCCAATTAAAAATTCTACTGTTCTTGTTTTCTAAAGAGGGTAAGAACCTAGAGTTACTGTAAACCAAACCAAACTCAAAAGTATTCTTATGTAAAACACTTCATGAGTTGAAATGGACTTTGTGTAAAGTCTGCCAGTCCAGTTACAAAACATGGTTTCAGTTTGTAAAAGAAAAGTCAAGGCTTCACTAGTGTGAATGTATTACCTGACTGTATCTCGTGTTAGAACTTATGTGGCAAGAGGCAAGATACTCCAGGATTCAGATGTCATTGCTATGAGCGAGGAGTATTTATTTGTCTCCAAGTGTTTACCCACAGACTCTGAAGGTTTGAAAAGACTCCAGTCCTCTCTGTAAAAGCTGTCAGCTTCATAAATAGGAATAGATTTGTTCCTCAAGACTATAGCATCAGCTCTGTCAGCTGCCAGCTCTTCCTGGTCAGGAATAAGAAGTAATTGAGGCCTCCTACAAAAATGGTAAGAAGCCTCATGTTCACAGGCGTTGGTCCTCATGGGAGGCTTGGATCACACTGGTATCTGCTGGAGGAGTAGCACAGCAAGCATGAGTGATTCAGGAGCTTTCTGGAGTGTTTTGTTGACAGCTTGATGACAGAATTAATCAAGGAGCCAAAGAGCTCCCCTCTTTGCAAAGGGCTCCATTCTGCTGGATGTCATACTTACAAACAAGGAAGGACTGGTCAAGGATGTAAAGGTCAGGGTCAATCATGGCCGTGATGACCATGAGATGATGGAGTTCAGGATCTCGAGAAGATGGAAAAAATAGCAGGATCACAACTCTGGACTTGAGGAACACACAGTTTGGCCTGTTCAGGGACCTGCTTAGAAGAATCCTGTGGGAAATGGTCTTGGAGATAAGAAGGGTCCATTAGACCTGGTTAATTTTCAAGGTGATTCACCCCCAAGATGTAGAATGGTCTGCTCCTGACAAGCTGGAAATCACACAAGGGGACTACATGGATAACCAGGTTGCCTCTGACAAAACTTGTAAATAAAAAAGAAGTTCACAAGAGGTAGAAGTGGGGTAAGGTGGCCCAGGAGGAATTTGGAGACACACTCCGAGCCAGCAAAGATGGGGTTAGGAAAGCCAAAGTCCTTTCGGAGTTCAATCAGGTGAAGAAATTGAAGGGTAACAAGAAAGTCTTTTATGGGTATTTCAGAAAAAAAAAGGAGGAATACGAAAACTGTGGGCCCATTGGTGAATGGGATAGGAAACCTGGTGACACAGGAGACAGGAAAACAGTGTACCTGATGTGTTCTTTGCTTTAGTTTTCACTGGTAAGCCTTGCTGTCAAGAATCCAAGGCAACAGAGACCAGTGGGAAAGTCCGTGGAAAGGAAGACTTACCTTAGTGGAGAAAGATCAGGTGAGGGAGCATTTGAACCGATGGGACATACACAGGTCCATGGGCCCTGGTGGGATGCACCTGTAAGTGCTGAGGGAGCTGGCTGATACCACGGAGAGACCTTCCCTGACACAGTCCTGGGTAACCTGCTGACCCTGCTCTGTGCCTGTGTTAAGTACGTAGTACTCAGGTGTCTTGGGTGCACTCAATTACTGCTCAGTTGTAACAGTGAGGGAGCATTCTGGATGATCAAAAAATTACTATTTTGAAGAGCTGGGTTTTTTCCCTATTATTGGCTGATAAAATGATGAAATAATTTGACCAGTTGATCCAATAGACATAGGAAATTTTTCTTTAAAGTATTAATCAATCCCTCTTAAATTCTTCTTTTTGTCAGTTCTAATTAAATATCTGTTAGTTTCATACTGTTCCTGAAATCTACGTTTAATGATATTCCAAAAGCAGCTGTATGATTTAACAATATTCTATTTGGTCTCATGAAAGTTATCCTAAATGCTTAAAAATACACCTAACATGTGCAATGCTGTGCTTGAAAAAGGTCTTTTTCCTTCTCTAATTAGAGTTGCTTAGTGGCATTTCAAGTAGAGCCAGGTGTAACATTACTGGATTGGTCTTTCTAACTCAGACGAAGGTGGAAAAGCAGCACCAAGGCACCACCACTGGGCTCTGAAATTTGTACTATTATAATAACACTTATTTCCATTTTACATATCATTGTGGCCAGCCCTTGTGATGTGACATTGTTCAAGCTTGCTTCATAAGAAACATCAGACAGGAGCCATATTTTAAAGTGGTCCTTGAAAAATTGTAACTTTCAAGGTAATTTTTCTTCTTATTGAAACAGTGCAAAAGAAAAGCTCTTCTTTTGCTTTGCGGAGGATGAGTGTAGACAAAGAGATATAGCCATAACTTCATGGCTGATTTTCACTGATCACTGATCACTTCATCACTGATTTTCCACTCCTGCACATACAATTGCTTGACACTCTCTGTATTCAACACCAGAGGAAACCCATCAAATAAGCTTGCTTAAGTTTCAGTCAATGCATTTAAACTGTGTAGAATTTTATGTAGCATCACACTTGCATGGCATAGTATCTGTTCTAGGTTTTAACCCTCACAAGTATTTGCACACAAATGGCCCTTGAGCCATCGCTGTCTGCGCAAAACCAATATAAGTCAATTGTGTTGGTTGATGGCTATATGTTAGGTAATGTGTTTAATGGACCACAAATTAATTTCCATGCAAAACCATTGGATATCAGAGGAATACGTTGCTTAACCAGTTTTGATAAACCTACCATCTAAATATGAAGAACAAAAGTTGCATAAAGATATCCTAAAATTTTCCTCTAATAAGATGCTTACCAAACATCTAGTAGGGTGTAGCATTTTACCACTGTAACATTTATTTATCACTTATGATTGTATCTGACTAATAACACAAATGCGAATATGGTTATCTTGCCTTCGTGATGCCTTTCTATGTGTGTTTTGATACAGGCTGTTTATAATAGAAAGGATGACCTTTTTGTTGTAGGTACAGGTGTCTAGTTCGGTCAAGCTGGGGCAGGACAGGACATAGGACTCTTGAGATCATCTTGTTGCACATGTATGAAGTAGCAGCATTCTTAAGACTTTAGTTAACATGCAATATCATTCTTTGGTAAACCAGCCACTCAAATGCCTTCTGTTACACATCATGGGAGCAACAATACATTTGCACATTATTGTCACAAAATTTCAGGAGAGATTATTAGTACCGATGGCTCTAGATTAAGGGATTTCATTTCTGCTGCACGTTTTCTGTTCCTTCTTGGAGGACTGAAAGAAGCTGCAGGCAGACTCAAGCTTGTACCATATTAGTGAAGTTGGAAAGTGTTGAGTAGTGTCAGTAAATCACATTTCATTAAGTAAAATGTAGTAATGGTCTGTAGAAACTAATATACTGTAATATGCCAAGAAAAAGAAATTCAGTTAATGTTTTATATGTGTGTAATGATATTTTGGTACAGAATCCTTCCCATAAAAGTAGTATGTTTGCCTACTTAATGCTCTTACAGTAGTACTGAATTGCATGAACTGTGACCACAAATATTTATACAAGTGACTAAAATTACATTTGGTTTATACAGAAAATTAGTCCCCAGGCTGCACTAACACACCTAGAAAAAGGAGCAAAGGGGCTACCAAGACCCCTTGGTTCTGATTGTTGCACATCCAGGCCATTGTTCCAGATCAGAAGGGGGACACACAGGACATGAGGGAGGAGACAAGGGGCCACAAAAGGCTGCAGTTGCCCAACTGTGGACACGTGCAGGGTGAACATCCCTCTCACCTGCTGGTTCTGCTTCAGGAGCAGAGGCTGCAAAGCTCATGCCTTCCCAGTTATCAGCCTAACCTCTGTGGTCATAAAAGGAGTTTGCAAAGCACAGCTCATGGCTGGGTTACAGTCCTTGAAGCTTGTGTATGGGACTTACAGAGGAACTTGTGTTGCTGCATTAGATATAGGTATTGAATTTCACTTAAATCCTGTTGGGCAGCCGTTGGCTCGGTGCCTCTCCACTGGGTATCCTCCGTGAGAAGAGCCCTCAAGGCCCCAGTGCAGGTCTAGAAATAATGAATGCACCCAGTGTCAGGCCGTCTGGCAGCGTGTCACCCTGGCTGATGCCGGGGAACTTATTCTCTAACAGAGAGTTCAAGGGAAGATTCTGTTATGAGCTTGTCTCCTTTGTTTTCTAAAGCAGTAAGCTCTGCTCAGAACAATTTTCATAGAGGCTGCAGTTGTTGTTAACAGCACTTGAATTCTTAACAACCTATTATTGAAATGATTGTATCTCTCTTCTCTCAAAGTCTCTTTCCAAGGTAGGTTGCATTTATTTGACAACAAAATGCTAGGGAAGTAACTGATACTCATTTTGGAAAAAATTCATGAAGTATCTTCTCACTGTTTCCATTTTGTACTTGGAAATTGCCTCATGTGTTAATCTAGTATATTAATATAAATACTATGCTATGCCTCTCAAGTCAAAAGCAAAATGAAAGTATGTGTAACAGAAATGCAATTTTGGTAATGCTCAATATAGTGAAAGCAGGCCCTTTTCCCTAGGTAAAAGAGAAAAAAATTAGGTTGCCTGTGCCCAAAGCAGTCCAGATGGAATCCCAGTAGGCAACATACTAGTGTAAATGGAAGGAGTTCTATTTATTTTAAGCAATGTTCGCTTCACATTTCTGTTATGTTTCTTTGCTTTCCCAACTATGGCATGCTAATATTCAATTACTATGTCTTCAGGGATTTTTAAATTTCCAGTGTGCTTTGTCATAAAGAGCTTCTACATTTTCCTGGTATTAAAAATATGTTTCCTTTTTGACAACACTGGTTTCAAACCACTGCACAATGCTTTTGTTTTCCTGTATGCTTCAATATACTTGAAATATTACATATTCTGCCAAATAAAATACCTCAGGTAGCAAACCATCCTATCTTGTTACATTCTTTAAAGCAATTTATGTAAGCTGTGCTGTAACAACTTTCTGAAGCTGAAAATATAAATCTAGGTTGTCATGGATACACGCATGAGAAGACTTACTTTATAAATATATTATGAGTCTGACAATTTATTTTTAGTACATAAAAGTCGATTAAAAAAAAAAAAGATGTAGTATATAACTAGGGTCATTATTGGTTACTCTGATTGCACTTAACTATAATTTATTTTTGTTCCTGTTCATCATCTCAAAATATTTTTAAACACTGAGGTTTATGTGGGTGTCAAAATGGCTGATGAGAACCCTGGGCTTTTCTTTCACCTGTCTGACCCCCCTTTGCAACAAGTACACCTGAAATGCAATTTGTATATTGTTTACCACCCATTAGAAAGTCAAGCCTTTTTGTCCAACACGGGACCCAGCACTGCTTTCAAATCTGAAGATATTTCAGCCAGCATTTTTCTCTCCCAGTAGTTAAACTGCATACAGTAATTATAACATGTGGCTGGATGACCTAAATAATTCATGGAACTTTCAAGTCAGTAGATACCTTCTGGTATCATATCTTGTATTTTGCACTGCCTTCTCTGCTACATAAGTAGTGCAAGAGGCAATGCCTTGATATGTGGTTTTCTGTTACTGTTGATTATAAACCAGAAAGTTATAAGCCTGTGATGAAAACTGATAAGCCTGTGACTAAAAAAAAAAAAAATAGGAAAATATATTGTTGTGAATAGTTCACAGTAATAAAATAAAAATATACTAAAAAATTATATGCTTTTAATGCTTTTGATCTGTAGATTTTTATAGAACACCAAACAGAGGAGATGCTAGTTTAGAGCTCTCAAACTGGGTGTGTCTTGAAATAGAGTAAAACAAAAGACCAAAGCAAACCCTTAAAGATGATAAATGGAGGATTTCCATAGAATAAGCAAAAAATATTAACAATTCTTTTGAAAGTCACATTTCTTCCAAGAGTACATAAATGTTAATCTCCTGCTTGTTGCATGAACTGTGGTGAAAAAGCAGTCTGTATTTAGAATTGGTGCAGTTCTTTTCATGGAAACATTATGTTAACTAAAAATTTTTGAAAAATTCCACATATGAAAATATACTCCCAAGAGGTGACTCCTTTGAAGTTTGTATCAAACATCAAATAATCTTGAAAAATCTAAGATGTTTATGTAAATATTTATACAAATGTTCATTGTCATTTTCCAGAAGGCTTTTCTTCCAAGAATTTCTGACTTGCTTATGTTTGTCCAGCTTCAATAGTCAGTTTTAATTTTTTCCTCCTCTGAATTAGTTTAGGAGCTGTAGCAAAATGATACATAAATCATATCCATAGATGCTCTGTTCCATTAAGAATCAGAAAGTCTTTTTTATGAGTCTGAAAAATAATTCATGACTTGTGTCCTAAATATAACAGATATTTTATACATAACACAATAGAGGCATAAAGTCTAGTGCTAAGATACCAGGAAGAATATGTTTGTTTCCCTTCTGGAACTAAGACATAAATCACAAAGTCAAAATTTTTGAACTAGAAGTGCTAAAAAGATGAAAGAGAGAGTGAAATCACACAGTTCTGGAGAGAATCTGTCATTTGTTAAGGCTGCCAGCATCACCATTGCTTGATGAAATAGAACATGGGAATACTACATTAGGAAATTGCTATCTCTCAAATTTACTTTCAAGTTCTAGTGGTAGAGAAAGGGCCTAAAATAAAATCTACATGTACTGGTTTTGCTTTTGATTTGAAAATCTTATGGATAAGGATTCATAAGTAGCAGTAGAATTAGTGGAATTGTACAAATCATAGGACTTAAATAACAGAGTGCTTTAAAAATAACTAATATTCTGTGTGTATTGGATGTTACAGGATTGTCTACAATGAGGGCATTAACTTGACAAAGACTTGTTCGATATGCAAAATAAAGCTCCTCCAGAAGCTCCTTCCAGCAGCTCTGTATTGCCAGTGGGATCTGCCCATTTAGTGTTGGTACAAGTGGCTCGGTTTTCACAGTAGTGATGAGAGAGCCATGAGCACAGTGCAGTGTTAGAAAATACATGCTTCAAGCTATTGCAGAGACAATTGCATAACTGAGTGACACTTTTAGGAGAACTAATCCTTTTTCCTTTTCTTTTGCTCTGTTTTCCTTCTCCTGTAGATTCTGCTATTGCTACGTCTGAATAGTTATACGTATTCTCTTTGGAGATGTGGAAAAGCATGGGCAGCTTGTCTACTTAAATAAACGAGTAGTTAGTCTGTCATGAGTAGTACTACAGTTGTGCTCTACCAAAAAAGATAGATTCTTCTGCAGTGCAGTTTTATATTCCAGTTCCACTCTGCTGTCTTGTTTAAGAGTTCAGAACTGCATGAATATGAGACTATTGTTGCTACTCAGTTCACAAAGAAATATTTTTAAATGCCCCTCAAAAGCAATACAGTTTGGGCAGGTGTTTTTGGAGTATGAGTGATGGCTTTTCAAATGGGCTGATTTAATTAATCTATAAACTGTGAAACAGATGTGATGCAACATAAAAATAACAATGACGATTTAATTTCTGATTTCCTGATTTCTGTGGTTTCTTTTGAGCAAGGAACTAAACTGTGCATTACATCTGAGCAGGAAAAGGGTTTAAATCTTAAAACAACAGCAACAACAAAAGGGATTTAAAAAGACAAGCAGAGTTTTTTCTGTCTTTCAAAGAAAAAATACCAGAAAATGTTTCCACCTGATGAGCTATTTTTTTCAGTCATTTCCCAGATATCTACAGCCACAGGATTTCAGAAATACAACATTTACATGAAATATCAGACTCCAGTAAAAAATTGCCCATGATATAAGACACTATGAGAGAATGCCATGTTTAATGGTGTTATATGTGCTTTATAGGTTTGAGTCTTCTGTCAGAGCTAGAACGATTTTTAGTAAGTCAGTGCAGACCATTTCTCTAATTTTTACAGGGATCTGCCTTGGTGCCTTCCAACAGCATCCCCAGGAACTGGTTAGGAAAGTGCAAGCTGAGACTATGGCTTATTTGATACAATTGATGCTCTTTTTACTGTTGCCCTCATCTGGCACTTTTTGTGTCACCCATCTGTTGTGTCTGGGTAGGAAACTAGATTACGGTCTCTGGAGGGCATGAACTACTTTTCTTATAGCTTTGATCAGTGACCAGTGTAAAAGGCCCCAAACTTTGATTTTGTTCCCAGTGTGCCACTGAATGTAAATACACAATAAATGCAACAGATGCTACGGGAAACGCCTATATCACACCATCCAGAGTTTGTTGCTGTCCAGATGTGCTTATAATCATCCCAGTGAAAATGTAGGTGTAAAATTGCAGGTGTTTGTGAGCCCAGGATATAACAAGAACAAGACTTGGTATGTTTCTGTAAAAATAAATCAAACCAAAACCTGTGAAGTGTTAAAAACATACTTGCTTAAGGTGGTCAGCTTGAAAGCATATTTTAAAGTAGACCACAGGAGTAATTTATATGAATTTGAAAAGTGTGATTTTGAATGGTACTTTTTGTTGCACAACTTCGTCCAGATTTGCCATTCCTCCTCTGTTTAATTTCATGAAGATCCCAATCATACACTTTTCCTTATGTTATTCTTTAAAAGAAAAACACAAATTGTTCAGGGGATGCAGAGGATCAGCTGCTCTGTAAGTCGTCTTCCCATTGCCTGGTAGAAGACACTGCTGCTCAAAATGTGTGAGGAAGAAATAATTACAACTCCTGTGCAAGCTTGATTTTCCGGTAAGTCTGAAACTTCTGCAAAGGATTTCCTAACAAAAATTCAAGTATACAGTTGGTTAATTTGTAGCACCTGTGTAATAAGTAGAATTTTAGCTCTTTACCAAGGACTTTTTGCTGTTAGCTGCTAGCACTACGCCTGTTTGTGTTAAATTGGTGTGACAGTCTTCCTGCAGCTGCTTCTGTGGTGCTGCCTGCTGTGTCTATCTGTTCTGGGCCGCCAGTCACTGCGGTGTTTCCCTGCGAATGTGAGGGTGCCCCAGTATTGTATTTTCAGTTCGGTGGCTGAACCATTCACCAGCAGACACTCTTAACCATAATCACTTGCGAGCCAGATTAATTCCTCAAACCGATATGAATACTGGTGCACAGCTAACTGAGCAACTGGAAATGTACTACAGGCAGCACAGGAATAGCTATCTGCACTGATGCATGCTGAAGATGATAAAAACTTAGTGGAAGGGAATTCTCTGGAAAAAAACAGGTGGATCAGTAATCAAACACCGAATGTACTCAACCCTGCAAGTCTGAGACAAGTGGTTGCAGGAGGATTAATCATCAGAGGTGGTGTCTGCTCTAGGGTAAGGCCTTTGCCTCTGGGCGAGGGTTGGGGGGATGCAGACAGGTATGCCGTACACGTGGAAAACATGGTTATTTTTGTTCTCTATAACCCCATAGCAGAAGGCAGTCGAGATTTTTATAGTTCTTTGCTACTTCCAAGGCATAATAAACTACTTTCCAGTTCTGGTGGACTATGAGCTGAGGTGAGAAAGATGCTCTGTTGCATACTGCATCTGTCTGCAGCAAATGAAGAGAAGCACCCTATTGCAAGATAGTTGCAGTGTAGGGTTTTTGTTGAAATCTTTAACAGTCAGGGTACAATGCTCTCTTTCATAAAGTTTCATATTTTTTTTGCATTTTGTTTATAAGATAATCAAGACTAGAAAATGTTCCCATTTATCTATAGGAAAATATTACACCAACATAACTCAGTGTTGTTGATATCTGAGCTGGAAAAGATAGAGAAAATGAGGTTACAGGTCAAAACTGAGAAAGCATTTACACAAAGTTAAACAGTGCAGATAAGAAAATCATGGTTAAGATTGAGAGAAACTTTTACCATAATCAGAAATCTGAATGTTTGAGCAACCTAATTTCTGTCCTGTGCTGGAGAGATTACAGAACTGACAGCTTGCCTACACTTGAAAGTCAATTTAAATTAAGATAGATTGTAATTTAAAATGCAGTATTTGTTTCTAAGTAACAATCAACCATGGATGTTTCTAGTCCCAAAATAAAAGTGTTATATGCCCATGTTTTTTAATGTGTTTCAAAGATAAACTCTGAGGCTGAAAACTGCAATTAAAGAGGAATGTGTGCTGAAATACACCATTCAAGGATATAGCTTCAATAGTTAAGGGTAGGCAGGTTTACAAGCACAAGATAAAACAATGCAAATTATCAGGACTTTCTGTCGGTAGCTGCAGAAGTGAAACCACACATAATGGTTAAGGCTGGTTGTGACATTTCTGCTCAAACTTGTATTTCTGTGTGTATAGTTAGACTTTGCGCCCGCACCTCCACTTGCTTATTTTGGAACTGGGAACAATCTAACAGGGTCTCTAGGAAAACACCTCTGACAAGGGAGCGTTGTGTGTGTCTGCACTGCCCAGATCACCCGCTGTCTTCTCGCAGGTCTCTTCCCCTGGGTCTCTGCAGTAGCTGTGTGCTGTGTCACTCCTCAGGTCTCTTGTGGTCACCCAGATAGGTGCTTTCCCAGGCATAAGCCAGGTGCACACCAGTTAAAGGTGACCTCCAGGTGGCAGTGAGTAGGCATGTATCATATTTTATATTAATCATACAGCTATAAAACTTAACAGAAAGAATACCCTTTATTCTGGCTTGTAAGTCAGCTACCAAAAGCCGTACTTTATAACTACATACAATGATGTCTATGTATGTGCTTGAAGCCATCTACAGAATTGCCTGCATCTAGGACAAATTAATTAATTAACATATAATAGCTATAAAGACATTACATTACTATGTGTATTTGTGTCTGGGGGAGAGAGAGTAATGGGTATGAGCATGTGGCAGAAGACCTGTGAAATACCTAAGCAAAGATAACGACATAAAAAGATACCTCAGGCATGCTGTGAATAGAAAAGATACAAAAGCAGTGGAGAAATTTTAAATTAATTTTCAGTTGAGTTAAGCTTCAAGAAAATCTAGGTCCATAAAGATGTTATGGCAGGCATAAAATTAAGCATAATTTATCCTGACTTCATAGCATATCTTTGTATTCTCTGATTTTTTGCAAAAAATCACACAAAATGAAGGTAGATAAATAAATGGAAATCTGAGTGTGCTGGAAAAATGCTATTGCTGTCATAAATATAGGCTTCTGATGATTGATGTACTCTTCAATATTGCTTATTTACAGACCTGCAAAGTGACTGAGTGTTAAGATGACCAGCACTTTTTAACTATACCTGTGAAATGCTTTGTTAGCTCTGACTTTTAAATACGAGCTTCTGAATTACATCTTTTTTTTCTGTTGCCCTCTTGCTATTTCCTTCACAAACCTAGGAGGTGGCCAAAGGTGTTATGAAGAGCTACTGCCTCTGCTTGAGCATGTCTCTCTAGCATTCCCATGATGAGCACTGCAAGCAAAGAGGCACAAGGGTAGCTCTGTTTTCTCTGGTATTTGCTACCCCACTGGGCAGTGCAAGCCTTTGGGGAAGCAGAAAAGGTGCTTGAGGAGCAAGGAAGGCTTGGCAAAGTGGCACTGTAGCTGCACTGTGAAGAAGATCGATCTTTCTTCTCACATCTGTTGATGTACATGGGAAAAACAGGTGTGATATGGCAAAACTCACCTGCCTCCAGCTGATGTTTGACCCTAGTTGGGCAGCAGCTGCATATAAGAGGTTGCTTTCTACCATGCTGACCAATACACCTTTCTGGTTTCCTTGTCCTGCCTGTTCTGCTTTTCATTTACACAGTGTCTCTTATTTTATAGAGGAATTGTTAACCAAGCAGCATAGGAGAGCAGTGGCTGTGTTTGTCATCTGTAATACCTTTCTGTTAAATGTTTGCTCTCAGGTTGAAAATGTTGGACACTACTGGTGTGCTGAGAGTGGTCTGGACATTAATGGGCTTCTCAACAAGTTTTCATTCTGTCACATTCCCAGAGATGTTAAAGTTTGCTGTATCAAAGCTTTCTAAGTGTATTATTATCACATTGGATAGCAGGAATCTACAAAGTGGTGCTTTTTAAAAATGCTTTCCATGAACAATAAGTTTAAGAAGAACAGAAATCTCTCTGTGTTGCAGAAAGCAATGAAATCTGTCTTTTATTTGCTATGCCTTCCTGTGGTACCAAAGGTGCTCCTTGGCAAGATAGAAAGAACTAGATGTGAATACTGATGGTGGTGCAGTGAGCATGCTTCAGGGACAAAGTGTTTTAATATAACAGTGGCAGCTCTGTCTATTAGCTCTTGCCAAGTAGCATCTTAAATCCTAGTGGGATTGCTACATCTTTGCATCTCCTCATGGGCCTCAGATTGTAAAAGACCTCAGCTGAGCACTTTCTTTTTTCAACAGGATAGAATAAGAGACTCAAACTATGACTTTTTCACTGAAATGATAAAAAGCCCCACAAACCAAGCAAAAATCTCTCCCTGATCTTTCACTATCTTTTTAACCATGTTGTCACAACCTCTGAAAGGTTTTTCAGAGTTTGCCTATTTGTTTCCTACCCCTTCACCATTTACACTTACCAAAAATTGGTGAAGGCTGCTGCCAAAACAAAGAAATCTACCTGACTTTTCTCAAATTTACACTCAAGAGCCACAAAATCTCTGCAATATTGCCTATAGATAAGTGACATACATTAAAGTTAAAATGAACTAAAATGAAGGCCAAGCAGGGATTAAATGATCTATCCAAAGGCATCAAAGGATGTTGTAGTGGAAGTGAAGCTCCCATGTCATGGTAATGTCCTGTTCATCAGAGCTTCCTTGTTGCCACTGACAGAAATTAGAATACTTGCACTCACTTTCTGCAAATACAAATGGCCAGGCAAGGCGCAAGGCCATGGAAAACAGGCCTGTGAAAGAAGGTTGGTGTGTATTAAACACTGCAGCACAGAACAGCTTTTGTCCCTAAGGTACTGTTTGCAGAAAAAGGCAATGATAGAGCTCATCTCAAAGACATGAAGCTCTGTGGAAGCTAGAAGATACATTGGGCTCACTATTTTTAGTTTATTAAAGCTATCTGTTATGTTTGTTTATTGTCTTCAGCTCTGTAGCCTCCTCAGAGATTTGTTACTCTACTCATTGAAAAGAAGGGCAGCATGCTATGATTCCTGTCTTCTTTGTCCCTAGCACATAGGCTGAGCACCCTGGGTTATGACAGATGCCTAATGCAAACCAGACGTGACCTTTCAAGGTAATGATGAGTCTAGTAGCCCCTCCGCCCCTAAGAAATTATTTTCTGATCTTCAAGGGTGAAGAAAAGTTATCAGCATGGCCTGGGAGTGGGGGAGAGGGGAAACATATGGTCTTGGTAGTGTTGCGAGTCTTTGTTTATTATTTGTTTGAGTCTTTTGCTTTCCTTTCGCTATGAACTCCAAAAGCTTAATCATTGGATATTATTGGAAATTACCATGCTGCACACATTTTAAGGTGCATGCTATTTTAAATCAGGGTTATTTTTTTCTGCCTACTTAATTTTTCCTCTTTAATGGAGTCTTAGAAAAGTAATTCCAGAAAATCGTATTTACTTAGTCACGTTCCATTTCACTATCAACAGCAAGGTTTTTTTTCCTCTTTTTGTAAAGCAAATAAATTCAGAGTTCAAGCAAGAAGGCATTTAAATCTGTATAATATAAACTAGCTGACCAGTCATAACCAGGAGTTCATCTGCACAAGTTTTGTCACAAGGAAATGGCTCCTGGTGTTCTACCCATTCTGTTCCACAGACAACCCACGGTCTGGTCTCTGCGCCTTTGAAGTTTTATAATTTTGCCACATATAGTGGGGAGGAACAGGTGGGAGCAGTCTTCTGGTCCACAGTCAGCCTTGCATTATGTTCTGGGACATTATGTTCTGGGCAGAAGACGTTCATATCCAACACTGATGTTGAATAAGAACATTCACAGAATAACTGAGAGGATCCAGTGAGGAGGACTTCAAAAGAAGCATAAAGGTACTGGGCTTCCACTTCAATGCACACAGGCTCTTTCTACGTGGGCTCCAATATGTTGTCTTTGGAGAATATTGAACTATGTGCCAGGGCAAGATTTCCTTTGGAGAGCAAGACTGTGGTGTAAACACCAATCCTTACTTTGTTCCACTGGGATCACTTCAGTGATTTACCTTGGAGGATCTGATGGTATTGGCTGAGGAACCAAGTTTCCCTGTTGTCCCCAGTTTTCTGACCTTGAACAAACCTTAGAAAACATTTCATATTAGAGAGTTTTAGATTTGCAACCTTACTGCAAACCGTTATGGACAGTAATATGTAAACCAGGCAGATTAGCCATGGAAACAATATTTTTCATTTCTTTCCCCTCATTTGGAGAATTATTCAGCTTTTGCTGATGAATGTAAACAGAATAATTAGAATAACTGATAGAGGAGAAAAATCTGTGTGTTATTGGGATTAAAAGGAAATATGAAAATGGCAGTCAGTGAAATCTAGCCAAGTAAATTGAATGTGTGTTTTCTAACCTGAGGTGCAAGAGATTTAAACTTTACTGAGAAGTGACTGTTTTCCTCCATAATCTGAGTAATAGCTGGTCATTACTGCAAAATGAAAAATTCATATTGCTTTATAGGATGTTTCCTCTTGCACTTTCTAACTCTTCCCTCATGTACTCTTCACCCCCCAAAAAAATAATAGGAAAAAGGTATTTCTCCTTTAGCTGGATAGACAGCTGGCATTAAGAATACCTACATTAGCTGGGAAAGCCAGTTACTGCCCCAAATGAAAACATGCTTTGCCATACTTGAATTGCCCCAGCACTGTTACTTCATGTGTTTGCCTGTCTTTAAAAGAATTATTATGCCCCTAGATTTAATATTAAAATGAACTGAATTCTGAACTTGGATTGTTCTTTTTTTTTTTTTTTTCACTAGAATGTGCATGTTAACACTCATACTCTCATAGCACAGCTTCTATCCACTGCCACTTACTGCTAGCGCACCAATACCGTGCCAGATCAATGAAACTATGCTTTCTAGGTCCATTATATCAGTAAATCAGGAGTGAATTATCTTTTTTCCCCTCTCAGTCTTTGCTGAGCGTAGGCCCCTCCCCTCATGCCGGTTTCCCTCTCCTCGCAATGCTTTGGGAAAGAAAGTGCAAGTGCCCCTCCGCTTGCTTTATTTAAATTATCTCCTTTCTCGCCTGGGGAAGCGGAGGAGCGAGGCGGATGGCTCAGCGTGCCGGGGAGAGGCAAACCCGGCTGCTCTCTGAGGAGGGCAGGAGGGAGAGAGCGAGCAGGAGCAGCATCTCTTCGCCGCAGCCTTTTTTTTTTCTCCTGCGGGCTGCTCCTTTCCGCTCCGCCAGCGCAGCCTGCCCAGAGCAGCGGGCTGGTCGCCTCCATCCCGCCGCATTTGGTATGCATGAGCACTGCCGTTCCCACGCAGGAGGTCGCTTTCTTAAGGAGGCCCGGTGGCCGCGGCCGCGCCGCTCGCCCAGCCCACCAGCCCCGTGCCCTGCGGCGGCGCGGGCAGCGCGGGCGGGATGCGCCGCTGTCCGGTGCGCGGCTGATCTCCCGCTGGGAATTCGCGGAGGGTCATGAATCAGACCGATGCTCCCCGGCCGCTCAACTGGACCATTCGGAAGCTGTGCCATGCCGCCTTCCTCCCCTCCGTCAGGCTGCTCAAGGTACGGTGACAGCCCGCGCCGGCAGCGGGGTCTGCCGCCCGGCACCTGTCAGGGGCCCTGCAGACGCCGCTGCTGGAAAGTTAATTCAGGAATAGTCCCAACTTTGCTACTGATTAGCTTCCCTACCGCCTTTAAAACCCCTTGCGGGTACCTGAAGATACCGAAATCGCGTGTCGGTGCTCCGGTTGGCATGTTTGACTGTGGCGAAGGGTCTGTGAGAGGGGTAGAAGGGCAGAAAGGGGTGGTGGGTGTCGTCTGTGCTTCTGTTTGCCTTGTCTTGAAAAAATCAAGCCGCGAACTTCTAGGGATGAAGAAGGAGTCTGTTTCTAAGGCGTGTTCCTTTGTGAGCGGTCCTCTGCTACCTGTTCTTTGGGGTCATCTAGTCCCAAGGAACTACCAGAAGGTCCAATACTACTCAGACCAACTTACAGGTGTAAAGGTTTGTGAGTGGACAAAAATTATCTTGGTTTGCTGAAAGCTGTACATAGGAGCAGGGTCAGTTAACGACTGGCAGTGCAGACAGCGTCAGTGAAACTTTCTCGTGATGATTTTTTCTTTGTTTCTTTAAACAAGTGGCACACTTTTGAAGCTGTTTTTAAATGTGCTTTCCTATGAGAGAATTATTAATTTTTTGAAAAAAATTATCTGGGATTATAGGCAGTGGAGGGCTCTTAATCTCAGCACGCAAGTGCCACTACTACTGCATGTCCCACTGAATCCGTTTTAGAGGCATTTGTAACCAGAAAACGCAACATCTTGAATCAACTGGTCAACAAAAAAAAAGAAAAAAAACGTTAAATCGAACTGAAAAGTCTTCTTTATTCTTGGAACTTCTTAATTAATAGGATTATACAATGAAAATTTAAACAATGTAATCAGGTCCCTTTAGGCTGCTGCACCATTAGTGTGTGTTATAAAATGTTGGATTCATGACACTAGTTGTCTCAGTTGATCTTGGTACTTGATAGTTTGGCTTTGAAATTAATATGCAGTTGGGTAAAACATGGCTACTCTAACAGTGTATTGAAACATAATGTTTGATACAACTGTTTGATTTCATGGAGGTAGCTTCGAAATTAGGTCAGTCCTTACTAATGCAACATATTTGAACAGTAGTGTAGTGTATGATAGTGCACTTTGCAGGCGTTTATTTGATGTATAGCTATTGTGTATGTGAGGCACAAGTGACTATACTGTGAATCATAACAGGTATTTTCCACATCATGAGAGGAAGGGGCTACCCAAGAAAAATATTTCTGTTTCCAGAAGGGAGGTATGTGGTGAGCAGCTCCAAAGAACAGAAAAAAGATAAAACTTAGGTTGCTGGAAAAAACCAAAATATAACTAATAGAGAACAAATCAGAACATGGGGTTGATTCTCTTGCAAAGGCTTTCCCAGCCCCAGAAGCACACATTAGAATATCCATACTCTCCAACTCAGATGTATTTAGGAAAACATAATTTTTCCAAGGTGTGAGAACTCAGAGGGAAATTTTATTATCATCCTAAATACTGGGGAGGGGGGAGGGGGAAGTCTGCAATATTTCTTTTTTGGCAGACAAATGTTGCCCCCTGTGTATGGTTTCTCTTCATTGCACATTGTAAGGGTGAAATACTGCAACCGATTACTAAAAAGCTGACTAAAAATTATTTTCGGAAGATACTGCTATAACCCTTCAGAGCCAGACAGGGTGTGGACCCTGCAGAGTTAACAAGAGCAGGGCAAATAACGAGAGATAAGCAGCCTCTGCACAGAAGGGTGTGTGAGGTGTGGGAGAGACCGTAGCAGAGGAGGTGGGACTCTGGCACCATCCTGAGCTGATGAGCAGAGCTGGTTGATTGGAGAGGGAAATGCTTATATCAGCATTTTCAAGGCTCCCAATCAGCTTAGAATTCTGCTTCCAATATATTCTTCTTATCTTTGTCTTTTGTTATTTGATGTGTTCCAAGAAAGTGATTCATATAAAAGCAGGACCCCGTTGTCCTAATTCCCCAAAAAATACAACAACCAACCTGAAGGAATTCTTCTGTCACGAAGAGCTATTAAGGAGTGTGATAACAGCAGCATTAAATTACCAGATGAGCAGTCTAAATATTTTCCTGTTTTTCCTCAGGGAATTTGAAAATGTTTATGTATACAAATTCCCTCATCAGAGGGTGTCTCTATTATTTTCTGATTTGTATCTCTCTCCCAAAACAAACAAACAAAAATATCTTTTTTTTTCCTTCCCTAAATGAAAGGTGGTCCTGGAAATCCACAAACAGTGGAAGGGCAAGTGCAATAATCTATGCTCATTTTTAATTGCCCTTTTTTGAAATGTATTAAGTGGTCTTAAGGGCTAATGCAATATCATTTCTCAGCAGACGTCCAATAGGCCCTTTTTTATACAGCCTTTCTCTGCAGAGAATGACCTTAATAACAGAGCAAACTTTGCAAAAGCTGATATGTAATGGCACATTTTAATTATTATCTACTTTATTTATGGTTGCCAAACTCTATTTCAATGTACATTGTGAATTTATTAAGAGTAAGAGAATATATAATATTCCTGTGTCTGGGTCACTTCCATGCTTTATTTTAGTCTATCAGAACAAAAAAACCTAGATGACATCACTAAGTTCAAAGATACACTTTTGCCTGAACTTCTAAGGAGAGATAGCAGAGCTTTCCTGTTTTACACATGAAAAAATCACTGTGGCATGACCTGGATGAACCTTGCTAGTAAACAGGACTAACCTTTCAATTAATTCCCTCTCTTCTGAGTGAGAAGTTTAGAGTCCTTATCCTGTGGATGTAAGTTTAAGTGTAGTATTGGTGCTTTCACAGCAATGGATAAACACTGAAATCTAGGACTTACATGGAGGCCTCTCACTCTTTATTACTCACTAACAAATCTATAGGATTGTCTTGCAATAATAAAAGGTGCTATTCAGCAGGTGGGTTGTGCTCCTATTCCGTTCTGTTGAAATGGTGTGCGGTGCTCAGTTGCCCGAACTGACATTTGATAACAGCTCTGGCCACAGCGGCCTCATTTTATTTAGACAAACTGGGATCTTTTGCAGATGCTGTCCAGCTTTCTCCTTGTGCTTTTCTTCCAGGCGTGTGCTTCTGTTCTAACCCATTTCACTAATGCCTTCATGTTTAGGTATGGTTTTATAATCCTATTTTCTCAGGTTTTCATTTTCTAGCAGGCACGCAGATGCTAGGAGCTGTGTTTGAAGTACAGATTAAAACAAATTATTGGAGAACACTTTTACAA
Source organism: Caloenas nicobarica (assembly GCF_036013445.1). Classification (NCBI taxonomy): domain Eukaryota; kingdom Metazoa; phylum Chordata; class Aves; order Columbiformes; family Columbidae; genus Caloenas; species Caloenas nicobarica. The sequence goes on along the minus strand of NC_088284.1, from coordinate 58,347,403 downwards.
CTTATGCCATCAGCTCAGCATTTTTTCCCTTAATAAAGATTTCTTATAGCATGTTCCACGCCGGTGCTTTTTGTAGTCGTTCCAACGCTTAAACATGCGCTTAAACACGCACTAACACAGCATCTAATGCCTTCACATCAGAACTAAGGGGATTAAGAAGTGCCTTAAGTGCATGTGCAGAGAGGGTGGCTTTGTGCAGGGAAGGGAACCCTCCTTCTCCTGAGACGGTCAGGTTAGTTTCCAGAGGTGGCTTTCCAGCAGTCACTTGTCCAGCTCATTTCTTTAAGAGTTCTGAAACTTATTTCTTTGTGTGTTTGGCCAAGATCTTGTTACCTTGATACGTTCTTGTTTATTTTAAAGAAGGTTTAGTGTTAGTAGCAAGCAGTCCTGATCTACTTTGTGCCATTGTTCTAGTTGCAGAAAGCTCTGGTAGTCACATTTTTGTTTGATTTATTATGGAAGAGAGTTTCTGAGTCTCCCCACATCAAAGGTTGCCTTCCAAGAAAGGAAGCCAAGTCCACATGGTGGAATTTAGAGGAAACAGACATTTTAGAACAATGTTGCATGCTCTTAAAAAAATTAATGAATGACATCATACTGAAGACTTCACTCAGAGGACCCTGTGCTCTAGGAAGGATTGCAGGTGTTGCACTTCTGCTTGGGACAGATTTCCTTGTGATACATGCTGTGGGATCAAGGAATGAGCAATACACTAAAAAAAACAAAACCCAAACGAAGCTTAGAGTAGACAGAGGACTGAAAAATAAAGGGTCTGTAATGCACAATGAGCTTAACACCACAGATTTAGAGATATGCAAGCGTAGAAGCACTTTTCAAAATATTTGAAAAGCAACAAATTACCCTGTCCATTTTTTTCTTAATAAGACTACTAAATTTTTTTGTAATGCATCTGAATTGTATGTCAGTAAGCATAAGAGATCAGACACTAAATTTCTTACCAAATGAGAAACTAGATTGCATTTTTGTGATTTCTTAAAATTTGATTGCCCTACCAAGAATGCAAAAGGTAACCCAAGAGAAAACTAAAAAGCTAGGAAATTGTTCATTTGAATGAGATACTGTCTTTTTAAGGGTGACAATATACGCATACAAAATTCTGGCTGTGCTGAAATATGTGAAATAGAAATGTGGACAATATTTCCCCTGCTACAGCAAGTTTGTCTGTGTCCATAAAGAAGGTATCTACAGGAATAAAGACTGGGAAACATGTGGCAGGCTTTATTAAGGTACATAGTGAAATACCACACTGTTCAACAGCTTAAATCAGTTAAAACCTCATTGCTATTTGATTAGCAAAGACAACTTTATTCCAGGTTATTTAAAAAAAAATGATTTGGTAAACTGAATGAAAAATTTGCCTCTCCAGAATGATGGAAGAATGAAATGTGTTCTTTATAAACCAGTACACATTTATGCTTTTGAACCTTCTACTGTGAGAAAAAGTAAGAGAGGAGAAAGCTGTATCTTCTTTGGAGTTGATTTTATTCTTCACATGGATTTGAGGCGGGGGCAGGAAAAAAGGAGTGTTATTAGACTGATAGAATAGTCCTGTTACTCAGGGAAGATACTTCTTTTTTCTTTTAATTTCTTGTAATTGGATTTGTGTGCCATAATCACAAGATGGTAATGTTAGATTATGTTATGGTCTTCAGAAACAGAAGTGCAAGCTTTTGATGCTATTTTATTCACTATCAATGAGAAAATGAGTGGAAATCACAAAGGCAGTCGAAATGTGTTGATTTTTTTATCTCAGTCTTTTGATGTCCAGTTGGCAGTGAGGTTGTCTGGTTTATCTCTGCTTAATAGGTAACGATTGATTCTGATTATAATTTTAGCTAATTTACCATATACACCTTTCAAACTGCAACAAAATGAGAGGGCAGGTTTGCTAAGTTTTGACTGAAAAAACCTGAGATATTTGGAACAAATCCTAATGCATACTGTTATCATTAGTGAGCTGGCACACTAAATTAGTTTCTGAAAGTAATACGCACATTACTGACAGTGAAATGAGGGCAGTAATTTACCTGTGCCTGCACTCAGCTGCTTACTGACTTAAATTGTAATAATGGATGAGCCACCACTACGCTTCCTTCAGGAGGATTTGATGCATTCTGGGAAGTAATGACAGGTCAGCCCTCAGGATCAGACAGCTTAAAACATACTCATGTAGAAAATATTAGTCAATGTAACAATTTTCTTCTAAATTTGCTAATAGGAAAACTAGTCATACCTCTCAGTATGGTGGGATGATATATATGGTATGAAAGATATATGAGGTTTAGGAGTGCATATAAGTTCTGTTCAGAAAGAAATTATTTGATAAACAAACATCTATTTTCCCGCCAAAAGGCCATAGTTATTTCTGTTAGAGTTGTAATAGATGTTGCATGTTTTTGACTCTAATTCACAGATTTTGTGGTGCGCATTATTTATCCTCATGAGCTCAAAAGCCACATTACAGCAAAGAGAAAGATTCTGCTTTCCGTTGCATGTTCTGTTCCTGTGCCATCGCTTTCATCATTCAGGGATGGCAGGAAAGAGACCTGGCTAGGGCATTGCTGTCCCTTTGCGATCTCCTGTTTTATCATCAAGAAATGCATTACACACACCAAATCAAGGGAGAAACAGGTGTTGCAGTGTAGCTTCATGGCACTTTTGCACAGCAATGCTTGCATTTCTCCTGCTCAGTGGTTAGCTGCGTCTCTAGTGCTTCACGTTTTATAACCAGTAATGGCCACCTGGTGAAAACATTTTATAGCTGGGGCTGAAGAACTGATGATATGCCTTTTGGGGCTTGCACATGCCCCAAAGCTACTTATTTCTTGAAGCCATGCTTCTCACCAGTGGTGAGATGAGGTGATCCTTCTCACATAGCATATCAGCATGTTCATGCGTAGGGAATTTCTGACCGATTGTCGGTTAATTTCTTCTGAAAGGGAAGGAAAAGTGGAAGCTGATAATGATTTTTCCTTTTTTATATACAGAAGTAGACACTTCATGTTGTTAATTCTTTGGCGTAGTGTACATTTTTTACGTGATCTAAGGTGAATCAGAGCTTCTTAGTAGTTTGCCTTATTGACTGAATCTTTCCCATGAGCATGACTCAGGTTGGTGACCACTGACTTGGAAGTGATATAGCAGCAAATCAGCTTCCACAAGAAGAAATAATATCCTAATTAAGAAAAAAGAAAGGGAGAGATGAAAATAAAAAGCATAGCAGTAGAAGTCATGTTTCCATGGGATAGCCTACATGTAGAAGAGGTAGACACATCACTGCCATTTTGAAGGAGGAAGCTGTAGCCTATTAATTTCATGTGGAGGGAAAAATGGTTTTGACTTTCAGGTTGGAAAAGGCTGCATGAATGCAAAGTTTCTTCTTTTCAACCAGAAAATTTTAGAAAAAAAATGGCTTTTCTTTCTAGGTGTGCCACCACTATGTGAATGCTTTTCAAAAAGAAGAGAGAGAAAAGGTAGTATGCAGCAGCTAAGGTAGAAAAATACCAGGCTGCTTTAAAGTAAGAATCCTGCAATGGCTACTGGTTTTTATCCTCTTGCACATCTATATTATTTTGCCATGCTTTCCCTAATCCTGCTGTTTTATGAACATCTTTACCTTCATCTTAGAAAATACAGTGAGATTTTTGCCACCTTCTGTGCTGCATGGCCAGTGTACTACAGTGACGAAGGTGAGATATCAGAGAAGTCATCCAGGGTTGTCCATATTTCCTGCATGCAGAAGGACTTCACTCGTAAATAATCTCTGCTTCTCATGAGGCTCAGTCTTCTCAGGCCTGAATACTCACAGGAGGTGGCAAGTGGCCTCAGTTCCCACTGGCCTTTGCAAGAGTTGATAATGTATGAAACAACACAATAAACTTGCCTATCAGAAAGTAAATGCAAGTTTCCTAATTCGTGACTGCATGAGAGATGCTTTACAGTCTTCTTTCCAAATAAATTTTTAAAAATGTAGCATTTTTATCATATATGAACAGAATTGAAAAGGATTAAGGCTGGTTCTGAATAGATGCTATTGTTTTAAAAACAACTGTAAAATGCTACTAAGTACAGAAGTCATGTAAACAACAGGCTGCAAATCCAATTCTGCTTAATGTGTTAGTGGAATCCTGTGTTAATAGCATAAGATTTTAATGTTGTCCTGCATACTGCTTCATATGTTTGAAAGGGTGCCATGTAAAAAATTCAGGCCACAATATCGTAAATGAAGCTGAGATGTTTTATTCCACCTGAATTGCTAACAAGTCTATGCTACAGTGTAAAAAGAAATGCCCTTGAGGCTCTCTGGAAATTTATGTCAAAGCCAGTAATAAGGCATGAAATAAAATCACTTCATCAAAAAATATCTTTCGTCCCCCAAATAATATGATGACATGAAAAACACTGACAAAGTGCTTTTAGTAGTGTCAAGGAAGTAACTGAATAAAATATCAAGATTCTTATGATGTAAGTAAAACAATCATCAGACTGATTTTACATTAATGAGATGGTGACTGAGTGATAACATTGTCTTTCAGTTACCGTTTCCTTTGCCTGTTGTTGGTAGATGCAGTGTGTAGATGTGGTAACTTACTGAGCCATCATAATTGAGAATTTAAGGAGGATGCACCACATTGTTTTGTTACAGAAGGATGCCAATTTCTGAACTTTGTGGTTTACTGAATCAGCATGGTATGTCGCTGGCAGGTCTGTTGCAGTGCAGTGTCACAGTTTCCCAGAACTGGATCAACTAATTACAGGGTACCCTGAGGACCTTCCAGACTCACTTTTGTATGATTGTATGTAGAATATTCTAAGTTTTCTGAATTGCGGAAGGCATTTTCCAGATAGGTTCTTGTTTAACTTTTGGGTTCAGTACTTCAAATTACTGGGTGGTGTCTTATGCAGGAGACTGTATTTGATGAACAGTGGTTTTTTTCTGCCTGCAAATTATCACATTAAAACTGTGAAAATCTGTACAACCTAGCCATAATACTACTGCTTTTCTCATTTTTTCCCCTACATTTCTGCCCATATCCTCACTGACCATTTTCCTGAACTGTATCACTCAAAGCAATTTTCTGACATCTAGCTGTTTAGCCTTTACTCACAGAAGCAATAGTGGTGCCAGGTTATGATGCCAATAATGATAATAAATAATTTGTTTACATGCAATCCAATGACTGAGCCATCCAAGGCTCCCTCTGCCTGAAGGATAGGTAGAACAGGCATCAGGATTGACCAAAATGCTAAAGACAAGCACAGCAGTAGTTTTTGGGTGTGATGGCTGTAATTTTGTTTTGTCTTTGATAGATCTGGTTGCAAAGTAATATTGCTTGGAAGCCAAATACTTTTAAAATTATTCAGTTCAAATCCAACTTTGCCTTAAAAAAGAACACGATGCTAATTTTTTCGAGGTCCTACGCTGTTTTTCTGTGAGAACAGGGTAAATTGAGATACACCGTGAAAAGAGACCTCCTAAAGTTTCTTACTCTATCCTGCTACTAACAGGACTACTTCAATATGCATAATTTCTTATAGGTGTTTCTCTAAGTTCCTAAAGACATAACCCTTATAGTCAATCTTTTACAGTGACTGCATCCATGCCATCAGAAATACTTTTCTGTGGTGTCTGCCTGAATCTTTCTTGCTGCACTTGAAGTGTATGATTTCTTGTTTTGCCCACTATGAACAGAGGGGACAGATGTAGCAGCCTTTTGTGCTTAAAAATTCTTGTGTTGTGTTTGGACATTGGCTAGTTTAATAGATCTGCACGTGACATAATGCTCTTTGTCATCTTCCAATGTAGATTATTAGATTATTAATTCCACTGTTTCCCCCCGTGGAAGTTAGACTGAGCCTCGCTTGCTGCTTTCTTTTTTCTCTCTTTCTCTAGTCTTCAGGTGTCTTACTGGAATGGCCAGCAGGGACCTGAGGGACTCCAGCTCAATCTTCCATGCTAATCCTAGCCCTATAAACTGGGAAAGGGTTGGTGAGGAAACAGAAAGTATCAGATCACTCCTTCATTTCTGTCTCCTGAAGAGACTGAGTAATATTTCTGTTAAATTGCCCACAAAGTCTTCCTGATTTAACTGACTTTACAAGAACGTGAGGTGACTAACAACTATCAGTCTTCAGGGAAAGCATTGAGGGGGCACAGTCACTTTCTATTTGCACAGTAGAAATTTTCTTTTTATTACTTTGTATAGTAATAAAACCAGTTCTTTTAATCGTTGCATTAGCAAAGAAATTTTAAAACTCAATGTGGGGGACAATCAGCATCACGGTACTTATTAAGACACTGAATTTCAAGCATATGTGCTACCTTCATTACATACAAATGAGGAAATCCAATGTTCATGTGGAATACAAAAGTGATTTTGATCCTTCTAACAGAAATTTGGAGGTGGGAGAACAAACAAGGTTTTCAGTCATATCTTAGTGGGAAATATGATCAGGTTATTTTATCTTGATACATGTGATTATTTAAGAATAATGTAAAGATAAAGATATGATCTATCAAGCTGAAAATATCCTGTGCAGTTTCTTATTAATGGTAGCTGTGGGAGCTTTAGCTTATTTAAGATGGGAATAGTAAATTGTTCAGAGAATTGCTTCCCTTTAAAAGACGTTGACTGCTATTACTACCATCCAAGGACGAGGTTTTTCCTTTTGGTTAGTTTTATTTCTTAAGTAGTGAAAATTTCCAATTTTATTTCATGTTCAAAAATTCTCAAGCATTACTAAAACATCCCATGATAAAATGGATGCCTGCAGAGTTAGAACAAATGAGAAGAACTACTTGTTCACCCAGTGTTGCAGTCTGCCAGGGATACAATAGGAAGTCTTTTATTACTGAAACTGAGGAAACTGTTTGCATCAAGTTATCTGACAAATTTAGCACCTTAGTGCCATGAAATCTGTTATCACGGATACTTTCCATTAATTTATTTAGGACTCATCTGAAAACCAATTGGATCAATGGAGACACTTTCACCAAATATTAGGGGGTGTGACCCTTATATGCCAGATAGCAGAGCTTGAAGCAGAACCACTGCAATAGTGTGGGATACATATAATGTACATTATGTTATTTTGATTCAGGACTGGGCATGTGTTCAGGTATCTCTGCTGCAAATAGTTGTGTGCATTACTAATGCTGCAAATTTTTCCCATACCAAATCCCAAGTCTACTTTCCCCTTAAGGTAAATGAAGTAGGAAACTACTTAAAATGATTAAATAAATATGAGTAGCTGCAGAGAAATGTGTGAGACATTTATTAATTAAGTTGATTAGCAGTATAGCATAGAAAAAAATACTTTTTCATTTTCTTTGAGCAATGAGGATATGCTCACTATCTATGACAGTTCTAGCCTTTGTTTGCATTCATGCAATCATAAAATGACATTTTATTACAGTTAAGCCACATTAATGGTGGAGCGTATGTTCCTAGTGCTTTGGAATTGCATAGTGAAGTATTCTACTTTAGCTCATTTTGTGAAATACGCTTTATTTCATTATCAATGTGATCGCTTAATATGACGTTGCTCCAAGCCTTGATAACTAGATTCCTTTTGACAGTAATCCCAACCCTAGTTGTGCTCTTAGCACTTGTTAGTAAATGCTCATTTGAAAGGCAGAGGTCATTTCATGTTAGGAAGGATTTTTCCGCAACGGTGGCTTAAGCTTGGCAGAAGTGGCTGTTAGACCTGAGTTCTGGGGAACACTCTGTTCCTTGGCCTTAGCCAAAGCAAGGTTAATGCTGCAACACTATCTCAGCTAAGCTGGTATGGGTATCCCATAGAATTTCTTTCTCATGCCAGAATGCTATTGAATGTGCTGCATGTATATGTATAGTCTAGCAAAAGGTCTTTGCAGATGAAAATTCCCAGTTTGGAAGCACCTATGATGTATCCTCATGAGTAAAACTAGTATTAACTTCCTCAAAGTTGCTTTTTAATGCCTTATTTTTGTGTGCTCAGAATTAATATCCCTTGACTTTATACTGAGTTTTCAGAAACCGCTGAGGCAACATTCTCTGGAAATAACAGTCCCGATACAACCATAACATTGTGTTATCTTTCTTGAAGCTGGAGGTCCCAGAATCACTAAGATTAGGGACTTATAACATGTCTGTATCAAAACTGCTCCATTAAAATTTTAGCTCTTTCTGGATTTCCTGCTCTGTGTTTCCACAATGCAATAGGCAGTGACCCTGAATTTCACATTTGAGGTCTTCCTCAGATACTCAGATTAGCTGTCATTAAAACCCTTGCTTCCTGCTCTGAGGGCTTTCAAAATGTTTCACTGGGAGGCCACAGACAGCAAAACATAATGCACTTGTTTCAGTGCAAAAAAAAAAAGATTCAGCAAGGAATGAGGTACCCATAATTAATTCAAGTAGTCGATATGTTATCTGAATACTCTGTGAATACATGAATGCTAAAACACATTATGCTTAAAGCACCAGTTATTATTATTATACTCCGCTTGTTTAGATTACGTACGTATTAGTAGAACTCTGTTTGCACTAGTTTTTTTTTTTCAAATTCCATTCATAATAGTGGGTTATTTAAAAATAAAATAATGAAGTAGGTTAGCAACAGATATATTGACAAGATGTTATAAGCAAAATAAAGCAGATGAAAATAGGGAAGTTAACATTAGCACAGTGTCTTTGAACTTCATGGACAGGATAAAATACAAATACATTTTAGAATGTCTTATGACTAATATCAGTTTGTTGCAGCAAGTTTATTTAATCAAGTTAATCCTTTCACTAGATGCTGTTTGCTGTCTGCTTCCTGATCTCATCCTGGAGATAACAGATTACTAGACCCAGATCTGAGCTAAAATTAGTTAGCTTTTCCATGTGTTCTTAGAATCATAGAAACATAGAATATCTTGAGTTGGAGGGAAGCCATGAGGATCGTAGAGTCCAACTTCCTGCTCCTTGCAGAACTTCCTAAATCTTCCTAAACCACATGACTACGAGCATCATCCAGACAGTTGGTGAACTCTGACAGGTTTGGTGTTGTGACCGCTTCCCTGGGGGCCTGTTCCAGTGACCGACCACCCTCTCAGTGAAGGAAGAACCTTTTCCTAATGTCCAGTCTGAACTTCCTCTGATGCAGCTTCATTCCATTTCCTGGTGTCCTATTGCTGGTGACCAGAGAGAGGAGGTCACCTCCCCCTCCGCTGCTCCTTAGAGGAAGCTGTAGACTGGGATGGGGTCACTTCTCAACCTTCTCCAAGCTGAGCAAGCCAATGACCTCAGCAGTTCCTCGTGATTCTTGCCTTTGAGGCCTCTCACCGTCTTGGTCACCTTCCTCTAGACACACACTAACAGTTTGATGTCCTTCTTATACTGAGGCACACAAAACTGCACACAGCACTAGAGGTGGGGCTGCACCAGCGCAGAGCAGAGCGGGACAATCTCCTCCCTCGACCAGCCAGCGATGCTGTGCTTGATGCACCCCAGGACACAGTTGGTCCTTTTGGCTGCCAGGGCACATTGTTGATTCATTTTCAACTTGCCAATAACCCAGATCTCTTTCTGCAGGGCTTCTCTCCAGCCTCTTGTCCTCTAATTTGTCCATATAACCAGGATTACCCTGTCCTAGGTGCAGAATCTGTCACTTGATCTTGTTAAATTTCAAATGGATGGTGACTGCCCGAACTCCCTAGTCTATCCAGGTCTCTCTGTAAGGCCTCCCTACCCTTAAGGGAGTCCAAGGCTCTTCCTAATTTAGTATCATCAGCAAACTTAATGTACATTCAGCTCCTGCATCCACATCATTTATAAAAACATTAAACCATTATTTGACTTCCCATTTGCTATTCTACTCTCAATATCAGAAACAGTGGTAGAAACTGGAGTTCACGGTGGACAGCAGGGTTAAACATGAAGCAGCAGTGTGTTCTTTCAGCAAAGAGAGCCAGCTGCATCCTACACTGTGTTAGGACTCTAGGCAGCAGGAGTCAAGGGAAGTGATCCTTCCCCTCTATGAGATCACATCTGAGGGCTTTGTCCAGTTCTGGGCTCCCCAGAACACGAAGCATATGGGCATGTTGGAGTGAGTGTGGTGCAGGCCACTAAATTGGCCAGGGAATTTTGCACATGACATGCAAGAGAGAGCTGGGTTTGTTCAACCACAGGAAGGGAAGGTGGAGGTGAAATCCTGTTTCTGACTTTGTATACCAAAAGCAGGCTACAGAGGAGATGAAGCCAGAGGTTTTTCAGAGATGCAGTGTCAGGACAAGTGTAATAGAAACAAGTCATCATGAGGGTGTTTAAACACTGAAACAGGTTGTCTGGACAGGCTCTAGACTTTCTGTCCTTGGAGATGCTCAGAACTGAGCTGCATGGGGCCTCAGCAGCCTGATTTAAATGGAGCTGTCTGGCGAATTGTGTTTTCCTGATTTGATATAATTTGCAAAATTGAGCAAAGACTCTTAATTTTCAAAGAAAATGTGCTTGGGTTTACAGGCTTCTCTTCTGTTTTAAATGTGGGCAGAGATATATTTTTAAACACCTTCTTAAGCAGTGCAGAACAGCACTGCAACTTCTGGGCTGTTATCACAGGAGCTTCTTGAATTCAGGAGTTGTTAGAAGAATCTTCTGAAGTTACTATCAGTGCTTGGTGGCAGCAGATATATCAAGGGTGAAAGGTGGCAAACTTTGCAGGTATTCTGTGGATGTGGAGCAGAGTGGTTTATAGGTACACATTACATTGCAATTCTGTCGTGGAGTTGTTTTTTCTGTAGCAGCTCTGCAGCCAAGTGCCTCACAAATTTGTTTGGATGGCTGCTTGTATCACGATTGTAGAAACTGATTTATAGCAACAGGCAGCTTTCAGAAAGTTCAGACAGCCATTGTTTCTCTGACTCTTTAGCATGCTAGCAGTTGAGCTAGCAATTTATATCAGCTACATGCTGTCAAGCTGTTTGTTATCTGTGACCTACTTCATCTCAAATGGAATATTTACTTGTTTATGCACAGTTATGCACAGTGGGGCTATCAGTCATTTCTTTGTCAGGACTTGTTTTGATAAGTCTTTATGAATAAGGCTAGGCACCACTGGCAGCGATGGTGGGGGATGCATCCCAAAAGATCCTGAGGTAGGGTTTTATCTTCAGGCTCTGGCGATCTCCTTCCCAGAGAGAAGTACAGGATCCCAATTGTCAGTCAATAATGAGGTTGTGCTGCTGCAGCTGTGTCCGTAAGGAAGATAGGAAAATGGTGTGGAGGATGAAGAAGGACAAAATGTCTGGGGTCTCGTGTTATGGGTCTCATTGGATGATCCTGCTGGCTACAGCAGAAGCAGTGGTTGATGTGGGGTATGACTGGTAGAAACTGAGGCCTTCTGGTCAAATTAAGAGGCCACAAAACTACAGGATCCAGGTCTGATAGGGGCCCCAGCCACCGTGGCAGGTTAGCCCTGGTCTTTGCAATGGAAATGGCCTCAGTCAGCCCCGAGCTGGAGTGGGCTCGCTGCCCCAACTTCAGTTTCCACGGACAATTTCATGATTCGTTCAGTGAGCCATGGCCATGGAGAGAAGGTCGCAGTCCCCAGAGGCCTGCTCCAGGGCAGCACATGAGGATTTGCAGACAGGGATTGCTGTAGGGGCAGGAGGTGCTACAGAGGCTTGCAGGGTTGTGACCTGCCCCCGTCAGAGCTGTCCTTGAGCACCTGAAGCCAAACCCCCAGGAGGAGATGAAAAGAAGTTGTGGAGGAGGATTGCACAGATGGTTTCAGGCTGGTCAGCGCAATCAGAGCTCAAGGCCTTGGGCAAACCCTTGCACGGAGGTGCAATACTAATCCAATTTCTTTCTCTTTTTTCTTTTTTTTTTTTTGAGGAGGAGGAGGAGGAGGGAAGAACAGGGCACTGAGAGCCGCTGTGGAAGACCTCCCAGTATAACTTAAATCAGTGTGTCATTCTGAATGTTTGCTTCATGAAAGAATTTTAAGCAATCCAGTGAATGGAATTGTCGTTAATTCCCTGCTATGTTTTCCATTTTCTTTAGGCAATTTAAACACCATTATTTGTACAGATTTGTTGTACATGTACACTCAGTTGAAGCATATTTTGGGAAAAAAGCTTTTTAAAATCTGAATTGTATTTTACAAAAAATTTTCCCTTAAGATAAATACATAGTAGAATATTTTCAATGAATAAATATTCCCCCTTGCAGGGGGGGACTAATATGACCTAATTTTCAGGGTAAACCACTAAGCAGCCATTAGACTATGCTTTTTTTTCTGAAGAAGCTGTGCTGTATCTGAAGCATTGATCAAGGTATTGATATGGAAAACAGAAGTAAAATTTTTTCTGCTTTAGTGAAAATACAAATTCAGTATTTTCCCTGCATTCTCAGTCTCAGTGTTACTTTTTCAAAGGAAAACATGTCTAATAGCTTTCTGAAAAGGTTAAGAATTTTTTCTTTAGTTTGGTAGTGGGGCTTATACCCATCAGTTGCTATTTGTTTGTAGGGCAGGCCTTTTTTTTTTTTTCCTGGTTGTTACACATTCTAATGCCTGAAGTAGTTTCCTCTTAAGCCTACTATGTATTAATAAACTAGTACTGTGGAGGAATCACTCACGTCTCACTGAGCTGGAGATATAGTGCTAGCTGTGACATTGCATCTTAGAGTGATAGTGAGTAGAGCTTGAATAAGGCTATAGGATGTAAGAGATAACAAGTACAGCTATTAGTCTTGTCTTAAAAGGATAAGGAAAATAAAATCTGTATCCACCCAAGGTATGTTTGCACAGCAGAGGGTACAATAAGTTTTCAAAAGTCCCCACCCTGTTTATAGCTCCATATTGACATACAGAAACTCACACCTGCTGACTCTAGATGGTTTCAGATGCTCTGGAAGAATTATGTCCCCTTCCTCTTCCTTCCCTCTTCCCAGGAATTGTCCAGAGGCTGTTTTCCTTTTCTACTCTTCTCCTTGGATTTTCTTGACTACCTGGAAGCAAAGTGTCAACTCACAGCCAGTTCTTCTGAAGGATCCTGGAGGATCCTTTCTGCAGTACTGTAGTAGCAACACCTGCATTTCCTTCCACAGCTAGAAGATCCAGTCACAGAATCACAGAATCACAGGATGGTTGAGGTTGGAAGAGACCTCTGGAGATCATCTAGTCCAACCCCTCTGCTAAAGCAGGTTCACCTAGAGCACACTGCACAGGAATGTGTCCAGCCAGGTTTTGAATGTCTCCAGAGAAGGAGACTCCACAACCTCTCTGGGCAGCCTGTTCCAGTGCTCTGGCGCCCTCAAGGTAAAGAAGTTTCTCCTCATATTCAGATGGAACCTCCTATGTTTCAGTCTGTGCCCATTGTCCCTCATCCTATCGTTGGACACCACTGAAAGGCATCTGCTCCCATCCAGTCAAATAATTCCACTTCTGAAGCATGGAAGATTAATCACTTGTTAACCAGCCAGACAGCATAGGAGTTATTCACTGGTTTTTCACCATGCCTTGGGCATTGATGATGCTTTGAGCTCTGCTGTTTCTTCCCTTTGGCACATGACAAGTATTTGTTTTGTGAGGACTGAAAGCATTTTAATTAGAAGTAATTCAGCTAAATATAGAGATCTACAATATACTGCAGGTCGGATCATATGATTTATTTTCCAAATGGCTTTGAATTCTTTAAAAATATTAGAAATGGATCTATTTTTTAAAATATTTTCTCAACAGGAGGTGGAAACAAAAACTCATTGCAGTGAATTAGAAGGATGATTCCCTCCTCCATATTTGAATGAAAACAAAAATAGAGAAATATTATTTTTCTTACTAAATGTATAGTCTGTTGTATGACAAAATATAGCAGTTTTGGTCCAGTTCAGGTAAAAAAAAAATTATTCTTAATCAAGTTACTGTTTAGATCATTCAGTGTATTTAAATATGATGTGCTCTCTCAGTAGTCATTGTTCCCATTGACAATTAGATGTTAAGAAATATGGTATTCATGGTTCTTAATCTTTGTTGCAATTGCACGATGATACTTGTAATGGAGCTGAATAAAACAAGATGCCATATTTTCCATACCCAGTATCTGTGCGTAAAGAAACAAATAAAAAGCAGTCTAAACAAAATGAGTTTAACCAAAACTTTAATTTTGTCCTAATCTTGTAATTGCTGCAAGCAATTACCTGTTAAAGGAAAAATAAGTAAGAGAAAACCATGTCACTATCTTCAGAATGACTTTTTGTTGAGAAATGGTTACACTACCCCAATAAACATGTGTTAATAACCTGGTATTGAATACTTGCCTCTTTGTCGTACCATCAAGTCCTGACATACTTCACTGAAGTACACATACAGACAGCACGGAGGCCTACTGTATCAGAGAACATGCATTGGTTTAAGTTGCAACCTTGGCTGGTTTAGGCTCAAGTGGTAGCATGCCATCTTTTTATTTTATGGTCTTTGCAGCTTTACTGACTGGAACCATATAACTGCAAACCAGAAATTAGGGGAAATCAGGCCCAGAATTCTGCCTCTATCCTTTTGTAGACTCTGGCTTGCCTTGACCTATGACACCAACATTTTGCTATGGTGCTGGCATATAAAGCTGTAAAATGCATGATGTAAAAAAATGAATGATGATTTGAAAATAATGTCTAAGGACAGTTTCAAGGCTAACACCAAAGTCGGTATTTTTTTTAAAAAATAGATAATGCAATGCATAAGAAGCGATATATTGATTACTTTTCTTTGTGCCTGTATATGTAATATAAATTATGGTATTTACTCAAAAATATAAAACAACAATGCATTTCTTAATAAGCAGATAGAGACAAAACCAAAACACCTGCTAGTACCAAAGTTTGGCACATATTTGAATTCTTTTCATTCATTCATGCACTTTAAAAGATTTTTCTCCAAATTAAAAATAACCCATCATTTGCTATGAGTGATAATGTCTGCTTCAGGAAGCTGAAGTGTAAGGATTGCAGACTAAAATTAAGGTAAAATAGTAAGCCTGCAAGATAAAACAGTTAGAAGGGTGATGCTGAATTAAATATGATAGCTGTGTAAACACCATTGCATACATTTTTCATCTAGAAAATCTACACTGTATAAAATCTGCTCTATTCATATGGTAATATCTCATATTCAGAGTTTCTGCCGCAGAATAGGAAATGTTTCTGCATCTGCAAGATGGATTTTTACGAAGTAGATTCAGCTTTCATTTCTTATTGTGAGGCTGATTATTGTTGCTTGATATAGATCATTTGTGTAAGTGTGTACAGTATTTTTGTTACTTATTCAGTTGTCTGAATTTTCATAAGGTAATAATGTACCAACAAAAAAAATGAAGGTATCCATTCCTTTTCCTTTGTGGTATTAGTCTATAAATTTAATTTGTTCTTGATATATAGATCTGGAGATAGGGAAGCTGTCTTTATTCAGAATAGTATTGTTAGTCTTATGCATTTGTGTGGTGTCTTTGAACATGGCTGGACCTGGCAATATTCCAGATCAAAATCATAAATTCTACAGAGATGATCGGAAAAGGTGCTTGTACAGGCTACACTAAGACCACACTCAAATGGCACTGATGTTTCAGACCCTATATCTGGTCTATACGCAGTTCTGCTAAGATGTAGTGCCTTATTTTGTAGAATTTATGTGATCAATCTTTGTGTACTTATATGCAAATAATTTATGACCAACAGAAAACTTTCACTTTGAGCTACTAGTGAAAAATGCCTCTCTCACAAGTCTGCTATGTCTTTTCCAGGAAACGTGGTATCATGTTTTCCTAGTGGACTTCCAACATCCTTATCTGTTTGGTGCATTAAAGTATATATAGTACTGAATTCACCTCAGTTGTGATTGTTGCTTGGGTGTTGAAAGTAGCAAATACAGGAAGGCTCCCATGATCTTTTATGACGCGAGACTCAATTTTTGAGAGTGAAGCAGTTTTTTTCAGTTCTCTTTTGAATAAATCTAGTCTATATATAGTGCTAGTGATCTCAACTGGCAAGGTTCGTAGGTCCTTGGTTATTCATGCACTTCATTTGTATGATATGTGCTTCAGCTCAAATCAGCTGGCAGCCCCAGCTGTGCTAATTGCACACTGTTCTGGAGACTGGCAATGATTCCAGTTCATTGGGTTGCATATAGCATATGAAGATACAGTTGACTTCTTCATTATCACCTTATGGACCATCATGAGCCATCCCTTGAAGAAAACCATTTTGTTTGATTGTCTTAGTTAAAACCCCACAATGTGAAGATTTATGACATCCATTGACAGTTGACTTCTGCCTTTGTTATAAGAATGCAATTCTCTGCAAATCCACAAATTTCTATTGTATGACACATTTGCTTTTGTGTGGAATGGTTTACTGTTATAGAGCACCTTTTCTGTCTGGATAACTTGTCTTTTCAGGTTATATGCACTTTGTTGCACACTCACAGTTTGCATTTTTTTCCTGTAAGGCCTGCAAAACAGACATTACTGCTTGCCTACTGTGTAACATGAGATCTAGAAGGCAGATTTTTGTCCTTGGCATGACATCACAGTTCATTTGCAATAGAAATGTCGTTATTTCGTCTGATCATTATTTTGTCTGTGAGACTTACCTCTTTTGGCTTCGATTTCTGAATATTAATATTCAGCTACTAAACCAGCATTAGGTTGCTTTGTGAACATATGTTGGATATCATGAGCTTCATTTGAATATAAAATGCTTGGCTGCTTCTTCTGTACATAGAGTGTATGTTCTGTTTATATTTTCTGGCACTATTTTTTTCCTTTGGATCATTTTTCTGGCACGCAGCTTTTTATTGTTGTAGTCCTCAGCAGACCTGAACAGAAAATGATTTCCTTATCCTGCCAGAAGCACTGAGATTTCATTAATTCTTTCCTCCTCCAGAACTAACTTGAGATCACCACCCCTTCCACTGATGACTTCTGAGAAACATAGGAAACCTCAGTTCTAAAGGTCCTCTAGTCAATATTAAATTATTATGTAATCTTTCTTTATTGTGTGTTCCAATAAGCAACTACTGGTAAATTCCTGCAGATTATCCAGGTGAGGTCTTAGTAAATTGCAAATTACTTTAATGAAATAATTTTTCTTCATTATAATTCAAACACGACGAATTTTTAGGATAAATTTTCTTTTTATTTAAAAAGATAGGATTCTTACACAATTCACTGATCAGTTTGTACATCAGTTAAGAAAAAACTACCGTAAGATATTAAATACTTTGAATGCTTTTTAATTTCTTTTCCATTTGAGGTGAACTTGTATTTCAATAAATATTCCCTTTTAGGGGATCTTTGCCAATTTCCGAAAACGAAATTAAATTCTCATTAATTAAATGCAAATTTAGAATTAGTAAGTAATAACCAGTCAGTAGTCTAGGGCCTAGTTCAGTTTAGGCAGAGCAGAGAGACCAGGCCACAGGAGTTTGCAGGCATATTACACAAGCCTTGTACGTGACATAGGCTGCTTATTTTTTCTTTCACCCAAGTTCTGTGCTCGCTCTCATCTTGATCAGCATTTGTTTCCTGTTCAACAAAGAGGAAAGGAACAAAACATTTAACTTTGCATAAAATGGTTTTTGTTGATTCTGTGAGGTGAAATGACTGTATTTTTCAGCTTCTATGGGGAGCCAACTTTTAAAATTAGGAACTAGGGACTATCTAATTTCCTTTTCTTTTTTCTTTTTTTAAGGATTTCCCTCAGGAGTGCTCTACATCTAGCCCTGCCTGCTCTTATGTTTTGAAACTGGTGTCTGAGAACGTCTCCCAGGTGCCCATGACACCTTTTTTTGTAGCACTGAGCTAGCAGCTCAGCTGAAGGGCCTCCTTCCTTCCTTCCTTCCTTCCTTCCTTCCTTCCTTCCTTCCTTCCTTCCTTCCTTCCTTCCTTCCTTCTGTCCTTCCTTCTGTCCTTCCTTCCTTCCTTCCTTCCTTCCCTCCTTCCTTCCCTCCTTCCTTCCCTCCTTCCTTCCTCCCTTCCTTCCTTCCTTCCTTCTGTCCTTCCTTCCCTCCTTCCTTCCTTCCTTCCTTCCCTCCTTCCTTCCTCCCTTCCTTCCTCCCTTCCTTCCTCCCTTCTTTCCTCCCTTCCTTCCTTCCTTCCTTCCTCCCTTCCTTCCTCCCTTCCTTCCTCCCTTCCTTCCTCTTTCCCTCTTCAGGTATTTCTTTATTTCTGCAGACACTGGTGAAAATCACATGCTTCCTCTCTACCAAGGAAGCAAATTTAGTCTGCATTATTAGCATTTTGGATACACTCTGTATTGTAATTTCCTTTTAGTGTCAAACCAGCCCAATATATTCTTGCTTCCACCTCTGAACTTAACACTGTGCTCATATTAGTACAGAAATTAGTACTCTGGGCAGTGCATTTCCAAAGAATTATTGCATTTCTTGAGCCTTTAAGTTCTTCTGGCTGTGCACGATGTGCCTTCGATTACTATCAGCAGCATGCCATGATTTCCAGACAAATGCATTGTTTTCATGTCTTATTATCTAAATGAGTTATATTCCATTGACTGTATACATAATTGTCTGAGAAACTATTTCATGATGAAAATTTCTGTAGTCTAATAATGTTTCTTTTGATTTGGGGCTTTTGCTTTCTTCTTGAGCAGCAGCAGCATTCAGAAGTGATGCTGATGGAGTCACTGGGCACGTTGTTATTGTTGCCCTTATTTGTTAGTTGTGTCAGTACAACACATCAGTCCTTGTTTTTTTAAGTTTGAACCTGATTTTGAAATGCTTCTGAAAACATAAACCCAAATAGGCCAGGCCGTTCATTGTCTCACATGAGCCTTACACACCTAGCAAGTCAAAAACTTGTTTGAATATAGTGCAGCTTCATGACAAATACATCTGATCAGCTTAATTTTAAAACAGCAGACTTTTAGACAAGACTTCTTTTGACCTTTCTTCCTTAATCTATTTTATTTATTTTGAGTACAAAAGATGAGTGCACACATATACCTATATACTCTGCAGTTTACCAACATGTAAGTTCAATATGTAAATGTAATTCATTCGCTATGCATTTTATTAGTAGCGAAAATGTTATTACCAAGAAGACTAAGACTAGATAAGCAATGAATAACAGATGCTTCTCTCTCTCTCTTTAAATCACCTTAAATTGTGACCTCAGGAGGATCAACAGCAGTGCTGGTATAGACAAGTAAGCATATGGCAGATGTTACCGTGATTTTGTTAGAGCAGTTAATACTAAGACATCACTCAAAAGATCCTGAGCACAAATTGTTTCAAAGGGAGAGAAGTAGAAAGATAGGTGTATCTACAACGATGGCTTTATTTCCATATGGTTTTCAATTATTTTTTTTTCTTTCGAGTAGAAGTTTTTACCTTTCACACTTTTCCTTTCTCTTCTATCCTCTGTAAATCTTCTTGTTTAAAAATAAGAAGACCCTTCACTAGAATCTATGTGAATTCGCTCAAGCCATCTACAAATACATACAAATATTTCTTCATTGTGCTGCTGCAATACATGACATTTGACCTTCCGGTGCCCTCTTTGAAAAAGTAAAGCCTTGAGGACCTGAGGCCCTTAAATAAACCTGAAGGTGATCAGTGTGTTTTTCTATATTCTCACAGGAGTGCAGAAATGACACTGTAGCCCAGCATTAGAATGTATGGACAAGGAGATTCTACCTGTGAGTGAGCTACCTAGTTGGAGGCAAGTATGAGCATGCAGACATGTTTTTCTGCGTGTTGCTAGAAAAATGAGAATTCTGTAAATACCAATTTCTTGGAAGGAAAGGTGCTAGCCACTGGCAAATGCTGCTGCTTCTTCGTCTGAAAAATACTGGAGGTTCTTGGGAAGAGAGGCAGTGATTAAGGGCAGTCTTGCAGTGCACACCCAGGAATGCCACAAAGCTGAATTCTTAGGGAATTCTCCAAGTTTTGAAGGCTGGGGTTTGCAGGCAGGCATTCAGATGCAGTTCAGCATGCTAGCTGTTTTGTTTGAACACTGACATTGTAAAAATGCATGAACGCTACAACTCAGCAGGATGCTGTTGCGACAGGCACTGTGCAAACATAATATACAAATGAGTCTAAAATTATTGCTGTGAAAGCATCAAGAAAGAAACAGAGATCAGTGCAGAAACTGGGTGTTTGTATAACCCCTACTGCAAACCAAGTCACAGAGCAGCACAGCTGAGACCCTGCTGCTTCCCCTGCTCGTCTGAAGAGTTGGTGATTTCTGGATCTGTGGGGCATCTGTGCTTGTTTCCTGTGAGATTTGGAGCTGGCTGCAGAACTGATTCACTTAAAAGTACCGTAGCAAGGGTTCATCTCAAAATAAGGACATTATACATTAATTTTAATATATTGCAATTCTTGAACCATATTTTAATGTTCATTGTATTAGTACTGGTCCAGCATTAGCAGTTATTATGGTCACTGTGCTGTTACATGCTATTAAAATATTTTGTTTAGCGTCTGCAGTGTCTAGTTATGCTCTCTCTGTATTTTAAATCCTATGAGGGACAGCTTCTTTGTAAGTTCATAATCTTGATGGCCTTGAAGTCAATTTGTTCTGAGTTACCTACAAAGAGATTTCCTCTTCCACAGGATAATAATAATTTCAGGATCTCCGCCAAGTTATTTTATTTCTTTTCAGGATATAGTTTTTTCTGCTGAGCTAGCTTCTGTTGTAACTATGGTGTATCTATAGACTGTAGAATAAAAGGCAAATGTTCTCAGAACCGTCTGGTATTTCAACTTGTTGAGTCTCTGGTGCTCCAGTCTTTCCTGGTGAAGGCTCTTTTCTTTGAATCCCATCAAATTTCCTTTAATGTTGATGTTTATGGCAGTTTAACTTCTCAGGTTAGGCAGACTCATGTAAATACTGTTTTTGATATGAAAGTGTGGGATCTTTTCTATTGCCATCTTTCACAAGTAGCTACTCTTTCTTGTAAGTGGATGAGTTACAGAAGTGCTAGACGACACAAGAAAGACTTGTGCCTCAGGGAGGATGTAATCTGGAAATAAACAAAACAGTGGTGTATTTATTTCACCTATTGGAAGACAGAATGATTGTGTGTCTTTTCTGAGGAGAAAAAATGTTGATTTGCAATTTAATATGTTCAAGGCTCTATGAGTTTGTAGCACTGACTTTGAAATGTAAATACAGTGATATTGTCATTGTGTTACCTGATGAGAGCAGCCCAAGTATTTTGAATATTCTGATATCAGCTTATCAAACAACTACAAACTAAGACTGGAAGATCTCTTGTTTTGTGCATGCAGAATATGTAGATCAGGATTTAAAATACAACTTAAGTAAATTGTACTGAAAGAAGTGTACCCAAATTGTGATTTTTTTATTGTTACTCTTGAATAAGTAGTGAATGGCTCCATTTCCAATAATTATTTGTTTGAGATCAAATGTAGGATAGAATAGTTTTCATAGCTCTCAGATATAAGGAAAACTGTACAAAATATCCATAGTAATAGAATTGATATCGCATTTAAAAGGTCATCAGTTTCTTTCTGGTATCAGCCTAAAGCCTGTAGCCAGTAGTCTTTAAGCAACAATCATCTCTTATCTCCCAACAAAATTTGACAATACTTCTTTATATCTGCCGAGTTGCCCAAATCTCATGTATGTTCATAACAAATCAGAGATGAAAAGTTTATCCTTCATGTATATGTAGGATGTAGAAACAATATAAACAAGCATAAAACAGTCATAAATCTATGCATATCAAATTCAAACATAGCAAGCATCTATGCTTCAATCATAGCGAGCAGCAAAACCCTCAGAATATCAGCATTGTCCACAAAAAAGGATTATCAATGAGTTCAAAGCACTGGGAAGCTCTGCAACAGCCTGTAAAGATTCATCAGGGTTGGCTGAAAGCAGATTTTTGTTTTCCTCCATTGAAATGTTGTGGGCTTCACCAAGTGCAAGAAACAAGGTAAAGCAAACTCAGAGCATTTTCCTCCTTCTGAGGATTTTCTGTCCACTGTCATTGCTCTAGATAAATAACAAAACATAGTACTACAGTCGCATCTGAACTGTGGCTTCCTCTAGGGAGATGTCATCTGAGAGTACCTGTAAATTTATCATAAAGGAAGTCATTGCTTTCCAGTTTCATGGTACAAGACAAAGGTTTCTCAGAACTACATTCAATTTTGGAAGTTACTAAATGGATAAAAGTTATACTACTTTTGTTAGAAAGTGACATATTATGACATCTTTTGGGCACTTACAACTTACCTGTGATAACACGTTAGTTCTTTGACAACACTAATGCAATGTCAACAATTTCAAGCAAATTTCATACAAATATAAGGATGATTTTTGTTCTAGGAGTCAGTTGTTTTCCTGTTCGTATACTTACAGGTGCATGAAGTAGTGATATTTTAATATATGCTCTTTAATTATCATTTTGAGCTGCACAGGATTTCTAGCAATATTGAATTTATTTTTTTTATTAGCATTTTCAGTAGTCTTTCTGGTGATACTTTGGTGTGAAGCCAAAGCAACCGGGCTTCCTGAGAACACAGGCTGTATTACCTACATGGCTCTATTTCTTCAGTGATGGAACTGGTTGTGTTCAGGGAACAGATGCGCCTCGCTGTCTTTTGAGCTACTTTATAAATGCAACATTTGGTAATTTTAATTTAGGTGTATGAATATGAAAACTGACTCCTTACGAGAACACCTTTTTGTTGTGGAAATGGAGAAAAGTTATTAAAAAAATCCCACAGTGCATAACTAGATTTCAGAATGAAAGGGATTGATTTTCATTTTCTACTGCAAGAGAACTGTAATTTTTATGTAGGTCACAAGTCTTATGATTTTTTTATTTATTTATTTTTTAAATTACCGTATGCTGGAAAGGAGAAAATTGAGAGTCATTGGTAAGATACCAAATAGCTGAACAAAACTTGATATGAGATTTAGTTAACAGGAAGGTGTTTCTGATGAAAGCAAGGGCTGATCTCCTGATTATTCAAAGGTGTGTCTCAGTTATTCCTGCTGGATCTGCTCCACATAGCATAGGTGAAGTCGTGATTGGACCAGGACTTAACCCTCTTACTTGTAAAGGTGAGTTACTGCGATATCTGTCTACAGATATGTCAGGAGCAAAGGTGGTAGCAGGGAGGAAGGCAAGCAGCTTCCAGAAAAGTTGTATGCAATCTAGTAGGGATACAGTGGTGGTAGAAATTTTGGATAAACTGAAAATCGCCTTTTCCCTGTTGGTCATCTTCCCTAACCTATCAATTTTTCCTCATGTATGAACCACTGCCAGTGTAGCAGTGAAGAATGCTGATTGCTGAGGAAAGAAGCTATTTAAATGGAAAAGAAAGGAAAACTCCACTCATTATATGCCATGAATTATTCATTCTCTATGTGCAAATCTTTGTGTTTCCATCTATCAAAAGAACTCTATTTTTATTTAATTGGCTTGTATTATGTATTATAAATCTGTCTGCTCATTAAACTCAGGCAGAATTACAGTGGAATTTAATACAGCAGTAGCTATTAATAATCCTCAGAATTTAGTGCTTAGTATTATCCCAACTAATGCCTACCAGACAGAATAATGGTATTTTTACAGTATTAAAAAGTTGTAAAACATTATCTCAGTGTTATTCATGCTAAGAACCTCGTTTGCAAAATATCCAGAGTCTTTCCACTCCTGCTCTGCTCAAATGTGTGTTCACATCTTCCACGAAGTTGTGAAGAAGGACAGGATTTTGCAAACACAACCGAACACAGTGGGCTGTACTGTGAGCAGTTGTACTAAATTCTGGTGGTCTAGGGTTTAAGTGGAGCCAAAAGCCAGACCACAGCTGTTAAGACCATGAACGATCAAACTTCTCATTGGAACTGTTTCACTTTGTACAAATATTAATTTGCTGTCATATGTTAGGGTGACAGGAGCAGTGTTTGAGTCAGGACACCAAAATACGGACCCTGGCATCTCTTTCTGACTTATGTGGGAGGTACCTTTGTACTTCTGAAAAAATCTTGGGTTTAAAAGAAAAAAAAAAGAATGAGAGTATGAATTCTGGGACCATCAAAAGAAGACAGCATGCAAATGATAAGGAAAAAAAAAAAAAGGTCAAAGATTATTTTTAAAAGGAGAAGTTGAGGGAAAACTGCAGGAAAGACAAGGCATTGGAGTCCAAGTGAAAGACCTGAGCAGCCTTTTTTTCTCTGTCATGGGTACAGGGAAGAAAACGTAGACATGCAAGTCGGTATTGTGAGGAGAACATGTTGAGCATTAGCTCTCTTCCAGGTGTAAAAGAAGTTCCAAGGCAAGCTAGGCTGAATGTTGCTTTTAAGTTATGTTTTTTCAAGCTTCCTTGGTCCTTTATTATAGAAATTCTTGCTTCTCCTCCTGCCCCTTTTTCCTTCACTCAAAACCTAATGGTCATGTCATTTCTCACAGAAATGTGTAAAGGTAGTGTTTGTTATAAATATATGTTTTAGAGAAAGTTAGGATACTTTTTTTCTTAAATTACGAGCACAGAAATCTTGGTGATTTTGTTCCCAACTGAAAAAAAAAAAATCCCAAACACATAGAAACAGGAAGGAAATTTTAAATGTTTGTTTCAAGAATGAAAATTAAATCCAGACCCAATGTATAAAAAGCAGCTGGAATTAGAAATGAACAATGCACTGCATTCTGCAAAAGTGACCTACATGTTACTGTATGCATCTTTCATGATCTCTTATAGCATACAAAGCATATGGCAGCCACCAATACTGGAAAACATCCTTCAGTCAGCCCACCTCATTTCTGCTGATCTCACCCATATTTTTTTTTTTTTTTTAAATTTTTTTTTTTGGAAGGCAAACTGTATTATGTAAAAATTTTTCGATGTTTCACTCTCATTCTTTCATGGCATTCTGAATAACACTTAAAAAGATTCTGTGCATCTTATCAAAATATGCTTTCCACCTTCATTCCTTTCCTTTCTGTCCAAAAATCTTTCTCTTCAAATAAAATCTTCTGTCTCATTTATCATCATAGACTCCAAAAGGAATATATATTGTGTACAGAACCCTTCAGGGAGAGAGGTTCTCATAAGTGTTATGACATTTGAAATATTGTTTGAAATATCAATTCCCATTAAAAAATGCAATACTGAGCACTAATCGACTTACTGGCCAGCTTATGGGTTGAAGGCTGCAGGTTGTGGATATATATGTACATGAGATGTCTTGATAACTTATTGCTACCTGATGCCTGTGGGGGACTCTCCAGTAGTGTTCTTCCTCTCACAACAAAGGTACACGCACTGGAGTAACATCTGCGTCTCAGCCACTGAAGGGGTGCTGCTTCCGCAAGGCCAGCTTTGCTTGGATGCTCAGGGAGGTAAAAGACACTGCCCAAGTTTTATACTCCTTTTTTTCACTTTTGAAGAAACTGGTACCTGATCCACTAGGATGCCAGTGTTGGTTATAATTTACAGTACTTATTCAGCCAGCACAACAGGGCAAATACCCTGTGCATCGGATTTGGGGGGAGTGAAAGAACTGTGTGAAAGAACTTTTATGCATCCGCAAGTGGATTACAACACCTCTGTGGCGCGGAGTACCCAGAGGATCGCTAGTGCTGCAGGTAGCTGCTCTTCTATGAAAATTCTTGTATACATTTCTAGGAATGAGTGTTTAGCATATAAAAATCATGAAGGGTTGTTAATAAATGTCCATTTTCCTTTCTTTCATTTTCGTAAAATATGTGGCCAGCTGTTTGCAAAGTGAATTGTGCTGAAGGTTTGGGGCAGGGAGTGAAAGTGCAGCACAGATGTCCTAAACAGACTTGAGCATAGAGAGGCTTAAGTTTCTGAGATCCCTTAACCTGATGATGTTAATCCTTTGGTAAAGCTAATGTATAGCTTCTCTTCTTGCAAGCACACCTTGGGTTTGTGAAAATTTTCCTAAATATTGAAATGTATTGTGAGTCTGAACAGAGAAAGAGAGGTGCAAGTTGTTACATATGAAGGTAATATGAAGTATCATAAAGCAAACGCATGTTCCAAACATCATCCTATCTCTGACAGTGACTAATGCTTCCTCCTTTATGCAAATGCTCAAAGTATCCTACAGAAGATATTTATGGAAAAGTTTCAGCTTTAGCCTGATCAGTAAATGTTTGGCATATTTGCAGAAGCATAAGCATGTGCCTGTGCAGCAACCCCATCTAATGGAACTGTGAATGGTAGCAATATTTTTAATTATGTCTAATCCTAATTTATTTCTTGTTTTCCATATTATGTGGAAGTAAATCCTTTTCATTAATTATTCCACAAGTTGATTTCCTTTTACTGGATTTAAATTTCACTGAATATCCCAGTGTTTTTCCAATTTTCACTTACAATTCATGATCTTTGTAGAAATTTATCTTGATCTCCTCTTTAAAATAGTTTAATGTTCAGTCCTTCATATACACAATATGTCCTTTCCATGCTTAGTTTGTCAGGTATACTGCAATTGGGTTTTTTAGAGTACATTAAGAATCATATGAGAATCAGAAACAGTGAGCTACCTGTGTTGAAATTGTGTCCTTAAGCTCATCCCTCACTATCCGGCCAACACAACTACTTCTTTTTATAGAATTGACTAACCTTCTCATGCATGTTTATCTGAGTAACTAGGATTTCTTACAAAGCTAGTTGTCGGTGGCTTTTTGTTTGGTTGGTTGGGGTTTTTTTGTGTGGTTGTTGTTGTTGTTTGTTTGGGGTGTTTTTTTGAGGGGTGGCCTTTTTGATTTACGGCTGTGCTCTACTTTGATTGTGAAGCAAGTTTGCTCCACATATAGTTCAGTAATTCTTACACCATTAGCTGAAGGTAGGGCACAAGTCATCCCTTACTGAGGTGAGTGGGTTGATTTTGAGTGAGTTTTGTGCATGAAAGTTACCTCTGTGACCATTATTACTTCCGCATGAGAGGTTTTAGAGTCAGATCCACAAAGTCCTTGAAATAGCGTTGCGAAGAGTGAGTGTCATTACAAAATGTCATTGCTGCCTCCTGCACATACACTTATATGGGTGAAATGTGTTACATATAAAGTATTTCCACATATTCACTTCTAAAACAGGGATTCTTCTCTCCCCTAGTGTGAGCCATTGTCAGAAGTAGCGAGGAGGTAGTTTCTGGTTTGGAAACACAAGAGACAAGTGTTTCCCTCCCTCCTTCGCCTGCCAGGGCAATGCCATTTACCTGATTTCCCCGAGCTCCCTACCAGCAGCTCCCACTCCAGTTTCCCCTCGCAGACGTCCGCTCCCCAAGCACTGCCCTGGCAGTGGGGGCAGCTCGGGGCGGCTGCACACGTGTCCCCGTCCTGTCCCCAGCTGGCTCTGGGGACCCTGGGGGCCCCGCTGCTGGCTCCCAGGATGCTGCCAGAGCACAGGGCAGGTGGTAAGTGCCAGCACAGCTGCCCTCTGCTCCCAGGAGACCCCCTTCTGCTGGGACACCTGAGGCAGTGTCTTGACAACACTGTTAATCAGGACCCAGTTTTTTCATAACGCTCTCCCCCCTGCTTTTTAAAATAGATAATAATAACTTTAAAATCCAAGCATATGCATGGAACGTTGCAGACGCAGTTGTTTGAGCTGGACGTTCAAATAGCATCTGCCCCCCTCAGTTGGTGTTTCTGTTTTGTTTATGTTCTGCCAGGGCAGCCCGTGAGGGCTTCATCAGAGGTGGTGCTGGAGGCACAGCTCTTAAGCCTGTCACTTTCTGTGTCAGTGGAAGCTACATTGAAGGCACTTGTCAGAGGAGACCTAGCTCTACGAATTAGTTTGTAACAGTTGGCTGCTTCAGAAAAAGGGAATTTTCTTCATTGCTAGATTCACCTCATCAATATTGTATTGCTTTCACTCTCCCTGGGTAGCCAGAGTAAGCTTAGTACATCTCTACCCCTTTGCACAGTACATCAGAGAGTTTTAATGTCATTATACTGCCTAGAATGGAAGTGGCATTAAAAAGGCTTTAGAAAGTGGTCCTCCTGTATCTTTTTAATGTTCTTGCACTGGAAGGAATGATTGCAATTAGTAACAGGGAACATTAAGTGGAAAGTGAGAACTAATTTGCTTCTTGCCCCTGAAATAAAGGGGGTTTGCATCTGAAAGAAGAATCATATGCAATTGAAATGATTGCAAAAGCGTACAAAATTTAAGTACATCTCAATTGTATTTTAATATCTTGGGGGTTGTTCAGGTATGCTCACTATACAAATAAAGTAATAGTATTATGCCTGTAGTTTATTTTTTGCTGCATGTGTCAGTGCCTTTTTACATGAAAGTAAAGCATATGTTTAACACATTATTTCACATCCGTACTCCACAGCTGTTTTTAGACCAGGAGAATGCAGATCCCATGTCTCTTTGGATTACTAGTTTCTATGATAGCAGAAATGGAGATAATTAATTTGGAGGATCCACGTTTCTTTTGTAATTTGCTGTTATAGTCCCTTCCAAAACTGCTGTGCTTCACTGCAAGGGGTAGGAGGCAATGACCTCTGTGGAATTACTTAGAAGAAGAAAGAAAATCAAAGCTGATGATCCCCCTAAGAGATTATTCAGATTCTCTGTCCTTACTAACTAACCAGCAGTTCATGTAATCTAACTGAAATATTTCTATACATTTTCAGCCCCTGAATTAACTGAAATAGACTCCAGGGAGTGGAAAAGATGATGTTGATTGAATATTATTCTTTAATACTACCACAGACTAAGGACACAGAGGAAAAAAAAAAAAATCACTCTTTGTCCACCCGCTTAAGTGGGGGTTTTTTGAGATAATATGTGTTTGCTTATGTTTAAATATAGGGGAACGTTGCTGTCATGGCAAACAAAATGGAAATTCTGTCTGATGCAGCTTTCATTTCCCCTGTGATTTCTTTAAAGCATGCTATTCCTCCTTTAACAGACTACTATGTAGTGTTCCTGGCTGCTGCTTTACAAAACCTAGTTCTGGTACCAGGACAAGGAATGTAAGTGTTAGTCTTTAGAAATAATGTGGAAGAAGGCAAACGACCGGGTAAATACAGTTTAAAAATGCAGTTAAATACAATTGGGAAATACAGTTAACCATTCAAACAAAATTGATATTTGTAACATATCTTGCATAACGGAACAAATTATTTTTGTGATTATAGGTCATGTTTATTCTAATATGTGTGTCATCCTATGCTGGATAACTTTCAAGCCTTTTCCCTTTAAGACAGGGCAAAATACTAAACAGAAATTGTGTTACCAACACATCGTCCAATGTATGTTTGCACAAAAGGCTCCACATTTTTCACTTATCTGTGCTGGTCTAGCTAAGTGTTAGACAGACCAGCTAACTAGCTCTTTATTAGTATTCTCTACAGATTTTGCCTTTCAGGTTTGTTGTTTTGGTGTTTTTTTTTCCCAAGAAGTAAAAACTTGGATTCCCTATGGTTAGGGTTTCTCCAAAACCCTCTGGATGGCTGAGCCAGGCCCTTGCAGCACTAACCATGCCCTCTCAACCTTTCTGGTGTTGCTGTAGTCATGCTGGCTTGTGCCAAGTCCATGGAAGGGATGTGCTATCTGCATTCCTGCTCTGGAAGAGCCAGAGAGCAAATTTCTGCCTCCCTCAAGCATCTTCTGTGGACTGGGCATGCATGAGTTTCAAACTGTTTGGTGATAAACATGTCAGGCATGTAGCAGGTCTTCACCCTTCATCCATTTCCAGTGTTATTTGGAGAAAGTCTACTGATTTGCATTGGTACTTTCTTACAAGGCCACAGACTTTTTTCATCTTTCTGTATGCAGCACATGAAGAAGCTTATCTCTACCTTACATCTTGAACATAATGATGAAGACGTTCTTCGCTGTTCTAAACATCTGGAGGTCATCTGATGCAGCGTTCTAATGAGCAAGACTAGTTTCAAAGTTAGGTCAGGTTGCTCGACTGAGTTGTGAAAATCTTAAAAAATGGATATACCACAACCTACCTGGGCAACCTGTCGCAGTGTTGACTGCCCCAACAGGATTTTTTACCTATGTACATTTGGAATTTTGCTTATTGTGACTTGCTATCACTACCTCTTGTTCTTTCACTGTGTCTCTGAGCTAACTCTGACACTGTCTTTTCTACAAGTCCCTTTATGTAGTGGAATTCAGCAATTATCTCCCACCCGTAACCTTCTCTAGGATGTATAAACCGATTACCTTACCTGCTCCTCATATGTCATATGCTCCTGTAATGAGCTTTTTCTGTCCTTCCTTGCACTAAGATTACTTCAGTGGAGCAGATTAATGTTAATGTTCTATATCAGGATTCCTTGTTACTACTGTTCTAGCTAGCCAAAGAAAAGCTAACATAAGGAAAAATCCTTTACATAACTAGTAATAACTCAGATTCTATAAAGAAAAAAACTGATCCTTTTGTTTTATTCATTTTCTTCACATGGTTTCAGCTTGCAACCTCTTCATTATGCCTACATGTAATTGCCATCTCTGACAACCCAGGTTCATCAAGTCTATCACCACACCATTCAGTCTTGTTCTACCTATGATACTTGTGGCACCTAAAATCCCCCTCAGAATCAGACTGAGTGGCTGGCCCAGACAAAAGACTTGAGTAGCTTCTGTGAACCACCATCCCCAAAGGCTGCTTCTCTTGAGCACAGGAGTCTGAGTAATAGCAGAGCTTTATGGATCAGTGTATTAGTACAACTACCATTAGGCCACTGTATTCCTTAGTTTCCCTAATGATCCAGTGGTAAATCCACCTAAGGCAATGACCTGGCTCAACTTTGAATTGTGAATATCCTATGTGTGTAGTCGCTCAGGGAAGTGTGTTAACTGTAATTAGTAAGGCACTCATCCTGAGTGGACCATACAGAAATCTAAAAAAGAGCTTACATCCAACTTTAACTGACTTCAAATTTGGACAAAGGAAATCAGGCCAAAAACAGAGAGCTGCTCCTGTAAGCACTATCCTGAGTTTTAAACTTTTTATCAGTTTGCAGAGCATATAGAAGGAAAAGTGGTATTTCTGTAGATATCATCATTTTCCTAGGTTATGAACATTCTTAGAATGTGGCCACCAGTGAGGCATTTTATTGCTAGATTGTAATTCATAGCAGTGAAAAGAACAAAAAGATAAATACCAGGAGTAGCAGATTCTGTCTCAAATTCAGTTTGGAGCATTACAGAACTTTCCCCAATAGCCAAGTTCTGGCCAGCTGCTTCTGATCTGATTTCCTCTCGCATTGTACTTATAAATCAGTTTTAAACAAAATTAATAGCCTTTGAACGTGGAGTGGGTGTATGTAAGTTCTGTGCTGTATAAAACATGATATTTCTGCATGTGCATGTATATGTGCATGTACATGTATATATAAAAAATGTTGCAACGGGCACACTGATTAGTGTCTGGGTATAGAACATAGCAAAGCACCAAACAATTTTTTTTTGCCTTTTTTATTTTTCCCTTACCTCCCATGACCCACAAAGCTGGAGAAGTCACTCAGAACTAGATGTACCAACACAGGGCGTGATGGTTTGTCCACTTGCCTAATTTGTCTTAGAGTTGAATGAAATGCCTTCATCCCCAAGGTATCGTCAGTCTCTCTCTCTCAAGTTTGTGCATACACAAGTTTGTTGATCAGTTTGGTCATATTCATAGTCCCAACAGGAACTGTTGAATTCCTTATTCCACCCATAAAGAAAAACCCTCAAGCTTTTGGAGTTTGGAGGTTTCTCCCACTGGACTCAGTTCTCCAGGGTGGCTTAGCTACCTATACAAAATATATGACAGCAGAAATACAGTTCCATGACTATGCCTAACAGAGATGCTGTTCTTGTATTTGCAAAAAGTGGGAGGAAAAAAAGGAGATTTTTTTTTCACACTGGCTGGCCATGTGACATTTATCTGATTTTTAAACTCTGAAAGAAGGTGCTCTTCTGGCAAAAAAATGAGCATGAAGACTAGAACTGTGTCTAAGTTGATGTTTTATGGACTTTTCAGTTGAATTGATCTAGCTCAATAGACTTAATGCAGTTGAAAATGAACCATTTTCCTGTTTTAAGCAAGACCTTAAATGTGAACTGAAAGTATCACAATAAAGAACTGAAAGTTGTTCTCCTAGTAAACATTAACAGCCGAGTCTTCCAGAGAGGGAAATAATTCCTTTAATAGGTGGTAGCTATTTTCCAGTGATGAACTGGGAGAACATATATTGTTAATTTGCTAAGCATGAACTATGTAGTCAGTGGTGCATAAGGCATAAAAGCAGTCTCTGGCTCAAAGAACATTTCAGTCTAACACCACAGATGTTGACTAGGCAAAACATGCCAGAGTCCCCAGGAGTAGATAATTGGTATTTTTAGTCAAATTTGTAATTAATATAATTTATTCACTGTTTCTGGGCTCGGTTGAAAAGGCCTTGACTGAATACTCACTGAGAGAAGGGTCCATTTACTAAGCTGTGTGAAAACATGCTTGATATGAGAAGTGATTAGTGTAATTTCATCTGGCGTCAAGCAGATCAGTGAGCGACTGAACTACTTATTTGAAATCTTTTGCTTTACTCAAAGCACAAGATAACTCTTTGTACATGAAGAGGGAATGCTATTCCCTACTGGAAACAGCATTTGGTGTGTATGAGCTGTTTCTGTTGCGAATTTCAACAGTACCTTCTTGGTACTGCTTTCCCTTTCATACCCACACTTCATGACACTAACAATATTGAGTATCTGAAGTCAGGGGGACTATGTGTTGCCTTCCTGTGGAGAGAGATGTTTGGGTTATGAATCCAGAACAGAAGAGATGAGCTGCATTCTCCATCCATGGGCAGCGAGCAGCAGCTCTTTCTTTACCTGCCTTGGAAATCCGGGCTTTGTCAGGCAGAGCTGCAGAGCTGTTGCAGCTGCAGTCAAGGGAAAGGAGTGTTTAAATAGCAAAGCTCTCTCTGTGATGTGTTCTAAAAAAAAACAAAAAACAAAAACCAAACCATAGTGTTTGCTCATCTGGGTGCCCAAAATTAGAATATATGTTGGCATGAATCTGTCTCTGGCAGACTAATAATGTAACTGCTGATTTCACGAGTCTTGTGAAAATTGACATCTGTGAAGCTCTCAGACATCAGCAAAGATAGATACAAAAAGTCATTAGCATAGCCTGTTTCTCCATTTATAGTCTTGTGCAAGAGAGGACAAAATGGATTTTCATAAACAGTTCTTGTGCGTACAACTGTAAAATAGCTGTGTGCTAAAAGGCTAGATTTTCCTATAACTGGAATTTACTGAGGATTACTTTTAAAATTCCATTACAATTTATTGATAAATTCATTGCATTTTCCTACTGATGTATTGAAAATTATCCTCAGCTGCAGGAGCAAAAATGCCATCTGTCTTTCTCAGCTTTGAACTTCTGGAACTCTAAGGATTAGGAGTGAGAGAAGTAACTTCAAAAAGAGCCTGAAAACCAGCGGCAAGTGATGGCCGGCGGGGCTAGAGCAGCACCTCTCCCAAGCAATAGCAGGGTGCAGCTGGGATTCATGCCGCAGTGATGCTGCTGTGATGGTGGGAGAACATCAGTTTCATCCAGCAGGAAAGAGGCAGCGCTGTGGTAGAGCAAACACGTGGGTGATTGGTATTGAGTGGGATGAGAACCATACGGATGAGTCTTGTCCTGAATGCATGAAACTTGATGGATCTGGTGTTGGGCACTGGGTTTCGTAATGTGATACAGGCATT
This sequence comes from Caloenas nicobarica, assembly GCF_036013445.1. Lineage (NCBI taxonomy): Eukaryota > Metazoa > Chordata > Aves > Columbiformes > Columbidae > Caloenas > Caloenas nicobarica. Next base: position 58,313,665 of record NC_088284.1, on the reverse strand, counting down.
CACCTGCAGGACAAGAAAATTCTTCCATTCCAGTAGTGGAAATGGAGCCTCCTTAGGCCATGCCAAAATCCTTACATTCTCAACGTGGAAAAGGAGGAGTGCTTAATATGCTAATGATGTGTAGTTTGTTCTTAATTTTATCCTTTTTGTGGCTTCTTATGATGACAATGATCGCAGTAATCAATTTTTCCTTTGAGCAAAATGCTGCTCTTGGCAGGTATTTATCTGATATTTTAAAATGATTGATGTTCTTTGGGTTAAAATAAAACAGGAAAAGTAGAGAGAGAAATTTAATGCCATCTAAAGAAAAGAATGAATGTTTTGTTTTTCTTCCTGAAAATAAGATACTACAAATTACCATTCAGAAATAACAAAAATCTCTCTAAAAAGGACTTTTAAAATAGGAAATATTTTTTGTTTAAACATCATGCAGTTTACTAAAGTAACTTAAAAGTACTTTGCTTCATGTAAAGCCATTCTTTATTACATTCTTGATAGGATTAAAATCAGCTGTAAGCAACAGTCTTGTTTAATTAATTAGATTTTATTTTAAGAGCTGAACTAACATGGTGTTAGTTGGAAAGCCAGCATGTGTATAAAAATCTTCATACGTCCTCTGCTCCTGCTTCTTTTCCAATTCTACTTTCATGCCCACTACTAGCATCAAATAAATAAGCAAAAACATAAAATCAATATAGCCCATTTAGAAGCCAGCAGTGAAAAATATTTAATTCACTGAATACAAGCATACTTGTGTGTAGAACCAGCAAATGTATTTTAAATCTCCTCCAACAGCCATTAGAGTTATTTCTGAATCCAGTTTAGCAGTTCTGTTCATGTCACATCTCATTATATTGCTTGCATTTTAACACACCGAGGAGCTTTCTGATGATCTGTTCATGACTTTTTAATTTCCTCTATTGGTAGGTGTGTAATATTTATTTAAAGTGAAATTTCATGCTGCCAACCACAACCATTAAATTTTTGAAGTGCACCATATGGGAAATTCCAGCTTCTGCTCAGTCAGAAAGATATTGGAGGGACAGTGAACAACATTAGCAAATAGAAGATGGCACATATGCAGATATTTTTATTTATGATAGACAGTTATGAAACACAAACCTTGGTTCCAGTTAGAAGGACACAAGTAGTATTTAGCACTCAGGTTCTCTCATTACATTTTCAATAAAGTAGCGTATTTATATGGAACAGGTACGGTGACACACCAGTTTGATGGAAAGCTGTGGCATGTCCGGCACAGAAGCCACACATAAAGTCTGGGGCTGATGCTTCTCTAAACCATCCTTGTGTCTGAGTAATCTGCTTGACACTGCAGCACACGCATAAGCCAACAAGTTTTCCAGGCAGTTTGGACTTATCCTGATGGTTTCTATACATATAACTGTGTCAAGGTACTTCATGATGCAGATCTATAAGGAAAGGGAAATGAGATGTGTGCTTCGGGATACTTGGTTTGGCTGTTGGTGGTGGCTCTGGAAATTAGAACTAGAGGCAAATAATTACTCTCAGGTCTGAGGACCAGACCCTGAGCATCACGTTGCAGATCAGGCTGATCAGCAACCTCAGTTCCTCTGCAGGCAGTTAGAGGAGGCAAATATTTTTCCAGCTAGTTTGGTTTTCTGTTTCTGTTCTCCAAGTGAGTTTTTTCCCTGTCTGTTCAAAAAGCTGTCAGATGGAGGCAGTTTACTTCTGTGTATGTATTACTCATGATGTTGTGAAGACTCTTCTTGTTTGTGCCTTGTTTGGCAATGTTTCTCATGTTCTCCACTTGTTGAGATCCTGTAGGAGCTGGGAAACACAGAAGGCAGCGGTAATCAGACCATCTGTGGCAGTACCCTGCAGCCTCTACTGTTACTTCCTTTGCAGCTGATAAGGAATTTATCCTTTTTTTTTTTTTTTTTTTTTAAATTGTTGCTTCCAGCGTTGAATTAGTGAGAAAATCTCATTGCCCAGGAGTTTGAATCTCACTGCCAGAATGCCAGAATTTACATGTGTTCTCAATGGAAACGTGCCATTATAAGAAATCTCTGCTGTTCCATGAGGAAGAATGTCAGTGCTTTGGCTGATTTTAGGAAAAACAATCTGGTCGAATGGTTAGTGATAAACAGACCACTCAACCACTTCAGTGCTTTTGTGTATATATATTTTTACAGGTAACATATTTATGAAGTGCAATGAAGGTATTAGGTAAGACAACATCAGACAGTAGACTGCTTAGTAATGTTGCACAGGAGACGCTCAATAAGCAATCACTTTAGACACATAATAGGATTTCTGTTCTTTGAGAGAGGAGAAGATGAATAAAGAGGAAATGGGGAAGGTCAAATTACTGAGCCTTTGATTCACGGAGTAAGACCAGTGTAGATAGGATATATTAATGCTTTCATTTCAGGTCCAGCTTTGAGACATTGCTGTCAGAAAAATAGGGCTGGTAGTATTTTCAAAACAAATTTTCATAGAATTTTCCCTTGAAATGAGTAATACACGGTAACAAGCAGCTGTATTATGTTTGGTATTTCTAGTCACAAAAGGAATAGTCAGTTCCACCTGATTCACTTAACCTCTGGCTTCCTGCCCATTTTTCATGATTCTGGTTGTAATGGGGTCGTTCACTTACCCTGCACAAGGTTACTGATGAACTGGGATGTTTAACCCAGCCATTGTCACCATTGAATAATATAATACCTGCAGTGTGTTTGCTAGGATGTCTTGGTTATATTCTAGGTAAGCGCTACGGTTAATTGCACATTGTTCAATGTGTTTGCTGCTAGGAGGGAGTAGGAAAATACACCAAATGTCCAAGGAGAACTCTGACTCTTTGGAAAGCAAGGTACTACCAGCATTAGAGTGTTGTCTTTATATCTGGTACATCTGTTAATTCTCCTAAACAACCTATGAGATTTTGACATGAACAACAACTCTTAGGCAGTTGTGGCTTCACGTCCATTCCCTTTGCTTATTGATAATAAGACCCTTTTGCATTCAGGAAGTGGGAAGCTCAGTGATTCTAACAGAGTAATATTGCCGAAATGAATTTTCCCATAAATGTCTGCAGTACACTCAAAAGCCCTTTCTATTTTACAATACCAAAGCTAAGGCTGAGAAAAAGCCAGAGGAGAAAGTTGTTTTCAGGCTTATTTTCCAGAGCCAGATGAGGCCTTATGATGAGTGGTTCCCATGGCAGTTGCTGGCACATAGATCACCATACACACACATGCACACAGATTAGGGTCTGTCACCCAAGGAAAGAGTTAGAAATTTAGTTTAATGAGGAGACAAGGCAGACTGCACTGATCAGGCACAGTACACGTTAAGTAAGTGTACTGACTAGCCCCTTTTATCCCCCTCTTTGTCAGTGCTTATTTCTCCTCCACGCTCATTCCTCCCCAAACCACCATGATCCCTCCTGGTTCTTCACTGAACATCCCATAATAAGTCTTGTACAAGCCTAAAAGGCTGTTCCTGGCATAATGATTCCCATGGCTCTGTTGGCCATAGCCTGGCAGCCTGTGTAAGGATGCAGGGTCTGCAGGTGCCAGGATCACTAGTGAGGCTCTCTGCTTTCTTGCTGTCACTTGGGGAGCCCAACAGGGGTCCTGGAGGGGTGACCAGGGATCACCACCTGCTGCTCCCTCGCCCTCTTTGTGGTTGAGGAGACCAGTCTCTAATAGCGTGGCCCAACAACACAGAGAAAGGAAACGTGGGGTTTTTATGGAAAAAACAACCAACCAACCAACCAAAAAAAGCACCAAGCAAAACCAAAACAATCCCATGCAACATCCAGATAAATGATGGACTACTAGCGTGCAGGGTGCTCTAAAAATGCGTGAGAACTAGGGCTTGAAGTAGCAGGAGGGAGAGAGGGACATGGTTCTTGAAACTGCAAGGCAGAAGGAGGCTGGGTCCTGCTTAGGGACCACCTGCTGCTGCTAGCAATCCCTGGCTCTCCTGAAAAAGAGGTCTCCTTCCTCATATCACCTCATGATTCTATGGGAAAGTCACTCTAGAAAATTTCTCAGAGGAGAAGTTCTCCAATATTTCATAAGTAGACCTTGGTAAAATTCAAAACATTCTATATTGCGTTGTGACCGTTACGTTTTCAACACAATCCAGTGAAGTGACTGAAATGAGATAAAGTGAGAAAATAGAATATGATAGAGATTTTGATTTTCTGTAGTCTTTTCCACCAGATAACATAATGCCATTAAACTTTTTACTTCTAATTGCAAATATTTATACTTCTTAGAACTGGGAATCTCTCATGTCCAAACCTGCATTTTATTTATAACATAGCACAGTATAATATAATATGATATACTACCATGGTATTAGAAAAATGATATTTATTTTCTTGACTATGTATGTATTTGTCACAGTATTTTCAAAGTGCTTCTCAGCCCCAGATCTTCTGTTTTATTAGTTCTTACCATCTCCTAGCAATAAAATAGAGTGTTTTCATTTTACTGGCATTTCGCAAGTTGGGAAGCTGAGGAAAATCCAGGAATACCTTAAGTGAGATTACTCAGGAATTTGCTGGCAGAGCAGCAGTTTCAACCTCCAGTCATCTATCTGAAGGTCCAGCCATGCTACATCTTGCATACGGTGATAGAAGCCACCAAAATTTCTTTTGCCAGAAACAAGCCATTAATGCAACCAGGTTTAAGTCAAGAGTGACATCCAGTGGTCAGGCCTATTTTATTTCCATGACTGTTTTCATTCCTCTGGCTAAGCACCAGTAATCTAGATATAAACCAGATTAATTTAGCCCCTTTCTTTTCTGAGGTACTTTTTCTGAGCATCTTCTGTTGAAAGACAGATTTCGAACAATGTGCACTGCTCAAGAATCTGTTCAATGATGTATGTCCATAAGTCATTTCATCATCAGGACTGTTTTGAAATTCCTTCATTGCAATTATTGGTTTATGTCTCTGCTAACCACAGTTTATAGACTGTATTTTTGGACTGATGATCAAAGCCTCATAGTGCTAAGATCCTAAGGATGTCTCAGACCTGCTGAAAGCTCTCAGCATGAGATGGGTAGGCATGTGTCTGTGCTTACCTTTATGTCCATATTCTAGTACTCTTGCTGATCTTTGTCTCTGATACATCACTTTTTCCATGTTATTATACACTTTGGGAGTGAAAATTCACCTAGGGAAGACTGAAACCTGTGTCTGAAAGTAACCACATAAGTCAATAAATCCACTCTTCTATGGCAAAGCATACTAATCCCTTTCAAGAATGTCTGACAGAGTGGGCATCCACAAAGAAACACTAGAAATATAGTTCTGTCAAACAGGCTTTTTACTTCTCTAAATATTATTAAATACTTCTTCTGATTTCTTTTACTCATACCTAGTCATTACCATCTACACCTCCTAAGATCTCAGTGGCTTTTCCTGCATCAAAATGAGAAAATCTCTACAGATCATGAATATAGTAAAGCATGCTCCTCAAATGCTGAAATCTGGATGTAGGGGGATGGGGACAAGAGGGCCTAAGAGGACTTATGATAAATGCTGTATTACACATAGATAATAACCTTTTGTCTCCGTATAGAAAACTGATGACTGAAAATGAATATGGTAAGAGGGAAAAGTTCTAAAGAATAGAGTTGAAAAATATGTATTCTGGTATTTTTAGAGCAAGATAAAAGCTTTCATTAACTCTCCCAATAAAACATCACCAACTTGTGTATTTGAAGATAAGTTTCATGTGCTTTTTTATTTCATTCTATGTATGATAGTTACATTTACACTTTTTTCTTCTTTATCCCACAACTGCTGATTAGTGTGTAAATTATTGCCCATTACCAGGCTGACCCCACAAACTCAACTGATATGTATTCCTATTACAAGAAGTATTTGGCAAGTTAATAATTTGCTCAGTTTCTCATCAATTAACCTGAGGTCAGTCAATGAACCAGGTCTGGACTAAAAGATAACCGAGTCACGTGATCTAAAAGGGCTATATTATTTTAGCAATTAAGTGTCTGGGCTCAAATGAAATTACATTTCAGAGAGGTAACATGAATGTATTTGTTTAGCCCACACTGCCTTTTGTTGAGTTGTACCTTAATATTATATTCTATCATCTCACAAAGAATTGCAAACTAGAGTCTTCTTTCTTAGGAATAAAAAAGCAAAGCAAAACAAAACTTTAGTACTGAAGTAATAAGGTATTTTGTTTGTAGCTTTTAAAAAAAATTATTATTATTATTATTATTATAAAAGAGCTCTTCTAATGGAATTGCCTTTGTATTAAGATCACTTTGTATTAAGATAGAGGTATCTCTATTTAAGACATTCCTTCATTAAAAAACTTGCCATTTCAGTTATGTATATAGAAAGGCATTCTGCTAGGTAAGACTAGCAGATAAATATAATAAATTCAATTTTTACAGTAGTAATGAAATCAAACTTTTCATAAAACCAGAGGCCTAAACTCTGACATCCAAGCTACTAACGTACCTAAATTCGTATTCAGAGCGCACAGTTAAGGGATTTGTTTAGCTGTTTTTTGTTTCTTGTAATTTTGAGAGGGTCGTAACAGATTTCAAAAATTTGTTTCAACTAAATTCAAAGTGATTTATTTTTGTTCATCTTCAGAACAGCTGGAGGGGCAATTTGTTTTTCCTGCTTAGCGTGAGTTGCCTTTTTAGAGAGGTGAACACTGGCTAGGATAAATTCATTTTGAATTTTATATTTCTGTATCTATTGGTTTATTAATTTTTTAACTGGCTTCTACTGTTTCACAGTGAGGATAATAGAAATTACTGCTTTGTGTATGGGTGCATTAAAACATTTGATCCATTTTTCTAGGAATCCTTTACAAGTTATTTCCTTTTACCTGTATGCCTAGAAAAATCAGTGCTCTTGTTTTTGGAGGGGACTCATGCTCTCAGAAAAGCACAAAAACCAGTTTCAGTCTGCTGGTTTTGTCATAAAGAAAGTTGAAAAACATCACATCGTAAGCACCCATAATTATTTCTGGCTGCAAGCCCAATCTAGTTTTCACGACAAAATTTTTTATTCATTGCATTCTGTGGCAAGATAGTCACGTTTCATGTAAGGCAGTAACAATGTAAGCCTAATAATTGCAATGACAGAAATGTAGTGGTGCGTGCAATACTCTGTGTTCACAGAGAACCTTTTATCCCCAAAAATGTCAGTGCATTTCACAAACTAGGTATGTACTAAGGCTATATTCATCACTGAAGGGGGAAGATACACATCGTCTGTCATTACTAGCACATATCAAAAGCCAGCTCACCAAAACTAGGCACAACACGTAGGCCCTTATCACTGAAGGTGACAGCAGAACGTTACCTTGCATGGCATGTTGCTATGCAGTTGAAAAGAAAGGAAGAAAGTGGTGATATTTCACTTAGGAATGCTAAGCAAATTCTCCTTCATCATAAAAATATAACACAGATTTTTAATATTTGGAATTAGTAGACATAGGATTTCATGTGAAAATTTTTTTATCTGATGAGACTGCAGAACTTGCTATGATTCATAAAACAATAAATTAGTTACAGTGTGAACTCAGCATGCCACAGACTGAATGTCATGCACTGAAAATCACAGGTTTATATTCAAAGCCTTCCTTTCCAGAGCTGACATTATCTTTCACCATTGGTCAGAGAGGCTTAAAAATTCAAACTGAAACACATCAAGGACAGAAGGCAAAATATAACTGTGTGGACGTGTTATATTTTCCCTTCCTGCTCCTGAAAGTCCTCATGTTGGATCAACACTCCCCTTTTTTGTTTAAGCCTCAACAGGATAAAACATCACCCCCTCTATTAGCTTATTCACTCCCTCACTACGTGGTTCCATCTTTGCTTGCCCGGAATCCTCATGCAACTGTCTTCTCCACGACATTTCTCGTAAAGGTTAACTTTACAGTTAATTTTACTTCACCAGTGGAAATCTAGTCTCTCTTCTGCTTCCCAACCATACTCCAGTGGCTTAGCAGAGATGGATGGGATACGTCCTTTCATTTTATTTATTATATGCCTGAAAATGTTTTGGGATGTGTTTGTGGGAGGAACTGCTCTCACTATTCTAGAGGTGCTGGTTTCTTAAAGCTCAAATCAGTTAAATCATGAGCTTATCTAAAAGTGGTGGAGGGGGAAAGGGATGACTGGTTGTTGCGTCAGCTTACACCATACATTCACAGAATCACAGAATCACAGCATCACAGAATCACAGAATGTTAGGGATTGGAAGGGACCTCAAAAGATCATCCAGTCCAATCCCCCTGCCGGAGCAGGAACACCCAGATGAGGTTACACAGGAAGGCGTCCAGGCGGGTTTTGAATGTCTCCAGAGAAGGAGACTCCACAACCTCTCTGGGCAGCCTGTTCCAGTGCTCTGTCACCCTCACCGTGAAGAAGTTTCTTCTCAAATTTAAATGCAACCTCCTGTGTTCCCGTTTGTACCCATTGCCCCTTGTCCTATCATTGGTTGTCACCGAGAAGAGCCTGGCTCCATCCTCCTGACACTCACCCTTTACATATTTACAAACATTAATGAGGTCACCCCTCAGTCTCCTCTTCTCCAAGCTAAAGAGACCCAGCTCCCTCAGCCTTTCCTCATAAGGGAGATGCTCCACTCCCTTTTTCATCTTCATTGCCCTGCACTGGACTCTCTCCAGCAGTTCCCTGTCCTTCCTGAACTGAGGGGCCCAGAACTGGACACAATATTCCAGATGAGGTCTCACCAGGGCAGAGTAGAGGGGAAGGAGAACCCCTCTCGACCTACTAACCACCCCCCTTCTAATACACCCCAGGATGCCATTGGCCTTCTTGGCCACAAGGGCACAGTGCTGGCTCATGGTCATCCTGCTGTCCACCAGGACCCCCAGGTCCCTTTCCCCTACGCTGCTCTCTAACAGGTCATTCCCCAACCTGTACTGGAACCTGGGGTTGTTCCTGCCCAGATGCAAGACTCTACATTTTCCCTTGTTATATTTCATTAAATTTTTCCCTGCCCAACTCTCTAGCCTGTCCAGATGTCGCTGGATGGCAGCACAGCCTTCTGGCCTGTCAGCCACTCCTCCCAGCTTGGTGTCATCCGCAAACTTGCTGACAGTGCACTCTGTTCCCTCATCCAAGTCATTGACGAATATATTGAATAGTACTGGTCCCAGTACTGACTCTTGAGGCACTCCACTAGATACAGGCCTCCAACCAGACTCTGCCCCATTGACCACGACTCTCTGGCTTCTCTCCTTCAGCCAGTTTGCGGTCCACCTCACTACCCAATCATCCAGTCCACACTTCCTCAGTTTTGCCGTGAGGATGCTGTGGGAGACGGTGTCAAATGCTTTACTGAAATCAAGATAGACCACATCCACTGCTTTGCCATCATCTAGCCAACTGGTTATGTCCTCATAAAAGGCTATGAGGTTGGTTACGCATGACTCCCCCTTGGTGAAGCCATTCATTCATTTCATTCAGCTGCCTCTTGTGTAACGTATAGGAGCTCTAATGGTGGGATCCTTCAAGGGAATCTGAGGCAACAGGCACTCTGCACTATGCATTCATATTTGTGTGCATTGCACATGTTACAATAGGGATTTTGGAAGGAGAGTTAAAATAATCACCCATTTATTTGGCTCTTAAGGAAATACTGTTATCATTTAGCTGTATGGGTTTTGCGTGGCAAGGTGCTGGTAGTGGGGGCTTCTGTGAGGAGATGCCAGAAGCTTCCCCTGTGTTTGATAGAGCCCATGCCAGCTGGCTCCAGGATGGACCCACCACTGGTCAAGGCTGAGCCCATCAGCGGTGGTGGTAGCGCCTCTGGGATAACATATGTAAGAAGAGAAAAGAACTGCTGTACAAGAGCAGCTGGGAGAGGAGTCAGAACACATGAGAGAAGCAACTCCTGCAGACACCGAGGTCAGTGCAGAAGGAGGGCAGGAGGCGCTCCAGGCGCTGGAGCAGAGATTCCCTTGCAGCCCGTGGTGCAGACCATGGGGAGGCCGGCTGTCCCCTGCAGCCCGTGGAGGTCCATGGGGGAGCAGAGTCCCACCTCTAGCCCAGGGAAGACCCCACAACAGCACAGGTGGATGCCCAAAGGAGGCTGTCCTGAAGGACTGCAGCCCATGGAAGGGACCTACGCTGGAGGACTTTATGGAGAACTGCAGCCTGTGGGAAGGACCCATGTTGGAGAAATTTGTGGAGGACGGTCTCCTGTGGGAGGCACTGCATGCTGGAGCAGGGGAAGAGAGTGAGGAGGAAGGAGCAGAGACAAAGTGTGATGAAAATAAGGAGAGAAATTGAGTCCAGCCGGAAGAGAGGGGTGGGAGGAAAGTGTTTTAAAGTGTTTTGGTTTTATTTCTCATTACCCTACTCTGATTTGATTGGTAATAAATAAGTTTAATATTCACTTTCAGAAAATCAGAGATATGGTATTGAGGCCTCTTAGTTACCTTATTCCTCAAATACACGTATGTTAGTCACAAGGAACCTTAAATTTTATTCTTGTCATTTTGTGTAGAGAGATTAACAATGAAGACAGAGAAGAGTCATAATCAGAGGTTGTGTAATAGTTCTTGTGGCCTAGAGAACTGATGAAATACAGTGCATAGCTTTTGTCCCACTCCTGTTAATTTGATGTAATAATTACAATGAATTAAAGCAAAGTCACAAAGTTATTCAGTGTGGTGAGTGTGCAGCCACCTTTCAAAAAAAAAGAGCAGTTTTTAAGGAAAGTCTTATTACAGTTATCAAGAGACTTCCAACAGTTCCATTGTAAAATTGTTTAATTTCAGAAATAGTATTCCTTCTGTAAATCTCTGAGTAACATCAAGAGGTTAAGCAGTGCTTAGCCAAATTGAAAATTAACAGATGTGATTTGTAGTGAAAAGATTAGTCTAGTGATATTGCCAATGTTTTGAAGCGTTGCATTTCACAGACAAGTAAATAAATTACCTCTGTTTCCTCTGGTTCAGTAATTTTAGTTCTATCTGAAATAACAGTATGTGCTTTGGTGATATTACACTGACCTTATTGTGACTCCTGTTATTTACCAGTTTTATTTTAGCTCTAGAGGAAGTACTGGACATTACCATAGATTATGGCTTCTCCGGACATAGTTCATCAGTTGACATAAATCAGTGTGACTCTCTTGAAGTTAATCTGATTCTGCTTTACTCTTTTCAGAATCAGTTTTACACTGGCAATCTCAGAGTTTTGTCACAAGCAGTGGGCAGTCTCTTGAGGTCCTGTAGCCTGATGAAGACTCCGATATCGAAATATCAAAGCAAGAACACACCATGCAATGATTACACTATTGCTGGCTACTGTTTTACTCTTCTCTCCATTATGGTCAGGCTTATCTCATACTTTCGTGGGAGCACAAGGCCTCTTTGGTACCTCTTCCTTATGTGTAAACCACCAGTGGACAAATGTGTAACTACTGAAGCTCAGGGTAAATGAGCACTGAGATGCTTGTTCAAGGAGGAGCAAAAATGCAATACTAAAGGCAAAAGCAGAGAATGCACAATGAAGTTAAATAGATCAATTCAGGCACAGAGAAGTATATATTGCATATCAAAGCCAGGTTTTTGCCTTTATTTTTTAAAAATTATTATTGAGATAGCTGTATAACAGTTTTGAGTAAAATAAGATGAAAATTTTAATGTTTCAATTTTTAAACATTTTTACTTGAGCTTACAGATAATTTTAGTAAAGGAACTATTTGACATTTCCTTTGTTCCAGTTACTTTTAATTTAATTCAAAACATTCCTTAACAAAATTTCTTCTATGAAATACAAAAATAAGAGTAATAAATAAATAAATGTGAGCAAGAAAAAGGTTCAACTTTTATCCATGCACGAATTGGGGTATGTATGCAATACTTAAAATTGCATTACTGTGATTAGTAGAGACTGGTTTGTTATTCGTTTACACATATGATACAATGTGTACAGCTGTGTGCACAGAGATAAAAATTAATACTTCTTTACATTTAGTAAAAACTCAAGAAGTATTTATAGGGCTCGTCACCTGTCCTGCCTCAACATCTGTGATTTATATAACTAACTAATTAACATTAATTTTACTTTTCCCCTCATGATGCTCAATTATTCATAACATTTGAAAGTGAATAATAATACTTACCTAAAAATGATGTTTTCTGATCTTGCCATTTCATTCAACTTTATTAAATTTTTTGCCTGATATTTTAGAAAAACCAACATTCTACTGACGAATACTGTTTCTCAGTTTATGCAGATATATTATTTTAGTGAGAAGGATTTGAAAGAATTGCTTTTAGTTTTTGATCATTATAGATTTACATACAGAAGCTATTTTTGTGCTAATACCTGAAGTATGGGCCAGCTCTTTATGAGGCTTTTCCAATGTTGCAGGTGAGATATTGATGTTCTGTTTGATTCTTACTCTGACACCTTAAAATAAGCCGTAAGATCAGCCCTAGTTGGAGGAGGGAAGTTCTCCTCCCTGTCCATGGGTGACCACCAGTGCCAAATGACAGCAACCACAGTGAGGATCAACTCCCAGCCTGCCTGCCTTCTAGACTGGGGTGGAAATGAGCCAGGCTTGGCTTTATGACCTTGAAGTCTTGATTTAAGGGTGTTGTGACTGACAGTCAAAGCTGTTAATAATTTGAATGAGGGACTAATTATCACCAAATATGAGCAGTCGTCCAGGGTTAATGCACAATATTGTGTCCAATTCTGGGCTCCTCAGTTCAAGAAAGACAGGGAACTGCTGGAGAGGGTCCAGCGCAGAACCACAAAGATGAAAAAGGGAGAGGAGCATCTCCCTTATGAGGAAAGGCTGAGGGAGCTGGGTCTCTTTCGCTTGGAGAAGAGGAGACTGAGGGCTGACCTCATTAATGTTTGTAAATATGTAAAGGGTGAGTGTCACGAGGATGGAGCCAGGCTCTTCTCGGTGACAACCAATGATAGGACAAGGGGCAATGGGTACAAACGGGAACACAGGAGGTTGTATTTAAATTTGAGAAGAAACTTCTTCACAGTGAAGGTGCCAGAGCACTGGAACAGGCTGCCCAGAGAGGTTGTGGAGTCTCCTTCTCTGGAGACATTCAAAACCCACCTGGACGCCTTCCTGTGTAACCTCATCTGGGTGTTCCTGCTCCGGCAGGGAAATTGGACTGGATGATCTTTTGAGGTCCCTTCCAATCCCTAACATTCTGTGATTCTGTGTGACAATGGTACATCTTCTGGTGGCATTGAAGCAGAATTCACAGCACATCAGTGATGCTGTTGAAGCTGTTTCCCCTCAAATTTGAAGTATTTTATTTGACAGAGTTTTCAGATTCTTTAGGCTGTTTTATGTGTAAGTTCTCATAGTAGGATTGTTCACATACTGCATCAGAACTCACCGACAGTGCTGAATTTCTGGTTCATATTTTTTATGTTGCTAAAAGCTCCAAAGTTATTTCTTACAGAAGCAATGCATTTGTATATTATGCTTTTAAGAGTGGTAGCTGTCCTAACCAGCTCACTGATGAGTTGAATGACATGAGGGAGAAGTTTCGAACCAGTAAGAAGTTTTGAGCCAAGAACAAAATTGTTTGCTGATTAGGAAAGTATTGATACAATTTCTGTTTATGTGACATTGGATGCATTATCTGAAATGTCTATAGCATGTAAATTAATGGCTTTTTACTTTGGAGTGAGAAAAAGTGTTGCCAATACAGTGACTGTTAGAGTGCTGCCTGGAAATCAACAGGAGACATCTCAGCTGAAGAGCCTTTTCCTTCCTTCCTTCCTTCCTTCCTTCCTTCCTTCCTTCCTTCCTTCCTTCCTTCCTTCCTTCCTTCCTTCCTTCCTTCCTTCCTTCCTTCCTTCCTTCCTTCCTTCCTTCCTTCCTTCCCTCCTTCCCTCCTTCCCTCCTTCCTCCCTCTTTCCCTCTTCAGGTATTTCTTTATTTCTGCAGACACTGGTGAAAATCACATGCTTCCTCTCTACCAAGGAAGCAAATTTAGTCTGCATTATTAGCATTTTGGATACACTCTGTATTGTAATTTCCTTTTAGTGTCAAACCAGCCCAATATATTCTTGCTTCCACCTCTGTCCTTACCACTGTGCTCCCTTCCCTTCCCTTCCCGCACCTTCCCTTCCCTTCCTTCCTCTCTTCTCTCTTCCTCTCTTTCTTCTCTCTCTCTTTCTTCTCTCTCTTTCTCTCTTTCTCTCTTTCTCTCTCTCTTTCTCTCTTTCTCTCTCTCTTTCTCTCTGTCTTTCCACAATATTTCTGGATTATAGAAGCGTTTTCATTGTGCATGTGTTGATAGATCTTTAGAAATCTGTGTATTACCATTTTCACTAGTTTGTGAAGTGTGAAGGAAACTTAATCCTTCCTGGAAAAAAAATCTGTGATGCAGTCTGGAGATATCTTCATCCTAATAACACAGTCTGTTTAACACACACTGCGTTGGCAAAGAAGGTGTTCTCGAAAAGGTACAGTGCTAGACAGGAAGCTGCACTTGCAGAAACAAAAAATGAGAACGTGAGACTATGCACCCACCTCACTACTCTCTGTGGTTTCTCTTCTATCATCTACCCCTTATTGTTTCCTGAACTCTCTTATTCAAGAGAACATCTGTTAGAAATCAGTGACTCTGCTTCAAAAAGGACCTCTAGTTATTTCTTAGGTTTTCTTAGCTTATTCTTAGCTATTTTGGACCTCAGAACTAATTATTACCAGGTGGAAGGGCTTTTAGGAGTAGTTCAAGTCCAAGCCTCTTTTGGGCTTCCATGGGCACTTCGACCTGAGGACATCACATTTAAGGGACTGAGTACTGTGCCACAGTTTGCAGTGTGTTGTAGCAACTTCTCCAGATGAAATAGACAAAAAAACCCTCTAAGCAATACGATGAAATGCAGAACTGAGTTAGAGCTAAAAAACTGTGTTTGCATATCACAGTCCATGAATCTAAATAAGCTGAAGAAGAAAATGAGACCTTTGTGCAGACAGCTTGTGGGCAGAGACGGAACCGGCATCAAGATCTCTTGATTTCTACTTCGGTGTAATAATTGGCAGAGCTATAAAACCTTTGAATGTCTGCAAGAAGGATATTCTGTGTGAGAATGATAAGCAGCAGTAGATGCAAAAGGCAAATGTATTGAAAGTAGGGCAACTATAAAATTATTTTCCTTTGTATACCCCTGAAGCTTATGATAGACAGGAGTTTAAATGGTCGGTCAGGAGAAACTTGCAGAGCAGTGAGGTTTAGATACTTTGCTTAGAGACATCAATGGTGTCTTTCATTAAATTATCATTTTACTCATCTTTTAACTCATCCATCTTTAATTAGTTCCTTTAGCACTCTGCAGCAATGTGTTTCACAGTTTAAATAATACTCTAGCTGAAAGAGGTTTTTTGTTTTTACACTTGCAGCAAAATTCTTAATTCCTAACTGCTTTTATGAGAAATAGGGAATTACTATTCCCTGGTGCCCCTCAGCAGTATGCCTAATACTTTCACGTTTTTATCTAATTTTCCCTCCCTCTCCCCACTTTGTCTCAGGTGGAAATGCCTTGTCTCTTACAGGATGTGGCACTATAAACATATTTTGTACCTGTAATCATCTTTTTTGTAATTCTTTATTTTTTCATAGTTATGCCACATGTTTCTTAAAATCAACTAGAGGTATTTAACTATTTATGTTTTGTTCTCAAATCTTTTCCCAATAGTTTGTAGGGTTCTGTTTTACTTGGTGATATTTTCCAGGAATTATCCATGAAAATTTCAAGATCTTTTCCAAAAGGGAATGGCTGAGTCAGAAGCCATATTTGTGATTTTCCCATTGTTGTTACTACATACTTTCTATATTACATTTACCATTTTATTGCCGATTTATTCAGTGTTACAGGAAATCCGTGTTTCCTAGTTGCCTTTAGGAACTGTGTGTTCTGAATAATTCTGTGTTTTCAGGCCGTTTTCCAGTGTGCTAAACTGTTCATGCTGTCTGTATCTTTCCCACATTGTGACATCTGCTTCACATCTCGGCGCTGGTGAATGCAGACTCCCATTGCATGATGGCTTGTTTCTTTAGGAGGCTCTGCAACAGACTTGTTACAACTTCCCATAATATTCCTAGACACTATCAGCTCGCCCACCTGCTCTTCGAATCTGTCACAGAACTCCACCATATTTTTGAGACGTTTTTGTCTACCAAAATGTATTGATTTCTCTCTGATGCAGTTTCTTTATCCTTTTGTGTTTCATCATTATAGGTTCTACTACTTGCCTTGGTACAGATCACAAACACACCAGTCTGACTTTTTCATATTGTTTCCACACATGATTTTTCAACCTTCTGTTGTTAAAATCTTGCTGATTGCACTGGGCCAGGATTTTACACAGTGGTCATTCTGTCAGAGAGGCTGAAGGTGCCAATTAATAACGTTTCAGAAATACATTCAGATATGATATGCGTGAGATGTTTATTTCAGTAGACTAATGCTTGATGATTTATTTCCTTTGGCTGTCTTATCTGTCAGTTCTGTTTCATGAATTATTGTTACACCAAATGCCACAGTAGCCAACAACTCACACTGTGTACCTGCTTTGCAATCTGACACATGGATGTTTGATATTTTAAAATGTATATCATTAAGAAGAACAAAGTCAAATAAGAATGTTCCCTGTTTTTTTTATCATCAGCAATATTTTGCGTTGAAACATTTGACTCATGAACAGACAGGACATAACATAAAGATAAGAGCATTCCCAGAAGGTTTGGATGCAACTTGTTAATGAAGGAAGCAGAAGCATGCATGTTATGTGGGATTATCTTTAAATATTGCCATAACAAAGTTAAAAGACTTCGCAGAGGTTCAGTTAATCTTCCTTACATAACTTTGCAGTTCTAGGTGTTTGATAATAACACCTACAGCATGTCAAATGCTTGCTGTAAATGTACAACTGACTTTTCATCTGTTGATACTGCAGATTTTATTTGCAGTAAGGAAAGTTCTCGAATACATTTCTCCAAAACTATGAATAATATTTTATTTTCATGGCATTTGTCTACATTTCTGTATTTGGCACTTAGTAGCAGCAAATATACAAAGTGAGCGGCTGCATCTGCTTTAATTAATTTTAGCAGGAACAAAGCCAGATCCTGAGATTGAAAAGCAGTATACATGAGTTTAGGTAAAACATGTAAATTTTCTTCCTCATGGCTGTGGCAAGAAGACTTTGAAGACCACTTGTCAAATCTACAGTCTTCTCACTATCAAGACCCAGGCTTTTCTCAGAGAAAGATTATTAACTTTGCAACCTGCTAGAGTCAACGCTTGCAAATTGTACGGTGGCCCCTCTCAATTTGCCTAATTAACAGGGGATTTTAGTTGTCTCCAACAACTAATTCTAGAGATCGCTTTTATTTAAGTAATAGGAGGATTTACAGAGAGCAAAAGGGAATGTACATATCATAGGAGAGGGCTGTTAAGCGATTGTCCCCTCCTTTGGAAGTAATTCCTGTTATGACATTTTGCATAATCAGCACAGATCTCCACATAGAAAAGAATGTTTTACAAAAATCCAGAATAACTGTAATTCTTATTAATATAGAAGCAAATTATTTACCTGTTAATTTTATTTCAACAGATACTTGCTAAGCTTTCTGACTTCATGTGTGTGTTGCAGTAGCTTGTTTTACATTTTTATAGTGATTTTTGGGACGTTGTTGTTCTTTCTTTGCACTCTTCCTTTCAAGAATTACCTACTGTAGTATAGTTTACTTGAAGTCTGTTGCTACATGAATCCGAAATTCAAGATGTGTAGGACTGTCTGCTACAGCTTATGGAGCCATTGTAATATGATGGTTCTTCTGTTTCTATACTGGCTGCTAAATACTTATATCTGAATGACAGAACTTAAATGTAGAAAACCCTAACTCATTTTGAGCTGCAGATCCTAGAAAACAGCCTCTCTCTTTATATGACGCTGTTGCGGTTTAAACCCAGCTGGCAACTAAGCACCACGCAGCCACTCTCTCATCATCCCCTTCCTCCCCGCCCTCTCCTCCACCCCCACCTGGTGGGATGGGAGAGAGAATCGGAAAAGTAAAAGTTAGAAAAATTGTGGGTTGAGATAAAGACAGTTTAATAAGTAAAGCAAAAGCTGCACACACAAGCAAAGCAAAACAAGGAATTCATTCACTACTTCCCATCGGCAGCAGGTGTTCAGCCATCTCGAGGACAGCAGGACTCCGTCATGCGTAATGGTTACTTGGGAAGACAAACACCATCACTCTGAATGCCCCTTCTTCTTTCTTCTTCCCCCAAAAGATACACTGAGCGTGATGCCATGTGGTATGGAATATCCCTTTCGCTGGTTTGGTCCAGCTGTCCCGGCGGTGACCCCTCCCACCTTGTGCACTTGGCACGATGTGAGAAGCTGAAAAGCCCTTGAGTAGTGGCAACAACCAAATCATCAGCATGTTATCAACATTATTTTCATTCTAAATCAAAACCACAGAGATATACCAGCTATTAATACTAGGAAGAAAATTAACTCTATCCCAAGTGAAACCAGGACAGACAGCAGTGCAGTTTCAGTCAGTGTCCAGACTGAGCAATTTCCACTTCTCATTTGAAAGAACGAACCCTCTGAGGTCACTGAGCTTACACTGCTTCTGGGGGACCGCAGGTCTCTAATCTGTGTTAGATCAGATAAAGCTGGGGAACAGAGAATGTGTCTAGAATATTCGGGGCTCTTCTGGTGCAGGCATATAAACTATGTAACAGAAAACATTAATAAAAGTTACTGACTAAGTCAGTTAAGGACAGCTTAAAGGCTTTTTTTTTTTTCTTTCCTTAAGGAACAATGTGGATGAATTTTCATTTTTAATTAGATTATGACCTGGAGTCACATGTCTGTTCCTAAATAAAAAATCTCTGATTTTCCGAGGAAATACATGTTTGCAACACCTACTGATTGACTCTTTGAAAGAAAAAATTTTTTTAAAAAACCCACAACTTTGGGTTTTCAAGTTTTAAACTTAGGACTGTCTTTAGCTTCAGAAGATTATAGCATGCTTATACAGTATTAATGCCTGAAAGTAACCATTTTACCCCTCCCAGCATTGCAAAATACAAAACCAGTAATAGATGCATTTTCTTGAACCTTGTATCCTATTTCCCCTTTTTGACTTTTTTTTCCTTCCCTACCCTCACCCCCAGCACCATTGCAGAATCTTCATCCTGACACATTTTTCTCACTGCTGTCTCTCTGTTCACCACATGTATTCATTTCCCTTTCTCTCTCTCTCCTTTGTAAGTGAAGTAATCTGTCTCCATGACCCCAACCCCACACACATAGGTAGCTCACTCATTTAAGTCTTCCCTTTGAGGCGTATGGGACAACCCCTCCTGACAGTGGTGAGTAGTTCCCATTTGATCTTTCTCTTCTGATCAACCTATACACTTGCAGCTCAGTAGAAGAGTCCTCAGATCTTCTAGCCTATTGAGATGCATGACTTTCCCTTGAAGTATGCAAATGCTAGTTATATAGAGGAAATTCCTTTAGGCATTTCACATGATTTTTTAACATCCAGATTGCAAAAGTCGTGCATTCAATCCTGTAGTTCATACAATCTGTCCCAGCGAAACATATTTATTTAACTAAACTGGAAATATTTTTCTAGATGGAAGTAATAACAACTTCTTACCTTTTAGCACAGCATATAGTGACGTAATATGTTAGTGCGTCCACATTTCATCTGAGAAGATTAGTTTGTAGTTCAGACCACTGAACAAAATGAATTTAGGGAGTGTTCCCATTATCTTAAGTCAGTTTCAAGATCTGAGCATTTCATAATGTTTCAAGAGGTGATCCAAGGCAGGTGTTCAGTGCAGCTTTAGTTATTTAAATAATTATCTTACTTCTTAGGACTGAGGATACAGTCATGAAAGACTCTGTCCTTTCAACACCCATTTATGTCACAAAACCACCAGAAAGCAGTAAATAAATCGGAAGTTCTAGCCATGTTTGCCAAAGGAAAACCTTAAATTTTATTGAAAGCTGTTGATCTACATGTGTTTTCACTTGGATTTGTCCAAATTATTTTTGCAGTTATAATTTTGTTAATATTTTCTCCGGACTTATGATGAAAGTTTTGGAATTCAGGTTTGATACAGAATTGGTGATCACCACATTTCTTTAACTCTCTCTGGCTTTAGTGACTGGCATGGAACACTACTTATATCTATAGGAGTTATTTTACATTTGTTTCTGTTCTTAGAGGATAATTTTACTTAACCATCGTATTTAATTTATCATGAAAATGTACGAGATTTTATTGTTTGATCTCCAGCTGTAATAGACATGCTCACTGATTGTTTAAATATGATTCAGATCCAAAGCCAAAGTTTCAGTACAGCTTCAATACTACTGCTGAACATTTCTGCATCATTAATAATTCTCTTTTTTTTAAACTCATTTGTTTAAGAAAATACTTGTTATAAACTGACCTTGCTGATGAACAGTCTGATGAGAAAAGAGCAGAACATACATTTCACTGTCATGTACAACAGTGAATCTGTTATCAACAAGTAGATTGAAAGGTGGTAAAAACAAAAACAGGAAGGGATTCCCAGAAGTCACTGCCATGGCATAGAGCTTGGCTGTTCCCATCACTGTGCTACCAAGGAATATAATGTTTTGAACTGTGAATACATTAACTGTATCTTGAGTTTTGATATAGTATGTGGACTCACTGCCCTACTTTAGAATACTTAAAACTTTACAAACTGTATGGATATCAGCTTCAGAAAATCTCAGCTGATTTATCTTTGTTTTACTGTTTTCTATGAACTCGTTGGGAGAGAATATGCTAACATTTCTCTTTGTGATGTCCATGGGCTGTGTGTAAGTGAGATCAGAAGATGTCAGGAAATATAAGTGAAGTGTTTCAAAAACCAGTACATCTCAAAGCCATGGAGGATTTGAAGAAGATTAATAATTACACCCTAAACCTGATTAGTTCTTTATAGACATTTAAAACAGTAAATGCTGTTTTGCTTTATTTGTTCTTGATACTTTGAAAGCACTTTTTAGATTATTTGGTGGGGGACAAGTGGAAAGCCAGATACAAAGGCCTGTGTAAAGCTAGAGAGACACTGCTACAGTATTTATCTGGGAATGAGCAGACACTTAAAACAGCCAAATATTAATCTGATAATAATGTCTTAGTGTCTGTGTAACACAATTGTATCATCAAAGTAGATTTTTCAAACGTGCAAAAAGATAAGTTGTTTTGGTTTGCTTTTTTTTAGCAAACTGCACACGGGTAAAGATTAGAATATTCTGTGGAAGGTAAAATAAGAACATGTGGCATGGGTGATATACTTTCTGGGTAAACCAGAAAACCTCTTCTCCTTACATTTTTGAGGGGCTTAAGATCTTATCTACAGATCTAATAGATCTATACTGTCAGAATTTGGTGCTGTAGCCTTCACCTATACCTGAATTTCCATTAAAATCGAATAATGTGAACAAGTATTGTGATATCTATCCATTACCTTTTTAAAAGGTAAATCTTATGGTGGGAGTTCTGATACAGTATAGTTAGGCAAAAAATATCAGTAAATGTATATGTCTTGATTGTACCAGTGTAGTGACTGAGATTCTGGAAAAATATGACATCTAAATATGTAATTGTTCATTTGAATGCATATTGAGTGAACTAAAGGAGGTTTATTTGCATAAATACCATTACTTATGTACACACATTTCTAAGTAGGTAACCAAGAATATTGTCATGCTGAAAGATTTACTGTAACACTTCTGACTGCTCTCTAAGTAAGAATATCTTCTTTCCTCCAGTCACCTCGAAGACTTTTCACACTCTATCACAGCAAATCTTTCCCTCAGTAATGAAAATCACTGACTCCCAAAAAATAACTAGTCTTCTTAAAGTAGTTACACTCTCTAATTTCATAAAGCATGAGATATTTCTTACTTTCTCAGCATCTCTGTTTGAACCTACTAAATATACTGAGGTTTCTCTGAATATTAAGTGTCACCTTCTTGCTTACAAGAAGAGAAATATCTGCGACGGGAAGTCAGGCAGGTATTACCTTTACAATGAATTATTTAGGATCTTGAGTTCTGTTAGAAGGTGTACTGGAATTTGAGATTTTCTGGATGATATGAGTGATGTTCAGAGATTATGTAGTCATGTGATCATAGTATTTTTCATCCAAAATCCTTTGGCTGTGGAAGAAAACCCCAACCGTTTTTTAAACATATCTTATTCTCTGTACTTTATTCTAATCTCAGTACTTTTGCTGACTCTTCTTTCAGTAGGCATTCTGCTTGTGTGAACACCGTTTACACAAGCATTGCTCTGTCCTAACTGTAATTCACTTATGGCTTTTCCCTGTTGAAATGAAGTTGAAAATCAACGAAACCACAAGTAGATCAAAGCTTTTGGAAAGATATTTTTGCTGGAGTGTATGCAATGGCTTGTAACTGCTGTTGTATAAAATGAGCTGGCTTGTTTAAGTTTCTCCTCAAGTCAACATTGGTAAACAACATATAAACCATTACTTCAGATTTTCATGTCCCATGGACTGACTTGGAACCATTCTGAGAAATTGACAGAACTAATTAAAAAGAACTTATTTTGTCTCCATGGATGTTTTTTCTGGTTCTATGTTAATGGGGTCTCCTGTGCTAATATGAAATACTGACAGAAAGCCCAGCAAATATCTTTCCAAATTGTCACCAGGATCTGTCCAAACAGTATGATAAATGTCAAGTTTCAATCAAAAAATAAATGGTTCTGTCCTGTAGAGACAGCTCCTGAGCTGATGAGATTCATGTTATTTTATATGTCACATACAGACAGGCTCAGGGAGTAAGTAGCTGTTGTGGTTATTTTAAATGGCCAGAAATTCTGGCTAACTGCTCTTCCTGTTTTAATCTAAAAGCGTCTACCAGGCACATTAATTTTTAAAGATGGTAGAGTAGAATTTCAAACTTTATATCTAAACTTTGCATAGCTAAGGGTTCTCTTGATAGAGCACAGAAATTCTTTAGTCCTGTTTTGAGTGTATTCATACCCTTTTAGATGTCTTCGCAGGTTTAGGTTTGACCATTCTCTTCCCTTGCAAGATTCATTTTTACTTGGAGTAAATTCCAGCATCAGTCTCACTTCAACTGTAAAACATGTCTGACAACTGAACTGATACCTCCAAACAAATTTCACACATTGTAGGTGGAACCAGTCAGCTTGCTGGCCTTGTAGGACCTGTAGCTTGGGAGACAGCTTTTGGTGGTGCTCTGTCTGCACAGAGTAGGACTGAGAAACTGAGGAGTCAGGTTTCTTTCAATCTTTATAACTTTTCTGCCTAGCAGCAGTGATGAATAAAGGTCCTTTGCGGATCCAGTTTTTAGGTAGACAGGTTATCTTGCAAACTGAAGTGTTTTCTTCTAGAACTTACACTTTTTTTTTTTTTTCAGTAGGACTGCCTGCAAGATGTTTATATTGAACTGACAGAAGTTTCAAGGGGGCTGTATGTTACTTGTACAGAGTCCATAAAATCATAGAAAGATTTGGGTGGGAAAGGACCTTCAAAAGTCATCTAGTCCAACCCCCGCTGCTATAAGCAGGGATGTCTTTCACTAGATCAGGTGAAAGATACAAAGAATAATGCTTTTTCTCTGCCCATGCTAAAGCTAATGTCACATAAACTCTGGTTATTTCAAATAAAAAATTATCAATGCAAGACTATGATAACAAGAGATTGCTTTATAAAATATTAATTATTATAAAGATAATTAAAATTCATGCAAATTTTGTGATACCTAGAGAACTTAGATCCACAGAATTATTTTCCAGCCATTACTGTACTGAGCATCTCCACACAAGATCATACCCAGGGCAGTGTTTTTCCAAGTGTGGAATATAAATGTCTCCAGTGACCACTTTTGCTTCTGTTTCCCTGTGCAGCTTTTAGGACTTTCTCTGAAAAACTTCCTTTTTGTTACTAAGTTTAATCTTATTACGAATAGTCTGAATTAAAAGCCCTGTGCTTTGAGTTTGCTCCAGCCTGTTGGCATATCTGCATGTGCTCTGACTCATTCCAAACTGTGATGCTGACAGATTATCACTTGCTTTAGCTTTTCAGGTACAAGTCACGTCAATATACTTTTTTGTGATGAAAATCTGAACCGTTTGACTTTCATGATTAAAAACAAATATATATATATATGTATTTCAATAATGGTGAGGCATTTTAGATTGCACTTTCCATGTTTGTTTTCTGTTCAGGATTGAGTATACTTTTCTTAGATTGGAAACAAGTCTAGGAACAAAATGGCCGCCATGTTGGGCACACAAGGAAAGATATAATATTTTTATGTTCTGAAAACAAATAACATTGGACTTTTCAAGTTATGTGTGCAAAAATACATTGGAAATAATACAGTAATGTGAAAAGAGCAACGGGAATGTAACCTATCAGCCCTGTCTTCACATGAAAACAAAGCATGTCCTTCACAAAAGAAATCGAAACAGTTGAATAATTTTACTAATGCTGTTCTTAAATTTGCATATGTACCAAAAATGCTTTGAAGCTTTCAACGTAGAAGATACATACAGGTTTTAACTGAACATCCAGCCTCACAGAAGGACATTGTGGGTTGGATACATCCAGTCCTGTATTAATAAACACCTTCTGAAACAGAGGAGAGAATTGGAGGTAACCAGGTCAATCTTTTGGAGTTGTTCAGATGACTTTCAGTGCTTATTTTCTTCTGCTCTGAGGGAAAAGTTGGTGATGGTTACTGTGGTGCTCCAGGTCTTATCCTGAGAGATGAGGTGGATGTTATTAACCAAGTAATGTTCTTTCAAAAAGAGGGGAAAAAAAGATGGATTGCTTTAGGGTTGATTTACTGGCTGGTGATTCCAAGGTTTAAAGGTAATGTTCTTTTCTGTATGTTTTCATTGCTTCTTCCTGCTGAAAAGTGGGGATAATATCTGGGAAGTGCTCTTAAAAACCTGATATAGCTTTATAGTTACCTCTTTTTTGCACATTTCTCAGGAAAAATAGGAAAAGTAAGAATGTTCTGAATTTCTTTTGTGACCCCTAATGATGCCTCTCCAGTAGTGTATCTGAACTTTTTGGAGAGAGCCTCCTGATCATTCCCATTTATGATGGTTGGCCCCATGCTGGAAGGATCTCAGAGAACACCATAACAATTTATTTCATATGAAACTAAGCAGGAAAGTGTATGACAGGAGCAAGCATATTGTGCTCCATTTTCTGGGCACTCACTTCCTGGGAGCAGACCAGAACAAGTCTAAAGTTAAACTCTCCTAAAAGCATATGTTGTGGACCCTCAGCATCAACTGTTTTACCTTACTGATCTTCTCCTGCAGGCTAACACTTGCTATTGTAGAAATTGCCTAAATTTATTAGCCGCACAAATTTCAAGACTCATACTAAAAGAAGTTACTTAGAAATTAAGTAATTATCTTAATATAAAGAAATAATATCTTTAATATTGTTTCTTAAACAAATGTAGTTCCACTAGAAATCATAAAATTTTCTTCACAAATGCTTTTTAAAGAAATTTTGATTCCACTCTCTTCCTCCCTCTGATTTTGCTCTTTCAGAGGTTTCTGTAAATTCTTCCAGGATGCAGATTCTTCCAGCTTTTGGTCCATGTATGAAAGCAATGCAGGCTTCTGAATACATTGAGATTAGCAGGTAGAATGGGCCATTTTCAGCTCTGCCATAACAGTGCACGCAGCCCAGCTAACTATAATTGAAAGTCACAGAATCACAGAATCACAGAATGTTAGGGATTGGAAGGGACCTCGAAAGATCATCTAGTCCAATCCGCCTGCCAGGGCAGGAACACCCAGATGAGGTTACACAGGAAGGTGTCCAGGCGGGTTTTGAATGCCTCCAGAGAAGGAGACTCCACGACCTCCCTGGGCAGCCTGTTCCAGTGTTCTGTCACCCTCTCTGAGAAGAAGTTTCTTCTCAAATTTAAGTGGAACCTCTTGTGTTCCAGCTTGAACCCATTACCCCTTGTCTTACTGTTGGTTGTCACCGAGAAGAGCCTGGCTCCATCCTCGTGACACCCACCCTTTATATATTTATAAACATTGATGAGGTCACCCCTCAGTCTCCTCTTCTCCAAGCTAAAGAGACGCAGCTCCCTCAGCCTTTCCTCATAAGGGAGATGCTCCACTCCCTTAATCATCTTTGTGGCCCTGCGCTGGACTCTCTCCAGCAGTTCCCTGTCCTTCTTGAACTGAGGGGCCCAGAACCGGACACAATATTCCAGATGAGGTCTCACCAGGGCAGAGTAGAGGGGAAGGAGAACCTCTCTCGACCTACTAACCACCTCCCTTCTAATACACCCCAGGATGCAATTGGCCTTCTTGGCCACAAGGGCACAGTGCTGGCTCATGGTCACCCTGCTGTCCACCAGGACCCCCAGGTCCCTTTCCCCTACACTGCTCTCTAATAGGTCATTCCCCAACCTATACTGGAACCTGGGGTTTTTCCTGCCCAGATGCAAGACTCTACATTTTCCCTTGTTATATTTCATTAAATTTTTCCCCGCCCAACTCTCCAGCCTGTCCAGGTCTCGCTGGATGGCAGCACAGCCCTCTGGCGTGTCAGCCACCCCTCCCAGCTTGGTGTCATCAGCAAACTTGCTGATTATACACTCAATTCCCTCATCCAAGTCATTGATGAATATATTGAACAGTATTGGTCCCAGAACTGACCCTTGAGGCACTCCACTAGATACAGGCCTCCAACCAGACTCCGCCCCATTGATCACAACTCTCTGGCTTCTCTCCTTCAGCCAGTTTGCAGTCCACCTCACTACCCGATCATCCAGTCCACACTTCCTCAGTTTTGCCGTGAGGATGCTGTGGGAGACGGTGTCAAATGCTTTGCTGAAGTCAAGGTAGACCACATCCACTGCTCTGCCATCGTCAATCCACGTTGTTACGTCTTCATAAAAGGCTATGAGGTTGGTCAAACATGACTTCCCCTTGGTGAAGCCATGTTGACTGTCCCTGATGACCCTCTTATCCTTGATATGTCTTAAGATGGCACCAAGGGATAAGGTGTTCCATCACTTTCCCAGGGATGGAGGTGAGGCTGACCGGTCTATAGTTGCCCGGGTCCTCCTTCTTGCCCTTTTTGAAGACCGGAGTGACATTTGCTTTCCTCCAGTCCTCAGGCACCTCTCCCGTTTCCCAAGACTTGGCAAAGATGATGGAGAGTGGTCCAGCAATTACTTCAGCCAGCTCCCTCAGCACCTGCGGGTCATTGAAGTCATTGAAGTCATTGAAGTCATTGAAGTCTGAAGGCCTTGACACAGCAAGCATAGAACTAGTAACATTGCCATATTCTAATGCTTGCAAAATTGATTTTCCTTTTTTTTTAAGATGAAACCCAGTATACTCTGCAAACATCTTCCATGGAAAGTATGGGTGCATACTACTTGTGAAAATCAGGTATTAAGTGTACATCTGATGGCCAGAAACCTGCCACTTCGTCTTATATTTCATCTGATCCAGCAGAAGTCAAGACCTGACTGAGAAGAGGTTTGATAAATGACCCTCCAGGCCCCAGTAGGGCCCAATGAATGCTTATGCTTGCATTATCTGTATTACACTTCTGACAACTGGGGTTAGAGTTCCCTCTTGAAAGTTGTCATGCTCTTCTTTTCCATGAAAAAGAAACTTATTTAATCTTTGTCTCCCTTTTTCCACTCTTTGTTGTCGTAGATGGTGTCACTCTATTTTTCGCATTATCCGCTTAACTTTGGCCCTTGAGACATCTGATTGAAAAGAGAATGACAACATGAACATAGCTACTGATGGTAAAAAGTAAACAGATCATTTTGCCACTCCATCACTGATTTTCAAATCTCTGATACTTGGAAGCCTTTTGGGATCCCATCTGGAGCACTTCCCACCACAGTGCATTTCTTGAGGGCAGGGAATGGTGCACTTCTGTTAAAAGACCTGTCAGTTTGATAGAGGAGAAACAGGCATTGTATACGTAATGAAGGTGCAAACTGTTTTGGCACAAAATTATAGCACTTTCAGAATATTCTACATTTCGTGCAATCATAAGCCTCTAAGGAGTGTTTGTAAATGCTTTGTTGTTAGATAACTTGGAATTCTTTTGAGATCTGCGTTTTGAGGTAACCACATTTGATTTCTTTGATTTTTCTCTTCTTGTGGACAGTTGTTTGATTATTGGAACAGCATCACTTTAAAAAGTGTTTCTGCAAGCAATTTCCCAGATTTGCCTTTCTTTGGTGATGGACTTTGCCATTTAAAGTGAGGCAAAATTAAATTCAAACTTTTCCTGTTTTGAGGGCATTTCTCTCGTTGTCTCCTTTCCTTCTTCCACATGGACCCACTGTGCCAAGTAATGCATATGCTGCTTCTGTGTTTTTCCTATTATTGCCAACACCTATGGGATCATTTCCTTCTTCTCTAAAGGCTATTTTGGGACCTCGCCTCTCTGCGACCTCTTTTATCCTGACCAGTTTCAATAAACTCAGTCACTTGTGTCAAAAGTCTTGGATGTGAGGAATGGAAAATAGGACCACATTAGTCTAAGCCAAGATAAAAATAGGAAGAGCACTTGCCTGACTTGCTTTACTTTCCACTCTCTGGCAGGCTTGGATCTGAAATTAATGGATATTTTATAGCGTGACAATTCAGGAGTTTTTTAACAAAATCTGCTCATCAGTAAGTCACATAACCGTTCCAGGTCTACTGAGATGCTTTTTGCCATGATTCCACTAGGAATCTCATCATATTTTTGCCTTTGTGGCCTTGGAGACAAGAAAGATGCTGAGAAATACTGAATTTCCCACAGGAATCCAGAACATCTTACATCTGAGACTATGACCAGTTTTAAGCCTGATTTATTTTGGCTCCATATGCATACTGAAGACCATTGTGCAGTTAATGGTTATGGACTTTGTGTATTTGTTACCTGGATTTTACAGAGTTTATGATATTGAACCTTGTATCTTATGCTGAGTTTAGAAAGCAGTTGCAGAGTCAACAGAATTCGAGGATTTGGAAAGAAATAGAGAAAGAAAAGAGAAAGTCACTATGATGACAGATTCTGGGACTGAGAGCTACTGTGAGATAGAGTTAGATCTAAAGCGTAGCCACACAGTCAAATGAAATTGTTGCCTCAAACAAATCTATACATAGCTAAATATACACCTTGAGGACATATAAAAATAAAATTGAAAATCAAGACACCATTTATAATCCTGTGGAAAAGGGGAGTCAGTAATGCTAGTGTTCTGGGTGAATAGTTCCATTGCAGGCAATACTCTAACAACTGAAAAACTAAACTGTCTTAAAATAAACTCAAATATTCAATCAAGGTGTCTGTCTCCCTCCTGAAATGGAGAAATTGGAGTTTATAGAATGGAAGGATGGAAGACACTGAAACACATCTGTTCTTTGGCAATGGATGTGAATGAAGTTTTCCTGCCACATTGGCTCTGATTGTATTGTTCAGGCGGCAGTAAGGCATTCATTTCTTTGTTTCCCTGAGTATCTCTGCCACTATTTATCCTGTTTGCAAGTATTCTTGTATGCATTTGACCAAAGAGTCAGCAAGAGAGACCAAATTCCATGGTTACAGTGCATCCGCCTAGGAGATGAGTGTCTGAGTGCAGTAAACAGCTGTGTGTCTGAGAATATAAGGTTAACAAGAACCTACAGTACCTCATCCCATAGTATCCTAGGACTAATCAATAACAAATTTATATTCAAATCTTCTTAGGCTGAGGAGTGAACTGAAGTTGGGTTATTCATTTAGAAAGGTCAAGGGGCTTTACCACCATAATTCTTTGTGGATATTTTTTCCGTCTGACTGCATTTGACAAAATCTGGCCAAATTCTCTAGTAGTTATGGAACAGCTACGGGTTTTTCTGCTGTTTGTTTGGGGTTTTTTGTTGTTTTAAAGGCTAAACAGTTTACCATATTGTACAACTGGATGTTAATAATTAATGTATTTCAGTCCTCCCATTGCCCAGGTCAATGAACCACCCTCCTAGAAAGCACAAATGTAGTTTTGACTTGGAGATAAAGATGTCTTAATGAGGATGGTTTTTACTCAGGGGTTGAGCTTCTTCCTGTTTTCAGGTATGTTGAACCAATATCATAGCATGATA
Organism: Caloenas nicobarica; assembly: GCF_036013445.1. NCBI lineage: Eukaryota > Metazoa > Chordata > Aves > Columbiformes > Columbidae > Caloenas > Caloenas nicobarica. The sequence goes on along the minus strand of NC_088284.1, from coordinate 58,283,434 downwards.
GAAACATTGTGGTCAGCTCCACGGTCAGATGCTGAACATTTGTGTAGATGCGCCTATATAGTCAAAGACCTGTAGAATTTGGTTACTTTGTATTTCCATCTGCAAATAGCCTAACTCCAGAAAAGAAGAGGTTGGAACAGGAAAGAACAGGGACAAGTGAGAAAAGGAAATAGTAAAAAAAAAAAAGCTAGATGAAAGAAACAATGTTATTAAGGGAAGTTCTATGGAAAGGTATTAAAAGTGGCATAAACAACAAAAGCTGGAGAAATTAACATTTTCTGATTTTTTTTTTTTTAATTAAGAACTTTTGTCAACTTGTAAGTGAAGAGGGAAACAATTCAGTGGCAAACCAATTGCAATCATAATTTATTATCTGTTTCAAATTCCCTGCAGAGGTTTTTTTGCTGTTGTCTAGTACTCACGTCTCTTCATTTGAACACGAAGGTGGAAACAAAAACTGTAAAAAATCAGACCACCAGCATGTTATACTAGGTTTCCAATTGCATGAAAATCTTAGGCCACTCATGAATTCCCTCTTTGGTTTTGAAAGGACATGCTGCTGATCTGGCAGGGCAAGAGGGCTGTGAGAAGACAGAGTTGTTGTCTGTTTTGGACAAGGAGCCTTCCCTGAAGTCATGTCCAACTTGTACTACTTAAATGCAGAATCTGGAAAAAAGTAATTCACCTTTCTCACCTCTAAAGCATTTCTTTCTTTTTATGAAGTCTTTTGCTGTGGGCTAGAGAGAAGAGAAAGCTCAAAGTGTCTTCACCGATGGGATTCATTAGTGGGATGACTTTTCCAAGTCTGGCAGGTGGCAGGAACATTTTGATGTTTGTGTATTAATACTGGAAGAAAAGTCTTGTGTTCCTCATCACATGTGGGAAGCAACCGTATTACTATCCATGTATTTTTGACAAATTAACAAGAAAAATTGCAGTTTCTTAGAAGAAAGAGAGCATGGTGTGATGTACTGTGTCACACTTCTGTGCCAGTTTTCCTCCACTCACCAAAGGACTGCTGTAGCTGCCCTGCCTTGCCAGTGTGACAAAAGGTTCTCTTTATTTAAGGATGCTGTGGATAGGAATGAGAGCAAGAACTTTTTACATGCTTACTTCTTTATAATATTCTTCAGGAAGTATATTTTGGAAAAACAAAAATCTAGGAAAGATGGAAGCAGCCCTTGAAGTTTTCTTTAACTGATGAACTGAAAGGAAATTGGAAGCTTAGTATTCATTCTGAAAACTAACTTTTCTTGCATTCTGTTTGAGATTTGATTTCAGTTCTGTTAGCAGAGCTTTATCTACTGGATTAGATTGCAAAGCCAAGACTTCCCAGGGTTATATTACATGCACACATATAAAGGAAACATAAAAATGTTGAATTCGAGACTTCTGTTTTCATAAATACTGCAGTGCAAATCAAAACAGTGATTTGTTGTTGTTGTTGTTGTTTTACTCTATGGGTCCGTAAAAATGTATTTTTTGAGCTTTGATTAATTTGATAAATTTATCAAATGTCTCTGTAAGTAAGGGACAGTGAATTTCTGTAATGATTGACACAGATGCACTACATGAAAGGTCTTTGTTTTTCCTAATCATGGTAATCTGCCTGTCAAGCAACTGCAAAATGTGGCAACCACTGGTGTCTTGAGCCCATGGCTATCCAAATTTGAAACAGTATAAACCCAAAGGGATACCTATTTGAGATAATACAAACCCCTAGAAACATTGTAAAGGTGTATAACACACTTTGTAAATAGATAATGGTGTCCTCTGAAAAATATTTTCTAAACTCCAGGCTTGATGCATTCAAGTTCGATACATATATCTGTGGTTGTACAGAAATACGTAACTAAAGATGTCTCAAACAACTTGAGGTTCAGGACATCTTTTTCAGTTGTTTTGGCATCAAAGTTGTCCAGGAAGGTCTGCTATACAAATTCAGTTAGTGAAAACCTGTTGAAAAAATATAATATAACATATACATTTTTAAGAATTCTTAAGTTTTGAGGGAGTCTCTTTGTATATTTCTTAAACAGTAAATGCCTGTTTCCTGCTGGTGTATTTATACACAAGTGAATGTAAATAAACACGCCAGCACTTTTACAAGGAACATTGTGAATCCTATTTTATTTTTTGGAAGAATGTCTGCATATAAGTATCCTTTAAAAATGGCACAATTTTATATAATGATACACATTTATACATGATATATGCTCTTATCTTCTTGAAAAAGAATGGTGCAGAGAGAAAAAATAACTGAGATGAAAATCTGATAGCTCACAAAGCACTAAAGCTGCACAGCAGCTAAGACATAATGTAGTCCCCTCTTCACCTTAGTGGTATCAGAGAATGGTTACTGTTGGGAAGGACCTCTGGAGATCATCCGGTACAAGCCCCCTGTTCAGTGAGGGCCATCTAAAGCCAATTGCCCAGGGTCATGTTGAGCTGCCTTTTGAATATCTCTAAAGAGGGCAACTCCACAACTTCTTTGACAACCTGTTCCAGAGCTTAGTCACCCTTAGAGTACAAAAGTTTTTCCTGATGTTCAGAGGGAACCTCCTGTGTTTCAGTCTGTGCCCACTGCCTCTGGTGCTGTCACTAGACACCACAGAAAATAGCCTGGCTCGATCTTCTTAACATCCTCCCTTCGGGTTTTTATATACGTTAGTACGATCTCCACTGAGCCTTCTCTTCTCCAGGCTGAATTGTCTCAGTTGTCCTAGGCTTTCCTCATAGGAGACATGCTCCAGTCCCTTCATCGTCTTAGTGGCCATTCACTGGACTCTGTCCAGTATGTCCATGTCTCTCGTGTACTGGGGAGCCCAGGCTTCGACCCAGCACTCCAGATGTGGCCTCACCAGTGCTGAGCAGAGGAGAAGAATCACCTCCCTCCACCTGCTGGCAACACTCCTCCTAATGCAGTCCAAGATACCATTTACCTTTGTTGCTGTATTGGCACATTTCTGGCTCATGTTCAACTTGATGTCAACCAGGGCCCTTAGGACGTTTTCCACAAAACTGCTTTCCAGCTGGTTGAGCCCCAACCTGTGCTGGTGCCTTGGGCTGTTCCTCCCCAGGTGTGAGACTTGGCACTTCCGCTTACTGAACTACGTGAAATTCCTGTCTGCTCATTTCTCCAGCCTGTCAAAGTCACTTTCTGTAGCAGCACTGATGTATCAGGCACTCCTTTCAATGTTGTACTGTCTACAAATTTATTGAGGGTGCGTTTGGTCCCATGATCTTAGCGGCCACTTACTGGACTCTTTCCAGTATGTCCTTGTCTCTCTCATACTGTACTGAGAAGCCCAGAACTGGACATGTGCTCCAGGTGTGGCCCCACCAGTGTCAAGTACAGAGGATGGATGACCTCTCTCGACCTGCTGGCAACACCCTTCAAATGCAGCCCAAGAGATCATTAGTCTTTTTGCAGCAAGGGCACCTTGCGGACTAATGGTCAACTTGATTTCTACCGGGACTCTCAGGGCCTTTAATGTAAAACTCTTCCCGGCATATACTGGTGCATGGTGTATTGTGAAGGACTTGGTACTTCTCTTTCCTGAACTTCTTAAGTTTCTGGTCAGCCCATTTGTCCAGCCTGTCAAAGTTCATCTGGATGGCATGACCCTCTTGTGTATTGACACCATAAATTGGCCAATTAAAAAAATTCTAAAACCAAAATTTGTGGGTTTAAAAGCAAGCATCTTTTATTGGCATGCCACCAACCCCAGGGGATCCATCCTCCTAGTGGCAGGGGTGCGAAAGAAGCTCCAGGCACAGGTTATATCCATCCAGATCATACGTCTTCACTACATTTCCAAGAAATCCTTTGCATATGCACTACATTCCTTTCGTGTTCAGCTTGTAACCTGCTTGTGCTGGTGTTGCCACCTTCTCTTCTGAGAGCAAGGGCACTGTCTCCTACCTTTCTCCTGCTTATCTTAACAAACACTGTTCTTGTGACTTAGCGCCTAATAAGTGCCTAAAATCTAACATCTGTGAACCTTATTCTGATTAACTTAGTAAATGCCTAAAATCTATGACCCTTATTCATATAATCTTATTTTATTACTAATTGCTGATTTTAGGTATCATTAATCCCTCCTGTTTTCTTGGGGGGTTGTGACCACTAGGCTTCAACCCTTATTAAAGTATAGAGTTGATCATTTACTTCCAAACTGCTTTTTCTATGGCTCTCTTTACACATCCTAAAATCATGATAAACACAATTATTACAACTAAAATAATTATTCCTGTTTACACTAATGATGCGAGCCACCCTGCAAATGATACATTCCCCATCTGAGATAATAGCTTATTAATCCAAGTACTTTCTGTATTTTGTCTAAGGTCCTGTGATTGTTTCTCAACCTCTTTGATAACCCAATTTGATCATTTAAATTTTTCATCACCCCTGGAGGTGTTTCAAAGGCATTTAGATGAGGTTCTTAGGGACATGGTTTAGTGCTAGAGTTAGGTTAGGTTATGGTTGGACTCGATGATCCTGAGGGTCTCTTCCAACTGAAATGATTCTATGATTTGGTATGTGGATACAACAGTGATCATGGTCCAATTTCAAGAAACTGCACAGTCCATGTTCTTTTAATAGCAACAAATCTAAGGCCAACCTATTGTGTAAGGTAACCTTTGTGTTGGCTTGAATTTCTCTATTTAATTGTTTTAAACTCTGGGCAGTTACATTGGCTAAGACACCCATTTATCATGTCAAATCGTCTGTCACATATCTGTTTTTTAGAGCACCGTGTATGTAGTCAACAGTCTTGAGATAAGTGTTAAAGCAAGACTCAACTAATTGTGCAGGCCTCAAAATGTCTAAGCTGCAAGGTCAATAGTGTCTATAGTTGGTGATTAAGTGTTTTGCAAGCCATTCTTGTCTTTGTTGTGTGACCACTAAAACTGAAAGGATTTATATATCTTTAGGTTATTAATTGCAGACAGGATTCACACATTCTTTGAAGTGATAACTATAATTCATATATACATATATCAAGTAAGTGATACTCTTTCAGTTTCACTCTTTCAGTGGCTGCAGCACAACACTTAATCACACATTGCAACATAACATACAAACATACAAATATAGCAATTGCTAATACAATAATGGCAATCAATTTCTTAATCTATGTCTGTAAATTAGAAATCCAGGATGCTAATAATGTCCAGACTTCTTGAAATCTATAATAGGTATTGCTTTTCTGTGCCTCATGCAAGACTGTAGTATGTTTCCAAATCTCCTTTAATTCGGTTATGGTTCTTTTAGATTGATTAACATTTAAATGAAGTGTTTTCCCAAGATATATTAATAGAGAGAGCCATTCCTAATATAAGAACCCCTTTATTTGAATTCTCTAGGTAATATGTGTATACTCAGCAACTGGTCTTGTCAGCTATCTGCACGGTTTTCTGGATCATCATAAAATGTACATTTTGGATACATGGATTCTCCTGATATAACAGTGAACTTGCTGTAATGTATAACAGGCAAAGACTTAAATAACAGTAATACATGTTTAAGCAAATGCCTACAAAGAAAACAGGCTAATATTAATGCTACAATGAATATTAACAAATCTCTTTGAATACAATAAAATTCTGTATGAGATTATATTTCAGTCCAAGTGCAGTTCGTTATGTTTTCATAAGTTTTAGTGTTAAAGGAGTGGTCTCTTCTGATTTCTACCCAGTCTCTGTACTTTTCTTCAATCTAGTGTGGTGAATCCAGGAAATGACTCCTTAATGTTTTGCAGTGTTAGTTAGTACCGTATAGAGTCCTCTCCACCACTCTTTCAAGGTTTGTCCTTTCAGGTCCAAGGACAGGCTGGATCTCCAGGTCAGAAGGAAGGTACAGGCACATCCAGTGCCACAGGTGCTTTTTCCTGGATATACCTATGTAATGGTGAGAAAGTTTTTTCCCGAAGACAACACATATTCAATGAGCATTTCATTCGCCAAAATATGCATTTGATTAGTTTTTCCTGTCAAGTTTACTGAATAGGGCCTCCTATACAATATTTCAAAAGGGCTTACTTTTTCTTTTATTCTTTAAGTAATATGAATTCTCAGTAAAATAGTTAGCAACACATCTACCCATTTCACATGAATTTTCTGACATAATGTAGTTAATTTTCCTTTTTTTAGATTGGTTCATTCTTTTTACCTTTCCACTAGATTGATCCTGTCTTACACCCAGAAGGGTAAAAATAATCCATTTTATTTCTGCTATAAAATGTGGAACAGTCAAACCTTGGTATGATTTTATTCAACAATTTCTTTGCTACTACTCTAGATTTGTTGGTCTGGCATGAGAAAGCTTTAGGCCATCTAGAAAATTCAGAAAGATGAATTTACCAATATGATAGCAGAAAATTTTTACCTCTTTTACCTCCCCAGATGGGCTCTTTAACACTGTCTTACAACTTTACATTTTAGGTCCAATTGCATATCTTTTAACATTTGTCCAAATTGGCGAGTTTTACAGAGCATTGCTGATACCTCTTTAGGTTTTAGAACAGCTTCTAATAACTTCAGCGTTCCTTGCTCAGGTTTGATAGGTGACACTCATAAAGTCAGAAGTCCTCTTTCTTTTTGTATTGTCCCATGTGCCCGTACAATTCCAAAAGCATATTTAGAGTCTGTATGTATTAACTTGCTTATCTTACGACTTAGGCTCTAGTCAAAACAATAAGCTCAGCTTTCTGTGCTGAGGTATTTGATGGCAATGATTGTGTTTCAGTTATGTTCTCTGAAGTTACCACAGCATATCCAGATGGTCATTCTCCACTCAGAGCAAAACTGCTCCCATCTGCATAGAGAGTCCACTCTGGATCTTCTAGTGGAGTATTCTTTACATCTGGTCTGCTAGAAAAGACTTGTTCAATAGTTAGTATATAATCATACTCTAAATTTTCATCATTAGATACAGGCAATAAAGTAGTGGGATTCAAAGATGTTGTTGTTTTCAAACTCCAATCATTCTGTTCTGGTAATGCTGCTTGGTACTGTACCATTCTGCTGGGTGACAAACAACAGTGTCCTTGTTGTTCCAGCACTGAGACCACAGCATGTGGCACGAATACAGTCCCAAAGTTAGTTTTCTTGCCTCTTGAATGAGCAACACAGTCACAGGCACAATACAATCACATATACCTGCCAAGCTTCTAAGGTGCTTCCACCAGTACATTACCAGACAAAGCAGAATTGTTCTTAAGTCCTTTTGGCAAACAGTCCATCAAGTTGCATCTTTCTTCCAGTGGTAGCTCTTTCCCATTCAAAGGTGAAAAGCTTCTGGCCCTCTGAATCCAATGGTATACAGAAAAGGCATCTTTCAAGTTTAAAACAGTAAAATAAATGTTATTTCCTACTATATTAGTCCAAGAGTGTGTGGGTTTGGCATTACCAGGTGCATATTTATCACAGTCTGATTAACGGCTCTCAAATCTTGTACCAACTAGTATTCCATAGAATGTAGCTTCTTTACTGGCAAAATGGGAGTATTATATTCTGATTGGCATTCCTGCAAAAGTCCATAGTGCATAAACATGTTCATCAATGTCTCTAACCCCATTTTACCTTTCAAATTTATTTGATATTGTTTTTCTTTACTAGCTCTAAGTCCTTTTCAGTTCTGTCTCTATCAGTGTACTGTTTGCTTTACCAGATACTTCAGCTGCCCATACTAATGGAAATACAGCATCCAGAATTTCCTTGGAGATTTCTTGCTTGCAGCAAGCAGATCTGCGCCTTCCAAGCATTTTCTTGTGGGGTATGCAGCTGAACAGAATTCTCAGAAAACGTTATTTGAGCTTAAAATTTACTTAACAAATCTTGACCTAAGAGAGTTATAGGGCTTTCTGGCATATACAAGAATTTGTGTGTTAAAATCTTGTTCCAAATTTGGCATTCCATTGGTTTAAAAAATGGCCTTTCTTTCTTTCCCATGACACCAAGAACTAGCATGGAGAATTTACTAAGAAGTCTCTTACAACTGGTTACTACAGAATAAGTCTATTAAAAAAACCTGTGGTTGAATTTCCCAGCTTCATGGGAACCAGGGATCTGCTGAGGATGCCTCTAAATTCACCCTCAGTCTCTGTTCAGTATTACAGTTCTCTAGCAGCAATATCACTGTGGTGGGGGAAAAGGCCCTCCCTGCCTTTTGGCACTTTAGCAGTGGGCAGTCAGCTTTTTCCATGTTGTTTGGTTTTTTTCTTTCTTCTCACTGTAGTTTAGATACAGGCAAGGCCATGCAGGTGGTGTAATCGCTGGTACCAAGTGCCAGCTGCCAGGCCCTGGCAGACTCCTCGGTTACAATGAGCTGAGTATCTTGCAGCTTGACACAGGCCTGACATTTATGGTTGAGCTGTACAGCACAGGCCTGGGCTCTTTTTGCCTCTTTTTTTTTTTTTTTTGCATTTCACTCCTGCTGTTATACACTTTATATGCAATTCCACTTAGCTGAGCAACAGGTATTCATTTTACATTCCTCAGCCCCATTTAGCTTTTCCAATTTCTTACAGATGTCAATAAACAACATATTAAACATCAATCCATTATTTCAACTTTTCTAGACCCAAATCAGTTCATATTCTAGCGGCTTTTAAACACAACATCTCTCAAGTTCACATCCAGCACAGCATTTAGTTTTCTTTCTCGTATCTCCAACTAGCACATAAATTCAATGCAAATCAGAGTTTTTAACAAGTTGTTTTCTGGTCTCAAAATTATTACATGACAATAAGAGCAAATTAAGGTACAGTCCTTTACTTCATCACTTTTTTCCAAATTTCTGCAGAACAACATTAATTGCAATATAGTACTATAAGTTAGAGTGCCATATTCAGGCCATTTTCCTCATTATCCAATTTATACAAAAGCCGCAATTAAGTACAATATAATTTCACATTTTCTTTTATCAGAGAAGGATTCTACTTATTTCTGAGATGATTTTGGCAACAAAACGTGGTCCTCGGTCAGAGGACATTCCAATCGCAATACCAAATCTAGTCATGAATTCTTACTTTTCAAAACTGAGTATGAGGCTCCAGTATCTACCAGACACTCAACCTCTGATCTCCCCCGGTTGCAGTTTAATTTTGCTGGGGAAGATTTCCCTGGTCACAGAATCACAGAATCACAGAATCACAGAATGTTAGGGATTGGAAGGGACCTCAAAAGATCATCTAGTCCAATCCCCCTGCCAGAGCAGGAACACCTAGATGAGGTTACACAGGAAGGCGTCCAGGTGGGTTTTGAATGTCTCCAGAGAAGGAGACTCCACAACCTCCCTGGGCAGCCTGTTCCAGTGTTCCGTCACCCTCACTGTGAAGAAGTTTCTTCTCAAATTTAAATGGAACCTCCTGTGTTCCAATTTATACCCATTGCCCCTTGTCTTATCATTGGTTGTCACCGAGAAGAGCCTGTCATTCATTCATCTCTGTCATTCATTAAACTTAGCAACTTTATTTAAGCACAGAAACAAACAAACACCAAATTTCAATTCTGGACACTTATTTTTCTTAATTGAGTGCTATCTCTTTTCCAGTATCCCTCTCGTTTACGATACACACTCCGATTTTCTCCAAGCTTGCAGGGTTCAATACCTCGCCTTTGTTCTTTTCCTCTACTTCCTTGAGACAACCCCAGCCTACTCCCTAAACTTTATCAGAAATTCCCTCTAAAGTTGCAATTAATTGAGCTTCTCATTTCACTTTCTGCTGACCTCTATACAACACATCATCCTCCAAGCAACATCCAAGTCCCTAGCATCATCTCCTTGCAATTTTTGCAGTTTGCATGTGGAACAATACCTTTTCAGATTTATTTTCAGATTATCTTTTCCTTTCCCTTCCCTTTCAAATCGAAATTGATACTACATTCCTTTTGCCATTTAGAATGCCTCCACAAACAGAAAAACATCTCTGCATACATGACCTCATCCCATTTCCCTTCTCACTTCAAAGACAACATCAATTGCAACAGAGTATTATAATTCAAGATTCCATTCGCCGGACACTTTCCCCATCATCTGACTTATACAGCGGCCACCATTGATTACAATATTTCACAATATCCTCCTTCCTCGTGTTTCCCCCAGGCACTTTTCCAAGTTCTCTCCAATGTTTTAAAACACACCCTAATGTGGATTTCTTAAGAACACCACCAGGAACAGACATTCCTGACGCCATCTTATAAGTAAAAACTAGGAAGGGGGAAGAGGGAAGCACAGAGCAGCTTACAGGGCACTTCCACAAGCAACACCACAAAGAAACAATTGTAACAACAGCCAATAAAACAATTAACACCTACTCTTGCATTTTTAAACACTCATAAACTAAAACAAGGACTTGAACAGAGTTTCTTTTCCCTTCTTCTCTCTCTTCTCTCTCTCTTTTTTTTTTTTCCCCCCAACCTTCTTTCAAATCTTATTTTTAGGGGTCATCACCCCAAAATCTTTTAACTTTTTTAGGGGCCTGCAGCCCTTGGGCCTTTCACCCTTTTAAGGGACTCTAATCGCTAACCTTTTTAATCTGGATTTTTCAGCCCAACCCTCAAAGCTTTTGTGCTTTCGACTAATGGGCAGGCAAGTTCCTCTGCGAGGCTTTTGCCTTGACTTACGGGTGGGCAACCCAAACTGCAAGAAAAAAGGATGCTTTACTTAAAAATGGTTCTTGGCTCAAGAATTCTGCTGCCTCCAGGGATCGAGGATCTCCCCGAGAATCCCTCGGTGCCAGCTGGAGATCTTTTGATCCCAGGAGTTGGTCGAAGATCAAGAGCAGATCAAGAGTCCCTTTGTGGTCGCCAGAGCTGATACCATAAATCGGCCAATTAAAAAAACTTCTAAAACCAAAATTTGCAGTTTCAAAAGCAAGCATCCTTTATTGGCATGCCACCAACCCCAGGGGATCCATCCTCCTAGTGGCAGGGGTGCGAAAGAAGCTCCAGGCACAGGTTATATCCATCCAGATCATACGTCTTCACTACATTCCCAAGAAATCCTTTGCATATGCACTACATTCCTTTGGTGTTCAGCTTGTAACCTGCTTGCACTGGTGTTGCCACCTTCTCTTCTGAGAGCAAGGGCACTGTCTCCTACCTTTCTCCTGCTTATCTTAACAAACACTGTTCTTGTGACTTAGCGCCTAATAAGTGCCTAAAATCTAACATCTGTGAACCTTATTCTGATTAACTTAGTAAATGCCTAAAATCATATAGTCTTATTTTATTACTAATTGCTGATTTTAGGTATCTGTTACTCCTTCCATTTTTGTGTCATCATCAAACTTGCTGAGCATATGCTCAGCCTCATCATCCAGTAAATGATGTTGAATAGGACTGGACCCAGAACTGAACCTGGGGTATACCACTAGCTACTGACCTACAAGTAGACTTCGTGCCACTGATCACCATCCTCTAGATTGAGCCATTCAGTCAGTTGTCAATCCAGCTCACTGTCTGCTCTTCTATCCCATATTTCATCAGCTTCTCTAAGAGGATCTTATGGGAGACAGCATTGAAAGCCTTACTGAAATCTAGGTAGACAATATCTTCTGCTCTTCCCTCATCTGCCAGGCCAGTTATTTCATCAGAGAAGTTTATTAAATTGATTGAGCATCACTTCCCACTGGTGAACCATGTTGACTACTCTTGATCATCTTCATGTCATTCATGTGCCTGGAAATGGTTCCCAGGATTAGCTGCTTCATTGCCTCCCCAGGGGCTGAGGTGAGGCTGATCAGCCCATTGCTTCCTAGCTAGTTCTCCTTTTTGGAGTGGCATTTGTTTTGTCAGGTCCTTATGTATTTCTCCAATAAACATTATTGATCAAAGATTATTGAGAGTAGTCTCACAATGACATCAGCCAGATCCCTCAGCATTCATGAGTGCATCTCATCAGTGCCCATGGAGTTATGTACGACCACTTTGCTTAAGAATTTGTTCCCAATCCTGATCCCTTTCCACCAAGGGCAAGTCTTCTTTTCACTGGAGTCTCCCCTGGTCTCTGGGACATGGGATTCCTGAAGGCCAGTCTTGCTAGTAAAGACTGAGACGAAGGAGGTATTCAGTACCTCAACCTTTTCCATGTCCTGAGTCACCACGATGCGCCCACATTTTTCCTAGCCTTGCTAGTCACCTATCCACTTATAGGAGCCTTGCTTGTTGCCTTTGAAATCCTATGCTGGATTCAGTTCCAGCTGGGCTTTGGCTTTCCTGACCGCATCTCTGGGTGTTCGGACAATGTCTCTGTATCCCTCCCAGTATGTCTTTATGCATTTTAATAGCTGTTTCACCATGCCCATTCTATATTTGTCCATATGGAGGTTATCAAGGGTTACTCAAACCTGACTAAAACACAGTCTCTCTGTATCATGAATACTGACTCAGTAGTGTGTGGAACACCCACTCCTTCAGATTTTAAGTTTTCTGCCACATGCAATATATAGATAGCACTTCAAATGTATTTACATATTCTTGCAGAATACAGTAACCCTCAAAAGCTTGTTACTAGGTATTCATATTAAAATGTGGTTAACTGTTGCTCTTAATTTCTTTGTTTTGGTACATTTCATATAGATATCTCAGAGAACAGAAAATTATTTTAGAATGGATTGGAGCTTATTTGAGCTTTCATATAGGTGAAAGGCTATTGCACAGTGTTGTACTGTCAGGAAGATATGTGAGATGACCTATTCTGCCACTCACATTTGTCTCTCAGAAATAACTGATGCTGTTTTCTTGAGGGGGAGCATATGCTGCTTTGCATCAATATTTGTGTATGTCTTGGTCCATTTATTTTAAGTGGTAGTCTGCTCACCAGTCATCTGGTGGTAGGTCATATGTTTACTCTGAAATTACAGAGTTCATTTATGTCTGACCTCCTAGTTGTTTTCATGCAGTCTTATTTAACTGTTTTTCTCCTCCATTTCACTGTCAGCAGTGTAGACTGTTCTATTATTTGCTTCTCTGTCCCAAAACATGCAGAAGGTGCTGGAACCATATTAGTAACTGATTTGGAAAGAAATTCATTGTGGTTCAGGAATGTATATTGAGTTTATGAAGGCTTTATCCTGAGGGGTAAAATGGTAGCCATAAAATGTTATTTAAATGACAAATTCTGCTCTGATGTATATTGTAGTATTTTTTATAAGTAAGGTTGTAACTCTCATGGTGGTTGTGCTCAGCTTGTTTAATAATCAGACAGGTCTAGCAGCAGAAGGTTTTTATCTTTAATTTAAAAAGCATGTGCTTGGAGCACGTGCCTCAATCAGTTCAGACACTTGGTCATAATTACTTAGGAAATCCTTTATTGAAAGACAGAAGTAATTCTAGACTATTTAAGAAGCAGGTTTCACTGCAGCGACATGCATAAATGTAACACACTGTGTCTTGTCGTGGTTCTGGAGAGCCATTTTCTGCCAATTGAAAACTGCTCTGCAGGGGTTCCTATAATGTGCAGTTATAGTTATAGCAGAGGACTGCATGGTTTTTAGACCAGGTCTGTGATTTACCCATCCTGACAGGTGATGCCAGTTTACTCACAAGGTTAGAACAAATATTAGCTAGCCTCTCCACTAACACCCTCCATGTGCTGCTCTTCTTGGCTCATTTATTAGGAAATACTTCTGGGCTGTGACAGGTGTCATTATTCTAGACAGACTCTTTACAGGATGACCTTTTCAAAGCAGAAGAGAAGGCTTCACTAGGGTGGCAACTGCAGAAAGCAAGTGTTGGAGATGTGTATTTTGATAGGCTTTGGAGGTTGTTTGGGGTTTTTGCGGGGGGAGGAGGATTTCCTTGTTTGGTTTTTTCCCCATCAGTTTGTAAGAAGATAACTGGGACTTCTCTGATCTTGTAGATTTAAATAGGACCTTAGGCTTGTCTGCTTGCTGGTTCATGTTTCACCTCTGAATCTATTGTCACTTTTTCTGGTTCCTTTCTTTGAGATGATATTGTATTTATCATATTCTAATTCAGTTTCCAGTAATGTATCAAATGTAAAGATACGGTGAAATTAGACTGAAACTTGACCTTTGTGTGGCACCTGAATTCCAGCAGGACTCAAACTGCTGTTTCTGCTGCCTGCCCTTTCCCTTACCTGAGATAAACCAGTGTTGTTTTTCATGGAGGTAGCAATACTGTGAATATGCATATTGTTGGCTCTGAAGAAGAAATGGTGATGTTAAATACTGATTTGTGGTAGGCTGAGATCTTGAAAAAGAAAAGCACACTACCGGAATTCAAAGAAAAATCTCAGCATCATCAAAGGCTCAGGCTGTAGATTTCAGGCTCTGTCAGGGAAAAGTGTTTATATTCAAGGACTAATGTGTGGACAGCTGTACCTGTTACTAAAGAACAGTGGTGCATGAAATGAAGTCTGTCTTTATGTACTTTCGACTGTGGGTCTGCTCAGAAAAAACAAACAAACAACTTTATAAGGAACAGCTGATGATTTACTTTCCTACGAGAATTATCTAGCAATTATAGATGACAGTGAACAGGTAATTCCAGACTGTCAAATGTCTGCTTGCATATTTTCAGTGCTTGATTTTGCTGCTGCCTGCTTCTTTAGTTGTCCTTTTCCACACATGACTGTGGTTCAGGTATTGTTTCACCTGTGGTGGCATCTCCTCCTGCTCTTTTGTGGAAAACCAGAGAGAATCCAGCATCATCCTACTACCAATTTCTAGACTGAAAGGATTGAATCAACTTGCTGAAAGCTCAGCTATGGTAATCTGCTTCCTCAGGAAAACTGAACACATAATTGTCTCTTCGTGTACAGTTTCATGCAGATCACTGCAGATAGGTCTCTGGGCACTGTCACACTCTCATTATCTCAGAGCTTTCTGAACTTTCCATCTCTCTGCTTAACTTTAGGATGCACTTAATCTAAACCAAATGCTGTTTTTTGAGGTCTGTTTGCTTTATTCCTTTACAAGTTGTTGAAACATCTTTAGCCTTCATGTACATTTGGCAGTTACTCTTTTTTTCCGTCCTGCTTCTGTAAGCAGTTCTGTAACTATAGCAGATGTGAGATGTGCTTTTATTGGAAGTATGTGAAAAAAGCATTTCTGCAACACTTGGCATATGAGTGGCCTGCTAGACTCATTGACCCTTACCTCTGTGCTGTGGTGTCATTAGCATCTTGCATACTTTAAGTCCCAAGAAGTACTAACCAGTGAAAGAAAACATTGTATGTGACAAACCTTAAACATTACGGCATACTTTCTCTGCGATGGATTTTCTTGTATTCCCAGTATTGCATGAGAGGGTAGAACCAGCTCTAAAACTGCAACAGTGCATGTTTTGAAGTACCCACGATCCTTTTATATCATGTTTATTGTTTTGCTCTAAGTTCTCAGTGCTCCGTACTCTCCAACCACGACTTATGTTTCACATGTTCTTAAATGTGGAGGTAAATCTCCTACTGAGTGGCATGTCTTCATGAGATCTTTCTAAATCAACAAAGAAAAGATGGAACAGAAAGAATACCATATAAAAGAGAAGTTAATTATTTTCGTTGCATCTGTTTTTCTGGTGATGAGTCAGGAGCAATTAAGTGAGAGATCAGAATGTCCCAGAGCACAAAAAGAGATTAGTATGAGCAATCTTTTACTGAACTTTTTCAGGTTAAATTTTCAATTTTCTTCCTTAAACGTCTGAAGATTCTTTAAATCCATACACACTTCATTTTTCTTTATGAAGAATGTAATACCTAAAGAGATAGAGGGGCATGGTGAGAGGGACAAGACTCCAGCCTGTGCTTACTTAGGAGAAAGATGTATTTCTAGTTAATAGAGGGTGAGTTTTTTATCTCTGATGATATTTGGGACTGTTTATTGACTTTCACTTGAAAACTGTTTTTCTCTACTTTGTTAGCAGGAGAGATATCAGGATTGAATCCCATTATGTAATAATGAGAAAAAAATGCAGAACCGTAACTTCTAGGTAGGGAGAGGTATGATAGTCAGTGGTAGATTCATTTTTGGTTTGGTTTGGGTTTGTTTGTGGTTTTTTGTTGTTGTTGTGGTTTGGGTTTTTTTGGTTTTTGTTTTGTGTTTTGGCTTGGTTTTTATGAAGTGGTAGAGCAGGTAGCATTGCCAAACTTGGAAGTCATTCAGGAAAAGGCGGCTTGATGATCTGTGAGGGTCTAGAGAATATTTTTAAAATACGGGATAGAGGAGAGTGGCTCCTTCAGCTTAAAAAACCAAATGTTTGGGAAAGTATCTGTAAACATAGTTGGATAAACAAGGGAAAGGATGAACTAGCCAATCCAGCAACAGTTATGGCTGTTGACAGGGAAACAAATGATGAAAAAGCAGAGCTATAATAAATGTACATGGGAGTGGAGGGGGCAAGTTCCCTGACCTTATCAACAGTAATATTCTAAAGCAGATTTACAACAAGAATTGTAGATGTGAAAGACTATGCTTCTGTAAGAACACATCCCATTATACAGTAAAGGGATTATGTAACACGATGTCTGTGATAGGTACACGGGACCTAGAGACAAACGAATGCTTCAGTCACTGAGTCCTGTTTCCTGTCCTGTCAGCAAACAGATGCATCAGCTGAGTTACTGAAGATACTCACTGATTTATCCTCAAATGGCCAGTAAAGGATCAGATGGGTTTTTGGATTCCCTTCTCAAAAATGCAGTAAGCGATACTGGCAAGTTTGCTTAAAGCTGGCTGCTGAGGCTTTTTCAAGCATTAATCCTAGTGAAAATCAGTGCTAACCAGATGTGCAGATTTGGAGGGGCTCCACTAATTAGTCTGTGACTCTTTCAGTCACCAGCTGGCCTGCAAAGCAAGCCAGCCATTTTCTAAATCACTGTTTCCCAAGGTAGTCAGGAAAATGTTAGTTATTGGAGCAGCTGCTGTTAGACCTCTTTAGGGGGGAGGGAATTTTGTTTATTTGTTTTTACTTTGTGATAAATGAGTTTGTGTAGAAATAGTAAGAATGCAGAATTCTTACATAGTTTTGTCTGAATGACTTTGGATCAGTGCTCTGCAATCCCTTGGGAACAATTTTGTTTAATTGGATTGAAGACGACACCAAATGCCTGCTGTAGTCGGCACTCTTTATTACTCAATTACATGCTTTTACATTCATTTTATGTTAATTTTCCTTCTGTCATCCACCACACGTCTGCCTCCATTGCTGGTTGGTGTTTTGATTTGTTTTGTTTTGTTTTTCTTTTCCAAGAGCTTCAGATATTTTACTTGCAATTTCTCTTGCGGATTTGTGGTCTTAAAATCCATTTCTTTCATGGTTGCCTTTTCTTTGATTCAATTGTATGTCTTCATGGTAGGTCGCCATTTTTACTGTACAAACTGAGGCAGATTGTTTAATCAAATTTCCGTCTTCAAAACTGAGGCATCTGCAGCCATGAAGATTATACTTATTCCATCAACAGGTTTAGTGAACATCTTCCACTATGTGCTTTGCTGACATGGCAAGTAGGAGCCTGCTTATTAGTAACATTTTGTTGCTTGAAGGTTTGGGGCTTGGCTTAATTCTAACTGTTGACTGCAATGTCTGTGTACTTAGTGAAGGTTCATCGCACTTTTTTTTTTCCTTCTTTAAGGTGTAAGTTTTTTTAATTGCCAAATGCATAGACTTGAACTGAAAATAGTGAGAATACGGTCTTTTGTTTTCCATGCATATCTGGAAAATCTTGTGTTGTAGTCATGTGTCCTCTTTTTGTTTTTATAACACTCTGGACAAAAAATAAAATCTCACAACACCTGCACACATTTGAAAAAAGGTCTTTGCTTTTGAAATTTTCATCAACTCTTTGTGCTCCAGTTTTTCCATTTATACCAAAGTAAGAGATCTTTTAAGTCTCTCACAACATACATGAGTATCCTTTGGATTTTTTTTTTTAATCTTTTTCTTAAAGTTGCATCTTTTCTAAGGCTTTTCTTGCACTGTTCTTCATTTAGCAAATGTCATCAGATGACGCAGTTGGAAATCTAAATAATCTTTAACATTACTAAGATATTACACAATCCAGTTTAGCCTTGCTCCTATTGTTGTTTTCATTCTTGTCCTGCTCTGTTTCTTGTATGTGTCCTTGGGCTATTTAAACTTCATTCTTAGAGTGGGAAATCTCTTCTTTATGACTCTTCATATCACTCCTTGTGTTTTGCTGGTATTACATGAACATTGCCTAGTACCAATATATAGCCATAATAAAAATATGCTGGAGTGAATATGAAAAATAACTTTAGAAAGAACAATTTCAACTTATTTTTTTTTCTTACAGTGCTTTCTGCTTTTATTACACTTTATCCCTTTTTCTGGTATCTATAATATCACAAAGTATCCCTGATGCAATTGGCTAGGGCTTTGTATAAACAAGTGTACATCTTTAAAAGACTTGTTTACAGAAGTCATGACCATAAGCATACACTAAAGTTCATTCTTTCAGTGAATTCAGAGAAGTTATCAGTTATGTGGACTCTAAAATTTAATGGAAAGTGATCAAAACAGAGTGGTAAGAAACAGCGCTTGTATCTCATCAGGCCTAGCCAGGATGTTTTAAAGAAGGTTTGCTATCACACATACAGAAAGAAAAAAAAAATCGCTGCTAGTTGTCGTCTGTAGATAATCTTGTTCCTTACTCTTTTCCTTACTCCTTAATGTGTAATTTTTTTCTTTCTTCTCTTAAGCAAAAGGTCATGTTTTGAAGACCAGTTCAACAGGTGGCAGCTTACCTGACTTTTTCTGAGCTTACATCTATAAATTGTCTTTTATTCACTTTCAGTTCCTCTCCATTCCCATAACTCCTCTGTTCTCAAGCAAAAGACTTAAAGTAGTCAGAGAAAATTCTCTGTCGAACTCCCTCACACATATTTCCAGTGATTTTATCTAAGTAACTCATCTGTAAGCAGCCAATAGCCTAATCAGAGACCTTTGCAAAATCTCCCCCTTTGATTGACCTCATGTGATACACCCCTATTCCTCCTAACATAAACATAACATTTTCATTTGAATTCAACCCATAATCATAAAAGATTCATGTTGGGCATTTTCTCATATTCCCTGAGAAGTGGCTTCCTGTGATCCCCTTTCTAAAGCACACCCACATTTGCATGTTGCTTTCTTCAGTCTCAGTTTAGGAGCCAATGATATGATACTTTTGAACAATATTCAAAAGATTCTCTTTTGCAGCCTCTTTACTTTAGCTGTAGGTCTGACTGGTTGTCCCTGTTTTACTGCTGAAAGTAGACCGATGTGCCATTAAGGACAGCAGAATAATTTACATGCACTAATAATGTATAAGGCATGCAGCCATCTTAGGGAGAACTCTGAAACAGGAGAGTTTGTATACAAAACAAGTATACATTTGGGGACGGGGGTGGGGAGAGAGAGGTGGGAAATCACTACGACCACAACAAAACAAACAAAAAACTCCAGAGTTTCTCACATCTGTAGAGAGCAATGAGCTGCACCTTCCCAGTGTAGTCCTTTACAAATTACATGGGTGACCTCAAACTGGCTGTTTTCTCCCTGTACTTACAGCCATACTCTTCCAAAATAAAATGTATATAAGCATGTCTAATCAGAATACAACTTTTAAGAGTGCGGTATTATTAAAAGTTTGATGACAGTTCACACCAATAAAATAGGTGTCAAGAAAGAAATAGGACCATTGATGTCCTGTCAGATGATTAGGTGAATATTTTTGTCTAAATGTTGTACAGGTGGCTACTTTCTGGTCTTATATAACAAAATGATCCATTAGAAGTGGGGTGGTTAGTAGGTCAAGAGAGGTTCTCCTTCCCCTCTACTCTGCCCTGGTGAGACCGCATCTGGAATATTGTGTCCAGTTCTGGGCCCCTCAGTTCAAGAAGGACAGGGAACTGCTGGAGAGAGTCCAGTGCAGGGCAACGAAGATGATTACGGGAGTGGAGCATCTCCCTTATGAGGAAAGGCTGAGGGAGCTGGGTCTCTTTAGCTTGGAGAAGAGGAGACTGAGGGGTGACCTCATCAATGTTTATAAATATATAAAGGGTGGGTGTCATGAGGATGGAGCCAGGCCCTTCTCGGTGACAACCAACAGTAAGACAAGGGGTAATGGGTTCAAGCTGGAACACAAGAGGTTCCACTTAAATTTGAGAAGAAACTTCTTCTCAGTGAGGGTGCCAGAGCACTGGAACAGGCTGCCCAGGGAGGTTGTGGAGTCTCCTTCTCTGGAGACATTCAAACCCGCCTGGACGCCTTCCTGTGTAACCTCATCTAGGAGTTCCTGCTCCGGCAGGGGAATTGGACTAGATGATCTTTCGAGGTCCCTTCCAATCCCTAACATTCTGTGATTCTGTGATTCTGTGATTCTGTGATTGCTTCCTAGTAATGCTTGTATCAGGAGGCAAGGTTGTGTTTTAGATTATTTCAAAGGCCAGACTTCCATTGGGCTGAATCTAATATCCAAACTCATAATTTTGTTTGAATGAATTTTCACAAAAGGCATTACCCAGTGACAGTAGTTTCACACTCTGCTTTTACACTTTATTTTTATGGTAACATTGATAATTAATTAGATAGAGTTGATAACCTGACAGAGAAAAAATTAAGGGGTTTATGCAGTTTCATTTTCAATTGCACTATGTATTACTAAACTGGTAAAATTTCTATTTAATGTAATTTGAATAGTTCATCAAGTTGTAAATTTTGACCAAGGCCTCTAGTAATTTATTTGTGACAAATTGTTCCTTTGTTCAAATGATTCTATTTTTAACCAAACATGCTTCTGTTAACATGTCTATTCTGTTCTGTTAACAGAAAGAGCAATGTATAGAGTCAAAAAATGTTACAAGAGAAGATCATTTCCTTTTGCTTTATTTTTTTAAGCAGTCTATGTATGGGAAAATATTCTAGTATCTGAGCTTATTAGCAGACATGTATTCCCCATCCCAGCCACTGTATATTGTACAGGGTTTTGGCTAAATGCCAGGGTGAGCTGTAGTGCTCACAGAGAGCTGACAAAACCTGAATGACATTTTGGCCTTGCTGAAGTAAGAGTCCTCACTAGGCACCAACCTGGTGGAAGCTGAGACATGGCTGGAGATCTGCACGTGGGGTTTCAAGGTGGCGGCAAAGTTCGAGAGGAGATATTTTGAAAATCATCTGATTCTTGGCATCTCCATGCATTCACAGGAAGCCAACAGGAGGAAACATATGTGCACGGCCTGTGTGAGAGTCGTGTCATGCAGACTGTCCTGGGTGAGCTTGGGAGCTCGCGTCTACAGGTGGCTGGCACGTAACCAACAGAAATTAGCTGTGGCTAGTGTTGTAGAAGCAAAATAGGAAGCAACTGCTTTCTTCTGGCTGGTCGCATTGTTAAGAGGGGAAAGGAGGTGTTGCCAGAACATCTCTGGATCGTGTTAGACCTGAATTCAAAGGGAAGTGGCTCTAGAGAGCAGCCGTGTATCAGAGGGAACAGAGTGGTCCCCTGCCTCCTCTCCTGGCAGCTGCCTTGAATGTTCTTCCTAAAAATCAGGCCAGCACTGCTTATTTAAGATGAGAAATTATTATGTGCAAGACGAAGCATACATCTGTTAACTACTCCCAAAAGTATTTCTGTCAAGATTCATCAAATTTCCATATTTTACAAATGCTGTTTTTCTTACCAGCCTTCAGCAACTAGTGATATGAAGCCTTTAAATATAAAGAATAAAATACTGGAGAATCTTTTACAGAGTTTTTACACCGTTTACTTAGAGAATCCTGCTTTTGGCTTTTTTTCGGCTTACAGGATTTTTGATGTGAAATGTACAGACTTCATGTATCACTTTGGTTTTTGTTCCTGAGTACTTGGTAACATTTCTCTATTCCTATTAAATATTATGTTGAAAATGGTTTTCTGAATTTCTCCTACATTCCTGAGTCATTTAGAATTCCAAATAAATGTGGCAGCTCTAATATGCATCAGAGTAATGAACTTTTCTGTGATGTTTTGATGAGATGTCAGACCTGTTCAGCTAAGTCTTTGAGATGCTAATTAGTGGGCCCAACTCACATAAGCAAGCAAAGGTCTTGTGGCTTTTCCTTACTGTGCCATCTCGGAGCGGACATGAGATGGAAAACGAAGAGAGCAGGGAGGCTGAAAAATTGCGAAGATTGTGAAAGATTAGGAACCCCAGTGTGGAATATAGCCTTTTGTAACATGCACAAAATCAGTGGTGTTCATCCAATTTAAAACAGTCACTCCAGATGCTTGTGTACATGAAAGTGAATCCAGAAAGCCTCAAGCTGTTTCAAAGAGGAAAACAGGAGAAACTGACAAAGCCTAACCTAGAAGCTGGTTGGGGAAAGAGAAAAGCAAGAAATAGTATTCCAGTTCCTCAGCAGAGTTAGCATTGCTTCTAGTATTCTGAGATCATCATAACTCTGAATAGGCAGGTCCTTCTTGTGGCCCAGTGAGAGATGCACATATGCCACTCTGATTCCTTACAGGCTGTAGTTTGCAAGCTCTAGGTCCTCCCATCTTACCCCACAACGTGCTAAGGTTAGCATGTTATCCAGCGTATATCCTTTTGTCTTTCTAGTTATATTTTCCAGCAAATAGCGTATCTACACTTTTCATTAACTTCAGCTGTTAAAACTACTGACAAATCAGTAGGCAAAACTTCAGCATGTTGTCTTAGCCAATGCTGATATCAAATGTAAGGAAGTTTTGATTTTTTTAAAACTAAAAACAACTATCCTAAATACTCTAAAGTGATATGGATCTAAGTACAGACTTAAAAAAAAAAAAGCCAGGATAGTTACTACATAAGTGTGCTTTGGAAAACTATAATCTGTGATACAGAAAATATTTCCAATTAATAATTTTGAATACTGTGTGGACTATAAATTGTTAAAGATTATCAAACCTCCAAAAAACCGACAAGTGAATATTAACAAATATTTAGTATACCTCAGTCATTTAGAATTTGGAGATTGTTCAGTAACATATTTAACAATGCTATTGACAATATACCCAGGAAAAATCAATGCAGCAAGGTTTAAAAAGAGAGCTGCTATCACAGGCGTTTATTGATATGGTACAGATGTAAGTGGGATGCACTTAGAAACAAATGGAGGAGACTGTACTTCACTGAAGATAAGAAATTGTTAGTGCTTTTACTGCAAGACTCTAATCTTAAATCAAAAGACTTTTATTTAGAGCATCTGAGGCACCTGGTAATCAAGTATATTTAATATTTAATTGTAAATAAATCTTTTGTGTGTAGAAATTAAACATATCTAAGGACATCCCTGAACAGTGTGCAAAGGATGTAGTATGTGTAGTACTAAAGAAAAATACTAACAATTCCATTTTCCTGGTGATAAAAGCAATTTTAAGTAAAGCTGGTGCAAGTGGCATGATTTCAGCAAAATAGAGAGTCTTCTGTAGAAGGAAAATAGGAAAGTGATGAACATTAAAAAATTATGGAGAAAAATAAAAGCAAATCAAAAAGATCAAGTACAAAGGAAATCTTTGTCAAAAGTGGTAATTTCCCTCCAAACTTTTTTCGAAAATGTTATTCCCACTTTACATCCATGACTAAAGAAATACTAAATACTAAGGGCCAAAGGAAAATACCGGACTGCTAGTGAAAGCACCCTCTGGGCACTAGCAGCACTGGATTTACATTCTCTGCATCAGTGAATATTTCCTTGTGCAGAGAGGAGTTGCATCAACGAGACAGGGTGGGAAAACCCTGCTCCTAAACACGTGGGTGGTAAGCACTCTTCTCTGGAAGGTCAGAAATGTAATTCACCAGATTCACCTGCAGCCTACATTTCCCTTTTTGAGTAAATATAATGATCAGGCTCAAAAGTTGCTGAAAAAAATGTTTTCACTATAGAGTAGTATTAATAATTACTCAGTATCTATTTTTCTCTGTATCTACCACCACCTCTTGCTTTTTCATTGTTTTTGGAAAGGCATTCTTTTAAGCATCATATCCCTTCATTCCATGGAGGATGTGTCAATCATATCAATCATTTTATAGCCTATTCTTATTGTATCAGAGTTTTTAGGTATATGTTAATACATATTTTTTCTTGACAGATACAAAATCACCACAGGGACAGTGAATTGAAAATTTTCTTAATTACAGAAGTAGTTTGTAATATGCTAATTCAAAATTATTGTAGCCCTAAGTTAACCAGAGAATTAGCTAAATCGTTGATTATTGATTAGCTAACATGGAAACCCACAAATAACCAGTGGATCAGTACAGAATAATGCTATGTGAGGTTTCCTTATGTGTAATCCTACTTACACCAAAAGACTAAGATTTGAGTGTCTTACACCAGAACATAGGGTGTAGTCAGAGTTCACATCAGTGAAAATTCAAATAAAAAGGAAAATTCAAAACTGAATTTATCATTCTTCATATATTGTATTTGAAATATAAATATTTTTACACCATACTATACATAAGTCTATGAACCTGTCTACTCCAATTGGTTTTGCAATCTTGCCTTAGACTCAGTAGCAGCATAGCAAATTCTGAGGCCTGTATTTCTGCCATCAAGTCACAAAAGCAAGGGAAATTTCATATGTCTGCAAACTGCAAATGTTGGTGAGATAACATTGACTCACTTGCAACTCCTTTTTCACAAAATGCTTTTTTATAGGGTAAATCTGTCTTGTAAGGCGAGTTCCCACTTTGTCTTGTAGCACTCTTTATTGAAGAAATTAATCTTCTCCTGGAATTATTTGGAAAATGTAGTTACTAAAGTGCATGCTTTAGATAATGTTACTTCTGAAATGTTTTTTGTCCAGAAAAAAATGTTTCCCTTGAATCTTTTCAAGGTTTCCACACATACTACACACTTTCTGACAAATTGCTGTTGTAGCAGCCTATGCTGCTTTGTCATAAATATTGACCTACTTATTTCTCCTGCACTATACCCTCACATGCAGGGGGTTCCATAAGACAGGTTTCACATGTATGTTCATTTCTCACTGAGAAATTTTATATGCATTTTCATGTTTCTGTGCAACTCTGTACTACATTCGGTAGAAGCTGTAGAGGGGGTGTGCAAAAGAACAACTGCTTTATTACCTCTTTTAATGGAAGCCCTTTCCATTACTCCTACTTCGGGCAAAACAGCTGGTTCACTTTCCTAAAAGCTTGAGCTCCTTAAAATTCAAAACCACGCATCTGGAACTAGTGTGACTTAGCATCTCTCATTCTTAACTGGTTGGTTGCATGGAATGCTGTGGGCACCTGTCTCTCAGTCAGTGTTCATGAAAATCAAGAAGTGCATGCTGGCAAATGAGGGTTTCCACCTGGATGTGAGAAATCTTCTTTCCTACTTCCATGCAAAGATTTTTATCTCGGTTCTCACATCTTCGTATTATCATTCTGTAAGAGTTTAAGTAAATGCTGGAATACCTTTTAATGAAAGACAACTGTGTATTTGCATTAGTCTTACAAGTGTTCTTGTGGTGGGTTGACCCTGGCTGGACACCAGGTGCCCACCAAACCACTCTGTCACTCCCCATCCTCAACTGGACAGCAGGAGAAAAAATAAAAGCTCATGGGTCAAGATAACGACAAGGAGGTCACTCACCTATTACCATCATGGGCACAAAAGACTTGGCTAAGGAAAATCAATACAATTTATTGCCCATCAAATCAGAGTAGGGTAATGAGAAATAAAACGAAATCTTAAAAACGCCTTCCACTCATCCCTCCCTTCTTCCAGGACTCAATTTGACCCCTGATTTCTCCACCTCCTCCCCCACAGCAGCACAGGTGGATGGGGAATGAGGGTTGGAGTTGCTTCATCACACATTGTCTCTGCTACTCCTTCCTCCTCACTCTCTTCCCCTACTCCAGCATGGGGTCCCTCCCACAGGAGACAGTCCTCCATGGACTTCTCCAAGCTGGGTCCTTCCCTTGGGCCGCGGTTCCTCATGAACTGCTCCAGTGTGGGTCCCTTCCACGGGGTGCAGTCCTTCAGAAACAGACTGCTCCAGCCTCGGTCCCCCATGGTGTCACAAGTCCTACCAGCAAACCTGCTCCAGCCTGGGCTCCTCTCTCCATGGGGCCATAGGTCCTGCCAGGAGCCTGCTCCAGCACGGGCTTCCCACAGGGTCACAACTTCCTTTGGGCATCCACCTGCTCTGGTGTGGGGTCTTCCCTGGGCTAGAGGTGGGTCTCTGCTCCCCCGTGGACCTCCACGGGCTGCAGGGGACAGCTGGCCTCCCCATGGTCTGCACCACGGGCTGCAGGGGAATCTCTGCTCCAGCGCCTGGAGCACCTCCTGCCCTCCTTCTGCACTGACCTCGGTGTCTGCAGAGTTGCTTCTCTCACATGTTCTCACTCATCTCTAGCTGCTCTTGTGCAGCAGGTTTTTTCCCTTCTTAAATTCATTGTCCCAGAGCCGCTTCCACTGGTACTGATGGGCTCAGTCTTGGCCATCTTGGATCCGGCTGGCATTCACTCTGTTGGACATGGGGGAAGCTTCTGTCATCTTCTCACAGAAGCCACCCCTTTAGCCTCCCTGCTACCAAAACCTCGCCATACAAACCTAATAGAGTACTGCTCAATTATTTTGTTTTCCTAAATGAATTTTTGAGTTTCTCAATTATTATTTAAATACTGATCAGTAACATGGTGCTTAGTTTGTTTGTACATTATATAGTTTGGTGTACATATAGAAGTAAAATTAAAAACATTTGAATTTATAATATTTATATTGAGTTTTGGTATTGTGGCTGCCCTAGGAGAACTTCTCTGTGTATAGTCAGTATGGAAAAGCTCAAAATCAGGCTTTAGTGTGCAAGCACAAAAACCTTTGTAACATTTTTGTGCAGTGATATTTATTTGCAAACTTTGAAAATCAGTTATAAATCCAGTTCTGTAGAGGAATACTAAAACCAACAAATATATAATTTCATCAGGGAAACAAGTCATAGATAGCTGAGTAGTGGTTTAGATAGAAAGGTTTGAAGAAAGAGTAGACAACTTCCATGTTGGTTAGATTGCAAGGGGAGAACACTGAAAGAAAAGATCTGTATCAGTTGTCAGGAGATAGACACAAAATGTCTTCTTTTCAGTAAAATCTTTTATCACATAATCTTAGCATTCTTCAATTGCTAAGAGTCTTCCCCAGGAGCAGACCGGCTAGGAACATAAGTTGAAAGTGACACACCATTAAAAAAATCATCATCTTGTAGCATAGAACTGTCTTAGAAGCCATCTTAGTATGTTTCAGTAAGTTCAGGATGAAAGAGTCTAGTCCAGCTACCATAAGTACAGTCATGCAACACCCCTCAGGGCAATAAAATCGTGTTTTGACTTCCCATTATACCCTCAGAGCATAGCAGTTTCAATGCTTTCGGAGGAAAATCCACTGTGTTGTCTGCAATGAAGCATCAAGGGAGAGAGTGAAAGAAAATAATAAGCACTGGGCAAATGTTCTCGAGTGTCTCTCAGGCACGGCTAGGGGAAATATTATACTTTCTGGGGCAGAGAATTGCAGAATGTCTGCTGTTCATTCTCAAAATTTCTGGTAAGAGCAGGCCATGATTAGGTAACAAATGTAAGTCTTCCTGTTGTGAGTATGCAGAAATGTCTATCAGTTACAGATTATCCTTGAATTAGAGTAAGCGGTCCAACACTGTCATTATTTACTGTAGCCCTGTGTAGCACAGCCATACAGGTCCTTATCCAGAAGTAACTGTTGCTAAGATGCAAGCTTATTTCTACTTACCAAGTATGTTGCTTTATTTCACTGTTTTAAATCGCCTTTTTTTTTTCTGGCATAATAATTGATTTAATTACCAGATAACAACCATAAATATGTGATCATAAATATATAAACAAGTTTTTGAATGCATTTGAATGTGTCATGCAGTTTTAATGGTTTTCTATATCTTGTTCTACTTGTATCTACTCTGCCCTGGTGAGACCGCATCTGGAATATTGTGTCCGGTTCTGGGCCCCTCAGTTCCAGAAGGACAGGGAACTGCTGGAGAGAGTCCAGTGCAGGGCAACGAAGATGATGAAGGGAGTGGAGCATCTCCTGTATGAGGAAAGGCTGAGGGAGCTGGGTCTCTTTAGCTTGGAGGAGACTGAGGGGTGACCTCATTAATATTTATAAATATATAAAGGGTGGGTGTCATGAGGATGGAGCCAGGCTCTTCTCGGTGACAACCAAAGATAGGACAAGGGGCAATGAGTGCAAACTGGAACACAGGAGATTCTGCTTAAATATGAGAAGAAACTTCTTCACAGTGAGGGTGACGGAACACTGGAACAGGCTGCCCAGGGAGGTTGTGGATTCTCCTTCTCTGGAGACATTCAAACCTGCCTGGACGCCTTCCTGTGTAACCTCACCTAGGTGTTCCTGCTCTGGCAGGGGGATTGGACTAGATGATCTTTCAAGGTCCCTTCCAATCCCTAACATTCTGTGATTCTGTGATTCTACTATTCTATGATTCTGTTATTCTGCTGTATATTTTCTTTGAGAATTATGTGTCTTAGTGCACTGCAGAAAAATATTTCTAGCTTAAACAAGGCAAATAAGTATTTTTACAGGAAAACCTATAACCACGTGTTATACTGCAGTTGTACCACCTGGCCTACATATATTTTAGTACTAAGTATTAGATTAATACCATGATTGGTGATCACTCACCCTTCAGTAAGATATTCAGGTTTTGCCAGATTCATTTTTGTGCTGGAATTTCTGATGCCATTGACACCAGTACTGACAGTTCTATTTAATTAGAAGCAGTCTTTTGATTATTTAGAAGAATGTACTGAGAGCAAGACAAATGCAGAAGAAATGCAGCACATTAAAAAAAAAGTTACATAATTCTCCAGGTACCTCACAAAACAGACACATCCATGCTTATGTAACTCAAAGGCTTTCTTTTGTTGCCAAAAGTTGTACGGTTATTTAAAATTCACCAACTTTAAACCAACGTTTCCCTTTTATACTATTTTGTGGCAAGTCTCCTTTCTATTTTTAGTATCTGAAAGCAGTGTTTAAGAGTGCTTTTTGTAATAGCTATGTTTTGTTAAGGTAGAGGTGAATTTCTTTTTGTGTGAAATACTATCTAAAACTGGAATATGTTTATCAGAAGGTTCCTACAGAAAACCAACCAAGTGTCATCAAAATGTACTAGCACATATTTTGATGTACAGTAGCGCATCAAAAAGCTACGGTTTCTGGGCTGGGTACTGAGTTTCAGCTCTGTATGTGTCACTGAGGTGAGAGCTGAATGCATTAAGTGCCTTACAGAACTGAATCCTTTCATTCCTTGCTATATAATGTAGGTAGTTATTCAATTAGTGAAAAGCTAACAATTTTTTCTCCGGCCATGTGTGACAAAAATACCTGTCTGAGCTGTGATATAAACAGACATAAATGAATAAATGCTGTTACTTCCAGGTAACAGACAAAGAAAGGCACTAAAGCTTTTAAAAAATAGGAAAAAAAAGTTATTTGAGTGTGGATAGGAAGTAAATGCAGTAGATAATGTAAATTGCATGCTTCAGAATGACAGCTCACTAGGCAAGTCATAGCATTAAATGGTCTCAGCTTTCCTTTCTAGTACTGAGTTTAAAAAAAAAAATCGATCTAGCTGTGTGTTGGAAAATTGACAGAACAGGATGACCATAATGAAAGGAAGCAAGGTACAATTTTAAAGTAATCCAGGAAAGATGGCTTTCTATTAAAGTGGAGCGGAGCGGAGCGGGAGAGGAGAGGAGAGGAGAGGAGAGGAGAGGAGAGGAGAGGAGAGGAGAGGGAGAGGAGAGGAGAGGAGAGGAGAGGAGATAATTCTTTTATACGGCTTTATCTTTTGCTATGCTACCTCAGTAGGCAAAACAATGTCCAAACTGAAGCTTAAGAAATACGAACTACTGTACGTATTTGCCATGCTGTGAGCAAGGGTTCACCTGAGCAAAGGAAAATAAATGTCTTCAGAAATATTTTACAAAGCTCAAACTGGTTCTTCTTCTTATGCTTTACGTGAAGTCTATTGAAATCCTTAAAAAACCCACATTCACTTGCATTGCTTTAATTCCTGACTTTACTGTTCAAATGGTCTAGCACATACAGAAAATCACCACCACTTAGCCTGAGTTCTTAGTAGTCTCTCCAAAGAAAGTTAACTATAGAAATCCTGCTGTGACCATAGGGAAGTTTTAGCAACAAAGCTGGCTTTAAAATAACATAACAGAGGATTATGGACGATGAAATGTAGTCAAGAACAGCTTTGGAGTATAAGGAAGTATGTTAATACGGTGCTGCTGCTGAATATCTCATGTGGTTCAATCATGGCCTCTTAATAACTGCTTGGTAAAATCAGTAAAACTGTTTAAAAATTAAATAAACTGTGTAGAAAAATTCACCTGTCCTGCTTTATGCATAAGCAGAAGCACCTCTGCTCTGAGTCTAACTTTATTATTAGACATCTCTGAAAAACATCTGCTGTGTTTCAGTCACGTTAAAACACTGAAGCTTCTTTTATCAGAGTCTGAAATAATAGGCTTAGATGTAGGGCATATTGTATGCTTCTGTTATTAAGACTTTCATTGAATTCTGACATACACAGTCATAACATATTTTCTTTGATCATCTACAGCATTTGGGAAGCTGCCCTAGTGTACCTCATTCTTTTTTCCTTTTATTTTTTTAACTTTCCTCTAGCAATTTTCCTTTCCTCATCTAAGGTAAATTTCTCTACTTAAAAACATCACGAGATTTGGAGAAAAATTTGGAATTTGCATTCCATAAAAGCTTCAATACTTTAACATTTTAGAGAGTCTGTGGTCTTCAAAGAAGCTGGAAAACCTAGAAAGCCTCAGGAGGAAAAGGGAGCAAAAAGTTTGGTTTAGAATTCATGTGAAATATAAAGAAACTGAAGCAGCTGTGGTTTTTTAAGTTGTCACATTGTTACTTTCTTGGACCGAGTTCAAATAAAGATTTTGTGTCTTCCAAGTGTCAATGTTGATGAACCTAAAGTATGTATTGCAGTTTAGGCATCCAGTGTAATCCCAAGTAGCTGAAGAGCTAAACTGGAAGTGAGAGGAGTGATCTACTCTGAATTACAGCATACCTTTTATTTATAAAATTATATGCTCTTGGGTAGGTAGAATTCAAAACTATTAGTTTTGACTGCACTGAACATCCTAGAGTTGTTTTTGAAGACTGGGTTCTCAATCAACTGAACTAAGTTTCCTTAACCTGTTGTATTTACCTCAAGAAGCAATTTTTTTTTAAAAAACGAAAATCTATCTAGGATTTGCTGGGGGAGCTTGCCTCATGCAGTCAAAAGGAATTGCTAGAAATATCCTTCCCTCACTGTTGAAAGATGTAGCATATCCTTGCCCTAGCTAAGGGTGATTTTCCTTCCATTGTGATGTCAATTGTTCTCAGCAGGAAATAATGCTTTGCATTTTCTCATTGCTCAGTGAGACTACGTTATCAGAAAAAAAAAAAAATTGTCTTATTTTTAAAACTCTGATAGAATCCAGGCAATTTGCATCTGCTTTTTAGTCTTATGGGTGTATATGCAAAAAAAAAAAAAAAAAAAAATTCTTTCTCTAGTGTTTCTTTAGTGTTTGACAGCTCACAAACAGTGTTCTAGTAAATACCTAGTGATTTCTGACACAGCTGTCTTCACAATGTGTGTCTTAAATATAGCATAGTCAGTTTACATTTGCAAAATATTTGGTAATTTGTTTATGACTGTAAACATCTGCTGATTTCCACAATTTAAGAACAATCTGCATTCATACAGGCAGTTCTGCCTGGCAACCTTGAGCCATTTTTTCTCAAACAGTTACAAAGTGTGAAATCCCTTTGTGAAGCAGCATGCCTAAACAGGGAGACAATCCTGTTCTGGAAGTCCAAGTGACTTGCACGTAGTTTTATTACAAAGTCCAATACTAGCACTGTAGTGCCATCTGCTGAAAAGTAGTGAGGACCCACTGGTATTTAAGCAGAGATTTCCAAATTCCCCTTTCTATGTTGGATGGCAGATTCTCACTTCCGTCATACTCCCCTGCCTGTCTACAATTATCACTATCATTTTATCATGACTTTTTTTTTTCTCTTCTTATACTGAATCTTGTTAAGGTTCTCAATCAGAAACCCTTTTCTGCTGCAGTGTTGTAACATCAGTGGTATTTCTGTAGCAAACCCAGGAAAGTTAAGACACAGACTAAAAATCTTTCGTATTAATCAGCCAGAGGAGTTTTTCCATAGCTCCGTTGTGCGCTGAGATCCCAAATACAGATTTAGAAGTAAATGGACTATGTATATCAGAAGGTGGTTTCTGTTTTCAGGATCTCTAGTTTTATTGTCTAATACCACCAGTGTGGGTTTCTTGCTTGGGTTGATTTGGTTATGGGGGTTTTTCATCTGTGCTACATGGAAGCACTATCTCATATAAAAGGTCTGCATCCAGTTTTTCCATAGATACTGCATTCAGGTCTTTCTACCATTTTCTTTGCAAGTGGCCTCAGCTACCTCTCCTCCAAACATACAGCTACAGCTGGAAAGGAGCATACACAGTGCAACATCAGAAATGGTGGAGCAAGTCTGGGTATGGGCGCTGCTCTTCTGACAGAGCAAGGCTGCCATCCTCCCTTTGAGTAGCCTCTTTGCCAGGAAGGTGGCCACAACTGTCACCAGTGGATGGTGGGTGACATAGCACTGAAGGTGTCTAAGCCATGATTTTTAGTGGATTCTCAAAAACTAAAGACAATGATAGTTTCAGTCCTGTGGAAGCAGATTCAGGTCTCATTTGCTCAGAACTTCAAAAGTTGTTTTAGCAAAGAGATTCTTAGATATTTTTCTCACTTTTCATGATACGTGTCATGATATTCTTTTCACCAAGATAAGTTTTTCTTAATCAGTACCTAGAAAAGTGCTGAAAGCGGACATTAGGTTGATTAATAAAGTTGTTATTGGCTGCAAAGAAACAGAGTAGAGAGAAGTATATGCCTATAACAAAATGCCAGGTGATGTGTTTAAACCCTAATGAGGGAAATTAAAGGGCTTAAAGAATGTGAAAAGGCAGTGCTTTTGCTACTCATGATCTGACACTCTTAAACTCCAGTTAGTCATAATGGATTGTTTCCATCCGTATCAGTTCAAATGAATATATACGTAAGGAAAGCAGCACAGCAAATCACTGTTAAAGAGGAACACAAGACTAGAAGTTTCATTTTACTGGGAAAAGTATCTTTATGCCTTTTTGATAACAAAAATTAAACCAATGGGTTTTCAAGACTTTTAAAATGTAAATTTTTTTAATTAAATGTAATAGTGTCAAAGGAGAGGATAAGAACATTAGCAAGAACATTAGTATAGAAAGCAATATAATATAAAGCAATATTATAGAAAATTAGTATAGAAAGCAATATAATATTAAAAACTTCTGAAAGAACAGTACAAGTCTGATGTCCAAATACGTATATTCTAGGACCAGAAAACAATGTTCCATATATTTTGCTGTATTAATAATACTGATTTGAATTTAGAAATTCTCATTCAGTTTATGGGCAAAGAGCAAGACTGTTGATAAAATATACTACTGTCTTCTAGGGGTCTGAATGAAGACTAGAGGCACAGTAGTGCAGAAAGTCACAAACAACAGAAAGTATTTATAGAGTTGGATCAATAAATGTAGTGAAGATGGGTCCTTTGGGGTACTCTCTATACAAGCTGATGCCTTATGGGAGGGCATATTCTGTGTAAAATACACTAATCCTCTTTGTCAAAGGTGCCTTTATGGGTCAGTCTGGACAATTGTGCTCTGATTTCATAGTAGTTTGCAAGTTCCAGGTCTTGGTTTTAACGTGTTTTGGACTGGGAGAAATAAATTTTGTTTTCATGAACATAGTAAGGACATGCTTGCACAAACCCTGGTCGTGAAGGTGCTCCTTCCTGTGGTAAGCAATGCATGTTCACATCCTTTCTCTATCCAATTTGAGATGCAGGAAGTAATGAATGAAAGCTGTGGACCTTCCTCTCAGCTGTCCCTTGGTGAATTTGCATCAGGTCAGCCAGATGCCAGGTCTCCTTTTTATACCATTACCTGAAGAAATAGATTTTTCTTCTCACACTTTGCCAGCAAAATACATCCATGA
This sequence comes from Caloenas nicobarica, assembly GCF_036013445.1. NCBI lineage: Eukaryota > Metazoa > Chordata > Aves > Columbiformes > Columbidae > Caloenas > Caloenas nicobarica. Next base: position 58,249,292 of record NC_088284.1, on the reverse strand, counting down.
ACCATTATAGCATTGTCTCAAAATATTTTGCCAGAATGACATGGCTAATTTTAATGGCTATGTCAGCAGATGGTCACTGTCATTTATTTTGTTTTCAGAGCCTGTTTTGTGGTGCTAGTTAAAATGGCTTGCCTGCTGTTCAGTTGTTTGCATTAGAACAATACTTCATTTTGCTGCTCAGGCATCCATAAAAAATGGATCTTTGGAAAGAGTTTGTGTCACATCAATAGGCTCCTCATCTAAACTCCCCAAGTTTTCCTTACTCAGCCTTTTCAAGCAAAGTGGTAAGCCCAGCTTAATAACTTTTTCACCATCAACTTAATAAACAACTAAGAAAAAGAACAGTCCAAAAATCCATACAGCTGGAATCAATTCAACAATCAATTTAATCTAATTAATTAATTAAATCTAATCTAATAAAATTATCGTCCAATTATTTCATTTGATCAGTTTTGGTAAAATATATTTAGACACTTTCCATGCTAAGTACTAATCCTTGATCCTTACTTACTTTTTATCTAGATATATATACTTTGCTCAATAATCTGAGTCCATTTTCTGGGCATTTAGTTAGTGAGGAAATTTTTATGATGACATTTTTGCAATGAGAAAAGTACTTGCTCATAACTGATAAATTATGTGATGGCTTTCCAGAAGCAAGACTTTGATAGAGTTATTCTGTTCTATTTTTTTTCAGTTGCCATACTTACGTGGCTGTACTTTTCAGGCACATTATGCTTCTGGCTTTAAAATCGATATTATGCTATGTGGTCAGTAAGGGACTTCTGTGTCCCTTATTGAGTCTGGATGACTTCAAAATAAAGAAAAACAAAGGAAGCAAGGGTTGTTCATTTCAATTTCATAGGTATTTTCCAATTTAGGTTTTTAGTTTCTTCTCAAGTTTAAAACTTTAGTTTGCCATGACATGTGAATTTCAGGTCCAATTTGTTTTCTTCTTTTAGTCAGACATTTCTGATGTCTGTAAGAATAGGTGTTTCACTCAGGAAAGCACAGTGCTGATGAATATTTGCAGCACAATGTATAACATAAAAATTACCATTGCCACTATTAGCTGTGGAAATGCAACAGTTGAGATTTTAAATATGTTCAATAATTAACGATTTTGCTTACAATGTGGGTCAATTCTTTTCATCTAGGCATTGTAATACAGGTGCAACATACTTGTTTATGTTCTGAAATACACTTCATGTTTGAGATGTTTGTGTTTATTTGTGTGTTTAGATTGTGTATTTGGGTTGATATTCTTCTAAAAAATATGTGATTCCTTCTGGACACACTGAGCTGTAAGTCTCCAGGAACTTTGTGTACTTGTGCTTCAGAAAATATTTTATCTCTCAGTAGCAATATAGGTAACTTGAGATGTCTGTTGTGAAGGGGAGGTGTTTGATCCAGGTAGGTAATTTTGCTGGAATTAAAACTAAAATGTACGTGTTGTGCATCCTAAATCTGGAATGTGGTAACAAGTGGGAACTACCTATCCAAACTCAACAAAAGTAGCTATGTCAGACTGAGAATAAATACAGTATTAATTATGAAATTTTATTAATTTACTGGATGTTGCTGTATCATCAAGTCTTCAACAAATAATTTAATTTAAGAGAGTAATAAAACTAGAATTGACTTAAACTTTTTGAGATAGTCAAGAAAATAATTGACATAAACAAATGTGCATACATACTCTTCCACACATTTTGATTTAAATACTATACACGGAATTAAATTTGGGACATTGAGTAGGAAAAGGCAAAAGTTTTGAAATTATTTTTGCATTTGACTTCTGTTTGTGTCTACTTGAATAGGCAATTTAAAATTACTATAGAAAATGTTGCATCATTGTACGACTCCTGAACAGACAGATCTTCCAGAGATATGTCTCTACTAGAGCTATGTCTACATTAGGAAGAAATGTGGTGCACTACTGCAATTAGTGCTGAGATCCAGCATTAATATGACGTGTACTTTTGACATTTGGCTTCAGCCAAGCTTTAGACCAGTCCCCTGCATAAAATGTCTTTGTTGTGAATGGGTTTGAAATTCTGCAAACAGAAATTGCTCTCTTGACTGTGAACCCTAAGTGGTCCAAGCAGTGCCAGACTGCTCTTTCTTCTGTGTCATGTAGAAGGTGGCACATGTTACTGCAGCCATGAAAACATGTCATTTTTGTTCCTGTTTAATTTCTCCCCTTATTTCTGTTTGTCCCCGCTTGTTTCCAAGTGACACCACCTGTGGCGTGAATCTCCTACTGACTCTCAGGAGGCCAAAGGAGAATGGTAAATAAAAAGGGGAGTGAGGCAGGCAATACCTTAGCATGCAGGTACCACTTTGGCCCTGTGACACTGAATAATCGAGGGTGAGTTCAAAGCTTGCGAATGTAGAGCAGCACAGCTGAAACCTTTTGTCAAGAGACAGTGCCCTAACTTTGATGAAATTTTAGGAGGTTTCCTATGTTTGTGTTCAAGAAAGTTGCTGTCACCCTCATGGGGAAACTTTGACACTGTTGGACTGTACAAGCTTATAGCTAGCAACTTCAGTGTGGCCTGGAGGTAAGAAAATGACTGTTGTTATGCAGGCCTTGGGAGATCACCAAGGAAAATTTATGTACATCTCTACTGCCTTTACTGGGAGGACTTATGATGCCCGTGTTGTTCATCATGGTGGCTTTCAAAGAGGATGCTGACACCTCCTCTCTGTGCAGTGGCTGAATCCTCTGGAGAATGTGACTCCCCATCTATGTTATTGCTATACTACATGATCCCACTGCACCTTTGGTCCGTAAGTGGATACCATGGTGTAGCCCTGGTGCTGAAGTGCCACCAGAAAATTCCCAGGCCCTCCTACCCATTCTAAAAATGTGCATAAAATACTTCTTCTGGAACTGTGATCACTGGCACAGGAGGTTGTTGGCATTAGCTGTGGCCAGGAGAACACCAGAGAGCTGTTCCTGGCTAACACATCACAGGGAGATGATACAGGGTCAAGGAATGCAAATGCCAGATAACAAGACCCCCAGGAGGCTCTCCCATATAATAAACCTGAGTATGCTGTCATGGGTACCCAGGCAGGTAGCAGCATCTGCGGTGTGTTTATACCAAACGTTCGTTCAAGATAGCCACAGCAGGGGCACATCTCCAGATGTTGTCCCACATCATCGATTCACTGGTTTTCCTTTTCTTAAATTTTGGTCATTGTTTATCCTCTTGCTGCTTAGTATTGCCACCAGGTTACCTGGTGATTTATCCTCTTTTTGCATGGTATTGCTGCCAGATTACCTGCTATGAGAGAAGCTGATCTCTCTGGTGACCAATGACAGAACGTGAGGGAATGGCAGGAAGATGTGCCAGGGGAGGTTTAGGTTGGACATTAGGAAAAGGTTCTTCACCCAGAGGAGGCTGGAGCACTGGAACAGGCTCCCCAGGGAAGTGTCACAGCCCCAAGCCTGACGGTGTTCAAGAAGAGACTGGACAATGCCCTCAGACATATGGTATGAACTGTGGGGTTGTCATATGCAGGAACAGGAATTGGACTTGATGATGCTTGTGGGTCCCTTCCAACTCAGGACATTCTATGATTCTATGAAGCCTTAGACTTTCTTTTGGCACCTGTTTATGAGCTTTGCTTTCTCCTTGGGGACACAGATTGCATCAAGCTGTATGTTTTAGGAGACCAAAGGGACTGATATTGCCATCAGGAAAACATTAGGTAAAAGAAGTTCAATAAAAACAATAGGATTGCAATTTATGAATTGTGGGGATAGCAAGAGAAGGTAGAGTAGGCAGATAAAGCAGGGGAATTTCCATATTTGTTTGTTCATGAGATCTCAGCCTTACACGGGCCCAGAGATGTTATAGATAATCATATGAAATATGAAATAACCGGTGCAGTTTGGCTTGTTATACATACAGAAAGCACTGCCACCTGTTTGTTTTGATGGTGAAAGGTTTAAAGACTGTCTGTTGTCACATATACTGTGTAGTACGTCCTGGAGGACTTCATGCTGGTACAGCCTTCTTGTCAGCCTTACATCCCCACTTGGGGCTGGCATGCATTTGGAAACCATAAAGAAAAGGTGTTTTTCAAAAGGAATCTAATTCATACTCACTGAAACTCATTCAGCAACTGAACTAGTGAAGGAAGTAATAATAGAGATTCACTTCAGAAACTCACTACTTGGTCTAAATGCTAATGTTGTCACAGTGTGTATCTCAAAATAAGGAAAATGTTCCTGCCTTTTGTGTTTGATTAGTGACTTTTGAGAAGAAGGGGATGTTTGATTGGGATTTTGTTTGTATAGCTAACCTTAAATAATGCAAATTTCTGGAAAAATCAACAATGTGTTTTTAAATCTCATAATCAGATGTTATTTTATAGTCATTCTCCATGCCAAAAAAGGCTGGAGGCTTGTTGCTTTTTAGTGAAAGGTAAAATAAAGTGTGGCATTGGTAGGATTTAAATGAATTGATGAGTATACTGTTCCACTGGCATCATGAGACCCTGAAGGCTGTCTCTGTTGAAATTGCTGACAGCATAGGAGGAGAGTTATTTTTCCAGCTGTGGTATTCTAGTTTTCTTGCTTCCTGAATCATAGAATCATTTTGGTTGGAAAAGACCTTTAAGATCATTGAGTCCAACTGTTAATCTGACACTGCCAGGTCCACCACAAAACCATGTCCCTAAGAACCTCATCTGTTCATCTTTTAAACCCTCCAGGGATGGTGACTCAGCCAATTCCATGGGCAGCCTGTTCCAATGTTTGACAACCATTTCAGTGAAGAAATTTTTCCTAATATCCAATCTAAACTTCCCCTGGTGCAACTTGAGGCCATTTCCTCTTGTCCTACCACTTGCTGCTTGGAAGAAGAGACCAACACCCTCCATGCTACAACCTCCTTTCAGGCAGTTGCAGACAGCGATCAGGTCTCCCCTCAGCCTCCTTTTCTCCAGGCTAAACAGCCCCAGTTCCCTCAGCCACTCGTCATCAGGCTTGTGCTCCAGGCCCCTCACCAGCTTTGTTGCCCTTCTCTGAACGCTCTGCAGCACCTCAATGTCTCTCTTGTAGTGAGGAGCCCAAAACTGAACACAGGATTCAAGGTGAGGCCTCACCAGTGCCGGGTACAGGGGGATGATCACTGCCCCAGTCCTGCTGGCCACACTATTCCTGATACAAGCCAGGATGCTGTTGGCCTTTTTGGCCACCTGGGCACACTGCTGGCTCATGTTCAGCCAGCTGTCAGTCAACACCCCTGGATCCCTCTCTGCCAGGCAGCTTTCCAGCCACTCTTTCCCGAGCCTGTAACGCTGCCTGGGGTTGTTGTGACCCAAGTGCAGGACCCAGCACTTGGCCTTGTTGAACCTCATACAATTTGCCTCAGGCCAATGATCCAGCCAGACAGATCCCTCTGTATGGCCTTCCTATCCTCAAGCAGGAACTCAAAAATCCAATATTGTTATTCATCCATCGATAATGTACTGAAATAATGTTATTTAATGGTTTGTATGAGGTTTTTTTGCTTTCCATCTCCAGAAAGAGGCTGTGCTTGGCAGCCTCAAGAAGGACGTGGAAGAGAGCTATTGTGAAGGTGAAATTACTTTTCCCCTCTTGTCTGCCCTGGGAGATACTGCTTTTTTAATACTCAGACAAATGAAGAACTTGGGTGCTCTGACTGAATTGACCCATACTTAAATTCACCAGGGTAAACTTGCTTGAAAATGTGTGGTACTTAGCATAGTGGATCTCCACTGTGCAATCACAGTTAATTTTTATAATAATAGTAATGCAGCTCTTTAGTAGTGTAGAAAGTGCTTGACAAAATAAGCAGAAATTCAGAATTTAAATTCTACTATAGCATAATTTTCCCTCTTTAATTAAAAATATATAATTATTAATAACTTAAATTTATTCAAAACTGAGTATTACACATTCCTAGTACATCTTTTTGGTAGTGAGATAGAAGCTTATAACTATTAGCAACAAAAAATCTATAGCTGAACTCCTTTATGCTTTCTGCAAAACGTTGATGAGGCTTTTTTTTTTGCCTGATGTAGTCTCTAAATTGCTCTTATACTTTGGAAAAGCGGATACAAACAGTTCCATTCATGGCTCTTTTGTGAAAGTTCACAAGTCATTATTTTAAATAACCAAGGGTAAGATGAGATCCTGTAATATGAGGGAAAAGGGAAAGACTATCACAGAACAGAATAGTGATCACAACCTATCTCTCATTCAGACTCTCGGATACCTTTCCCCACCCCCGTCCCATTTTTCTTTTTTAAATGGTGCTTTTTTGTCACGTACATATAATGGCTGTAATCTCCACAACCAAACTTGTCAGTCATCCTCTACCATAATAATGTGCTGAGATTTTTAAAAGTCAGGTGATGAGTAGGATCTCATTTAAGCAACAAAGAAAACTCAGATAATTGTTTCAAGTGCAGAGCCCTGCTACACTGCAGACTATATCCAAGTCCTCCACATTGTCCAGGTTCAGTGACCTAGAAACAAGAGCTCCAGTACTAACACAGAGACTTGAAATGTCAGGAGTTTTAATATAAAGAATGCAAGGGAGTAATGGAATAGAGCTTTTCACATGTAGCTTGACACTTACGTTTTGCTTCCTTTAAAGGATCTTCAGCAAAACCTTTTTTTTTTTCTTTTTTGTTTCCTTTTATTTACTGCTCTCTGAGGAATCATCTAGTAAGGAGGAGGTTTATAAGGGCAAACTGAAAGAAGGTATTAAACTACAGTAAATGGGCAGTTCGGAGGTTTCTTATGTAATGATATGCATTTGTCTGTTCTAAAGCTCCAGGCTTAGGGCTGGTCGTTATTCTTGGTAAGCATTGGAAGAGAAAGTTTATGAAAACTGCTGACCTGTAGTTCAGATGTCTTGACTTTACATATTTGCGTACTGTAATAAAAAGGCTGATTCAACTCATGCTGATGCAGACAAGCTCACTTTCTGCTAACTAATATGAATGCTGAGGTTAAACCAGCACAAAGGTTAGCACGGCTTAGCACCTGAGTGTGTAATCAGGCTCAGTTTTGCAGCTCCTGCTTACCTTTGCTTTCTGAGGCTGTAAAGAGTGCCGTAACCTTATGGGCTGCTCTTTATTCCAAGACATTTGGTCTTGCAGAGCTTTTGACATCATGTTATCCAGAGAGATGGTGACATAAAATCAGTGACCTTTGGAAAAGGATATGGGAGATATATTGTGCATGCTCAGCACATCCCCAGAAATAATGGTGGGCTCAAAGAAAGGAAAGAAAAAGGGAAAGAAAGAGAAGAGCTACATGGCCTGGAGTCTTCTTTCAATTGTAACTGTTCTTATTCTGCTACACAATTTTCTTCACATTGACAGAGGAGAAGCCCTGTTTACTAGAGAAACCATTCCCTGCAATGACATAGAAGAGCTCTTATCACCCTGCAAATTATATCGCACCCTTATCACAGAACCAGTTATATCTATGCAGATCTGTGACAGCCACTCCAAAGCCTGAATGTTCCACACACTCTGTGTAACTGAGCCTGGCTGATGAAATGGAAACAGTTTGCAGAGTAAGCACAAATGAACAGAAATTAAGGAAAAATATTTGCTTTTTATGGAATCACAGAACTGGAAAGGTTGGAAGAGATCTCTGGAGATATCTCATCAAACCCTTGCGCCCAAGCAGGGTGAACTACAGCAGGTTACTTAGGTCCATATCTAGTCAGGATTTGAATATCTCCAAGGATGGATACTCCATAACCTCTCTGAACAACCTGTTCCACTGTTCAGACACAGTGATGTTTTTTCCTATGTTTAAATGGCATATCCTGTATTTCAATGGGTACACATTGCCTCCGGTCCTGTCAGTGAGCACCACTGAAAAGAGCCTGGCTCTGTCTTCACTGCATCCTCCCTTCAGGTATTTACAACCTTTGATAAGACTTCCCTGAGACTTCTCTTTTCCAGGCTGAGCAGTCCCAGCTCTCTCAGCCTTTCTTCATAGTAGAGGTGCTCCAGTCCATCATCTTAATGGCCCTTTGCTGGACTCAGTACAGTACGTCCATGTCTCTCTTGTACTAGAGAGCCCAGAACTGTACGCAGGACTCCAGGTGTGGCCTCACCAGCGCTGTGCAGAGGGGAAGAATCACCTCCCACAATCTGCTGACAAGACTCCTCTTAATGTAGCCCAGGATACTCTTTGCCTTTGTTGCTGTATTGATGCATTGCTGGCTCATGTTCAACTTGCCGTCCACCAGGACCCCTAGGACATTTTCTGCAAAGCTGCTTTCCGGCTGGTTGAGCCCCAGTTTGTACTGGTGCCTTGGGTTATTCTTACCCAGATGCAGGACTTAGCACTTCGCTTTCCTGAACTTCATGAGGTTCCCCTCAGTCCATTTCTCCAGCTTGTTGATGTCCCTCTGAATGGCAGCACTGCCATCTGGTGTATCAGCCTCTCCTTCCATTTTTGTATTGCCTACAAATTTGCTGACAGCACACTTGATCCCATCATCCAAACCGTTAATGAACTTGTTAAACAGTATTGGTCACAGTACTTACCCAGCTGGACTTTAAACCACCTCTTTCTTCTTTCCTTGAAAACTTCAAGTTTGTACTTCAGTTGTAGACTCCACAAAGATTTTCAGATATGTGATTGGCAACATTTTTTCCATCGACAAGATTCGTTGAAAGATTTTAATTCAACTTTCAGAAAAGTCTTTCTACCATGTTTGGGTTCTGAAGCTGCTGGGTTTTTTAAGCTTCTGATTTTTTGTTGTTGTTATATTTTATAGCATTACTCACAGAGGCCTTATCTCACTAAAATTATCTAAGATCATATATAAGATGACAACTATGACCATTAAGCATTTCCTTTTCACTGTTTCTTAAGAAAATATTTGACACCTCCCTCCTTTTTGCCTATTTACTGTCCTGTTGGATTTCAAAGTTGAATGGAGATCGATGCTACCTAAAAAGTGATTCACCAGAGGAGGAGCAATGAATTTTACTTTGCATTACGCAAGTGAAACACCATTCAGATCACTTAAACTAAGAACCTTTATGCCCTATATACCAAATGAAGAAAGGACATGTCTGAGGGCAACAAACCACATATTAGCCAAAAATAAAGGTCCCGGAGCATGTAGTACCTGATGGTACTGTGCTATGTGTTTGAAGTTTGTAAACATATTCTGACTAAACTGGGGATGTTGATTCACTATTACACAGAAACAGTACATGAATGGACATGAACTTCTGACCATTGAGGGAAAATGTCCAATATACTCTGTATCCATTCCGCGAAGAAGGAAGACTGAAGGAAACATTGAATTGTACTATCTGGGTAGCTGAACTTTTACAGGCTCTACACTTCAGTGGCAATCTGCTGCATCATAAATTTTTTAGAGCAGCTGAGTACTACTTAGCAGGAAACACCAGCTAACAGGTGAGAAAACAAGCTGCTTTTAGCTAGAAGCACAGAAAGTAACTAGATGCTTAAAGACCATACAGTGCCTATGTCTTGGACCCATGCTAGGCCCTGTTTGTTGCTACCATGGCAGATGGGATCCATTTAATTCTTGCCATAGCGAGCTTTTCTCTGTCACAGAAACTGCCCTGGGCTAACATATGCAAGATGTATGAGATGTAGTGATCTGGATTGCTAGTTATTTTCAGGATAATAGAATCAGTAAACTCAGAACTTGGGCAGGGAAAGCATCATTTAGCCACTTCTACCTGGAGCGATTTAGAAGATTGCATACTTTAATCTCTTTATTCTAGTGCAAGCAATGATGTGTCTAGTTTTTGATGAATTTTAATATCCCCTTTTTGGAGCATAATCGTGCTTCTTTCTCATGACATATCCACTCCTAGCGCAGCATGTGAGCAGATTTCTTTCTGACCAAGTTGCCCAGTATTGAAGAAGAAATTCTAAAACTGTCAGATTGCAGAAAAGCCATGCTTACTGGTGCATATTTCTGGTATTTCATGCAGGCACATTTCATGATACGTCTCCAATGATGAGGGACTCTGCAGTGCCTGAAGTATCTGTGTGAAACATTTCCTGCTACCAGTAGGATTCCCATTGTAGACTGAGCTCTTGTGATGCCGAACTCTGTTAAAATAGCAAATGAAAAAGAATGTATTAGTAATGTTTATGTGTGCTCAGGGCATGAACATTAAAGATGTACAATGATCAGGCTAGAAGTCCCTGAAAACTGTCTGTAAGCCCAGGCCTTTGTCTAACTTAAGATGTTTTGTAGCATAAGAGGGCTAAGCTGATAAGAATCCAAGGCCGAGGCATGCGATAAATGAGGGCCAGTTAGAAATAACCTGTGTGGCTGGATGTGACTGAGTGTTTGTTAAGGGGGTGGATGTCTGTAATAACAAACAATTGTGAGAGATACAGGGTCTGAAAAGAAGAAAGCAAGACACAATCAAAAGAAAGTGAGAGAGCTGAGACAGAGATGCTTTGGGAGACATTTGTGGCCCAAAACAGGCTATGGATGTTAGCAAAGAAATCAGATTAGAAGATAACATTTTTATAATAGAGCATCATTGGAAATAGATGGAAACTGAGCTCTGATATACATTTTGGTGCTGCCAGTGCAATCTTGTGTTCCCACTCTCCACCTTTGCTTGTGTTTCCACTTACTGACTGTCTAGGCTAGGCCAGGCTCTGAGTCTTTTTCTTTCTATGTGTAGTGCCTGCAACTGCTAGATTCTGATTTCAGACAGTGGTCTACGAGTTAGTGCAATATAAATAATTAATAATTCAATGAATATTGCATAACTAAATTAGTACACTTTAGACACTATGCTTGCTGTCTTTAAGGCTTTCAACCAATAGTATCCTCAGATTACTGAGAAGAAAATGGAAGCACGGAGACAAGCTGGTTTGCTCACTGTAGCGTTAAGAAATCACCGAAACTGATTCTCAGTGCTATCATGCGGCAAGCTCACTTAGCCTACTGGCAAGGAAGGAGAGAAGGAATAACAGTTGAGTATATAGGAAATTCTCATGTAGAGTTTTCAGTGTTTTTTTTTTTTAAAAAGCACTGATTAGGCAACAAAGGCAGTACTATTCTACATACAATGAGAGGGACAGGATCTTAATTTTTTCCAGTGCTGTCACCATGGTCTTCAAATGCTTCTAATTATTGAAGCAGAAATTCCTCATAATTTTCAACTACAAAAGCAGGAAATGATGGATTTACTCAATATAAGAGTGCCAGTGTTTCAAAACAAACTCATTATAGACTTTTTTCAATTGGCAAATTAAACAAGTGAAAGATATTTCATATGAACGATTTCCTGTTTTTTCAATGAGGAAGGATTTCTAGAGCAAGCAAGTAAAGTAGACATACAGAAGAAGATGGGGATTGTGTTTGTGCTACACAATGTCACTTCAGGTAGTGAAAATCTCCTAAAAACAACTACAGCTTAAAACTTGATTAAATTTAACCCATCTGCAGTTTAAATAACAACTCTTATCATTTGGGGGTTTTTTTCAGAAAACAATTAGTTTTGATAGAGATTCAAGTCTCTGTACCAAAATTATACAGAAAAGTTAAAGACTGGATGCATGAAATCTTTCCTTGGTTTCCAGTTCCTCCTTCTACTTTTATATACTTTTGGCTGATAGAAGCCTTTCAGTTTCCACTTCAACTTATGATGTGATAGGAGGGCACTTTTCTGGTAACGAAGTAAGGGAGGTTACTTGTAAAGGTGAAGTTCTTGCAGACCTGACATTTGTCAACTGTCAGTTCAGGAATGATTTACAAGTGTACACCACTATTGGAAATTAAACTTCCTGGGAATAAAAAGCTCTGGAAGCAGATAATGAAATTATCACTGAACAGGCAAGAAAATTCTTCTAGAAAGCTACTGGATTTTTTGGTGGTGGTGGTGATGTTGTTTTTAATATATCCTATAAAGAAATCTTGAGTGTTTTTTCAATAGCATCAGTTCTGGGTCCTCTTTCTCTTTACCAAAAGAAATCCAGAGGCAAAGCTTTTGTTTGAAGGTAGCCCACTAAACCACCATTACCATCTTATTTCAAATATGTCCTACAGATATACTTCAAGGAATTAGGTTAAGTTGGAGAAAGAGTTTACAGTAATTGATAATTATTATTTGTAAAAAGTGACATTGATATTGTAGTTCTTGCCATATGTGTATTTATCTCAGGATAAAAATTAGGTCATGATAAAGAAAAGAAATACAAACTACTGTTAACCACAGAGATATATGTGGGTTGTTACTTATTGAAATGATGGAAACAACGCCATTCTGTATTTGTCTTTGCTGTTGCAGCCATTAAACACTATGTTTCAACCTAACAGTGAGTTAGGAATGACAGAGTTTGACAGTGAGATGCTGAACTTCCAGAAGACTCAAACCTCTAGCCCTTTCAGTAGTCCAGACTGTGGGAAATGCAAAGTTTTTTGCCTTTGCTAAGGATGAACTAAAGTGGCTTAAGCGGTTCCTAGTAACTAAGAAATCACTGCTACAGTTAGGAGAGCATGCAGATTCTTTTATATTCTTTGGGTCAGGAACCCACCACAAAGCATAAATTGATAATGAAGACACATCCTCTAGTCAGTCTAAAGAGTGGGCCAAAACGTTTCCTGGTGAGACTCCTTACTGCAGGTGAAACTCCTGGTGAAACTTCTGGATGAAGTTCTAGAAGACCAGTATTGACCAAGTCTGGAGCTGAGGGCAAGATGGTCCTGGCTTGGGGAAAGCAGCCATAGAAGCCATTTGTTTTGAGGTACCAGACCAAATAAGAAGGGGAGCTGGTGCTGAGCTGAGCTGAGCTGAGCTGAGCTGAGCTGAGCTGAACTGAACTGAGCTGAGCTGAGAGGAGGGGTGCAGTTTAGCTTCCCAGATAAGAGACAGCAGCAATGGGAGCAGAGCTATCCAGGGGCTGTTTTCATAATTGTGCCACATGGAACTAACCTGCCTCAATCACAGCAGGACAGCAGCCTAATTGTACCAAAACTATAAAAAGATTGGAACCAGAAAGGATATTCTAAATTTGGAGTAATGGATGTAGTCTAATAATCAGAGTATGCTAATAATTCAACATAGCATCATACAGATGCTGATGCCAAAACCTGTGTTTACTAAATGTCCTCGAGCTACTTTGAAGTTACTCTATCTTATTCTTATTTCTTCAAGTAATGAGTTCTACAAGATATTCTCAAAAGTAAGATGTCTTTACAAGTTAATCTCCTTTTTATGCAGTCTATATACTTCATGATGTAGTGAATTTGCTAGGTTGCATCAAACACAATATCTATCTTTTGTGCATATCATTCAAGAGATCAAGGACTACTTGTCCATGGAAATTCTGCTTCACAAATAAGTGTCAGTTACCGTTTGAATTTTAAGATTTTTTTAAAATTGATCATCTTTCTTAACATAATACTTCTCTCCTGAAGTGTAATAGAAACCTTCTTGCGTACGATGGTACCCTGTGCATAGATGAGCATCTGCCTCCCCAATTGTGTTAGGTAGGCACAAAGATTCTGAATGCATGTGCACTATCACAGAAGGGCTGGATAAAAAATAGGAGTGGATTGCCTACACTTCTTTGCGCATCAAAAAGCATCAACAGTTCTTCTCCTAAAAAAAGTTAACTGTGTATTGCCAGAGGTGTGTCTACTGTGTTCACTTAATAGGAGAGTATATTGCAATCCATGAAGTGGAGTAGCAGAGCTATGATAATCCATTTTGATTGTTATTCATATAAATCTTATTTTTCGTTAAACCTCTCCCCTTTGCTCATCTTCATGTTTGTCAGTAAATCTATCTGTAGCAAGGCTTAAAATCCCAGATTTGTTAGCAAGTTGTTTATTTTACACTCTGATTAGTTGATTGGGTTGAACACCAAATGGTCAGCTTCTATCCTCGAATGTGTGATTAGTTCCAATGGGTACACCTGTGAATACTTTGTCTGAGTGGGTGATATGTAAGCTTTGAAGGCTGAACTTAGTTCACTTGCATAATGCTGGATCACTGTAAGAATTATTTGAGTACTGACCTTAGATCATACTATTGTTGATTTTTAAAGATTGTAATTAGATTGACTGAAATAAAAGATTTTTTTCTGAAGGGAGTTAATCTAGCTGAACTCCTCCAGCTCTACCTGAAACACTATCCCTGGTGAAAGCCAGTAGAACAACTGCATCATAGTAATTTTCCTATGGAAAGACACTGTTTAGTTTGTATCTACACAATTAAACAGTTAAATACTGCAATTGGAAAGGTTTACCTTGCCAGCAAAAGGAGGGCAAACCTATGGCAGCAATTAAAGACAAACTGACATGGATAAGGAGTATTACACGATTGCATCCAATAAATCTGACTACCAAAATAGTTTTTCAGCTCTTCCTCTTCCCAAATAAACAAGTACCCTCAAACAGCATCTCAGGAAAAATAATCAGAGCATCCAGCTTTATTGAAATGCAGACAAATTCTGGGGAATAGCAAAGGATGAATGTAAATATCCAGTGCAAATATCTAATTTGCAATTCTGAACATTTTGGTTATACACTGTAATGGAACAGACAGCACATTATGTCTGATTTATTTTAAATTTTATGGAACTGAAAAAGGAAAGAGCCAGGACAAATGTTGTGTATAACTAATGGGGAAAATCAGCTGAATAGTACTAAACATTAAATTTTCTTTAAGAATGCTTTTAAAGGTGTCCTTTCTCTACTTAAATATAAGATAGGAAATAGTTTTCAGAATAACAGAAATTTTAGTCGTAAGAGCAGAGTTATATTCTTCAGAAAATGATTTATCCAATTTAGAAATGCCCTCACCTAAAGAGACTGCCCTTTCATACAGGCGAACTAGACTGACCTAATATGAGACTTTAAAGCTTGTTCATGAATCTTGGCTTCTGATTGAAATATTGAGCACAAGCTTTTAGGCACCAGGCTATTCCAGCTGTGGATTTTAAATTTATTTGACATACAATGACCTCACCAACAGAATCTAAAAGAGAAACAATGAGAGCACAAGCTGCATTCAGTAATTTAGCTTTTTGCTGAGAAAAAAATGCCCTTGGTTTGCCATTTATTTTCATGTGTGCAAAGTTAGAACCTGCAATGTGGACAAGGGAGACCAAGAAAGGCAGTTGGAAGACTGTTGGTTAAAGAAGCCCTGATAATACAACATACTTATTCACTTTGTTTTACACATAATGGGAGAAAGACTGCACTTCCTTCATATGCTTCAAATATTCAAAGTTGTTTGCTGCCTGATCCCCAAATCCTGGTTCATGTTTAACTACACAGTCACACAGTCACTGGCGAGAGTCTTGCCTATGTCAGGACGGAAGGTTAAAGCTAGCCAGGTCTATATTTTATCACCTCAGGAAATACTTACTGTTAAAAAATAGTAGTTATTAACCTCACGCCATAACCAGTCTGCTTTAAGGAAGGTAAGTTCTCCTCCACAAAAACATGTTCAAGGAGGGAGACATGTCTGTAGGTAGCTACCCTGCTTTCCAGAGTAAATCTCCAGTACTGTCATACATGAACACTGCTCTTTTTGCTGGTTTGGCTGTTCTGTCATTACATATCACCAGCATTGGACTGACATTGTTATGGACTGCAGGACTGCATAGCTGCACTTGTGGGTGTGCTTGTTCTCCATGGCGTATGTTGGAAGCTGTTGATACTTGTGGCAGCACCTCTGGAAGATTATGTTCCTCCTTAATGGGCCTTCACATATGATAGAATCACAGTATATTCAAATATCTCTGTCCTAAAGATATCAATAGAGAAGAGCAAAGAGGTTGATATGAAGGTTAAGAGTCCTGAAAGTAAGCTTGGAGACAAAAAATTTCCCTCTGCTTTAGGGATGATGTAGAGCTGCTGTGCTGCTTAAGTCATAGTCTTACTCAGCACTCACACCGTACTGCCGTCCTTTGTGTCAATCATTAGCTAAAGTTTTGTTTTCTGGCCTGTTAGGTATCCAGTGAAGACTCCTAACCCACCAACAGCTGATACAAAGCATGGCCGGGGACCACTGACCAGAGGTAGTGCCCAGCCAGGTGTGGGCTGCTGTCTTGTCAACTGAGAGGCTAGCAGAGCAAGTTAGAAAGCAGCAGAACAGATGCAGTGTGAGAAGAGTGAAAAGTGGAGGTAGATAGTACAACCTGATAAAAACAAGTATAGGGAGAGCAAAAGAGACGCTGAAAATTATCAAAGTAAAGATGAAGCACAATCTATTACTACAAGAGAGGAGTGAATGAAAACAAGGGGAAAATATTAACAAAAATGCATTAAAGAGAAGGATAACTTGAGACAGTTACTTTATTATAGAGTGTATCAAGCAGTATCCACTCCAGTTTCTCTAAACCACAGAAACATGTGGTCAATGAGGAATCACCAAAGCACTGGTAATTTTCAAGCTTGTTGCTAGGCAAGTTGGTGTTGGGTCAGATTTAGATTCTGCAGCAATGCTCTCCCTGGTCTCTTCTGGAATAGCTAAATATCATTCCAAGTAAGGATGCTTATCTTTTTCCTTTGTGTCTTACATTTTTACTATTTATTACTGTGTAATTGTTCAGCATAAATAATAGTTTTCCTATAGCATCAAACTATTCTGCTGTCTAGAAAAAGTACTTGCTTCCCTTCTTTCAAATGATGTATTTTTCTCCTGTTAAGACTAATTAGTGCATTTTAAAAGCTGAAAGCATGTATAAAACTCAGACTGTATTTATAGTATTGCTTAATGACTCTGACAGACTGAGGCCTTAATTCAGGAAAGCACCTCTATTTGGAAAAGTATTTAGGTAAAATTCATTATGTTGTTGAGGCTTAAATTTGAAAAGACATGGCTATTGAATTTGAGTATGTATACAAATGCTCTGCCAAATCAAGATACGGGCTTTAAGAATTGTCTTTGACTCAACAGAATTTTTTTTTTTTTTGCTCTTAAAAGAAAACTGCAAGCCCATATGTTCCGACACAGATGACATGAGAAAGTAATCTGTATGTCTGGCATGTGGAATAGCAGCCCTCCCCCACATGTCCTCTCAATTTTCACTGGAGATGAAAACTTGTCTCAGCAGGGAGATTCCAAAACAATGTTTGTGTGGTGGCTTAGCTGTGTCACGCCAGCAGAAGTCAGAGCTGAAATCCCAGTCCCATAGGGCACAAAGTGGCTACAACACTCATGTATTTCAATAGGAACTGAGGTCATTCAGCATTTTTCAGACCAAGATCTCTAAGATAACAAAAGCAGTGACTCTCCAACTAATCTCCAGTATTAGTGTTCACATAGACATTACATACTGCATAAAGTTAACTCTTACATTTTATGAGCATTGTAATTACTATTGGACTAAAGCAAAATTTAGTCAATGTTCTCACTTTGGGCTGCACAGAGGTTTTGGAAGTTTGTGTGAGAGATAATTAAAAAATGGTTCAAATGGCAGCCTCTAAGGCTTCAAAAATATCTGTGGGAAATAAGCTGTTCAGTTGTTCTTTACTGCCATAATGTATTAGAAGTGACATTACAAAAAAATTGACTCATCTTTCTGGTCCAGTAGACCAATTGAGGCATTCACATTTTGCAGCCCATGATTGCACAATGGTTGGCATCACTTCTCCCCTTACAGTGGCTTTGCGGAAAGCCCTGTAAAATTATGTGAAGTCTTTTAGTATCAGTGTTTCACAAAGAAAAAACCTGTGAAGATGTTGAGAGTAAATGAGAAGGATAAGTTAAGGGATGTTTTTTACCATGTGTTCAAGGCATACAAAAAGAAGTCATTTTCACATATTGCTTACTATAACCATGTTAAAGGGAAAATTGCAGTTGGTGAAAAAGAGATCAGCAGTACAAACAAAATCACTGACTTCTAGTGGTGTTGATTTCAGTTTGATTTAATGAGTGTTACTTAAATGTCTAAAATTAGCCTTCCGGAGAGACTGTTAATTTACACTTTGCTGCTTAGGATATTTTCCTTCTATTAGCCATAGCTTTGAAAGCATTCATTTAGGAAGAAGAAATCCCAGATTCGCTAAGATACTTAAGCATTTAAAACAGCTTCATGTTCCAAAATTCTGCATGTTCCTTTTTAGCTGTCATAGCTTTGGTTAAAAAACAGCTGCTGGCATCCTGTATCTGCACGCACAGCAGCAAAACTATCTTTGCAAGGCTGACCATTTCAGTACATCCAGATTAGTTGTACGTGTGTTTGATCAATATCTATCTTTCATAATCCTACTAGGTTTTCTAGAAGTGCACTCCATAGACTTCATTAATTATTATACTCTGCAGCTTTTAAAAAGAAAATCTAATATCTTCATTAGAGTTTTTCAGTTGTTGGCTGATTTTTTTCCCACTTCCTCTTAATTTTTCTTCAATTCTCACACAATTTCAATGTCTCACAATAATTCAGTTCTTTTATGGCATAGTTTATAAAGTAATTTTGTGATATAGGGTGAGGAATATCAGTGTGTAAGATAAAAGTGCTTACAACATAATCTCCACTATTTGCCTGACTTACCTTGTGCTTGTTTCTACTGCAGTTCGAGATGGAGGTTCATGTCCGTATGTTGGGCAATAGCATTAGTCATTTTGTCAGTGGTGAACTGTAACTCAGATCTCCATTGAAGCTAGAAAAGCAGAAAACATGAGCTTTTGCACTCATGACAATTTATTTCATAAGCCCAAAGTTCAGACTATATACATTAAAGTATCTTGCTGTCAGTGAATTTTAAGCAAAATTGCTAATATTATTTCTTAGCTTAAATTATAACTTTCTTCTTTTTCTCAAAAGACAGGTGCTCCCACCTATAATATGTTTTTAAGTCTTGTGGTAAAAATCTCAGCTATCAGCAGAGTGGTGTGAAAAGAGTCACACAACTTTTCTTCAATGTGTAAGTCAGACTGTTAAAACAAGATAAATATCAGGACTGTGTTATACAACCTGCACTGAAGCACGAGGCACTGGTGAGAAAATGGAGATGAGTTAATTGCAGTATGTTACTGAAATTGTTCTATACATAACTCTTTAAAAGCACTGCTAAACCAGACTTTTCATGTAAGAGGTGCCTTTGTTATGATTTCAGTTGGGATCTTGAAGTAGCAGATCATGTCACTGTAATTGTATTAGTGTCAGTGTTTTCAGAAAAAAGAATTTGCAGTACAGTTCATTTGTAGCAAAAGAAATTGATGTGGCCTGTGGCTTATTTGGTAAACTAAAATAAGATCGAAGAGACTGGTGAAGGGAAATAGGCGGAAGCAGAAAGGACTTGGTATCTATTAAAGTCTTATGTGCTATGGAATTAATCTTAATGCACGGTATGAGACAACTGAAGCCATTTATCTAAATTTGCATACCTGAGCAGAAATATCAGGTATGTACAAAGTATAATGATTTCACCCAGTTTGCTGGACAAAGGTAGACTCCATGAGGTCAGATGGGGTTACACCATTTTCACAAAGGCATCCGATATCTTCCCTTTCCAATACATGAGGCAGCCACCCTCAGCTTGGCTCCTGTGACCAGCAGGTCCCTGCTGGGTGACAGCTCTCCCTCCATCCCTCCCTCCCTCTCACCTGGTGTCCTGGGGCAAGACGGAGCTCCGCACCCTGTTCGTGGTCCCTGCTGGGTTTGCCACAACTAGGCACAGGAGCACGAGGGTCTGCCACACACCTACACATTTTGTGGAATTGGGCGGTGAGAAAAGGACAGAAACCGCCCTGCACAATGGGAAAAATCCTCTTCCTTCTTCTTTCTTCTCCCTTAACCCTAGCAGCGTGCAGAATTAGCAGTATCAGCTGCAGAATCTCTGCTAGAACATCCTGTTTCTCCACAAAGTTTCTGTGTGAAGTCTGTGGCTTTTTAAAGGATGACCAAAGAAGGAAGGCTTTGAACAACACTTTTTTTGTTTCACTTTTTTTTGGTTGGTTTTGGCACCTTTTTATAAGCTGTTTTTAAAAAGTTAAAGGAAAGATAGCTAATTTTAAGAATACTGATGTGATTTCCAGAAAACTCCTCAATAGTGGATTTGGGATGTGTTTATTAGAGCAGAAACATATACATACAATAAGCTGAACTAAAACTTAAAAGCTAGAACATCCCAAATATTTTGCTGCTTGAAATATTGAACCAGGTTCAGTAGAGGATTCAGGTTTATTTTTCATGATCCTCAACCAACAAAGTTGTTTTCTGCTCCAGAAATGGTTAGAGATACCTGGTGTTCAAGGTGCCCTTGAAGGTGATAATGTGTCGAAAGTGTGCTAAAGTGTTTACTGCACATCCCGGAAGTGAGATCCCAGCAATTAAAGAACACAGGGCCAGCCTTGACACACATAGAAACCTGGGGGAAAAAGACACTTACCCCTTCATTAAATAAGCAATGAAGGTTTAAAAATAGCCTTCAGTGTTCTCTTTTGACACAAATACAAAGAGATCATTAATTTCTGACTGCAGTTAGAACAAATGCATGCAGCCTTTTTTTTCTTTCCTTTTTTTTTTTTTTCCCAGGCAGATTACCTGGAAGGCCCTACACAAAGGCTGCATAAATCTTTAGTGATGTAACTACAGCCTGAAAGATTTAATACAGCAGGAAGACCGTGATAGATTTGGTTACAAACAAAAATAATTTTGCAAGATATTAAGGCTGTCTGGACAAACAGTTGTCTCCTGTGTATTTTGGATCAAATTCACCTGTGATGTAAGCACACACATCTCACTTTGGTCAACAGAGATTGAAACTGAATTTGACTCACTATGTTTAGATCCAGATGCCTTGTCATTTGTACCTTTAGTCACAAAAGAAAGGCTAAGGATATCTTTTCAGTCTTTTGATTGATGAGAATTGCGAAGCAGTGTTTGTTTTGGGATCTGGAGGCAGCAGTAACAAACTTTTCCATGTTTTCTAATTACCAGTGAATTTATATCTAAAGTTTTTTAAAATTTTCATATTGTGCTTAGGTGCATATCATGAAACATTTTTAAAATGCAGTGAAACAGATAACCAGTACAACAGAACAAATATTAGCTGTTTCTCATAGTTGAAGCTATGGCCTGAAGCTGTCACAACTAATTACTAAACATGAATTTAATATTTAGTTTCAAGATTAAAGAAACAGAAATTTATCAGAAATCAAGAAATGGTAGAACCTTGCCTTCCTTGTGCTTTGAAATCTATGACCATTAGTGTTTTGGGAATACAAAGTTGGGTCACCTATGGTTAAATATGTATGCAAAACCCCCCAAAATTTCATGATGTTCACAAGCATACTGTGTGCTGCCATATAGGTAATGCTCTTGCGATGATTTCCTACTAACAAAGCCCTTCTCGGGCTTTTAACTAAACATTTGTTGGTGGGAATGAGGTCAGTGATAGATTTTTCTATGCTTGGAGATGGTACATGCCTTGAAGACTTTATACTAAATATCTCATCACCTTCCATGCCACTTGTACCTCTACTATCGCATTTTACAGTCTTTCAAAACCTCAGGACCATAGATATTTACTTAAAATAATGCTTCTGAAGCTGTGGGTTATAGTCTTGAAAAGGTTGTGGAGACTTTAATGAAGGTCATGTAAGTAAAGTCCTTTTAGATATAAAATTAATTAGCTTTTAGGTTGACTTATTGCTAATAGTAGTTAAGCTCCTCCAAGGACAATAATAAAAAGTTACATTACTGGCTGCAAATACTTGAGTTATCTAGGGAATGGATAGCTACCTTTAATTTCTGATAGCAACTCAACTCTGTAATGGAGAGTTGTGTGTGTATTAATACCTCCAGACAGTAACCACAGCCTTGATCTTCTTCTTCTCTCTGCTGTAAACATCCCATATGAAATTTAACCACAGATTCTCAGCCTGTTGAAGTCGATAACAAGATAACAGTCCCTGATGACACTAATTACACTAAACAGCAACAGCCCCTACAGAGGTATGCAAAAAGTCTCTTCTGAATATTGACAAAATACTTCAGAGTCATATATTACTTCAGAGTAATAATTTGTATTAACAAGCCCCACTAGTCAAAATTTTCTAATTTACATCACAGTCAAGATTTTTCACTTTTGAAAAAGTTGGGAAGGGAACATATATATATATATAGATACATAGATAGATAGATAGATAGATATAAAAATAATATGATGGATTTTTTTCTCAGGGAATAAATCCCTAAGTATCCCATTCAGTCATGACAAAAGCTGAACATGTAGGGGTAGGAATATTCTTCTCCAAATCTGTGATATTTTTTTCTTTCATGTTTTGCTTTTTGCACTCATTTCCATTAAAGAGAATCAGGTAGACTATGCTTAATTTTAAGACTCAGGCATCCTGGTATCTGAGGCTTGTACTGAACATTGGTAGGTTTCTATCTGCACAGAAAAGGGTTAAGTTACAAAATCTAAGTGTTTAACAAACTGAAAGTTACTGAATTTAAGTACTGTGTAACTACAGATAAAACTTAGAAGTGATAAATGTTAAATGAATTACAGCAGAGTTGATTTATAATTATAGAGTGAGGACCTGTCCATTTAATCATGTTTTGCCTTTGAAAATGTTCAGGTTAAACAAAACTTCATCACACAACTGAGGGAATTGTTCTTTCTCCATTGTAAGAGAGAAGTTGAATGTATGGGTAATAATAAGAGAGAAATCTGCATAAAGCTTTCTTTAAAGTATACTGTGGGACACACGGTTTGTTATTAAAAAATTCATAGCTGATCTTATTTTTCTACAATACTGACACAGTGAAAATGCTTAACAAAAACATACATGAGCTTCTGGATTACCATTCAAAAGTTTTCTCTGACTCAGTTTGGGAAGCTCACAACAGTGGGAAGAGGTGGCCAGCATGAGGTAACTGTCCGGTTCCAGCTGAGAAAGGAATGAGGCATTTGGGAAAGAGAATCACCTCCAAAGGCAGCTGCCAAAGAGAGGTTAGAAGGTTTCATGGTTGTGATGTTCACTGTCCTCTGCAGCACAGAATTATTCCCACCGAAACAGCAGCAGTGGAGTGGATGGGAACTGGTGACCCAGGATTTCCTGAGGAAGTGTTTAAAAGAAAATACAGGATTTATTTGGTTCGCTTTCCAGAGATGAGCTGCATCCCACCTTTGCAGAAAGATATTCTGGGGAATGCTCTGCTTTTGTGCTTTGAGCCAAAAGATTTTCCACCTGGAAGATCCCTATGGCACAATTACTTATTTTTCTGGTTTTCAGGTATTGGAAACAGGACATTTTTTAATTCATACATGTGTACAGGGCCACCATACAGTTCAGCCTAGAACTTTCCTAATTAGCACCCATTCTGTGCTAAGAGAACTAACCCTTTCTCAAGCTGTCATCACAGGGAAGTCTGCTTGATGGTGGTCTCCAAAAATGCCAGTACTGGATCTTTACCTTGTTTGGTGTCTTCAGCTCTGTTAGCTAAAATGTTAATATTACAATAGGTGCTGTGTGGTAACAACTTCAAGATATCATCAAAAAGATAAACTGAGAACAAATTGTTCTCATTGTAAATGTTACATTACAGAGTGACAAGTCTGTTGGGCATATCTCTTTGTAAAATATCCTCTTTTTGTCTTTCTTTTGCTATACTTTCCCACAACATTTGAATGGCTTTTACAGTTGAACTCTAGAGACACTAATGGGAAAGCTGTAGGGGAAAGGGAGTGGTATCACTCTGAATGAAATATTCAGAAACTTCAGATATATTGTGATAGTTTTCAGCTCCTCTGACCTCCTTTTATTTTTTGTTCTGTGTTGTGGTTATTTAGCTCTTGCAATTTTTTCCTTTGTAAAAAATACTTTTCATATCTTGTATCTAGCTAGCTGTCTGCATATGAATGTAATGTAACAAGCCAGGTGACCTAGATCCTGTTAGTGTTGCCATACAGAAAAAGGAAATAGTCACGTTATTCTGTAAGTTGAGAGAGAGACATTTAGAGCAAAGAGCAGCTCTGCTCTGAGCCTGTAGCTCCCAGTTTTTAAATTTACTGAAGTCCTATGGCCGTGGAGTTCCTAGAGGTATCTTAACTTTTTAGTTTGTGTGAGATAAACTTAAGAAATCCAAATTTATGTCACAGAATGCAGCTATCTGTGCAGAAAAGAATGTCTAAAACAAAGAATATTGTGAACTATTTTTGCAAAGCATTGTAGCTGCTGTTCTACATACTGTCATTCGGACAAGCAAATTGACCACCTGCATTTGGACTCTAAAAAATCGCAGTTTGGTGGAAAGAGGCACATAAAATTCCTGTCTTGATGAAGTGACTTCACAAGAAGATAACCCAAAGATGAGCATTTTTCCTAAGCGGAGCTTGTGCTTCTGAGGCTTACAGTGTGATTTTCATAGATGCAGCTTTCTGATTCTTCCTTACCTTGAACCTTTTGCAGGCATGGACAAACATAAAATACTGACACTTGGGACAATCCATGGGGAACTCTTGTCAGAAAGCAGTTAGACTTCTTCCTTTCGATGAAGGACCTACCTTTCAGAGGTTGGTCTCAAATGTTTGCTTTTAAAAAATTCTTCACCTAGAGCCACAGCGCAGAATTATCGACCAAGTACCACTCAAATTTTGGCCTCTATCTTCTTGGCAGGATCATTGCTGTCTGAATTTAATCCTGCACGTTTCCTTTGCTAGGAGGTCTTTGACAATTATAACATGCAAATGAGTCATTAAAGATTAACAGGAAGTTTGCAAGATGTTGCATAGTGCAGATGCTTACTATAGTTCAGCAATTAGGTCAGACAATACCTCTCAAGTGTCAACGTAGAGAATAAGAGATGCGAAAAGATTCTTCATGGAAAGGGTTGTCAGGCATTGGAACAGGCTGCCCAGGGAAGTGGTGGAGTCACCATCCCTGGAGGTGTTTAAAAGGCGTTTAGACAAGGTTCTTAGGGACATGGTTTAGTGCCAGAGTTAGGTTCTGGTTGGACTCAATGATCCTGAGGGTCTCTTCCAATCAAAATGATTCTACGATTCTACGATCTGTATCAGATTTGTAGAAGTGATGAGAACTTTCCGAGGAGTGAACCACTATGGAGTCTGTAAACCATTGGCTAGATCCCAAGACAAATCCTTACGAAGAAAACTGCCCAGAAACGTAGAAAACTGCCCAGTAACGTATCGACTTACCAGCCTAACTGGCAGAAAGATCATGGCAAGGCTGCTGCCAGGACTCCTGGCTGCGCCCAGGCGATGCCTCAGAGGCAAGGCTGCCACTGAAGCTTGGGCCACCTTCATCAGCCCTGTCTCCAGAACCAGCTCCCAATGTCTCTGAGAGCTGAAAGAGCAAGGAAAAGCTGACACAGCTATCCTCCTCCCTCACATCTCTTTTCTTTGTTATTGCTATTGGTTTGGGGCTGCTGATCTGAGGTGTCAATTCTAAGGCAAAATCTGTGCATTTGGAGCTGTGACCTTCCCATAATCTGAATGAGTCCTTGTGTGTCTTCTATGCATAATTAAGAAGTGCCAAGAGCCCTTTAAATCCTCAGAGACTGAGTGTTTCTATATCCTTTTTCCTTTTCAAAAAGTGTAAAATTACTGAAGAAACATAAAAGAGAAAAGGAAGAGAGCAGCATTCCCAGTTGTGCTACAGTGCAGTCCTTTGGGTTGCTAAGAAATCAGACTTCCCTCCACAGAAGCAGCCATGCTGGCTTGACCTGTCACTCCCATCTGCAGACTTTTCAAGCAGATGTCGCTCATTTGAGTCTTATTCATGCTGTGAAACTGTGATTTTCATCAGGTGGGATAAGATAAACCGCTACACTCATTTTTCGTTGTGATACATCCTGTTGCAGATCCTACCCTGGAGATGAAGTAGCAGACATTAGCACTGTTAACTCCACTTTGTTGCATGGGTGTTGCCTGGAGAGACCCAAGGAAGCTCTATTAGAGAGCATTAAATTCAATAACTGAAGCTGGATATATACTAGCATTTCCAGCAGTGAGATAAAATTAGACAAGTCCAGTGCTGAATTCATCTCTGCATTTCATTGATGCTACACCATTGATTTCAGCGGTTTGCCTGTCAGAAACTAAAAGCAAAGTTTTGCCAAATGCAATCCTCACCTAATGTTATTTCAAAAGATGAAACTAAAATTTAGATGCTCTTCAGTTTCCTTTTGAAATTCACTTAAATCATCTCTACTACAATGTTTATTTCCCACTTTACTGTCTGACTAAAAAAAAAAATGCAAAATGTCATTAATTTCTAGTACAACCTTTTTTGATTTATTATTATTTTTAGTTATACTTATGAATGGTCTCATTTATGGAATATAGACTAAACTGTTCTTAGAGTAAATAATTAATCTCTATGCTGATAAACCTACATTGCCATAGCATGGTTACTTATTTTGAAAAAATTTGGATGTGGGAAACATAGCAGAGCTCAACAAAAGCAATAGTAATAAATTAAGTGTACTTACTAATTTTCTTCTCCAAGTTCGCAATGAACAGGTTTCACCCTAAGCAGAATCCTACTGTGCTGCATCCAGTACAGTTGTATATACTGTATCTGTTGTGTGCAGCCACCACACCAACCTCATTCCACTCTTAGCAGTTTGCATAACTAGCTAGCTCTGTGTTAAAAGAGCAATCAGAGGTATCCCTATATGACTCTGAACTGAGCCTTTCCTCACTGTCCCTTTTAGTTTAGCAGGAATTCTTCTGCTGGATGAAAAAAGGAGGCATTTTGTTATCACATCTTCTCACTTTTAGAAGCAGAGGTATTTTTCCAGGTGTTTTAGATACAGTTTCTTTTGGTGAACTGGTTTTTTCCTTTCCTTTAATCTTCTTTTCCAAGGCTTTCTAATTTTTAATTTAAACAAAGAAGACTTTCCAGTGTAAATCAGTCACAGACTAAAACAGACAGTATATTAAAAATAACATGACCTATTATTTTTCATTGAATCTTCAATTATCATTCCCTAAGAAGTCAACAGTGAAAAATAATGAGGCAGACATCTTCATTTAGAATCTAAGATTTTCTCAATAATCTTTTAATGAATTAGTCTTCAATGAGTCAGTGACACTGTTTAATGAGTCACTGACTGCAGTGGGTACATGATTATACCTCAGGTTTTCATAATCTTTCTTAATATTGCTGTCCAATTGAGAATAAAGTTGTCTGCAAAAACAACTATTTACAGAAAACCTTAGGAAAACAAATTTAAAATAACCAATGACCATGTGTTCCAGCATTTTTTTTCTGTTTCTTTCTTTTCTTATCAGATAAGATTGCCAGATTTTAGTCATACATTTGGTAAGACATTCTTGATGGTGGCCTTAATTTATTCTTTTTAAAAGTTGAACCAATCCAAGAGAGTGCTATTGGGGTCAATTTAGTTTCTAGGTTTGCTGAACCATAGGCATCTCTGTGACTTTAAAAACTGCCAGTTTAAAATACCCAAGCTAAAAGTCCTGTAGTAATGTAACCCTCAGTAGCCCAATGGGAAAAGGTAATTATTTTACTCAGTGTTATTTTTTTGTGTGGGAGAGCAACAAATTAAAACAACTAATCCACTTCACTGAACAATATTTAGCAGAGCTCTGAGTCTTCAATTAATCACAATTTAATAAAGGTACTAATCTGTATTAAATGAAATCCTTCAAGGGCTCACATTGAAACAATGCATAAGTAGTAATCAGCAAGCCCTGATAGAGGGGCCTGCTGGGGCAGATAGCTGGAATGTACTGTGTAATCAAATTCCGGGAGATTTAAGCCCAACACAAAAAGAGAAATCGCTCAAGCCTTTTTTATGTAAAAGGTGTTTGGTTTCGGTGTGCTTTTTTTCCCCCATTACTAGATATAAATATCTAGCATATTCAGAACTGCATCTACTAAAAAATTACATTAAAATCCTTATTTCAAAGTCAAGTCAAAACAAGAAAGTAATTTAAAACTGCTTACATGCCCTCCGTGTGAATTACCTCCATCACGCAACTTTGCAAACAGTAAGACTAAGCTCCTCCACTGTGTTTTTTCCACCTCTGTACTATGAGGGTTCACTAAACTCAGAAGTTTCTATTAGCCACAATTTGTGTGTTTAATTCTTTCCAGAATGCTCTGGAACATTGCAAGCTGCGATCCACATATAGTGCTGGAGAGCAGCAGTGATTTTTATCCTCAGTCATATGTATATTTGTGTGTATGTAGAATTAGGAAACTTGTAGAGTTCAAGATTATTAATACTAGCACTGTATTGTATTCTAACAGACAATATTTGATTTGTATTAATTTAATGAAAGGCCCATACCACCTTGCTTTCCAAAGTAGTGTCAGCACAAGGAATAAAGGCCTTCGGACATGGTTGCGTTCTGATTTCTGTCACTGAAGATCTTAGTACTGCAAGTCTCCTGGCAAGCAAAAGTGAAAAAAACCCTTAACAAAACAAAACCAAAACACCCCTAACTGAATCGCCTATTAGAAATGTTTGCTTTGATGTGGGACTCAAGCTCCGACTTTGTTATCAGTGGATCAACAGGCTGTCAATTTTGCCAGTCCTGTCTGATCCCTACGACAAGACTGAACTCCACCTTAGTCTTTCTGGGGTGACAGGGTGGAAATTGTACCTCCCATACCAGCAGTATTAACGTATTACCCTACATGGTCTGAACTATGTCTTATGGATGTCTGGACACCATTTCTGGCATCTGGTACATGAAACTAGTACACAGAATCAGCTAACTGTTGTGGCTAAAAGTACAAGAGGTTATGGTAGCAACATGAAAGCATGGGCCTTGTTTTCCTCAGTGCTGGGCTCCAGACCTTCAGATTTTCCAAAGTCATGACGCTGTGGGCTGCCCACGTAGAAGAATTTGCAGGATTTGAGACTTAATGAGGCCCACCCATGTTCACTATAAAATTGTAATCCTAATATTAATTCAAGGATTAGAAATGAGGCTGTAGGACTGGCTTAATACTTCTGTTAAGTCAAAGACAGACTAGGCTGAAAGAAGGCCTTTCAGTAAAGCTTGCAAACGTCAAGCAAAGCTAAATCCGTAAATTAAAATATAATAAAAATCCAGTGAAATATTTGCTATTATATATAATGTAGGTCATAATTACCTGTTGATACATATCACGATTAATATGATTAAATTCTGATAGAGATTACCTTTAAAGTTATTTATTGCACAAGAATTTAAAATTAAAATCGTGCTTGAGTTTTTATATCATGTCTTTTGCTTGAGGAATTCAGCAGATTGCATCAAGTTTCAGAATTCCTGAGACTAAGATAATAGATTATTTTTTTCAACCGTCCTCTTAAGGTAAGAGCCTCTGTTCAGATCAAACAAGAAACACTGAAAGCACATACTTAAATTATATTTCCTGTGATTTTCTTCCTTTTTTACTCTGCGATTTAATAAGAAATTTTGTCTCAAAGCTGTTATTTTCCTTCTATTTTGACTCTGAAGAAAGGTCATGAAACTTTATAACATCATATCTGGTGATTGTTTATTTGTTATTAGAGTGCTATATTTATTTCCTTTAAGCCATATGGTTAGGACTAAACATCAGGAAGAAAACAGGAATGACAGATTTATGTGCACCAAAAGAAAAAAAAAAGTGCTAAGACTTTTATTACATGCATCTTGGAAAAATGTGTATGCTTTTACTGTCATACTTGAGTCACGGAACAGTTGGGATAATGATTGCATTGAATATAACATTGAATATAACATACCGAGAAACAACCTGTGCAATTTTACAGTCCATGGGGAAAAAGACAAAGATTTATTGTACATATGGAACTATATGACAAAAAATATCTTCCATCATGCACTTATCTACAGTTGGGCTCAAAATTTAAGTGATAGATTTATACACTTTTAAATTTCATCTATGTGAAATTTTCCTTTTTTCAGAATGTTATAGAGCTCTTGGATTAGATAGTCTGACTGCTTTCATCTGAAAGGGGAAAAGTATTGATAGCACTAGTCACAGTGATGTTTGTTTTTTAACTGAAGTTGAATCAGTGTAGACTGTTGACAGAAAGAAGGAAAAAACAATGTTTCATTGCCAGGGGGAGTAAGGGAGAAGTAATCAACACTGGAGCAAACAACCTGGATGAAAAAAATTGTAGTGTGGCAAGGTCTTCAGGCTCTCAAGTTGGTTATGATTCTCAGACAAAAATACTAGAATGATAATGAAAATTCCTTGGCATGAAAAAAACAATGCCTTGTCTCCTGACCCTGACAGATAAGGTGCATGGCATGGAATTCTTATGGGCTAAATAAGATCAGAAAACTATAAATTTGCTGCTAGTTATTGCATGACTGATTTTTGCATTGGTGCGGCAATGTAGTTCATAAAATAATATTTGATCTGAACATTTTTTTAAGAAACATTGAATTACATAATGCTGTAAACAATTGGTGAAGAAATATACCTGAAAACAGAGGTATGAAATCTTTGTGCTTCTACAAGGGACTGTTTGACTATTTAACATTTGCTGATCTATGACATTTAAAATATGTGCTGCTTGCATCATTACACAATTACACATGCTTCTCTCATGACAGCATTTTATGTTCAAAGCATAAGTAAAGTGCATAAAAACAACTTCTTGTACTGTTCACAACATCTGAATCAAGGTTTATCTGACAGTGTTTCAAATTGATCATTCACTCCAATGACTTCATCAATGCTCATATTCTCTAGATGTTTTCAGCTTCACTCACAGCTATGCAAATATGCTGTAGTTGTTATAATAAAACTATATTTTATAGAGTATCTATAAGGTATTATTATACTCCTGATTAATTCAGGAATTTAATCATTAGGTTATACTTTAGTTGTGTTTTTCTTATATTTTTATTCCTGGCTGAAACATTGCATTAAGTGGACAACTGAAACTAGGATATTATTTTTCAGCAAAATCAAATGTCAACAATTTCTGGGTACTTAACAGAAAAAAACATGCTAACTATACATCTAAGCCTAGATTGTAATAATGCCAAAATATTATCATGCCAAAATCCCTAGGGAATAAAATACTATAATGCCAAACTTCATAGAAGTATTTCTAAAAGAAACATTACTGCAGAGAGCAAGTTTTCTTTCTCAGAAACAGGTTCGTAACAGCCACACTTTGGATTTGCTATGTATTTGCTAAAACAACTGACCACAAGATGTTTTTAATGCATAAAAGATTTTTCTGTCTCCCACCTTTCCTTTCGCCAGCCAAAAAAAAAAAAGGAAAAAAAAAAAGCCACTAAGGGTTGCATGGGAAAAGATGTAGCAGACAGCACAGGACTTTCTCATAGGACTTTCTCTGATATTTTCCATTGCACAAGGCAGAGAAGAAAGGTCTGCACTGGGGGGAGAGGAATAGCTGTTTGTGCAGTGGTATGGAATGATCCAAACCTTCCAAAGTAGGGTTTTGGGGGAAAGAGCTGCCTTGCTCCTGTCTGCAGGAGTCTCTGCGGAGGCTGAATGACTGCTCTCTCTTCCCCACCTCAGCTGTGCTTCCAGCTTCTTCCTGGCAGCGTGTCCTCTCTCTCTGTTCTGACCAGACATGGGCAGGTACAAGCAACAAAAGTGAAAAGTATTTCTCTTTTGTACTGCATTATATGTCTGAATGCTTTCCCATTCCCGCTTAGTGCAAACATCAGACTAATATCTGTGACTTGGATGTAATCTCTCGAGCCTAGCAGTTTGTCTTTACTTCTTCCATCCACTTTCATGTTGGTGAAAAGCAACTGTGAGTCAAAGTCAAAATGTCCATTTTGACCTAATCTGCTGACTAATGTTTTCTTTAGCTCTATTTGATGTCAGTACCAAGGATCGCTAGAATTCTACTCAGTTCAGTTTCAAGTGGTATGTCACTGGCATCATTTCTTAAATCTTCTCTTTATTTAAGAGTTAGCTAAAGTAGTACATTTGTTTTCAGTTCAACATATCACTGAAATCAAAGGTTATAACAGATCACAGAATAAAATATGACATCTGAAACAAAAAAAAAAAATGGAGCTGTTCTTCATAATGCCATTTGAATGGCAAATTAGAGAGAGCGATGTTGTAATTTCATTCACAAGATTCACAAGAACATATATAAACAACCTACCATTGAATGCCACAGCTTGGCTATCAGACTCTGAACGATACATGAGGCTTGACACATGTCTAAAACATATGTCTCTGTTATTTGGTGCTTCCTAGTGCAGAAATCAGTAAAATCTGGTGCACAAAGTAATGGGAGAAGAAAAGTAAGAAATATGGGTTATGGGACAACGAAATAGCTACATACATTTAGGATCTGTACACTTCAGTACCCATGTTTTGCATAATGAAGTTGGCAAGAGTGGTCCAGGAGGGCACCCCTCCTACCTTCCAGCAGCATCTGTGAACATGGTGATGAACCTGACATGAAGATAATAGTTATACAAATAGCACAGAGATCCTGGCTGAAGCTTTACTAAAATCTGGCCACTGGGGTCTCCATCTGGCATGGTGTGTTTACAGCCTGGAACTCATGTTTTGCTCTCATGTTTTGGTGTGGTTAGTGCCAGTGCTGATTTCCATGCATGGAGAGCGCAGTGATCATTTGTCCTCTGTCTGTACAGGATTCTGTGTGATATGCAGGAAAATCTTTTAAAAAGTCAATAACCTGTGTTCGAAATACCTCATCACAGCAGGGGACATGCCTTGCAGCTGTGGTGTAAAGATAAATTCAATAGGTTCTGCCATATTGTTCTCCAGACTACTGTAGGATTAAGTTAGTTCCAGAGTTCAGTGAATTAGAGTAAGCCACGGTTTGTTGGTGACTGCTGTCCCATGATAATGGTTTCTCTGAAAGTCTATGCTGGGTGTTGTAGTCATTTCAGCCTTCTGGGAATGTCTCTGTGCACTAGAGCTTTGGAGTCTCAACATGACTCAAGCAGTGCATTTTCAGTCTCTTTCTCATGCCCATCTCTGGGATCTGTTCAAGTACCTAAAGACTTTTTCATTTTTTTAAACAGGACTGGACATAAAAGGTGAAGAAACTACAAAATTGCTTTCACTTTGACAGGTTCATCATGACAGATTTCCCATAAAAAGAAGCCATGTTAATAAGTTTTGTGGCTCTTGAAAATTTTGGCCCTTTTTTCTTTTATAGGAAAAGTGATTGATGCAAGTCTTCTGTGTTATCTTTGAAGTGTTACCATGGCATGTCTCGTGAACTAGCCATCTACAATTACTTCTTTCATATTCTTTTGTCCCTCTCCATCCCAATAGTGATCACTTGATTTGGCAGCAGTTTGCAATTTTATATAATGAATTAAGAAAATCTTCACAGGTGGTCCCTTGATGAAGTTGTTAACAGAGACATTTAGAAAAATAGGCATGGAACTTGCATTACCAGTGTAAAAAGGAGGAGAAAAATGTGCCTATTTGGGTGAAGCTTACTATAAGCAAGTTTCTTTCAATTTATGCTTTAGAATTCTAATGTAATTTTGTATCACACTAGTTTCTAATTATTTATTAATGTGTTAAATATTTAGCCATTTGATCTGCCCTTGCATTTTCTGAAATGTATCTTTTGCAGTTTCTTTTCCTGCAAAAATATCTGTCCTGCTACTTCTGCAATGAAAAATCATTGCTGTACACAGTTGCACTGTAAGACAGTAATGAGAAACTTGGACAGTCACAGTTTATGTCTAAACCTTGAATGTCTCAAAAAATGTCACATTAATCCAGCATATCTCATAGCAAACTTACAGGACGAGCTTTGTTTTCTCTTTGAAATGCAGACTATATAAGTGAATTCCCATTAGAGAATGGAAAAACATAAGTATCGAACTGAAATATTTCCATAATATTTTACCCCTGCTCCATAGGAGATGTTATTATATCAAGTTGAGCTATGTACAAAGAGTAGGTATGTTTACAGTTTTCTC
Source organism: Caloenas nicobarica (assembly GCF_036013445.1). NCBI lineage: Eukaryota > Metazoa > Chordata > Aves > Columbiformes > Columbidae > Caloenas > Caloenas nicobarica. Next base: position 58,215,390 of record NC_088284.1, on the reverse strand, counting down.
TGTGCCTGTAAGAAGCTACAGCTATGAGGACTTGGCAGAAGGAATATCTGTTTCCAAATCTCTCTTAATTGCAGCTGAAGTCCACTTAAAATTACTGTCCAAAGAGATACTAGGAGTTAGACTGCATTGTTAAATCTTCCTGTATTATTTGCAACTGGTTCAATTTTTTCTAAGTTAATAATGCAAATCCCACTTGACCCTATGTGCCTAATGATGTCACATAATGAGAAATCTTAACGTTTCTTTCCTGTACATGCCACTTGGGCAGTATGATTATCAGCAGAAGAAAGGACAGTCCTGTTAGTTTATTCCATATTAGATGACTATCAGGTCTCAATAAGAGGGGTTCGTATAATTCAAAATCATGTTGTTCCAAAATGCCAATTGAAAAACAAAAACAAAACAAACAAAACCAAACAAAAACATAATCAAGAATTTCCCTTTATGACAGGGAATACCTTAGAAGCATCACAGCTACACCATGCTACTGTGCTGCCAGAGTGAGAGATACTTCTCCTCAGACATTTTTGTCCTGTGTCTATTTAGTGACAGTGTTCGTGCAGGGAGCCAAGGTGGCTGTTCCTAGTACCAGGAGCCTGAATGTTACTCCCTCGTGCTGTGACACACAAAACAGAAGAGGAGAATTATCGACAGGACACTGCAGAGGAGGCAGCATCACACTTGCCCTTGGTTTGGTGAATGAAAGTGGTTTCAAACAGGATGACCCAGAGGAGATATCTAGATGCAGGGAGTCTCTGGGAGAAGAGAAGGGTGAACAGTGAAGAAGCACTGAGAGGTGTAGAGAGGGAAAAGGGTGTTGCCCTGCCCCAAAGAAACATCCTCTGGTGTTTTGCTTTCTTAGTGTTTCAGTGGGCAGACTGAATTTTTCCCTTCTTCAGCTAAAGGAAGCTTCCCTTCTTTTGCACCTGAGAAAACTATGAGTTTGTCTCAGCAGAAAAGCAGGGAGACAGAAGAGCTGATCGGTAATGTTGTTTCATCTCAGCTGGGCTCTTTTCTTGTTCCATTTCTCAAAAACAGTGCCTGTAGGAAGGCTAGAAGGTGGTGAAACCAGGACCTCAACCAAGACATTCTAGCAAAAGGTGCCTGTGGGGCTGCATTATGGGCTCAGGAGGGATTTGTAAATAACTACAGGGCAGGAAGATGAGATGATGTGTGAACAGTTGGTCATTCTGAATGTTTAGGCTTGGGGAATGACTGGAATCCCCATTCCTTGAGGTCCTTTCATACAGTTATAGTACGATTTAATTTTAATTGCTTCATCAACTCAGCACCCACGCAGTGGCTAGCAAAACCACCTCACTCTAATGAAAGAGCAGGCAATGTTATAGCTGCCGTACATTTGCGGGGTAGAATGAGCAATGTGGATATCAAGTAGTTCAGACCAAAATTAGATCCAGTGCAAAACTCCTACATGTGCATTTCAACGTCACAATTTTTATTAGAGAGCAACAAGATCTGTCTTAATATGAAGGTTTTTTTCTTGCCTGAATTTGGGGAGTTAGGAATAATGTCACACTTTTTTAGAAGCAAAAACCAGGTTTGCTGGTTTAAAAGATAGGTAGTCTGCCAGCACTGAATGCCAGAAAAATATTTCCTGTATATTCTACTTTTTGGTTATTTATGTATACCTATAGACTTCTATAGATACCATATTTCATTATGATTTGTTAAGCTACATTTGACATAAATTAGAGCTTCATATTTTATTTCTGTTCTGTCAGATTTTGATTAAAACAGTTTGATTTTTGTAAGCGTTCTTTACGATTAGTATTGTAAATTCTTTACTCACTGGAGTGAAATACTTGGACTATGCTAGGTACTTCTATGAAATCATTACCACAGTGCTCAGCAGTGGTGGTGGAGAAAAGCAAATCAATTTTTAATAGGAATTATTAGGAAAGGAATAGATACTAAAACAGTGAATGTCCACTTGCCACAATACCAATCTGTAGTTCACCTTTGGTGCACAGTTTGGTTCCTCTGAGAAGAAAGAATAAAATTAACTGGAAAAAGTTTGGAGGAGGGCAGCAAGGATGATAAAACGTAGCAAACAAACAAAAGGCTTCTATGTGAGGAAACACTTGGTAAATGGTTAATCTGAGAAGAAAAAAAAAAAAAAAGAATGTATCTTGAAAACTATGATGTGTGGGAATTGACTCTCACTGCCTTCCTCAGTAATAAACGTCATGGGAAAGTGTGAGGAGTCACATTCAAAACAAACAGAAGGAACTGACTCCCCCTGCAGCAGGGAGAAGGATGTTAAAGATGTTGAAAGTTCACAGAAAATCAGCAGCTAGGCACCTGGAGGATTACAGAACATGTAGAAATCATAACAATGCGGGAAATCCATGAGCAGAAAATAGTTGCTAGCTGATAGACTATTAGGAAAAAGAATTATATGCATTTGGCGTATTTTTCATTTTCTCCAGCACCCATTTATGGCACTTGTAGAGACAGGATAGTCATCTAGATGAACCCATCATCTGATCACATAGGGCTTTCTTGCTAGAAAAGGCTTATTTACTTATTTAAACAACTTTAACCTCACAGCAGATTTGGAGAAATCATAAATATTTCTCTAAAGAAACATAATGAATTAAGTCGATAGGCTTGATTCTTCCCCCCATATGCCAGTACCCATAAGAAGGAAATAGTGGAACTTTTTGTGAGTGTTCTTTACACTATATCCTTCATTTTAATAAGCTTTCCTTTAAAAATTTTCACCTGGCACTTCTATTGATCTTAGGGAGGTCTGTAGGAGCCTGGATGTGTACACCAGTTCTTGGATCTAATCATTCTGGTTCTTTTTGAAATGTCTGTTATTCTTTCCAGTTAATTTATCAATAGCATGGATAATAATGACTAGTCATATATGCTTGGTCTATATAATGTTTTGAAAATTATATAAAGTACAAATACAACTTTGTGTAGTAGCATTAACAGAGACATACAATTTTCACTTCTGTTACCTTGCAGTAAGAAAAATGTCAGATATAAGGCTTAAAATCATAACCTGTTGCATGAAAAGTTTCCAGTTATTTTTAAATTACTCTATTTCTGCTAAGTACAGTATAAAAATTACATGTGGTAAACAATGCTAATGGATAAATTCTGTTACATGCTGTAGTAATAAATGACTGCATTCTGTGCCCTCCTACTCTGTACTGAATACAGCTTGATTTTCAAGTAAATTCAACATTGTCCTTGAAACAAATCTCATGATAAAGTGTTTGGGAAATCAGCTAGCAGAAGAACAACACGTACAGAAGTACAGCTCTAGTTGATACAGGCCTGATGGCCAGCCTGTAAGATGCTACTAGTAATAAACATCTGCTAGAAAATGAAACGTTTGGGGATAGTCTAATGATCCATATTTTAATATGCAGAGAGGTCAATTCCTAGTGCTTCAAGGAAGACATAGAAGTTCTTATAATGCTTATAATTGGGCAACACTGAAAGAAGGAATAGAAATTTGGCTTCAGCACATCTAGTAATAAGGTTATATTGAAGTATTGTTATCCTTTGTACTAATCTGGCTATAGACATTTACAGATAGAGGGTCTTTACTCAGAGACAGTGAGATTTGCAAAAGTGCCCGTTTGATTAAGGAACGCTAATCCTATCAGCTTGCAATAGCACTGATGTGGTTCAGCCACCAGATGCTCCAGCAAATCCTGTCTGTAATTTGCTTCAGTAATACTCCATTGCCTGTCCAGCTGCTCTGCCCCACTGCAAGGCAGAGAAAGGCTTTTAAAACCTCTCTTGCCCTGATGAGACCTACCTTATAACCTGGATACTTGTTGGAGATAAATGAAGTTGGGAAGCAGAGGGTGAGAACTGCCTCCAGTTCTGCTCTGCCACTGAAATTGCAGGTTTCTAAAATTGTCACACTTGGTGCTCTTTTTAAAATATCATTTCTGTTCTTGATTGATTTTTAATATTTGCTCTGCTCTTTTATGAGGAGTCAGTACTGAGCTCATTGCTGACTGCTGTTTGAGAGTTTGTTTCATTAACAGTGAGCTGGGTTGAAGATGTAAATAATATGTGTCTCGGTAGCATTAAATGTGCAGCATCCACCTCTCTGAAAGGACTTTTGCAGTTGCACCATATTGAAAAAAACAGCTGTCTCTGCTTATTGGCTGTTTCTTTATTAATCCTCAAAATATTAGGTATTTTCATTTCCAGAGTCATAACGTTAATGCATCTTTAATGCATCTTTAAATGAACTATCACAAAGACAACTGTTCCTAAGTCTCCATCTATAAAACAACCTTCACAGTGCCACCAGGTGACATATATGAATGAGTACAGCCGCTGTTGCTTCTGTTGAGTTCCTAAGATGAAAGATGAGGCTTCTGGCCCAGGTTACTTTGCAAGCTGAAACCTGAATCCAGGAACAATCTCCAGAATCTTGTCAAGTTCAAGTACTGACGTTTCACTTCGAAGTCAGATTTGGATTTCTGTCCAGTTATCTCGTTCATGTGAAGTCTTCCTTTCCTCCCCTCTTTCTCCACCTTCTCAACTAAACCAAATTCCTTGTGTTAAAATGCAAGCAGTCTGCTGGCTCCCCAGTCATATTCTGTACCTCACTGAGCTGTTTACTAGCGGGTACTGCAACTTTCTCTGCCTTTGCTATTCTCCACAGACCATCTTTGGTCTGATCCTGTGCTAAAGAGATCTCACAAGATGTGCACGTGGTCTCTGTTGCTCTGAACTGCGTGGCAGAGAAATCTCAGAGGTCGCAACATTGCTGGAATAGAGTGTGTATATATTAATATATGCATACGGTGTGTACGTCCACATACTTCACATATATATTACATACAAAATACATGTATGTATTTGACACAAAAACCTCAGAGAACTGAGAGAGAAAATACATCTAATGGATTGGCCAGCATAGCAGAAGCTTCTCAACATGTGTGATGGTAAAAGAAGTTTAGAAATTGATGTATATGCTCAGCTTTGCCCATCCTGGGCCCACCAGATCTAATATACATGCAGAATAGTTCAGTGCTTGTGTATTCATCAGTGCCAAGGGTGTACAGAATGTTTTCCATGCATTAGATGCAGCCTTATTGAAAAGGAAAGGACGCTATGTATGCATATGTAGGAGTAGAGAGGAATTCACACAAACTGGGCTGGTAGTGGAGGGAGAACAGTAAAACTATTCTATATTTGGAAAACTCTTGAAGTAATTGAACACATATAATGGTTGAGTACTAAAAAAATCCGAAATGTTGTTCCTATGGAAAAGTTGTTCTTCAGTGTTGATATCAAGAAGGTACAGTAAAGAAGTAGTCCCAAAATTTGTAAACATTCAGGTTGTGGTTTAAGTTACTAACTTTTAATTAAGCTGAAAACAATGCAGTTGCTTGTCTCCGAAAGACAAAGGTTTATGTTTATGACTTTCTGAGAAGTTACATTCACTACAGTACAGCAACTATGATAAGAAACAGTGACAAACCCCAGCTTCTTTGGAAAAATGCCGTTGTTGATTAATTGAAATATATTTCAACTGTGCATAGATTTCTCACAGTTACCCAATAAACACACTGGTTTCATTCTTCAGAGATTAACAATCTGTCTTGTGTGCTCAGGTTCTTTCCAGCTTAGTACACTGTTTCTTTTGAAGGATTTGTTTTCCTGGGTTGAATTTAAGAACTCAGAGCACCTTATCACACTTTCACAGGCTTGCTCTCTGAGGGAGAGGGGGGAGGAAAGCCCGTCAAGCCTTGTGCCACTTAAATCCAAGCTCTCAGGGGATTTGTTTTTCTTTTTGGCGTCAGATCAGATGTTCAAACCAAGCAGTGTTGTGGGGCCGCGGGTGAGTGTCCACCAAACCCTTAACGAGGCTAATCCCACAGCAGCACATTCCGAGCTGCTGATGGGTGCCAGGGCTCCGCTCGCCCTCACATCTCTGCGCTGCGGATGGACCGAGCCCCCAGCTCGGGGGGCGGCTGCAAATGTGTTATTAGCGATGACCAGCACCAGGGAAATGCGGACGGCAGAGTTTGCTCCGAACAGACTTAAACGCCAAGTTTGATGCTCAGGTAAAGAAGAGGGAGAAAAAATGCTCTTGGTGGGATTTCACAGCTAGGTTAATAGAGACGTGACCAGGTGATGTGATCTATGAGTAAACTAAACCCAAACATAAGTATGGCAGATCCTTTAGAAATTCACTGTGGACTTAAAGTTGTTTCATGAATCAATACTGAAGGAGTGCTTATGAAATAAGAGAGATAAGCTTCTTGGTCTACTATTCTTGAAAACTCTTTGCAATGCTTTTCTAAACTTTCTGCTACTTTATTAATTCACATTATAAACGAGTTTAATGCAGACTGTTTTGTTACAAATGTATTGATTTCCTCAAGTTATTCTAATTTTGTTATGAAGGCTCTATGGCAAGTACCGTGATTTATTATACCTCTGAACTTTATATTTCATTGTAAATTACCTCTGTCACAGAAAGGCAAATGTCATGGGGCAGTGAAACCAGATGCTTTCTTTTTAGTTTGGACAAGGAATTATGCAATGAGTAAATCACATATTTTAGCATCATGATTCTGTTGGGTAAGAAAGTATATTGTTTCAGATCTGTAAGCTGGAAAGTCTTTCTTCCTGATGTGAATAAAGCACTTTTAAAATCAGCCTATCATTTCTGCAATGTTATATTTGAAGGAGTATGATGAAAATGCAAATGCAAATTATTACATATAGCTGGATTTCTTTTCTACTTGCAAATACACTATGAAAAAGAGTAGGAAAACAACTTTTAAATTACATTTTCTTGGTTTTTGAAAGCCAACTTCTACACCTAAAGAAAAGAGTTTTCACTGAAGTACCTGTTGCAGCACCTTTTTGTATTAGATCTTGAGGCTTAGAGGAATTGGATTAGTGGCCGTCTTTAGAAATGATACATTAGGTCTATGTAGTAAGTAAATACATTAAGTAAATTGTTTGCAGAAAAGCATGCAAAATTCATGAAATTTAATAAAGAATATTTTTAGGGAGTCTTAGCAACAAGAGTGATAATCATATATTAAGTAAGTTCTGCAGTAGGAGCTGATTTTCGATGCCAGGAAGAAAAGTTGGCTTATAAAAGCTTTTCTTGCTTTCTAGAGAAGATAAAGGATATTGTAGGCATGTTTTATATTTAGTGTTAAAACAAACAAGCATGAAGATAAAAATGGCATTATTCTGTAAGTGTTCCTTTAATGTCAAAGTGTTACGGTATACATATATACGTATATATATACACAACAAAGGCAATTCATAAGTCTGCAGCTTCTTATCAGTGCGTGTCTTCTTAAGGCAGTATAGAAAGCTTGTGTACTCCTGGAACTCAAAGAGGAGAAATTTCAAAAATGTGTAGTTCATACAGTAAAGTATCTAATTTCAAATGTTAGCATTGCAATATCTGAATAATAATTGTGAATTCCTTTCTTTCTCTACAACACTCAACAAAAAGAAAAGCTCTAATTTTCCCACACATTTTAGCTCTGAAAGTTCTGCTGTAAGAGGGTCAAATGAAGTTCACTCTGGTTGCCTTGACAGTTCTAAAAACTTAGTTTATAAAAGGCCTTTCTTTACCTGAAAAGGCAACTAAATGAGAAATTAGTCCATGCACTAGACTTCTAAGGTGATTAGACTGTATCATATACAATGTCATGTTAATGATTATTATTATTATTATTACTGCCTGCATCATAGGCTTGTGAGCATTTGGAAGTTACAATAAATTAGAACTTCAAGGTAATCGCTCCTATGTAAATTAAACTTTTTTAGATTTTTCTGTTTAACTGTCCTTTGCTTAAACATGAAATAAACCTTGCCCTATATTCTATAATATATTAACTTTCTGTTTGCTACAGTAAGGAAGAAAATCAAGTAGAGTTCTATTTGTTGTTTTTAATAGACTTTCCTTTTTCCTAGCTGTAAAATTCATGTTAGGGTGTCTGCCGTTCCTACAAAACATGAAGTCTAGCAGACTTTTCAAATAAAAATGCAAGTAGAACAAAGATAAAATATCATTATGTAACATGAGTGACTACTAGATCAAATAAGGGATTATCTTCTGTGAAAAAGGAAAAAATCCTGACTTTTTGTGTACTGAAACTGATAAGTAATGAACATAGCTAGAAATTCTTACTATAGTACTTTATAGTTTATATTAATTACATTCATTGACTCCCAGAAATCTCCACAGTTCGCAATTTTCAAAAGTCCCAGAAACACAGGTTTAAGCATGAAAAACAGGTGGCAGGCTGAGTTGACAAAACAGTAATATTAGATTGTTAGTAAGGTAACAACAGTTAGTAAAGGTAATACTTAGGTTACTATCTAACCTTAGTAAAAGGTACCATTAGTTAGTTAGGTAATGTTAGAAAGGCAATTTCATATTTTCTCTTTTCATAGAGGCAAGATGCCCAGATTTCCTTTAAGTTGTCTAAAGCTCATTTCACATTACTTAAATCACAGGTAACTTTGTCATAGTTCATAGTTTATAGTTCTGTTTATGCTGTGCTCTTAAATAGGTAATGTTTTTTAAATACATTTTATAAAATTTATCTGTTTGAAATTATGTTTTAAAGGAAAGTTTCTACTCATCTCCTTGCTAAATGAAATAATTGAATTGTATTTAGGGGAGTCTTGTACAGAGCTTGCCAGAATTCTTGTGATATGGAGCGAGGACTGTCTAGATAATTAAAAATATTTCAGAACGCTGAAAGTCTCTTGTTTGTTTTGTTGTTGTTGTTGTTTTGGATTGGTTTGTCTTCTTTCCTACTACTCTATCTTTCTTTTTACGAAGATCTCTTGTGCATCTGAAAATTAAAGACTACTCTGAAAAAATTACTTCCTTTCCTGTAAATATGTACGGCATAGCTTGTCAGTTTTAGAGGCTACATCATCTCATCATCTGACTCTTAATATATCAAAGTTTTTTGTGTCTCATTTCAGAAACAGATCTTCCTTTTTTTTTGTTTTTAATTTCATTAAGATGTCCACATATAAATCTGTATTTTCTGGCTCCATGTTAAACAGCACTCTCAGTACTTGTAGGAAAAATTGCAGTTGAATCATGTTGTTGTAAGTTTTATGGTGAGATATTTTCTAGTTTCTGAGATTACTTTTTTAATTAGAACTAAATTAGTTGTATCACTAAAATAGAAAAAAGGTTTTTTTAAGTATTTTTAATGAATAAGTGTGTTTTTTCCCTACAATGCAGAAAGATTTGCAGTTTGAATTAATTCTTCTCCAGTGATTCCTGCTATGAGAATAGAGATGACATATCAAAGTCATCTGGCTTGTGAATATGAAAACAATCTTAAGAGTTTGCATTGGGTGCTTAGCTCTGGAAGGGAACCATAGTTCTAACAGGAAATACTCTGCAAAATGTGCACTGCATATCTGCAAAATCAGTGAAGTTTCTTTTATGCTTGAAGTTTCTCATCAGTTGTACTATAAGTTGTGTTTAATAAGCAAACACAAATCACATCATTTCCTTTCTGTTTTTTTAGGCACAGAAGTCATGGATAGAAAGAGCATTTTACAAGAGAGAATGTGTTCATATCATACCCAGCACCAAAGACCCCCATAGGTAATTGCATGCTACTTGTTTAAAAAATGCAAGCCATTTGCAAGAAAATGTTGAATTGTATGTATATGTATGTATGTATATGGATATACCTAGTTCGTAAAGACTTATTTGGTCAAAAGGTGATTGAATTACATCTGGAGAGATGGATTCCTGTGGACACTATTTGTTTACATTTCAAAATTTATTTCATTTAAAAAAATAAAAAAAAGGTGGATCAGCATCTATATTTAATTTCTTTTTCTTCTTTGTTAAATATTCAGTGCCTTAAATATTTACCTAAATTGAATGCATGACACACAATACTGTCAAAAGAAAATAATTGTAGTGAACCAGCAATTTAAAGTATGTGGTGGTCCGTGCAAAAGCTGATTATTTGGCCTACTGTCATCTGATAGCAGTAGAAAATGGTCTTTAACTTCGTTTTGTACGTATTTAGAACAAAGCATGATTTTATTGAAATATAGGAGAGTCCAAAGTAAACAAGATCATAGAAAAAAAAGTTATATCTGTACTATGTTGCTTCCACAAATAGAGGCTTCAGATAGCAGAAAAATGGTCAGCAGAGTTGAAAAGGGTGGGGGTTTTGCTTGCTTTTTGAGGATTTGTGGTTCATTTAAGATGGTTTGTTTCCCTGTTCCATTTATACGGACACGTGACTCAAGTTTTCTGCTTGTTTAATGTCATAGGTGTTGCTGTGGGCGTCTAATAGGTCAACATGTTGGACTGACTCCAAGTATCTCCATTATTCAGAATGAGAAAAATGAAAGCAGGCTTACTCGCAATGACATCCAGTCAGAGAAGTGGTCCATCAGCAAGCACACGCAGCTCAGCCCGACGGACGCTTTTGGAACCATTGAGTTCCAAGGAGGAGGTCACTCCAATAAAGCCATGGTAACCATGTTTTTTTCTTAGATAAATAATGCTGCTAGCTTAAAAAAGGCATTCACAAAGAATAAACAGCATTGTCTCTTAACTTAGTTTTAAAGTATTATTTAGTGTAAGACCGTACCAGATGTTTTTATGTATCATGTACCAAAGAATTGGCGAACAGAATTAACTGTAAAAGCTGGAGTGCATCTTTAAAAGGACTACCTTTATGAAGACTGAAGACATACTGATGGGTTGCTGTCTCTATTTTCTTCCAGTGGCTTGCCATCCCTCTTTTTTGGCATAAATTTAGAATTCAACTATGGTTTACTATTCCTGGACATGTCTACCAGGCGAATGAATTTGAAATGTACCAAATTTCTTTTCGTATTCCTCCAGACATATATCGGAGGATAAACCAGTTAAACTTATTGGTTCATCTTACAATGAAATAAGAGGCCCAGTAAGTGTCTAAAGCTAGGAACTGGGAAATCCATATTTTGTCACAGTTTCCTTGAACAAGTCACTTAAACGTAATACAATTATATGGAGCAATACCAAAGTATATTAATGCAAAGGCATTGCTCCACTAAGTTGGAGAGATGTTTCCAGTACCCACACTAACCCATGCATATGTTTCTTCTATGTGGCATTACATGGAAGGAAGACTCTCTCTGGCTCTGTCTAAACTGCAGAACCTGGGACATTGAGAATGAAAGATGAGAGCGTACCTAGCACATCGTGGCCACGACACTGCTTTGGGCAGCAGTGAGGGCAGAAGCAGAACGCCTGGGTGCTCTGCAGAATCACCTACCCAGCAACCCTGTACCATTTCCTTTGCCTGAATTCTTCTCAACAGGTCTCTCACGTCTGTGGTAGTACTAGATGGATTAGAGACAATTAAGAGCTCAAGTACTATGCTAGCAAGAGCCAGATATTTTCCTCGGATACGTAGGTGCTGGAGTGGAATGATTACTTGAGTGCATGGTTCTGTTCACCCAGATGGGTGGCTTTCTTTGATAGAAACCAGGAAACACTGTTGCACCAAAAATAGATAGAAATGGGGTCATTTCTCTGGGAGCATCACAGACACCTTATGTTCAGTTGGTAACCAATCACCTAAAAATCTGTAAGGCCATTTCTAGAGAGAGACTCTGATTCGATAAATAGCATTTGTTTAGTGTGAACAAATTGACACCTCTCTCAGCACTGAAATTAAACCAAACCATGCTGTTGGTGTCTTCACGCGGAGTGGGAACAAAACAGAATGCTTTTGACCAAAACTGAGGAAGATTCAGAGACATAGTAACCACGATGCTCTTAACCTTATATGGATACTCCACATTAAATCTGCCTCTATGAGAAAGGGTATTCACTAGAGCTTTTTGAATGGTGTCCTTGAAGATCACTATAAAGCAACAAACTGCTCAGACAAAAGTAGTCTGGGTCAGCCAAGAAATGATGAAATGTTTAGGGAAGCTGTTGATTCCAGTGTCTCTAGAGAGTTTCTGGTCTTTGTTGGGATTCTAGTGTCACGGCATAGTGCCGTAAGAGAACAGGAGATGCCTCAAGGTATACGCTGTGTGCTCAGAGAAATATACTTGAAGTGAAACTGTGGAGATAAAACTGGAAGTCAAGATGAAGGAAAGAAAAGTCTTGCCGCAGAGTGCAGTCAGGATTGAAACCATGAAGAATTTAGGAAAAAAGAACACAAGAAGATATTAAAAATCTGAGAGACCTAAAGAACAAGTTGAAACTTAGCGATTAATACAGACAAAATATTTTTTGCTGGAAAAGCTCTGGAATTATTTTGATAGTTTCATAACCCATCTATTAATAGTTGTTAAACTCTGCTTGAAACATGGGGACAACCAAAGTCTTCATGGATTAAATAAGTCTATGAAAGTTCCAGAAATATAATCATCCCACTAGTTGGAAAAGTGCTTCAAATTAAACAATTCACTAAACATCTCTTTAATGGGTATCCTGCTTGGTTAACCACCAATGAGAAAAACATCTTTCATATGACCAAAACAAAAATAAGGTTTGTATAACTAGTAATAGTGCATTTTTTTAATGGAGACAAAATAAAGACCTTTGTTATACTATGGTGTTTCCACTGAAAGCACAATGCAGGTGTCCTTATGGTGATATTTCCATTCCCAAACATTATTTTAGGGTAGATTATAGCCAAAGAGCTGCCTAAGTAGTTGTTTCAGTTTTACTAATAGAAAGAATGAAACTCCTGTCTCTGAATTTACCAGGTACAAGATCTTTCCCATAATAAAGAAAACTTACAAAATCAAAAGCCTTCTGTGAAAACCAAGAGTTTGCTCAGTCAAAGCAACCAATCTATTTTGCCAGCAGGGAAGTAGAGAAAAAGAGCATTTAGATTATCTTGAAAAATAAGGCTTGGAAAAAGGAATAAGTACATAATAATCCTTGGAAACATTCTTGTTCAGACAATATACTTTCAAACCCAAAAGCAGGGAAACTGCAACATCAACTTAGTCCATGTCTAGGTACTGGATGTCAAATATCACTGTAACATACAAGCTGATTTTTGCTGACAGTCATAGTAGGTTAATATTGTGCCTATTGGCTCATAGAATAATCCTTTAAAGCAGCAAGATTTAGCAAGCTAACCAACATCAAGAAAAGCCTCGGGGGAAGAATTTGGCATAAAATTCACCACATGTTCCTTAGTTTATTTGCTGAAATGGGTGCTCAAGTTATTAAACAAGGGAAACAGAAAACTGAGTAGCATTATCTTGGTCTATGCTAACAGTAAAACTGGTGAATATTTCTGAATCGGGCTACAAGGGATGAGATGGAATTTATTAATGGAAACCATAACCTCAGATTTATAATTGGGAAATGGGTAGTTAATTAGTGGAACAGATTAGTGTGTGTAAGACTGACAAATAATTATTTCCTCCATTGAAAGTAACAGCATTAGATTTCAATAATATATACACAAATTTGATAGTAAATGTATGTATACCTTGCGTGTATATTTGCAAGCCAGAAATGCAGTGATATAACTTTATATCAGTTGCCACCAGGCAATTAACAGTGGCACCTTTAGCTGTGACAATGAAAATTATGCTGAAATTATGATAGAACACATGGATTTAGAACAAAACAGAAAAGACAATGTAGGTTTACCTATTGGCAATTGTACTGGCCGTGACATTAATTTTATTTCCACAACCACATAGAACAAAAATTCTCAAACAGCATGAATTTTGCTAATACTATTGAGTTGTTAGAGTCTCTTAAGTGGGGATGCACTAAGGTACTTAAATCAATAATGTGAATAACTGAGGATGCAGCAGATTATATGGAAACATATAGCTGAGATTAGATAACATAGGTTAATGAGATCAGTTACTAGAGAGGCCTTTCTTTCAGTCTCTGTGTAACCACAGATGATCCTGCAACAGCATTGTGGGTTTTAGATGTCTACCAATCTCATGTTTTCTCTACAGGTGGCTCATCTCATTAATGTTTAAGAAACACATTTAATAGTTTTGCTGTTCACATTTACATTGTTTTTATGGCAGATTTTCAGTTTTGACAACTGTAAAATATCTCAGAAGGATGTGGATATCTGTAAACTTCATTAACACTTTTTGCAATAAATCGGTGCATTAAAAAAAAGGAAAATTAATGAAACGTGATCTGCTTATATCAGTTGGCTCTTAGTAGTTTAAGAAATAATATGCATGAGCTCATCTAACTGTGTACTGGAAATTTATTAACCAAACCCTTAGAGCAATTATCAAGCTAATGTGGGTGATTCCATTCCAACTATGAGCAATATTCTGAAAAATTTCAGAATAGAACTATTCTGGTTCCAGCCTAAGTGACAGTTTTTCTGTTGAATTCAGAGAGAACTACATCAGGCCTATTTTTTAAGTCAAGATCATACTTTGAGGGAATCAGCCTGTAGCTTGAAGAAGTGTCTGCAGTGATGGAATCCTATTTAAGGTACATGAAATAGCCACCCAGTACCTGCATGCATCAAAGAGAAACAAAGGAGCAACGTTAGACTAAAGATCAAAAAATGTTCTCTGAAGATATTTTATTTGAAGAAATACAATAAAATTCTGAATCTTTCTATTTTATTCACTGAGACTCTCATCTGCAATCATTCACCATATACTTTAATGGGACAACTGTGCTTCAGTAACAGCGCACTGATTTTACCACTCAACTTGCAAGTGTCTATTTGACTGATGATGGGAAGTTATTTTTTAGGAAACCACTTGATAAAAAAGTGAAACAACTATTGGCATCAAATGGCACCTTTGTTGACTACTTCTGTGCTAGTTTAGGGATCAAATGGGCATGATGGCTTGAAATTGGTGATTTATCATTTCACAGTATTATGCTGACATCAGTTAGGTCAGTCCATGTGTTTTGTAGTTCAAAACTGTACTTTCAGTTCCTATCTTGCCCTGCTTTTCTGACACATAACTGTATTCTTGCATCCTATCCGTACACTACTCCCATAAAAAAGGGATTAAATCATCTGTCATTAGAACTGATCATTTCTACAGGTGACAGATACACCAGACATGGAATTTCAGTGTAATAGAGCAGTGGTTTAGCTTACATTTACATTTAAATTTTAAATCTGCCTCTGGAGGCTCTAGCAAGATAATTCAGGAATGGCATAAATACTCATTAAGATTCTAAACAAAAGCTGAAAAGGCCAAGTATTCTGCTACAAGATTGAAAGAAATAAATTTTTAATACAGACGAAAGTTGCCTTTGAAGTGTTTATTCATAACTTAATGCACACTGTGAATATGATGACAAAAGAATTTTCTTGTACTTAGTAGTTAACATATTAAGTAATGGCTAAATACCAATCCCAGGCATACCAAACTGAAGAATTGTCTCTGTAAGAGCAAAAATGAAAGAGACAATCATAAAAATTGAGGTCTATGCACAGAAGAAAAATCACAATATTTGGCAGCTTTGCCCTTCTCAAGTTAGTTCTAAAAAAGTAAAGCTTATCCATGATGATTTAGATTTTAATTTACATTTAAAAACTTTCAATATTTTTTTTTGCTTTAATTTCCTCTTTATAAAGTAAAATGAATTCTTATCGTAAGTATAGAGGGGTTTAGTCTGCCATATAAAGAGAAATCAGTTGTTTGCAATAAAAGATGTCTACATTTCAAATAAATGTAAGAAAATATTTCTTCTAACTTTGTGATTCACTATATAGATTTATATTTATTGAAATTCAGAGGTCATACTGGATAAGAAAGTGGAACAGATTTTTGCCAATTAATGCATAATCTTAAGAAGGCTAGGACAATGAAGTCACACATTCTGGGGTATAAAACAGTACTAGAGAATCGAAAAAAACAGTGGCTGGATTAGATAATACACATCTGATGCCACTTGTGCCTTCATCTTAATATCATCCCGGATGATGCAGCAGCCTCTGTTTTCAGTAAATTCGTATGGCCGTTACTAATATGATTTAACTTTAATTATCTTCCTAAAGCTCCCAGTCTGTCTTCACCAAAAAAGAGAGTAAAGTACCAGTGATCTCAAACATAATCTCCATACTGGGACCAGCAGAGATTTTGTGTAGATCCTCTGAAGGATGTGATCTGTCTATCAGTGCCTGTAGCGTTAACAAGTCATTGCCTGTTGCAACCTCAGGTCTCCCTAAGGATAGAACAAAGGGAATAAGGATCAGTCTCCTTAGAACCCCTCTGGTGTGCTGAAACTTTGACAACCCTTGAATCCTAATCAAAATTATTAGTTTCGCCATCTGGTCAGTGGGGTTATGTATCGTGAAAGATTTTCTCAGCTCCCATGCAGAAAAGTGAATAGGTAGCTACTGAGGATGCAGTTCATGTGTATATAAGCTCAAGGGCAGGTTACGCTCTTGTGAGACATGAATATTGTATATTATTTGTCCATCATCTGTCATGAATCTGGCTGGCTGCTGCAGAGAACATCACTGATGCACTGGGGTGAATGTGCGTTCCCAAGTGTTTGCTCAGTTTTAGGTTTGGCTGTGCTCCCCTTGTTGCCCTGTGACTATTTGCCCAAGTGGGTTTCTGCTTCCAGATTGTATGTTCACTATTCACTAAAAGAACCCATTCTTGCAAAGAAACCTGTCTCTTAGCAATTTCTTCTGGAAAAAGTCAAGTCCTTATTTCTTCTTCTCTAGCAAGGAGTCCACTTTACTGTCATAAAATCCACTTAAAAAAAGGAAGTCTTTTGTGAAGAAATACTGATTAGACATGTTCAAAAAGGACAAAATTATTACATAGTATGTGTGAATATTATACTACCTGACATGTTACAATAAAAAGTTAGAACTAGGCATTCCTCTGGCTGGAAGAAAACATGTCTGTGTGATAAACGTGATGATTGTGCTGACAACCTCTCAAGGGAAAGACTCCTGAAGTAATTCTATAGGCATTGATTCAGTCAGAAGTTGCATAGATGAGGGGCTTTTTATAACCTCTTTTATTCAAATAATAGAGTCCTTCCAAATCTTACCAGCTATAGAAAGAATTCTATCCTCTTACGGCCTGTTTCTGTAATGCAACTAGGATTAAAAAAATTGTCATCTGCCTTGTCATGGGCTTTATGAAACCCTTCATACATCAACGACAGAAAGAGCATGGTACTGCTATAGAAATGTTAAAGACAGTTGTTATTTTTGAGCACACACAGACAGGCATGGTCTCCCTTGAGGCAAAATGCTGCAGATGTAGCACAGAAGAGCCAAGAATTGGAAATGTGTAAAAGTGTTTCAAAGCGCTTTTTGGGTCCTGGGCCTTGTTTGGCAAATTCTGGGATCTATACAAATGAGTCTGTAAGTCCAAAGTTAGCATTCATTCATCTGAGAAGTACCTGTTTAGTAGTCTTGCTTAGTTTGAACTTGTCTGTACATGAACAACCAAGCTTGTTTCTGTTATTTCCTACCTTTTGAGAGGGTCACACAGTTGTGACCCTGACTACCTAGGTCATCTTTGGCAGACCACTTCAATTTTCACCTCAGTTTTTGCATCCATTAATTAAAGACATTTATCTTTTAAGCATTGCTAACCATATTGAAACAATTAATGTCTTAATTTCCTAAATAAAGGAAAATTTTCCAGCCTGTGAATTGCAACTGTTCTATTATTTCTAGTTTCCTAACTTCTGAAAAATCATCGAGTTAGCAATTAGTGCTTTTGTCACAAAGGCTTCCTTTTTCAGTGGTCTGTTGGGCATAGATCTTATGTGTTAGGGACAACTGAGTATAACCAATGTTTTTTTCTCTACTACCGCCCTTATTTCTGCAGTATGTACGTGTGTCTTTTGACACAAAGCCTGACCTTCTTCTGCATCTGATGACCAAAGAGTGGCAGCTTGAGCTCCCTAAACTTCTCATCTCTGTGCATGGGGGCCTTCAGAATTTTGAACTTCAGCCAAAACTCAAGCAAGTCTTTGGAAAAGGCCTCATTAAGGCTGCTATGACAACTGGAGCATGGATATTCACTGGAGGAGTAAACACAGGTAACAGCAACATTGCAATGAAAGCACAGTGGCATCTAGGAGATTTTATCTCAGAAAAAAATAGAAATGATGAGATTAAGAAGCAATGCCATGTTTCATTTTATTAGTGTTGGCTGTACTGTGTGCAAACAAGAAAATACCAAGTTCATAGCAGCCTGGCAGCTACCATGGAATAAAAGGCTTACTAAAGCATGAAAATCACACTGGGGAACTGAAAATAAAGCCTCCTGTGAGGCAATTATATTAGTATATTGCCAGTGAAGACTTTATGAGATCAACACTAAGCTACAGGGAGGGACTACTAACCAGAAACTGAAGAAGTCAAACGTTTATTACATAAAAGGGAAAACATTTTCATCCAGAAAATAAATTTATTTTATGTTATAAGAAGTCTTGAAGTATGAGAGGAAAAAAGACCTGTTTTGTGAATGTAGTAGAAAACTTTGTGAGTAAGTGTCACTTTTTACTTGCTTGTAAGCAGCTTGACATAATTCTATACCTCTGCAGCAAGAGTGATAACATTGCCATTTCTATTCAAAGTTAAGAACGTCTGTAAAATACCATATGGGTGTCCTAATGACTCCAGAGATCAGCTCGCCCAGCTCAGCTAGGAGATAGCATGCAGATTTGGGGAATAAGCTGCAAAACATAGTTGCCCACATAGAAAAGGTTGAGCAGTGGCTTCCCAGTTACCTTCCTTGAAGGAGGCAGAAAGGAGGAAAGAGTCAGGGGAAAGTCAAAGAGTTCTGCTAGAGATAAACGCAAAAAGTTTTGAGCTAGGACATGTTCTTGTAAATTCTCATGTCATTCTCATTTGCTGCAGTACCAAAGCTATAATTTATTACTTTAGTAATCTCACGGAGCGTATCCTCTTACTATCTATGGATAACATTGTAATCACTCTATCTTGCATTAATTTTAGTGCGTTGTGAATTAACTCCTACATATTTGAATATGAATGCTTAATAGGAGTCTTGGGCTTTTTAGTGTCCAGAACACATCAAATTTAAAGCAATATTCAGTTTTATCAGTGCAGCAATACAAATAGCAAAGAAGAGGCGTAGATTCTAGCGTGTTAGACAGGTAAATAAACAGGCTCATATGTATGTAATATCCCCCACATCTCTGCAGAACAAGGAAGAAAATCAGGTTAAATGTTGACCTATGTACTGCAAGGTCAATAATTATGTTAGTTGCCAGATACTCTTGTAGCGACAATGGCAAGGACAGATATAAATTTTAAGTTAAAAGCACATTAGAAAACTCTGGATATTGTATGCTCACTGGAGAGGATTACCACAGGAGCTGTAGAAATCAAACTGCAGAAATTTTGTAAACAGCGATTGACTATAACATTTGCATTTGGCAAATGCACAACTACTTCATATGATTTTTCAAATCATCATAGTTGCAAATGCCAAAACAATACAAATGAGGTAGGAAAGTCAACACAATTACTGTTTAAAAAGATTTTTTTCTCCTGTAATAAAAAATTACCTAGACAAAACAATGAAGTTCAAATTGCTGTGTCTTGTTTTAAAAACATAATTCCAGCAGCAGTTCTGCATTATCAGTTACCTCTTACTGCTGTGTTTCATTTCTGGAGCAAAAAAGTTGATTGCTTCGGGCTAGGTTTTCAAACTGTGTAGGTGAAAATTAAGTGTTTTATCTCTATGTGAAATGGTACAAACTGATAATTTCTGAGTACAGTCTGTTCTGTTGATGATGGATTTTAAAATCAGATTTCTCCTAAAGAAGAGTATAATTGAAAACTCCTTAAATACTGCTGTTGGACTGAGATTCAGTGATGTGACAGGGATGGTGCATACCTGGCTATAACCATGACTGTTAAAAGACTTAAGTTGTTCTGAATAGTCATGTCATGCTGAAATTTGATTTTTCTAAACAGCAGAAGTATTTGCAGTCTGGACAGACTTTCTGCTTTGATTCTTTGGGTCACTGGATCATAGCTGAATGCATAGCTGATTGCAGATACAGGTTGGGGGGGGGGGGGGTTTCCCCTTTTCCACCTCAGAAAGGAAATTAGACTCCAGGACTTATTGGTTATGTTGTGGGGTTTTTTCTTACATGTTTAATTTACAGTACAGAAATACTATGACTAAAATCACATCCGTTGTGTGACTGTTGTAATTCCAATCCAGTCATCTTGAAATTGTGCGATTTGAACAAGAAGCAAACACAGAAACTGAGTAACAGATAACATCCACAGCAAATCCACAGGTCTGCTTCAGTGCAGCCGCATCACAAAAACAGTTATTGATCACAGGTAAAAAAAATATTTTATGAAAAAGAAGGAGGAACAGCACTTGTCCTCTGCACAGAGGTAGCACTGAAAGACTGACAAAGCTGCCTTAAAGCGTGCAAGGAGCATTATCAGAAAGCACTTGGAAGAGAGCTGGGAAGCAGTTATTCTCTCTGTGCTAATTTCTGTTTTCTCACTGATCCCCTGGGGGTTTTCTAATACTCCACTGGAAGTTATCTCAGGTGACTGAGTTTGTTTGGAAAGAACAGTAGAATAATTCACCACAGAGTAGTGTGACGATATTTTCACATTTCCATCCTTTATTCAGACAGAAGGGGACATTTGTGTGTGAGCTACACTTTTGGGAGGGTTTTGGAATGGGAGTTTAATTCCTGTGCTTCTTCCTCCATTTGGGAACAACACAAATGCTTGCATGCACATGTTTGTGAACACAAGTGCAGATAAACAAGTTACAGTCAGCTGTCAACATTTGCATTCTTATTTCTAGAGCTGTTCAATTTTTTTCTTGCTACTTCATTTAATACTTTTTAGGTTAGATAAAATGGACTTGCAGTATTCCTGTAATAATAAGTAGGTATATATTCATAGCTTTACTTAATTGTATGTGCATAGGTGCTCCCTAAAAAAGAATTCTATACTAAATCCATACAAATAGTGAATGAAAAGGACATAATTACTAATTTCTATTTTATGCTGTTTCTTTCCCAGGAGTCATTCGGCATGTTGGAGATGCACTGAAAGATCATGCCTCAAAATCTCGAGGGAAGATCTGCACCATTGGTATAGCTCCCTGGGGGATTGTGGAAAATCAAGAGGATCTGATTGGCAAAGATGTAAGCCCTATATGGACATATATATATGTACACATATATCTATCTTCCAGTTATTTTTCATTTCCTCTCCATCCTTCACTTAACAGTTCCTCATAGAATTAATGTCTGCAGCAAAAAATCAATACATACACAGGTTTTCCATTATGGCTGACAGCAGTTTTGATGTGGCAACAATAAAAATTCCAGCACTGTACATTCCTTAAAAATAAATTACAAAGACATTTCATTAAATGCTATTCTTGGAAACATATTAAAGTTTCATACTTAAAACACTATGAACCCTGAAAAGTGCCTAAGAAAACACTGATTGCAAAACTTGAAGTCTGATCTATTTTGAAACAATATTATGATGTATTGGTTAAATTCAGGATTGCAGACTGTCTCTCTTGTAATGTGTTCCATCCTATACATTTTTATTACTGCAGTTGTGAAGAGTCTTATAAATGTATTGGGCATGAGGTCAGACCTCAAAGAATCATTACTTCAGTCACCTGCTGAAGGGCAGAGTTGGTGTTTCTTGTGCTCTTTCACATCATCCTTATTTTAAATGGATACAGTCACTCAGAAAGATTTAGTCCACAATTTTAAATACATTAATAGTTTACTTACACTGGTTATTTATTACCTGAAGCTTTTCTGTGCCCGTTTCATTTTTCTTCACCTCTGGTTTATTCCCAAGCAACCTACTTGAGTAGTGGCAGCTAGCTTTGGGTAAAGAGGAGATAGTCTTCATTCTGCACAATGAACATTTTCTTTGTCTACATTACTCTAAACCATTCTTCTCTGTATGTTCATCCATTAGCAAGATGGGGAGAGGAAGAAGATTCAATTATAAGTTAGTTCAGAAGGAATTACAATGAGAATTGATCCAACTGGAATTCATTGCAGTTCACTATTAAAGTATAGCCATTAGAGAGAATTGTATTAGCATAGGGTTTTGTGCTCTAATATCACCAGCACTGTATAATAGATTTATCAATATATGCAAACAAGCAGGATGGGAATCCTCAGCAGTAATTCTGAGTCACTAATTAACTCTTCTGAGATGCAGTGTGAAAAGTGACTAGCAGAAATAGCTAATCATAAAGATGAGGTGCGTCTTGTTATAGAGTGTAACGTACACATCAGTATCAAATAAACAATCTTTAATGACTATGCATGTAGCTCTGGAAGCACTGCAAGAAGACAGAAGGCAAGAAAAGAGATCACATTAGTTGTGAATTTTGGGACATCGTTATTCCTCCATTAGTTATTTCTACCTGAGTAAAGCTACCTATGTTCCCAGCTAGTCAACAGCTGTTAAAGGGGCTCTGGAGTCTTCTTTTACAAAAGCAGCTGAAGAAAGAAGTTGATTTCCCAGGTGTTTCAGCCAAATGGAACAGCCCCCCCAATTTCTGACTTCTTTAAGAGGTGTTTGCCTGTAAATATCCTTCCAAAGTAACAGGAAACCAGAAGTTGTTCTAAAAAAAAAATTATTTCTGGTAGATCAAAAAACGTTAATACTTAGTGAGATCATCAGATGGAAAGTGACAAAAGTTTATAAAACCATAAACAAAACAAATTTGGTAAAGTCTTCCATTAATGCAGCCACAATTCTGTCAGGAGGATTACAATTACAGGGTCACCACTAAGGACAAGAGTAGTTCCAAAATGTATCTGTGATACACAAAGTTGAAACTTTTCCTCTGAACCTCCTGGCCCATAATATTTTCATTAAATGACTGATCCGTGGCATGATGCAATCTTGAAGCATCTCTAATGCACGTGTAATGATATTGCTTTATGCTTACCGATATTGAATTTCATCTTCCATTTTATCGCCTAGTCAGACTGCCTTATGAAGACTTTCCTTAACTCTTCATAGTCCCCTGAAATATCTGTAAGCTTTCTACTCTCTTATTAACCCCAAATCTCTTACAACTGTGTTGAACAGAACATGACCCAGCTTGAGGTAGGCCACTTATGTCACTAAATCTACTTAGTAAGACTCAGTCTTTGCGAAAATTAATTTTTCCTTCTAACCGTTTTCCCTCCCTTCCCCCCAGCTTTTCCCAGTTACTAAGTTACTAATCCCTCAAAGGACTTTCCCTCTTATCCAGTGTGTGCAGTTTCTTTAGAAGCATTTGGTGAGGAAGCTTTTTGAAAGCTTTCTGAAATCAAAGTGTACTATATTGACTGGCTCATTAGAGGTGAATGCTGTGAAATGAACCGAGAAGGGGAAATATAAATAGTACCATAAGCGTGTAAAATTAATCATCATTAAGCAAGAAACAAAGGCCACAAAGGATTATGCAGGGGTGAAAAAAGTCAACCAATAGTAAAAGGCCTGTTGAACTCCGGTATCAATGTGGCTTTATGCCTGTGTGCACTGTGTCTAGTTAAATTGTGATCAGAACTGAAGAACTGTCAAAACATACCCTTCCAGCATCAGACGGATACAGAGAATTGTCTTAGTCGTGGGATTTGGGGAGGGCAGGGGGGCGGTTGTTGCTGTTGGACATGCCCCCACGCGTGTTGCCTCCCCATGCCTCGTGGCAAGTCAGGCGAGCTCAGCAGAGCTCTGTCTCCGCATTAGTGATGCTCCAGCCCTTGCCTGGCCTGCATGGATCTCGAACTCGTTGCTGAGGAGCTTTATTACATGTACCAGTCCATCCGCATCAGTCAGCTCCTGGGAATCCCAATGGCTTTCCTCAGAGCCGTAAAGAGAACTGACCAAGTAAAGCAAAATATTACTGCTGTTTGCCATTTGTTACATTGTGATGGTTAAATATCCCTAAAGAGACGTGTCTTACTCCAGTACCATAAAAGCAGTATAGCAGGAAATAGTGGCCGTCTTAACATGCTTAGATCCTAATTTGAAAACAGGGCATGCAAGGGAAATGTGGTTAGTTGCCTTATTTCCAGTCTTCTGGTAGAAGCACTGAGAAAGTAAGGTGGCTTGCTCAGTCTTGCAGAAAGCTTGGATTATAAACCAGTTTCTCCCTACATACAGAGCTATTCTTCTTTTAAAAGACTGCACTTTATGAGTCTTCATAGCATGCATGTCTTTCTTTTCAAAGTCTGTTCAGTCCTCATTGGTTTAATCCCTAGTCACTTCAGTAGGAGCAATGCCTGGATTACAAAGAGAACACTGATTTAAGTACTTTCTTTTTGCTTGATAAAATCAGTAAATAAGTTTCATTTTTAGTCCAAAGAAGCTAGTATTTGAGACTTAAATTAAAAAACGCTGTTATTATGCAACTCGGTGAAAAAGAAACTTTCACCCTACTGTGAGAAGTCATTGATCAGTCAAGATGCTGTAGCATATAACCTACTAACTTAAATGGAATTTTTTAGTAATCAAAGTTTTGAGGAAAAAAACAAAACAACAAAACAACAAAAAACCCCCACTCATAAAAGCTTTTTCTTGCTGAACTAATTGAAACTAAAATCGAGCTTCTGTGCTGCTATGCTGAACAATTACAAAACCCATAACATCCACTCTTCCATGCCTGCTATGAAAATCCTTCCATATGTGAATCCAGGAGGTTGACATAAGGACAAATTTCTAAATTCCCTCCAAATTGCTTGGGCTTTATTTGTATCCCTTAGAGTACTGTTATAGCTGTGGATTATAATGTGTTTCTCTCCCTATATTACTTCATTGATCTTCTGATTACTCACAACAACTACACTATGGCAAAACTGAAGCTTAGCAGAAATTTTGGAAGCAAAGTAGAATACTTATTATTTTTAAGAAAGGTTTTAGCAGTGGCAAGGAAGCAACAGTGGCCAGCTTTTATCATTTAGTGCAGCAGGCTGCACAACCCAAAATATAAGCCTACTCCGTAGACTTGTGCATAAACAGATAAAAGTCCTACATAAAAGCAAAAAGTGTTATCAGAAAGAAAACTTTCTCACAGAAAGTTTTGTATCTCTATAATAAAAATATAATATACAGATATATATTATATATAACAAATATATAATGTATGATGTAAACATCTATTATATTAAATGTCTCATGTTATATAGAATATATATTTTCAATACATATATCAACCCCTTTCATGCTCTCTATGTTATGGAATAAATTGCGGTTTTTTGCTTCCTAGAACTCAAATGTTGGAAGCACAATTGTTGCCAGTTGTGGATGTTCTTTATAGACTTCACTAATAACAGATACCTGTTCTTTTATACTGCTCAGAATATTCAGAAAAAATTAATTTAATAAAACTCAATGAGTATACTGCTACTCGAAACCTACTCTTCTACACAGCTGAAATCATAAAAATAAGAAGCAAATATGTCCCTTTCTATATAAAAAACTCTATAAAAGCTACATTTATATTGGACAAAACATAAGTTGGATCAAAACATCCATTAATATTTCTTTTGTTAAAAAATAAAGCCTGGCTTTCTCGGTCTATTTCTAGATAATTCTTCTGATTTATTAAAAGACTGCAGAGTAACCAATTTTTATACTATAGCAGTTGCTGCATTTTCTGACTATGACTGGAGGTAAGAACAAGTCATCAGCCAGGTTTTCTCAGGGATGCTAAAACGGTATTCACAGAACTCTGCAGTCTTGCTCTACTTGCTCAGTTAGATCTTCAGCTTTTTTCAGTATTGATTTGGATGTTGGAATAGGAAAGAAATTTGAAAGTTGGAAGACTCTGTAAACTTTGGAGAGCAGGGTCACAAGAGAGAAGTTAGAAGACAGCCTGTCATGCGGCAAGTCGTCGCATGAACTTCTCAAAAACCTGGACAATAGCAACTTCTTCAGGAAAGGTGGGGACCTTCTGTGTTGTAGTGGCTCACCAGGTAATTATTAATAGTTAACAACTCAATTACATCATAACCCAATACTATTTCAGAAAGATTAGTATTGTGCTGGAATTTAGTAACGAGACTGATATGTGACCTTGGGAATCATTCATTTTATGGCACTGTGCACAGGTGAGGCAAGTGTCTAGTTACAAGACAAGTCAAGGAAGCAGGAGCAAACAGGAGGTGCAGAAAACATAACTAATGAAGAAAACCTAAAGTTCAATGAACTGGGATTGTTTACCACATATTACATCTGAACTAACTGAAGAAGGTTTATGTGCATCAACACACCAAGTCCTGCCCACTCCCTTCTCCTTGATCTCGTCAGTAAATGCTTCATCATAGAGCACTTCACTCTGCCAGTACCAAGTCCTCTTCATTTTCAGAATACCACCTACCTCCCCAAGGTTGCCAAAAGTTATCCAAACCACAAGAAGTGTGCACTCAAGAACTGGCTTCACTTTAGAATTAATGTCTCCTTACTATTCATGTATATGAAAAAAAAAATCATTTAGCTGTCTAAAATGATAGGTATGTAGCCAGAGCTCACCACTTTAAACCATGGTCTTTAAAACACATTCTGGTGAGTCTTGTCAGAATGACCAGCATTCTTGTTACCTGCTCTGTGTGTGTGTACCAGACAACACGTACATCAGACTAAGACGGGCTACACATTTGCTTTTCATTCTTCCATAGTAATCTGAATAACAGTGTTATTTTGTATCATGAGACTGTCTCTCATACTCTGTTTTTACAGTGTCAGAAAGATTATGATTGCTGCAGGTTTCAGAATAGTGATAAAAGTTTCAAATCTCAGGCAACCGATTAGTTAATGCATATTACTTTATTGTCATTGGATTTGTCATTACCAATTTTGACTTGGTTTTGGTAGATATTTTGCAATTGTCCTTCTAGAAAGATGTTATTCTTTGAGAATAAATTTAATTGCTGGGCAAAAAAAAGATTACGAATAACCATAAATAATTAGGTCACAAGTTTGTTTCACTGTATCTTTTATCTAGTGTCAAAGTATCAGAGGCCCCTCGTAGGTCGGGTCAGGAAATAATTACTCTAAGGAAAGGTGTAAGGAAAAGAGATTTCAGCGTTATCATTGAAAACGACAAGGTGGGAAGTGTGCATGGGGCTGAGGTGGGGACTGGCATATTTGTAACATACATGGAGAATTTGGGCCATGATTCTTCCAGAGTCCTCTAAATTAAACCAGGAACTACTCTATTCCCTGGTGTACCCCAGAACAGTGAGGCTGCAGAGAAAGCTTAATTTGAACAGCAACTGCTACTTTTTGAGAAGCAAAGCACATATCTCTCTCTTTTTCCATCACTACATGGAACACACTAAGTTTATTGCAAAGTCTTGGATTTCACCTGGACTGTTCAGATCCATGCGCTGGATCGCATAACACATGCTCGTTGCCTGTGGTGAGTTACCCTGAGCTGAGTTACACTATGCTGAGTGTCATGTGCCCACGGGGAATGTAAACAGAGAATAACAGTGCTTTTAATTCAAGTTTTCTTGCCACCTCAGGATGCAAATGCAACTGCTGTGGTTAGCCCGGCTCCTCACCTATTGACAGAAGAACATCCTGAGCCCATGCAGTGTGAGCATGGCTTCACAGCATGGCTGCCGTCACATTCATTAACCTATATTTAGAGGGGTTCTCTTGAGCATAAATGCTTCCTTACAGCTCTGCAGAGGAAGATGCCGGGGGACATTATGCCCTCGTCTCAATGCAGAGAGAGGATGAGAAGACTTTAAAGTCAAAGTTTTCCCAGCCTTTTAACTTGCCTGTAAAATGGAAGGGATTGAAAAGAACAAAGAAATGGGAACTGCGAGAGTGAGAAATTGAAAATCTGCTGAGCATTGTAGAAAAGCAATTCACCTCAAGGAAATAGCCTCAAAGCATAGGATTTTCTTGCCTTCCTGATGATTTTGCTTATCCTTTAATCAGGAAAAGAGTCTGACAGTGTGGTTTACAAAATTTTTTACTAAAAAAAGTATTTCACCTATTGAACTGTGCATGCTGTGAACAGTTCAATTGAAAAAAAATAGTATTCTCATTTCCGCATCTATAAAACTTATTAATAATAGGATTCAACTTGTAACTAAACAGCAGACACAAAACCAAAGTGTAGCCTTCTAATCTGCCCTGCAGCAGCATTACTAAGTCAATGTGTGAAGCCTTTGGTGCTACAGCTCATTAGAACTGCAGATCAAGCTGTCACCAGTGTAAGGTTTTGAGCTGTGGTTCCTGGGAACAAATCACAAGCTGTCACTAGAACTGAATTGCACAGCAGCTTGTAATCATAAAAAGAACAGGCAACTCAAGTCATTCCTCTTATATTAGATCTTGCTGGCCTGTGCCCTTTGTCTGTTGAGAGATGGGGCAGGTATCAGTTTAAAAAACTTGTAAATGTTTTCATTTGATTTTATTTGATTCTCAGGCATTTGAGAAAGAACCTTCTTTTTCTTTCTGATTTTGGCATGGGACACATGGTTTCTGTGTCTGCAGAAGCTAGTTAACAAACATGTTCCAGCAGCATATTGATATTTGTTAAGCTATATGCATCTGTAGAATAAATGTTTTATGAATGTGGCACCAAAAGAAACAGTAGAAATGAAACTTGAGCCAAGGCTATCACCTGTTCTTACAGCAGTGTAATATCACGTGTACACCTCACCAAGACTGGAACTCACCTATACTGGTGTGTCTGCAGAGGACCTCCCATGCTGGTGGGAATGAATGAGCTAGAAGAGGGGCCATGACGCTTGGTGGGGTCTGTGCAGGAAGAATCAAAAATTTCGATCAGATTAAGTGAGGATTTATGGCAATGTTATTTAAAGACAACAGCAGACACACTGTTGTCACACTGGCCTTTGGAGGACTGACCATTAGCTGGACTTAACACTGTAACAATGGCCATTGGTGCTATTGAAAGAGATTACCCTGGAAAACCCCTTAAGCAGTGTCTGCGTCCAAAAGGTCAGTGTTTAGAAATGGTGGCTACACATGTTTGAGTTCTAAGGTTATTTTCTACTTTACACGTAGAAGACAGCAGTGTTTGAGTGCTATACTTCAGACAATGTTAATTTTTTTCTTTTTCTTTTTTATTATCTTGTCAGCTGGTATCTTATAATTAATTTAGTTCAGAGGGTCTTTTCTGTTTAGTACTTTTTTTTCCCTCTATCTCTAAAATGCAGGTGGTCCGACCATACCAGACGATGTCCAATCCCATGAGTAAGTTGACAGTGCTCAACAGTATGCATTCTCATTTTATTTTGGCTGACAATGGCACCACTGGTAAATATGGAGCAGAGGTGAAACTTCGTAGACAGCTGGAAAAGCACATTTCACTTCAGAAGATAAATACAAGTGAGTAACATTTTGCTTGTGTTGTTTTATAATTGCAATTATATGAAAGACACTATGGGTTTAAATAGGTAATAAGGTCTGTATATTTTGGGGAGTAGTTCTACTGTCTAAAATAGTGAGCATGAGTTAATAAAAACAAATAATGGTGAAAAAAAGATTATAAAATTTGATTTTAGAGTACAATGGGAAAGGGTATAGCAGAAGTAGCTGAATTTGTTGCTGCTAAGTTTCAAACAATATTTGTCAAGGCTCTTCAGGTTCAACTTATGTCTTTGGTACCCCCATTTCCTTAAAACTGTATACAGTTGTGATCTCCTTTGTTTTGTAAAGAGTCCAGTGGAATTAGTAAAGGTAGAGAAAAGGGTGACAACATTAAGGGAGAGCTTTTTATGATAAAGACTTTGCATATTGGAAGAGAGATGACTGAGGTGTATAGCCATATATAAAATCCTGCAAGGTCGCAGGAGAAATTACTGGACAACTCCCAGAGCCATTGGTATCTGGAGGCAGAGAGAGTATCCCATAGAAGCATTACTTTATGTTTGCACTATGCTTTTAGTTCTTCCTAGAGAGCTGTTCATTAGCTACAGTCAGAGACAGAATATGGGGTTAGATGGTCCTTTCCCCTCATATTTTACAATCATGATGGTTCATTCCACATCATGATCAGACTGAAGCCTCAGTTTTTCTCTCAAAGTTATGGTTATTTTTCTTTTACAGTCATGTACCACTTTCCTACATAAAATGAAAAGTAACTAGTCACCTAAGTAAGCCGTTCTTCTTGGATGAAATAAAATATGATATATCAGTATTAGTATTATTACTTCTGTAGTGTACTAATGCTTAATTTAGATGGGGAGTTAATTTCTTTCTAGATATTTTTGATTTTTATTTTTTGCTTTGTTTTCAATCATTTAGTTTTTAAAAACTTAGTGCTATCAAAAAAAGGAAGGATAAGCTCTAGAAATTGAACCTAGGCTGTACATAGGGAAGAAATCTTCCTTCGGACGTTAGCCATGCAGGAATTTTTTTAGTCTTGCAAGAAACCTCAATGTAGTACCTGCATAAGCTACTTTTAGTAACGACAACAGAATGCATTTTTCAAAAGTGATCACATGTACAGCCTTTCTGCTGATAACTCTCTGTAAATATACAATTTTGAGGCCAGGAACAGTGACAGTTTTTGTGATATAGGCACTTGAAACTGGAATGAGACTAGGAAACACATTTAGACTCTTGGACAACATATGATAATGAATTACAGGCAAGCCCAATGGGGTGAACATAAACAAGCATGTTGGTCATGCTTAATAAAGCTTTCTGTCTGATGAGTATAGTCTGTGCTTAAATCAAAATGGTGTGTTACTTACACCTTTCAACACCACTACATGAGCTACACGCACCACAGGCTTATGGTTTTTGTAATATCAGAGTGTATATTGCTTTTTCTCAGAGAGCAGTAGGTATGCACAAATTTGTGTGCTGCCTAAGTGGTGTGTGCATGCCTATGCTTTTCCTCAGGAGACCGAGATAGTATGATCAAATCCTAGGTTGACCAGCAACAAAAATTCACATTTGAAAATGGCATATATGATGTAATCAAACTGTAGGAAACAGTGCCATAAATAATAATTATTCTGGGTACATTTATAAGAAAAATGTGAGCTTTTACAGTTTACAGCAGGGCATTCTGTTGTGGTAATCTTTATGTTAAAAAATAAATATCTTTAGAGAGATTTAACCTAAAGTTTGGACAAGACGCTTATCTGTTGAAAAGTGACCGATGGATGAATCTCCAGGCATTGGTGGTTCAAGTCAAATGCTTTCCTGACCTCTTCAAACACGTACCAAAAAATGAAGGATTTCTCTTCTCTGGTTTCTCTCTGCCACCATCCCGTTGTCCTCCCAGGAGTCTGTCTCTTCCTTTTCCCCTTTGTCTATGACAGAGTCTCTCTTATCATTTAACTTCTCCCTCCCAAATCTCTCTCTCTTATAAACACAAATACACTTTGGTCTCACAACACTTCTTCAAAACTGTTAAGAAGGAAGGGTTCTGGTAAGATTTGTGCAGCTTGGTCCAGTGACATCCAAAACATTTCTGCCACGTTTTAGTTTCCTTTGTTTTAGGAAAGGTGACTGAGTCCTGCCCAGCCTGTAGTTAATAGAAAGGTGAAGATATGGATGAGAGAAGGACCACCTACCCTCTTGGGTCACCCTAACAGATGGCCACTTTCTGATGCCTTTCCTTGCTCTCATTCCTAGCAGAGCAATGGAGATCCTTGGCCCTTCTGCAAAGGGATCTTCATCCAGACAGGAGTGTGTGCAGCCATGCACATGTGCCTTTACTTATCATTTTCCAGTAGTAAGCATGTTGAGTGGGTGAAAACACTGACAGCATCAGACTTTTCTTTGCAGGAGAGTCAGGAAAAGGTACAAATTTTAGTTAATCGCCAAACAAAAGAGCAGAGGGCTAAAAATCAGAACAGATTTAGGAACTAATAAACAGTTGGTAACTTATTATTTCACAGCCTGTCACTGGACAATAGTGCTGAAAGCAGATTTTTTGCTTATTTTTAAGCCTGCCTGACTTTTACATGATAGGCTTGTCATTTCTTCTTATTTACTTTCCTTTACTTCAACTATATCTTTCTGCAGTGCAGTGATAGCTTTCCTGGATGTTTGGGATCACATATTATTCACAAAGAGAAACTTCAAGCTTGTGCTTCCCTATTAAAGATTCAGAAAATGGTATTCTCTTCAAATGGATTAAGACAGTGGCAGTCTCTTTTAAAAAATTTAAATCATGTTGTTAAGTATGCCAGATAATTCTGAAAGACTCAGGTGATTTTGTTCCTAATATGACATCATTCTCAGTCGTTCAGCAGTTATCTAGTTTCCAGAATCAGTGTGCTATTCAATAATAATAATTAAAAACTTGCTTTATGCTCACTATGAACACTAGAGAAAATATTTCATTGGATACTCTGTTTCCACTCTACCTTTTTAGCTTTTACTGCTTCCATAGCTCTTATTTTGTTCACAGCAAATATTCAGGAATTAAAAATGAGGCAGGCAGAGGGTGCAATTGCATTTGTGGGTCAGTCTGAGACTGCAGGTTCAGGACAGAGTCACTCAGTTATGCATTTAGCTAGAGGTCAATTTGATGCTTCAATGCTCAGGGCAGGTCTTTCCTATTTTCACAAGTGAAGACTATTTTTAACACAGACCAGCAACCATTTCTTGCAGTGAGACACAAGTTGTCTCAAACTCATGAAATTTCAAAGCACATCATTTTGTAGTAAGAATGTTGAAAGTAAGATGAACTTTTAAGAAACTGTTTCAAGATCAAAAGGAAATGTTGAAGGTGACCTGGTCAGAAATGTTTCTGGTTTCCAATCCACAAAAAAATCAGTTGAGTCGTGGACTTTTTGCGGGAGTTTAAAGGCAGGGAGATCACCTTAAGATACACTTTGTAAGGTAGGAAAAATTTGTGACCATCTCTGCCACGTGGTTTGTTTGTACAGCATTGCATGGATAATTTGACAGTTCATGTAAAAAAATTTACATTGAAATGTGGAGTTAAAACAATTTTAATTCATCTTATTCCAAAAATATTGCATTAATGAGCAGAAAGTTTTCATAACAAATGTACAGAGATTTTAAATGCAATAAAATGTCCCAGCTCAGAAGGTGTGATTTTTCAGAGTTACTGTAAGTGGACTGCAGCCGTGTTCCGAGCTATGATGCTGTCCTCATACTGTTTCTTGGCGTGTAGTGATTTACAGCATGCCAGGCTGGTATAACTCACTTCTGACTGTTTGCTGATTTCTGATTCAATGCTTCTGGGAGTGCTTGTAATACTAAATGCTGTCTCACTGCCTTGAGTACAAGAGGGTTTACAGCTATTCTAGAATGATAGGTTTCATATGGGCTGGAGTAAACCTCAGAAGGTCCCCAGTTCATGTCTCCTCTCAAAGTGGAGTATTGTCAATGCTAGATAAGCTTGTCCATAGCTTTTTTTAGCCAAGTCTGAAAACCTCCAATAATGGAAATTCAACCATCTATACAGACTCCAGCAAAATGTTTGGAAAATTCTCCCCCCCCACCACCAGTGTCTGATCTGGAGCCCCAAATTTGTGGCCATTTCCCCTTCATAGGGCCTGGCCCTAGCAAGAAGAGTGTTTCTCTAACACCTTTTTAACACCACTGCAGATAGTTATAGGCAGGTATTAGATTACTTGTTAGACTTCTTTTCAAAAGGATAAACAAGCCTGTCTGTCTCAAACTCTCCTCTTCAGAAGTGCTCTAGGCCACTACATACTTTAGCAGCTTTTCTGTGAATGCTCAGCAGTTTTTCCTCATCCTTCTTGATGTGGACAACCCAGACCTGAATCCAGTACTTCACACGCAGTCCTACTAGTGAAGAACAGAGTGGATGTGGGATAAAAACTCACACTTGACACATTTTTCTAACGGTGCACAAGTGCATGGTTTGCCTTATGTGCACTGAGAGCATGCTCTTGGATCAAGTTTGGGCTGACATCCACTGTAACCCCAGATCCAGACATAAGGATCTAGTTATCTGATTAGAACAGAAGCTACAATTTTTACTTTGAACCATAAAGTAATTTACCTTGTTGGAATCCTTTTCCAAGAATGAACAGATAAAAATTGCAATTTATTTGGGATTTTTCAAGTTTGGACAATGTTTTCCCCAAAATCACACAACTCCTTATTGGTTTTGGACCCCAAAATAACTTTCAGTTCAAAAAAATGTGGTCTGATTATCTATCTACTAACTAGTTATAAGGATAACTAAAACTTACGAGGGATTCATCCTCAAGAGATAGCCTGCCATGATATAGTAGACCTAGTATTTAACTATTCCTAAAATTCTTATGCATCCCTCATGCTCCTCTCATCTACAGTATTCCTCGATTAAAGTCATCCTAAAGTCTTATGTTTCAACAGTTTATTCAGAAGGAACAGGGATCAACATGTTCTATAAAATGCTGAGAAATTTCTTTTATTTTCTAGAATCCCATGCATAATACATTACCCCCTCCCCCTGATGCCTGGGAAGTCTTCTGCACATTATAGATTTTTCGTCCCCTTTGTAGCTACTTTTTCCCAAAGATTGTATACTTACACTTTCTTTCCAATGGGTCACAATGGAGCAAAGAAATATTTCCAAATAAATGTTTCAAAATAAATGGCGTAAAATAAAAGAGGCAGAACAATTTTCATCAGAAAACTGGTATTGGCATTGGGTTAGAAATCAATGAATATTTTATGATCCCGTGAGCTGTGAAAGTGCAGCTAGTCTTTTTTTTCCCATCCTGGGAAAATACCAGTGACCAGGACAGAAAGAGAACTTCATGTATTACCAAATAGATTATGTAATCTATAAAGAGAGAAAGGAAATAAATGAAGCATCTAATTACTAGAGGTGTCCTATTGCAAATTCTCCAATTATGACATTCCTGTATACTAACAAATCATTTCCATGAAGTGTACTAGAATTGCCTAGTCATTTGCTAAGATGTACATCGTTACCACTTCTGCAGAACATTACCGAGTAACCCAGTAGGTACATCAGTCCCACCTCCAACCAGAAACACAAATTAAGTCCGTCTACAAAATGTGCATTGGAAGTTATAAAATATTCATTCCTGCCACTCCACAGATGGTTAGATTACAGTAACTGCCAAAGTAGCAACTCAACTAATAGGTCTAATCTGAGGACTGTTAATCACTTTCAGGCAAAGTCACTCCAGTAGGTTGACAAGATGTGAGTTTCACCAATTTT
Organism: Caloenas nicobarica; assembly: GCF_036013445.1. Lineage (NCBI taxonomy): Eukaryota > Metazoa > Chordata > Aves > Columbiformes > Columbidae > Caloenas > Caloenas nicobarica. Next base: position 58,180,230 of record NC_088284.1, on the reverse strand, counting down.
GTGATTAGCCAAAGCAACGCATTCTCATTAACAAGTATGGTCTAGAATTACTTCATATTACATAAAATACCCATACCAGTACTTACAGCATCTTCAAGAACCCTACCTAAAGTTTCCCCCTTTTGTCTCTGCACTCATGTTTGCATTTTTATAATATGCTGTTCGTTCCTCCTGTTTGTATTAAGGTCTTCATTTGATGTGGTACAGTTGTTGCTATTAACTGAATTGTTACTACTAACTGAAATACTCTCAAATCCCTGAAGAATTTACAGCATGATTGCTAAGCACTTCCATCACAAATGCCTATTTTCCCTCATATGAATGATCTCACTGGAGGAGTGAAGAAAGACAAGGACACAAATTATTTATATACGTAAGATGATCACACATAGCATATATTAATTTGAACGAAAGAGGCTGTGAATTAATTAGGAATCTTGTAAATTTTTCTTCAGAAGAACATGTATATCTGTCAGCAGAATCAGAATTGTCATGCTATGGGATGCGTAGCATAGGATAGCACAACATAGCATAGCATAGGATAGTACAACATAGCATAGCATAGCATAGCATAGCATAGCATGCACTTAAAGCATGCTCTTGTGTATGCATAATTATTTTGGGAAACATACAATCATTTTCTTTGTCTTACATGTAGCAGTACATACACATCAGTAATAAAATCTGTGTTTGGTATGTGTTAGAAAGAAGTAATGTGCTTTCAGTAGAGGTTAGAAGGGCAGAATAAGCATTTGTGTGATATACTTTCATGTGATATATCTTTTATAAACTCCTTTAACTAACACAGTATTTTAGCCTTTTTGTAGCTTACAGATCCAGCAAATTGACAAAATTTTTTTCTTCGAAGCCAGATGTGGTCTGTAGATCAGAAGGGATTCATTTGCATGCAGCTCTGGAATAGATGGACTGTGTCACAAGGCTTTGAAGAACAATCTGTACATTTATGTTAAAGCTAAATGTCCATTTATGTTAAAGTTACCACAACAGGTGTATATAGTGAGCCTCAACACTACTTTTCATCTCCCACTCTCTTGCTGCAACACTATCACCTTAAGTGTTATCTACATTGTGCTTCATCTTGTCTGCACCATATGAAAACAATAGAAAAAAAATATTCTGTATGTCAGTTTTATTAGGGGTTGTTGCCTTGTCCTCTTTTCTAGAAACTCTAGAGATCTCGATATTTTGGTTTATATTTTCCTAAACAAACAAACAAAGAAACAACTTATGTATTTTGCCCAAGAATCACTCTGCACTGCTCAGTCAGTTCCACACACCAAAGCATGTTGTTATTTCTTAGAAAGATTACCACACCAAATCCTTAGGTTGTATGGGTCTACCTTGTGATATTCTTACTCTTCTTTTGATTAGCCCATTTCTGGAAGAATTGTCTGCTAGACCACATAGGCCTTCATTATCAATCTGCAATTGTTCTTAGTTTAAAGATGCTGTTTGATGCTAAAGGTTTGCTCTGCCTCTATGGTATGCTGTTTTAAAATAGACCACAGGTGATGGTACCTGTGGCCCCGTATTTAATCTTTCTTCTTCATTGAGCTGGTGAATGTAGTGGAGTTTTAGTAGGCCTATGAGAAAAAGTTACCTCTGAGTAAGTAATTGATGGGTAAAGTCAGGTGATTGATGGAGTAGACAAGGCAATTTGGTAATATGTCAACAATATCTGTTCATGTGACCCGTGGACTTCCCTTTGTCATCCTATGCCTGAGAATATATGAAGGGGGCTGGGAAGGCAAAGGGACGTTCAACTGTCATCACTGGCATCTTCTCTGACCATTGCACCATCATCAAATACATTGGAATTCTCATTTGTTTCAGATTTTTCCTTCATATTCTGTGCAGCCCTAGATGCATTTTCATAGCTACATAGTGGGGAAGATGTAGGTACAGACTTATTTCTAGGAGAGGAAGCCTGCTGCAAGTTTGACTTCTGTGAAATCTGAGTCAAACTCAGAACTATTTGAAGCTTGACTCATTTCAAATTTTGTTGGAGATTGGAAACTTGGTCCTTTTTCATAAAAAAAGCATCATAATGTTGGTTGATCAGGCACTGGAGACACAAATATCATCTGAGAAAGGGCTGAGAAAGCACACGCAGGTTAAAAACTGTTCTTGAAATGCAGATAAATATGCAATTGATTGAGTACAAATGGATTGATAAATTCCTGTCATGGCCTTGACTTTCAACAGATGAGTTTGTTGAAAACACGTGTGTTCATATAATAGATGTACAAACAAAAGAACACAGGTCATTTCAGCTCTTTAAGGTCTGGATGTTTTAGATTTCTTGAACTCACTATAAAAATCAGAACAAAGCTATAAAACTAAGAAACAGAGATTATTTTAGAGCAGATTCTTTTTAGCAACATTTCTGCTGTTCTGTATCTCACCTGTTGTAGTTTTCTAGAACAGGTAAGAAAGGAGGGATAATTTTCTGAGATTATATAGTGTCCAATATGTTGACATACGCAAAATATGACAAGGAAAAACTCCTCAATATGTAGTTCAAGGCAGTGTAAAAGTTGGTTATGTTACTCTGAGAGCTTTCTAAAGTGCTGGCTACAATGTGGTAGTGCTCACATCCAAACTGAACCAGGCAAAATACCAAGTAATATTAGACAGAATGTGAAAATTACTGAAATTGTCATTGCTCCTGAATCTTTAGGCCATTACCTACAATTGATGAGCTCCAAGAAGAGCAAAACCAGTTAGGTCCTGTAGTATGGGGCTAATAAACAGTTGACTGCTAGGACAGATAGGGTAAGTTTTGACTGAAATCCATGAAGGCTCTTGTGTTTATGTCTTTGAACTTGAAGTACCTGCTTTGAAATATATGTTACCACCCTGTAGAAAGTAACCAAGTGGGTTGTTACTGGCATGTGAGGTTCACAAATCCCAGGGCTTAGTCTTACATAGATTCTTCCTGCATCTTGCTTGTTTCAAGGACTCTTTAAGGTTTGTCCTTTTGCAAAGACAGGTATGAAAATCCAAAGAGGGCATCACAAATTTTTCTTCAGTTTTTCTTGTTACCATCCTTGATGTCATTTGAAGAAGTTTTTAGGATCACTCCAATATTAAGATATGGTCTAGGCATCAGGTCCACAGATTTCAGTGTGGAGTGCCACATCTGGTAGAATGGCAGATACATCACTAGGCAAATTTAGGCAGATGAAGCAGGAGCACTGGACAAACAAAAGTGAAAGTACTCAGATGAGGCAGAAGAGAAAGGAGAACAGGCTAACACAAATGAAATGCGATCGTACTCTTAGTAAAGAGCATAATTAAAAGTATAGAAGATAAAAGAGGATTATGGATTAGACATAAGGAGACAGAGAGAAAGTGAAAGTGTGATTGGAATAGCAAAAAGGAAATTAGACGAGAACACAAAATGCAAGTGACCATAACAAGGGCAACAAGGAGAATGAATGCAAGCTACAAATGAAACAATAAAGCAGAACAAAATGAAATTTATTACAGTCATTTTAAAGCATGGTTGGGAAGCATGAAAAGAAAAAAGGAAACTATAGAAAATGAGATTCAGTGAGCCTATGGCAGAAGAAAAGTAAAAAGAAGAAAAAATTGAAAAGCAAAAATAAGTCAAATGGTTGTGAGCCTTCTTTTATTAGTAGTGGTTCTGTGTCATTCTGTCACACATAATCCTTCAGTTCTGTGAATTTGAGAAAGATGACAAATATTCTTAGAACGTGTTGTATTAGCTTACCAGATCACTTTGTTTTCTCTAGACGTAGGACATGTAATGAGTCTCCAAACAAGTGGAAGTTCCACTTGAAAGTTCTACTTGAAAGTAGAAAACAGTTGAAGTTGTTCAGAAGAGGGTAGAATGAGTTTGGTTTCCTTTAAAAAAAAAAGAAAATCTGTAAGTTTTTCTGCTCTCATTATTGAAAAATCCTCTCAAGGATTAAAATAAATATCTATCTCATGTTTACCATATCTGGAGTAAGAAGTAACTGGTTCTTTTCTGGGGAAGATACTGGCGATAAGGAGTGAGGAAAAGGGAGAGCTGACTCTAAGAAGAGCAGCTATGTGAAATTAAGTTTGAGCAAGTTGAGGCATCTGAGGCATTCTGTCTTTCTGGGTAATATAACCTAGCATCCCTCTCCATCATTCTGTCAAAGCAAGCTACATTTCCTTTTTTCCAGTCATGTTCACTTGTCAGTTAATGATGTAATTGTTCTAGTGGGAAGCACACTGAAGCTGTGATCTGCAGAGCTGGGGGAAGCAGATCTATTGCATATGCAGGTCATCTTATGTGTTTGCTATATATATTTTAGCCAAAAATATTTCATATGCATCAGGAGGTGTTTCTAAAAGGGCCTGAAGACTGAAAACAATAGTCTGAAAAAAACCAAGATGTAGTGTTATTTCAATGTAACCTAACAGGAAGGATCTGGATTATTTCAGGATGTTCTCTGTTATCACTTAGCCTTTCTGAGGTGCTCAGGACCACAGGCAGCACCACATAGATGTCCAGAGGTGAAGCAGATAGATTTGTATGGGCAAACTTTATAAAGACTGTTGTAAATCCAATACCATTTTAAATCTGTTTAAGCAGCACTTACCCTGTGGTTAGGCACACTCTATTAACAAGCAAAGAGCAATATCTGTTGACGCTGTATTACTGTAAGGCAAATATTAGTTCAGAAATTAAAAATTACTGTCCTCAAACTTTTAAGCTCATGCTGGGTGGACTTTTGCTTATTAAAATTCCAGATCATTATCCATTCTGTGTAAGTACTTCTCACTAGGATAACCAAGTGCTATGCAAACACTTGGACCAAAATACTTCTGAAAGCCACAGGTTTTTTTAATGTGGTGTGTTTTTTCAGTGTTTGCTGATGCAACATGCTGCTGCATACTGTGCTGGCCCCATGAATTATTGCAACGTCCTGGAAGTTAGACTTTTAAGACAGACTTCTTGAGCTAAGGACTTTCTTTGGTTTTCTTTAAGTTACCAGAACCCCCAAGTTCCAACTTGAGTTTTGAGAAACCATAAGCCTCAAACTCTGCAAAAAACTCAGAAAGAAATGCTGGTTTGCCCTATGTCAGGTATGAATGATTAATGCTTATTAGTTGTTTTCCTCTCAAAAATTGTAGTTCATCTCGCACATTAAGATCAGATTTGATCAAAATGTAGTTCAAAACTGTCAAAGAGCTGGTAAATCACAGAATCATAGAATTATTGTGGTTGGAAGATACCCTCAGGATCAAGTCCAACCATAACCTAACTCTAGCACTAAACGATGTCCTTAAGAACATTGTTTATGCACCTTTTAAACACCTCCAGGGATGGTGACTCCACCACTTCCCTGGGCAGCCTGTTCCAACACCTCTCCATGAAGACTTCTTCCTGGTATCCAACCTAAACCTCCCCTGGCACAACTTGAGGCCGTTTCCTCTTGTCCTGTCGCTTGCTACTTGGGAGAAGAGACCAACACCCTCCATGCTACAACCTCCTTTCAGATAGTTGTAGAGAACGATAAGGTCTCCTCTCAGCCTCCTTTTCTCCAGGCTAAACAGCCCCAGTTCCCTCAGCCGCTCCTCATCAGACTTGTGCTCCAGGCCCCTCACCAGCTTCGTTGCCCTTCTCTGCACTCTCTCCAGCACCTCGATGTCCTTCTTATGATAAGGGGCCCAAAACTGAACACAGGATTCAAAGTGGGGCCTCACCAGTGCCAAGTACAGGCAGATGATCACTTCCCTGGTCCTTCTGGCCACACTGTTCTTGATACAAGCAATCAACACCCCCAGATCCCTCTCTGCCAGGCAGCTTTCCAGCCACTCTTCCCCAAGCCTGTAGCGCTGCCTGGGGTTGTTGCGACCCAAGTGCAGGACCCAACACTTGGCCTTGTTGAACCTCATACAATTTGCCTCAGGCCAATGATCCAGCCAGACAGATCCCTCTGTATGGCCTTCCTACCCTCCAGCAGATCAACACTCCCACCCAACTTGGTGTCATCTGCAAACTTAGTAAAGATGCACTCAATCCTCTCATCCAGATCATTGATAAAGAGACTAAACAGGACTAGCCCAACACAGAGCCCTGGGGAACACCACTTGTGACCGGCCACCAACTGGGTTTGACTCCATTCACAAGTCTTTGGGCCCGGCCATCCAGCCAGTTCTTTATCCGTCTCAGAGTACACCCATCCAGGCCATGAGGTGCCAGCTTCTCCAGGAGAATGCTGTGGGATACGGTGTCACAGGCTTTACTGAAGTCTAGGTAGAAAACATCCACAGCCTTTCCTTCATCTATTAGATGGGTCACCTTGTCATAGAAGGAGATCAAGTTGGTCAAGAAGGACCTGTCTTTCATAAACCCACGTTGACTAGGCCTGATCACTTGGGTTTCAGTTTTTTGTAAGAACGTGAACATTTTTGTTCAGCTTTGCAACACTTTATCAGTTTTCCATTGACAGTTAAATGGGATATTCCACTAAATGCCACTGATAAACAATCCTTGCATTAACAAGTCCTGAACTGTAACCTCATCTGTTGAATAAATAGCCTGTACCTGGGAAACAGGTCATCTGATTGATGCAGTTAGGAGTTTGTTACACTGGCACTTGCTTTAGGATTAGAGGCCCACATGTGCATGGTGGTTTTGGTGTTTCTATTCCTAGTTAGTAAAATCACATGTATAAATTTGTAATTTCATGAGCTTTTAATTAGTTTTTCATTTTGGCTTAGTAAATATTAATCCACAAGACATTCAAATGCAGCATAGTTTTGTTTCAATTGTTACACAGGCAAAACATTTGTAACAATCAAAGAAAGGCAAGCCAAGATATACTGGTTAGTATTTACCAAATTAAAATGAGTATCAAGATATCTATTGGTAACAGAGTTGTAGTAAATGTGTTCAGAATGCATTTGTGTTAAGATTAGATAAACCTCTGAAACCAAGTTTTACTTTAGGCCAAGTTGCTAAAAACTTGTATTTTTGAAGTTTCTTGCTATTTTGAAAACTTGTTTTCATGAAGTTTCTTGTTTGGATGATCATATCATACAACTCTGTGTGAATGTGTATGAGGGATATCACGTCTGTAAGGGAATGGATGATTACCTTCAGCGTGCTAAAACAAAACATATTCCTACTTGTTTTACCATGCTGGCTATTTGCCTTTGCATTTACCAGTACAGTTGAATAACACTTAAGGCAGCAGCCACCACAGACTGGACTGCTGAATGATAGATTAGGCTGCATCCAAGGGTGAGGCTGAGTAGCACCTCAGAGCAACACAAGTACTTGCTGGCTAGCAAGAGCAGCAATTTGTCAGGGAAGAGAGGGGCACCAGCACAGGGCTTGCGAAACAGCCCTGGAGCTCTGAGAGTTTTTAACTCCAGAGATGCAGATAGCACAAAGTTCCTGAAGTCATATGTGCAAAGGGAGCTGTGGTCCAGATTAACAGGCATTTAGTTAAAAGCGCAAAGGTCAGAGGGAATTTTTTCTTAACACCTTTGAGAAAAACTGGTGATTCACTCCTTATAATAAAGGAGCATTTTCCATCAGCTGAAACAACATTACAAATAAATAAAAATAAATTTTTAAAAATGAAAAAACACACTAGGAAGGCAGGAAAATCAGGAAGAAACAGGTCTTCCTTATGTATGTGACAGGAAAAGTTTAAAATTATCTGCCTTTGCATGCAAATTAATTTTACTTCTGTACAGGAAAGGATATAAAGGCTTCACTTTAAGGAAACCTATGGGGCATTTGTGCTAAACAACCTGTGCAAAATGGTCTGTATACATGCCTTTGAGTGCACTCTGTGGCTGCAAACACTTGCAGGCACACTAATATGTATATATCTGTTGATTTATGTGGTTGGACTTCTATTTTATGACTGTATTTGTCAGCTACTATGACAGCATAGCTTTTACCCCTTACTAAAGCCATTGTCCTGAAAGAAATTTGCAGGTAGAAAGGTAGCTGTTTCTCCCAAATGGTAGATCTTTTGCAGGACATATACAAGTTAAAGGCCTGAAACAAATCTGAATGCTGTCATGGAAACCTTCTACTGCTAAGAGTCCAGTATCTCATTACCTCAGATAAGTACGTTGCAACCTGTGATGTGATGACCAGCCAAGAAACCTGCTAATTTATGTACCCCACTATCCATAGTACATCTAGGTCCAGGAATGTTCAGTATCCTGTAGACCTGGAAAGTGGTGCTGTGTGAAACTGTAGAGGCCCCTTGATCATGCAAGTATACATAATTTCATGAAGAACTGACGAGCCATTCCTGTTCAGTGTTGCCTTGTCCAACCCTGTACATGTCTGCAGGGGTTCAGGATTTCCACAAAGTGTGAAAATCATGTTTCCACACTGCACAGATGAGCCATGTGTGCCTCGTTGAGAAAAGACTTTGAGATGTCAGGCTGACTGCACATGCATAGTGTGTGGGTTCGTGAAGGCTGTTGGGACAGCTTATTGGGACTGACCCTTTGAGACGGTTTGGACTCACTGAGTAGGTCCATGATGACTCTGTCTTATGTGCATCTTAAGCCTTAAGTTCTTCCATTGCACCCAACTTCTGGAGAACTTGCTTTACAGCTATACGTTGTGTGGGACATGTGACATAGATTTCCAGCTGTACAACACTTCTGTGCCAACCGCTGTGCAGTAACTCCTTCAGTGGCACAGCCACAGGCCCCAACATCCCAAACAAATCCAACTAATTACCAAATTCTCCAGCCAAAACTTCCAAGTAGAAAAAGAAAATGGATGTAGGAGAACCCACACCAACAGGTCTGACCTGATGAAAAGGCAAAGGTGGCCATCACGAAATCAGCTCAGATACACCTACCACCATCCAGTGTTAAGCTGCAGAAATTACAGACATTTGTGTCAGGAACAGTGACTTAGAGCCCCTCAGTTTTATTTGCACAGGTCTCAGGGGTGAACTTAGAAATATGTATGTATGTAACATACTAACATGTCCCAGTTACTCTTATAAGCACACTTAAAATGTAGTAAATGCATTTTTTAGTAAATGAGGCATTTTACTCACTTGTTGATCTATGAAAAGATGGGTAACTCATGTTTAGCTCTTCATAAAAAGAATTAGTAATAATTTATAAGACAGTTATAGCTTATTTATAAATATACTAACAGTATAAAATATTCAACTTTTTCCAAGAACTGGGAAAAGAAAGTAGGACTTCTGCAAAGCATGATTGATTTTCAAAAATCTCTTTTCACACCGCACAGACATTATGCATTTTTTCCTCGCTTCCATTTCCAAATTAATTCATTTCTTCTAGTTTATTGTTTTAACTTACATATTCATGCACTGCCACTTTGTCAAGGGAAAAATGGGATTATTTTTCTGTATAATAACATGAAGGCCTACAAGCTGCCATTGGTGCACATCAGGACAAATGTTCTGGTATGTACGTAACTTCCCAGAATCACAATTGCTGTAAAGTCTCTCAGTGGCTCTGCTGCTGTGCACAAAGGCAATAACACAGTAATGAAGCTTTAGGTTGACTGTATAAATCTTTCAAGCAATATTGCAGTCTAATTTACAATATTGAACCAATGAACCAATAGCTGACACCATGAACCACTTAGCAATCTAGTCTACCCTGCAAAAATCTATGCTTGTTGAAATGCTCCAAATACAAGTTACTGTTTTAGAAATTAAGATAAAGATGAGCCTCAGACAACTGGTTTTATCTCCCAGGTCTTTGGTACTATTTCTTCTTCTTTTTGGATGAATCATTATATAAAATGAAAACAGAAACACTGTTTTGTCTGAATTCTATTAATTAAGTAATGAGAGACTACCTGTCTTTTTGCATTTATAGCAGGAATGCTAAAACTTAAGTATGTGAGGTGGAGACCTTATTTGTCGCGATTGAGAGACGGGGACGCAGCTTGATGCAAGCAAGATGTCCAATTTATTGAGCTAACACACATATATTTATATGTTCTAAGTTAAGCGTGTCTTAAGGTGACTGGCTAATCATTCTAGCACATGCGCAAGACTAGCAAGACTACTTAAACAATAGACTATTTAAACAGAGTTTGTTGATTAGGAGATGTTCCCGCGACTATCAGTCGGCCACCTGTGGTCACGGGCTATTCCTTGTCCTTGGGTGTAGGCGTTTGCTGATAACCACAAATTCCTTGTTCCTGGGCCTTGTCTGGGCACACTGCGTTCCTTGTCTATTGCAACCCTCGATTTTGCAACAAGCTAGCATACAGGCCTCAGGCCCAGGCAACAGCTCTCGCTAACCCACATCTCCCCCTTTCTGTTTTAATTAAACATTTTGGCTATCCCAAGGTCGATGACCAACTAACTCAAGAACATCTTCCCTAACTAACATTTCCATACTAGGGGTTTTCAGGGTTCCCTTCAAATCTTGCGTTGATTCCTGATTTACAACAAAAATTTTGTTTACTGAAGCGGTTATTGATTTTTGCAAACATTGTAATATACATGGAATTACTATCAACAACACACAAGTCATTAGAAGGATAGAAAGCCCTTGTTTAAGCAAATCTTTCATCCATCCCGTAATACCCCAGGATGCTAGCCACCCATCGAATCCGTCCACTTCCTTTATCTTATGGAGTCGTTCTCGCAACTCTGCAATTCGCTGGTGGATACTTCTGGAGTGGTCAGATAAATTCATACAGCACATCCCTTCAAAATCCTGGCATCCATGTCCGTGGGCTAACAAGAGAAAATCTATAGCAGCACGATTCTGTAATATGGCATGTCTGACACTAGCAACATCCTGTGTCAATTCCCCGAGAATTTGACTAGTGAGGTTGAGTTCATTTTTTGTCCAGCATGCAAGCTGCTTAAGCGAGGTCATGGTCCTTGCCGCAGTAGCACCGGGCAAAAATGTGGAAGCCAGAACCGTCACAGTCTGGCTCCAAAACACAGGATCCATTTGATCATTACAATTTAACTCGTGCACAGACCTTTTTGAACGCCTACGAGTCCAATTCATCAACTGGCGTAATGATGGGTGAAAAAGTGTTAGTTGCCCTAAATAGCAAGGTCCGCCATGGGGGTCTCTGGGTATTCCCGCCCATGCACGATCTCCACAGATTAAAAATATACCTGGGGGAAGCCGTTTGGCAGGGGCATCAGTACAATTTAATCTTGTATACATTGCCCTGTCAAGCCCAACCTGTTTTTTCAACTGTGAAAAGAGAGGAGGGTTTGGATTGACAGTGCCCCACTCTTGCATATTGGTGTTGATTTGCTCTGGAGACCGGGGTTCAAAGCTAAACCACCCCCCTCCTGTTATGTTAGTAGCATTCAAACAACCTAACAACTCTAATTCCTCAGGATCGCTTTGCATCGTATTTTTAAGGTTCAAGATTATCTGAGCTTGCCACTTTCCATCGACCTGTGCTTGCCGGAGTCCTGACTCAAACAATATTTTATTATCAAACCTCAACACAGAATCATTTCGCACAAAACCTCGAAATTGGTCTGGCCACCATGTAGGTGTCCCGATTAAGCATGTTCTAAACGGATCGCCAACTTGCGCCAGGGACAGACAAAAGTCTGTAACCCCAGTGCGATTTGCCCATGTAAGCCATACATTAGTACGGGGGCCAACTTGGTGCAATTCAAATCCCATGCTGACATATGTAAATACCCATAGGGCAACCACAACTATTCCCTTGCCCATCTCCGTAGCTTCTTATTCCTTCTTCGCTCACACTCCTTCTTTGTTTGTTCCCACTTTTCTGGGGCGACTATCCAAATTTGAGGTATCTTGATATCCTTACCACATTCTATTTTGGAAAATTGGATATTGCCTAATTTTTGGATTACAATTCCCACCCAGTCTACCGTATGATAATCAGGTCGCGGTACTCCCTCAGGAGGGGTCTGTGGTAGAGTAAACTCTGTTTCCCTTTCTATTGTCAATAATGTATCTAATAATATATCTACTTTTTGCCACTCTTTTTCAAGACAACCGTGACACCAACGTTCCACCGTGTGGCGGTTCAGCCACTGTGATTTACCACAATTAGCACAAATCCTGCAGATCCACGGATAACAATTTGTACACTGGGGGCATTTAAGCTCCCAATTAGTAGCTTCTAAAACAGAGTTCATTCGAGGGCGGTGTCCTCTTCACCGGGCGTAGAATCTGGATTCAAGATGTCGTCAGAGGGCTGCTGCTGTAGTGCCTCTCGAAAGGGCCTCACATTTTTCGCTGGGATCCAACGGGGGCCTCTTTCTGTGGAGACACAAGCATAGCCTCTACCCCATGTAACGAGGGGATAGGGTCCCATTACTTTACCTGTTTCAGGGTCCCGAATTAACACCGGTGGCTTGATTCTGGGTTCCAAGAGGGTGTTTGTGCTAAAATGTCGAACTATGGGAGGATTACTGTCCAACAGAGAACAATTCAAAAAATTAAAGACATATAAGGCTTTCTGTAATCGCTCTTCCGGAGTAGCAGTCCCTACTCCCCCTTTTTGTTTTTGTTAGAAACACTTGAGGGATTGGTGCGAGCGCTCTATTAGGGATTGGCCTGTGGGGGAGTGAGGAATGCCGGTGGTGTGTGAGATTCCCCAAGAATTTAAGAAGGAATTTATTGATGAAGAGACATAGGCAGGGCCATTGTCAGTTTTAATCTGTGAGGGTATTCCTAAAGTGGCAAAGGCTCGCGTCAGGTGCCTTTGAACATCTCGCGCTCTTTCTCCTGCATGACAAGAGGCAAACAATGCACCCGAAAAGGTATCGATAGAAGAATGTATATACTTCAAACGACCAAATTCAGGAAAATGCGTAACGTCTGTTTGCCAAAGCTGGAGACTCTGTAACCCTCTTGGGTTAACTCCTCCGGCAACGGATATAAAAGAATGTCTTTGGCAATCAGGACACACGGCAACAATATTTTTTGCCTGCTGCGTGGTGAGGTTAAATTGTCGTTTTAAACCTCCAGCATTTTGATGAAAAAAGGAATGGCTAAGTCGAGCTTGCGCTACACGATCGGGTAATACCTGCACAGGTAGCGTAAGCATATCAGCCTGTCGGTTTCCCTCGGCCATAAACCCAGGTAAAGAGGTATGGGATCTAATATGCATAATAAAATAGGAATGATGGCGAGAATCTAAGAGAAAGACAAGCTCCTGTAGCAAGGTAAACAAGACTGCATGAGAAACATCACGGAGCACTGAGGCTTCTGCTCGTTGAACAATTCCTGCAACATAAGCAGAATCAGTAATTACATTGAGAGGGATAGACCATTTCCGAAAGGCGCGAACCACGGCTGACAATTCTGCTATTTGAGGAGAGCCCTGTACAGTTTTTACATCAGAGTCCCAATGTCCAGACTTATCGTCAATAATCAGCAAAGGGTCTGGCAGCGCATGAGGTTGCCGTGAAGGATTCAAAATGATGAGTTGAAAAGGTAACTCAGGTGCCCATCGATGCGCTTGTCTGTTGGTAATTGCTATGGCAACTTTCTGTAGGGCGTTAACAGCTTCAGGATTAAGATTCCGTGGGGCACAGAGATCTGAGCCTCCTTTGAGCATTTCAAATAATGGGCTTAGGTCTGCATTAGTAATGCCAAGCAAGGGTCTGACCCAATTGATTGTTCCTAGCAGTTTTTGTACATCATGTAAGTTTTTTACCTCCGTGGCTATTTGTAAAGGCTGAGGAATAACAGTTTGGGCTCGTATGCGCCACCCTAAGTACTTCCACGGTGGCGTCCGTTGTACTTTTTCTGGGGCAATACAGAGGTTTGCCGATTTAATGGCAACCATGACAAGGGCTACGGCTTCCTCCATGACTTCATGGTGTTCTGCTGCTACTAGAATGTCGTCCATATAATGGTACAGTAAGGCATGGCGCATCATGGTTCTAATTGGACTAAGTATCTTAGCTACATACCACTGACATATCGTGGGACTGTTTTTCATTCCTTGTGGCAGCACAACCCAGTGGTACCTTTGTAATGGGGCTTGCATGTTGACGCTTGGTACAGAAAAGGCAAATTTAGGGGCATCATCTGGATGCAAGGGAATATTAAAAAAGCAATCTCTAAGGTCAATGACTGTTAAATGCCAATCACGAGGAATCATAGTAGGTGATGGAAGTCCTGGTTGTAGGGCTCCCATGCTTTCCATAGCGTCATTAATTTTCCGGAGGTCATGGAGCAGGCGCCACTTGCCAGTGTGTTTTTTGATAACAAAAACCGGCGAATTCCAGGGGCTGTTAGAAGACACAATATGTCCCTTCGATAGTTGTTCTGCAACTAATTCTTGGAGGGCGTGAAGTTTTTCCGTAGGTAGGGGCCATTGATCGACCCAAACAGGGGTTTCAGTTTTCCAGATCAATTTTAGGGTCTCACGCCCCTCAATGGCCCCACCTAAAAATGTGTCTGGGTAGTTTGAAGAGACATACCCCATTGGGATAGCACGTCACGCCCCCACAAAACCATAGGGACAGGTAAAACAAACGGTTTGACAGATGCTGTCTGGCCGCTTGCATCCTGTATCTGAATTAGTTCTAAGCTCTGTCGACTAGCTCCATATCCCCCTATCCCAGCTAACACTTGGGAAACATCTGCTAGGGGCCATTGGGGTGGCCATTTGGCTTGAGAAATGACAGTAACATCCGCACCCGTGTCAATAATTCCGCACAGTACAACCCGTTGATTCCCACGAATAAGAGTACATCGACATGTGGGGCGTTTCTGCGTGATAGATTGGACCCATAAAATCTGCGGTTCTCCTGTGGAGCCAAAAGCTCCTTGCCTCTGTGGCATTAACTGGTCACTAGGCAGAGAATTATCAACTTTGGGCATTAAAACTAGTTGTGCAATCCGACTTCCCTTCGGTATAATACAAGGAGGAAACGGAGTCCAAGCCATGATTTTAATCTCTTGAGAACTGTCAGCATCTATTACCCCAGGTAATACAAAAAGTCCTGATAGCGTCGTAGACGACCTTCCTAACAACAATGCCTGCGTTGCGGGTGGTAAAGGACCGACAATACCCGTGGGCAACAGATGGACTGAGGAATCAAGTAGCGTTACTGCATAGGAGGTTGCCAGGTCCAAGCCGGCACTTCCTGCTGTTGCTGGGCAGAGGTCGGCAACGCTGCTGCCCCCCCCTGCGCCCGCGGGGGGGCCATCCGCGGAACTTGTGTCTGCACGCGCCGCGGCCCCGCGCTCTGTGACCGGTTTCCCTGTATCGGACGTCCCTGAGAGTCATGCTTAGACCTGCATTGATTAGCATAATGCCGTCCCTTCTGGCATTTAGGGCAGATCCCGGGTATCTGGGGACGCCTCCAAGCACTCGTAGCGAGGCAATCTTTCTTAAGGTGGCCCGGCTTCCCACAGCCGTAACAGTTTCGGGGCGGTGGAGTGGGGTTAACTTGCCCACGCATGGCCGCGAACGCGGCAGCCATAACCTCAAATTTATGGTCCATGGTGCCGATCCTGTTACAGGCTTCCACCATCTCGATTAGGGTAGGATTCTGATTCGGGAGAGACCTTAAGAGTTTTTTGCAGTCAGCGTTAGCATTTTCTACGGCTAACTTAAGGAGTAGAATTTCTCGGGCTTCAGTATTATCAATCTGCCTTTCTAGGGCTTGTTTTAATCTATCTATAAACTGCATATACGGTTCACGAGGTTCTTGGGTTATAGTAGTAAATGCTTTCTGGGGTCTGCCTGAATCAGGAACTTTCAGCAGAGCCCTTTTCGCTTCCTCTCGGAGTGCTTCTAAAGCTTCTCGAGGGATATCCCTAGCTTGAGCGACAGGGTCTGAGAACCGTCCCGTCCCTGTAAGATGTTCTATGGTCAACGCAGCTAAAGCAGCATTAGCATGTCCCGCATACCCCAGCAAAATTGTTTGCAATCCTGTTCTCCATTGAGATTCCCACATCGTATACTGAGTCGGAGTCAATAACAACTGCGCAAGAGACTTCAGATCGTGTGGAGTCATAACATATGTGTCAAATACCGAAGACAAAAGACTCGCAAAATAGGGAGAGGATAGCCCGTGCTCGGTGACAGTACGGCGTAACTCTTTGATAACCGAGAAGGAAAGTGCTTCCCATTGGGCCCCCCCCCGCCCCCGATATATTACAGGAGCGACTATAGTTCTTGCTACTTCCAGCTCCCCTTCCTTCAACGCCTGGCGCTTAATTTCTCTCCAAACATCATGAGGGTCAAGGGGAAATAAGTCAGGCTCCTTCTCGGGGTCGATAGGCCCCGGATCAAAGGGATCATCATCAGGGGGATACCCTGCGGCGCAAGCTAATGGTGGCGCAGAAGGCTTCACCCTATTAGCAGCATCGGGAGAGGTTACGGGACAGGCAGGGGGTAACTGGGAAGGCGCTGATTCTTCCTCGCAGGAGCCCCGTTGCATTTGCTCCTGTGCTTTCACAGTCTCAAAAACAGTTCTCCATCTAGGGAGCATACGTTGCGCCTCTTCGTCCCCCGCCGTAGCCGCATCCCATAATTTAACCCCTACATCGTCCCAAAGCTCACATGTAAAAATTGAAGAGGCAGTTACTGTGGGGATTTTCACCTGCACCCACTTGAGCATTAACTTAAGATCCTGCCCTGAGAGGGTCTTCTTCCCATGCTTTTTAAGCAACGCTTTCATTAGCTCATAAACGTCTCTCTCAGGGGAAGACGCTTGATTCCCCATTTTTTAGTTTCCCGCAGCTCACCTCTCGTTCCAGACGGAGGGATTAAGTAGCCGGCCGGCTTATCCTGCTTCCTTTCAGCAGCTCATCCAAAGTTCTGCGGGACTCGCGACCTGCCACCAGATAGGCGGTTCTTCATTCCTCGGCGGTCTCACCATAGGCGATCACGTCGGGGTCACCAATTTGTCGCGATTGAGAGACGGGGACGCAGCTTGATGCAAGCAAGATGTCCAATTTATTGAGCTAACACACATATATTTATATGTTCTAAGTTAAGCGTGTCTTAAGGTGACTGGCTAATCATTCTAGCACATGCGCAAGACTAGCAAGACTACTTAAACAATAGACTATTTAAACAGAGTTTGTTGATTAGGAGATGTTCCCGCGACTATCAGTCGGCCACCTGTGGTCACGGGCTATTCCTTGTCCTTGGGTGTAGGCGTTTGCTGATAACCACAAATTCCTTGTTCCTGGGCCTTGTCTGGGCACACTGCGTTCCTTGTCTATTGCAACCCTCGATTTTGCAACAAGCTAGCATACAGGCCTCAGGCCCAGGCAACAGCTCTCGCTAACCCACACTTATTAAATGAGAAACAGTAATATGCAAGTTTGTGTGAGATTTTTCACACATACTTGCTCTTGAATACAAGCTGGATATTTCCTTAGAAAATCTGAGGAAAAAAATCTTCTCTGTGGCTTACAAACTATTTTGAATACCACAGAAAGAAAATTCTGAGACCATTCTTAAGTAGGAAGACTTTTGATTTTGGGATCAGACCTTTACTTTCCTGAAACATCAGTCTAGTTAACTGTCACAGAGGCACCCTAAAGTCAGTTTTAGGTAGAAAACAAGTTCCAAAACAGATTTTATTCTAGCCAGAAAACTGTAGCCAGTAAACAGACTAGAAACAGGGTTTTTACAATTATTTAGCATAAAATACAGGTTCGGATATCAATTGAGGAGACTGCTGGATTACAACAACGTAAGAATAATGAAGATCCACAATGTGCACACATACACTCACAGGAAACAAAACTAGGGGCCTCTCACTCAAAGGTACCCAGAAGAAATCATCACTTGCCTGGGTTAGGAGAGGACTTATTCATCCAGTAGAGAAAAAACCACTCACCACAGGAAGAGCTGAGGTACTCTCAATCCCAGGAAGTCTCCTTAGATGGTGTCCCAGCCTAAGGGGAGGGCTCTAGTTCACAGACCCGCTGCTCCAAGAAGACCACTCCAAAGGGGGCTTTGGGAGGGACCCCGTTTTATAGCCCAGTCAAATCTGGCTGTGGGCATTACAATATGGTCCAGAAGCTTCTCAGCTTCTCTGGGCACCTCCTTTGTTGAGGATCCTGTCAATCGACTGAGGGTCCCACCCATCCTGCCCCCCCAGATAGATGGAGTTTGAGTCACCCTGCCCCCAGTGGGGAGGACATGACTGTCAGCACCATCCTAGGTGTGGATATGGGCACAGGCACAGTGGAGCACAAAAGGTGCTAAAGAGCCATCAGCTTCCCCATTGAAGGCTCTGGATCTCATCTGGGGAATGTGCAACTGCCACATTAACTAAGTGGCAAACTTCACAGGATTAACACAATAGTCAGCATTCCCAGCTATTCTCAAGTTCACAGATATACTGCTAGACATGAAGCTTTCTCTATTTTCCAAAAGGAAAGGGAAAAAGATTTGCTGAAACAAAAGCCCATCCTAGAAATGCTGAAAAAACAATAAGCTGAGTAAATTTAAAAATAAATCCTCCATGTAACTGTCAGATGGCTGGAAAACACCATAATTTTTCAGATATTTAAAAATAATCTACTTGAATTTAAAAGATTATGTCTTTCTCTACAAAGAATGTAAAAAAATGCTAATATGTCATTTACTGCATTCTAAGAAACAGAAAAAAATATGCAAATCTGTGAAAATGAATTGGTCTTTTTCTATACTTGGAGAACAACAGCAGTAATTGCAAGTCTTTCCTGATAATAATAATAATAATAATAATAATAATAATAATAATAATAATAATAATAATAATAATAATAATAATAATAATAATAATGATGTTATTATTTAATAATTAGAAATTATAAATAGTAAATAGAAATTAATAATAACGTGTTATACTGAGAAAGGTTATCTGCAGTTTCAGAATGGACAAGATTTTGGTGGACTGTATTATTGCTACTGTCTTTTCAGTTGAAAAAATGTGAAACACACAATTTCTGAAGTTGTATACTTTTAGAGTACTCAGTGAAAACAGCAGTATTGTTGGAGATTACCCAGCAAGATGAATGCTATCCTTACTTTTGCCCAGACTAGGGCTATTTTGTGGTAAATTCCACAAAAAACCATGAAGGGAATACTTCTTTCTTGTTGGCTTATTGGACTTGGCACAAAGTTCCCACCTTCTGGATGTGTGCTAGCAGACAGCAACCCTGGTACTGGAAAAATCCAGTTTTTCATCAGCACGGTTTTATCTTGGGATTGCCTCCTTTCTGACAATTGCAACTAAAGCAAGAAATTATTTTTTAAATTATTATGTCCTTGGCTTTGAAAGGAATGTGTTACTTCAGATTTAGCATCTCACCTCCCAGCCTGCTATTCTACTTCTGAACGAACTGACTGAAACAAGAAGCTCCCAGTGGATATATCAGGCATTTCCAGCTCCTTCTTTGCAGACTGTTATATAATGTGCATGCACAAGCTGAAACAGTGCTCTTGCAGAGGATTCCTGACTTTTGCATTTCTAATGAGATACAGAGAGCTACAAGGAAAATTATTTTGATTATCAGTTAAAAAGAAGTCCATCAGCTACCATCTTCTGCAAGTCAAGGTTCTTGTCTTTATTGGCATGACATGCCAACATTTTGCAAATTGATCTGGTGTTACAGTAAGACGAGGCATGTTCAATTCTCAGTTTCATAGATGCGAAATTCTTAGCTAATGCAGTGTTAATATCTAATCAGGAATAGTCAGCCAGTGTCTTCCTACCCACTGTAATTTTTCTACAGACTCTCTGCATTCATCTCCAAATTCCTAATATTTAGCAACAGAGGTGCCTCCAGGATTTTTGGCATCAAACCATGTAAAAGTTTAATTCAAAATCTTCTCTGAGTTTTGCCTGAGAGTTATTGAGATACAGACTTCTTTGGGCTAAGTAGCTAAGCTTTTATTTTGAAACAACTATAATGCCACAAATAATTTAAATGTGATTGGAAACATCATAGAAAACTGAGACTGTCATATTTCCCACATGCTGTCTTTCTCAAATTTTAAGATACTCAACCAGACATGCCTTTTTTTTCCCATGTCTATAGACTTCCTTTCATACACTGTGGATACCATCACTGCTCAGAACTTAATCATCATAAGTCTGGAAAAGCTCATAACATTAGCATTCAGACAAGCTTCAGAGAGGTTTTCTGAAAGCCAGAAGTCATTATAGACTGAAGAAATATCAACAAATTATCATTAACTGATTTTAAAATGCTATATGTAATTTCAGAAATGTTATTTCTAATTTTTCCTCCAAACTAAAGAAACAATATGTTTTTCCGAACCAAAAATATTTATGGACAACAATGAAAATTATAAAGAAAAAAATTCTATTTGCTGAAACTCAGCGAGAATTTCCAAAAGCAAAGGAGATGTAGAAATCAACTTTGTGTTTTAAATGTTTTCAGTTTTACTAAGAAATCTACCAGAATAACTGAAAGAGTTGTATTTCAGTCTGGAACTTAAATATATATAATAAACTAAGGTTCACGTGAACTTTTTTCTTTAAACTCAAAGCTATAAATTTCATTGAGGAGTGGATTTAGAGAGTTTTTTTGTTTCACTAGCCTCCAATTAGAGGACTATTTTCATACTGGATGTGTTTCTATAGGATTGAGGGGAGAAAAAATGCCATCTGATCAATCACAGTGAAACACACCTGAAACATTTGCAGAGAACTGTTATATACCACACAACTATTGTGACTTTAGGAGTTGAAAAACCTAAAAAAATACGTAGCTCATCAGTTTAAAGCAGAATACACTGAGACTGAACAAACTTCCAGTAGACTGAAGGAACCTGCTTTAGGAACGGTTTGAGATACATGAGTGACTGCAGGTGACTGCATCCATAATGGTTATTGAACGTCACTCCAAACTCAGAAAGTTTTTCCATTTTAATCTTACTAGAAGGCTGTGAAGACTTCACACCTCTGACAGCCAGAAATGTTCTGAACTCCGTCTAAAACTACTAATAGCCAATGTACTGTATGTCATAGAATCATAGAATTCTTTCAGTTGGAAGAGACCCTCAAGATAGAGTCCAACCATAAACCTAAGTCTGGCGCTAAACCATGTCTCTAAGAACCTCATCTATACATCTTTTGAACACCTTCAGGGATGGTGATTCAACCGCTTCCCTGGGCAGCTCGTTCAAGTGCTTGATAACCCTTTCTGGGAAGAATTTTTTCCTAACATCCAATCTAAACCTCCCCTGGTGCAACTTGAGACCATTTCCCCTTGTCCCATCACTTGGTACTTGGAAGAAGAGACCAACCCCCTCCATGCTACACCCTCCTTTCAGGTAGCTGTAGACAGCGATCAGGTCTCCCCTCAGCCTCCTTTTCTCCAGGCTAAACAGCCCCAGTTCCCTCAGCCGCTCCTCATCAGACTTGTGCTCCAGGGCCCTCACCAGCTTTGTTGCCCTTCTCTGCACTCTCTCCAGCACCTCAATGTCTTTCTTGTAGTGCGGGGCTCAAAACTGAACATGAGGATATTCAGACATATTGTCTTTCACTCTTCAATTTGCTAAGGAAGAGGAGCCAAACTCATCTAGTCTTTTCTTGTAAGATGGGGTCTTGATTCCCCATATATTACTTTTGGCTTTTTCCTCTATCTGTTCCAGTTTGTTCTTTTTGAACATGGGTGAGCATAGCTACCTACAGTATTTTGCATGGAATTTCATGAATGGCTTGCATATTGACTCTGTTGTACTCATATTTCCTACTGAAAATGCTTTGCTGTTTGTATTCCAGGATCATACCTGCCTTCTTCGTTGCCTTGCTACACCAAAGACCCAGTTCTCCTGTGATCAGCTGGATCACACCTTTCTCTTTTCCAGTATTTCCTCCTAATAAATTCCCAGTTTACAGCAGGATTCATAAATCACCAAGTGAATGACTTTGTGTCATGCACTGTGAACTTAATCTTTAATGTCATCCAGACACAATATAACTAATTACCGAGAGTACTTAGTATTATCTTATTAGCAGATGTTGGTATCAGTTCTACTTCTTGAAGTCATTAATAATAATAATAGGATCAGGTTAAGTTCTTCAAGAAACTCCATTAGTACTCCAGTTCCACATACAACTCTACCCATTCATTAATTATATACTTTCAAATCTGTGTACTTCTATTCAGTTTTGCTAACAATTTCATATATGACATTGTGGCAAATACTTTACAAAAGACTACTTTTCATAAATGTTAGGATCAGGCTTCTAAACACACCACTGGGAGGTTTTTTTGTCCATATGAAACAAGCTGGGCCCTACCAGTCAGTTTCCAGTGGAAAATACTATGCTGCTGTAGAGGAATGCTGATGTAAGATTTCAGCGAGTTGTGGGCTTTCTAGTCAGTTTAGATCTCCTCTGTGATCAGTCTTTTGAGCAAGGAGGACTAAAACAAGAACAATAAAGGGAAATCCTTGTTCAGCTACCAAGAACTCGTATCTTAAAAAAACTGACAGCAGAACTGAAAATGCTCAAAGTATTGGCTGTACAATGTGGTATAGAGAAAATCTACACAAGAAGCAGTAAGTACTGATAGAAAGTTAAAAAAAGCTTAGTAACATTCACAAGCCAGACCAGTAGAAATTAAATGATAAAATATCTCTTTCCAGTTTTGTATTAAAATTTAATTGAAGAGAGTGTCTCTTCAGCCACCATGTGGTTATGTTTGCAAGTACCATAAAGTAAAATAGTCAGCATGAAGAACCTTTTTTTAATTCATCTTGTGATAGAAATTGTCTTACAAAGAAAAAAAATTCTTGTATTAGACATGAATATAAACAATGTTTCTTTTGTCATCTAGTAGCAAAGGAAAACCTGCGCAGACTTGTGACATAAGGTTCTTTGCTGCATGCTCAACTGCAACCAGATGTATCATATTACATACATTGTTAAGGAAATAAAATAACGTTATTTATAAGACTCTCAGAAAAAAAAAAAGTTTTATGTTGTTAATATCTAGAATGTGCTCCTAAAGGATGCAATTTTAAGCATGATTAAGATGAATGTAGGTAAACAGTGCAAATTTGCCAAACAAAATTCATCCTTAGCTTAAATCCCTTAACGTTAATGGAAGTGTATGTGGGACAGGTTAACCCATCAGACTTACAATTCACTCTTCTTAAGCACAGTTCTTAATTTTCCTTTCTCATTTAACTCTTCTCACCAAAACTGCTTTTCCACTGAGACCTTTGAAAATAACTTGACCACTGAAAGAACTTAAGGATTAGGTAGAGCAGCTATTCAGGGAAATTCTGAAGTGAGCTCTATGTAAATCATTCTGTTGATCACCTTGTTATATTTTACCATTCTTACTCTCTTTCAATAGTCTGCATTTTATAACTCTGCTTATAGTTTTCTTAAATAAACACCATGCCCTTTATTTATGTAATAAAAGAGACAGAAACTGGCAGTAGAGACAGCCATAACAAAGCATCCAAGAAACATGATGTTTGCTTGTAAAGTTGTTCAGGAGGTGCTTACAATATTTTGCTGTTTTATGTAAGAACTGGGTTTTTTTTCTTTTTTAAAGGACAGCTCACTTCATTTCTTGACAGTAATTTAAGTCTTTAAAAATTTTTGTGACTATCAAAAATCATTTTATTTGTGAATGTTTCTAGAGGATCTAACCAGATTTAATGTTGCAGTCTCACAGGCTTACCTTTGCTTCTGTGGACTGAACTCACTCTAAATGGAAGCCGAAGGCAGTCACATTAAAACTTCTTGTTACCTGGCCTCATGCAACTTTTCCCAACCCAACTATTAATAGTTTGGGACACTCTT
The DNA here is from genome assembly GCF_036013445.1 of Caloenas nicobarica. Taxonomy (NCBI): domain Eukaryota; kingdom Metazoa; phylum Chordata; class Aves; order Columbiformes; family Columbidae; genus Caloenas; species Caloenas nicobarica. The sequence continues at coordinate 58,156,456 of NC_088284.1, read as the reverse complement.
TTTATTTTGTAGTGAAACGTCGAAATTTTGTGCAGAATGCATATAGTGTTTCTTAGGAAAAGTTACTTTAAAACGAAAAACTTTCTGTTGACAAAAAAAAAAGAAGATAGAAAATGTTCAACTATTTCTACTGCCTGAGTCCTTTTGAATGTCCTTTGAACTGATCCATAAGTGCCAACCATAAAAGCTTTTTCAGTCTTGTTAACACCAGCCTGGTGTCAGATTGTCTTTCTCTAAACCTGTAAGACTTTCTGGGCAAAGTCTGTGCTTCAGCTTTTGCAGAGGACTCTGATCTAAGTGTACCAGAAGTATTGAAAATGAATATGTCTCTCCTCTAGTTCAGCATTAGTTTAGCTTTCTCTGGAGTAATGTACCCAGTGTGAGCTCTGCAAATCAAGGAATATGCTGCAAAATTTGGAGAGAATTCAGAGAAAAACTAAGAGACTGACTAGAATTGGAAAACAAGTATTGCATTGACTTGTAACACAACATGTTTAGTTTATCAAATAGCTAAAGGACTACACAACTGCAACCTTAAAATGCATCTAATACAGCAACAAAAATATCATAGAGGGGATTTTAAAACAGCAAGCAAAGCTACTGGAAGACCCAATGATTGGAAGCTGACACCATGCAAAATCTAGATTACAAGCAAGCTACAAACTCATGACTCTGAACATGTTAGGAAGAATTGTGGCAGCTTTTTTATGCTTTCAAACAAAGATTCAATCTTTTGAAAAAGTCGTGGTCTATTTCCACCATAAATATTGTATCTAAAACAGCAGATAATTCTAGAATATCGTGGTTTATTTAGTGGAACCAATAAGATGACTACACTGGTCCCTTCCATCCTTAAAATCTGTAATTTTTCTGAATGTCATTTTCTCTAGCATAACACTGTACAGTGACAATGCAGTAATTTCAGTCTGATTTTTTTTTTTTCCTGTCTTCCGTTATGTTTTGTTTGCTTTGCTGGCTTTGTATCTTTTGTTCCTTTTTTTTGTTGTTGTTGTGTTTTGGTGTTTGTTTCTTTCTTTTACTCCAGGAATTGGTCAAGGGGTTCCAGTGGTGGCTCTCATTGTGGAAGGAGGTCCCAATGTTATCTCCATCGTTCTGGAGTACCTGCGAGACACTCCTCCTGTTCCCGTTGTGATATGTGATGGCAGTGGCCGGGCATCTGACATCCTTGCCTTTGGTCACAAATACTCTGAAGAAGGAGGGTAAGTCATTTCCTAGTGTATGTTCTTTCTCCATCCACAGGTTCAATTCAGTGGTAAGACAGAGCCCAGGAAATTATTAGCAATATGATGCAAAACCAATACCTCCATTTCATGGTTGTTTTTCTCATTGATACGGGTGAAATATTGAAGGTATCAAGAAGAAAAAAAAAGAAGAAAAAAAGAATAAGAATTTAAAAAAAAAAAAACAATGGAGAGTTAAAGCAACACTAAGGAAAGACTACAGAATAGAACAGGTGTAGTAACTCTATCATATAGTTACTTGCAATAACATGTAACACATTGATTTGTACAATGTATGGTGTCTTGTGGTTGCAAGTCAAGAGATTCAGTCAAAGGGCATGGGTAATTATTTTCCCTGGTTTATATATGCTATGCCATTATGGTGTAGTGTACTGCTGTCTTCAGGTTTCGTTTAGCCCAATATATTCATATAAGCTAGTTTGTATTTGGCTTGCCTGTTGGGCATGATTCTGCACACCCCACTATATTCACAGGTGACTGCTTGTGCACTCATCTGTGTTTGCACTGTCTCACCTTTCTCTGCACACTCAAGGTGAGGCAAGGGTAGTATTTAGCTTTAGTTATAGGAGACTCAAGTGTGTGTTTTTGAATCAGGCTGTAAACATGTTTTGCAAGTTCCAAAGTGCATATTATGACTGAATGCCGAAATCTTTAGTATTCTTTGTTCCTCTCCTCTATCCCCCAAAATATGGAAACAACCACAGAATTACAGAATAGTTGAGGTTGGAAAGGACCTCTGGAGGTCATCTAGTCCAATATACCTGCCCAAGCAGGGCCACCTAGAGCTGGTTGCTCAGTACCATGTCCGGATGGCTTTTGAACATCACCAAGGATGGAGACTCCACAACCTCTCTGGGCAACCTGTGCCAGTGCCCAGTTACCTACACATTAAAAAAGGTGTTTCCTGACGTTCAGAGGTAACCTGCTGTGTTTCAGCTTGTACCCATTGCCTCTGGCCCTGTCACTGGACACCATTGAAAAGAGTCCAGCTCCATCTTTTTTGCACCCTCCCTTCGGGTGTTTGTATACATTTATGAGATCCTCTTTGAGGCTTCTCTGCTTTGGGCTGAACAGTCCCAGCTCCACTGGCCTTTCCTCATATGTGAGGTGATCCAGTCCTTTCATCATCTGCAATGGTAGTTTTAAGAATACCACGAGTGAAATACCGATATTATTTATATCTGTAAAATATTTTACCCGAATACATTGGACTTCAGATATAAATTGGGTACTTTCCCACTCTGTAATCTACAATATGAGAACAAGACTGAATAATTGGCATGTTTACTGAGTTCAGCTATTAGCTTTATCTTTTGGATGGAATCTAACCAGGTTATACAAAACTGTCTATTAGATTCTAAATCAATGTAGCACATCCAAATTATGTGCAGAATTTAATTCTGCAGTCCATTGTGCAATCAGACTATAAAGCCAAAACCCTATTTTAATTCTGGCTGCTGGATGTGAATCAGGGTCTGCTCTGAGACAGCATAATCTTCCAACTGCTATGCACTGGATATCTGATCTAAATCATTCAAAAACCACATCATTCGTGACAGCAACAGACTCAGTACTTGCATGTTGGTATTATCATGCTTTTTTTTCAGTGTCTTAAATTCTCACTAACTGCAGACTGATACGGATTCATTTTGTACATGTAAGAATGAGTGTATATATGTAGAAAGCACTGCTGTGAGGTTTTAAGTTTATTTGCAAGTTTGTTACCAGGGGTAAAGACCTATATCTGGATGTGAAGGAGGACAAAATATTGATCTCTGCTTGAGTTTTGATCAGTGTGGCACCAATCTGTCCTCTCAGAGAGATCCTCAACAGTGTTGGACAATCGCATATCTGCCCAACAGGTCCTTTTGTATTGGGTTTCACAGAACTGTGGTGTGTCTGCCTTCCCTCCTCATTATTTATCCTTCCTAATTGAATTCACACAGCAGAAAAATGAACATTTTTTTGTATTAATCAAGGTGCAGTACCCCTTTGCAATGTCAATGTATGTGCATCCTTGAATCTACCTTATTTTGAGGCCTGATTATAGGATTTCCTAATGAAAAGGCTGACATTTCATTCACCTAGGACACTCTTTGGGTGCAAATTGTAACTGTAAGCAAGACTTTGCTGGGCTGCAGTGACTGAGGCTGCCAGCACGACACAGAGAGCTGTGCCTTGCAGGCGGTGCTGCCTGCAACTCTGTGATGGACCAGGAATAGGTCAGAAGGAACTGTGACGCATACCTTGAAGTAAATATGTCTTTGGTGATAGATCAGTTTTGGGGCCTCAGTATCTCGTCTCTCTCATTGAAGTTCCAGGGGGAAGGCAAGGAAGATATGCAGTTTCCCACTGACTCAGCATCATATCAGATATGCAGAATTATCGCAGGTGTTGGGTTCCTTTTTAAGTTCACCGTAAGCTTTTAATATCAGGGACTACCTATTGCCTTGGTCTGAAAAGTCCCGAACAGAGTATTAAGAATGTACAAGGTAGCTACATGTTGCAACAAGCAAATAAAAATCTCAGTAGTAAGCTAAGTGTGTTCCCAGTACCTTTTACACCATAATGACAAACAAGCTATGTACACGGGATAACCTAAATTAGGAGGCTTAAATGCAACCTTCCCCACGGGTGAACTGGAAGAATTATTTGGCTGCTTATCACTATTGGCCCTAATTTAAAGGTCAGGTGCTCCAGGCTCTGAAGCACTTCATTTCTCATGCACGTAAAAATTGAAAATGCATTGAACAACATTGAGGGTAAGAACATATTAATAAGATCAATCATAAACACTGAAATTTAGTCTTTACTAAGGCCTAAGTGAATATCCTAATTGCTACTAACTCTCCTCCGTATAAAGCTGAAGTATTTTTGTCTGCATAATGCCTTCTCATTTTGTTGTCTTGCATAAAGCACAAACTGGAAGTAGAACAACTGTAAGTGCAACTATTTATAGGATCATTTAGTAGTTTTTAATCCGCAGAGATTTTTTTAAATTAAATGCTGAATTTAAAATGAGAAAAATGAAACACTAGGTTAAAACTATGTCACTTCTTAGACAAATATTTCCTTACAGAATGGGAAATGACTTGTAAAATTCGAAGGCAGTCTCCAAGATGAGTTCATAGCCTGTTAACTACTCCATCAGTTCTACTCCTGCAAGCATGAGACCCTTAAGGAATTCAGTCCAATGCCATAAAAATGTTCTTCTTGCCTAATGTTTATAAGGAAACATAAAACATTCTCTGTGTTTTAAATGAGCATCTTCATAGGAGAATCGTTAAAGATTGCCTTGGATTTATCTGTCTCTGTATCCACTGTGACATTTTTGTTTTGACTGAACTGTATTACTTAAATCTCTTTTTTTCGAATAGAAAAAATATAGAGATTTTTCACTTTGAGCAAAAGGAATTGTAATGTAGGTATGATATGTGTCCTCTGTGTCCTCCATGGTGTCTACCACACCATGGGTAATCATGGGTACTATCATATCGGAATTATTTTGCAAGATTGTTTTCACATTGCATATTTTGGTATCATTACTTTTCTCTTGTAACAAAGTACTTTGCGAATCAAAGGCTGGATAGAAAAAGGTCATCTCTTGGTGGAAATACAGTCATCTTTGTTTTGGAGAAGGGACAACTATTCAATAAACATAGTCAGGGAAAAACGGTGTAGAAGAACAACCACTGGTGAAGAGCTGCAAGTAAAACTATTCCTCATAAAAGCATTCAGAAATCATCCTTGTTTGAATATAATGAAGGAATAATTACATTTATTTGCTGTCTCTTGTCATAACAATGCTATGCAAAATGTGTGTGTTTTAAAAGTGTGAGAAATTCAGTCAGTCCCACAGAGTAGCATAACTGTGTCTTATTTGTAATTCCAAAGGAAGAAAACATCAGCAGAGCTGTTTCTTACATATGGTGTGATTATCTAAAGTGCAAATCATAATTAAAACAGAAAATCCCCTAAGCTTCCCATAAAGGAGGGAAGGGAGTAGTTTTCACATCACACTGGTATTTTATGAATATATTTATCCTGAATAAAAGGAATATTTTTTTAAAAATCACAAATGAAAAGTTAGAAACAACTTATGTGCAGTTCATTGAATTGAGCGTTTCGTTTCAAGAATTTCAAAGCATTTTGATAACAATAAATTCAAAAAATCTATAATGAACTCACATTTTGAAATTGGGTTAGAGCATATTATTTGTAAATCTCTAGCACGTTATATGACTCCAGTATTAAAAATCTCTGGAGAAAAAAGACTAAATAATTTTGAGAGTGGATGTGGCTATGGCTATGGATCAGATCTTTCAAATGGTCTCCAATGTTCACCACAACTTCATATATGAGTTCGAAAGATTGTAATGTTGTTGAGTGGAATGTCAATTCCCTCCTCAAGTATTAGGTATGACTTCAAAAAAATTTCTCTCTGAGGAGGGAGGATGCCAAGATGCTGTCATTTCTTTCTTCTGCATTGGCCAAAGTAATTGAGGGTGTTCTGCTTTGCCCTTTGAACTTCCATCATATCTTGGACAGAAATAGAATGTCACTTCATTTACTTTGTCACTTCACTGTTTTTAAGGGACCTCTCCTAATGGATCCAAGACATCTTTCTCCTTTTTTCCTGTGGTAATGCCATACAGGTCAGTTCTGATAATCTGATGCATCAAAACTGATGTTGGTGTCTTCTTTAAAAGAAGAAAAAAAGTCACTCTTAGCAATAATTATAAGTAGCTTTTTTTTTTCTGAAACTAAATGTAGATGTATGTAGTTCTACTTTAGATATCAGATTTTTGACAGTAGGTATCTAAATTCCAACAGCAATCCAGCTCCCCTTAGGGGGAAAAAAAAAGAAAGTTGAACACCTGGACTGATAGGAAAATGGGCTTATCTTGAGTATTTGGGGAATGAAAGAACAGATTTGAATTATGTGGGGAACAAAAGAAAAGAACAGGTTAAATTGTCTTTTTGTAGGACACTTTGTTTAGGCAGAAGCAATTGGCAGCAGTATTGCTTCCAAGGCAATTAAGTGGAATTCAGAGAATCATGCCATCAAAATGCCCCCAAAAGAACTTTATTGTTATAAAATCATAGAATCATAGAATTATTTCATTTGGAAGAGACCCTCAAGATCATTGAGTCCAACCATAAACCTAAGTCTGGCACTAAACCATGTCCCTAAATACCTTGTCTAAGCACCTTTTACATACCTGAAGGGATGGTGACTCCACCACTTCCCTGGGCAGCCTGTTCCAATGCCTGACAACCCGTTCCATGAAGAATTTTTTCCTAATATCCAATCTAAACCTCCCCTGGTGCAACTTGAGGCCATTTCCTCTTGTCCTATCACTTGCTGCTTGGAAGAAGAGACCAACCCCCTCCATGCTACAACCTCCTTTCAGGTAGTTGCAGGCAGCGATCAGGTCTCCCCTCAGCCTCCTTTTCTCCAGGCTGAACAGCCCCAGTTCCCTCAGCCGCTCCTCATAAAACTTGTGCTCCAGGCCCCTCACCAGCTTCATCACCCTTCTCTGCACTCTAACTGTGTTGCAAAATATTTTCTAGGCTGAAACCTAGCACAAGGGTGATAAAAAATACTATCTTCATCTGATATTATCTAGTTTTCTTAGGGTGAGAGTATGCTGACTTTGAAGTTGGTCATAATCATAGAGTTTCTGTCTAGTAAAGTGTGCAGCTTTTTGCCAATGGAGCTTTATGCATATGAAGTTCATAATCCATGACAGAGGCTGCTGAATATACTGTTCCCAAGTTAGTGGCCAAGAATCAGATGTGTTCTAGGTTAGACCTCTAATCACAAGACTCAAGTAGCCATTTCTTTTCTCCCAAATCTAAAAGTAAGAATCTGTGATTTTTTTAAATGTGTGCTGAAGTTGTGTGTGTAACAAATGTGGTTGTATTTGCACAGTGGATAAATCATCACCTCACTGGCAAATCCCAGTTATTTTGCTCACAGTAGTCTGGGAAGTTACTTGTTCTACTTGCGTTGGATTTGATGCATTCATCATAGGTTTAGCCTTTAGTCGCCTGGCAGTTTGTAGTTGTCCCAGCTGCGTTACACAATGGGGAACTTTGGTCTGGTACCTTCTAATATTTATAGGTTCCTAGGGAGTGAATGTGTTATTTCATTGACATGACTGATTTCAGTTTACAGGAAGCTTAACTCAGCTATGATTACTTTATCAGAAAGCTTGCTATTGTTGTTTCTACTTCTGATTGCAGTCACTTCAAATTTTTCACCTCACAAAGACATTGAACAGGCTTGCTGTAGAATTACAGAGACGTTAAAAAGAAAATACTTAGTCTAGAAAACTGCATAAATCAAATGATGACAGCAGGAAGTTTCTGAACAGTGGTACTGCAACAGGTGTTTATTCCTGTAGTTAGGGAACCACTTCCTGATACTGTAAAACAACAACAACAACCGACAACAACAACAAAGACCCTCCATATCTTTCACGTGGAATTTGCTCTATATGCTGTTTAAATATGATATCGTACAGATTCTGATAGCTTTAATTCAGGAAAGGAAAGTGACAGCTGCTTATGATGCCTCAGGACTTAATTCTGCTTCACTCAATGCCTATTAAAGTAAATTTCTCTTGCTTTCTGTATGTGTTAGCCTGAGTGAGAGACAGTTTCAGAAATTAAATTTCAGGGTTAGATTCTACACTTTTTTTAAGGAAAACTACACTGTGATGAGAAAACAAGATAGTTTTGATCCCAGGATCTTTCAAAATATTTTCTAAAGTTCTCTAATTTCAGAATCTTTAATTTGCATGTATTTTTTCAAATACTTCATATACTTTCCATACTTTTTCATGTAGTTCTCTTTCATTTATCATTTCCAAAGGAAATCAGAGCTTTATTTAAATTTCTTTTTAGGATTCTTCAGTTGCTGTTTTTAGGAAACCTGTTCTTAGTGTTTAACCTCTTTTTTTTCTTTCTTAGTTTGAAGGATGGAAAATTGCATAGTTCTGAACCACTTACAGTGATGGCACCATTTTTTTTAAGAACAGCCTTCTTGATTAAAGCAAATTTCCAACTGATTTTTTGTAAAGAGCCTTAAAAAGGGTCTTTGGAATTTATATCATATATGACCTACTAATCTGCAACTCAAAGAATGTCACTGCTTTTCAGGGTGTCAGTCTTTCCAAGTTGATTTTCTTTAATATGGAGTGAATTTGCATTTCTTCCTGTGCTCTGACATCTTGTTTCGTGTTCCCATGTGCTTGCAGCATCCTTGCTTTTGTACAAGAGGTCAGGTCATTTTTTCTTATGATCATCACAGAGAAAGTCCTCTGCTGTCAGCTCTCACTGCTGTCCACCAAAAGAGCTCGAGGTTTTAACTCATGATGTGTTGCCTTTTGGGGAGGAAAGCAAGACACACTGCCGGGACAGAGCGCTTACATAGACAGTGAGCAGTAAATGCAGTGTTGTCACCCCTCCAGTATCTGAGGAAAAGGCACATCTGGGGTCATACTGTTCCATGATAAAAAGAGCAAGTGCAGAGGTAGGCTCTCCATTCAAGAGGAGTCTGTAATAAAATAGAAGATAACAGGAGGAGCCAGGTGTGGAAAGAACAGTGATCCACAGCGTAGTCTAAAACCTCATGTAAACTCATTTTAATCGAAACACATTGACATATGCCTTACAGGCTTCTTTGTGAAGTGGAAGTCCTACTCAACAGGGATATTTACGGTCAGAGTCAAATTTTGACAGTAGAGAACATACGCACTCCATATGCCAGGCATTCTGTATTTTCCTATGCACCTCTATACCTCTTTCCCGTTCCCAGTCACTGTGTCTTCTAACAGCGTGTTTGCTGTAGGTATAAAAACTAGATAGTTAAATCATATTTGCAATTCAATTGTGTAATGAATATCCTGCATCTCATTTGGGCTTACTTGCTACAGGCAACTTTTACCAATAGTATGAAATAAACAGGGGTTTGTTCATTGTTCTCCCAAAGCAGCTGCCATAAGCTAAAAATCACTTTTAGATATGGTGCTTCTTCTGCTAATTCTTTGCAGTTCCTGCAGGGCTAAATCTTTGTTTATCTTCTGTCGTAAAATATGAGTCATGGAGATTCTCTGATTTTCGTGCCCCTAGATGATCAACAATGACTTATCCTGTAAAGCATCCTGACTCAGCTAATTTGAAACACTCAGTTACAATTTTTAAGTGAGAAAACTCCTATAGTGTAGAAGCTTTCATACATCGAAGGATACATGTTCTAAATTACAGCCCACTTTTTTGTAAGACATTAAGAACAGCAGTGTTTCATCCAGAACAGTCCATATGCTTATTGATATCAAGGGCTAGGGTTCAAATACTAATATTCCATGTGATATTACTATTTATTTCTGCTCTTGGTCCACTTTTTGCAAGTACTAACATTAGCACTGAGGAGGAATATATAAAATATAAAAACCTCTCTTTAAACTGCTGGAAGATCAGCATGAACAAAAAACAAAATGGTTTCTTAAAGTGGACTCAGGAACTGAGAATTTTTTTTATTGTTTTCTTACTTGACCCTGTGCAGCATCAATAAGGTGAGTTGAAACATTTGGGATATGCGAGCTAAAATCAAAAACACTGACAACACAAATGCTTCCAGTTTCATAAAATGAACCATGAGTTGGATTCTGTGAACTCACTGACAGAAAAGGATCTTCAGTTCACCTAGAAGTGTTGTTCTGTATCAAATCCAGAGTGTCAGCGTGGTTCTTGTTTTTGTTAGGAATTCCCACAGAGCTGATAGTCTGAATGACCTTCTGTCATGCAATATGTGGGAACTGAAACAAAAACTTTGGAGATGAGGGACCCCAACATGATCAAAATGTTTTTCTAGAACAGTGTTTTCCAGTTCTTCTCTGACGGTTTCAGCAGTTCCTGTCCTTCTAACTTGTTTAAAAAAATCTGCAGAGAGTTGTTGTCTGATTCTTATTTGTTTGACCCTTGGCTGAAGTTGCAATGTTTCTTCATGTCTGTTTTTCTACATTATTTTTTCTTTCTGAATTTCAGACTTATCAACGAGTCTTTGAGGGACCAGTTGCTAGTTACCATACAGAAGACTTTCACATACACCCGAACCCAGGCACAGCACCTCTTCATTATCCTCATGGAGTGCATGAAGAAGAAGGAGCTGGTATGTTCACACTTTCCTTAAAGGCAAAGAGACAGCTCAATGCATTGTTGTGATCAAGTGTTTCAGGTGCTGGTTGAAGGATTTCACAAATATGATCATTATGATCCACATTCTGGAAGGATACTATATCATGCTAACTTTTGTTTCCTTTAATCTGTATTTTCTCATTTAAAGTGATAAATCTAACAGATCTCTTCCCTTTGTAAATTCCTCTACATTTGCTTTGACAGGACAAAATCCAGCTAGTAGAGTATGGATATTATTACTTTTCAGTCATCTTCAGGCTTATCATGATTAAAAATCTACAGAAAATGTCATAAGGAAGATAATTGTTTATCTGTCACTGGGATCATTTTAAAGATGCTGCATGTTCTGCAAAGTTCTGCATGTATCACTAGGGCTATTACTCTATTATGGAGATGCGTGACAGCTTGTTTCCAAGGTTCCTGTTCTGCAGTGGCAACGCTGTCCTTCTAATGCATGTTTATACTTTCTTGAAGAACACAAGAGCTTTCAACAATTGCTGGAAGCTCCATGAGGCTGCTTTTGCCAAAGCATTGTTGAAGCAAAATCACATTATAAAAAACGGGGGATTCAACTCCAGAGGTTTTCATTTGTTAAAAACTAACTGAATAGACATGCTTCTAAGCTTTGCTTTTGGTTCATATCACAGCTTCCTGGAATTCCAGGCTGATGACAGTCTGCAACACTCTGTGCAGGGTAACACTCAAGAGGGAAGGTTGGCTCAGTTGGTTTACAGAAGTTTTATTTTCTGCAACTATGTGAGTTTTTTGTGACCTCCTCCTCTGCAGTGCCTTTTAATTTTAGTTGAAAATATGGCACAGAGTAATTAATACCACTGCAGGAGAATGGGGAAGAATGGTTAGCAAATGATAAAAAAAAAAAAGTCTGCCCTTCTAGACAGAGCTTTGCAAATTATATGGTTTAGCTTGTTGGAAGTGCAGTATTTTGTTCCATAATCAGCAGTTTGTGCATCCATCGAAAAGTGGTCAGGCATGACTAAACACTTACATGAACTACAATCACCTGGCGTGTACAATGGCAGAGAGGAGAGGATCCCAGGGTTTCTCTCTGGTACCTCAGTTGCGCTCAGAGTGTTAGTCTTAACAGTGGTATGCTAGACAGATTTTATGTCTCAGATGTGTTGCTAGGCTAATGGTTTCTAAGTCTCCTAACCTTGTATATGAATGTTAAAAAAAAAAAAATACTCATAATGATGAAGATGCCATTACCAGAGGAGATGGATGACCTTAGAGATGCGAAGTATTCCCAGGAGTGAGTGGTGGCTTCACTGGTTCTACAAAGCCTGATGTTTCATATTTACACATCAATCCCTGTTCTTGTCCTTCCTCAGGCTTGACCTTCTGATTTGTTTGTGCGGAAGACAAAACACTGCTTGATGAGCTGACTTTATCATTAGCTTGATCTCCCCTCTGTCCAAAGAAATAAATAGAAGGAAGACACAAAAGATTGTCTCGGGGAGCTGTTTTCCCTAAATTTATGGTCAATGTGCCTGTCTGATTTTGTGGCTGCAGAATTCGTAGGAAACAAAACAGGGAATGCAGGAGAGGCTTGTCCTATTGCACTGTGCCACTAAACAATTAAGTGCTAACAGGACACAGGAAGGAAGATGATCTTATAGTAAAGTACATAAATACAGATGAATCACAGATGTGGAAAGAAAAAATAAAATGCAAGTTAATCTTTGGGAAGGAACAAAACGTTAACTTTGAAATAACTGCTTAGAATGTGTGAAAAGACTGGCATCTCTCTTGCAAATTTGACATGTGTGGTGGCCAGGGAAAAAAGCATAATCATAACAAAAATTATCCTCTTCGCAGAACATCAGATTATTCAAGATTCTTAAAGAATGGTCTCTGAATTTTATGCCCAGGGAGCATCATTATTATGATGTGCAATGTTCCATTTGTTTGATAAAGTGTGTGTTCGTTTGCTGAATAAAATCACAGAATCACAGAATGTTAGGGATTGGAAGGGACCTCAAAAGATCATCTAGTCCAATCCCCCCGCTGGAGCAGGAACACCCAGGTGAGGTTACACAGGAAGGTGTCCAGGCGGGTTTTGAATGTCTCCGGAGAAGGAGACTCCACAACCTCCCTGGGCAGCCTGTTCCAATGTTCCGTCACCCTCGCTGAGAAGAAGTTTCTTCTCATATTTAAGTGGAACCTCTTGTGTTCCAGTTTGTACCCATTGCCCCTTGTCCTATCATTGGTTGTGACCAAGAAGAGCCTGGCTCCATCCTTGTGACACTCACCCTTTATATATTTATAAACATTAATGAGGTCACCCCTCAGTCTCCTCCAAGCTAAAGAGACCCAGCTCCCTCAGCCTTTCCTCATAAGGGAGATGCTCCACTCCCTTCATCATCTTTGTTGCCCTGCGCTGGGCTCTCTCCAGCAGTTCCCTGTCCTTCTGGAACTGAGGGGCCCAGAACTGGACACAATATTCCAGATGAGGTCTCACCAGGGCAGAGTAGAGGGGAAGGAGAACCTCTCTCGACCTACTAACCACCCCCCTTCTAATACACCCCAGGATGCCATTGGCCTTCTTGGCCACAAGGGCACAGTGCTGGCTCATGGTCATCCTGCTGTCCACCAGAACCCCCAGGTCCCTTTCTCCTACACTGCTCTCTAACAGGTCGTTCCCCAGCTTATACTGGAACCTGGGGTTGTTCCTGCCCAGATGCAAGACTCTACACCTGCCCTTGTTATATTTCATTAAACTTTTCCCCGCCCAACTCCCCGGCCTGTCTAGGTCTCACTGGATGGCAGCACAGCCTTCTGGCGTGTCAGCCACTCCTCCCAGTTTGGTGTCATCAGCAAACTTGCTGACAGTGCACTCTATTCCCTCATCCAAGTCTTCTTTCCTTCAGCCAGTTCCCAATCCACCTCACTACCCGATCATCCAGTCCACGCTTCCTCAGTTTAGCAGTGAGGATTCTGTGGGAGACGGTGTCAAATGCTTTACTGAAATCAAGATAGACCACATCCACTGCTTTGCCATCATCTATCCACCTGGTTATGTCCTCATAAAAGGCTATGAGGTTGGTCAAGCACGACTTCGCCTTGGTGAAGCCATGTTGACTGCCGCTAATGACCCTCTTATCCTTGATATGCCTTGAGATGGCACCAAGGATAAGTTGTTTCATCACCTTTCCAGGGATGGAGGTGAGGCTGACCGGTCTATAGTTACCCGGGTCCTCCTTCTTGCCCTTTTTGAAGACCGGAGTGACATTTGCTTTCCTCCAGTCCTCAGGCACCTCTCCTGTTTCCCAAGACTTGGCAAAGATGATGGAGAGTGGTCCAGCAATGACTTCAGCCAGCTCCCTCAACACCTGCGGGTGCATCCCATCTGGACCCATGGATTTATGAATATCCAGATTGCTTAACTGGTCCCTAACCCAGTCCTCATCAACCAAGGCAAACTCCTCCATTGCCCTGCCTTCCTCTGGGGCCTCAGGGGTACGGGGCTCCTCAGGACAGCCTCTGGCAGAGTAGACAGAGACAAAGAAGGCATTCAGTAACTCTGCCTTCTCTGTATCTTCTGTCACCAGGGCACCCACCCCATTCATCAGTGGGCCTGCATTGCCTCTGGTGTTAGTTTTATCTGCCATGCATTTGAAGAAGCTCTTTCTGTTGTCCTTGACCCCTCTCGCCAGGTTTAACTCTAAGGAGGCCTTAGCTTTCCTAGTTGCCTCCCTACATCCTCTGACAACAGCCTTATATTCTTCCCAAGTGGCCAGCCCCTCCTTCCATGATCTGTAAACCCTCCTCTTCCACTTGAGCTTGCCCAGCAGTTCCCTGTTTAACCACGCAGGTCTCCTGGCTCCCTTCCTTGACTTCCTACGTGTCGGGATGCTCTGATCTTGAGCTTGGTAGAAGCAGTCCCTGAATGTTAACCAACTATCTTGGGCCCCTTTACCTTCAAGTACCCTTTCCCACAGGATTTCCCTTAGCAATTGCTTGAATAGGCCAAAGTTCACCCTACTGAAGCCCAGGGTTGCAATTCTGCTTGGTATTCTGTTCCTGCCACATGAGATCCTGAACTCCACCATCTCATGGTCGCTGCAACAAGGCAGCCCTCCACCTTTACTGCTTCAACCAGACCCCCCTTATTAGTGAGGATGAGATCCAGGAAAATCTGAGTACACAAGCTGGATGATAAGCTGAGGCTATAGTAGAGAAGAGATCTAAATCTGTTAGGTTTGCAAGACAGAGCAAAATCGACTTCTCAGTCTAATGAGTAGTTTTTGTTAAATCATAAACTTAGCTGTGTTGATACTGTTAGCATCAGAGTTTATATTCAGGAATGTATTTAGACCAAGGTGCTTAATGAGGTCTATGGTATAAAGTCTGTTTAAAATTCAGTAGACTACACAGGTCTGTATATATAACTGTAGATTTCAAGCACAGGAGAGTGTTTTGTATATAATTTATGGAGATTCTCTACTGCATAGAATTATTTGCATAGAATTCTTAAAAGAAGTTTATACCAAGAAGTTCCTAAAATAGGAGCATGAAGATTCCCAAAGCTAAGTGGTCAGGAGAGAGTATTGTAAAGTCCAGTCAGCACTTTTTTTCAAAAAGCACCATGAACCTTTTTTCCATATGTTCCCATCTCCTGCATGTAGCTCATGAAAATCTAAACCAGCCCATTTGATGACACCTTGCCTGCCATTAAATTAAAAAAAAAAAAAAACAAAGCAAAACATAAATTAAAAAAAAAGGGGGGAGGGGTGGAATTTAGGAAAAGAAAAAATACTTTTTTGCTTAGGACATTCACATTCTATATCAATTAGTCCAATGCTACAATAAGATGGAATTCCATAAATTAAAAAAAAAAAAATAGAATGAGACTCTCTTCAACAGTGTTTTGTGTTCTTTCATTCTATTGTTCTACCTTGCTGATCTCAGAATACAAAGAGCAGGTGAGCGCACTGCCTGAGGACTCAGTCTGGCAGGGACATTTCCCACTGGAGCCCCAGCTCGGTGCCTCAGTCTAGTGGCAGCGAAGCAGCAAATCCCTCCAGTAGCAGGCCAGGGTAATTCACTTCAGATAGTCCCTGAAAACTGATTGTGTTGAGTTATACTTCAGAAGTCTGTTTCCAGCTGTGCAAAGGAGTATATATTTCTGTCTCAGTAAATAAATTAGACTTATTATTTTCCCTTAAAGACAGTAATTCTGGTTGTGACAGTTTTCTGACAAATACAGGCTGCCCCGTTCCTTTAGGAGTATTTAATCATTTTGCAGCTTAGACTGGCATGTTACTGGAGTGCTTTGTTCACAAATCACAATGTGAATTTCTCAGAAGCAAGAATCTGCTTTCCAACAAGCCGCGTAGGTCCATCTGTGGAGCTTCATTGGGCAGGCACTGGGAAAGGCCACTTTGGCAAGCCAGAAAAGTCCACATCCCTGAAAACAACAATATAGTTGGAGTGAGGTACATTTGTCTTAAAAACAGTGCTTCCAAAATAGTCCTTTGAGAGTGAATAGACCTAATCTTATATCCATTTAATAGAAAAGGGACTTGATGTGAATCAGGGTAAGTCCAATCTTAGTATCTTAGTAATCAAAAAATGGCACATTAATACCAGCAGTAAAGACAGTGTACCATCTGCTGGTTAAGTTTGTCTTCTTGTTACTACCATGACCATTTTCTGCTAAATTTGTTTTCCTTGAATATTTGAAGGTTCAGTTATTACATTGTTGTGGTTTAACCTGAGCTAGCAATACAACCACAATAGCCACCCCTTCCTTCATCCTCACCCACCCACACCCTCCCACACCCCCCAACAGGAGAGAGAATCAAAAGGGAAAGGAGAAATTTAGATTGAGATAAAGACAGTATAATAAAATAACAAAATGCTAAAACACTACTAGTTAATATATATATATATAAAATAGAAAGAAAAGATACTCAAGGCAATTCCTCACGAACACACTGAGCAGCCAGTTCCAGGAAAGCAGCACCTGGTCCCAGAGAGAGAAAAGAGGAAAAAGGCAGAAAGGCTCAGAGGCCTCTGCAAAATGGCAAAAAAGCTGAACTACACCACACCGAACTCCCCTGGCTCAATAGCAAGAGCAATTAAAAACATTAAGTCTGTGCTGGGGTGCTATCTCTTGTTCTCAAACTTAAGTCCAAATAATAAGCATGCTAGCTATGAAAAAGAAACGTTTCTAACTGCATGAAGAAAATTATCCCATTTTCAGTCAAACCAGCATAACATTAAGCAAACTGATAGTGTCTTTGCTTACCACTGCATTACAAGAGTCTGCAGAATAAAGAGCGCGTGTATGGTGGGCATAGGTTTGTGTGCATCCATGAATTCCTGGAATTCATTTCCACATAGAGGCAACAGATGTTGATGTGATGAACATAATGGCTGCTTTGAGATAGTGTAAACCTTACTTGTACTTTGTGTTGCTGGATGTATATATATATGGTAATAGGTCATTGCCAATGACTTCGTGACTAACTTGTCATTCCGGTGCTGTCAGATTAAACAAAACAGGTGTTATGCTGAAGTAGCTGGGTGCATTGAGCTGAGATCAGAACAAGATGCATCATGAAGGTGCTTGATACTTGCTGTGTTTTTCTTTCACAGATGAATCCAAATTGTCCAGAAACGCATAGCGCATAAGCAGGGTGTGTTGCAAGGCTAACATACATACCCCAGTATTATATTACTAATGAAGGGCTTTGTTTCAGCTTATTGGTTAGCTGTTGAGTGATCTGGCAGTTTCTTTTCTGTTTGGACTATGAGTAAGACCATCTTCAGTGGTTCCAGGTTTATCTGACTGGAAAGGATGGAGCCAACCTGTCCATGTTTCTGAAAGTGTTTATACTGGGAAGATCTTGATTTGATCATATACTGCCTGCAAAAAACATCGTGTTTTTCAGCTGGATGTGCAGGCTTAGTGAATTTGTATGCTAATTAAACACCATCTGCAACTGTTTATTAGCATATGCACAGATATGTTCTGAATTAGATATTAGCTAGATCAGATGGACTTTCAGGAACTTACCAGCATACTGTCACTTCATTTCTTTGGCCGTTCCCAAAGGTTAAAAAGTTAATTCAGATCCATTTTTTAAAAAGAAATTTGTTCAAAACCAAATTATTTCAGCTAAGATTTTGTAATGCTCATGGAATCTTTTTTTATAGAGGAGGCAAAAGAGGGCTCAGTGAATTCTCAAACGGTAAAAATAAATTGTAGTTCCTGCAGGAGTATAGTTGCTGTGAACAGTATGCAGTTTGGCAGTAGAGGTCTGGAGCAGGAAAGCATCAGGTAACTAATGACCTGCTGGTTGCTGAAACAGCTCTTGTCCCTCCCGTGGAAACAGTCTGTGAGATTTCCAGAGTCGAGTGTACTGATGCTAATTAGTCTTCTGCATCCAAATGGAGCTGCCAGTCCTCTTCTGCAGTGACTGTAGCAACCCTCCTAGTTTTGATGAAGGTTAAACGTCGTTTCCAGTCAGTGCAAATCAGTAGGATTAATCTAGTACTTAGGCCCTACCTCTCTAAGTAAGTGTTAATGTGATGATTACAAGGTAGTTTTAAATTCTGCAAACCTCATTTGCTTTCTTTTTACTAAAGAGATAAAACCGTATTTTGTTTTTGCAGCTGCAAATAAGTCATATGGAGTTAGGGACTGGTATTTCACTGCCTGAATAGTCATAAATGGCCTAAAGTAACAACGGTGTGAAGCCTGTTGTATAAGAGAAAAGGATTGTTTTCAATATTTTTACTGCCAAAACTTATTTTTGTCATTTATTCTACCAGAAAATACACATATTCCGCTCCAAAATGTTGACAGTGCTGTAAGACTTAAATAATATATGCACATTATAAAATGTGAAGTTTTTACATGGCACAAAGCTGTGAGATTTCCAGAACCTTTTCTTTTCAGTCATTAATGGACTGACACAGCTGTCTCAGTCTGCAAGAAAAGCTACCAATTACGGTGGAAGCCAAATATTTACAGTAGTTCCTGTGAAATTATTTTCTGTGCACCTAGATGGCTCTTCAATTACAGAACTGATGCCTTTCTTATTAGTACTGATTTTTTTGTTTGTTTCCTGCTTCTTACCAGGCAGTAAGTCTATTGCAAGTTATGGCATCAAAGAAAAATATGAACTGTTGCTGTACTGCCACACAGAAGGACATGTAAAACTGAAAATTTACAACTAATATTCAAACTTCTCCTCTCATGTCTGCTGTCTTTTATTTCCTTATTTGGAATTCTCTTTGTTACTCCTCAGAATAGCAGACCGCTTAATTTAGGTTTTGCCTAAACATAATCCTCTCTAATCTTTCTATTCCTGAATTTCCTCTTATTTGACCATCCCCATTCTTCTACAGTATTATCCATGGACTCACCTGTTCACTTTGATCTTTGTTATGCCTCCACATCAAGCAGCTTTTCCCTGAGTTAAGCGGGATTATTCATTGCAATAAAAAAGAAAGTGCTTTCCCCTGCTATCTGAGCTATTTTGAGGCTATGCATAACTATCGTCCTTTAATGTTTTGTTTTATCAGACTCTCATTTTTCTTTTCAGGGTAATTTTCCTCTGAAATATTCAGGTGGGCCTAGCTAAATTATAAATGTCAACACGTATTCTGGGAGGAATTGTCTGTTTTGCTGAACCAACCTGCGCTCTCAAATAGGAGAGTTTCAGGTTGTATTTGCAATTACACCTGCTTTTTTGTAGAAAAGTGAGCTTTTTTGTGACTTATGTAACCAAGATGCATACAAACAATTTGCATGTTTGTCAGAGTTGAGATTTGAAGACATTCAAAAATTTTCTGGAGATAGCAGAAAAAAAATCACTTCGAATGAGTTTTAAATCACCTTGTATTTCCTCCTCATATCGTAGTGAAATGATGATAAGAAACAACTCCACCTCTAAAAGCATGAATAATTTGCAGCATTCTTAAGATGCCATGAATACAGTATGTAAAAGAACATTCTCAGCTGCCTTCTCTTCTCTCACCACTGCTACCTTGTTTTTTTCCTCTGTCTTCAGCTATCCATTGCCTAGTCAGCAGGCACTGTCGTTTTGAAGTGTAGAGAATGATTTTTCTTCCTCGTCTCTCATCTCCTTCATGACAGAGGATAAAATGCCTTTCTGTGCAGGTGTGCACTGCATTCTCCCTGCTGATTTGGTGGTGATTACTCTCTCTCCAAACAAATATGAGCTAAAAATCTGAATATATTTCAGCTCACTCTTCATACTCTGAAGTAGCTGAGGTTGACCCTACTGTAAAAAAATGTCCACATGTAATAGAATATTTTAGAAATAGCACAGCCTGGTGCTGCACAGCAGCAATTATTTTCTGGGCCTTTATACTGGCCTTGAACAGAAGCAGCTCTTCCATCCCTGTGGACTTTTCAGAATAAGTCCTAGAAAAAAATGGTGTGGTGGGAGGGAAGGACTCACTTTTTGGTTAGAAAAGGCATTAAAAGAGGAACCGAATGTGCTGCTAGTTGAGAAGAATTTTTTAACTCCAGTGATTAATATCACCAGACAGCTTTTAAAACTATTTCAAAATCACAGAATCGCAGAATCACAGAATGTCAGGGATTGGAAGGGACCTCAAAAGATCATCTAGTCCAATCCCCCTGCCGGAGCAGGAACACCCAGATGAGGTTACACAGGAAGGTGTCCAGGTGGGTTTTGAATGTTTCCAGAGAAGGAAAATCCACAACCCCCCTGTGCAGCCTGTTCTAGTGCTCTGGCACCCTCACTGTGAAGAAGTTTCTTCTCAACTTTTAATGCAACCTCTTGTGTTCCCGTTTGTACCCATTGCCCCTTGCCCTATCATTGGTTGTCCCCGAGAAGAGCCTGGCTCCATCCTCGTGACACTCACCCTTTACATATTTATAAACATTAATGAGGTCACCCCTCAGTCTCCTCTTCTCCAAGCTAAAGAGCCCCAGCTCCCTCAGCCTTTCCTCATAAGGGAGATGCTCCACTCCCTTCACCATCTTCGTTGCCCTGCGCTGGACTCTCTCCAGCAGTTCCCTGTCCTTCCTGAACTGAGGGGCCCAGAACTGGACACAATATTCCAGATGAGGTCTCACCAGGGCAGAGTAGAGGGGAAGGAGAATCTCTCTTGACCTACCAACCACCTGACTCTACCTGTTGCTCTTTCTAGGGGTAAAATAGACTTCATTTGTGCAGAGTACAAAACTGTTTGCAGTGTAGCAGCTCATACTGATGAACATTTATAATTTCTATATCCAACTAGACCCAAATATAGAAAATTGTAACACAGCTATCCTGGCTTAGAGAGGACTCTATAAAGCAAAATAAACAAATTTTTGTGTCAAGGAATTTCCTATAGGTCTATATGACTTGCTCATCAGGGCACTAAAGCTGCTTCTGCCTGCCCTCTCTACACATGGCAGGTCTGCTTCACCCAGATTAGTAAAAGACAGAAACGTGAACAGTTATTGAGGAACTGGGCAGGGGAACAAGTTGTAAGAATTCAGAAATTTTACGATCAGAACCTATTGCAACCTGCTCCTTGACCTCTTAAGCGTCTCAGGGCTCCTGCCACTTCAGGGGTTGTGTCATATATGACTTCATTTGCTTTCTGTTTGACCATACCTTTCCTCCTCCTCTATTTAACTATCCTCTTCTTAGCTGGTCCTTTGATTTGTCAGCTGCCGTTGAGGAGACCACATATACACATCTGCATATGGACAGCTGTGATTTGTATATCTAATGCAACCCTGCATTTACATGCACACAGAACTTAATAATCCTAATATCTGTGTCTCTCAGTGTGTGAATGATTTTTGAAAGTATGTTTGGTATTCACTGTGTTCAGGTAAGGGGGTATTACCTGATTTTGCCTATAGAAGAGAAATGCAGTATCGGTATGAAGGCAGCAGAACGAGAGAATGCTTTATATTAGGTTAAAGTGACCCTGCTGAGCCAGGAATTGTGTAGAGGAAAGGGAAAGAAAACGTAATCTGTCAAACAAAAATGGAGCTGGTACTAAACAGAAAGCAGAGCTGCTTTAAAATGAGTGCATTTGATAGACTCTAAGGTCAGATAATCTTTTCCCCTGCTCCCTCCCCACCTTGCCTCCCACCTTGCTTTCTATCCTGCTGCTTTTTTTTTCCCCCCCTTCTCTTTCGTTTTTTACTTGCTTTCTACCTGCCCTGCCTGAAAATTAGGTTTCTACCCTGCTGGACTGTAATTATTGCTGGCAAGTGTCACAGTATGCTGTAATCATTGTGCCTGCAGAGGAGGTCTGTTTTGGCTCAGCGATTTCCTAGCACATTTTCCTAGGAAGAATTAGGACACAGCTATGGGTTTTTTTCCCTGGAAGTTAATCCTGTTCACATTAGGATACTTCAGTAAAATCTGCAGTGAGGTAGAGTTTTTCCAGTTTTGTGGGGTTTTTTGTTTTGTTTTTCGTTTGTTTGTTTGTTGGGGGGGGGGAGGGCGGTTCCTGCTTTTCTAGGCAAATCTCAGGCATTTCACTCAGGCAGGTTTTGCGGAGGCAAATGAGAGGCAGTCTCATGACACAAGGGTTTGACTGGTGGGTCCCAACCACCTCCTCCTGAGATGAGCCTCACAGAGCTGGTGGTCCTTACCCAGCTGCCCCTAGAACTGGAACTAGCTGCTCTCTACTGTACATCACAAGTAGACCACTATAGGCATATCAAAAGAAATCCTGACATTAGAGTCACGTTTAGCAAGAATCTGGATGCCTATTAACAGTGCTTTTGCAGCTTGTTGGTGCAACCTTTGCTGGTGCCTCAGAGGCGTTCTGCTTGTCTGTTTCAGGTGTGTTTTCATCTGAAGATTTAACTCTTTCTTCAGTGTGATGAGATACAGTTTTGTGTTTGTAAGGGATGTTACCATCAGCTTCTATTACATTTGTAAAGAGGAGAATAAAAATATATTTTTAAAAAAGATTGCTGTTGAAAGCCACAGTTGTTCACTGAGATGCCTCAGGCATTTACCTGAAAAAGTCATTTCAAACCAATAAATAGCGTGAACACTGAGGAAAGAAAGGAGAAAATAAAAAAAAAGACCAACCCCAAAATATCCAAGATGCAGGTAGAGGAACAAAAAACCCCTGTTCTTTTAAAATAATTGAGTTTAACTTCAACAATTGAAACTACCAGCTACATGGAAATAATAATGTGGCCCACATCCCTGGGAGAAAAAAGAGTACTTGATTTTGGGATTTGTTTCTTCTCTGAACAGAAATTGTTTTTCCACTCAAAAGAAATAGCTGTGTACGGTAAATGGTAGTTTTGTTCTCTAACACAATTTCATTATGCTCAGGAAAATAGAAAACCATTTATAGATATAGTTTGAATCAGGTCAGCATAAAGAAAATTTCTCAGTTTAAAGTGATCTCTTTTTCATAGCAACACAAAAGAATGGCTAGTGGTAGTCTGACTAACACTGCAACTCTTACCTTTTGTTTTCCTTTGGCAGGGTAAGCAAGTCTTAAAAATGTATTACTTTTTAACGTCAACTTCTTGGGGTTTATTTTTTTAATAATTAAATGTTCTGGATTCCATAGACACACCTTACTAGGTCATTTTTCCTCTTATTTTTTCACTAAAGTTGTACAGATGCTAGGATGGAACAACGGGCTGAAATGGGATTACAGTAGGTCTTTTTAAAGGTGAATGGCTCTTAGGAACTGTCTCTTCATTTAAAGAAGAAAGGCTTTCTTTTTTTCTTAGTAATGAGTTATTAAGTGGGTTTCTAAGTCTTTAATTTACTGTTATTTTTGCATCTCAGTGGCAGACATTCATCCAGCAAGAGGTAGCTGGGAATAGATTTTACTGATCCACGTATTTATTTTTAGCACAGTAGTTTTATATACATCAATGCAGTAGCATTCATAGCCAATTTTAACAGGGCTCTAGTCGATGTCCTACCTTATCAGCACCAATGTGTTGTTTCTCAGTTCTTTGCAGGGATTTGCCCACCAGAGTACCTGTAAATGGCAAATAGCAAGATGTCAGATACGTTAAAGACTCTTGAAACTAGATGAGTATATTGCAAACATAGAATTCTTACCTGTTAATTGGGAGAAAAGAAATCACCAGAAGAACAGGTCTGCAGAAAGACAGACCCGTGATAGGTTTTTTGAGACCTAGAGATATTGAACAATTCTAAGTGTAAAGTCTACATAAATACTTCAGGATATGTCCCTATTTCCTCATGTCTCTGACTACAAAACCTAAAGAATGCTGGAAAAACTACAAAGGCTGTATAAGAAAAGAAGTAAATCCATATTTTAGGAACAACTACTGTCTCCTCATAACTGCACTCATAAAATGCAGAAAGAAAATTCATGCTTGCTTTCTGGAAAGGTCAAGACTGTTTAGCACAAGCCAGTAGGATCTCATCCAACAACAAATTGTATGTTTTTCTGCCCCTCTCAGTGTTTTACAAAGCATGTTTATCTCTCTTTTTATCCAAATTTAAATGTGATGGGAGAAAAAAAAAAAGGGACAGCATTTGTGGATGCATTTCGAATAGAAGTTGTGAGAAAAGGCAGGGGGAATGTGCAGCCCTCTTCATTAATGAGTCATTCAAGCATGACAGCAGCACAACATAAAGCTGCATTGGATAAACAATACAGGTGTGCTCAAGATGTTTGGGGTTCCTCAGACTGCTAGTCAGGGACTCAGAACACAGCAGTGATATTCCTCCAGTTCCACTGCCTTTTATCTGGGTCATAAATAGTTATTGGATAAGAACAGCTACAGCTACATGGTTTGATTATGATCTGGTTTGCCTAGGTGAAGTAGAAGTAATGATGAGACAAATGGTTCAGCAGCCAGCACGCTGCAGCTGTAAGCCTCATCTTGCAAAATTCATTCTGTAGAGCTGTAAGTGCTGAAATATTTTCCTTTAGCCATTTAAACGCAGATGATACTATACTCAAATACCTCTGACATCCATCAGTGAAAGCAAGCAACAACTCTGGCAAAGATGCAAGATGAACAAGTTACACCTGAGGTATGCTGCAGATCAGGACTAAGAGTTTATCAGCAGAGGTAGAGATTTTATCAACAGTGTGACAAAGTTGGCTTCTCGCCTAATTACACTGCAGTCCTATTTTAAACCCTCCACCTTGTGAATGAACAAAAACATTGGCCAAGCTTTAGTGCAATAGCAGAAAGAAGAAACAACTGATCTTCCCAAAACCATGGGAAACTAAGACAGGGCAAAGACCTGCCTGTGAGGTCCAGATTGATGAAAAGCTGCTTCACTGGGCCAGGAGGCAACAGTTCAAAGGATGACTAGCTGTGAAAAGTTTCTCAAAAAAATTGCATTAGAGTGGTAAGGTGTGCAGGTTGTCCAAAATAATTTTTGAGATCTGTCGAAGGAAGGCGTTGCAGGAGAGGAGTCACAGATCACTCAGGCAAATCTGGTCTACTAGTTAGTTTATTAAGTTCTAACCAGAAAATTTTGGAATGGAGAACATTTAATAAGTACAGGTGGACTGGCATTCAATATTCTACTATTTACTGCACTTGAAGTTAGTATGGGATACAAAGATTATCGTGTAAGCTTACTATGTGTATCTTAAATATTACATGCATGCAAAAAACGTCGCTTACCAAGCCATTGGTGTCTGGTGTCAGGTAAGGGATCCCTCAGCCTCAAACAGTAACCTTGAGAGGGGTCCCTACTCAAGGGGAGGTCACCGTCACACAGCCAGCTGCCATGGAGGGAGAGCTCAAGGGCCCTGATGACTGCAGATATTTGTAGTGTAAAGAGGTTGATTTGTCGTCAGACATTCTGCTGTGTTAATGCAGTTTTGGCTGCCTATTAGCCCAGTCTCCAGCCAAACTGCTTTTTGGAGTTTGATGCTGAGTTCTCACTGATAGCCTCACACAACAGGATTAGCTTTGACTAGGCTGACTTGCTGAGCATCTACCTGGACCAAAGTTCAGTGAGTTCAAACAGCAGGAGCGCATCCGTCACTGAGAAGAAGCAGCTATGGATAGTTACAGTTAACCTAAACAATAAGGAGGGGCTGAACATCTCTGTTTACTTTCCTAAAAGATTTTTTGCATTCAGAACAGGCGAAAGTCCACATTATCAGCTGAGTCTTTAAGCTACTAAACTCAGAGTATTTTGAAACCACGTATCATGATATTTTGCCTTACTTCTCTCTAAAATTTTGGTTCAGTCTTGGGCATGACCCTCAAAATGATAATAATAGTGATATGAGTGTGAGCACTCTTTCCTTTTCCATCTTTTTTCCCAATTATTTCTCTTATTTTTCTTTATTTTACTTCTTGAATCATGCTACACCTCTTCAAATACCAATAAAGTAACAGTTACTGTGGAAAGACAGCCTTTTTATTCTAATGTAACTAAATTACACAGTTAGGTTTTATTTTTCATACAGCAGCAATTTGTTCTGCTGAAATGGGTTTATTTTTCTGAGGCATGCAGGGAAGAGAGATGAAAAATAAGTTGGAAATTTAGCAGTATATGTAGTCTAATACATGCAAAGTTCTTCCTTTAGTTTTCCTGTGGTGATATGCTGTTCAATGCTTGCAATTTACATGATGACTTTTAATTAAGCTGGGAGTTCACTGAGCATGTTCCCAGCATTAGCTGATCTGCTTGCCAGGCTCTCGCACTTCCCTTCAGGGCTAAAGGATGCCCGTTGCTGCAAAAAATGTGTAGGAAATTGCAAAGCATTGTGGGGGTGCTATGATCACACTGTTACATGTCCACGCTGTATTCACCCATTTATTGTCAGCACCTGCCAGAGCTGCCTGTGAGAAGGGAGATGTTCCTCTTCCCTGCTGGGTGAGGGAGGAAAGCTTTCTCTTCCTTCTGACTCCTCTCTCTGGCTGCTACACTCTGTGGCATAGTTCGTCATCTGTGCTTGGGAAGTACATCATGAGCGCGTACAGTAGAGGGGCTGATCTCATCAGCTCTCATTTTTATTGTGGTTTGAGATGAGACATAGATAGATATGTGTATTTCTACCCACAGTACCTGTGCTCTACACGTCAGAGGAGCAGACTGCCTGCACTGCAGGGAAAGCTTCCTTGGCAGCCATTGGGTTCACAAGAAAAACATTAGGAAAAACATTAGGAAACATACCTTCACCAACAGGGTAGTCAAACCCTGGAATAGGTTTCCTAGAGAGGTGGTCAATGACCCAAGCTTGTCAGTGTTTAAGAGGCATTTGGACAATGCCCATTACAACATGCTTTAACTTTTGGTTGGTCCTGAATTACTCAGGCAGTTGGACTAGATGATTGTTGTAGGTCCCTTCCAACTGGAAATATTCTATTCTATTCTATTCTATTCTATTCTATTCTATTCTATTCTATTCTATTCTATTCTATTCTATTCTATTGCTGTATGGGGATAGAAACCAAATGGTTTTCCAGAAACACCTGTAGACTCCAGGGGGAGAAAGAAAATACATCATGTAAGTATTATTTACAGTATTTATGCTTTGTTTCTGGAATGCTTTGAAGGGTCAAACTAAGTCTAATTTGAAAACAGTCTACTTTGACTGGGGAGGACACCTAACATAAACACTTTCTCATATTAATTGTTTTGAGCATCATCTAAATCAATTGCCTAATTGAGCTAAGTCGATTTCTTATTACTTCATCCAGTTTCCCTTTTCAGTCTCTAACACGTGTCCTACAGTCACTGGTGCCAAAGTTTCTTACCTCCCTTTGAACCCTCTGGAGCTCTAAGGTCAAGTGAAGCTACAAGAGGTGCCAAAGAAGGGCTACACTGGATTTCTTGGGATACACTCTGCAGGGTTGTTTCAACTGGCAAACTAAAACTTGTCACCGAAGTCTTTTCTTAGCCTTGACCACTTTATGTATCTTCTTTCCCCATTATGGTACACTGTTCTTTGTGCCCTGATGTTTGCTGACCTCTATCCCTGATACTGCTGCAATTCAAAGGTGCTGTATGAGTAGGAGTCTAGGAGTGTGATTACCACATATGCTGCTGAATGTGAATGCAAAATATGTTTACACAATTCCTAATTAAAGATATCACTTAATTTAAAAAAAAATGAGGCAGTCTGTGCTGGCAAAAGGAAAAAGAAAAACAGATAATAGGTATTCAGATCAAAACGATGACATAGGTTTCATTAGTAAAGAAAAGGGACTAATAAAAAGCTGCAGCATCAGTAGCTTCACAAGAAGCAGAGTTTGAAGAGCAGCTATTGCTATGGCAACAAAAGGAGCAAGGGGATTTACACTTCTATATGTTTCAGTGCAGTCTTAACCAAGAGTGAAACTGGCTTGAAAGAACAGCCCTACTATATTAATTCTTATTCTTTATGAATTGTGTATCTCACATCACTGCCTCAAATCTTGTGTCTTAAGAGTGCTAGGTCACTGACATGGCTAGAGATGTTTCTGGACCAGTTAGAAGCCTAATCCTTAGCTTATTTATCTAACTTTCTGCTATATAAAATAATGAATTTGAATAGGTTACTAATATTGATCAAAAGTATTTATTCAGTGCTGTACACCATAATTTAGGTCCACAACCAATAATACACCCAATTCCTCCTAGCAATGTATTGGGAACACTAAATCTAATGTTACATTAATATGAGAACATTGCTTCATCTCTAATTTCACCTTGTAAGTATCACTGAAGACTTTTCTTCCATATGTTCATTAATACAATTTCTATCTTTAGCAAAATTTATATCTCAAACAATACTATGTGCTAATCCTACCTAATAAGCTTCTCATAAAATGTGTAAAGAAAGATCATCTTGCAGCCATCAGAACATTTTGAGATACAAACGATGCTGCTCTGATTTAATTTCTTTTTTAAAAAATAACCCTGTTTTCAATAATGGTATTGTCTTTTAATGTTTCAGATCACGGTATTTCGCATGGGATCAGAAGGACACCAGGATATTGATTTAGCTATCCTGACAGCGTTACTAAAAGGTAATGAAGTTTCACTCCACAGTGAGTCTGTATCAATCCAAATGGATTAACTCTGCATCTCTGCTGTGTTGAAACCTGCATTTGTTGACAATATCTCCTGTATCAAGATGGTAAATTTATACCATAAAATTGAAGTATACTTTTTGCTCTAACTGCTTTATACAAATCCAGCTCTTTCTTTAATGTTTCAATAGCTACTGGTTTTCCTCTCTGAATTTTTAGAATCACTAATGTGTCACAAGAAACATCAGTGGTGACCCCCCACCAGTTACTTGAGAAAATTAATACTGAGCCAAAGAACTTCTCAGACTTAAGATTGCCTTAGTGGCTGGTAGGACATCCTGAAGGAGGTTATCTCCTGTCAGATAAAACTGGCACTATTGTCAAAGTAAAATGTTTTTCCTAGGAAAGCCTGGGAACTGCGTGGCATTCCTTCCAGCCTGGCAGAGCTAAGAAGGAAGCTATCAGGGTGGTAGAGGTTTTAATCTCAAACTTCACAGGTCACTAAATCTTTCTGAGCTGTTACATGTTACACTTATGCTCTTAAAAGATTGTTTTACAGTACATCTGCTGTTTCCACAGTTCATTATAAACCCTCATTTTGCAGACATGCCATTTGGCTTGGCTCCCTTTAAAATATTATATTATCAGGTAATTTAATACTTGCTTGCAAATACAGAAACAGGTGAGATTTTAAAGGCACTGAAGCACATGTACTTACCTGATGAAGGATTACATACCTAAGCAAGGGCTGGGCATTTCTAGCCCTCCATTTATATGGTACTTACCCCAAATGGGATTTTCACAAATTGAATGTGTCAATAACCATAGTCATCTTCTTTCTGTCTGGTTTGTTTTGTGTTGCATACTACAGGCCACACCAATTTTTAAATCAGACAAAAAGACATACCAAACAATTTTAAAGAGCAATCTAAGAAACATTAGGGAATGGACGTCCAAAGGTAGCGGGGAAAGTTATGCTTCATGAAGCTGCTTAGCAGTTGTCATCGTGCTATTGCCACGCCCGCATCTGAATAAGAGAGTACGTAACGCCATGTGTCAGGCCTGAATTTGAATCACAACAAAAAATCTAACAGATTTACTGGGTATTAAAAAGGTAATGGGAATTATTCTTGCTTGTTCCAGGGCACAGTTTTCTTCTCATTTTTCTCCTGTCCAGGCTCACAAAAGCTGTATGCAGAGAAAAAGGAGAAGGCCTGAGTGACTTTCACCTAACTGAAGAAAATTGTATTTTTACCTTTTACATGATTATTAATTTCATTTCAAAAAAGTTACTTCAAACATTTAAAGCAAAAGTCTGAACTAGGCAGGCACTGGCCACTGCAAAAGTGTGATTGCAAGCTGCTGATAGATACCAGCCAAGGAAAAGAGCTGGAATTACTAATATTTTGCTCCAGTAGCTTTTGTTTCTTTAGGCTTTTCTAGTATTGCTTTCTCCACTTCTTTTGCTCATTTCGATCAAGATACCAGTTGTTTGTCCTGCAGGTAACACGACCATTTTGCTGCTACCCTGAGGTAACAAGTTTTAGCCATCTGCATAATTACATCTCAAGGAGAATAAAGGAAAAATACATTAATTCAAAGCAAGGAACTAGAATTGCATCCATCACCAAATTCCTCTTTTCTATCCTTAGGAAATATTTTAATTGCAGATTTCGTTTTTATCTTAAATATAACTGGATCCTTCATTATCCTCAGTGTAAAGTGTATTCTCTTCACATTTGTTCTTAAGGCAATCACTGAAACTATTACTCTTGATCTCTATTAGTAAGATACAGATTCTCTTAAAGTTGTGGTTCCACTCTAGGTATATTTGCAAGGTCTGAATCCAAACATAGATCCCTGGAATCTTTTACCACCTTGAAAGCTGCCTCTTGGAAGCCAAAGAAAATAAATCATAGGCCGGGGGGGGATTGCTTTCTGTTCGAAAAGTTCTTTTGCAGTATTTACATGAGCAACTGTACTATGGTTACAGTCTGGGTATATGAGTAGTCCTCTCTGATCTGGAATATCCATTTTCCAAGTACCTAACTGGTCCTGTCATCTCCTTAGTAAAATAAAATTGCCATCCCTTTTTCTAATAGTAGTGCAAGACATCATAGTGAACTTCTCTTAGCTCAGAAGGTGCCTGGATCTGTGTAAGTAATTTTAACATCCCCTTTCATGCTTGACAATCTTGATTTTGTAGTCTGCTGGTTGAAGCAGAACTTGCGTCTTGCTCAAGAGCCAGGGGAACTAAAACTTATCCCTCATTTTCCCTGCTTCTCAGCACATTCTGATAATGAGGGACTCAACGAAGATTAGATTAACAAAATGCCTCTTGTTAGTCTGAGCTTTCTGATCACAGGGATTGAAAGTCCATATAACTTTTTAATCAATGTGTGTGAAGATGAGATCTCTTGTCTCAAGCAAGTCAGTCCTTACTCATACCATGTCTTTGTAAAAAGGTTCTGGCATGCCGTGAAAGAAATACTATCTTTCTGTAAACATACCCCATCAGACTGATGTTGAGTTTTTCATCAAATGAAGAAATCTAAGGTAACAATGCTGAACCACTTGTCTATTGATTAAATGGTAAGCAAATTTGAAGACTGGGTCTGAATTATCTTGAAATTTGTAAATTTAGATTCAAGAATCAATCTCTTTCACCACTTACACACTGTGTGAGAAGAGGGCAGAGAAGAGTATGAAACTGGTGAGTGATTATTGGTTACTTTTTCTCAGTCTCACAAATGAGGATTTTGCACTTCTTGCTAGCCGGTAGTCACGGCACACACAGGCCAATTACCAGTCCCACCCTGGTGTGAGTCATTTGTTCAGGGAGCAGCAGGAGGACAAGGACAGGGAAACACGAAGTATGGTTTTCTGCTTGCTGTGTAAAATTTGCGATAAGCTGGTCTGGTTTTAAACCCACATCAGGCATATTGCCAATGCAGGAACTCTCCTGGACAGGATATTCCACAAGCCCCAAACCCTGTGCTGAATATGAGAGATTATTTCCCTGTTTGTTTTCATGAGTCACTTGTTTAATCTTGTCAGCAGATCTATCTTTCTTGGAAGTGATCTCCAATAAACTAGAGAATAGCATCTGAACTGGTTATCAATTTACATCGCATGGATGTCACAACAGCATATGGCTTATGATTTTTTTTGTTTTAATTTTGAGAGTCATGCCAATGTGGGAAGTAAGTTTCCAATTGCATGGATTTGTAGCAAGTAAATTTATTGATGCAGTTTAACCATTTGTGCTCTCTTAACCTGAACAGTTGGAACTCAAGCAGTAACGGATTTTGTCCTTTTGCAGCTGCTAACTGAGCAGAAGGCATACGACAGGGAAGTTAAAGACAGCATATGGCGATGTTCTAAAATATATTGTTTTGCAGTGCCAGCAAAGATCCTAGTTCATGAAGCTATTACAGTGTCTAGAGCATACTAGCAGTACCAGTCATGTTTCAGCTGGTGCTCAAGAAACCTTCCCAGTGCAATTGTCGGCACTAGAAAAGAGGTGCTGTGTGGTATGTGCATATTGTAATATTACTGCCATGTACACCTCTGAGACAAGACATGCTAGGCTGATGCAGATCTGATGTGTCTGCATACTTTCCAGCCTGTGAATAAGTCATGATTCATGCTCACTGAACAGCCATCATGTAGTATCAGACGGTCCTGGAAGACAGTGTGATGGTCTGCCAGTCAGGAAATCACTGACACAGAAGGATTTCAGACTTAGGTCAGATATCTGGTTACTGCCCTTATAGTTGTTGTTGCTATCAGCTTTGTTATTGTCAATTGATTTGCTAGATGCCAGGAAGATGCTTTTAGCAAATGCAGTGGAAACACAGCCTTTTCACCAAAGAGCTGCTGAAATGGAAGACAATGCAAGACCTGCTGAGATGCGGGGCAGAAAGTTAATTTGCATTGCTATTTTTCCTAATCTTATTATTTTCTTCAAATGATGATTCAAAGAGGACACTGACATGCTTAGAAGCACTGCGGTCATGAGTCTCCAACAGCCATTTCTGTCTAGATAAATCAGGTTTGTGTCATTCCAGCTTTCAAAATTCCTGAGCACTAAGTATCATAGACTATCCCAGGAGAATCCTTTAGAGGTTTACATTGATCACAGTAAACTTTAGCCAGTATATAAAAGCCTGTAGTCTATCTCTTCAGTAATCTGGGATCCTGCAAGGGCACAATACTTATTGTCTAACATGTACCCTGGCTCGCCAAGGATGCAGAGTCAGGTTTATGGTCCCAGGCTTTATCATCAAGGGGTATTGTATTTTTGGCCTAAGATATTGGATAGAAAACCTGACTTTTTACCAGAAGAATCTTTGCAAGATATCCAAGCACTCCTGGATGACCACCTAAAAGCATAAAGTTAATACCTGCAGGAACTAACAGCTGTCACAGACCTCCTTGTTCATTCAACGTTGCACCATCCTTGCATTGTCTATCCAGCAATATCTATACAGTAATAAAATACTTCCAAACCAGTGCATTGCATCCCAAATGCAACTTTTCTTCTAGGAACAGATGAAGGAAAGGAGGAGTCCCACTGCAGACATTAGTCATATTGTCATAAAACATTCTTTTGAGGAATACATCTTATACTCAGCCAGACACTTGGATACTGAGTAAATATTACACAGACATTAGTCATATTGCCTAAAACACTATTTAAAGCAGTAAATATACTACGGTAATTAAAATAATACCATGCAACTAAGCAGAGAATCTTTCCATGAGACAGGATGAAACACAAATGTAGGGTGAAGAAATGCTAATTTCTCACCACTGACAGTGTTAAGGGCCTAAGAATTGGTTCCAGTGTGATCACTGTATCGAGCTGATGACAGCAGTAGGTTATTAACTTTACCTTACTTTTTCATTTCCCAAGTATCCTTTGGGTTATTTTCAGTACATTGAAAAGATGCTCGTGAGCGAGATGAGTCCTCAGAGAGCTCACCTTTTGTATTCTTCTTACTGTCTCAAATCTATGCTCTGTGTTACTGAGCGCAGTCAAGGAAATGATTGAAAGAAGACACTCTCTTAAGAAAGCCCATCTCACATTTGTTCTAGGGAGTTTTTCTTAAATTAGTGGAATTATTTTTACTTCTTAATACTGGATAGAATTCCACCTGAAATAGCCTGAATACTTTCTTTTTAATTTGAGTCAAAAGCCATCAGTCCATCTGGAATAAAATTGATTAAACAGCATCTGAAGCCCATATGCTGCTCCGTACAAACTTTTATAGCTGTTAGCTTCCTTCTCCTCATATGTAACACCAGTGTAATTCACATGCACCTAAAAATCACAGAGGGAAGAAAGGAAAGAGGAGAAGGGTGCAAGGTCTTTCCAGCAACAAACTTCACTCTGGCAGCAGCCATCCCGCCATGTGCATCAGAGCCCCAGAATGCAGACCTATACTGTCCAGTCTAAGCCCTAGCTGATGGACTGGTTTGGATCTGAAGTACAAAAACCCCTTGAGAAACCATACATTTCCTTCAACTGCCAAATGTCTGCAGCACTCTGCAAGACAATATACCACTTTGGTAACAAGCACTGAGAAGAGCATCCTCTCTGGGACTGCACATGGACCCACAGGAAAACTTGTCCACTGCTGGCAGCCTTAAACACCATGGAGGGTGGTGAGAAGGACAGAGTCTGGACCATGGCTTGCTTCCCCCTCTGCTCAGTATTTGGAGCAATAAGCATGCTCAGAGAAAACAATTCTGATGAACTGCTGGGCTTGGAGGCCCTTCTGGAGAGCCAGCCACCACCTCATGCCTCGCTCCAGTTGCTCTTTCACGTGATCAGGTGCACCAGAAGGCCCTATGTTCGTCCAGCAGCTGAGTCCTTCCTAAAGCACAGAAAGGCCCAGGAATGCTAAGGCACTCAACACAAACTGGAGAAGGCTCCCTGCTAGGGATCAGAAGGTGCTCACGTGGAGCCGCCATGATTTTGCTTGAGTTTTGGCTGAAATGGGAGAAGTGTAAGTGGCCCACTTCCTTCCCCAAGTCCATCTGATCCACTCTTTATTCCAAAAGGTTTCTAACCACACTGCACCACTGGATACCCAGACTGTAGGCTGCAATCAGCTTAGGAAAATAGGAGGTGGAGCTCCCCCGTCACTTGCAAAGTGGTGCTGGGCTGCAGAATTACCGTCACCGCCCTTGGGTTTTGGAATTCACCCATATGCTTCCACTGCTGCTCACCAGACAGCATGCCTGGGCACCTGCCGAAGCTCTCGCTTCTCCTGCAAGCACAGGGATGGGAAGGAGGAGATCCAATGGCATTTTGAGAGGAACTTTTGTTTGCTTCAGGAAGGGGGAGAACATTATTTGCTCTCTGTACTTAACTTATGCTATCATACCCACCATGGGTAGTTTTTTTCCTGTATTTATGAATAAAGCTGTAGAGACATTTTTGCCCTTACC
The DNA here is from genome assembly GCF_036013445.1 of Caloenas nicobarica. NCBI lineage: Eukaryota > Metazoa > Chordata > Aves > Columbiformes > Columbidae > Caloenas > Caloenas nicobarica. Next base: position 58,121,551 of record NC_088284.1, on the reverse strand, counting down.
AAAGGTGAATATTTTCTGTTCATGAACCTTGCATGTTGCTTGTGTAAGAAACTTGGAAAGGGCCAAATGTTGTTGGAATCCCCCATGAGGTCTCTTGTGAGAGCTTTTGTCTGTGTCATACTATGTAGCAATGAGAAACTGTGTTTTGCACAAAGAAGTATTCCTGTTACTTCTTAGTCACAGAAGGATCTTTTACTGTTTTCAGTGTTTTTTCTTCTTCCCTTCATTTCTTTCTATTGTTCTGCTCCTGCATCACCTCATTTTTTATCAGAGCTTATTTCTGTAATAAAATGAAAGTGATCTGGATGATCTACAGTCCCAAATCTCCCAAATAATTGCTGTAGATACTGCCAAGTATTTGGTGAAGTTTCATGGCAGTGAGTTGACTGCAAAGTTGAAAGTTATGAAATTAAACTCTAGGCTAAGCTTCCTGAAGGTCTCTTGAACTGATCCTTCACAGAGAACTTCAGCAGCCAACATGTTACATTTATGTTTTCTGTGTCTCCAGTTTCAGAGTCCACTTTGAGCTGGAACAATGTGTTATTTGGAATGGTACTGAAGTGAGGATAGAAATGCTTTGAAGTAATGAAAAGCTCTTTTTTGTCCTCACTCCATTGTATCAGTATAGGAATTAATAAAGACAAAAAAAACGTGGAGGTATGAGGCCTTTAAAAAATGAGGCATTATAAAATCACCTAATCACTGCAAGCAGATATGTAGTTAAAAGTCAAAGGGCCTTTTATTTATTTGGTTGATCAATTCATTCGGGCCAGTTCTCCCTGTGACACTGAAGCACAAATACTGTTTTATTATTACAAATCAGCTAATAACCATGAAATCCTTAGTGAAATATTAAAAAAGCACAGCAGGGCAGGAGTGTCCCACAGAGTCCATTAAAACTGCAGGGAAAAACATACCCTCCTTTCTAAATAACAGACCCGTCCAAACCCATCTTATAATCTGCAGAGTTTCTTATTTAACTTGGATATTTTATACATTGACACCAGTTTTATACCATGCTTTCTTTCACGAATATTATATGTATGAAGGGAAATTTGTCTCACCAAGACCCCTCAGTACAAATAAATAGAGGAGAAATCCCTATGCTTGTAAAGGATCTCCACCTTATCAGGTAGTGGCGCATAAAAGATGTACATAAAATGTGTGACTATTGAAATCAGTGGGGTCTGTGTGTGTAATTGCTAGATACACCTGTATGTGTGTGCTTATGTGCATACGTGTATGTGTGTGAATTCCTGCAGCTGGATCCGCATCCCACCTGGCTTCTGCTCCTGCTTCCCATCCAAGAGGAGGACAATCAGTTCACTCCACTGCAAGTTGCATCTGCTGATATCACATGTACCTGCTGTATTTTTCAAGGGGAATGTGAGGAAATAATTAATGTTTATGAGACAGTCTGAGAACCATACATACAGATTTGAGAACCAGTATTTTATTACAGGTACAATGAAAGGTTTGGTTTTGTTTTAATATGAGATCGGCTGCAGAAATGAGATGGACATCTGTGAGACTTTTGTCAAAGAGGAATGACCATGGCGGTTTGTTGCCTGACTCTAATGTCTTGTTTCTTTTTTGTCCTCCTCTCTTCCCTGCACCCCTGTCTGTGTACACAGGAGCTAACGCATCTGCTCCCGACCAGCTGAGCCTAGCATTAGCCTGGAACAGAGTAGACATCGCCCGCAGTCAGATCTTTATTTATGGGCAACAATGGCCGGTACAGTATGCATACAGCATCTTCTACTGAAAATACTTTAAACCCTACGCAGTATTAAGTCCATTCTGTTGGTGGCAGTAGTTTTAACACAGTTTAAAATATAGTGAGGAGTCATGCTCTCAGCCAAACACAAAGTTCCCTTTCACAGCTACTGAAGGCAGGCACGGTAACAAAGATGTTAATATGTTCGCTTGTTCAAGGAAATGGTGACATCTAGCGATGCTTTAACACTGAGAGACCACACCTATAAAGAAACGGGAAGCAACACATTTATACTATGAAGCAATGATTCTGCAAGCTGAGAAAAACAAGTATGTGTTTACAGCCATATTAAAATGTCAGGCTATAAATGAAAGGAAATACTTCTTTTTGGTCTTCAAGCAATCTGCTTTTATATAAAAATACTGAATTTGTTGATGATCGGACATCAAAATTATGCCACACAAATGTTGGAGGTCATGAAGTGGACCATGAGAGATGACCAGCAATGTTACCAGAGAAGGGCTGTGGCTCCAAACCTGGTGTTAATTCGGTGCCCAGTCCTGCTCTGCATCAACCTGCCTGCTTCATGCCTGCCCTATCCTGTGGTCCAGCTGTGGGGACAGGCTCCCCGGCCAGCACCTTTCCCCTGGGGACACTCCAGGCAGAGTTCCTCTGCAGGAGTGGGACGGCTGCACACAGCGGGGTTGTGAACCCTGTGTGGGACAGAGGAGGATTAGTCAACTCCCAGCTTGTGCTGCAGTTTTTACAGTGGCAGAAGTCACCCAGGAAAAAAACAGGAGGACTCTGTCTCTACCTGTAGCTCCTTAAACCTCATGATATCTTTGTTTGGCAGGTTTAATTGGATGACGATATTCATTACTGTGACACTTGTTTGGTCACCAACCTGAAAATCTTATATGCTATCATTGTGTGAGCATTTATAACTCTTTATGGAAAAAATATAACAAAAGGAAAAGCTTCTGTTTAAATATCCTTGCTTCAAATGTAGTTTCTGGAGTTTGCTGACCCTTAAATCTAGTTTGAAAAAACATTACCTTTTCAGTTATGGAGTGAACAGGACTATTTATCTTGTCTTCAATACTGGGCATAAGTGTGCATCGAAGCATAGGAGGGATTTTAATGGTATTAAGCTGTCCGTATCGTTATCGCTCCATCACTGCATCATAGGAAAAAATTGCATAAATGCTGCAAGCTGCAATCATTTTGCAAGCTAAAAACTGTAAGTTAGAGATAATTTCTCATCCTTCCAACTCCCTTCAACCTGCAAGAGATAGAAAATGAGAGGTTTTGCATAAGAAGACCTCTCGCATTTGGCCCTTCAAAGAAAAGCTAATTGTGAAGCTATTTCTGCTTCCTGTGGAGGAAGCACACCATGAACAGAGGAAAAAGCTAGTAAAGAGAAAATTAAAGTGTATGTGCACATAAAAATTATACCCAATATAAATAAAATATTTATCAGGAAAACGAGAAATAAAGAAAATGATATAGTGAATAACGTGGAGATGTGGTCACCAGTTTCCTGGGTTCCAGTTCCTTGGTCCTAATCTGGATTTCCTAGTCAATTTTAATCTTCACACTCTGACACTCATTTTTTAAATGCTGCCCTGAATCAGAGAAACCAACATAGAATAAAAGTGTGATTATCCCTTTTTAAGCTAGCAGAGCAACCCTCAGAATTTTCTCAGGATTTGCGCTTGTGCCACGGTGACTGGACCAGTCGGATACGGCCTGAGCTGCCCAGAAATGGCCTGAATTAATCACTTGCTTTGCAGGTGGGCTCCCTTGAGCAAGCGATGCTGGATGCACTGGTGTTGGACAGAGTGGATTTTGTGAAATTACTCATAGAAAATGGAGTAAGCATGCATCGTTTTCTCACCATCTCCCGGCTAGAGGAATTGTACAATACGGTAGGGCCAACCTAAGGCAAATATTCTATCTCTATGTTCATTGTTTGAGTTCCCACCCCTATTACAACGACATGATGTTGCACAAGGCAGCCAACACCTGCTGCAGAAATTTTCTGTGTTGAAAGTCCACATTGACTCTTAGCTTTGTCTCTTGTACAATGGAACTTGCTGTGTCTTGTCCACTTAATCTGCTGTACAGATTTTTTAAGACATGGATGAAGCCCCACGCAGTACCAGCTGATTTCTGGTCATTGTAATTCCAATATAATACACCTGAGATCTAGGCAGATGACACTGACTGGAAGGCAATAACTGGCAAGTTAGGACCTATAGGATGGTGATATATGACTCCTGACAATGTAAGCCCTTATAGTTTCATAAAGTCTTGCACCTGGTAATCAAACTCAGCCACTAAGGAACAAATAGAAGCAAACCTCCTGGGATAATATTCTGAATTTAAAGGTGTAATCTCATTATTTCAGGAGGTCTATTACAGTGAAGGACTTCCTCCTGTCCTCAATGACTGTTCCAAAAATGATACTTCTGACTTCTAAAGGCCTGTGTGCAAGTTTTATATCTTTGCCCTTAAAAGGAACATAAAACTGCACAGGTTCAAATTGCTTCTGAGCTCTCAACTGCAAAACACGTTCCAGCATTCACTTCATTATTGCCTACCAAGAGAAACCAATAAGTTCAAATTGCTTAAGAAGTATGGAAAAAATCATAAAGCATTGTCTAGTTCTTAGGATTGCTAGTCTGTCTGTTGGGGAGGGTTGTGATACAGTGCGTTGCCCTTTTTGAAAAGGTTTTTTCTGCCAGTACGTTTCAAAGTCCTGCCATCATAAGCTGCCACACTAGGCTGTTATCCAGAGATGTTTCACACTGATGGTGACCAGAATTCAGTCTTCCAAAAATATCGAACTTGAAAAGAATTCATTAAATTCATGCAAAATATAGAGGAACAGGTATCCATGCAAGCCTTGAGACCAATTCCCATCTGATCTTTGATCAGTGTAAACTTTACATATCAACTAGCATCTGTGTATAAGGTACAGAAAGTCTATGTGCATTCTTGCTACAGAGATAAGCATTGTTGTTCTTGTAACAAAGACAGTTTTCACAGGGAGTAAGTTTGAGGAAAGTCTTCAGTTCTACAGATTAAAGAAGGCCTTTTTGAACAAATTTATTGTGAGCTATAGAAATCACCGTAAATGATACATGCAAGAATTCCAAAAAAACCCAGTCTGTGAAATGCCTAAACTACCAATTATGATATATGACCTAATGCCATAATAGCCTTAGCACCAAAACAAAATTAGGTGGCCAGTTACAAAATATAAAATTTCAACATGAGCCCTGAGAGTGGCCAGGGAAGATACAAACCAGTGAATCTGACTTCTGCCATGGCACATTAGTAAAAATACAACAAAGAATAGAATTAATAGACAAGGGGATCAATTTTATGTCAAGAAAGAGTTTACCTGGCTTCTGTAGGAAAATGTTAAGCCTTAGAAATCTGTCACCATTTCTGAAGTCAACATGCAGGAGAATAAGGATGTTGCATTTGGTCCACCTGTTTTTGCAAAACCTGTTTGGCAATATTTGAAAACCTCAAAGGTTATTAGAGAAATTTATTTGTCATAACATAGAAGATAAGGGACACTTCTGGTTTACAAGCTACTTGAAGTATAGATAACAGAGTACAGAATATGTGGTCTGTTCTCACCACAAAAGGACATTATGACCAGAGTCATCCAAGATCCTGTTCTGGGAACACTTCTGTTCAGCCTGTTTTGAGATGGTCTCAAAAATAGTCACTACGGAAGGGACAATGTTCACAGGTGTTTTAACATCACTCAGGATAGGCAAATCTGAAGCAGCATATGAAGAATCACAGGAAAGTCTCATCATGCTCAGTGGTGGGGTTACATAAAGTTAAGTGTAGGCAAGTTCAGAGCAAGGTATGTATGGAAACACTGACTCTGCATGTATGCAGTGGTTTCATCGGTCATCAATTACAAATAATGAGACCTCCCATAAAAGTCTCTTAAAATATCAGCAACAGTCAAAAACACAACAACAACAACAAAAAACGGAAGTACTTCTCTACATAATATATAATTGAAGTTGTGGGAGTCTGCTGCAGATTGTTTTCCATGTCAGTCAGAGTCAAAAGAAGACTGGACAAACCCACAGACTGCATGCTGTTAGTGGCTTTCAGATGAGACAGCCTACATGCAATGTCGGGCTCAGGGGCTCTCTGAACCACCAGTGGTGGAAAGTGGAAGGCTGACAGGCAGCTGTTCTTCCTTCCACTCTCTCCCAGGGGCTGTGCATGTTATGCTCCTATTTTGCCTAGACCAGGGTCCTAATCTAGTAAAAAGACCTTAGTTTACATCCAGTATGGCAGCTCTTGTGGTTGTCTAACTGGAAGGTTTTGTACAAGTCAGGTGAAATAATGCTCTTGTAATTTTTTTTTTCTTACTTGATACAACTATACAATTTAAGTGCTCTCAGTCTGATTTTTAAACTACTAGGTGAGAAAGCCGTTTCAGCATTTATACCTTGAAAGGCTTTGGACAATGCAAAACTATTTTATTCTTCTTTATTTGTCCTTTGCAGAGACATGGACCATCCAACACTCTGTATCATCTAGTCAGGGACGTCAAAAAGGTAAGAGCCCGATAGACGGTAGGTTGGAGATAATGCTATGATTGCTTTCTGTAGCTAGATACAATCTCTGTTTTGCATGAGCTTTCAGTCAGAGCCTTCTCCTTCCCCTGCCATTACAGAATGTCCTGTTTGTCTGTACCGAATACGAACTTCTTGCATACAAAGCACAATTAGCAAGTTATTTGTCTTGCTTTCTCTGTGCTTTTAGATGCTTGGGTAATAGTGCTTCTGCTAGTATAATTGTAGGCCTTTACATATTGTGTGGATTTATGCTGTTATCTGTATTTTTCCATACCTGCAACTATTGTCAAAGCTAATTTCCATGTTGTTAGTTTACTTCTGAGCCTGTAAAATAGCCCTTATCCTTGTGCTGGATCCTAGTTTGTTGAAACAGTTCCTCATTCTGTGTTGTGTGGTATATATTGTAGCCATCTTCCTCAGCAGAAATATACAAAAAATAAGTAGTGCAACCTCCCCCTGCCCCCTTATCAAGGTAATTCCAAGCATCTTGAATTATAAAGAGCCATTAGCAGGGCAGGACAGAAACACAGAAAGGTATTGTGACAGGAAGGAGATACAAATACCTTCAGCAATGTGTTCAGGATTGAAAGTGTTACAGCAATAGCAATGAATGAGAATCTCTTATTCTCTAAATATACGGATCAACTAAGGAGACTGAGTCTGCAACTTACCTCATCAGCTTGAATATTCTCCCAAAGTATGTGTAGATTACAACCTTGCACATTATGTAAATCAGACCTTGAGGGTAGCATACTTGAGATTTCCGTACATGGGACTAGATAGAAGATTGAAAAAGGAATGGAGAATTTTAGTAAGAGTGCAGGCTTTTATGGTTTCTTCTGTCACTGACACCTGAGTAGAATCAAAGGCAACTAGGGGAGTTGAGTCGCAATGCTTCATATATCATCTTTCTGTTAGATAACGCTACAGAATATTCAGTAGTTATGTTTAGGGAGGTTCTGATGGTTTTCTTTGGTTAGTCAGAGCATGGCATAGCATCATCATTGCTCAATTATATATAGTATATTACCATCAGAAATGCCTACAGAAGAAACTGAAACTGTTCTTATGCACAAATCCCATTGGCTGGAGCAGAGTAAAGCTATAATGCATTTAGACCAGCTACTTCTCTTGAAGCCCAAGTTACTAGATTTTTTTTTTACTAAATATACAGTTATTTATGTGCCTATAAGAGTTTGAAATAAGCATAATCAGTCTTCTTACTTTGAAATTTATTCCTTTTCAAACTCCTTCTTTCCCCCAGCATCACCTTTCCAAGCCTGATTTCAAAGGTATAACAATTTGAATGACTAAATAATATCAATATCTTTTTTCTGACTCTTTAACAAAAGGTGTGTTTTTAAAGGAGCTCTTGGAAAAAAGCATCAAATAGGCAAAGACAATCAGTAGTCATAGGTGTATATTGGTAGACACTCACATTAAATAAACTTACGCTGTATTTAATGACATTATTTGTTCCATGGTCATTTTTCCCTGAATTCATCCTTCTCTCCTCTGTCCATATCTAAAGTCTCCAGTAATTCCCACTACCTGAAGTCAATGTATGCTCTTATTAGAACATACTTAAGGGCTTGAAAAACAAACAGCCTGGTGCAGCCCTCTAATACCTTCATCAGAAAAACGCACGTCTGGTTCTGTATTTCTCATTTTGTCAGTGATGAGGAAGAACCACAGTTCACTTGGAAAAAAGTGACAGCTCGCCATAGCCCTGCCATCCGGGCAGATGCCTTACCAGTCAGCCATGCTACGAATCAGTCAGCAGATCTGACAACAGTTTAAATGGAAACACCTCCTTGGAAATAACTTCTTAATGGACATCGCTATCCAACCGTTACGTCACCCACTGTGCATGAAAATCAGACCGCACTGCTGATGTTCGTTTTCTGAGTTTATATATATTTTGATGCCAGACACCTAACCTCTCAGATTTAATTACAGCATCACAAAATATAAACACAAAAAATGTAGTATGTCACCACGAGACAATGCTTAAAGGATATGCATACTCTGTGATTTTTATGTGTACATCCGGATTTTAAAACCTGTGCTAATTAAAGGGGTGTGCTATAAAAAGTTATTTATATCTGCATTCTTTTGAATTCTCAAATAGAAAAGGGATGCTTACAAATCATAAAAGCATGATTTAATTTACTACTATTGTGTTACATAGCTGTATAAATCACCAGGAGGGGGATTTTTTTGTTTGTTTGAAAGACCACCCTGCCTGCTTAATAAAGGAAAGAATTTGAACAACAGAAGCCACATTACCACATCCTGTTTATGGCAGCTTACAGACACACGTGTGCACACATGCACAAATGTATAAGACAACCATTTAGTTTCTTTCTGTTTTTCCAAATATCGTTGTGAAGACTGTTGGCCTGGGTAGCATATTGTAAAGGCCTGGTGAAACAGTCTTTAAGACTTTACAGTAATCAGAGCATGCCTAAATTCTGCATATATTAACAGGACAAAGCACTTCTTAATGGCTCTGCTTTAGAAACAAGTGTGCTCGTCTCTCTTTTCGACCCTCTCAGTTCCATAACTACATACGGGGACAAATCTGCCTGCATCATTTGCATCGTGGCCTTTTTGACATCTGCTGTCAAGGAGACAGAATTTAACATACAGGGTTGACTTCCTTCCCTAGACTGAGCAAACCACTGCATCCAGACTAAGCAGAAACCGTGGCCACGCTGGGCATCCTGTCTGTAAGTGGAAGGTGCCCTCTACAGGTTGTTTTTAGAAAGTCCTTCCCTGGCTCCACGAGCTAATGAAGATCAGCAGAAATTAACAGATTGATTTTTTTTCTTTAATACAAAAATGGTATATAATCAATATATCTTAATCCCACTATGGGGTGATACAAGTTTTCCAAGTCCTTTAATTTGGTCTGCCTCTGTATGTCTACATTTCCAGAGAACTAACAAGCAATACACAGAATTTTGAAATAATTATTTTTCCCCCAGCATGTAAAATCAGAGGCCTGATACCTGCTGAATATAAAAATGCACTTGAAGTGAAAAAATACTGCAACTGATTAGCTACACTTTAAAGTTCAAGTTTCTTCAGGAAAATAATAATGCATTAGCACTGAAGAGCTTGTCCTGGCCAATATACTTGGCACTTGTGAGGCCCCACCTGGAATCCTGTGTTCAGTTTTGGGCCCCTTGTTATAAGAAGGACATTGAGGTGCTGGAGAGGGTGCAGACGAAGCGACGAAGCTGGTAAGGAGCTGAGGAGCTGGTGAGGAGCACAGGTCTGATGAGGAGCAGCTGAGGGAACTGGGGCTGTTCAGCCTGGAGAAAAGGAGGCTGAGGGGAGACCTGATCGCTGTCTACAACTACCTGAAAGGAGGTTGTAGCATGGAGGGTGTTGGTCTCTTTTCCCAAGTAACAAGTGATAGGACAAGAGGAAACGGCCTCAAGTTGCACCAGGGGAGGTTTAGATTGGATATCAGGAAAAAATTCTTCACAGAAAAGGTTGTCAGGCATTGGAACAGGCTGCCCAGGGAAGTGGTTGAGTCACCATCCCTGGAGGTGTGTAAAAGGCATTTAGATGAGGTTCTTAGGGACATGGTTTAGTGCCAGAGTTAGGTTATGTTAGATTAGGTTATGGTTGAACTCAATGATCCTGAGAGTCTCTTCCAACTGAAATGATTCTAAAGAATTCTAAGGAATAAAAGTTTAGTTGATTATAAACAGGGGTACCTATCATGCCCAAAAAATCAGACCTCCTCTTCTGTCATTTCTGAACAACTTGGCTGTACTAGAATTGGCCCGTCCAAATTTTTGCTGTTCTTGGAAGGGTGCTGCCCACATGTACCACTGTGCTTCACTCACAGCAGACTCACTGCTGCCAGGGTGGTTCAGAGTGTCTGCTGATACAGCAAATGCTTGGGACATGCATAGCTCCACTCACAAGTATGGTCCAATTGGCTTTACTAGGGCTGCTCACTTTAGAAAAGTACCTGTGTGTTACCATGGAGCCACATCTATGTCTGTGTCTATTAAATGTGCATTTCTGCTCTGAATTTCTAAGTTTTCTTTGGCAAAGTGTTTCAATATTATCTGGGAGGTTGAGATGCATCTTTTATTAAAGTTACTCTGCTGGAAATTTTTTATCTAAATCCCTTTGTGAAATTTTAGAAATCAGAAGAACTATATCAAGAAACTCATGCTTTCTAACACATGTGGCACCCTGCTGCATGTTCTGCTTTCTTAATTGCTCAAGTATTTTTTGCCACTTAATAGTATCAAAGCATTCCATTTTAGTGTCTTACATTAAGACAGCAGGAGTCTGTTGAAGAACTACAACTTGGTCTTGGAACTACAGTTCCCACTTCTGCCAGTGCCTTCATTCTTGTTCTAGAAAACCTGCCATTGACTTAAGCATTCTGGAGAGAGAAGAACATTTGGGGGAAAACAAGCAAACAAAAGCCAACAAAAACAAGCAAATGATAACAAAAAAATAGCAGGATTTAATTTTTAGATTTATTTTTCTTTAAACAGGTCAGAATAAAAATGACCAGGTTCAAACTAAGATGATATGCATTCCTGCAAACCACAGGGATTCTCCCACCCACCAGATTAGCCAAGAGTAGTAAGAGTGCAAAAGGACATGCTAAGGGACATTTCTGAAATATAGTTGGCAGCTTGTCTTGTGCCACAAAATTTGCTTGATCTTCTGTCCCTTTGAATCCCAGCTCATTGCTAGGCATGGTACACCATGCACCACCTCCCTCTCTCCTTCCTCAGCCTTCCAGTGTGCTGCTTGTACTGTGGTGAGCAGGGAGGGAAATAAGCATTGCTCTTCCCTGCTGAAGTGGAAAAGGAAGGAAGGTCTCTGCATCCATTTCATCTCTCGTGCAGAACCCGTTGCCATCTGCTCTCCATTAAGTGTTTCTCTGCTCTGAATCTAATAAGCACATCTGCAGGGAAGCCAGGCAGATATCTGCAGACATGCAGATATTTCCAGCAAGGCATGGTCATCATAAAATTGCTCCATGCAAATTACTAACCTTCTTTTGATGACCACATAAGAAGAGGTACAGGCTAACCGTAATCTTTGCTGTATATCATTATAGAAAATGTGATTATTTTATTACAGTGTACTGAAAAAGTTTGAAGCTAACTATTACAATTTCCTGGTTCTTCTGCAATGTTGACTATAAAAGTTAATTTTTTTACTAGAGTAATTTTCTCCTTTTACAAGGCTACTTCTCTCAGTTCACAGAAAAATAATTTGCTTGTCTTTCCACCTTTAATTTTTAGTTACATCTCTTGCACAGTGACCTACAGGACAGAGAGGATTCTATAAATCTGCAAAATTCTTAATAAGATCTTTAGGTCTGGATGACTTATTCACAATTTGCTGAATCGTACCTTTTTTTCTGGTGGGGAACTGCTCTCTGAACCACAAACTGTTGTCTGAACAATTCAAGAGGCAGTGATTTATAGGAGGCAAAATTTCATTTGGGGGCATTCTCTTCCCATTAGCCCTTTCCTCCTGTAAAAGGATCAGATTTCCTCATGAAGCGCCCAGCAGAGGGAGGGGGAACCGAAGAGCAGATGTGCCCACACTGGGGTTTTGTTCTTCCGTTGCCAGAGCACTTCACCAGCCCATCCTTGAGAACAGCCCACCCTGAAATTATTCTGGCCTGCTGGGGGTTGCATCAGGCTCACTGCTACTGGTTAACTCAAAGGCAGACTCAGCTGTGCAGTAAGAGAGCATCTGATGCTAAGACCTTTCTTCATAGCTTTGCAAGCCGTAAGTCTCAGAGAATTCATAACCTTAGTTCTGCTGTTTGCAGGCCTGACAGGGAAAAGAAGGATGACACGTGCAAGGGTGTTCACAAAGTAGGGGCAATGAGATGTGGACATATTTATCATTCTTTTTCCCTTTCAAATAAAAGGTGCATGCTGAAGACGTTGTACATATATATATATATATATATATATATAACGTTTAACAGAGGATAAGGGAGGAAAAGAAAGGGAAGAGTAAGTATGTAGACATATTTTCCAGGATCCTGCTAATGACCACAAGCACAGTTAGCCTTTTGGGAGACATTCTCCCTGGCGTTGCTGGAAGTTAGGTAGTAGGACTACTGTGCTTAGAGGGGCCTTCAGTAAAATATGTTGGGAATTCAAGGAGAGACCATCCAGGAAAATTGCCAGCCTTCTAGTTTTCTCCTTGAACAAAACCCCAAAGAATTAGCCACAGATATTTTGTTTATTACAACATGCCACAGATATTTTGTTTATTGCAACGTGCACAATTACTTTCATACATACAGATGCTTTCCCCACACTAGGTGTGGAATTTAAGTAAAGATACTTGATATGTGGGGTTATGTACAAATAAGTACATAACGCCAAGAACAAAAGCTAACACACTCTCCTTGCCTCTCGCAACTAGCAATAATAATAACCCATGCACTGTGTAAGTCCTCTAGATTAGGCAACACAGCTCTTTCCCCCTGCCCTTCCTTTGCTGGAAGATGGGAAAGAAACACTGCAGGATGGGAAGATCACATGCAGGAGCTGGTTCCATGTGGACAAACAATGTCGCTTCCCTGTGCCTTGGCAGTGCAGATGGGGCAGGCCAAAGAGATGCCAGCAGAGACGTGAGATGCCTGGAAAAGAGTTATGGGGACAGATGGTGCGGAAAAGGTGCTATCTTGCAGGACTAGAGTCCAGCAACTGTGTGTGACTTTTCAAGTGTGCTGATCCTCGTGCTTTTTGTTCTGCAGTTATGCTCCTTGTTTCCCCAGCTGAAGAATATGAGCACTGTGTACTGACATTATCTTCTGTTACTTCCAACAAGTTCTTCACCTTCTTATTTAACTTATGTCTTCTTTCCAAGCGAGAATATCCAGGTTTCGGTTGGATCTATTTTAAGGTGAATTAATCAATCAGCATAATAATACATTCCTGTTTTTAACTATTTATTATTTTTATTTTTACACCATTATAAAGTATATTTAACAACACCAGTAATAAGCATTTCTTCCTCTCCCACCATCCTTCTTATTTTCATTACAGGGAAACTTACCTCCCGATTATCGTATAAGTCTGATTGATATTGGTTTGGTGATAGAGTACCTGATGGGAGGAGCGTATCGCTGCAATTACACCCGAAAGCGGTTCAGAACACTGTACCACAATTTATTTGGGCCCAAGAGGGTAAGGAGCAAGTTATTTGCCTTCCGTATGACTGCATCCAGTGGCAGGGTGGCTTCTTAGATGGATCCAGGCTGTGGAGATCCACATGCACGTGCTGTTTCATCTGCAGGTTTATTTCCATTATGTACATATCAGCTATTTCACCACAACACACCATAAGCCAGCCACGGATACAAGCTGCTTTTTTTATTAATTTAATGAAAAAATTATTGGGTTCTGCTGCCCTGGTGACCAGTGCATAAAACAGTCTCCTCTGGCTTTAGAATCTGTAATTATGAGTATCTATAGCTTTTGAAATAAAAGTCTTTTGACCTTTACCAATAAAACCATAGGGCACCTGAGTTAGACTTGGAAAAACATGTGTTTTGATAGACACATTTCCTATCTCTCTTCTTGATTGTCAGGGTGTCAGGGAAAAGAAACTTCTAACTCAAAATTTGCTTTATTGGCTGGATGTGGCTCCAGCTGAGTCAGTGGGCTTATGGCAAAAACACCATTCAGTATTTTTTGGGTTTCGTGTTTGATAGATTACAATACTGTGAATCCAAAGTAAGTTTACTACCTTTCTAAAATACAAAAGATATTTGTTGTCATCCATAATGCCACTGACCCAATCCAGCACAAAGGAAAATCTGCTCAACTGTTCCCAGTAAGATTCATTGTTCTTTCTTTGCCTATTTTTAACTCACATTTTCATTTCATGTCTCAGTTCAGCTTTTAGCAATACACACCATTGAACATTTTTCTAAGCGGCTATAAAGAGCAACAGATCTTTGAAACAGTTACAGCCAAACACCTGAAATGGGTTTGTTTGTTCACTCTTCACTTTTGAGAGGAAAGGTAGTAATCGTAGCTGCTGGGAGAGACTCTGTTCCCTTAGTCACTCTGCCAAGAAAAGTGTTAGAGTAGCGATTTCACAGATACTGAACCAACATACAGAGCAGCTCCACAGCAGTCAATAAAAGTGTGCCGGGGAACAACCAAAATACTGATGTACTCCAGAGAAAACCATTCGTGCCTCAGCAGTAATTCCTATCTCTTTTCCACCAGAACAGCCCCAAACCAGCTGTAATTTGTAACAGAATCCAAATGTATGTATTCTGTTGTGTGTTTTAGTGAAATAAGGTCAAACTCAAGGTTAAATTAAATATATATGTAATTGTTTGATTGATATGTGCATATTATATTACATTACATTGCATTACCTATGTATTATCTATAGCATGTTTTATGTCTATTATATACTCTGTATTATATTTTCTGTATTACACAGGATGTTCCAAAAAGATGGACCAAACATGTTAAAATTACACAAAAGTTTACAAACAGTTTAATGAGTTATCAAGTTTTAGTAACCTTTTTATAAATGCTCTTTGTTCCCTCCACCTGCTGTATGGCCTGTAAGAGTTTCATTCATGGGCAGTTCATGGTTGCAGAGATATAGTGATTTTGAATTGGGTCCATATTTTTGAAACACCATGTATACTCTATATTATATGCTATACATCACACATTATACACTTACGTATGTATGTATGTATGTATACACATATAGTTGCAATTTTTCATCACCCTTCTGGGAGAAATAACATTTTTCTCACTTTTTTGTACAGCCGAAAGCCCTGAAACTATTGGGAATGGAGGTAGGCAATCTGTGAGAAATCTTATGTCTTTTACTTCTTTGACAAATACATGCTGTATCAAAATAATGTTTAAATTCACTGTAATAAAGGCACCAAAACTTGTTTTCAAGTTTTGTATGAGAAATGTGCCACACAAATCGTATTTTTCATCCACATAACTTGTTTATGCAAGGGTCAGATTAAGAAACATTTCTTAATAAAACTCCAGTGGACAGGCAAGAGAAAAGGCTCTGACCCCTCTGTGTATCATTTTTCTTTTAATGAAGATTAAACAAAATGTTTCAGTCTGTCAGGCCAAGCAGAATTCAGTTCAGATAACTATATAACTTTAAAATGTGTTCAGAGAAATGAGGCAGTTGCAGAGAATGATGCAGAAATATTTACATGGGCCAAATTTCCGTCAGTTTTGTTGATGCTTTTGGCTACCCTGATGCTTCAAGGAGGCAGTAGTGTCTTCTTGTTTGTTTATTTTATATGACAACTTTCATTTTGCTGTCTACAGACGCAGCACAGAATGGCTCAGCTCATCTGATAAAAACAGTAGGGTAAAACGGGAAGGAAACTAAAGGCGACAGAAAAAACAAAGAGCTGGAGAAAGAAGGGTTAGACTTGGGATATAAAGACAGAATGGGAGGAAGGAAAGGAGATTCCTACTCTTGTGAGAGGATAAAGGGAGAAAACACAAGAATAAGCAGGAAGGGAGTCTTCAGCAGTCCTGGAGCAAATTCTTAGTTCTATTTTAATGGCAACTTTTGCGAAATGGTTCTAGACATTGTGTGATTGTGCTCTCTGTTCTCAGGGAGAAAGAATAGTTCAGAGTGGTAGTCCAAAATTCTTTTTCCCTGTGGTTAGGTATGGGGTTACTGACTTCTTAATTATCATGCATGGACCAATACTTTTTCCATCATTTTCCTGTGTAAATATTTTGTCCGAAAAATCTGAAAGGGCTGGCCTGCAGGGAATGTGTTTGACATCTCAGGTACTGACTCCAATGCACTGTGTGAATTCACTCAGTTCTTTCACTAGTGAAACAAATTTCTCTACAATTCTCACAGGATGATGTCCCTTTGCGGCGAGGAAGGAAAACAACAAAGAAAAGAGAAGAAGAAGTTGATATTGATTTAGATGACCCCGAGATCAATCACTTCCCCTTCCCATTCCACGAGCTGATGGTGTGGGCTGTGCTGATGAAGCGTCAGAAGATGGCCCTTTTCTTTTGGCAGCATGGGGAAGAAGCTATGGCTAAAGCACTGGTGGCCTGTAAACTCTGCAAAGCCATGGCCCATGAAGCATCAGAAAATGACATGGTGGATGACATATCTCAAGAGCTGAACCACAATTCCAGGTGAATTTTTTTTCATGCACACATTCCTTGGTTTAAAAAGAAAAAAAAAAAAAAGAAAAAGAAAAAAAGGAGGCTGCTGAACCTGCCTGAAACTTGCTTATCTGTATCTTACTTTCATTGCTAACTTGTAGGGAAAATGAAGTTCCTTCAGAGAAACTCTAAATGACTTTCAAACAATCTGTCTCCCAGAGAAACAGAGCTGCTAGCAGTATAACTTCTGAAATGAGAAGGTGTCAAGAAGGCAATGAAATATTTGTATTGTCTACCTGTTCTCCCTGAGATCTCAAGAGTCAGGCTGCAACCTTTTCTCCATGCTTTTTCAAGACATTCTGTTCACCCGAAGTAGAACATTTGTTGGAATCCTTATGAACATAATATTCAGGCAGAAGTATTAACTAACAAGATACTAGGTTCCTTAGTAATATTTCCTGTTGTTAAAAGTCTGAGACATAGAATTTTCGAAAGGGTTTTGGACCCTCCTTTTTACAGAATACTTGGCCACAAAATCATGGGCAAACATCACAGAAGCAATCCTCTAAGCTATAGATAAACAGAGGATTTCAGCTAGAAAATGTCAGGGAGGTGGGCAGGCAGGTGGGAGCAGACAGCTGGTAGGTGTGGGTGCTCATCGCTTCTAACTCAGGGCACTTATTTATATGCCTACCATTAGCCACTCACATTTGAAAATGTGGGTTTCCGTGTATAAAGTCAACATCACGATTTGCATGACAGAACGCGGTGCCCCCATTGCAGGGGCTGTCAGTTGCAGAGGGGTGTTTTCTGCAGCAGGCTGCGTGAGATAATGGGAATGAACGAACGTCCCTCTGTTGCAGGGACTTCGGCCAGTTGGCGGTGGAGCTGCTGGACCAGTCGTACAAGCAGGATGAGCAACTGGCAATGAAACTGCTGACCTACGAGCTGAAGAACTGGAGCAACGCCACATGCTTGCAGCTCGCAGTGGCAGCCAAGCACAGGGACTTCATTGCTCACACTTGCAGCCAAATGCTGCTCACAGACATGTGGATGGGTCGTCTCCGGATGCGCAAAAATTCTGGCCTAAAGGTCAGCACTGTTTTAAAATAAAATCAACAGCTTCAGGAGTTCTAGTAGATGGTGAGATGGCTCAAAACAGATCAGTAATAACTGGCTCAATTGACCATATTTCAGGTGCTTATTCCTAGTGGCATTAACCAGGGTGTGTTCTTCCTGTGTTCAGTTTTTCAGCAAGGAGCTTATCACAAAGCCAAGTTCAAAGCACACTACTTAGTCTTTTCATCATCTTTCTCAAAGCCCTTTCCAGCATCAGTGAGAGTTACCAGAATAAGAACTGAGCCAGAGGGTTAGTATGTCGCCCTGCCCTGGATACTTGAGGAATTAGCCAAGGTTTTTTAAAATATATAAAGAAAAATTATCTGTAAGTGAATTAACTCCCAGAGAAAGGTGCTGATCCAACAACCTTCCCCAGAGCAGGCCAAAGCAAGCAGTACAAATTTTCTTGCAATCCCCTGCCAATCTTCCTGATGACTGACCTGAAGGGACCACTTTAGAGGATCTAGAGGATAATTCAATTTTCAAAGCTGTTTCAGCTTTATTTCCACAGTTAGTGAAACCGCTAACAGAGTAAGGTGAATTCTGGGAGGTGGGTTTTTATTCATGGGCTGCCAACTTTCACCTTCCCCAAAGTACTCACCAGTCAGTACGTAAACAGGAATTGCCTTTTCCTCCCAGCTGACTGAGAAATATGTTCAGTGAAGGGGTTCTCGCTCCTGCATTAATTATGTGTGTGAAAAGTGATAATTGCTCGGTTGTTTTGCAGTGTGAAAATACATTTGGTAAGTGCAGGAATGCTTATGAGTACATGCATCGTTATCATACTGGGTCTACTCCAGTGACAGTGGTGAATAAGTGGGTGATAGCATTCTCATCATCCTCCCACAGGAGCTGTGCACAAATATTGTTCTCACAGATAGAAAGCATTATCACATTTGAAGACATCTTTACTACCTATTTTTCTCACAGTCCCATTGCCCTTCAGAGGGACTGCTGCCTTCTTCACTGCTTGGCTTTGCAGATATTCAGCCTGGGTAGATGGGGATCAGTGCAGTAACTCATTTCCCACACTGTGCTTTCTTTGCAGCGTGCATCTCTTAAGCCATAAAACAGACCTTTCTTTCACAATGAATAACTGAAGGCAACAGATTGTTTCCTTTCAGCTTCTTGTAACATCAGGGCTTCACCAGGATCCTTCGCTCCGTTTCTAGTCTGTGTTTTATTTCACTGAAGCTCATTAGCAGGGCCTGCTTAAAGCTAGAGCAGGCTGCAAGCTACATGAGCAAGAGGCAGCATGGCAAAGAAATAAATTTTCAGGCATGACTCATGGATTATTTCCCATGAACAATTTTCTCCTGTTAAAACTGGGAAACGGCGAGAAGGTTGAATGTATTATATGCATAGCTTCTCTGGGAAGCGAGGTCTGCCTGTAAGCCCCTCTCCCTGGACACATCCTTTTGTGACAGGCTGGGTGCAGGAGCAGCCCAGGCAGCTGCTGCTCAGCTCCTCCGAGCCTGGGCACAGCGTTCACATACACTAACTGCTCCTAACTGTGGTACTTCAGGGAGGTTCAAACAGCACACATGCTGTCTGCTGATATGATGACCACAACCGGTCACCCTCCCTGACCTGCCAACAAGCTATCTGGTTTCACTGTCATTTAGAGAGAGATTTATGACAAAAGTAATTTCCCAAGAGATTACAGCAAAACCAGGAAAAGCTGTTGTGCTTGTGAATTTCGACAAGCCCCTTCTTTTTGTATTGTCATGATATCTCTTTGGTTATACTACTGATTTAACCCCAAGTATTGTTCATTGCAAGTATCTGCACGAGGTAATTTTAATGGTTTCTACACTGTCACATCATAAGAGAAGAAAGGCAGAAGAGAAGGAGCTGGCAGTAACGTGAGCATTACATGGCTGCCAGGTTACTGAAGCAAAATCTAAGGGGACCTCATAGCTAAACACATCAGCATTTGCTATTACTGGCTTTGCCTTGTCTCCTTAGATCCACACAGACTTATGCCTTGAGTACCTGTGTGCATTACACATGAACACAGAGAGCTTGAGACTTAGTAATCCTCTCTGTAGAAATTAGTACTGCTCATTTGCACTGGTATTATCTATTATGTAAAATGCAGAAATCTGCAGGTCCAAGGTCTGAACACCCCTGTGGTCCCACCTGCTGTTGACCTTATATAATATTTTGTAAATATATTCTGGTGTGTAACAAGATGCTTCTGATGAGCAAGCAGATAAAATATTCAAGAGGGCCAATTAGCCATAGCACTCACAGCAATGCTAATAGAATTTATGTGCTTTATTTCACTATAGAGCTCTGAAAACATTACCCCAGCTGACAAATACTCTATTTCCATAGAAACTTGCATGCGTGCCTATTTTTCTTTTCCTGAATGTCCTGACAGAGTTGTTCCATTTGATACTAAGTAACCATTGTGATTGTAATCTGTTTACTGTGATGATTATTGTTATCATTATTATTGCTTTAGGTAATTCTAGGAATTCTACTTCCTCCTTCAATCCTCAGCTTGGAGTTCAAGAACAAAGATGATATGCCTTACATGTCCCAGGCCAACGAGATCCATCTCCAAGAGAAGGAGCCAGAGGAACCAGAGAAGCCAGTGAAAGAAAAAGAGGAAGAGGACATGGAACTCACTGTAAGTGCTGAAAATAAGTTGCCGGCCTCGGGGCTGTCAATTTGCTGTTCCCACCTCTGTGGGCATTGCAGGCTGAATTTAGCAGATGATAGGATAGCATTCCTAACAGTCCCCTCTCCTTGATGGGATTCAAACCAGACATGTCGGCATAATTGTGTCTCGATGTTGCAGCAGTGCATGGTGATGCTGAAGCACCATGTTGTGATGTAATATCCTCATATTTTGATTCAATATGATGCCACATTGTCTGAAATAAATTCATGAGATTTCGGGACTGAAAGCACTCAGCCATGATATATGAGCGAGCCTCTCTGGCAGAAAAGAGGGTTGCTAAGTCTTCCTTTGGATGGAAATGCCCAAAGATTCGTAGAAGCTGGAGGTTTTTTCTCTTTTGGTTAATTTCATTAGAGGGCCAGTAAGTGTGCAAACAGGCAAGAAAAGTAATTAAAACATTTTTCAAAATTCTTTGTGAATTTGTGGTTATTGCCTCTCACACATACACACGAGTTTTTAATCCACTGAAGATATTCGCAAGCAGCTAGACAGCTCAGCCCTTACTAAGAGCTTCTGCCTCTCAGCAGAACTGTGTAACAATGAACTTGTCTTATTAGTAACATAGCCTTAGAGGAATAATTTACACCACAGAGAGAATCAAATACCTAAAGCCCTAAAAATTATCCAAGTAACCTATTTCAAATCTCTTGTTCTTGGGCTTTTTTGACACTTTTTAATTTGGGCAGTTATCACTTGAGCTATCAGACCTGCCTTAGCTTAGTTTGGTTTGCTTTGGTTTGGGTTTGATTGTGGCATCTTTGAAAGGCTTAAAACTCAACCCCAGTTGGTCAAGGTCAGGATAGAGGCATAGAAGTAATTTTCCTGGTTATTTTTTTTTTTTTTTTTAAATAAAGGGAAAAAAAAAAGAAAAACCCAGACTGTTTCCCACAGGCAAACAGCAGGAGCTGCCCACAGGACCCCGTCTGCAGGCAGGCAGAAGGACCTGCCTACAGGACCCAATATGCAGGCAAGCCGAAGGAGCAGCCCACAAGACCCACCTACAGGACCCGTTTGCAGGCAAGAACCTGGCCATTGGGAAGGACCAGAAGCCAGAATAGCAGCAATGGGCCGTTCTCTGCTCATTAGCTATTAGTTGCAGTTTACTGTCTCTGGCTTCTGATCCACTTATGAAGTGCCTATTCTAATCAAATAAGCACTTCACAAGCTGCCTTTTTCTTGGCAAAGGGGAGAAATTTGGGAAGGAAGTGATTTCCATCTCTCTGAAGTTATCCCAGATCCTGGTTTCTTGTCTACAATACTGTTTCCTTTTTACCTTTTGACTCCTACTACAAGATAGTCATGTGCTGAACTGGATTTGCTTTTCCAAATGAGTCTTAGATGTTCCCTCCCTTCTCCCTTCCATGTGCTGGCAGTCCTATTGCTCTTTCCTGTCATTAACTCTGCTCTTAACTCCCTCAAATACGATGCATCATTCTAGTGAAGTTTCAGACACTTACAGCATTTTCTATAAAATAAGAACTGCTTCTGTGGAGTCCAGCAAGTTTAGAAATTATATATTGGGTACACTACTACTGACTTAATATTTCTGCTTATAATCTGTCCTGTGCTTTAGGATTTCTAACACAGCTTCTTCAGTCAGGTGCCCTTCAGAGGTAAGGAGAGATGACTGGCTAGCAAAGAGGCCTTTACATATATTTCTATGGTTAGATGCCATAGCCAGTTATATTTAGTCACATTCAGACACCATGTCAGGGGGAGTGTTCCTACCTGACATGTTTTAAATATAAGAAAATATTTTATATTGAAGTTTTGCATTGTTCTGACCTCAGTCAAATGGTCTGGCATAAGTTAGGTCAAGTCTCTTCTCCACTGCTGTGAGGATGCCTGCAAGACTGTTTGGGAAGTGACTTAGGGAAGTTTCCCTTGAACCACACTTATATGAAGGATTCCTTATTCATAGTTCATTAAGATTAATAGTTTATTGTGATGTACTATCACAAATGTGATATCGCAAATCAGTTGCTGAACTTCAGCTCAATAGATCAGTCACTCACACTAACCATAGCTTGCAACTGTTGTATTCAAAATGACCTGCATATTTTTCTCCACATTTTTTCCTTTCAGGACAAACAAATACATTTTTTTAGTGATTGCTATGATTTTCTTTTATTCACTTACTTCATTGACACATGGTGTTTAAAATATTTTCAAAATCTTTCCATTTTATGAGTTTCTGAGCTTTGTTCAGCTTAAAGTTTAAACAAACAAAACTGATGAACTAAAAATCATTTTGGTCACCTCAAAAGTCCATTTGTGGCAAATAAGGTATCATCAATCAGTCTGCGTAATTCTATTTCTAATCTTTCCCAATGAATACTTTTCAAGTCTCTGTATTCCTATAATATTGCACCCATATGCATTTTTATAAAAGTACTGCTAAGATAAAGAGATCGCTTCTAGTCAAGGTCTGTTCATTGATTTCTAATGAAGTCATGTGTGCCCTGAACTGCTAAGCCCAGGTGACTGATAGGCCAAAACAGTAAGTTTCTTCCTCTGGACTGCGCTTGTGCAGAGTGGATGAGGTACAGGGCCACAGTGATTTTTGTGCTGTGTTACACCTCCTTTGCACAGAATAGTGTGATCACGCAGACTGCAGCAACAGTGAAGTAAGTGTCCACACGGGTGCATCTGCATGCATGTATTGGTTTTATGCTTCTCTCAAAGGATCTGGTGGGTAGCTGAACACTGGCATATACTATAAAGTTGTAGTATTTATTCACTGTAAACTACTTGTTACCGACACCTGCTTTTAAATTTATAACAGATATATGATAGCACTTGACACACATTTCTTTAACACCTACATGCCTGGCAACAGACTTTCCTTATAGCAGCTACTCACAAAAACATGCTCAAATACTGCTCTCATCACCACTCTCCCAGCACCAAGGAATTTACCTCAATTTATGTGTGGAGCTGCCAGTCATTAATCTTGAATGTTAGACACAGAGGAGTAGAAGGGCATTAAAGTCTAAAGGCTAGGGACACTTTGTATTTGTACAATGTCCTGACCAGAGTCTTAATTAGTTCCTTATTTTTAGGCCAGTTAGAAACCGCAGCAGTCTACCCTCCTTCCAAAATAACACTGATTCTAGAAGCCATAACTAGGAACTTATCCTTATTCAGTGCCTTATTGTTTAGGTGTTAGAGTTCCCCAGTAAATGGTCTTATTTTAGAATGCAGAATAGCTCATCTAAGTCCTTTAAAAGATGTTTCATTTGTTGTTTTGCTCATTTCATTCTAATTTTCCACATAAAATAGGAAGTGTGGACTTCCATGGTCATCACTAAGAGTCTGAGTTAGGACTTTTCAGCAGCAGCAAAGCTGGTAGTGTTGTCCTCTGGACTCACACTGTGTTGTCTGTCTCCATGGCAAGAACTAACCAAATATTATCTCACTAAAAATACAGTTCTTAAGGAAGATAGGAAAGGTTGAAGACCAGTGTTCTTGTGCTCCTGGACCACCTCACCCACCCTTTTTGGGGATGGTGTTCGCAGCATCTCACATGTCAGCAGTGAGGCACTCCTTCAGCCTATCTAGAAAACAGCGGTGGGAGACAGTGCCAGCCAGGCAGAAGTGCTGGCCTACTCCCTGTGTCTCTCTGAGGGTTTTGGAAATCACCCACACCACCACCACACAACTGCCCTGGCACCCTCTGTGTCCTTCGCCATGCTCAGCAGCCAGGGTGATGGAACTCCTGGTGATTTAGCCCTGTTCCTCTGTATTCACCTTAAAAAAACCACTGAACACATGAAAAATCTAATTTTATATACCTGTAACTCAAAGACATTGAACCTTTTTTCCCACCAGTGTTTCAAGGCAGAGAATGGTCCGTCTAGAACAACTACCATGGAGGCAGCGTTTCCATATGTAGTGTAGGATACAGTGGCATGTGCAGACAGAGGTATGGTATATCCAACCAGCTAGGCACCATTTTCACACCTGTTCTGTGTGAATACAGGGTAATTCTATAGGTAGCATGTAGATTTCACTAAGGATAAAATTTGAAGAGCCTGTGATAATTCTAGCAGGACTGAAATTCCTGTTATTTAAAGTATACTATCTTTATAAATATTTATATTTATAGGATCATTAATGCAAAAATGCACAACCCAAAACTGTCCTGGTTCCCTATCAGTGAACCATCCTCAGTTGCATAAAACAAAATCTGTGCCCCTCCTGCCCAAAAAAATAAAAACCAACACCACCATCACCAAAACCAAACCAAACCAAAACAAAACAAAACAAAACAAAAACACACCAAAACAAAAAAAATCCTGATTTTTAAAATCTCCATGTAAAACTATGCACACATCAATCCCCTCAGGCTAAAATGATGCAGTTGTACCATGCTTTACAATGTAGCTGAGCTGCTGTCAGGCTTACCTTGCATGACTCATGGTGAATCACGGACTAAATTGTGTATTAGGGAAAGAGATGCCACCCACACAGAGCAGTGTCTTGAGTTACTCCCACCCTAGTGCTTCCCCCTCCAAGTGATAACACATTTGTTCACATTCAGCATTGCAGCTGTTCTGTTAACACAGTCACTTAGGTTATTTCTGTATGTTTCTAATGGGGAGGCTTTTCAATTTGTTAATACTGTGATATAATTAACAGTCAGGGACATCAGATCAGATCTAATCCCCAGCCATTTCAGAGCAATTCCCCATCTGTAGCATGGGGGAGGGTAGAGGGTAGTATCATATGATACAATTAATTCAAAAATAATAATAACAAGATAAAATTACAGTATCATTATGAACAAAAAAGCAATAGCAAACAGGAAATCAGCATCCATGAGCTAAAGTGTAAGTCTGGGTACTGAAAGAACTTCATCCTAAAAACATCCACAACTTGCTGATTCCAGTGAGAGCTAAGTGTGTCTCAAAATTAGTAAATTTATAAAATTGTGACAGATTTAAACCCTGTAAAATAATCCCTTTCACCAATGCACGGCACTACTCATTTGTTAAAGCTGTCAGCATTCATTTTCACTCTGCTGCAAAATTTTCGAGCACCAGAGGCCAGTAGAGACAAGGCTGTGGGAAAAGCTACAGAAAACTCTGTATCACCAGGTGCCATATTTCCCCAAAAGGGCATCAGCAAACAGAGAGAAGCAAATGAGTACCTTCTTGGGCTATAATTTTCCCAAAGCACTTCAGATCATATTTCACTTCTTTTTTCCCAAATAAACAATCCCTGATGTGGATCAAGGAATCACTTTTGTTTTGTAGACTTCAGATAATGATACCTGGGGTTCTGTGAAGGCTGTATAATCTCTGCTACTATAAATATATTCAGTAAGCCTCGTGTTCTTGCAGACTATGTGCTTATCTAGTAAGAACCCTTTTCCTCTGCTTAACAGCCACTTCATTTTTTTCCTTTTTTATGAAACTCTTGATGGACTTTTAAGGGGTTTTATGTGCTCTGTGAGAATCAACAGGAGGTATATTTAATTTTTTAATATACATTGTTTTATCTACATTTATGACAATGAACTTAGAAATCTGCAGGCATAAAAAGGTAAAGGAAATAGGTCCCTTCATCAAAGCTGGCTGCAGTTTTAAGAGTATCTCAGCAGGCTAGTTTCAGTGCAGTGAACTTGTGTCCTGAATCTTTGTTCTGTTTTGTTAAAAATGTGCAGGGCAACATCTGTGCATAGTCAAAGTCAAGAATGTAAGGCACTGTGTGGAAAGTAATAACACCGGAGGAAAAAACTACCTGCATAAATGAAATGAAAGAGGAGCATTAGGCAGGAATGATCTAGAATGATACACAGTCATAATAATGTTACAAATATCTACACTAACTGAAACAACAACAAAAAAATTGTCATCGGTTTATCATTACAAATTACTATTTTACAGGACCAAAGACTTACATGAATCGCTGCACATGAGGCCTAGAAAAGGGAAGAAAAGGGAAGATTGTGATTCATACTTTTAAATATGTGAGAAGTGTATCTTCTGTTCCTGCAGGGCCCTAAAACCAGATCAAATAGCTCACCTGAAGCTGATTCACTAAGTATGTGCTGAACATCCGGTTGAATTAGGGAGCACAAAGATAGATAGAGGAAGGACCTCTTTATTGAAAGACAATATGTCTGGCATCTAATTGTTCTCTTTAGAGGCTTAGTTTTCCATGTTTTTTAAGTTGCGGATGCGAACAATGATAACATTTTTCAGGGATGGTGAAAGTTTGCTTCAGTTAACATAAAAGTATGAAAGTAAGAAGCATTTAAATAAAATAATCATCTTGCAATCCCTGCATACTTAGGTAGGACAGTGGCATCTCAATTCTTGCAATTGCTTTAATGTACAGGAGTGCTACAATCTATAGGTGCTGCCACAAGCCAAATAGTAGGAACTTGTTCAAGGCACAGTGACCTGAAATCCACTCTTAGTCTACCATTCACAAAAGAATTGTTTCAGAAAGAACATTTAATAGATCATGCTGTACACTAAATACAAAGGAATACTTTATTCTAAGCATTAACTTCAGTGAGTATATAGTTTAGTCACTCCTTCCACCTCTCTGCAACTGACCATGAAGTTAAGAGTAAACAAAATATTACCATATTTTGCCTGTTAGGTTTGCACTTACAGCTGAGGACTTCTTAAGTTTGTGTTTCTGGAGCTCAGCGTAGCTCTTCAGTGAGTCTGAATTGCAATGGTAAAAGTGGGATCAAGCCTAACGGAGGCAGTGCATGAGCAGTCTGGAATTTCATCATGGAAGAAACTACAATCATGTAGAAGGATCTTTCAATCCAAGGCCTTAATGCTGCAGTGAACTCCTCTACATCCTTGTGAAATTCACTGTGGGACAGATCCAGAGATCAACATAAAAAGAGTCACTGGCTTCATTGCTTCCAGTCCAGCAACTGCTAACTTATCTTTCCCCTGTTACTCTCTCTCAGTCTCAGCCTGATGAACTTCTCTATATTTAAAACCAAAACTTACCTGTTTTCTGTGTGCGTCTGTTTATTGTATAGAAGTACACCACAAAAAGCGGTTGTCAGGTAAAAATTTTGCTGTCCACACAGCAAAAAGGAGACATGTTCTCCACATCTTTTTTATTGTTCACCAGTCAAGGATTTCACACTGGTGCTGACAGTTGCTGCCAAAGCATTGCTTTTTTGGTTTACGAAGTAGTAAGCAGCAACTGCCATGCAAAAAAAGATAATCTGAGAACAAAGCATTTTACAGCTAGCTATGGTCACCTGGTTTTGCCTAAAGATGAGGAAATCAGAGAAGTTTTGAATAGCTTCCTTTTGAAATTTCAAAAAATACCTTAATTTGTCTTTCACAAGGAAAGAAACACAAGAATGTTCTTTCTTGTAGGCAATGCTTGGACGAGGGAATGGAGAATCCTCAAGAAAGAAAGAGGAAGAGGAAGTTCAGAGCAGTCACAGACTGATCCCTGTTGGAAGAAAGATTTATGAGTTCTACAATGCTCCCATTGTTAAATTTTGGTTTTACACAGTAAGAAATCTTTCCTGTTATATTACTACTGTATAGACAAATACCGAAATTGGATTAAGGTCATCTTGGGTATTTCATTGGAAGTTTGCATCTGCATGCATTGGAGGGCTCACCCATAAATAGTTTAATAAAAATCTTTTGTGGAGGTCAGCTAGCGCTTGCAAACTTGCCTAAGAATTTTAAAGACTATCATTTCATTCAGGAAGTTAATGGTTAAAATTTGATGGACTGTGTATGTTTTCCTTCAAAGTAGAAGATTGCTGCCATCAGTGTTCCCAGGAAATTCCCTGTAGGAGAATTCCCAATCAGAGAGTTCCCAATAGTAAGCCAAATGGGAGGCTGTGCTGGATGGGGATATTGAATCGTGTAATAATTTATGAAAAAAAAAAAGCAGATAGAGCACATCTTTTCTTGGAACATTTTTTCTTTGTTCTGTTTTGACTAGTCTGCAGAGTATCTCTCAGAGAAAGTGTTTGTGTAAGTATCCACAAGATAACGGAGTAGCAGCTAATGTACAATTTTCAGGGACAAATTATGTCAAATCATTATAATCTCCCTGTGTTATAAAGAAACAGACCTTGCGGGTGGAGCAGAAGAAAAAATATGTCATGTATTTTGACTAGAGTAAGTATCAAAGACTTCACAGGGTATTCTCACAGATAAATTAATAACTGCTATATTAAAGTTACTATGTGGATACAAAGCTTTTTGGCAATTAGTCCTCAGGAGCAGATATTAATTATTCATTATCAAGCTGGAAGCAGGGTTCGGAAAGGAGTCCTTTAGAGTATCACCTACATCAGGTGCTGATACTTTCATTCAAAACTTGGATAATGGAGTAGAGATTAACTATTAAATTTGCAAGTTGCCCTAGAATGTAGAAGGATGAGATCAAAAAGTAAAATGAACACGGAAAGTAATCATTTCAGTCGCCTTGTCTGGAATATTCTATTCCAGTTCAGCTTCTGCATCATATGACAAATATGGACTGGTTTGAAGGACACAAAATAACTTAAGGGGAAAGACTTAAGGAAGCGAGGTCATTTTCTCTGGGAAAAAAATAATTAAAAAAAAAAAGTCTGCAGAAGGAATGTAGTAGTCTTCAAATATTTGTAAATAGCTGCAGAGAGGAACAAAACAGAATGATCTCCAAATCCTTGCTGAATAGGACAAGAAATAATGGTTTAAATTGCAGCAAGGCAGTTCTAGGTAAGATGTTAGGAAACAGTTTTTAACTGCTCTGAGAGCTACTGTCATAAACTCTGTAAGGAGATGGTACATTTTCCATTATTAGTGATTTCTAAGTCTATCTTATCAAAACATATGTCCACTATGGTACACTGTAATTAGTCCTGCCTCAGCACGGTGGAATTGGCCAGATTATTTCAAGTGGTCCTTTCCAGGAATACTTGAAATCCATTTTCCATCATTCTGCAGAATGCACAGCAAACCACAAAGAATGTATCCTTCTGTAGATGACTTCTTACAAGAAAAATTGCCTTGCTCAGATCCAGGCGATAACGTCTAGAGACAGCAGGAACAACTCACATCAACAGAGACTAAACTGTGGTGAACAGCTTAGGCTGCAAATAACTCCAGCTTTGCAACTGGGAGTAACTAGTTGCTGAACTGTGTGGCCTTTGAACATTAATCAGGCCAATGAATCTGGAAACTGCTCAGCAGCAGCCTAATCTCATTATCAATTGCAATATGTATTTTGCATACCCAAAAAAGTCTTTACACTGTAAACAGAAAGAAGCATCCAGGCTCTTCCTGTTAGTTCAATTCTGAAATGGGAGAAAAAGATCAATATTGCATTTCCATTTAGACCTGTTCTTACAGTTTTATGTCCTGAGGCAGGTCTCAATCAAGGTCACTTACTAAAGCTGGCTCTTGATTACACTGAACTTGAAGAGCGAATTAAGGTGGATTCTGGCTGAAGTGCTTGACCAGTTGGGTATACTGAGAAACTCCTGGAGTCTAAAAGCAACACAACTCTCAGATGAGGGTTAAAATTGCAGTCTGTCACACTGTTTACAAGCGCAAAGGCAGAAGTATTAATCATAGATTTCAAAATAAATCCTCCAAATTTTACATTCTACAGTCCAAGATGCAAGAAAAGTGACTATACTTATGGCTTTGTATGCCCTTTAAAATCATCTGATTATTCTATATCTACCTACCAGCTATCACTCTATAGCTGTATCCACCTTCATTCTTAAAATACGCAAGAGTGGGTTAAATGTGGGGATGTTTGAGGAAGTAACATTGTGGCTCAGCAGATGAGCCAAAATAAACAGCTTTTTATCAGCCAAAAAATAGTTTCAGCATTTCTCTCTGAACATGCAATAGTTTCAAAAGTCAACTGTTCTGTTCTGTGGCTGTAGAAGTGAGGCTGACAGGCCTGTAGTTGCCAGGGTCAGACCTGTTGGCCTTCTTGTAGATTGGGACAACGTTTGCCAGCTTCCAGCCTTCCAGGACTCCTCCAGATTCCTAAGAGCAATGAAAAATCACAGAGAGAGGTCTTGCTGTGATGTCAGCCAGCTCTTTAAGCACCCTTGGGTGAATCCCATCAGACCCCATCGACCTGTAAGGATCTAGCTGGAGTAGCAAATCCCATACAAGTTCCAGATTGACTGGGAGTTTATCGTTCTCACACTCATGGTTTTCCAGCCCAGGGCTATGGAGGCCCCTGAGTCCATCATTGGTGTTGAAGGCTGAGGCAAAGAAAGCATTAAACATCTCAGCTTTGTCTATGTCCCTGTTAAGAACTTGACCATGCTCATCAAGTAATGGGCCAATGTTATTTCTAGTGTGCCTTTTGCCATTAATATATTTTCAAAAGCCTTTTTCATTGTCCTTCACAGTACTGGCCAGCTTCAATTCTAATTGAGCTTTATCAGCACAAATTTCCTCCCTACAGTGGTGAGCAGCATCCCCATAGTCCTTCCATGAAACCTGACCTTGCTTCCACTGACCATATAATTTCTTTTTTCGCTGTATTTCAAGAAGATCCCTGCTCAACCAAGCTGGCTTTTTGCCTCGCCTGCTAGATTTTCAGCATTTTGGAATTGCTTGATCCTGTGCTCTTAGTAGGTGGTACTTAAAAAGTGACCAGCACTGAGGGACCCAAACACCTTCAAAAGCTTCTTCCCAGGGAATCTTCCTAAGTAGTTCTCTGAGCAGCCTGAAGTCTGCTCTCCTCATATCCAGAGTTCAGGTCTTGCTGGCAGTTTTCCTCCCATCAGCGAAGATTTTAAACCTGACTGCTTCATGTTTGCTGTGGCCAAGGGACCCACCAGTCGCCACATCTCCCACAAGACCCTCTGTTAGTGAGAATCAAATCTAGGAAGGCACTTTTCCTGATCAGTTCCCTTAGTACCTGCACCAAGAAGTTATCATCCATATTTGGGTTGAAAAAAAAAAAACACCAAAACACCACACACACAACAAAACAAACAAACAACAACAACAACAACAACAAATAAAGGAAAAACCACACACATGAAAAAGAAGCAAAAGCCCCTAATTACACTGAGGGTCTTGTGGTTTCTGCGACCTGTGTGAACCATAGTACCCTTATTCTTTTGTCATACAAACTGCAAATGCTCACCAAAGGCTGCTGAATCAGACCAAATTTAAAAGATTTGCTGATAATTAATAATCAATAAGATCTAAGAGGCGAGGTATCAGGTGACAGTATCACCTCGCTTTTTGCACTGTAGTAGAAGGTGTTATTTCAGCTAGGGAGGTGTGTGTCCAGCTCTGCCGGCCCAGACAGAGTTTCTGCTGACTCAGCTCACACTCTAGACACTGACCTAAGTCAATATTGCTCTCAGTTTCCTTTAGGAGTGTTAAGGGAAGACCAGTCTCTAGACCTGGCAATCAATCATCACGCACAAACTGAAAGAAATGAGATAATTTCCTCCTCTGCTATATGTAGACAAGAAGCAGTGGTTCAGCTGGCTGTCATCTCTTTACTGATAGTTATGGCCAATGTAAAGAATTCTCTCAAGTGCCCTTCAAACAAGCAACTGGAAGAAAAGTCAGAACCCTGTGGCTTTTACACAGAGCAGAAGTGACGTTTTCTAACAAATACAACAGGACTACAAATCCTGTTCTGTGACGTGCTGAACACTGAAATAATCGTACCCAAAAGTCTCAACCCCCTCTGTGGTTGTTCCATCTTAAGTTTGACACCAAATACACGATAGTTGTGAGGAACATGCAGCTAAGAGAGAGAAAATGTGTTGAAATACAGATGCTTGGTATAAGCTTTCTGTCACAATGATGAAAATGTTAATGCACAGAACTGAATCATCTTTTCTCTGGTTTAAATTTGGCTTACGATGCATTTTCTTGTGGGGCTGCTGTTTCAAAGCTAAAGAAGACAGGCAGTTGGATTCTGGCCACCACAGACTCCAGCCACAGCCGTTCACCCTTGCTACAGCCCATTCTCCAGTGTGACACTTGGGTTTCTCCAAGTTTTATGAACTTGATGGTGCAGTTTACCTGTCTTTTTTTGAGTCACCATTTCATTATACTGAGCATGTAGAAAGAAAGGAAAAAGAAACTAAAAACATAACCCACTCTTTCCACTGTATCAAAAATTAGGCCAGAAGGTAGATATATTAGAGAATGAAAGGGAAAACAGTAATACATAAAAACTCGCAAAAAATATAAGGCAAATTAATGTCTGGCTGTGCCTGGCTACTTGCTGCAGCAATGTGAGTAGGAGGAGCAGTGTTTTGGGAAGGAATCACGGTGAGGGTTAGGTGAGCACTACGCTGGGTAAGAAGACCTCTAGCAACACCTACGACCTTTTGGGCTCCAGGCAAGGATTGTCCAAAAAGGATTTGGAATGTCAGAGTCAGCCTAGGCTAGGTGAACAGGGAGAAAAAACACAGGGGATGGGTGTTAGAAGCAGTTGAGGAAGAACTCTCTATATAGGTAACTTAGTTTGGTAGTTGGTATAGTGGTATCAGGGTTCCCATCACTGTGGTATGATCCAGGGGGACTGCATTAACACAGTTTTGTTGGAGAGGCAAATGTAGCTGGGTGAGAGGGTGTTCGTGTATGTATTTTGTAGATTCCACACTGTATGTGAGCTTTTTCGTATAACCCAGAATACTGTCTGATTTAACGCCAGTTACAGTCAAATTAGAAATATCAAATAATTCCTAAGAAACTGGCTCCATCATATAAATATAGTGACTATTGACACTAATTTTGTTTCTTTACAGCTGGCATATATAGGTTACTTGATGCTATTCAATTATATAGTGTTAGTGAAGATGGATCGCTGGCCATCTACACAGGAATGGATTGTCATCTCGTACATTTTCACTCTGGGAATAGAGAAGATGAGAGAGGTAAAATCATCCTAACCAAGAAAGACAGAATAAAAAAAGGCAAAAGTGTGGTTTTTTTCATTTTAATATCTGTTTTTATTCTTTTTCTCAGGATTATTTTTCATGAACAGGTTTACCATAGAATTGCTCTTTTGTTTTTTGGAGAAAAGCAGATGGATTGCTAAAAGCACAGCACTAAAAAATCTATCTTCCTCTATTTTAGAATCAAGAATCTCTCTCCAACAGAATTTCTCTATTCAGATTTCAGTGTGATGCACGTTTAATAGCATTCACAGGTATAGGACAGTATTCTGAAATCTTAAAGCTCAGCTATATTTCTTGAAATGTAGCCCAGCAACTGAAGAATGTTTCAGGGAGAGGGAAAGGA
This sequence comes from Caloenas nicobarica, assembly GCF_036013445.1. NCBI lineage: Eukaryota > Metazoa > Chordata > Aves > Columbiformes > Columbidae > Caloenas > Caloenas nicobarica. The sequence continues at coordinate 58,087,991 of NC_088284.1, read as the reverse complement.
GATATGCTGTAACAAAATGGATATGGAGACATGGTGATAGAATGACAACCAAAAAGCCCATGTTCGAATCCCCACCCCAACTCAAATGAGTTCATTTAAAATTTACAGCTGTTCTGTCTGTCCAAATATCTTGAGCAAAGGCTTTAAACAAAACCAGACATAACTGGGGGGAAATTTAGATCCACGTTGCAGCACATTTCTAATAGTATTTCCCCCTTTTGATCTTGAAATTTCTTGCTAATTATGTCAAGCAATAGCATGCATCTCCTTGAAGATGCTAAAGCAGACACGTAGATCAGAAACAGAGCATTTAAGGTGGTGATCAGTCTACACACACAGTGAGGGTGACGTGCCACCCCCTACCCTTCATGGTCTCTCCCACTTGCAGCTACTGCTCTGTCCTTTGCACTTGGCCAAATGTGCATTTATTCCACAATGACACCAGAGGCCAAATTCAGCCCTGATGTGAGTGAGTGCGAGTCCTGTTGACCTCAGCTGAAACAGCACATTTGTACCCCTGGGCTGAATTTGTTACCATCTACATTTGTGTTTTGTACAGCTTTTGAGGACTAGACAAAAAAATGGTCTTGCAGCATCCACTTAGACGTCAAAGACATTTCAAACACTGTACAGTAAACTCTACATTACAAATAAAAAGAGCAGAGGGAATTACACTACTTCTGTGGCCTATAATGAGTGTACTTCACTAACCAAAAGAAAAACAGTGGCAGTAGCCACATGAGGACCCTGCAACACTGATGGAGACAAAGCACCGCTGGCTCAGTAGGTGGGAGGCTGCTGGCAGGAATTGTGTGTGCCATGTTTGTCTGATCATTCACCCCAAATCGTCCTTTCCACAAAAGTTTATCAAGAACATTTGTCAGAATGGATTTCTAAGCAGATGCTGAGATTGTTCACAGAAGATCAGCTTAAAATTCATTCTGAAAATGAATTATAAGAAAATTGTAAGAATGTTGTTCATCTTTTTAAGGAACTGTGTGAGTCTGCTCAAATGTTCTCAGGCTAAATATAGAAAATTGAAACAAACAGCTTGTTAAATCACTAAAAGCTAGGACATTTTCACAGAAATCACTTGAGGAATAGTTTCAACAGTAATTTGGGAAAAAAATCAGGTCTCCAAAATGATCTTGCAAATAGAATGACAATAAATTCGTAAGGTAAGATTAATTATTTTTCTGAATTATATTCTCAGCTGTCGAACTTAATTTCCAAAAACAGGTCCACGTAGTAGCTAGTATCTCTCTGGATTAAATGCTAAACCCAGATCTTTATGGTTATTAATTATTTATTGAGAGGTTGACACACATTTTAGAATACTTTTCTTTACATTTACAGCTTCTTTAAATGAGAATTTTCTAAATAAATATATTTCTGTATTTCTCCCTCCATTCCAAGAATCCTAGTAGGGTCAATAAATTTGAAAACCAGAAAGGTATACATATATCTCTTCTGATTTTGTGGGGACTTTAGAGCATGTGAGGTTTTAATCCTTCTTCTTTTAAGTATCTTGCACATAGATATGGGCTGATAGTGGTTGAAAGGGAAGATTTCTCAAAAAAAAAAAATCATAGAGTACATGAGACATATATATGTGACAGGAGTCTATCAGCTTTGCTTTTGGCCTGTGTGGCATGTATCTGTTTACTATAGATTTCTTCAAGCTTAAATTAAGACAACTCAGCTCCTTTCCTCTCCATGTCCTCTGTCCTACAGATATTGATGTCAGAGCCTGGGAAACTGTTACAGAAAGTGAAAGTTTGGCTCCAGGAGTACTGGAATGTTACTGATCTCATAGCCATCCTCCTGTTCTCTGTTGGGATGGTGCTCCGTCTGCAAGACCTACCACTTCGGAGCGATGGCCGGGTGATATACTGTGTTAACATAATTTACTGGTATATACGGTTATTAGACATCTTCGGAGTAAACAAGTATTTGGGACCATATGTTATGATGATTGGGAAAATGGTAAGAGAATTTAGTGTACTCCTTCAGTGTTTTGCCAGCATGTTCTTGACTTGATATCTTTGGCTAATGACATCACTGAAGATTTATCTGTATTTGTTTTTACACATTAGTATTTTCATGTAAGCTAGAAATCAGTGCCTTATTGAATCAAAACCCTAGAACTGAGGATTAGACTCTCCCTGTTCTGTTAGATGATGTATTGCTTGTCTTTTTCTGAGATCTCTCTTCAAGAGCAAAGCCATCCATCCTACAGCTCTGTGCCTCATTTGCAGAAAATACAAAGGATGCTAATTCTCAACTAGTTCTGAAGGAGGCTGGTTTAAGTACAGAGGTGGAAACAGTCAACACTTCTTGCTGGAGGTTACTGTAAAAGGACAGCAGGATAAGAGAAAGGACCAAAAACCAAAGGGAAAATACTGTTTCTCTCCTGCCCCACGTGGACTGTGTCCTTCCGCCAGAGGATCTGGTGGTCACTAGGTCTTATACAATACACAGTATATAAAATTCCTAAAAAACAACTACCCTCCTACTCTCTTGTATTTTTCACAGGTGTCACGCACAGAAAGTTTCAGAGCTGTGGTGCTAGCAAAGGCAGTCTGAAAACCAGTTCAGTAATAAACAAATTGGCCATGAATTACATGCTTCTATTATAGTAGCCAGTGTTATGGATGACTGATAGGAGCCCAGCTTCACCAATAGTATAAACAGTGGTTTAGTTTTCTCCTGGGGTCAACACAGAAAGGAAGTGGTTGAAATCAGCAAAATAATACAATTTCCATTCCTTTGTCATCCTCACATGTGTACAACATATCAAGCCTCACTCTACTTTCTGTGGAAAACAAATACAGGAAAATCACTGCCCTCTGTAGGCTCAGCACCCACTCAGAAGGTGTAGAATTTAGCTACCAGAGTACTCTGAATGTGCGGGCAACTGTTAAAGGACGGAAGCTCTTTTATTTTGTCCCTTCCTGTTATTTGATTTTCATACCTCAGCCAACTTTCCACGCACTCAGCAACTCTGACACATCCACTTTGCCCACACATTCAATGCCCAACTGGTTTGAGTTACACAATTTTGCCTGTCACATCTATTTTCTGGCCAACTTATTCCCCTATGCAGTGGCCAGCCCATTTATATCATGCACAGACTTCCCTGGGAGTTGCACCTGCTTGCTCCAGGCTGCAATGGGCTCCCTTGTGTATTTTTGTTTAAATCACATGTCCATTTATGTCCTTGGGTTTTGTCTTTTCCACTCCATGGCCTTGCAAGTACCATTGAGTACTATGGAGAACATCAAACTGGTTATACATATTTTTACAGAGTAAGCACATCACAGCTACTGAGTTCCTCCACAGATCAAATTTAATGCCTGAGCTTTTATCTTGAGCTTCTATTGCAAGTTTTAGACTTAGAAGGAAAAAGATTACTCTTTCCATCTTTCCAATGGTAAGGAATTTTCCCTTCACCTACCTCTACATTCTATCCAGCAAAACAGCTGTAATAGGTTTTACCTCTGAGCACTGTGAACAAATATGCAAGTGAAATTAAGCAAGGGTTTGAGCATTTCAAGAGCAATGGGCTAACGCAAAGGTGAAGATAGGAGGAGGAAGCTGAATGGCCACGTTTATTATTATTTACTAATTTCAGTAACAGGATATGCTTATTGTAATGTGCTTTTCTGATCTCTGCACAGTGATAGATTTACTCCCCTCTTATTTGAGAATGAAAAGAAATCACTGTGCATGTCAAGAGAGTCAGAGGTAAATCAGTTCCCTCCTGTGTGGGAATGTCTACATTTTATTAGCTTGTCTGCAAATAAAAAAGGGGAAATTGAGATGGCTTTTTTATAAAACTGCACCAACAGTTCCTTGTTTTGTCACTTTTTTAAAACAGGTGACTAATGAGTTCTTCGGAACGGCTGAAATAGCCATTGCCTTGTTGAAACAACAATTGTAGTTTGACCCTACAGGCCAAAGGGCTTGATACAATGCCCATTAGAGTCAGTGGAAACTCGCCAGTGTATTTCACTGGATTTCAGACAAGCTACTGAGGTTTTAGAAAGATACCCGGTTGAAGGAGGGAAAAGCTAATATGCAGCTTTAATAGAGAATAGCACTGAAAATTGTATTTCTTGCAACATGAGATCAAACCTGATTGTCTTACATTGCCACCAACTACTTATTATGTTTATTTGCTTGCATGACATTTTAAAATCAATATTCTGTTACATCATATCATGTTAAATATTTCTACCTGAAACAAAGTTTCATCAGAGAAGAAAGGAGGAACCAGGTTTCATCTCCAAATTCCTTCCTTAAAAGCAGCAAGAACTAAATGTAATTATGTAGCTTTCCCATTTCAGGATGGTCTCTGAGGTACAATGAACTGGAATTTCTTTTCCATCAGGTTTTCTTGAGAAATTAATGCTCTGAATAACATAGGAATGTTGGTGATTTACTTGTCTGGTTTTTTTTATTCTTTAAGGCATTTGTTTTCCCCTCTCACACCCCCAGGGTTTTTTTCTTTCTTTCCTGCATTTTTTATTGACCTGAAGAATTTTGTTTTCCCCTGCTTTTTTTTTTTTTTTTTCTCAGTTGTACCAGTTCCTTCTTTCCAGCTCCTTGAGTCTCTCCTAGCAGAGCCCTGCCCTACAGGCGCACTACTATCCTTTTCTGTTTGCTCTTTTCTCTGTTAGATACTTTCCCAGTGTTACTTTGACCTCAGGCCTCTCTCCTTGTGCTTAAAACTGAAGAAGCCCCATAGCAGTAGCAGATCTATCTGCTGCAAATGAGTTCCCTCTTCCATCAGCTCTTGTCATGAGCAACCCTGCTCTCGAGCTGCAGCAGGTCCCCCATGGAGCGATAAGGCCACTGGTTGAGATGCAGGTTGGTTGCACAACTGCCTCTCAGGTAAGGCAGAAGGCAGCTGAGCCAGAAAATGCAGAGACTGAAGGGATTGAAGCTCACAAGCTTTAAAGGCATTAAGATTTGGCCAGAGACACATACAAAGCTGGCAATAACAGCTCTGTCGTAACCAGTCTTAAAACTAAAGATCTATAAGTAAACCTGTAACTAAAGGTTTTAAAGGGATCTTACCAGGAACCTCACAGGAATTCCGTTTTTTTCACATTCACTTTGGGTTATAAACCATCTCTGCTGTACTTGATTGATGCCCATTGCTCTGCTTTCTGGAGGGTCTTTTCCAGCACAGCTTCTCTTCTAATCTTCAGCTTCTATTCAGCACCTCCTAGGATTGCTGTCCCACTTTTTCCAGGAACATTTTGAATGGCTAGGCATTGTTTGCAAGCACTGATTAAATGTGTGCATATGCTAATGAGGCCTTCAACAATGGAGAAGAATAGAGCGTGTAGTCTGCATTTTTTTTTTAAATATGGCCTTTGTTGGACTCCCCCACTAAGCTGATTTCTAGTCCAGCCACTGTCACAGCTTTCATTTCTCACTGGTTAACACCATGGTGTCCCTTATGTTGCCATAACAGGCTGTTCTGCCACCCGCTACTCCTTATGTTTGATGCAGCTTCTTTCCTTTGCTCCAAGACAATGACTACCAATGAATAAAATAATCCATGTCAGCCCTTTTGTTTTGGTACAGTTGCCACTAGGTGCCTATAAACAATACATCATCTCATGGCCCTTGCCAGACCAGGCTGCTGATTCCAGTGAACCTGTATTCTTGTTCAGGCAACTGGTGTGACCAGATGGTATCTTGTATTTTCAAGCCTATTCATAACATGTAAATTGTTCTTAAAAGCAACACTGGGTAAAACCAAGGACACAATAATACCACTTCATTTATTTGAAAATGAAACTTATGTGTAAAACTGAGAATGGCTTTTCAAAATTTGTTTTTCAAAATTCTGTTTCTAAGATTTACAAACTTTTTTTTCAGCATATAGTAATAGGAATATGTACAAATAAGTTCCTCTAATTCTTGTTCCTTCTCTCTCTTTCTTTTGCTATTGTTACTTTCAGATGATAGACATGATGTACTTTGTCATCATCATGCTGGTGGTTCTGATGAGCTTTGGCGTCGCAAGACAGGCTATTCTCTTCCCCAATGAGGAGCCTTCATGGAAGCTGGCAAAAAACATTTTTTACATGCCTTATTGGATGATCTATGGGGAAGTGTTTGCAGACCAGATAGACCGTAAGCAAGTTTATGATTCTCATACTCCAAAGTCAGGTATCCAACTTTGATCAGATGATGTCTTATTAGATCATGTGTGTGTTCTCAATAAATGGCTCAAGATAGAGGAACTCATTCATCACAGAGAATGGTCACAAAAACACTTTTTAAGCTAATACTGGGCAGTCAGTTTCAGAACATTCTTCTGGCATCACTTCACAATTATTTAACCAGAAATCTGTAATGCTAACTGTAATGCTAAATTATTTTGCATACATGTAATGTTTTAAATGGTTCTATTTTACCATTTGGGTGACAGGGATACCCTCCCAGGTATCCACCATGAGTCCATTGGTATACCTGGGACATAAAACTCACTTCTTTTTTTCTCATCCATTGGTTTGATTTTAGACCTAAATACTGTTTACCTAACTTCATACTGAGCATCAAGTCTAATACTACTGGGTTAGAACTCGGCTCCTGCACTTCATGAGGCTCTAATCCAGTGTGTTTCCTTTTGTCTCTTACCTACTATTACCTACTCACTGTCACTACCTTTACTCTAAACCATGTGATACAATTATTTTGGGACAGTAGATCCATTATTATAATTTTGGTTTGTTTCTTCATGGAAAAGCAAGACTGTGCTTACGTCAGGGCAAATGGAATGAAAGCCAGTATTTCGTATCCTGTCTCCTCAGGGTTCATTTGGCTGGTGATCAGCAAAATACTGGTTTTCTATTTAAATTAAACCTCCTGGTGCCACCCAGTGCATTATGCCAAAGGAGAGGGGTGGTCATGAGAAATGATGTAACAGATGCACAAACTAAGAAGCACAAACAATGTATCTTTAGCAAACACTGACACCCAACTGATGTTCATCATTCCTACTTAAATATGTGTAAGCCTTGGCAGAATTTAGAAGTGAGTATATCTTCCAGTGGCAGATGGCATCCATTAAAGCTCTGTTTAGGATATTCCTTTTTATCCTATGTACCACATTAAGAAAGGCAGTGTTTTCATAATTCATCTTCTGCTTGTTCAGTATTGACCAAGTTTGAACGGCAAAAATATGTTGATTTTTTTTTCCTGAGCTGGTTAAGGAAATAAATTTCTCTATATCACCAATAATCCCTCCAACTTAATGGAGTATCCAGTGGGCAGAGGTAGACATATCACATGGCAGATATTTCAGCAGTTCCATGTTCATTTTTTCTCCCTGGTTAGCACACAATCATTACTGTGGATACAGATGAAACCTCTTTTTTATGTTTACTTCCCTGCTTTGTTTTCAGAGGCAGCATGGCATGCAAGCAAGTAAACAAAACCCTAGAATCACAAAGTTTCTCACTGAGTTTAGCTTTTCACCTGACTCCCTCATTTTTATCCTTTTTCCTTTCCTTTTCTTTCAAAAAAATCATTTCATTCCAAAGGCATAATAGCTGGGGATATAAAACTTCATCTTGCTCTAAATGCACCGTAGAGGGATAAAGGTTTATCCCATTAAACTATGACTTCATTCCACAAGCAGAATTCTACCTGTCCCTCTACAAGTGGCCATTTATTGATGTTGTACTAAAAAACTACCATAGTGCAACAAACATGACAATTGGCTGAATAAAAAGTTCTTGGTATTTTTTTTAATGAAGTGCTGATTATAGTTTAGAACCCCTAAACCTGAGAAACTGAAGTGTGTTTGAATGAAGGGTGTTTTTTAAATATGAAAAGAGGGTGGCAGGCTCCATACCCTTGCAGAAGGATTTAGGGATAGTCTTGTGTGTTATTCAGATGCCCAACATTTAAACCGTGAAAAAAGACACAGTAATTACTTCAGAGGCTTAGAGGAAGCAAAATTCCTGATGGTTTCTACTCCAGCTGTAAGTGTAGAGATGTTGTTTTTCTGTCTCTGTGAAGGAAACTAGGAGTTGCAGCAAAAGTGGTGATGCCAAAATGAAAAGCAGCACTTAGTTCTTCCTTCCTGAGAGACAGATGATGCAGGGAATTAGAATCTGCCACTCTTTCAGCACAAAATATGTGCAATATGTCAGGTCTATCTGAGGCTCGGTTGTCTCAAAAATGTTACCTCTGGAGTAGACTGAGAGCGTGAGCAAATGATTGATTGGTGATGTTGTTATACAATCAAAGTGACCTGATTGGCACTCAAAAGGTTTTACTAGTATACTTAGATTTTTTTCACTATTTGGAAATTTGTTGTTTTATCTATTTTCTGAGTTGTTCTAAGCTAAATCAGCCACTGTATTCATGTTAGAGTACTACAATGTTTGTACTTTCTCAAATAAGATACACATGTTCTAAGATTGTTATGCTACATCTAAACTGCAACTGAACTTTATAACTTTGAACAGATTTTTTAAATTACTATTATTTTAGCAAACCAAAAGGGTTTCTTTGTGGCTTTCTTTGTATTTTGGTTTTTAATATTGCAACATTATTTGCAAGTTTGGGATTCAACAAAAGTGCTCATCTTGGAAATGTAAACACATTTGAGCCACACTCCAGGAGATTATCCTAATGTCTGAGAAATGTACAAAAAAAAAAAAAAAAGTGTGCTACTCTAAAATTGCTAACATACTTTTTAAAAAAATTTATTTTATTTTCTGTTGATTTGTGAAGCATGCCATTAAGGCTGACCAGATACAATGTCTGGATCCATCTCATCAGCTGGCAGCCTGTCCATCCAGTGGGTCTGCTCTGATTTTTAGCTCAGCACACTGCACTGTTAAAACACTAGCTAAATACATCACTCTAAAATAATGCATGTCATATACATTTACATTTTTAAGCCATAATTTCTATATTAATTTCATTTTTTAAACACATATGTCAACTGGAGTGTGCATTAATGTCCTGTTGGCATGTGATCTCATCTTCAACTCAAAAGTGGGGACAGAACTATATCCTCACTTCTGGGAGTATGAGTACACTATTCAATGGTGTGGTTTATTATCAGTGATGTACATAATTACCACATTCCTACAAATTCCTGACTAGCAACCAATTGTAAAGGGGGGAAAAAAAATAAAACACAAAGTAAATATTTTAGAACTGTGTTCAAATTTTCAGGTAAATTCAACAAAAAGAGCAAAACCAATGCCCAAGTAGGTCCTCTCAGGCTGACAGCTTATCACATTCACGTTAGCTGGGGGAGGAAGGGGAACCTGGGTCAGGGAACCAGTGATGGTGATATGTAACTGTCTCAATTTTAGGCTGCCTTTCCTAATCCAGCTGAGTCTTGTGCTGCCCAGTGACACCCACAGGGCATCAGTGAGCCACTTAACTACTTCAGAGAATGCCCATCCATAAGGAAATCCGCAAACACTGTAAAAATCTCTCCCTCCATTTCCCTCACTTGCTTTGGCACTATTGCTGGCAATTTTAGCCAAAAAATTCACAACACAGTTGTCACATGCAAAGAACTTTGTTTTCACCTTACCAGACCTACCTGGCCCTCCAGAATACTATGGATACAGAAGTATGTAAGAAATGCTGAAGAGGAAAGGATTATCCTGGAAGTGAGTTTGCTTGGCAAAAAATCTAGATAGGTGGCATAAATGGGAACTTGAGAAATGGCAGTCACCTATAGAAAATCATCTTCAGACCTCACATTTTCCTATGATCAGAAGGCAAAGCAACTGAGAGTGCTGTTAGCCGACATGGGTTTGGGTTTTTTGGTTTGGGCTGTTTTTCAGATTTGCCTGGTGTCTCACATGTCAGATTTGCATCTGGATTTTCTTTCCAGCTGACAGTATTTCCAAGTGCCATCTGGAATCTGAAGATCGGTCTGAGTTGTGTTTTTTCCCTGTGCCAAGTCCCCTATTGGAAAAACCTACATAGTTTCAGAGAAAAAGATGGAACCTCCTTCTCTTTCACTTGTATTGGAGGAATACCAAGTAACCAGAATGCAGTTGTTTCAGAAGATGAAAGACAATTATACACAGGTTTTAACTATCCAATGAACTTAAGAGGAAAGTATAATTACTACAAAGGCTTTTTAAAATTATTTAAATTTCTCAGTCTGTTAGATTTATTTATTTTTAAAGTTCTTGAAGATTTCTTAGTATAAATGAAAATTTTATACTAATTCATACTTTTCATGTCTCTGTAGAGGCTTCCTGTAAGGGCTGTTATTTGTGTGGATCATTCAGGAATTAGAACAAACAGAGCAGCATAAAAAGCATACGTATGCTTTTTTTTTTTTTTTTTTTAAATCTGTGTTGCAGCTCTGCAGCACAGGTAATATTTTCAGCATTGTTAGATAAAAGCAGAGGATAAAATTTGTGCACAGCCTACACACCGGTTTGAAAGACTCTCTGGCCTTAGTTGCAGTAGTATTCCCCTTCCTAGCTCTCCTCTGAGGTTGTCTCTTGCGTTCCATTTGGTTGGATATTTTTAATGTGAGGGGAAGGAGGAGGGAGAAAGCACTAGAGAGAAAAAGAACAATAAAGTGATTTACTATAAATTATGATTAAAATACCAGCAGATTGGAGAGACTCTTCAAAGTCATTTTTAATGTGGCTGAGGTCAAGAAGCAACACGTAAGGTCACAATGCTGTAGTTAAAGTAACTTTTTTTAAGTAATGAGACACTGTTCAATTCCCTGGATATTTCTGATGATGAACAGAGCAGTAGCATGAGATTCAGAGTTCCCAGAGTTTAGTATTTTCTCTGTCAGTGAAGGAGTGGTCAGGCCTAGGCAGCTCGCTTAGCCTTTTTCCAATATTTACCAGCCTGGCAAGCTGGTGAGGTTGCTTAGGCATTTGCTTAAAAAAATTATGCAATGCTTCCACATCATTTGGGTTCAGAGCAAAAGAAAATTGAAAGGTGCCTATATACTCATAATCGGGGTGATGAAAGCACATTTAAAATGTCCAGACTTGAATTTAAAAAAAAAAAAAGTTGGTTTGTTAGTTAATACACACTTATTGGTTTCTCTGTTCTTTAGAATTGTGATCATATGAACCCATTCCACAGTTTCTTGTGATTTCAAACAAATCAACCGGTATTGTAAGTCTGGTATCCATTTTTACATAAGAAGTTTTCATCAAACATAAACAGCTATTTGGTAACAAAGCTGTTCAATTATGTACATTCCTCTCGCCATTATTTCCCACAACTGCTCTGGCAGGGTGCAGCTGGGGGAAGAGTCACGACACAGAAATTTGCAAACGTTTTCTCCCAAGCCCTCTGCCCAATACACAGTAAAAATGAGCAGTGCCGGTGTCATGACAGTAATCACAGCCGGGAAAGAAATTCTTCTCAAGTTTCGCCACCGCTTTAGGCCTGAAACACACAGAGCTGTGGGTTACTGCTCTTTGCAACTATTTGCTGGCCAGGAAAGAGGAAAGGTTAGGTATGTAACAGGAAAGGCCCACATAGGAAACTGTAAATGTGAGCCAGGAAGGAAAAATGAGCACAGGAGGAGACTGTGAAAAAGGAAACAAGAGTTGCAAAAAATACGTACATCCGGAGATGTCTGAAGGCAATATTTGACAACTGAGTGAAGTTAATGCATGTAATTGAAATTAAAACTCCAGACGTATTATTTTCTGAAGACTGAGCTCAGGACTTCATGTCTGACCTTTATCCAATGGCCTGTAGGTATCAGATTGATTGGGATTTTCAGTTACCTGAAATAGTTATACTAATAGAATTCACTTCAGCAAAACATTTCATTAGAATTAAGTACTCATGTATTTTTTGTTAAAGCGGGTCTGTAATGTAAAAAGATGAGCATGTTTTCACACGTTAAAATTGTGCTTTGAAAAAGTTCTCACAATACACTACTGCACACACTACAAACATTACTGCATTTTGCCAAACATAATTAAAATGGTCAAACCATGTTGCAAGCAAAAAGCAGGTGGGGATCCCTCAGAGATGAGGCACAACACTCACCAAGTGAAAGATTTGGCTTTATGTAAAGTGTAGAGTTACCATGGTGGGAGCCCCAGGACACTGACACTGAGCAAATGGGGACCTGTGCAGTGGAGCCCTGCTCGGGAGAGAAGCTCAAGGGAAAGCACTGCAGGGCTGGATAATAAAACTTGTGCTGATTGACAGATCGTGCATATGCAATGTCCTGTTTTGCTCATTAGAGAACTCGCAAGTGTAACGCAGGTATTATTGTCCAAATTCTGAGATCTGCAGCTGGCCGTCATGTTGGTGCCTGTGCAGGGGTTTGTGCAGACGGGGAGGAAGCGAACTGTGTCAGGTTATCGTAACAAGGAGATAAAATACGTGCTTCAGATGAGGGCAGCAAACTGTCGTGGGTTACCATGACAAGCCTTCTCGAACCCGACAAACAGAATTCTAATTTCTTAAATGTAAATAGGTCAGTGTGCCCTGGCAGCCAAGAGGGCCGACCGTGTCCTGGGTGCATCCAGCACAGCGTTGCCAGCCAGGCAGGGAGGTGACTGTCCCGCTCTGCTCTGCACTGGTGCGGCCTCACCTGCAGCACCGTGTGCAGTTCTGGGCAACACAGGATAAAAAGGAGATAAAGCTGCTGGAGAGTGTCCAGAAGAGGGCTATGAAGTTGGTGAAGGGTTTGGAGGGGAAGCCGTATGAAGAACGGTTATGAGTCACTTGGTTTGTTCAGCCTGGAGGAGACTGAGAGGAGACCTCATGGCAGCTCCAGCTTCCTCACAAGGGGAGCCAGAGGGGTAGGCGCCGAACTCTTCTCTTTGTCGACCAACGACAGAACCTGAGGAAGTGGCAGGAAGATGTGCCAGGGGAGGTTTAGGTTGGACATGAGGAAAAGGTTCTTCCCCCAGAGGGTGGTGGACACTGGAACAGGCTCCCCAGGGAGGTGTCACGGCCCCAAGCCTGACAGTGTTCAAGAAGAGACTGGACAAGGCCTCAGACACACGGTGTGAGCTGTGGGGTTGTCCTGTGCAGGGACAGGAGTTGGACTCTGATCCTGGTGGGTCCCTTCCAACTCAGGACATTCTGTGATTCTGTGATCTCAAAAGAATATTAATGCTACTTTTAGCACCCTTCCAGAGTTCTCTGTCCTTTTCCACAGAGAGAGATATTTCTGTTTCTGGTTTCCTGGCAGTAATTACTTTAAACAAACAGTTTATTTAATATTGGGGAAAAAATAATTTACAATTAATGTTATAGTTTAAAGATGGAAGAGTATGTTCAGTTATGTGTAGTGGAACGAAGGCTTCTGTATTTTGGACACGCATCCTACATATTCTCACGTAGATGAAGATGTGAACATTAAGTGGTGGCTTAGTTCTCCATTAAGTAAGGCATGAGATTAGTATCTCCTTATTATTTAAAAACTGTTATTGGAACAACATGCAAAAGAGAAAAACTTTTGCCAGCCTTCAGGACATGTTGAACATCTGTGCATATATAGAATAGACTGTGGCAACCTGTCTTTGTAGGAAGTCAAATTTGGCCATCACTGTGCGACATAAACTGGCAGGGATGCATTAAATGTATTCTAACTAGTCTGTTGCAGGAAAATAAAGCTAGAGAATTTTTTTTTGTCGTGGTAGTTGTCAAAGCTGATTTTTTTTTAAATTAAATTCTCTTTTTCTAATTTAAAAAAATGGGATAATGGAATTCTAACCAAACTTGAGCTAGCTTTTGATCTCGTTGATCTAAGGTTTAAAATATGCTTTTCATCTATTAATATTTCTCTCATTGCTATAAAAGACATTGTTTCTTCTGTTCTTCAGCACAGAAAAGGACAACAGGTTTTATCAAGTGATAGAGTGGTTGTTCTGTTACTGGTGAAATCATGAAGGCTTTCAGTACCATGTTGTGTTGGACTTTGTAGTTCTGAATCAGCAGATGAGTGTTTCCATACAGACAGAAACGTATGTCCCACACTGAGTGCTGATACCAGGAGGTATTGGATGTCCCAGTTTCTGCTGGCTGAAGCCTGGGTGCACATATCCCACACTCACAGCAGCTCACAGGCAGCATTTTGAACGTCTAAATGAAACCACGGCTTGGAGCAGTGCAGGAAGCATTAAGTCAGCATGGTCTTAAAATGATCTGCAAGGTGATGCTTTCTGAGAAACAAATAATTGCCTACTCTCAGCCTATTCCAGTAATAACATGTTGGGGTTTTTTAAGTAGGAAGGACTAGTGACACCACAGGTCCAGACACAACACAGCTGCTTGTAAAAGTAGTACTGCTTGTATTTGGCTTTGGCATTTCTTTTTCCATGAGTTGAATATTTTGGGAGAGTTCTAGTTTGAAGCTGATGTATCATGTATTCTTCTGTTCCATATGGCTATAATATTTCTATAGGTAATAGCCTAACAGCTATATGTAATGTCCAAAACCAAGTATCCAAATCACACATAATATCAAAAGATTGCCAGTACAGATACCCACAGTTGAATCCCACATTCTGTGAACCAAGTTTAGAAGGACCTTTTTGAGAAGAAGTAATAGTTGGTATTGGAAATCATAGATTTGTTGATACAGGCTGTAATTTTACAAAACTCATGGCACTGGCAAACTTTGTTCTCCATAAAGTCAGTGGGAAACTCTCATTCAGATCAGCAGGAACTGAGCCAATGTTGAGCACTTTGAGAATTCCTCACTTAAACTTCTTTCTGATGGGGACGAGGGGAAGCTAAATGTAGTGCTATGCAAAATTTACTAATATGGTTTTGTATATGTAAGCTGCTGCTTCAGTTTTCTTGAAGAGCTAATGACAGAAGTACTTAGGACCACTAGGACTGAAGCTAGGAAGACATAAACTGAACCCAGACTTGCAAATGCAGATCACCTGCTACACCACACGAACACATGTAAAAAAATAAGCAAGAAAAACTATTTCACAATGTTTCCTCTGCCCTTGCCTCAGTTCTGCAACATTAATACTGAGAACATTTTGGTTCCAAAGCATTTGGGGAAGAAACAGGTGGCAGCTCTGCTGCCTACATGTCCCTTTAGCTGGTACAGTAAAGACTTGATAATCTTCCCCACTGTTTCTAGGCATGCAGTCAAAAGTTGTTAATAGCAGAGGGTCATTTTGAATATCTCCCAGAAGGGCTCAGGGCAGTGCAGTGCACAGCAATAAATGTCTACTCCTGAATTTACTTTCATATTCTTCTTTTTCCTTACACAATTTGTCACATGCCTCTCTATCAATCAAAAGAGACCAAGCTTTCACCATTAAAAAATAATACATAAGCCTGTTTCCAGGATTAAACATCTTGATAATTTTATTTGCACAATCACTAATTACTAGCAGAGTACCATGATATTTTAGCTGTATATAACCAGGCAGCTTACTCACACCAGGCATGTCTCCTACAATTGCTGAGGGGAGTATCTTGATATTCATGGCAAATAACACACAATAACAAGAACTGCAGCTCCTAAAATCTGTGCTAGCAAGTGCAAACTTCTTGGGGGGAGCATCCATGCCACTGTTACTTGAAAGATATTGCTTTGGCAGACAGGCCTTTATAAATATTTAAATCTTTCTGTAAAAAGCACTGAAAAAATAAGATTCATTCCCGTTTTGCATTTTTTTGCATTTTTGTTCCCAGCTCCTTGTGGTCAAAATGAAACCAGAGAAGATGGCAAAATAATCCAGCTACCTCCCTGCAAGACAGGAGCATGGATCGTTCCTGCCATCATGGCCTGTTACCTCTTGGTTGCAAACATCCTTTTGGTGAACCTTCTCATTGCTGTTTTCAAGTGAGTGACACATTGCAAATTATGGAGGGGCATGGGGGAAGATGGACATTATTCACTGCCCAAGGTGGCTGCTAAGCTGAAGACTTTGGCTGAGACCCATTTTCAGAGGTTGTGAGGGTGAGAGGGAAAGAAGCAGTAGCTTGTCTCCAGGGAATGAGGGAAATGCCAAGTTTTTCACATTGTCTTGTTTCCAGTGACAGACACCCAGCGGGAATTAGGGCAGAGAAGCCATAAAACTTGAAGTTCAGTTATGTCCTCATTCACTCCCAATATGGAAAACAAGAATAAAAATACTTTCCTGTCTCTTTGGGTTGTTGTAAGACAGTGGTTGTACAGAGCAGACATACAGAGCAGTAAGATACTTTGAAATGGCTGATTACCACTCTGCTTTGCAGAAGCACAAACGTATTCATTTCTTTTGCTGTTCTTCCTCTTTTCGTGACAAGGAAACATTTGTCACTACTAATGAAATGTCTTTAGTTAAGGTGCTGTCTTATCATCTTCAGCAAAGTACCCAAAACCATTTCAATCTGATGTTATTTTCCTCTTCTTGCCTTCTAGCAATACATTTTTTGAAGTCAAGTCCATATCCAACCAAGTATGGAAGTTTCAAAGATATCAGCTAATCATGACGTTTCACGAAAGACCTGTTCTCCCACCACCTCTGATCATTTTCAGCCATATGACTATGATATTCCAGCACCTCTGCTGCAGATGGCGGAAGCATGAAAGTGACCCAGATGAGAGAGACTATGGATTAAGTAAGCCTTAGACAATTTACAGAGTGGAATTTTCCAATGCCCTTGGTAATATCTGATGTTTGACAGGAATGAAGGCTAAGTTCAGCACCTTCATAACTTTTCCAGCAGAGAATTACTTTTAACTGCAAAAATCTTACCTGAATCAGTGCGTTTTACCTGCGTTGCACAACCCTTCGTTCTTCTCAGAGCATTAATGAGGCTATGTTTTTTCTGGAGTTTTGGGGGATTGTTCCCCACATTGTTCCTTCAAAGCAAATGAGTTTGCTTTGGTGTTGCTAGCGGTCTGTTATTGATGGAATTTTTCTTACAGTCCATCGCAATTCCAGATCTCTGGTTTATGTCTGAAAACACAAAGCATTCCTGCTGTCTGAGCAAACAGCACATACTGCCCCACAACACACTTTTTGCCTAGATAAGCTGAGAGATGGTGAGAAGTAATTATTTTGTAGACACATGTTCTCTTCCTGACATGGACTCAAACTGGAGGAGTAGTTTCTCCAAACATTTTAATATGAACTCCCATAAGCACGATGGAAAATCTGTCAAATTATTTTGATAACACTTTCTCCCCTCTATCTAGTTCTTCAAAGCCAAAGATCTCCACCTCCTCCAGTGTATATGCCAGAGGCATGCAGCTAAGGGATGTGCATGTCTTCCCAATGTTTGCCCATGCCACAGCCCACTTCTCTATGAGGAGGGAGCTGGAGCCATGTGGTGGCACTGGAGATGCAAGATGCAACCAGACTGATCTCCTCCCACTCATATCACACTGTCTGCCACAGCCCTTGCTGCTGCCTGCAGATATCAGCTCTTGCCATGTCAAATAGACCCTCTGTACTCTCAGACTCCTTCCCTAGCGGTCTGCTAATTTGATTATATTTATATTAGGTTATAGGTGGGCTTTGGCTCCCACCACCTCTCCATGACGTGGCTGGCAGCTGTGTTTAGATCTCGTGCAATCAAAACACATTCATGTTTGCTCAGCATTTGCCTGCTGAAGTGTTTCTGTCTCCACAATCATATGTAATCGAAGCCACTAATTTGGTAATTAGCTGTATCTATCTGCTTTCATACCAAAATGCCAGATAAATTTGAAGTCTGCTTTTGAAAGTTTAGTCCATGAATTCCACAAAAAGAATGTAGTTAATTTCATGTGTTAATCTTTGCCAAATTCACATTTTTCCATCGTTTCCACAGAACTTTTCATAACTGAAGATGAATTGAAAAAAGTCCATGATTTTGAAGAGCAGTGCATAGAAGAGTATTTTAGAGAAAAGGATGACAGATTCAATTCCTCCAATGATGAAAGAATCCGTGTCACTTCAGAAAGGTGCATTTTTTTGTTCGTTGTCTCATAAGTTGATCTGGACATGTGTTTCTGTTGCCATTCTCAACCTTCCTTTCTTTTTCTTGAAAACGTAAACATTTGAGGTATTTTTAATAAGTTTTATCTAAAAAGTAGGGTGAGAAAAGGTGGTGAATTTCCAGTCTTCAATTTATCAGTCCTAAAAATTCAGAAATTGGTTCATATGCTGTGGTGTTTATATGCTTTCATCACACAGTAGCTGAGCAACAGAGTTAAATTTTGAGGACAAAGTTTGTTTGATTCATAGCATTGTTACCAGTAAATATTTTAGGGCAATATCCTAAGAGATATTAATAAAACTTATGAACTACTGAATATTCCATTCCCAGTATACTCCACTTTAACTTGAGTAACAGAGGTCAGGTGAGTTGTCATTGTAAGCGATTACACAGATATAACACTCTTCTCCTTATACATAATTTCTAGCACTGCCCCTGATGCAGCTATGCCTAAAATATAGTTTTTGTAGGCAAGGAAACATACTTTTGATTTGCTTTTGGAATAAATCTATCCCAGAGCAAGATTAGCAGATATATTGTCCTTTAATCATGTGCATTACTGAAAACAGCACTCCTATAACACATATTTTAGAAAAAGATATTAGAGATATGGTTAGATTTAGAATGGCTTCCTCATAAAGAATGGCCAAGTAAACCAGCTCTACTGGAAGAGACAAATGAGGAATTAAATGATAGAAGTCTATATGAGTGCAAGGAGAGCGTGAGTAGAAATCATTTGTTTGCTCTCTCTCCCAGAACAAGATATAGGGGAGCAACAGATTAATCCAGCAGCACTGCAAGGTTCAAAATAAACAAAAATAGGTGATTTTTCATTCAGTAAGTAGTGGAACAGATCAAATTCTTGAAAGATGATGAGGTCTAAAAGAAGCTGGTCATGTCAGCTAAAAGTCCACACGGGTTCAAATAGACTTTAGACAAGCTTATGGAAGATAAGTCCAGTAAGGACTGCTATATACATGGAGATCATACTGAGCACATGAAGTTCCTGTGCAGAAAATGACTGGCGAGAGAGAGGGAGAGAGAATGAGACTGTGAAATACAAGGGAGGAAGGATTACATATGCTTCAAAGTAAGATAGTGGGTTAAATTGATCTATGGTCCAACTGAGTACCTTATTTCTTGTGTTCTGATAGTCCAGTGGTCAGATGACTAACCTGAAAACCATAGATGCACATTCAAATCTCTGTTCATGCACAGCTTTCTCTTTGGTGGCCAAGGAACAAGAGGCATGTTTGAAGCCTCTGTAAATAAGCAATAATCCAGCTGAGACCTTCCCTACACTAGCCTAGTGCTCTAAGTCCTTGAAAACGAATACATTACAGTCTGCCTTTGCACTCTGTGCTGGCTCTGTTTTATAGGAAAAGAGCTCTTATCTCTATTTTAAATGAATGACTTAAAGCATCTTGTTCCAGAAGAGATCTCATGATTATGAATCCTAAATTAAGGCAAGCACCTGAGCCCCACGGATAAATAGTTCTTTAAAAATGCATTTACTTTAGCCAATAGCATAACACAGAAACCAGCATATCCTAGTGCTGTAAGGGAGACCCTGGTAATGACCCCACGGGGTACAGAGGCCGCTCCCCAACCCAAGCAATTGCAGCAATTAAATCAGAGTTGAATGCAGTTCTCATAATAGCTCTCTTCTTTCCTTGCTAAACCAATGCAATGCTGTACCACAAGAGTCAAGTGCAAATATTTATCATAGAATCACAGAATGTCCTGAGTTGGAAGGGACCCACAAAGATCATTGAGTCCATCTCTTGTACCTGCACAGGACAGCCCCACAGTTCACACCGTGTGTCTGAGGACCTTGTCCAGTCTCTTCTTGAACACTGTCAGGCTTGGGGCCGTGACACCTCCCTGGGGAGCCTGTTCCAGTGCTCCACCACCCTCTGGGTGAAGAACCTTTTCCTAATGTCCAACCTAAACCTTCCCAGCACATCTTCCTGCCATTCCCTCCGGTTCTGTCATTGGTCGACAAAGAGAAGAGTTCGTCACCTGCCGCTCCTCCTCCCCTTGTGAGGAAGCTGTAGCCGCCATGAGTTCTCCTCCCAGTTTCCTCCAGGCTGAACAAACCAAGTGACTTTAGCCGCTCCTCATACAGCTGCTTCTCCAAACCCTTCACCAACTTCATAGCCCTCTTCTGGACACTCTCCAGCAGCTTTATCTCCTTTTTATCCTGTGGTGCCTGGAACTGCACACGGTGCTGCAGGTGAGGCCGCACCAGTGCAGAGCAGAGCGGGACAGTCACCTCCCTGCCCAGCCAGCAATGCTGGGCTTGATGCACCCAGGACACGGGTGGCCCTCCTGGCTGCCAGAGCACTGTTTGCTCCTGTTCAGTTTGACATCAACCAGAACCCCCAGATCCCTCTCCACAGAGCTGCTCTCCAGCATCTCATTTCCCAGTCTGTATGTACGGCCAGGGTTGCTGTGTCCCAGGTGCAAAATCCAGCACTTGCCCCTGTTAAACTTCATGTGGTTGGCGATTGCCTGGTTTTCTAAGTTCTCCTGTGGGAAACGGGAGAGGTGCCTGAGGATTGGAGGAAAGCGGATGTCACTCCAGTCTTCAAAAAGGGCAAGAAGGAGGGCCCAGCTAACTATAGACCCATCAGCCTCACCTCCATCCCTGGGAAGGTGATGGAACAACTTATCCTTGGTGCCATCTCAAGGCATATCAAGGATAAGAGGGTCATCAGGGGCAGTCAGCATGGCTTCACCAAGGGGAAGTTGTGCTTGACCAACCTCATAGACTTTTATGAGGACATAACCTTGTGGGTAGGTTATGGCAAAGTAGTGGATGTGGTCTACCTTGATTTCAGTAAAGCATTTGACACCATCTCCCACAGCATCCTTGCTGCTAAACTGAAGGAAGTGTGGACTCGAAAATCGGTAGTGAGGTGGACTGTGAACTGGATGAAGGAAAGAAGCCAGAGAGTTGTTGTCAATGGGACGGAGTCTAGTTGGAGGCCTGTATCTAGTGGAGTCCCTCAAGAGTCGGTACGGGGACCGGTACTATTAGATATATTCAGCAATGACTTGGATGAGGGAACAGAGTGCACTGTCAGCAAGTTTGCTGATGACACCAAACTGGGAGGAGTGGCTGACATGCCAGAAGGCTGTGCTGCCATCCAGCGACATCTGGACAGGCTGGAAAGTTGGGCAGGGAAAAATTTAATGAAATATAACAAGGGCAAGTGTAGAGTCTTGCATCTGGGCAGGAACAACCCCAGGTTCCAGTATAGGTTGGGGAACGACCTGTTAGAGAGCAGCGTAGGGGAAATGGACCTGAGGTCGTGGTGGACAGCAGGATGACCATGAGCCAGCACTGTGCCCTTGTGGCCAGGAAGGCCAATGGCATCCTGGGGTGTATTAGAAGGGGGGTGGTTAGTAGGTCAAGAGAGGTTCTCCTCCCCCTCTGCCCTGGTGAGACCTCATCTGGAATATTGTGTCCAGTTCTGGGCCCCTCACTTCCAGAAGGACAGGGAACTGCTGGAGAGAGTCCAGCGCAGGGCAACAAAGATGACGAAGGGAGTGGAGCATCTCCCTTATGAGGAAAGGCTGAGGGAGCTGGGTCTCTTTAGCTTGGAGAAGAGGAGACTGAGGGGTGACCTCATTAATATTTATAAATATGTAAAAGGCGAGTGTCAGGAGGATGGAGCCAGGCTCTTCTTGGTCACAACCAATGATAGGACAAGGGGCAATGGGTACAAACTGGAACACAAGAGGTTCCACTTAAATATGAGAAGAAACTTCTTCTTAGTGAGGGTGACAGAACACTGGAACAGGCTGCCCAGGGAGGTTGTGGAGTCTCCCTCTCTGGAGACATTCAAAACCCGCCTGGACACCTTCCTGTGTAACCTCATCTGGGTGTTCCTGCTCCAACGGGGAGATTGGACTAGATGACCTTTAGAGGTCCTTTCCAATCCGTAACATTCTGTGATTCTGTAAGTGGTCTTAGGGTTCAGGTGGGAATGTGGCCAGGACAACCCAATGTCCTCAGCTGGCAGGAACCACCACACCTGGAAAAATTGGCTGGCTACTTCCATCAGCAATGCTTTACCAAAAGATGTTAAGCAAAGTACCAATGCCCTGTTACAGGCTTGGGAACTGCTGTCTATGTTTTATTTGAATAAAACCATTCTCTGGTCCCCTATAGCAAGCAGGGTGGACACCCCTGTAAGTGACTTTCAGTTCCTACAGTCTTTGTGGCATTCAAAAGGATATTGAAGTATAAATGATGCCTTAAAAATGGACACAAATCCACAAAGAGACTTGTGAACCTAATTCTAGCAGTCAGTTAAGAGATCTACTTCTGAAAAGAGTGCCTTACTTCTGTTAAATCATTACTTCAGCTGAATTATTGATGTGCGAAGGTTAAAAATAAATATAACCAAAATGAATGCCAGCAAAAGCCATAATCTCCCAAACCATAATTATAACAGGTAATATAACATTTTTGCCATGTTCCCAGGTCTGACCTTTTATGTTTTCTTCCTGGTCACTGAATATTATTCTTAGATAGCCCATGTTAAGTTTCACTATTAGAAATTTTTGAGCTTCAGCAGAACATACTTGAAACACATTTTACATGTAGTCACCTCTTTTTCTGTTCTCGTCCCCATCTGCTAGGATGGCTCGGCACTTTCTCATACATTGGATAAATATTGCTGCAAGGAAAAGCACAGGTGCAACAGAGGCATCATACATGGATATTGTGAGATTTGCCAAAAGGTTTATACTTTCTCCAATACACCTGCAAAAAAAAATCAAAATAAAAACTTATTTTGAAGTCATGTTTTAATTCAAAATGGTTCCTGAATGAAATACAGCTCTAGCTGTCTATTCTCTGAGTGCAAGGTCATCCAACAATATGGGAAAAAAGAACATTTCCTTTATTAAAACACCTTAAGGACCAGATTATGACTGTATTTCTCCAGAACATATCCTCTTATGTCCACAGTGTTCGGGTGATGTGATTTTATCATGTTTCTAGCAGGATTACTCCCCAAGCATGGTGCTGTTCTGTGTGATGAATGATTGCAGAACTGAACTTCAAATTAATATAAGGGAATAGCACTAATTAAAATAATAACTATTTGTTACAAAATCTGGGAGTGGCCATATGCAATATATTTGACAAAAGGTGACTAAATTTATTTAATAGTTTGGGGTTTGGATGAGATCATCACTCAAGCTTTCTTTTTGTGAATAAAATTTTATAGTCAGGGTCCATCCAGTATAAATATACATATATACTTCTAAGTTATCTATGCACATCCCTGGGTACCTCTCTTTCTGAAGCTGGACTACACTATCCTTATCTTGTTGAGTTGCTATATAAATTTACCACTACTATTAATGCAATCACATCTGCAATTATTTCCATAGCAACCAAAAGACCATGTAACTCAAAAGTCTCTCTTCATCTTGGCCAGCAATACCACCACTCTTACATTCTGTGCCTCTGGCAGTAGATAATGGATCATGTTCAGGGAAGGCAGACAATTATTTGAATGTTTACCACTAAGGTATGACTCTAGGTTCTTCTTGGGATGCATTAGTTGTGTTCAGTAACATCACATAGCACTCATGTGAATGCAGTATGCACATCTTATCTCACTATGGACAGTTATATTCCAGATACAAATAAGTAACCAAGTGCAATAATAAAAAAAAATTTAAAAAATAAAAATTATGGATGAGTAAAATTTAAACTAATAAATAAAGAATTTTTAAAACCCTATAAATTCATTCTAGTTCTTGGGTAAATGTTGCTGGAGTGAATGTTTTTTCTTGTTTGTAATCTGGGCATTCTCAGGTAAAATCCAGGAGGTTTTTCCAATTGTTCCATATGTCTGACAGCCCTAAAGTTGTGATGTTATATCTGTGCATCATCTTGGAGCAGTTGTTACAGAATCCAACTGTGTGATGAGGCACTCAATTATTAGCTGATAAATATTTCAAAACTACAATTGTTTTTATAAAATAGCAGTTCAGATAACTAATAATATGAGTGAAAACTCAACTACTTCCCATATAAGCTGCTCTGTCACTATGGAATTATATCATGTGCTTGCAATAACATGAATCTGTTTTGTTGGAGAAGCTGGTAGAACTACAGGTAGACTGCTGCTTAAATGATAATAAGATGAGTAGAACAAGATTCTTTGAAACTACCAGTTCTTTTCTTAGAAGTGATTATTTGATCTTTCATCTATTGAAGTCTGATGACAGCAATACAGTTACTGCTTTACATTTGATTTGCTCTGCTTGTGCTTTCAAAATTCACGATCTTCAACAGAAAAAGCCCATATTTCACAGGAATGTGAGACTTGCTGTAGGGAGTGGTGTCACACTCCTCCCTCTCCTCTCTTGTGTGGGTGGGTTCCTGTTGCTCATCACCATGAGGTAGTCAGACCTCAGTGTTTCACCAGCTAAAGTTCTGTGCTTTAATTAACAAGACATTAATGCTGCCCAATTCATTGCTAAAATCTGGCTTCCCTCTGGGTAAGTCAGAGTGTTTATGGTGTTGCCAGTTCCAGGCCACTTGTCCCGTTGGAAATTCAACTAGCAGTAGTAAAAGATTATATTTATCTCATCAGAAATCCTGGCTATGATTGACAGGGCGCCTATTAGCATTTGAGTATGAATTGCACTAACAGGCAGAGAGTAAGAGACTTGTGAAGAGAAATGTGTGGAAATCTTGCCATTTGGTGTTCATCGCCTTTCTGTTCATTTTTCAGTGTCTACAGGAATGGGGAAAACCAGAATTGTAACGTTAAAAATCAGACAAAGATAACTATATAAATGCATTGCTTTTAATACTTCTTTGGTAGATAATGGAGGTCCCTGGTCTACCCTAGGGACTGCAACCAGATAAAATAATTATGAGAAGAAATTTCATATGTGCTAGAGGCAATTTAATTGTGTAAAATTAGAGTACTCCATATAAATCCTTCATTTTCTGGCATTTTAGAAGCCAGAAAATTGAAATGGTTGAAAGCCACCAGCATAAATTAGTATACAATTCACCTTACAGTCAAAAACATTTTAAAATGAGACAGATCAACAGTCTAGAATGGATATGCTAAAGTTTAAATTAGGGTCACACATCCAATTATTACCTATTAATACTTTAACTTTTTATTTATTTATATATTATGATAAGTAGCTAATAAGTAACTATCCGTCATTTAAATCCCTAAGATATTAACACAGACTACACAAAGCACAGTCACAGTAATGGAGTAATCTTAGTTTGTGTACTCTGTTGTAGGCTGTATTTGGTTTGATCAGTGTTCTCCTCCCTGCAGTTTTCATGCATACTTTACTTGAGATTAGCCACATTCAATACAATAGCTGATACTTCAGTTTGTTGTGGGGTTTTTTTGCTATATATCTGAGCTAAAAATTAATCAGTGAACAAAGAAACTATCTCCTTAGGTGCATATAGCAGTAGCTGGTGTAAATTTGGAGCAAACACCAGGAAAAAAAGAAAACGTTACCCACCTTCTTCATTTAGTTCCGCACTTACACATACCGGTCCTGCCTGTGGCACAACTGGGGACAGCATCGTGTGTCATCTGCTCTAAGTGTTATTCATTTATAACAACCTAATTAGAAGTTTTGGCAGCAGAGAGGCAGCAAATCATAGAATCATAGAATCATAGAATCATAGAATCATAGAACCATAGAAACATAGAACCATAGAATCATAGAATAGTTTGGGTTGGAAGGGACCTTCAAAGGTCATCTAGTCCATCCCTGACTCCCAGATCATAGTAACATTTCTCTAATAACCTGTCCCTGGGATAGGGGACACCTCAAACCCCTTCTGCATTACTCAGCAGATACCCCTGGTTTAACCCACTGGAGCAGCTTCCTGGTATTTCTTTGCTGAACATCTTTTATGAGGGCTTTGAAGCAGGGGAAGTGGTGTAGGTGGGCTTTGAATTTTAAGACTTATTTGTTCCCGTGTGCTTTGGTGACCTATTAGCTGAACATCATTGCCTCACATAAATTAACCTGGTTAATTCTTCCCTTTTTTAAGGGTAGAGAACATGGCCATGCGACTGGAAGAAGTAAATGAGCGAGAGCACTGCATGAAGGCCTCTCTGCAGACTGTTGACATCAGGCTTGCTCAGCTGGAAGATATGATGGGACGAATGGTGACCGCCTTAGAAAAACTGACTGGCATAGAGAGAGGTGAGACAACCAAGATACGATCCAGGACCTCATCCGACTGCACTGATGCAGCCTACATTGTGAGGCAGAGCAGCTTCAACAGTCAGGAAGGAAATACTTACAAGCTTCAAGAAAGCATAGATCCCACAGGAGAGGAGTCCATGTCCCCAACATCTCCTACAATCACGCCCCGCATGCGAAGCCACTCTTTCTATGCAACAAATATGAAGGACAAGTGTGGGTTGGAAAAGTTTGAAAGCATTTTTAAGGAAAGATCTCCAAGCCTGCATCGGGCTATCAGTTCCCACTCAATAGCAAAAGAAGGAAAGGTTCCCTTAGCCCCTACTAGCACTTTGTCAATTGCCCCAGACTCCAGAAGGCCTTCATCTTGTATAGACATCTACGTTTCTGCCATGGATGAGATGCATTCTGACACAGAGCCTCTTGACAGCTCCATAAATATTCTTGGTACTGGAGATGCAGCTCTGCAGGCTCACATAGCCTCTTCCATTTTAGCTAACAGTGCGTACATTAGCAGTACACCTGGCGAAAAAATTTCTGGCAGGAGTCTTGATTACGAGGAAACCTCTGGAATAGAAACAAGAGCATTTTCTTCAGGCTATTCACAAATCACAGATTGCCAAATCCCCTGGGATTCAGACCCTCCCTTGTATCACACTTTAGAGCGATCTAAAAGCAGTCGTTATCTGGCTACAACCCCATTTATTCTAGAGGAAACGCCAATTGTGAAATCTCACAGTTTTATGTTCTCTCCATCTCGAAACTACTTCAGCAGCCTTGGCGTCCCAGTCAAAACAGCTGAGTACACAAGTATTACGGACTGCATAGACACAAGGTGTGTGAGCGCTCCCCAGGCCATCGCAGAGAGGGCCAGTTTCCCTGGAAGTCTCGGGGGCAAAGTGGAGGACTTGGGATGCTGCCACCCAGAGAGAGAAGCTGAACTAAGCCACCCAGGCTCTGACCATGAGGATAGTGAGGCCAAAGACAAGAAGGGGATCCCCTTATCTCCTCAAGATGGCAACGCTACAAGAACGCTGGCCAACAGTATCCTACTTCCAAAAATAGAGCGAGCCAACAGCTACTCTGCAGAGGAGTCCAACATGTTGTATGCACAGCACACACGGAAGAGCTACTCCATCAGTGACAAACTTGACAGACAGCGAAATGCAACAGGCCTGCGAAACCCATTCCAGAGGAGTAAGTCCTCCAGGCCAGAGAGCAGAGGGGACAACCTGTCCATGAGGAGACTGTCAAGAACAGGAGCCTTCCGCAGCTTTGAAAGCAAGCACAGCTAGGCCTAGACAAAACTCACCAACAGTCTAAGGGTCATCTGCTCTCCAGTCAATTTTTCTTAGCAGAACTAAAAAAAACCCCTCACGTCATCCCATGTCAACTCTAGTTGGCATTAGCCACTGGTCAAGGGAGCACATTGTCAGTTTCAGCATCACCCACTGGTTGCTGCATCTTGACCCAGCTGACATTTGCACTTAAGGAAAAAGGGAGGGATGAAAGCTTTACAAAGACTTCAGTAAACAACAGGAATAAGAAGCCCCCTTTATGAAGTCACAGTAAACAAATGAGTAGGTTCAGAAATCTGCCTTTTATTAGAAGGCATCCTAAGATCTTTGATCATTATTCAAGCTTTTAGGATGCAGGAATTAACTGGCAAAAAGAGACGTACAAATTATATATTCTAAACTTCAATCACAACTTCTTTTTCATCTGTTTCACCATTGTGATGACTGATGAAAAGCATTTGTTATTTCTGTAGGAACTGGCAGCAAACAAACCTGAAGCCTCTCAAATCCCTTGCATCCCACACTTGTGGAAATGAAGAAAGATGAACAAGATAAGAACCACAATGTTCACTTGTCTCTTTTTGTATCAGCTTCTAGTGCCACAAAAAGTTTATGTTTTCAAGAGCAGAAAGGGAAATGAAATGCCTTTTATACTGCAACTTAAATGGAGGAAGAGTTTATGTTAAAATATCAGGTGATTTCCTGTATAAAACAGGCACTCTAGATTCTAGCACAGCTGAACAAGCTCAGGATGAATGTAATTAAGCGGAATAGTATATATTTATTTTTTTACCACATTTGTCATCAATATGTTGTCTCACTACATCAAAGGATGTGATGGAACAGAAAGAACAGAGTTACCCAAGCAGAGCACAGTAATATTGTCAGGTTCTCACTGCTCCACTTAATTTTGTATACAAATTGGGGAGATTTACCCACCAGGCCACTACCAGGCTCTTCTTGCTGTTCCATTTGAGCTTCCAGTGTTTTACATCATTCCCTCACCTAAAAATATACACCTTTTTTTTTGTATTTTCATGAGGACATGACCATATTTGAACATTTCAAAGTACACAAGATTTATCAAGCAGTCTGAATCCAGGTTAATACAATTAGACTGAAGTTGCTTAAGGGAAAATGTTCTTGGCAGAGGACTGGAAGACACTAAAAAGTATATATGCTTTTAAGGTAAGTTAAAGAACCAAAGCAAAACTGTAGGTGTCTGTAAACTGCAAAAGCCATCAGTTGAGACTAGGCTTTCACTGTTCTGTAGCGTATCACACAACATACATTCTAGTAGAAGAAAGTATATCTGAACGGTAGTGCAGTTATGGGTTTTGGCTGAAGACAGTCGTAACTCCTCTGACCCCACCCAGGTTCCAAGGGTCCACAAAGTCAACCAGAGTTCTCGTGAGAAGATAACACATTGGTCACAGGTGGAAGGGTATGTATAAGATAGGAAAAGGGTGAAGAAGCATGAACTGCAACTGCATCAAAATTTCACATCCTTTATGGAGGCACAATTTTTAAGCTTGTAAAGCGCTGAAGCTAGTGCTACTAAAAATTAAAACATCTCTACAATGACCAAGATCTGTGTAGAACCAGCTCCTTTTTATTATTAAAAATGAACACATGTGAGTGGGGTACATACTTCCCATTATTTAAATGGGAATTATCTTCCGAATCTCTAAGGCAGCTTTGAAAATGCAGGCTGACATTTTCTCACTGGGATCTCACCCTGGGAGACTCAGAGCACTGTATGAGAGCTAAGTCTGAAAGGCAACAAATCTAGACATAAAACTAATCATCAGCCTCCAGAAAAGAGGCAAAGAAGGTGGAAACATTTAGGTACTGAGTCACTACGTTGGAGAGTTCAGGAAATACAGAAATGCAGCATGGGGACTTTAAGCACAATGTGTTTCACACTTCCTGCACCAACGTGTTCCAACGTGTTCCTTGCTTTCTTCTATTTGATCAGGCTTTCAATGAGCTAAACTCCACCACGACACCGTTTTTATGCAATTGCCTTGCAGTCCATGTGCAACGTTAAGGGTCACATGGCAACACCGAGGAAGGTCAGAAACCTTTCTGTGCATTATGAAGCATGCTTGAGAGGGGCTGATTGTTGAACAGCAAAACGCCCAGGGGCAAAGGAACTTGCGTTTTAACAATCTGCTTCAAACGTGCCAACTTTTGTTAGCAGCCTTTTCCTAAGGCTTCTCCAAATCTATCTTTGGTGAGTAGAGGGGGATATTCTCACTTTGTTTTCTTTGTTACTTTTACGAATGTCTGCTAAAACTGTTTGTGGGCTCTTCCACCTTCACCGTATTTACTGGCCTACTCTAGAGGAACTTCAGATTCATTAGAAATTCCTCAACAGCGCTTAGTGAATTAGTTCAAAGCATAGGGCTCTCCTCTGGGGTAGATTTCATTGCTTAGTTTGTCAGGGTAAAGGAATTTGCCAAACCCAGAAGCTGTATAAATGTTTAGGATACAGCACTTTATTGATCTGGAGCACATATTCCAGGTAAAACAAAACAGGACACTTTATTTACCTCTTAAAATTTGCCATTATATATAAAATGTAAATTCAGATGTTAAAAGTGTGATTGCAAGATGTTGGAACACTACTTTTCCTGAATGTTTCCCATTTATTCTACAATGTGGTATCTATAGAATATATTACGATGGATGTTAGATTATTTTATCTTCTCCTGGTTTTTTTACACATTGCATCAAACTGCTCTTTTTTGAATTTGATGGTAAAGCACCCATTCCTTGCAATGGGACCAGATTTCCCACTCCCAATATTATTATGACCATCTAGTGACAGTAGAAGTCTTCTCATCCATCATCATATAGCTACAGCATGTGCCATATGACATACTCTGTATCGAAGGATAGCTTATGAAATATATATACACGCGTATATACATATCTCCCATATATAAACCAGTATAGTTGTGACATGTGGTAATATTAGTGAACGTTACAGGACAGTTTTAATATCACATTATAAGCTCTTGTTTGTAAATCTGTAACATTCAATAAAATAGCACATGTTGCATTGAGCATTAACTTCCACTATCCAATTATTAGCTTACATATGGAATATGCATTTCTGGTCACAGTGTGTAAGTTTGGTATGTCCCACACACTTCTCTGTATAGCTCCACTTAAATGTCTGTATGAGCTGATGTATAAACCTCTAATGAGCCACTGTGGACTGTGACAGGTGAGCTGTGATAGTGTGAAAGGTGAACTGGCATGTTATGCAAAAGATATAAGATAAATGAACTTTAATAATATTTTGAAACTCAACTGAGCTTAGCTGTTTGTTTACATATGCTGGCCGACTGAGGAAGCAGTGTACAGTATTTTATAAATATTTTCCTATAGTAATCTGTTGTTTCCAGTTTAAGTGATGCTATTCTACAGTTGGGGTATACACTTGTCCTAGGTATTGGATTATAGCACATTATTCTTTCACAATAACAGTGTGATATGACTGAAGTAGTTTCTCTTCCTTACAGTCCAGTCTTTTTCGTGTCAATGAAAATGCATGCATTGTTTCATGAGTTTTTTGGACTACTATGAGACTTAACATTTTGCTATTGCCTGCCTGTAAAGATGAATCCAGTTAGGAATGAATTCAAGCTTTTGGATGTTTACATTATTTCCATTATGTTTGATCTTTAGCAAAGTAAGTGATTTTTTAATTATTTTTAAATGACAATTGTATTTTATGAAATTGAAATATTCAACACAAAATGCGGACATACAGCAGTGCTCAGACATTTGGCTCTCTCTTTTTTTGGAAGAGATAAGGTGCTACATTATTGTTCTTAGCACAAGTGCCAGTTAACAAATGGCAGTGAGGGGATAATTTGAAAATAAAATGAAAAACCAAAACATCCATTCATCCACATAAGGAAATCCCTCTGGGTTCCAGACATAGATGACTTTTTTTTTTCATTTTCCATCAATAGATTTTTTGGTAAAAAAAAAAAAAAAAATTATTTGTACCTTTTGTGGAATGGATAGCCTTTTGTCAGGGGATAAATATCTTAGTTAGGTATATTTTTTGTATGAGAAGAAAATGATTTGTTTCTTAGAAACTGTCAGTGCATGGAAAATGCAGAAACACAAATAACTGCTAAAAAAAGTGCTGGTAGCAGCACACAGCCTTAGTCCAATGACTGCAGTTGGAGCAAACAAGTATCGGTCCTGTGAGCAGAAGTTATCAAAGGTATTAGCATAGAGCAAGCCAGTGAAACAAAATTACCTGTAAACTCATGGTGCAAATTTTCAAAACAAGCATAAATGTCTTGTTATGTTGCTCAGGTTATATACTTAAGAGGAGCTGATAATCACCAGAAGGGAAAATGTGAGCTGGTCATTCCTGGATTTGCCTAGGAATACTTAGGTAGTTGTGATATCTCTCCCCTGCTTAAAAATAATAGTATATTTGCATTTTTGCACAAATTTGCACAATTGTTTCAATAAAGGCCACATTTTCAGTTCTGTTAAAAAGATACCAGGTACAGGTCACCTTCAAAAGAAATGGGAAAGCTTCCTAGCATGAGCTTTCCCTCATCCACCTCACATAACAGCACAGTCCAAACTGGGCATAAGTAAAGCGTTGGGGGTGTCTGCTTACCTAATGAAACCCCTCATTTCTCTAGATGGAATTCACCGGCCTTGCCACACCTTGGCATAAAAGCAGTAGTGTTGAATGTGGAGGGACTGAGTTTCTGCACCCCGGTGAGAGTCATCCTGGTTTATGGCCAGCCGCAGGGTGAACACTACAGATCACACAGGCTTCTCTTCTCCGAGATTGACTACGATTATGGTCTTACTGATGCTGGTGCAAATCTGCAGAAAATCCACTTATTTCAATGGAGTACTCTGACTTTTGCATTTCTAACTCCATATTACTTCAAGTCATGGCACAGATTATCCTAAATCATGATCAAGTGGGAAGTCTAATGACTGAGCCTTTGGCGAGGCTGGTTCTGAAACAGTCTCTGACATTTTAAATTTTGCTGTATGCTTTCAGATCTCTTGTAGAGCCACACAGTACGTATTTCAAAAAGCTATTAGGAAACAATGTTTGATTATGGAATTGCTGCTGTTTCTGCTGCAGGGGGGTGATAACTCGTTTATTTTAGTATTTGGTAGGGAAGGTGAAGGGACAGAAGTGGGAATTGGCTGTGAAATACAATTTTATGCCTGCACAAGAGTAAATTGTAGTAAAGTTATATTCTTCTTCCACCACTGCAGTTGTTGTACATGAGGAGAGTCTATATGCTGCTACTGCTGTCTGGAACAGTGTTTGCAATATACTATACTAATAGCTATTTAATCGTTTATTATTTTGGCTATCATTTGTAAGTGTATAACAATCATTTATAAAGGGAGAAAAATGATTAAAATGTCATTTTAAACGAATTCCTACTAATATGAAGCTTTTCAAGTATGATTTGTCTAAATGTATATCACTAGGGAAAACAGTCCTTTCCAAAGGTCTACTGGATTCACGACGCACTTTTAGACTGTGTTTAGATACGTAATAAAAAGCAGAAGTTGGCAATTACTACAGCAGAACTTTCTGAAATTTCTGTAACAATTGTTTTGCAATAAAAAAAGAGATGTAGTTCAAAACATCTGTTCTTACAGGAGCATTTATTTATGGTCATTTGCTTTCAAAGCAATAAAGCAACAATGCAGTGGCAGCTGCTTTTTCTAAGATCTGTCACTGCTCTAGTTCTAACTTTACAGCTCCAAAGAAAACCAAGGGGTTTACACTATTGCACTCAGTAGTTTTGAATGTTGTAAGTTATTTCCACTTCTGGGATCAAGGTGTCACTCACATGTCCCTTATTCTGGCCAATATTAGATCCCAGTTTGAAAGTAGACAGACATACTTCTCAGTGTGTTTATTTAAAAGGAAGGAATAGTTTCTTTTATTTGTAGCTACCATTTCAGCAAGGCGGGGGGGAAACATAGGCACTGATTGCAGATCCCCTCTAAATTGCTTCCACATAAGACTGGGATCAGCACCCTCCTTTGTAAGGCAGTCTCCCCAGATGGGTGGCATTGCTGGCTCTGGTAGCCACGGAAGGTTCATTAAAAACAAAGGGCACCAAATAATCCACTAGTACCTGTGACCTGCTCTGAGCTGGTATCTCACCTTCCTCAAGAAAGAAGTCATTGTCTCTCTCTCTTCATGCAGCTACAACCAGCTCTGACATTTCCTCACAAAAATGCTGAAAGAAAAAAAAAATAAGGCACTGACACAAAATAAACCAAGGTCAGGATCTGCTGCCTTCACAATCAGCCTTCACTGAGATAATAATGTCTTTTAGCTAAACACAAAAGAATCACAGGAAATAAATATTTGATTGAATAAGAAGTATATCAGATACTCAAAACAGTTCTGCACAGGTCAGTCACACTTCAAGAGAAGAATGGTATAGAGAGATGTTCTTTATTTCACATTTCTGGGAAGGAAATTCTAAATTCCTTGATCAGATTTTATCTAATCCTTTCTCAGGGCCTGCCATTCAATGAAGACTATAGGAGCTTTGAAACTCTAAAAAAATATTAAAAAAAAAAAAATCTGTGCCAGACAGTTGTCATTGTGCTTCTTTCCAGGTAATATTATATTTCTGGTCTCTCTGGAATTTTTCACAGTAACGAACTTCACCTAAATTCAGCCAATTAATGCTGTAAAAAAGCAACATCACCAGCCTTGATTTTCATTCCCATGAGCTGCAATCTTGTAGTCTTTAGGGCAGCGGTCCAGTCTCTTTTAATCTCATTAATTCATAATGGCAAAGAACTCCATTTAACATTGACCATGGCAGTCAACCCTAATTCATTATCCTCATGACTGAATACAGCAAAAACTTAAAGCAGCCCTCACTGTGTTTATATATCAAGCTCAAATTTCTCCCTGTTCGTATTTCTGGAACAGCAAAAATCTTACAAAACCCCAGAATTTCACTATTTTAAAATTTTCAAACAACTGATTGCAGGCATAAATATTGTATATTTGGATTATACTTTTGAGAGGCAATAATGACAAGCGTTATCTGATAGAAGGTTACTGTGGTATGTTTATGTGAAGTAACAATAGTAGCCCATGAACAGTTACAGACATCCCACTGCAGATGATACAGGCTATTGTTGTAGAGAACTATGGGTAGAAAAAGAACAGCTATGAGAGGAACTGCCTTTGTTATTCTGGATTTCAAAACAAGAAGTTCGACAGCTGTACAGACAGTTGGAGAGACTGATATGCTCCTACCACCTTCTAAAACTTAATTTTTTTGCTACACCTTTCCTCACTTAAACATGTAGCCAAATGCTAAATAGTCACGGGAACACCACTGAATCAGCCTGTGGAGGTGACAGAATTATCCTTACAAAATATTCCAGCGTTTTTTATTCACAGTGTGCAAGATGAGAATTTTCTTAACAAGCTTGGAAAAATAACGTATCAAGGCTCTAAGGAGATTACTGAAAATGTTAACACATAATCTTTTTCCTTTATTTGAAAGATGACAAAAAATTCAAATACCAATGTAGGATTTCACTATTCACTAATGAAAAACCTGAAATTAAAATTGCATTTTTAGCCAAAAATCTGTCTTCTGGAAGTATCAGTTAAAAATAGTAAATCTGAATGAATAATTACTTTCTTCAAAAACTCTTTAGAAATATTAGTCACAAACCTGAATTCTAAGCCACAGCTGCTGAACTACAGTAACTGCACTGTAATTTGGGAAGGGGTGAGCACACAAGGGGGATGCAAATGGGCAATGGGGAGAGTTTGTGCATTTAAAGGAAAATATGAACAATGAACTCTAAAATTCACATCACTCTTACTCTGTAAGGCTAGATCCCACTTTTTTTCAGAGTGGATGTTTGGGGAACTATACCATAGCTCTGCAATTAGTGATAGGGTTAGTTTATGATGAACCCATTTCTACCATGCTATCTATCTTGGTAATATTGTAGTATGTCCCTCAGGGAATCATAACTTTGACAAACTTACAACAACAATGATCAGTCTTTGCTTATTACAGAATAAATAGTCCTCGTCTCAGTGGAGCTGTTGAGCATTTTTTGAGGAATATCTAAAAGGACATTATAGTTCTTTTCTCCAGTCTTATCTGAAGGATGGTGAATAGCTGCCCTGTTGCAAGAACAGGACAAAGATTCAGAAAGCATGGCCTGGTGTCCAGTTCCCCAGAAGACTGCTTTCTCCCTGAAGCGTTTTCGCTTTCTAACCAGAGCAGATTGCCTTCACCTCCACCACAGTTCAGCTGTATCAGAGAGGAGGAGCAGCCACCGTGGGAAGTACACAGCAATGTAGGGGACATTCCTTTCCCTTT
The DNA here is from genome assembly GCF_036013445.1 of Caloenas nicobarica. NCBI lineage: Eukaryota > Metazoa > Chordata > Aves > Columbiformes > Columbidae > Caloenas > Caloenas nicobarica. The sequence goes on along the minus strand of NC_088284.1, from coordinate 58,052,107 downwards.
CCTCACTGTGCAGAGGCATAGCTAGGGCCTATATTACCACTGCAATCTTCTAAACATTTATCTGAAACTTTTGTATACTTATTTGGTTTCCCAGTAAGTCTAGAAAATAAACTAAGCCTACCTTAGTCCAAACATAATCTCCTCTAAAATGTCTGGGTATTTTCAGGCAATAAGGCACTGTGGACATTTCTGGGGAAACAAGTCAGTAGCTGAACCTATTCACTGGCCACTGATGATGCAAACATTGCAACCATTTCCATTTAGTTTGAGATGATGGAGGGAAGTGTGTTGCAGCACCTCTGCAGTTTCAGAGTGGGGCCCTAGCCCTGGGGTAAGTTGAGCTGGCCTCATGCCAGCTCTGTGTAATGCATGCTCCAGTTTGCCCATACTGACATCAGGGATGGGTGCAAGCCATCCCCTTGGGGGATGGATAGGTCCACTAGGTCTGCTAACTTCGGCATTGAGTTGGCAGGGGAAAACAGCATGGACACTAGAGTGAGGAAAAAAGGATATGGACACTTTATCACCAGTTTGCTCAAGACAGGCTTGACAGTAAGATTGGGAAACAGAGGCTTATCTGTATCCCCATTCTCCTGTGTTCATTCCTTCCTGAGATGCAGTGGAACCATGTCAGTATGTGTGCTATAACATATAGGTCTACCCTAGCTAAGTCCAAACAATACATTGCAGTCCAAGACACAGATCAAGGGTAGGACTGCAAAAAAACTTCGAATGCTTCAGGCTTACAAATCCCACAGTAAAATAATATAAAAATAAACAAAATGAAGTGCAGATCCTTATATACTTTAGCTACATACACGAGATATTTTAGCAGCATGTTGGAGTATTCTTCTCAAACAATCACTGGAGCACAATGCTGATCCCAGAGTCTCCTCTCTGCAAGACATGTGCATGAAGCTGCTGCCTTTAAAGCCATAATTTCTTCACCTTGCCTGAAAGGAAGTGTACACATTCAAGTCCTGCAGATAAGCAGCTAATTTATGGAGCCAAACAAGGCTTAATGTGAAGCAGACACTAAAGACTCAGTTTTACTGAGACTTAGTTCTGGGTGCACCACAAAGTTAGGCATGATTTTTTTAAGTTCAGAAGAAGATGCACAAAGTAATTTTACATTAAAAATGTATTAGTCAAGAAAGGAAGACTAGTAACATGAGTTGCTGTTTTGTTGAAACTTAGCACTGGAATTTCTCTTATAAATAAGCATTTTCCAAAATTTGTAGTACAATACAATACAAAATAATGCACAGTATGCATTATTTGTTAAAACTGTTCTAATAATGCTTTCATGTGTAATAAAGGAAACTTCACCTCGCCTCTACTAAGAGGGAGACATTTAATAACTGCTCCTGTCTGCTCCAGTGGAATTAACCCTACAATCAAAATGCTACATTTTAACATGTTTTAATAGAAGTTATGATCTAAGACAACTGAGGGACACCACTTGTTCTGTGCACTGGTGGCTGGGACAGGTACAGAAACTAGGAACGCACTTGACCCGGGAAGGCTGGGCTTACGTGGTGCCGTGCAAGTTCTGTTTCCCCACACTCCTGTGTCTATGGGATGGGGTCTGTCAGTTTGCCCTGCCTATATCTAAAGTTGCTCATGCTGGAAGCCAGAGGCATTCCAAAGCTGAATGGAGGGGTACTGGAAGACGTGTATTCTGCATGGTAAGGAAACACAGCATTTCAAACCTTTCTCCTTCGGCACCGGTTGTCCCTCCCCAGGCCAGGTGAGGCTCAGCCCCGCTGCCCGGTGATGCCCCACGCACATCGCACCTTCTGCTCTCCCTTGAATGAACATCATGACACGGGTTTTATGACGTGATGTCATTTCTGTCAAAGCGGCCGCTGGATGTCACTGTTTCATCTCCGAGAGGCGGCCACACAGAATAATTTATCTGGCACGAAATAAAGGAATTTGGATTCTTAAGGACAGAAAAAAAAAAAAAAAGACAGAGCTTCTCGGCCTGCCCTGAAACAGCTGTTTGAAACATCCCTTATTGAAAGAACAGGTGATACAGGAGCACCAGGGGACAAGCAGGGCACTTGCTATAGCAGAGGTGATGCTGCAACCCTAAGATTGCTGACTGAACCACAGCGAACCGTGGTTGAGATATACTATTAATAGTAATTAAGGATTATGAACACCAGCAGGCTGAAGTGGGAAGCCCTCTGAAGTAAATTCTTGGGACTCTAAATAGATTCTAGATCTTGGGATGCTAGAAAGACCCTAGACTCTCGGGTGGATAGACCTACCACTATGTAAAGCAAGAGGCTTTGGAGGAAAAAGTGGAATGCCTGCTGTATCTGCATTACCCATGCTCATCACAATTTTTCTAACTCCAAGATGAAAAGTATTGCATAAATAGCATAGCTGCTTATGTGGAAATCATCTTCAATTTGAAACTTAATTATATACGGAAATGGTAACATTATTTCTTATGTAGGGAAATGTCAGGAAATCTTGATCGTGATTGTTCAGAATTTTGCTAAACATTGCAGTCTTTAAGGCTGAAGTGTTCTGGCCTGATTCCTGGTTGGAAGTGAGTGTAACCAGGGAAACAAATGAAAGTTTTGTCCATGCTAAAATAATAATAATAATAGTACTCATGTTTGAATTCTGCATGCATGCACTAAAAACAATGAGCAGCATTTTTTTTATTTTAGCATCTAAAAACCATGGAGATTTCACAGAATCATAGAATATTTCAAGCTGGATGGGACCCATAAGGGTCATTGAGTGTAACTCCCTACACATGGTACACGTGGGGATCTGATGAGGACTTATTTACACATGCAGCACTGAGCTATGGTTGGTCTTTTTGGACCAGTCATCAAAAGCAGAAAGGCTTTTGCAGCAGAAGGCTGCAGTTGAGCATTGAAAGTGCTAGACTAAAAGTAGCTCCTACAACATTGGTTTGCTGCTCTGGAGTGTCAGATGTAAAAATTGCACACAATTGTACACCACTCGAGCCACAAAGCCTTCCCTAGCAAAGGCCTGGCTTTAAGCTGGGCTGGCTCACAGAAAGTTTGAAAACTGAAAGGTTGTCTATGTGAAAAGTTTTTTTCTATCAAGGGATTTTTAGACATCTCTTGAGATAGAGTGCCACAGAAAGTGTTGTACTAACAATGTACTGGGCAGCTGGCGTTTATCTTACACTGTGGTGCACTGTCCTTGGGGGTTGTTAATCAGAAAACAACATCCTTGAAGAACAACAAGGTGATATGATAATTGTGTCCTTCTCATTTTCTGAATTTTTGGCACTGTTTTCTTGTATGCCCTAAGGCTGAAAACTCGAGATGGATGGAAGTCAGTGGGAGCTGCTCTCTGATAATGTGCACTGCTGTATAATGCCAAAACTCCTGAGAAAACAGGTCCCTAATCAGGACCTAGATCTCCCACAGGGCATTTCTTTGCCTGTCCTTCTGCTCCCATATGCAAGAAGTAGAAGAAAGTGTGGTTATGCTATCTTCATCCTTCAGGACCAAGAACCTTTCTTTTCATAATATTCATCCATATGGAAAAATTTGGTACAATCCATTATCTAAGTCAAATTTTTCTAAGACAAATCCCTCTCTCCCATCTCCCCAGAGAGAAGCTAATCACATTTCCATCTGTGAGTATTCTTGGGCAAACCGCTCTCAGTCAGGAGACTGTTTGAAGCTATTCATTGAGCCAGAGGGCTCCAAAGCCCAGAGCAAAAGCTAGGTTAAGGCATTCCCTTGGCACAATTTGAAGAGTCTCAGATAGAGAAGAGATTGTGAAATGTGGGAAATCTTTCAAAGTTCAGAGTGCTTTTCATATGCTGTATAATAGAAGGGGACACCAATGACATAACCAGCTGTTTCTCCTGCTCCCTGTTTTATTACGCATGTTCTGAGTTGGCCTATTTTAAGCCTCCTGGGCTTGGAAAGCAAAACAAAAAGGCAGAAGGGGAAAAAAACCTGTTTAATGATTCCTTAACAGACTTCATATATCAGGCAAGCTGCTGGCTGTTTGGGAAAATCATGCATAGAAGGTATTGGGTATATCTCCCCCAAGAGACTTTGAGAAAACACAAGCAGTTATGAACTTTAGGCACTTATTCCGTTAGGCAACAGCTAGGCAGATATATCAATCTATCTTTTGTGCATCGGTGTTTCCAACTGCCATGATATTACATTGCTTTGAAGATCTAGTGTTCACCCACACTCTCCTTCAGTTCCATGTCTGCCAAGAGAAGTATTGCACAGAAGAAAGGGCTGAAATTTGTGAAGCCTAGTATTACAGATTTTAATCCACTACTGTGGCAATATCACACCTTCAACCAGTCTATTAATCTGGAATTTGGGAGGGATCTTCTGCTGCCATCTTTCCGTTCATATCTGTTTAATGCAGTGCAAAAGCTGAACCACAGGACAACTCAACTACTGCATCCACGCAAGGAGCTGAGCTGTTACAAGACTCCCATGTTTGTTTCTCTCAGGGCTCTGAGCAGCATAGGACCACCTGTAAACCTATCAAAAATGCAAATGGAAGGAGAAACAGATACTTTGAAGACCGAAGTCTCATCTTGGTTAGACGCAAACTGGTCAACTGTCTGCGTCACTGAAGCAACCAAGTTACTCAAACTGGGCACTCAAATAACTAGCAGCAAAACTCGGCACAACAAATGAAATCAACCTGATCAGCAGTGTATAGTGTGAGCAGTGATGTGGGCCCCCTGTTCCAAATAAAGGAGCATCTAAACTCAGATGAGTAAGAGCTGCTTCATTTTTTTCTTAACAGGATGTATCAACCTTACTTTTCTTATGGCTTTCTACAAAAAACTCACTTCAGCCCACTTCTCGTATATGCTCGTGGTTCATAAACTGTGTGGGCTGCAATGATTCATCAAAATTTACATAGTAGCTGCATGCGAGGTTTTATCTCCTTTCAATAAGGCAGGCCAACTTAACAGCCCTGAACTTCTGTGTAAAAGCTATTGTTAGAGTATCAGGGTAAAACATTGCCCCAGTTGCCAGCACTAAGGATTTATAATTATCTTTTATTCCGGTTATAGCAGCACACTGCAGGCCTATGTTTCTATTCCTGTCATTATTATTGATAGCCAGATTTCTAGATCTAACGGCAGTCTTCTAAAGCCTACCTGTGCCCACAAATGATAGTGATTCATACCTGATGATTAGTCAGAGCTGTAATCAATGAAAAGCTAAGAGTAAAAGTCTCTTTTACTTCTGTCCCTTTTACTCCCCCTTTCAGTCAGCATTTTCAAGCCATTTCCCCAGCCAAATCTTGGGAAATGAAAGAACAAGAACATTTACCTGTTGATACCTGCCAGCCCACTGCTGCCACACAGACACAGATGGCCAAACATCACCTCATGAGGCCAACACAGACATGCACAGTGAGCTCTGCTAGCCAGCTGCCACCTTTTCTCCTGGCAACCTGAGGTGACACAGGAGATGGGGGGGTGGAGGGTGTCCGATTAGGCAGCCTTTAGGTGAAACCGCAGCTGTAGCTGAGCACCATACAGCACTAGAATAATTTCAGATCAGCATAGCAATGGACAGGTACAAGAGGTGTAACTATCCACCTAACACATGTCCCAGCCATGCAGGTCCCAGCAGGGAAAGGTTCTGTCACTCCTAAGGAACAGCTCACGGGCTGTGCAGGGAGCACAAAGCACTAAGGTGCTCTAAGGCACAGGAAGACTTTGCCACAGTAACCCAGGACAGTTCACCTCCTCCATCTGAGTATGTACAGTCCCAAGCACATTTTATCTCCTTGTTACGATAACCTGACACAGTTCGCTTCCTCCCCGTCTGCACAAACCCCTGCACAGGCACCAACACGACGGCCAGCTGCAGATCTCAGAATTTGGACAATAATACCTGCGTTACACTTGCGAGTTCTCTAATGAGCAAAACAGGACATTGCATATGCACGATCTGTCAATCAGCACAAGTTTTATTATCCAGCCCTGCAGTGCTTTCCCTTGAGCTTCTCTCCCGAGCAGGGCTCCACTGCACAGGTCCCCATTTGCTCAGTGTCAGTGTCCTGGGGCTCCCACCATGGTAACTCTACACTTTACATAAAGCCAAATCTTTCACTTGGTGAGTGTGATGCCTCATCCCTGAGGGATCCGCAGCTGCTTTTTGTTCGTAACAGATGTGATTAAGCAAGCTGGGGGGCTTCAGCAGGTGAGGCACTGAGGAGTTCACAGGCCATTTGCTATAAGCTGCATGGTCAGTTCCCCCTTTCAGTGGGGAAGGGTCTCCAAGAAGAAGGCAGCATCTTCCAAACCAAAGGCCCAGAGGCAGAAATGGAGATCTGTAACAGAAGGGCTAGGCCCTTGCTAAGGACGGTGCTTTAATAAGCTGTATCTTGTAGGTACACCTTGAGATTGGAGCTTTTAGCTGCAGATGGAGTCCCATTGCTTCAGTAACCTATCTTTGGGTCACAGACAATCTTTGCAGCTCGTTTCCTACCATGCCGTTGATTAAGATGCATTCATTTCTTCCAGAGCCACTAACGTGAAAAACCACTTGTGGCCCATCACCATGGGGCCTCAGTAAGCAGATTGCTGATTGTCTTACTTGGCACAGATTTACATGGATGTTGGTGCACAGAAGCCGAACAGTTGTGTTGAGTGCTTCATAGGCCACTAACAATGTTATAACTGTTGTCATCTGCACTCTTATCTGCAATGGGTATGGTCATGTGAGCTTTTTGAGCTTTAGGAACAGCAACTGAAAGGGTCATACCACTCTCAGATGTCACCATTTTGCCCTGCAACCTTCCGTTTTCATGTTAGAAAAAAGTTCTGCAGTGTACTCAACCTAGACCTTCTCCCACTCCCACAAAACATTAACATGTTGATCCATTTCTGTGGGCTTCTAACCTGCATTTGTACATATGCCACACCACAACACTCCCACCAAAAAAAAAAAAAAAAAAAAGTGTCATAAAATCAATCCTACGGATCTACAGCTTGAAAACTTTCACTTTATTTTTCTTAAATAGCATTGGGAAATGGGCAAAGAACTAACGGGAAACAGGAAGAGCAATGTCCTACAAGTAAATAAAAAATTCTCAAGTAAGCTCTGCATGATTATAACTTTTGAGGTCATTTTTGGCCAATATTTTTTAATTAATACATTAATTTATTTTTATGAAGTTCACCTCTGTTAGTAAACAGTACATGAACTAGTATTAGTCTTCAGAATCACTCTCTGCTTGAATGATCTGTCAAATACCTGCAAAATGCTTTCTTAGTTTTTCACTATTTGCAAGCAGCCCATTCTCTCTGACCAGATAATAAAAGAACAGGACATTTCAGATTTTCTGACAAACTGGAGTATATCCAAGTCCTTTTCTGGGAAATTAATTCTTGCACGTATGAATCTGAAGCACGTTTTGTAAAAGAGTCTGGAACTAGCACTTCAAACTGCTGCTTCAATTAAGCCTTCAAGGAAAAGCCACTTCTTACAAAACACACAGGCAGGAAAGCAGGAAAAAGCCAGTCTTCTCCCTACTCACTTCTAGGAAATCAGAAGTTAATATTTCTATTTCTATTAAACTAGATTGTGCTCAGGATCAGATATTTGAAGGCTCCTGATTCTTCATGGATAGTTTAATATGAAAACACTCAAAGAGCTGAGCTTTTCTCCTTCAGCCAAATAGTGGTTTTGTAATTGAGTTATTAAGGTTATTCAAAAGGGTCACAGACTCAGCCACGGTAAGTTACTTAAACTGTAAATAGATATTTATTTACATTCTTCAGTTATCTGTCTAGCTCACTATGGGATCAGTACAATAAGCCCGTTTCAATACAAGAAGCCAAACGCTTCCTACACAGCTTTCAGGTCTTTCAAAACTGTAAGCAGTAAAATTAACTCTAGACTTCCATTGTATTTTGAAGGTACAGGGAACTCAAGCTACATTCTTTATTTTCTCTGTATCCTACAATTTAAAAAAGCATTATTAAAGTTGCAAAGCCCTAAAAAGTTAAAAATCAATGCATTCCCTTTCTGCATAAAATGATAGATTTATTTACATATTAAAATGCTATTTGCTCCCTGCCCCCACCTACCCATAGGTTTGGTTTAAATTAATGAGCAGCTATGCTGTTTTCTCATCAATCGTTGTACATCTTTCTCAGCCTGCTCTTGAAGATCAACTTGTAATTTCATTATGACTTTTTCTCTAATAGTTATTGTTAAATAATCAAGTGGTTTTACATATTTATGAAATAATTTATTTCCGCGACAACTTTGACATTATGATAATCTCAGTTTATGGAAAGGTCTGTAATTGCGGAAACTCAGTTTGAAAAAACTTATTCAAACTTCTAGCATGTTTCATACTAAATGTTATCCATTTTAGGTACTGGTGGCTTTTCCTACAGCTGCAAACATACATTGCCTTTGCGAATGGCTTCCTGTCAGGTATCTGGAAAACAAGGGAGATTGGGTGACTCTGAAAAGTTTAAGTGAATCAACTTAACCACAACCATCAGAGTTTTGTGGCAGAAACAGGGACAGACCCTAGTATTTCAGAGACAGACTTCTCCATCAGATCTTCTCTCCCTTTCCTGGAATCCTCTGTCTCATTCATGACCACTGACTAGAAGCTTTCCATGAGGAGGTATTCTGCGTCAGAGAATGTCCTGTCAGGAAAGTCAAATATTCTTTAGGACATAGGAAAACTACAGAAGCAAAAACAGTTCTCCTTCAGCAGCCCACGCAAAACCAGACGATTTTCCTCTCTGTCTGAGCACGCTGACATCTGTCTGCTCAGCTGCCACAGCTGAGCTCCCCCCAGCCTCCTCCACCTCGTCAAGGGCCAGGCAGGGGAAGGGAGGCCTCACAGTCCCACACCTAATGGCACCAGGGCTGCAAAGGCCTTGTCATCATCTGTTTGTGCCTGGAGGAAAAGTGTCAAAATTAAACTCAGGCATCCAGGAAGCCAGGATTCTATTTCTGTTCCCTCATAACTAAATTATTCAAAAAAAAAAAAAAAAATCCAAATGCATTTTTCCCCACATGAGGGGTTATTAGATACTAATCAGCTTTATTCAGACTTCAGAAAGAAATGAAATCTGACTCCTGCAGGCAAGAGCCTCCTTTGCTGCACACCTCTTATTCACCCCCAACGCAATTCCATCCTGTGCACAGACCGAGGCAAAATCCTGTGGATAAGATGGTACATAATTATATAATTAAAGACTGCTGAACACACAAACCTCAGGGGTCTAACTGAGCCTATACAGGGACCTACAAGTGTAGCCTTTCTCAACTTGTGAATGTGCAGCTTCTAAAGATTAATACTAGTAGTTTGGGACGTCTATATTATTTGTGTTTTTCTTAAAGGAAGAAAACAACCCACCCACTCACCCCCGCCAGATATTCCTCATGTGTAATTATATTGGACCATAGCAGAGATGGCGCTTGCGGCGTGGCGGCTTTGTGCTTGAGTTAATGGAGTGGCTGGTGGTAACTGGTGCCACCTCCAGGGTCAGCAGCTGCGAGGGGGTGTCAGGCCTTCTCCTTTTACAACCAGACACAAACGGGCTACCAGCTCCCCACAACCAGCTGCCCAATGGCCGCCTCTGCCCAGCTCCCAGCCTCACCCCGCTCCTCCACCGCACACCCGTCATCCTCATCCCTGCGTCTTGCCCCTCGGACACCAAAGGAGGCCGTGCGCTTGTCAGATGATTCTCCGAGCAATACCTCTGTTTCTGAGTCCCTAGCGGTTTGTTTCAACTGCTAGAAAATGAAGGCTTCCCATGTTGCCAAAAATATAAAAGGGAATATACCTAAAAGATCTCCTTCTTACCTTTAACTTCACATCAGTTATATTTCATTTCTCTTCAGCAGTACTAATCCTGGCTTACCCTCAGATAAAAAGAGACAAGAATTAGGCCTGTGTTTTAATTTGTGTGATATACAGACTCTAAATGGAGTTTGATACCTCAACATCTAGTTTTTGAGCAACTGAAATTAATTTTAAAGCCTTTCAGTAGCTCCTGAGTGTCCCTCACTCCTGCACTGCTGTGAAAGACCCACGTAAAAGCCAACACACTACCCTGAGGATAAAGTCAAAGGGAAATTAATCTAAATGCTACTAACACAGAAATGCTAACAAAGCAGTGTAGCTACTGCTGCAACTGAAAGAATCTTGTCTTTTATCTGCAGCAGTATGGAAAACTATGTCAGAAAGAAAATCTGACTTTCAAGTTGATTTTGGCCTCTTCAATTTATAACCTGGTTTTAAAACTATAGCCCGTACTGAAAGCATCTGATCTTATCCATCAGCAGAACTGGGGGTGCATTCTCCTCCAGTTACTGCTGTACAAAATTATAAACTTCAGTAGGAAGCACCAGAGTGGATAGGGAAAGAGTTTAACTCCAGACCTTCTAACCAAGCCGTAACCTAGCAGACTCCAAAATCCAAATGGCCACAGTGGAAAACAACCTGTTGGACTGAGCCACCTCACTGTGGATGCAGACCCTCAGCAGTGACCAACAATCAGAGGAGTGGAACATATGTTGTGACTGCACAGACATGACTGCCATGCTCTCCTCTAGATTATGCATTTGTTTTCAGTTTCATGCCCCTGCCTGTTCTCTATTTCTCCAGTCAGTCATGATGCCAGCCTCCCTCATACACTGCTTTTCATGTATGGGAAGGACTCCCAAAGGTATTCATTGCTCTACCAGAACTCTTTTAAAGTCCTGTGCCGGGCTCAATGCCTACAGAAAAACTCATCCGGTCAGGTTACTGATGGGGTGGTGTGGTGCTGTCCGAGTTGCTTTTTTCTACTTGTCTGTTGGTTTCCTACACTCCCTTATAACACAGGCGTGTAAAGTCCGTGACTGTTTCTTTAGCGGGTACCTGCACAGCAGCCGGCACAGTGAGGTCCTCCTCCTTACCTCAGGCTCCTCGCCTCGGTGCTAACACAAGCCCAGGGGAACCGCAGCAGCATCACTGTGTCACCCAGCGAGGTGCCTGCGAGCAGCAACAAGCTGGGGTGCAGCTGCGTCTCTCCCCGAGACGACTCCACAAGGAGCACAAGCCCAGGCGGTGTTTATTATCCACAGCTGGGGTGAAATGACCTTGTATCTTGTTTTTGTCTTCGTGCTGTATTTGAAATAGACAGGGATTTCTGTTCTCCCTGTCAGCTCTCAGAGGAGTTTAGTACAAACTGTCCATTTCAAGTGGTACAGGAGGAACCTGTGAGTTTAAAAAAGCAGCTTTGTCAGGAACACGAAAAAGAATACCTGACTCTATCAAAGTTAGGCATAAATCCATCCTGTTCTTTTTCAAGCATACTTTGTCACCTGCTCTGTTTACTAAGTATATCTCTTTCATAAAAGAGCTTTCTCTATTGCAGGGCATGCCTATTACAGAGGTCTTAACGACTCTCCTTTGTTCTTGAAAAAAAACCAAAATCTTCACAATCATCCTTTTATCTGCAACTGCAAATGGTTATAAAGTTATTGGACTGCATTACATAGCCAAAGAAAGAAGGAAAATGGCCAGAGTTAGTCTTCAGCCTTCTGTTCACAACTTCTGTGAGGCTGCCACAAAAATGCCTGTTAAAAATGTCTTTTACAGTGACACTAGGTAGAAGGTGCTGTCCACTTTGTGTCACTGCAAAGGCATGATACAAACCTAGTAGCCACACTTGTAAACTATTACTACTTCAACATCTAGCTTGGCCAAACTAATTCTAAAAAATATTAAAAATTCTCCTGTGTGATCTATAGCCAAAAGAGATTTTGTTAACAAACAAACAAACAAAACCAAAACACTCCAAGTAATCTGAACATGATTTTTTACATATATGGCTTCGCTAAGCAAGTCAAAGGTTAGAATCACCCATAGTCAAACATTTTTATTTCAAAGTTTATGCAATGTGACACATATTCAGCAGTGCTTGTAAAAATTCATAAGCTGACTAATTCATGTCCAGGGATTTCAAAACTAGTAATCTAAGTTCACATTCAGACATTTGAGTGAGTTCCCTGATTTCCAGCACCCCTGCACCACCACCATGAGCAGCTCCTTCTGGTTCTTTTGCAGCCTCTTCTCAGGATTAAGAACTCATCACAAGAAACTTCTGCTTTGCCAGACTTGTTAGGTGTGGTTTCACATACATTTCACAGAATATATGTTATATATTCAACAAATCTGGCAGAGATGAAAAGTGTCCCTATAGTCATACCCAGGAGGTTTTTTGTTGGATTGTGGGGATGTTTTTAAGCAATGATAAATGTATTCAGATGAAAACATTTATGTCAGAAAATCTGCCAATAAAATATTACTTAATAGAGTCTTTTAGAGTACCATTTGAACTTTCAGGCCATCGATGATAGCAAGAGAAGTCTAGTTAGATGTTTCATGAAAAATTCTATGCTAATTTAACTTTTAAACACAAATACAACTTTTTTAAAATAGGTTTACAAGCTCTGATGCTTTAGTACTCCTGATCTGTCATTGTAAATATACATAACGGTTTGAAAATCAATAAATCTATGAGTCAAGTAATTCAACACAAAAGTTCAGAAAAACAGCCTTTGCTGTGATACATACTCTGCTGCCTCCACCCCTGAGTACACACGTATTCCTAAAATACTCATGAATTCTCAAATCACAGATTACATTCCCAACATGAGTCATATCTTCTGCATGTGAAAAAGCTACCCAAAAGGAGGCCTACCTCCAACTCAAATCCCTTTAAACCAGCAAAAATCAAAGTACTCTTTTTTTGGTGTGGGAAAATAACAGAAGATTGGCGAGGAGGATTATAAACATACTCTAGTGACCTGCACCGGAGGTGTACAAAAATACATATATGATACTAATTGTTCTTTGGCCTTGTGTGTGGGACAAGTAGAAACTCTTTGTTTCAGTAACACAGGCCTGTGAAATACTTCGAGGCACCTTATCGGACATCCTTGAGATTCCTGCCCTGCTGTGGGAAAGATCAAAGCACAGCGGTAAACTACTCCTCCACATTAAACAAGAGAAAACAGCAGGTTCAGTGATCCTCTAGCACAGACCGCGCCTCCTGGTTCCTGTGTCCCCTCTCATGTGCCTCTGCCCAGGTGCTACCTCGGGGTTCCCCCAGTGGTAACAAAACTAAATGTACTCTTTGCATTTCATCCGTGGTCCTGTTGTTGTTCCTGTATCCTATCTGTGCTGGCTCACACACTCGGTATCCAGGTCTGTCAGAGGCTCAATGTCCTCAACATCTAGTGGCATCTCCATCCTACCAAAAATTTCCATAGCCATTCCCGCATACAGCCGCAGGTCTGCAAACCCCCTCCACAACACGCCATTGTCATACATTCCATGATGGCATTGAGATCTGTTTGCTCCAGACTAGAAAGATGCTTAGTTTAATTTATTTACCCTTTTCAATGAGCTCCTACCCCTCCCACTGAACTAAATGAAAGCTGTTGAACTGGAGAAGAGCTGAAATTTCACCAAACGGCCAAACTCAAAGCCAGCCTTGCAGATTTCTAAACTGAATCCCAAACCAGACATGCATTTTCTAAGTTGGCTAGCAACATCCCATAAAAGTCAGTATTCTTACAGCATTTTGAGCTTAGGAGGTTCAAGCAGCACAAGTACAACCTTTGATCTCAAATCTTACAAAACCAGTCCACAAGCTTGGGTGGGGTACAATCCAGGTCCCCTCTGAAGGGTCTAACCTTTAGCTTCTGATGCAGGTGCTAAACCCAGTTCTAAATGTATTTGGGGATCAGACCTTGAGCTTTTTTTTTTCTAATCTTCTCCAGCTCTAACTTGGTCATGGGTACATTTGTGCATCATGCTTCCTCAGAGTGAATTGCTTTAACACTGCTCAGTCTCCTGATGCAAGCTTGCTACTTATTCAAATGACAGATCACAAAATAACTTTATCTGTTCTCTGGGGAAAAAAAAAATAGAGAAGACTTCAGCCAGATCTATACACTGTCATTAAGGCTAAAGATCTTACACTAAAGCTAAGGCCTAAGGATAACTGTAGGAAATGGATGCAAGAGCTAGAACAGTTCTGAATAAGCAACAGTAATGAGGATTAGCAACCCATTCTGACAGGCTAATTATATCAGAAGCTTTCATAAAGTCAGCAACTACAGTCTCTCAAAAACACATACATAGATAGAGGCATGCAGCTCTTTTATACCTATATATAAAATATATGTGTGTGCACTTATAAGTATGTCTATATGCATGTATATTTAACATTTTAATACACTTTTTGTGGTTCCAATGCATACATTATCTATTACAGAAATGAAATTTCTTACTGTCAGGTTTTGGGGGAGCTTGTTTCTTTGGTTCCTCCAAATAAAATTCAAGGTAGAAGGGGAAGAGCTGTAGATAGCTATGAGTGCCTCGCTTGCACCTACAGCAGACAAGGTTTAAAGGATGGAAAAGCCAGGAAAAAAGGGTGGAAAACACTCTTATTGATGGAAGTGCTGGACCCTCACCAGAAGGGAGGCAGGAGATGACAGAGCAGAGCTGTGCTGGGAGAGGAAGGACACAGCACTTTCATCTTCAAGTGGCATCAAAGGAGACCACACTGTGCACTCCCCCAGGATTCCCAGCATCTAAGTTCACCCTGAGCACAATGCCTCTGTCTGGGGACTGCTGACAACGTACAGCTGCTTCCTCCCCAGACACAGATGAAAGCCTCACTTCTGAAAAAGGAAAGAATTATGACCTTTTCATGATTTTACATCTGTGGACCTGCACATAGGAACAGGAGGCAAGAGCAGGCATTGATCATCTACCCTCTTCTGCAACTCTCATTGCTGTCTGGTTATTTTTTATTTATGCTGTAATACATGGAGTGCAGCATCACCCTCTCTCTCCCTCACCGATCTGGAGAGCATCAGTTGTCATCATGATAATGATAACTCCAAGTCATTGCCTACCCTGAGAGCTCTACCTCCAACAGGGCCCAGAGCAACTCAACAACTGAAAAGGTGCTCAGCCCACCCAGTTGGAGGCCCTTCCATTGGAGAAAGGAACAGCTTGTGAGCCTTCATTATCAACCAAGGTGATAACTCCCTCTGCCTTGTACAGAAACCTTAATCCATGGCAGACTCTGTGGCTATTCTCTTTTTGTGCCAACTTAGTAGGACACAGTCCCAAAGACAACTGAAAATGGAGAAAATAAAGTTTCCTGCAACTTCCAGACTGGAAGGGAACTTGACAAAATTGCCAGAAATAGTTACAATTCTTCTCATTATTGCCCTATACAGTGGTACAGAAAGAAAACCACAGAGAGTAAGATCTTCCACACTGCTGCATTCAGTAAGCCCAGAGCTATTAGAGACCTACAATCTGCTCCCATGTGTGCACAAAAAGAATCACAAACTGCTGGAAAGGATTATTCAAAAAAAATTGAGCTTTCTGCTGCCCATGCAAAAGAATTCACTTGGAGAAGGAACATTTTCTTTGTAAGATCCAGGTGTTGTGTCACCCTAATGAATAAGACTAAGTCCTCTGAATTTGAACAGCTATCAAATGGAGTAATTAGGGATTAAATCAGTTTGTGGTGTAGCCAGTGGTCAGGTCAAAGCAAAATTGTTGTGACAAATGGCCTTGGTTCTCTGAAGAATATTAGATCTTTGCAGGGTTTGTGGAAATTGAGATTCCGGGGGGAAATCATTAGTAACCATTCGAAAAACTAAGCCCATACAGTTATATGTGCACAGAAGAACAAGAAGGCAGAGCAGCGAGGGTGAGGACTTGTGCCATCTCCTGGTACAGATGTGAAAGCAATTTCTACGATGAAAAGAAAAAGAAAAAAACCCCACACAACAACAACAACAACAAACTTATTGCAAATGGCAGGAATACCATGAACATAGTAAAAAAACTGGTTTGTTTTGTGAGGACACAGCCCTGTTTTCAAAAACTACAAAGCAGCACACAAAATAAATAAATCATAAATAAATTCAAAAATGCAATTACATATATGTAGCTAGTGGGGCAAGTCATGAAGTTGAAAAATGTCATTCCTAATGATACAACAAGACAATTCTGTGTCAGAGTGAAAGCTGAACTTCCTGGAGAGCGGTGGTTCCAAACGCAGTGTTACCACAGTCATCATCTAGAGGGACACACATCACATAAAACAGAACTGAAATCCCAGCTTGTTTCACTAAGCGACAAGAAATTGCAAAAAAACCCCTAAACTCTTGGTCTTTTTGCCAAGTCTGCAGCCCTGTAACGCACACTGCCCTGCTCTGCAAAGCATGGAAAACCAGGAGGCTTTCATTAAAGCCATGAAACTGCGTTAGAAGCCAGGCAAGTAAGATTAGTTAGCAAACACTGAAAAGACAGGTGTCTTAAACCCTGCCCATTGTCTAGGGCTTAGATTCAACAATGCCTAGTACTAGAGACCCAAATTTATGGCTTGGAGGCCAATGTTTCTCATCAAGGAGCCTTATCCAGCCCACAGATTCATTCCAAGTAGGAATGCATGTGTAAGAAAGGAAAAAAAGGCTGTCCCACCTCTGTTCACCATACTTCCAGCTCCTCTCTCCCTCACACCTTGCAGTCTGTGGGCTCGGCCAAATCACTGACCCAATCCAGTAAGAACAACAACCTAGAAAAGACCATTTTTCAGACAGATCAACTCCCTGACCCAAAGCAGTTGCACAGATGCTGGAGTGGGAGTTGGTGCATGTTCAGAGCAGGTATGTCCAGGGTGCAGCTCAGGTTCAAGTGGCCACCAGTACAAAAAGCCCAAGAGACTTGCTGGAGCACTGCACTGCTGGAGTACCTGCAAACTTGACCCATCTGCCTCCCCGCCCTGTGAAACTACGGTGTCTGCTCAGGGCATGGTAACTGTCCATAATCCTGGCCCTCAGCCTACAAAAAGTAGCTTACCTCCGTTTCACAGAAAGGAAGTGACCTTGGATTACTTTTGGATGAGCGTTATATAGTTATAGCACAGCAGCCTTGCAAAGGAGGAGGAAAGAGGACTAAACTAGCTCTCAAGTGCTGTGGATAAGATAAAACACACAAGGCTGTGAAAGAGACACAGTAACTGATAAGAAGCAGGAGCCAGTGCAGTGCAAGGCACCGTCTGAGAAAAGCCAAAAGACAGGGCTGCTGGAAGATAAAGGACAAATACCAGAGGGAAGAAAAGTATCGATGGGGCACGGGACAAGGACAAGGGGTGTCTTTTGGTGGAAAGAGAACCAGAAAGACAGATGTGACCCAGCAAGGGACCAGACTGGGAGTCTCCTTCTCTAGCGGGCAAGAAACGTGTGAGGCAGGTCCAACAGGCATCCCCCACCCATGCACAGCCCTACAGACTGTGACAAGGCTACAAAACCCCAGCGTCTTGCCCCATCCTGGTGTGCTTTCTCTCTCCATCCCTTGGCTGCTTCAGCGTCCAGCAAACTGCCAGGATCGGCTGGCAAAGGGTGCAAATCAGACCAAAAGGGTGCTGCATGTTCGCTCACTTTTGCACCGAGGCCTGGCACAAGTGCTACCTGGAAGGCTGCTCTTGCGCTTGCTGCATGCATCTGCCAGGAGGCAACTTGCACAGGTTTTCAAGGGGGCATGGTATGACCTTCCTCACAGTACGCAGGAAATGAACTCCAAAATGAGAGTGATGGAGTTTTTCTGTATGTTTTCGTATTTGTGAGGCAAGTGGCTTATCTTATATTCAGGGCAATACGAAGTAGTAAAACAAGGGAAAAAAAGGTCCTTGCTCACTGGGGTTGAACCACAACCACAAGAGGGTGCATCATTTAGCTGTTGAACAGGCTACAAAAAATATTCTTGAAGGATTTGATGAGGTGCTTAATGGACTGGAACATAGCTAGGATATAAGACATCGTAATGCTATAAATCGCAGTTTGCTACCAAAAAAATATATGCAGATGGCATCCAGTCAGCACTGAGAAATAAATTAGAAGTCAGTTAAACTGGACTGGGTGGTGAGATTAGCTACTGTGAAGAACACACAGACAGTGAGTGAGTGGGTTAACTCTGTGGACTCCACAAGAAAACCAAATCAGAGAGAGGCAGAAAGTCTTTCTAAAGCTAACATGTGAGGTTTGCATGAAATATCAGAAATTATATAAAAGAGCTACCAAAGTCTCTTGAGATTCCTGATTCATTTTGATCCAAGATTGGCATGGAACTTATGGCACTAAACACGAAAAATGCCCAAGTGCACTGCTAATCCAGTCACTCCTTTTAACGAAGTTTTTACAGAGATGACCCATAGTAACGCTCCCGACCCTGCTGACGTGTTTACCTGCTGCAGGCTGAAACTGCTTCATTTGTTCCTCTCAGCTTTTCATGGGGTATTTTGATCTGGGCAGCCTCACACAGCCTTAGTTGAGAACAGCACCACAGGGGCACAAAGTTTCTGAGAGCCACCAGTTTTGAAGACATGCTCTAAAAACAACAAACAAACAAAAAACCCACAACAACTTGTGGGAATGAGGCGTTTGTCAAACCTTTGGCCTTTTCTTTCTCAGGTGGGGTCAGTGGCACTTTCAGTTTCCTTTGGAAAAGGAACTGATGTATAATGTTCAGGACGGGAGGGGAGAGTAAAGGAAAAGCATTTGTTTAACAGTGGCGGGCAGCCAAAAAAACCAACAGTGCTATTAATCTGTTTCTGTAAAAGCAGGTTTACCGTGTCTTTTTATTTTTCTCCATCTCTTCTCAGAGTACATTTGTTTAGGGATGCTGATTGTCTTGCACTTTTTTGTTTGCTTTTTCACTCACGCACGCACGCATACACCCCCCCCCAAAAAAAAAAAAAAAAAACAAAACCAAAAACTCCTCACCCCACCCAATCTAAGTACTTACAATGAAACAACTCTTGGGGAACTTCCTTTTCTCCACCCCTCCTGCTTTTCTTATGCTGTCTCTCCCCCCGCCCGCTCCCCCCGGGGTGTATCTGTGCGGTCCCCGGAGCACGGCGGGCTGGGGAAGTTCAATCGCAGTTCAGGGGCGGGCAGGGAACATTGTGTGCTCGCCGCGGCAGCCGGGGCGGCTGTAAACCAGCGGCTGCAGCACGATCGCAGCGGCGGCGGCGGAGCCGGGGCGGCGGGCGGGGTTGGGGACACACGCCCGGACAGACCGATCCACCCCCGCCAGGTCTCCCGTTTTCCCACCTGCCATGTGAACGCTGAGATTTGTTTCACCTCACTGTAAAATGCGGGGGGAAGGTCCTTTTCTTCTCCACCCAGCCCCTCACCGAGTTTAATTATAGCGAAAGCATTTCCAAGGAAACGATCCTGCCCTTTCCGCTTCCCTCAAACGGCCAGGGACGGGAGAAAGTGGTTTTGCGTGTCACCACCACCTTAACTCCAGGACGGCAGCCTGGATCCGTCACTGACCCCATCTGATGGGCCTCAGCGGGACATCACAGAAAAAACGGGGAACACCTCCTCGCCCTGCAGAGCTGTTGGTTTCACTGGGGCCAACCAAGTCCTGCTACGTCTTTCATGGGGCAAGGGTCCCTGTGTGTTGTCAGGCCTCCTCTCAGTGATGAAAAGTGTGACCTCCTCATCTCGCAACCTGTTAGCTGTTTTAAAAGGATCGGTAATAGGAACGCGTATGTGTTGGGCTGGGTATGCCAAAAGGCAGCCGAAATGGGAGTAGTAAAGGGGGTTGTTGATTGAAGGGATGTTTTCAGCTGTTTGTGGATGTCCTCCACTGACCTGTATATGTAAATTACAGTGATTCATTACTTCAGCAGTCTCTGAATCTTGTTAGGCTTTAAATATAGAAAAGTGAGGCTTGTACTATACTCTTATCATCTAATCTGGCTTTTTTCCCTGTTTCTGAAGAAATGCAGAGAATTGCAAAAGCCGCAGGCATTCCACATATATAAGAGCACTGAGGCTTATTCTTGCATAATAACCCGTCTTGGAACGTGGGTACAAAAAAAAGTAGGAGTTCTTACAAACAAAAGGACCCAATGCTAACAAACCCCAACTATACTCTTTGTTCCCAGCACGTAGGGATGTCAACAAAGGGAAGCCAAAGGTCACCAGAGTGAGGGCTGAGAGGGAGGAAAGGCCATGAAGAAGGAATGCTGCTTGTCTTTAATAACAGAGATAATGATTGGAGAATAAAGGTGCCCTATAGGGGAAGGCAGGCAGGAATCAGGGTTCTGTGTTGAAACACAGCCCAGGACACTGTGCCATGGGGGTCCCTGTACAGAAGAAGGCTCAGACAGTGGTACCACACTGCAGGGTGACAGGGACACTTTCCAAGGTGTGTGTTGAAAAGTTTGTGGTACTTACTGTCTTTTCAATCTTACAGTGCTTGTGTGTAACCAGCTTCCTTGTTGGCTAGTAAATGGAGCACACTGGCAGACAAAGATATCTGCAGCTTTAACTTAGACTTACCAGAGTCATTGGCAGGTTAAAAAAATACCAAACGTTACTAATTCCTAGTATTTCCTTCTGTGACAAAAACACATCTCTGGCCCGAACATTATTTCTTCATTCCTCTCTTACAAGACGGAACTTCTAGCTCGTTGGTGCGTAAGCCTCAGAAGGGGTGGAGAAAAACTTTGAAATGAATCATCAAATTTACCACTGAAAGAAAATACATGAAGTCCAGCTGCATAGCTCAAGCATTGTCTTTTTCATTGAGTGAACAGGCCTTGGCCATTGTTAGCGTTTTGTTGTACATGTATTATTTTTACACTGTGCTATTTTTATAACTGCAGTGCTGGAAGCTGAAAACAACTGGATTTCCACAGAGTCAGATAAGAGATTATAGGGAAACTGAGAGTTGACTGTTTTCTACAAAATCATGCACAATTTTTGCATAACCTCCAGTACAAGTTCCTTCCATTTTTTTGTATGTTTGTTCCATGTTTCATCTGATATCATTATTTATTTTAAACTGTCACCCTTTTTCCCTCTCTCTGACTGTCATCTGTCTCCACCAGTTTCTGCAAATATACAAAAAGACTTTGATCATTTTAAGATGGAAAAATATTCCTCCCTAACTCCTCCATGCTTCCCTCCTTAACTGAATGGATTAACATCTCAATGTGTATTGCCAATGCATTAGTATCCAATTATTCATAATTAATCTCTGGGTGTAACTATATTGTTCTTTCAGTTTCAAAGGAATGATTTCACAAGGCTTTTTTCTGTGTCTTTTATTTTTCATAGCTAATATGCTGCTCCAATTCTACAGACGGTGGTGAAATACAGGAAGAGTTTTCGAAACATTTATGTATTGGCAAAAAAATGCAGTGAACATGAAAGACAAGTACCTACTCTTAAAGTGCTTTGAATTGTCACTTTCACAGAAGATAATTTTAGAGATCTGTACTTATCATACTATAGCAAACCTTCTACGTCATATAAGTGTGTGCACACAACACACACGCACATATTTTCCATGAACCTGCACAGTGGCTAGAATAGCTTCTGCAGTGCGACAAACAGAAAATAAATTTATGGCCTACAGAAGATCAACAGGGTCTCTTCATTCACATGTATTTTTCAGCCAGAAATACCACTATATAAAACTCAACAGGAAGCAGCTTATATTGCTCAGGGAGGATTTTGTGAGTCTCTGTGTTTAATCACTTTCATTTTCAAATTCTAGCTTTTAATTCCAATGGCTCCCAAACCATTTGATATGCTACATAGTCAACTCTTGTTTCCTCAAATCCTAATACTGAGCTTTGAAGGCACAGGCAAAGCTGCTGCATATTTGGCTGTCACCCCAAAATGCAGCTGGAACACTTTGCCAGCCTAGAAACTGCAAGATGCTAACACATATATATAGCTAAACAATGATATTACAAAGTGGGGAGGTGATGATAGCACAGCATAGTAAATGAAAGGGAGTGTAAGAGGCTGAATTACAGAGAATGCTGAAAGTGAGCAAGAGCGTTTTAACTTGTTGTGGCTTGAAACAGTGAATTGGTGGAGAAACTCAAGAACAAACTCAATTGCTCAGAAATATGCTTGCATTATCATGAGTTGAATGGATTTGGGCTGGAGATAAAGCAGGAAGAAAGGACAAAAATGCGGTGGTTGCCCACAAAGCAACATTAGGGCTTGTTTCAAAGCATTAGCAATGAAAGCAGATGTTGAGGTTGAAGAGTGTCCATTGCTTTCCTCTTAAGAGGTGTGGCCAAATGTTTCAACTTGTCTTTCATCCAGCAAAAGAGAATGGGAAGAATACCTTATTCTCAAGCACCCTAACTTATGTGTGCCATTTCCAGTCTTCCATCCATAACACTTTGTTTAAACAGTTTATTCTTAGAGAGTTTCCTTTCCTGATGGTAGGGTATAGTCCTCCATTTTCCCTATGCTCATGGCTGAGCTCTCAGACACGAGACCTCTTCTTCTGGCAGTCTGTTACTACAGAGACAAAGTAAAAGAAGTGTGTGCATCTATCATGCCATGGTGCTAGAGAACACCCCCTGGTTCCAGCAGCAGAACAAAAGAATGATACGGCTGTTGTTCTCTCCAGCATAGACATATGTGGTTATAGCGGGTACTCCAAAACAAGAACACCCTTTATCGATCTGCCTTTTCCGATGGCACTAGATGCAGCTGCAGTGGTGAAGGGAGGAGGCTGTGCAATGGTACAGCCTTTAAAGGTGGAAATCAGTCACAGCCCGAATTGTGGGAAGGACTGTAGAGATGCACAAGTACTGTCTGGTACCACAACAACATGTGCTGTACTACTCAGTGCTTATATGGGGGTCAAGTTAGGTTTAAAGTCCCCTTAAAACCACAGCTTGGCTGTATATTTCTCTGATGACATCTGTGCTGAGCTACAAGGTGTTAATAAGCAGTTTGCTGAGATCCTTTAGCCTTCTCTATCAGTAAATCTGCCCTCTCAACAACTGTTCAGGTTATTTTCCCTGTTATGAACTAATGCTCTCTCAGGACAAGTAGTACTCTTCCTCTGGTTTTCATTTTCTAATGACACCCCCCTCTTGGAACATGCATGCTGAGAAATAAGTCTTCAGTAATTTATGTTTGGGGTTTTTTGTTTGTTTTTTTTGTCATCGTTGGTTTTTTTATTTTACTTTAATGTTCATACTGCAGACAGGAAGCAAATATCTGACAAGCTTCCCACACTGGGGTCAGTAAGCATACCCAAATGCTAATCCACTCGGACATTGTCAAGGCCAATGACATTACAGAGCTGAAACTACTGCCTCTCAGCAAACCCACAGCCTTTGGTGGCACTGAGGGGCAGAGGAAAGTTTGTCTTGATTTCTCTGTGAATGAACAGCTTCAAGTCACCCACTTTCTTATATTAAATCAGAACAGGGGTCAACAGGCTTTTCTCTCCCAGTACCATAGTGTGAAAGGTCTAAATATGAGAGCACAGGGGAATAAAGTGTCCATCTTAGTGTGAACTGAGTTTAAGAGAGAATGATAGACCACAGTTTAGCTGCCCACGTAAAGGTATATTCACTTCAACTTGCACTTCATATATCCTAGTAAGAAATTGTAAAAAGACCAATTGCACCAAAGGAATAAGATGTAGAGTACAATGCATGCTCAGAGACATATTTCAGTTTCCCTTATTCTCTACGTTTATTTATTTCTGTGCACAGTGAGATACCACGGCCTAGTAACTTCTCTCGCTCAGCAACTGCCTTGATCCTTAAAAGCTGTATTAAGTTGTTCATCCACCTGCTAAAAAACGTGGTGGGACTTACCTTTGATTTCTTCTGTTTTGATTTAGGGAGATTTATTCTTTGCATGTGCCAGCAACAGGAGTAAAAATAAGCATGTGAATGATGCCACAGTAGATATGAACTTCCCTTACTGTTCTGCAATGACGGTGCCAGAACCATTTTTAGTGAAAGCTTTATGAATGGTGGAGTATGGGGCCGTGCACATGTACGCACATGTGTGTGGTTGTGTGTGTGTCTGTGTACACATGTAGAAATATTGTATGCCGGTCAGAAATATTGAGCTGTTTTTAACACTCCAGTTAGCACCATCCAGTCATAAACAGTTCCAACCATAGAAATGCATGGCATTCCCACTTCCTCACCTTTCCTGCTACAGACTGGGGCTATGCCTGCCCCGTGAGAAAGAAAATGGCAATTACCACTCTTCTTCCTGTATGTTATAGATCACACAGAGAAATAGTATGGGTTTTTGCTGTTTTTTATTTTCAGTAGGCATTGTGAAGAGAGTAACCTGGAATATTCACACAAATCAATTTATTTTTGTAGCTTTCACACAAGTCCAGTTGCTTGGGATTTTTCTAACTAGCTTGATTCCATAACCTTGCAATATTTCCTAACCATCATGTCACAGGGTTTTTCCTCAGTAACATGCCATAGATGCCTTGCATATTTGTGCAAGGCCCTGCACCTGGGTCGGGGCAACCCCCAGTATCAATACGGGCAGGGGGATGAAGGGATTGAGAGCAGCCCAGCGGAGAAGGACTTGGGGATACTGGTGGATGAAAGATTGGACATGAGCCAGCAATGTGCACTTGCAGCCCAGAAGGCCAGTTGTGTCTTGGGCAGCATTAGGAGAAGTGTGGCGAGCAGGTTGAGGGAGGTGATTCTGTCCCTCTGCTCTGCTCTGGTGAGACCCCACCTGGAGTCCTGTGTCCAGCTCTGGAGCCCTCAGTGCAGGAAGGACATGGACCTGTTGGAGAGGGTCCAGAGGAGGCCACAGAAATGATCAGAGGTCTGGAACAGCTCTGCTGTGAGAACAGGCTGAAGGCTCCAGGGAAACCTTATTGTGGCTTTTCACTGCTTAAAAGGGGCCTATAGGAAAGATGGGGACAGACTTTTCAGCAGGGCCTATTGCAACAGGACAAGGGGTGATGGTTTTAAACTAAAAGAGGGGAGTTTCAGCCTATACATGAGGAAGAAATGTTTTACAATGAGGGTATAAAACACTGGCACAGGTTTCTCAGAGAGGTGTTAGATGCCCCATCCCTGGAGACATTCCAGGCCAGGCTGGACGGGGCTCTGAGCAACATGATCTAGTTGCAGATGTCCCTGCTCATGGCAGGGGGTTGGACTGGATGACCCTTAAAGTCTCTTCCAACCCAAACTACGATTCTATGATTCGTATGGACATAAATTCAGATTTACTAAAGGAATGAGATATTAGGGTAATAGAGAAGAAAAAAAATAATTTAGTTGAGAAGTGAAATAGAATTATTTGAATATAGCAGACAGCTCTAAATCTTCTGATGAGGCATGATTTGTTCGGTCTGTTTGGGCAGACTGGGAGCTTATCAGCTACACTACTTGCAGATACCCAGGCTTTTATCAATAAAACTTCAGTGGTTTTGGTTGGGAGATGGTAGTGGGAGAAGCACCTTGTAATTACGCTTTCTTTTTATACTTACATTTTCACAGCATGTATGCCAAACACAGCACTTCCTGCACAACTGAAAGCAAAATGGGTTAAGAGTATGTGAGATTTTTAGGCTCCCTGTTACTAATTAAAAACAATCTCTACAAACATAAAGTTATGTGAAAAGTTCATATGTTTTACGAACAGAGTAACCATGTACAAATAGCCAAAATATTTGTTGGCTTAGGTCTCAGGTCACAACCATTTTATCTTACTTATTTATAATATAATCAAGCCTATTGTTTATCATTTCCAGCCCTGTTGAGTAAGCAGTAATAGAGAACAGGGTTTCTGTTCATCAGCCAACATCCACACTTTACTGTGGATGAAACAAAGATAAAGTACTAATTAGCTTTTGTTTTCTTTTTCAAATATAAATCCTTTGCTAGAGAAGAGCAACACTTTTAAACAGTTGTAACACTTATTTGTTTGGCAGTAACAAATGGTAGTTTATAGTCGTAGCTGTCTCCACAGAGCTTCATGCATATCAAACACCCCAGTCTTCTCCAGCAGTAACTAAAATTCATTGATGCTGGTACTGGTATCACAGTCACATCAAGAGCATCAGTATTAGGCTACTGGCTTAAAAGGGAGTGCTAGAAAGAAGCAGGATGGATGCACATGCACCAGGCTGTAGGCATGGAAAACATGAGGAGGGAGGGGGAAAAAAAAAACAACAGAGCATCAGAAATCTGGGGTTTAAAAAAGTAGCTTCGCCTCTGCCAAGAGCAGCTCAGCAGTGCTGGAGAACCAGCCGTGTGCACACATTGGGAAAGAGAACTGTTAAAACAACTTGAGCACTAAAAACATGTACAGATTTTAATGAAAAACATTATCTAGCAATACCTGTTTGACCAGATCTGAGTCATGATGGGTCTGACCAGTAGTCAGACAAAACACCTCTGGAAAATAAGGAGACACTTCAGAAAAATAAGTAACTCAAAATGAAAATTAGGCGTTGGTCCACTTCGGTCAGAATGAAAACAGTGGGAATTCAAAATTATCGAGTTAGGAAATGGTGGAGGTAGTTCAGCTGTCATTGTAGAGAAACTCGTGTCCATATGAGGCTGCTAAAATGTTGCCATTGCACTTTTCGGAAAGAGAGATTGGAAGTTGAAATCTCATATTCAAATTCCAACATAAATAATTACACTCTGGATATATTTCTGCAGCTGCATAAAAAACATTCCTCAGTTCTTGCCCTAAATTTTTGCGCTGTTTGAGAATTGACTTTTCTTCATTCCTGTCAGGAAGCAGTTCCTTTCAGCTAAGGATAAAATGATGATTCCCATGCCTTACTCTTCAAATATTTGGAGATTCCTCAGGAGGGCACAATACAGAATGAATATCATCATCATCTGCTAACTCTCTTGGCAATCCAAGATGAAGTTACACAGTCTTAAGTATCTATTTACCTGGGTTGCCTCTCAGAGACCTAGGGGATGCTGGACTGTAAGGATCTGTAAGGATTTTTATTTTCCAAATACAAATTCCAAATAGCTTTGGGTCAGGGATACAACACATACTGCAGGATTTTTTGGCACCATCTGTACAAAATAAATTGGCAGTGCATGTTCAAGCCCTATTAGCCACTAGTCAGATTCCTCCTGCCTTCTCATAGTTCTTTCCTTTAATGCATTTTGTTAGAAAATAAAAATGTCTGCTTGAAACAGCAGAACACAGACTCCGTTAATAATTCCATAAATTCTCCACTTAACCAAGAACAATATCGTGGCCGTAACAAGAGTTCATCTGGAGGGTTACTTTACTTTCAAAGACCATCTCTAGAGCACCAAAAAAAGTAACTCGTTAGAAACTTGAGAAGTTCACTGTGTGCTGACACTCACAACATACTGTACCTTTTCAAAAAGAAAAGAGATGATTGATACTAAACTGCTGTATTCGTTTTTAAGGTTCCATTAATTGCTTATTTTGATAGGTCAGTTGGCATCAGTCACTAAGACAAAACACTAAAACAAAATGTTGTTTTGAAAATACATTAATTTATGACCACTATCTACCTGTCCAACCCCTTTCAAAAAGTGGAAGGCTTCATCATTCTTATTGATTACAATCAGAATGCCCTAGTGACTAACTGAATACCTCAACAGATTAATTTGGAGAAGTAGACCTTGTTTTCCATTTACCCTAGGAGATTTTGTCACTGTATGCTGATTTTGAACAACAACAACAAACCCAAGAGTGGTGTTTACTGTTTGTATCACCTAATAATAAATTGTACTGCATGTCTGTTGTGCAGCACTGAAAAAAAGGCTAATAACACGAGATACTCAGCATGTTAAATCTATTTTAAGTATTGTGCTGTGTTTTTAGAAAGGTACAAATCATTCTGGACAGCAGTGATACCAGCTACATGCAGAACTTAGTAGGATAAACAACCCAAATCCATTGAAAGATATCAAGTGATCAACAGACATTGCGACTACAGAAAAGCTGCTCAGGGATGTATATGCCAGCTTTCAAGAGAATTCTTGAGTTAGCTGTCCCTAAAGGGAGGACATTGACCACTGCTCCACGGCTGTGCATTCCTGCCTGAGGAAAGAAGCTGGAGGGTGTTGTATGTGTGATTTAGATCTCCACTGCGATAATTCAGATAAGGCAGGTAGTGTTTGCGAGTGTCCCAGTATTCACCACTCATGTGAAGAGAAATATTGGCTTGAACTGGTATGAGACTTTATCAGAGTATTTCCACATATTTTACATTCCTGGAGGACAGATTGCTCCACGATGAAATAATATTGGTTATTAAATGTGGCAATCACTTGGAAGCTATCTGACTGAGACCAGAGGCTACAATGACAACTAAAAGTGTTTTTCTTAAAATTGTCTTTACAAGAACAGTGTATTGCAATCCCCAAAAGCCCATCATTTGTATCTCAACAGAGTAAGTACTGCAAAGTGAAGATACTGTATGATCTTCTATGCACAAATTTCTCAAAGGCAACTGTGCGCAGTCTCAGAGTCTCTAACTACTGGTCAAGATAAAATCCAATTTGCACCTGTTGGAAGGAATGAACTTCTTCTGTATTCACTCTGATCTCAATACCTATTCTGTAAAGTGCATTTATTTTACAAGCTAAGAGGGGAAGAAGATAATTAGGGAAATTCCAACTAGTACCTTCAGCAATCTGAGAAGCAGATAAAATTAGCTCTCCGATTGTGTCCTTTTTGGTACTTGTTGAGCATTATTGCTCTCTGTGGACCTTGTCTGGTACAGCAGATTGAAATCCAGCAAATGCTTATATGTAAAAAGGAAAGAAGAGTCTTTGCATTGGTCTTTTTTACATGTACAGTAAAAAGATGGGAATTACAAGTTTCTGCTCATTTTTTTTTGCTCTTTGGAAATAGTGGCTGTAGTAGAACCACGTAGGCACTGAAATCAACAGGTGTGATTCTTAACATGCACAGAGAGTAGGCTTCTCAAAGTTGTAAATACATGTAGATCTACCTAAATGCACATTTAATTGTTTTTCCTGCCTTTCACAGCGAGGTGACGCCTGGGAGGAAAAATCAAGATGTATTCATTTCTGCAGAAATACCAGAAATTCTTTTGTTACAGTGTAATAGCCAATGCTGCTTTAGGAGAAATAGCATAGTAAATATTTAGTTGCTTGATGAAATTAATGTTGCAATTCTCAAAACAGCTACTGGTGTAAACATCAACAGGTAAACTGAATTTCCATTCACAGTCTCACACAAAATATGACATGATGGATATTAAGAGGAACAGCATAGTTGTCTAATGCTATTTCTATGGATAAATGTCTACCAAAGTTGACCATTATTATTTGATCTTATATTGAATTCTAAGGAGGACAAGTTGTGGATCTGAACAAAGCTCTTGGCAGGTTCCGCATCCTGGGTAATAAGCTCCCTGTATGTTTAACTACTGGGGGGAGCTAAACAACCATTGCTTACCACAAAGTACCAGTTGCTGTATGCAGTTCACTACTCAATTAGCAAGCTAGGTCATTTAGATTAATATTTATAAAAAACTTCATGTGCAATGCCGGCAGTAGCCAAGTGCTAATTTTATTGTAATTCTGTTCTTGCAAACAGTGGAAGCATACTTAAATGTCTTTGGGCTTTAGGATGCTGGAATCCAAACTAGACAGGCGAAACTTATGTTTGCATTACAGGTTGTCAGAAAACATATAATATTTTTTATTTGCCTTACCACTTCTAACTGGTGTGACTTGTCCAGGAACATGTTAAATATAACTAGACTTCTGATTGACATACATTTGTGAGGGAAGGTTCTCAGCTAGCATAAAGTTGGAACATAAGAGTTTTGCAGGTTCTGCCAAGTCAGGTGAAGTGAGCTTCATGGCAGTAGGAAAAATTAAGAAAGCCTAAATAGCAGACTTGTTCTGTCTCTCTACTCAGCTCCTTTAAACAATAAGAAAGGATATTTCATACTAGTTCTGTATTTGCAGCAGCAATAGTTGCTCCTTGAACAGTATTAGTGAGAAAATAATAACTTTTTCACAGAGAAAATTGGTTTAGAAGACAAAGATACACATGGTGCTAGAACTACTGTCCAATTAGTCCTGCAAAGTTCCCTCGCAGCTGTCTTGTTAAATTTGCTTCACTCAAAAACTAAACCCCTGCAGCTGTTACACGAAGTTAAACTATTTGGTTTCTAACCTCAGCACCATTATTTGAACAGTCTAAGACCACCAAGAATTTGCTGTTTTGACCCATACTGTCTTTCTAAGATTTTTTCTATCTTGAAGAAGAACTAGACAAACTGGTTTAGCATCAGCTAGACCTACCCAACCTGGATACAAAAGAGTGACAAAAGTTACCTGAAGTGCTGAACAGCACGTTGCTAATATTGAAGTCCAACGCTGACTTTCTCACCAAGCTCTGAAACCACGGCAAGATGTCCCATTTGTCTGATTCAGTGTTGATATTTGTAACATTAAAAAGTAGCACTCACCTTAATGCTATGAGTACTAATTACTATTTTTACTAGGTTTCAAATAATTGAAATATGTGTAAAGAGCTGCACACATAAATAAATAGCTGCATTAAAAAGAAGGAACACACATTCATAAAATAATCACATCTTTTCCCAGTTTCTTGCCTCAGAAATCGAGCACCTTTTAGATCATCTGGTTGTCCAAGTCCCTGAACATATAACTCACTTCAGCTAACCAACATCTTTGTTAATCTTTTTTCCATTCTCTTTACAGTGTTTTCTCTACATACTGAATTACACAAGTCTGCAATGCCAACATGCATGATATTCCACCATGGTAAAGTTACACACACATGCAAAATATGTATTTGAACCTGGAGCCTGCATCGCATTTGTGATGGCAGAGATCCTCCAGTGTTACAGGTGCTAGCGTTTGGGAAGATTAGGTGGAAATTTGGCACTGCTGAGAGAAAGAAGGAAAGAAAAAGAAGAAAAAACATCTCTGGTGCAGACAGCAATGTAACTGCAGTGACAACTTTCTCACTCCTGAATCTTTGCATCGACGTGAATCTGCTTTGCCAATTACTAGGGCAACGGTGAGGCATCATGCGGTGCATGTGACAGTATCTCTGTGCTTTTCATGGGCATGTGGGGGTCACAGCTCTGAGGTGGACACTTGAGGTTCCATACTCAGTGGGAGAGAACAGCTGGATGACTCTGGCTCTGCTCCACAACCTTGCTCAAGCACTGCCCGTGCTTGAGACTAGAAGTTATGCAGCCAAGTTGGCACAGTGAGCGCGACCTAGTATCCTCTTTACCCCAACAAGACCGATCAGCTTTAATTTAGCGCTGGGTTAACTGCCCACGCTGGAGCTGACTTGCAATCAACTATCCCAGAAGCAAGAGCAGAGTGTGCTTTTGTCTGCCCTACACCAGCAGCCTCGGAAAGGCTTTCAGAAAAATGAGTGCGCTGAGTAGCGGGACACTTTGAGCAGCCAGTAGGAAAATACTAAGGATGAACTATTACCTTTAGCCACACTCTGGAAACTAGGAGTCTTATTCAGTCAAGCCATAGGAAGGCTTCCCCCAACCCGTGGTCTCCAGCCTGGACCACAGCTATGGTGTGCTCTGAGGCTGCGGCTGTCACAGAATCACAGAATCACAGAATGTTAGGGATTGGAAGGGACCTCAAAAGATCATCCAGTCCAATCCCCCTGACAGAGCAGGAACACCTAGGTGAGGTTACACAGGAAGGTGTCCAGGTGGGTTTTGAATGTCTCCAGAGAAGGAGACTCCACAACCCCCCTGGGCAGCCTGCTCCAGTGCTCTGGCACCCTCACTGTGAAGAAGTTTCTTCCCATATTTAACTGGAACCTCCTATGTTTCAGTTTGCACCCACTGCCCCTTGTCCTACCGTTGGTTGTCACCAAGAAGAGCCTGGCTCCATCTTTGTGACACCCTTTACATATTCATAAACATTAATGAGGTCACCCCTCAGTCTCCTCTTCTCCAAGCTAAAGAGACCCAGCTTCCTCAGCCTTTCCTCACAAGGGAGATGCTCCACTCCCTTCAGCATCTTTATGGCTCTGTCCCCAAGAGATCAGTCCTTAGACAGACCTTGAGTTTCCTATTTCCTGAGGGGATTCACACCTGCAGTTCTTGCCTTGAAACCAAGAACTCAGGCTGTTGGGCTGTTCTGGAGGAGATGGCCTCCCTCTTTCTTTTTAAAGCCATATGACTTTGAACGAGAGAACAAACTTCTTCCTTAGAATACTTGGATGGAACAGGGTGAGATCTGAATCTCAGGCTCCAATTTAAGGGCTCCTTGGCATTTTGCAATCAAACGTAAAGATACCACGAAGCCTCTGAGCTACTTTGAAGCTTGTTTAGAGCAGTTTCTTAAACTCTTCCCTAGGCCACTGCTACAGACAGCACCATGAATCTGACTGGCTTGCTACAGATGCCTTGATTTTCTTGGCAGGGGCCGAAATCTGGGCAAATTTACAAACTGAATGCTTATTTATGTGTAGACCTGATCGTCTAAGGGTTCATACAGGAGCTGAATGTCAGGAGTTTAAGTTCTTTTAGCATTAAGAGTCAGCTGCAGAGCAGATCTTTAAGATTTTGAATTTGCGTAGAGTTTATGTGCCTCTATGCTTCTCTAGGCATCTAAAAGCTCTTCTGGCTCTCTCACAAAACAAACAAAACCAAGCTAGCTAAAGCTGATTTGCCACAGACTTTAGCTTAAGCTGTTTTCAGTGCAAGACTGACTAGGAGAGGTTTTACCTAAACTCAGTCCCAGCTAACATTAAAACTGGGGCATAGAAAAGGAGGGACAGTGGAAGTCAATCATTGTTATACAGAAAAGCATTTTGTAAGTATAAAAAACCAAGCCAGTATTTTCTTCAGTTTGGAGTTGTAATAGTATTTTTCACATTCTGTGATAAATGTAACAGTTAAGATAACCTTAATGAGTAAGACAACCGATTATTACTAAACAAAGCTTGTACTGCTACAACCAGACCACAACAAATTCTGCTATTGTATTGTTTAGGTACATCTTTCCAAGACAAAACTTTCTTTAACAGGGATATCTTCTTTTAGAAAAATAAAGGAACTAGAAGGATGGGTTTAAGGCCAGAGAAGCCTTTCTAGTCTCTCTTTTGTCCTTAGCAATGCTTTATGATAATTCAGTGCATATGTGCAAGCACGAGCATATTCAAACACAGTACAATTATATAGTACTACATGTACAAAGGTCATGTAGTAAGTAAATCCTAAAAGCTAAAAAACCATTAGGGGCATGAGCTGTAGAACCTATGTGGCAGGTATAGACCCCCCAACTAGGACCTTATTGTGGCCTTTCAGTACTTAAAAGGTGCCTGTAAGAAAGAGAGGGAGACTTTTTAGCAGTGCGTGTTACAATAGGACAAGGGGTAACAGTTTTAAAGAGGAGAGATTCAGGCTAGACGTGAGGAAGAAGTGTTTTACAATGAGGGTGATACTAGAACACGTTTCCCAGAGAGGTGGTAGATGCCCCATCCCTGGAGACATTCAGGGCCAGGCTGGACAGGGCTCTGAGCAACCTGATCTGGTTGAAGATGTCCCTGCTCATTGCAGGGAGGTTGGACTAGATGACCTTTGAAGGTCCCTTCCAACGCAGACTATTCTGTGATTCTGTGACCCTGCCTGGTGACTGTGGTCACATATACCCCTCGGGTGGGTGCTGACCCTGCAAGTGCCATGCCTGTAATACGTACACCTCTCGGTTGGGCGACAGGAAAGGCAAGCCCCTTGGTCGATGGACAGGGCCCTTAGTCAATGAAATGCCTTGATCAAGAGACGCTTCTAGATCACTGACCAGGAATAGATCAATAGATCAGATTTGACCTAGGGTATAAATGGGGCCCTCCTGGAGACTCCCCTTCCTTTGAGTTGGCCATCCTCGGACCTGCATGGTTGCAGTTGGGGACTCTCACCTTAGGCTGGGACACCACCTAAGGAAACTCCTCGAGGCTGAGTGCCCTCACCTCATTGGTGATTGCATCTTCTGGGTCTTCTGGGCCACCCTTGAGAGCTCTCACCTTACCAGAGAGAGACTGCATCTTCTGGACTGTCCCTGAGAGACCTTGCCCTGTTGGTGATTCTGGGTACCCTTGAGAGCCTCCATTTTTTCATGAGTGAGTGCTTTGAGTCACCATTCCAGAGTCTGGGGATTCCCTGTGTCCTGTATGTTGGCTGTTGTCACGGAGGCACCCCAGAAATCAATTTAGGCAGGCAATAAGCCTCAAACAGGCTTCATTCTAAACAGAACTCTGCAGTGGAGAACCAACTACAAACGGAGTTTATAAAAAATTATTCAGCACTCTGACAATATTATAAAACACAGGTTCTAATTCCAGTTAGGAGTTCAGTTACCACACAGATGATTCAGATTCAATGGATCAGATCCCGACACTCTGGAGTGATGATTCAAAATGCACATCTTCATACTTACACAAAGTGAGGACTCTCGAGGGTACTCAGAAGATAACTTACTAAGAAGGCAAGGTGTCTCAGTCCTCAAGGAACTTCCTTTAGATGGCCAGTCTAAGGAGGAGAGCCTTCCACTGCAGAACCACTGCTCCAAGGAAGACCAACTCAATGGGGGTCTCCAGTGGGGTCCATTTATAGCGCAGTTGAATCTGAGCCATGGTCATTCATGGTAGTGGTCCAGAAACTTCTCTCAGCTGAGGTGTTTCATGGGTCAAGGGCCCTGTCTGTCAACCAAGGTGCATGTGCATGACCATAGTGGTCCATCAGCTGGTGCTTTTGAGGAGAAGGAGGGAAGGGGGGTGCATCTGCCACCACCGTGTAGTGACTAATTCCTAATCAGTACCCTGAACCTGTGGTTATAATGTTATCAGAGTTCTGAATTATTTTTGATAACCCTCATTTCTAGTTAGCTTCCTGCTGCATAATTTCTGGTCTGAAAAAAGTTTGGTTTGCAATTGTCACCTGTTTGGTGTGGGTTTGGTGCGCCTCTGTGAGAATCCATAAGACTCCTTCACTGGTACCAGCAAACACAGGACAATCAATACAAGGATATTTTTCAGCAGTACCCAAAATTGCAAAAGGAAGTTAGTATGCTTAAACCATTTGGTTTTTCTGTCACATAGTCCTGAACATTGACTCTGAACTGGAACTGACTGGCCCATCCAGCTTTCAGATCACAGAACCACAGATTGGTTGAGGTTGCAAGGGACCTCTGGAGGTCATCTGGTCCAATCCCTCTGCTCAAGCTGGGCCGTCTAAAGCCAGTTGCCCAGGACCATATTCAGGCATCTTTTGAATAGATAGGGACTCCGCAACCTCTCTGGACAACGCCTGCCAGTGTTCAGTCACCCTCACAGTGAAAAGTGTTTCCTGATGTTCAAATGGAACCTCCTATGTTTCAGTTTGTGCCCATTGCATTTGGTCCTGTCCCTCGACACCACTGGAAAGAGCCTGGCTCCATCCTCTTTGCACTCTGCCTTCAGGTATTTGTACAGATTAATAAGATTCTCCCCTGAGCCTTCTGTGCTCCAGGCTGAACAGTCCCAGCTCTCTCAGCCTTTACTCACAGGACAGATGCTCCAGTCCCTTCAGCATCTTTGTGGCCGTTTGTTGGACTTGCTGCAGTGTGTCCGTGTCTCTCTTGTACTGGGGAGCCCACAACTGGACCCAGCACTCCAGCTGTGGCCTCACCAGTGCTGAACAGAGAGGGGAAGGCTCACCTCCCTCCACTTACAAGTAACATTCCCCCTGATGCAGCCCAGGATGCCATTCGTCTTCTCTGCTGCAAGGGCAGACTGCTGGCTTCTGTTCAACTTGGTGTCCACCAGGAACCCCAGCCTTTTACTGCAAAGCTGCTTTCCAGATAGTTATTTTGTCTGGAATTAATTTCTACTGACAAAGAATTAAACTTCCTGAGGAGAAGTCTCACGCTGAGCTGCGCAATGCCACCAGCAGTGGCAATTACCACAGTACTGTAAATTTAGTTGCTGGGTACTCTTATAGTTACAGCATCTAGCATGGCTTCCCAGTACTATACTTGAGAAAGCTCCAAAGCCAGCCTGTGCTAGTGCTTCAAGACTCCCACTGCTGGAGGATTTGCAGCACTGGCAACACAATGGTGGAGGACTGCAAAAGATCCTCGCTTCCTAAGGAAAATTATCCATGGGGAAAAACACAGGTGTCTTCGATTCCAGCTAGAACCCTAGGAGAGTCTAATGTAAAGTATGAAAGCAGCTCCCCCCCCATAATACTCCTTTTATTTTTGATGAAAAACACCAGTAAAGGGGAGGGAAATGAGATAAAATAATTCTGCACGTAAGTGGAAACCAATATTGTATTGCAAAACGTTTTAAAAATAACTTTGACATTGAGGATATACAACACAAGCACTCCCCAAGTTGTTTCCCTGCCTCTCACCCTCCCTAAAACCTTCTTGTCAGGAGCTGTTGTCGTGCAGAAAATCTTGAACAATTAAATTAGGGGAGAATAACCTGCTGTATTAGCTCTGCAGGCTTTGCAGAGAATTAGCACCTTCGGGAACTGAAGCCAGGAGCCAGGGTGAAATGCCAGGGTTCTTGGCGCTGCGGTGGACAGCAAGGTGCCTCCTCGCCCCGTGGGATCGTCTCAGTTTTGGTGATGGGTTAATGCGACGTGGGAAAAGGGGGATGCTCGGGGCTGGGGGGGTGGCGGGGCGGGGAAGCAGCGGGCGGGCGGGGGAGACAGGGCAGCCACGATCCCGGTCCCGGGGCCGGCGGGTCCCGGCGGGCGGGCAGAGCGAGGGGAGGCGGACATGTTAGCGCTGTCGGCCGCCCCCACTGCGCTACCGCGGGGGCGGGCGGGCGTAAGATGGAGGCGGCGGCGGAGCGCCGCGGCGGAGGGCATCTGAGGTGAGGCGAGGCGGAGCCAGCGATGGGGACGCCCGTCCCCTTCCCGGGAAGGAGGTGGAGGAGGTTGAGGATGGGCTGTGGCTGGAGGAAGACGGCGGGGGGGTCGGGGTTTTTTGGGGGCGATGCTGGGACTGGGGCATCTCCGCT
Organism: Caloenas nicobarica; assembly: GCF_036013445.1. NCBI lineage: Eukaryota > Metazoa > Chordata > Aves > Columbiformes > Columbidae > Caloenas > Caloenas nicobarica. The sequence continues at coordinate 58,015,202 of NC_088284.1, read as the reverse complement.
GCACACGTACAGGCGCGGCCGCGGCGCTATTAATAACCCGCAGCAGCCCGGCGCGGTGGTTGCAATACCTCCCCCCGCCCCCCAAAAAAAAAATCCCTCCCCCTCCAAAAGTGTGCTCCCGCAGGCTGCCACCCCCGCCGCCCCCGGTGCGCCGCCGGCTGCCCGACAGCCCGCCCCGCCTGTGGCCTGATGCTGCGCTCTGCCGCCTCCCCCGAAACGAGCGGATAAAAACAACAAAAACGTTTAACTGAGCATATATTCTCTATATTTATTATTTAAATATGTATACATCGTATTTGCTATATATATAATATACGTACACGTATATATTACATATATGTGATATAAGGTATGCAATAGACGTAATATATGTAATATACATGTACGATAGGTTTATTTTGTATATAATATATAGAAAGATGTTTACGTATTATATTTAGATATTCTATTTAGATTTATTAGCTGAGTATTTATTTTACATACAGATCTAAATTATATCTATGTATAATTTTTTTTTTTTGGTGGCAGTGGCCGCGGCCAGCGTTGAGAAGGACGACGCCGTGGGCTTGCAGGGTCCTCCCCGCTGTGGGAAAGAAACAAACAAACAAAAAAAATAAAGAAATAAAAGATGCTGATAATTTCAAAAAATAAAACCAAACAATAACATAAACCAGCACGGAGAGGAAAACAGCCGCAGAGCCCCGGGAGCGCGGTGCTACCGCGGCAGCGGGGGCGGGGGGAGCGGGGGGGCTGTTTCCACGCGGCTCACGTGGGTCGGTCGCGGGCGGGGGGAGGGGGCGGGCCCGGCACCCCCGATCTAGGGCAGTTTGTTCAACTGCGGTAACGGGAGCTCGATGTTCCCGCAGCGCGGGGATTTCTGAGAACTGGGGCTGTGTCCTCAGATGAACCCGGCTGCCTGCTTCCCCCTGCCTGCTTCGCAGCCTTAAAGCGGCGATGCCGGCAGCGCGGTGGGACCCACCCCTGCCGCTGCCGCACGTACGCCTGCAGCCCGCAGTGCGGAGCGGGGCTGCGGGCAGCTCGGGGGAGGCGGGCAACGCTGCCCGGCGGTCCCTCCGCCCGGGGACAGAGACCCTGGCCCTCGCTGAGGAGCCTGCAGGTCCTCCAGGGCCTCTGGCTCCGGGTGGCGGGGCAGAGCTGGGGTCTGTGACCGACCCCCAGACCAGGGAAGATCCACCTCTTCCCTCGAAGACCTCACACCTTCCTCGAGGCACACGAACTGCACTTCTGCTTGTTGCGTTCCCATCCTTCTCCTTTTAAATTTTTTTTTCCTTTTTTTAAAAAAAAATTTTCAATGCGTCATCCAGGGGTTGAGCTGCACAACAATGCTTATCACATGTACCGCAGCATCTCATCCCCATGACACTCTTCCACAATGGAACAACAGCACAGCCGCCATGAACTGATTCTTGCTGTTGTGTCAATGTTGATTACGAAGTTTTGAAGGCCTTGCCTCAACAGACTTACCCGATGAGCTCTGACCTAGCGTTCCTTAATGGAAATGACAAAAAGTTGTTTTGACCTGGCATAGCGGTACAAATCAAGAGAAAGGAGCTGGAATGCCTTTTTTGCATCAGTTTATGAAAACACACCCTTTCAAGCCAGCCATAAACTGAAGCTGATCCCCAGTCCACATTCCCCATGTATGTTACGTGCTGGCTCTGCTGCCAGTTCATTTCTCATTGGATGTCGTCACTGCAGCCGAAGGTAGACGTTCCCAAATTAACATTAGTCTAGCTTTCTGCTTTTAAACTTGAGACTCACACACCCATACACGTACTGAAGGATGGTGTCTGATGCAGGCTGTAAAATCCATCTGGGATCCTGGGTGCGTACTCAAGCAGCTAGCCCACGCTGAGTTCCATGCTGCCATGGCTACACCACCAGCAGTGCCCAAACCGAGTTTCAATCCAGATCCCCGGTGCCCATATGGGCTGTAATTTTATTGAGGCACAGACATCCCCTGGGTACTCACCACTTGCAGAGGTAAGCTCCAGGGCAGAGGAGTTGTCCTTCTTTCTGAGGTTTAGGATCAGCAGAATTGGTCACAGTTAAGGACATGAGCTGCGATCCAGGGGATACTAAAAAGAGCTCAAGACCCATGATCAGTCCTGCTGTGCAGAATACGGATGGAATTAGACCAGAAGATATTAAAGGTAAGAACAGAGAAACACTAATTCTTCAAGTAGCAAATGGTTTGCCACGCAGAGTAGTAAACAGGAAAGGAATGCGTTCTTTGATACGGCTCTGTATCCACAACGCTTATTCTTAAAGAAAGTTGAATTTGAGACCTTTAATCCTCATACTCCTGGATTTTAAGGCCAGAAGTGTTTTCTGTCAGCAGACTTCTACTGTGTGGCTGCTTTTAAAACGGAAGGCCAGTTTGCTAGTGTAAAAACTAGTTTCAGCATAATCACTACGTCTCGCAAGCCTTTATATGGCCATCAGCTGTGGTGACTCTTGTTATCCCCTTTTGATCTACGAAAGTCGAATTTGAAAGCTTTTGTTACTTCAGATGGCTTTATAAAGTAACTTTTTGTCTCCGTTGTGTGTTCAGTGTCTGAGACGATTTCTTCAGAAGGTTAAAACACTTCCTCCCACACCAGGCTTTGCAATGGGCAGTTGCTGTTGTCTGATGGAAGAGGTTGCCATATTTCCCTGATAATATATGCAGACAATCTGGGCAACACATTGGTATGAAAGGCAGCACATACGTGTAAAATACTTTACAATGTGTTCATATTTATATGACCACTGAATTACCATTCTGTAATGCTGCCAGAATATTAATCATATAACAAATTTTCTGCATGGTCACAGCCTTTAAGAACTCAGGTCAGCAAACAGGCCATTTATCTTGGCATATAATTTCAGCCATTTCTAACCATCAGTTAGTCCTCATCATCTTGTCAAATTGTATGGAGCTTATACCACACGTAGTTTCAAGGGCCCTGGAGAATTGAGAAAGTCAAAGCAGAAACTGGAATATCGCTCGGAGCCTTTGGCCTCAAAATATTAGCAAATATTAATACAGAAGCAGGATGGATTTCTTTATTTTGTCTTGGTAGGAAGACACCATCAGAGAAGAAACTTCCGTGCTCTGTGGAAGAGCCCACAGGAAAAAACTGAACAAGATTTGAAGGAGAATGTCTGACTCCTGACAGTCTTTACACGCCCACTTACTCCTCAAAAAAAAGTCTTCTCTGACAGCAGCACTCAAGGTCACTTACACAAAGAGGCCTTTGGAGCACAAAAACTTGAGGGCTCCTGCAGACTGCAGGTTTCTCCAAGTGTGCCTTCCAGGCACTTGCCTGCCATCCTCATCCTTCAAAAAAGGATGCAGGGTTTTAGGCTAGCACCGAGCACAGAGTTAGGGTGCAGGAGATTGGAGGCGGGGGCCGGACATGGAGAAAAGGAGAGCTGGTGTGTTTTTTACTCTGAAAACTTCAGCTTTTGAAAACAGAAGACATTTTCGAAAGCCTCAGAGATAACACATAGCTCTTCTTCCTCCACAGCCTCCCGTCTCTCACAGAACCTGTGCACACCCTGGCACCAGCAGAGCTCTGCTCCTGGGAAGGAGCCGCCAGATGTGCTCTGTTCCTGCAGCTGCAGACTGCACAGAGGGCAAACATCTGCCCATGAGGAGCTGGTTTGAAGCCACAAACCACATTGAATTTGGACTCCAGGCTTTGGAAAGCAAGTGCCGTTTGGTGCTGAAGGTGCCCAAGGTGTCAGGGCTATACTGAAGTGCTGGTGGCAGATTTAAGGTATTATCTCTACAAGCTACAGTAATCATCCTTGATTAGCCTAGGTATTGCAAAAACTTAGCTTTGCTATGAATTTAAAATGGAGCTATGGATTAAGTGTGTGCTCTGAAATCAACTCCAAATGTTACCACGACCACAGTAAAATCCAAGTTATAGCCCCTGTCATGGGATCACGTGGAGACAAAGGCACTTGTGAGCACGATCCCATTCCCCGGCACTTACGTGCTGTTGTTCAGAAATTAGCTGCAGTCATTTTGACATTGTCTCCAAGTACAAAATTCTACTTCATAAGTGTCATTTGGACCTAATTAGTTTGGAGTCTTGGAGCTTTGGACTACTGCATACATCAACATGAAAGGTGTTATTTTGTCTTTAATAGGCCACGTATTCTTGGAGGCATACCAGAATTATTGTAAAAGCTCAGTGTGCTTCTTCATTGTGGAAATGGCCACAGACTATTTTCTAGCTTTTAAACTGCAAGCCAAGAGTTATTTCAAAACAAAACAAGTTAGCAAACAAAAAAAGTTTGGGCTTTTTTTCTTGGTTATTTACACCTCCCTCTCTGAACTGTATAAATTAATGTAAGAGGTAACGAAGGATTTGTTAACAAGATGATTAGCCTTGGTTTAGGCAAGTCATCTTCTGAGAAGCAACTTTGGTGTCACTGAAAGGTGGAGGATGACATCTCCCAGCAGGAACTTTTGGATGGGGTGTCAGCCAAAGAAGTTCTGAAAGTGCTGTGAAAAAAAGCTGACCAACAGGCAACTTGAAGCTATGGCCCGGATATCCAGATTAATGTACCGGGGGGCAGCTTTCCACAGAAAATGCTGTTGCCCCTCTGAAGGGAACAGGAGGCTGCAGCCACTGGTACTAAAGAGAAAAAGGCACATTTATCAACAGTGTTAGGGTTACAGGAACAACATCTGTTCCTCCTTCCCATCAGATCTGAAAATTACAGCGTCTTATTCTGCCTGATGTTTTATAAGCAGTGGGGCCAATGGATGCCGGATCAGCTGGGAAAAATGCTCAGAGAACAGGGTGAAAGTGACATTCATCCTCTAATGGCTGTCTTGTTAGGTAAATTGCTCTGTTCATGTTTTCTGTTTGATGTTCACCACCCTACAGATGATTCAGTTACAGACAGAGACACTTGTTCTTTTGTTTGGGTTGTTGTTTTCTATTTTTTTTCCCAGCTATGATATGCAAAATTATCTCAGCCTTATACTAATTATCCATGGCAAAGGATTATTATTGCCTGAGGTTTGTACCTAGAGATTTAGTGTGCTAGCATACAAAATGGCTGATATATACTCTTTTTTTATTTCCTGCAGTAAGAGAGCAATGCCACCTCATTTCTGTAGCCACTTCTCCATTATTTTCATTTCAGTTGAAGGGATTAATAGCAATTCGTAGAGCTCTTTACTATTTGGTCCCTGTCCGTTTTTGTAAGGAGGGAAGAGCTGCAGTGGGGGACAGTGAGGTTCAGTTTGGGACTCTGCTGTGGCTCAGTCTGGTTGGGCCGCGATTCGTGAAAGGAGAGCAGAACTCCTCCATCCGACCGGAGTGATTCTGCAAGGATTTTAGAGCCCCCCCGGTTTTACTTCGGCTAATGCTGTATGGAAGTCTATGTACGTTCTTTCAAAGGCTGGATCTTTGTCCGTTATGCTGTCCCTCAAGGCTTCAAGACCAGCAAAAAATACAAACTAACGTATTTCATCTCCGAGTACTGCTGTTTTATGGATGGTGGCAACTTTTTTCCTTTTTTTTTTTTTTTTACATAGCACTTGGTCCAGAAAATATCTTTTCACTTTTCTGTTGCAAAGCGCAGGTCAGTCCCCCTTCACAACGCGCTGTGAGCTCTGTGCACCCGCCGGGGCAGGAGGAGGTGGGGGAGATGTTATTTTGTCAGAGACGGCAGGTTTTCCGGGTTCCTTTGAGCCTTAACCAGCCCCAACTCTCGTTTGCGAGCCGACCCATAGGGCAACAAGCCCTTTTTCCCGCGGTGCGGAGCTCCCCCCGCGCAGCGCGGCGGCGGCAGGGTCCCGGCCCCACCCGCCACCTGTTTTCCCCGAATCGGAGGGAACTGCGTGTCTCGGCGGTGACGTCGTGGCGACGAAATGTATAACGGCGTCGGGTTTCTCGGGAGCGTTTCGCAGGGCGGCCGCTCCCCCCGCCGCCTGCCCGCGGGGCCCGGCGGAGACCCGCGCCCCGCGGGCCGGGAGGGAGCGGCGCGGTCCCGGTGCGCGCCTTGGCCACCGCGACCCGGCTCGGGAGGGGCCTTCCCCCGGGGCGGGGCGGGGCGGGGCGGGGGCGGCCGGGACCGCGTTGCCAGCGCACCCGCCCGGCAGCCCCGGCGGCGCGGGCAGGGTGGGGGGCGCGGGCGGCAAGCGCGCTGCCGGCGGGTGGGCGCGGCAGGGCCGCTCGCGAGCGCCCGCCGGGTTTACAAGTGTTGCGCACCCTTCGGGACCTGGCGCTGATTGGCGGGGGCCTTGCCAGTGACATCAGCCGGCTCACTTTCCATTGGCTGGCCCGTTGCTGGGACCGTAGGGCTTCCAGGGAGGCATTTAACCCGCTCGGCGCCGCGCGGCCCCGCCGCCCCGGGCGGCCCCGTCCCCGCGGGCCCGCGGCCCGGGGTGCCGCCGCCTCGGCTGGGCGGCGGCCACGGGCGGCTGCGCCGGGCCGGCGGCGCGAAGCGACGCGAAGCGACCCGCCGCGCCCCCTCCCCCGCCTTCGCGGCGCTCCGCTTCGTCGCCCTTTTAAGCGGGCGCGGCGGGGCGCCCGGAGTAGCACGCGGCCTGGGGAGGGAGCGCGGCGATTGGTGGGGCGGCCGCCCGGCGGACACACCCCCCCTAGAAAAGGGGAGCCGTGAGTGGCGGGGGGAGAAGGTAAACAGAGCCGGCCGGCCCTGCCCGCTGACCAATCGGGGGGGCGGGAGGGGGCTCCGAACCTGACGTGATGGGATTCGGCGCGGCCGTCCCCGGGCAGGAGCACGCGGGCGGCGAGCGGCGCGGGGGGCGCGCGGCGGGCGCTCTCCTCTCCCCCGGCCCCCGCGCCGGACCCGGGCCGGCCGTGCGGGCGGCGGCCGCCGCTCCCCCCCGCCGGCTGCGCGCCGCCCCCGGGGGGCGGCGGTGAGGGACCTGCCCGGCGCCCCGCTATTTATTTTTCCGCCTCCCCCGCGCCGCGGGCGGGCCATGGCTGGCGGCGGCGCGGCCGGCCCGGCGGGCGCGCACTGAAGGCGCCCGGAGACCCCCCGTCGTCGGGGCGCGGCCGCACCATGTCGGCCGTCGCCTACGTGGACTTCGTGGCGGCGCAGTGCCTGGTCTCCATCTCCAACCGCTCCGCCGTGCCCGAGGCGGCGCGGCTGAAGGTGCCGGACGAGGGAGAGGCGGCCCGGGAGCTGCGCGACCCCCGCGACGCCTGGAAGGACTATTGCGCCCTGCTGGCCATCGCCAAGAGCCTGCTGGAGCTGAACAAGTACCGGCCGCTGCCCACCCCCTCCGTCTGCAGCGACAGCGTGGAGAGCCCCGACGAGGACGCGGGCTCCGACAGCGACGCGGCCACCGAGCCGGGCTCCAGCCCGCCCCGCAGCCCGCCGCCGGGGCCGCCCCCCTGCCTGCGCGCCGCCGGGGCCGCCCCCAAGGGGAAGCTGGCTGCCGAGAAGCGGCACAAGTGCCCCTACAGCGGCTGCGGCAAGGTCTACGGCAAGTCCTCCCACCTCAAGGCGCACTACCGGGTGCACACAGGTCAGCGGCGGCGGCGGGAGTGGGGACGGGGGGAGAGGGCGAGCGCTTGTCCTCGGGTGAACCCGGCCGGCGGCGCGCACGGCGCCCCCGCCGCCCTGCCCTTCCGCTTTGGGTTTTGGGGGGATTTTTTCTCTTGTTTCCCCTTTCTCCGCACCCCCCCGTTTTTCGCCGCTCTTCTCCTCCCGGCTCTCCGCGCCGCGGTGCCGGACCGGCGCCCCAGGTCCGGCGGGAGCGGGCGGCCGGCCCGGGCGGGGCTGCGGCAGCGCCTCCCGTCGCGCCCCGCCCGCTGCCTGCCTGCGCGCCCCGGCCGGGAGCGGCCCCGTCCCCCACGGGCAGTGCGGGGCGGGCAGCAGCTGCGGGCCGCCGGGGAGCGGCGTAAAACTTGGCGTGGCCGGGGTCGCTCGGAGGGCGGCTGCGCAGGGGGACGCCGAGCCCGTGCGGGGCGTCGCTCAAGGAATCACCGGGAGGGCAGGAATCGGGTTTTCCGCCGGTGTCGGGGGCGGAGCGCCTGCCGCGCGGCAGAATTTGGCACGTATTCTTCAAACAGGCGGGGGCGGGACAGCACCCGCGGGTTGCGGGCGGCTGTGCGCTGCCCGCGCCCCCCTGCTGCCCCTGCCGTCGGAAACCGCCTTTCGCTCCCCGCGGCGCGCCCCGCGTTTGCGGCGGCGCCCCGGAGCTTTGCTGCGTGGCGAGGGAGCGGCCGCGATGCCGGGGGTGGGGGCGGCGGCGTCTCCCTCGCAGCGCGGCGAGCTGCGGCTCCGGGTTTGGCCGGCACACCCCCCTCCGTCGGGCGAGGGACCTGGCGGGCTGGAGGCGAAGACTTGAGAGGCACGTCGCCTGAATGCCACAGCGCGCCCCGCGGGCTCCCGCTGGAGCAGAGCCCCGGTGGGGAGAAGGGTTGGTCACCCAAGCCCGCCGGCGCACCCCGGGGCGGCTCCTCTGGCCGGGCAGGTTCGTTTGGGCGCCGTCCGCAGGGGACCGGCCGCTGCTCCGGCCGGCTGTCCCTGCCGGTGCCGCTTGTCGCGACCCAGCCTGGTCCGCGTCCGCAGGCTCTGCGTCCGTCAGGCTGCGTGCGGCCGGACCCCCGTCCTCGCCTGGGCGCTTTAGAGGGTGTGGCAACATGGAAACCTAGAGATAAAAAAAAATATCTGCTGCAGCAGTTCGTACTTCCTCCGGCTCTTCTGAAGCGCGAAGGGGACAGCAGTTGTAGACTTTTCTGTTTGGTGGTTGTTTTGGTTTGGTTTTTTTAAGCCCCCTAGTGCAAGCGGCTGAATAAAAAGCTTTACATGTCTGAATTGCACTTGAGGTCACAGTGCAGTACAAAAGGCTGTTTAAAAACTGCTCTAAATGAAAGGGTCGTGTGCAAGCGGAAAGGAGCGGATGAGAGGAGGCAAACACTGCCAACGCTTATTTCACACACTTTACATCTGTTCTGTAGATGGCAGTTCTCTTCTGGATTTTCTCCGTTGGCAGTGGTGGTAAGTGGCAAAGTACGAAACAAGTTTATCACCTGTGGAACGTACTGCAAGGCATCGCTGTAGTATTTAAGACAGCACGGGTACGGCATGGCCCCATCAGAGCCCCAGCCAAACTTCCATGGCTTAGGCTTGTCTGTGCACTGCAGAGGAGACCGGCGCAGGTTGCCTACCTGTGCCCTGCTGGCAGATCTGCTGGGTGCTTAGCTTGAGAGGTCGGGGGAAGGAGGAGGAGGAGGAGGATTACTGGATGTGGCTCAGCGGTGAGCTCTGCGGTTAGACAGTCAACACTGCCTCAGTGAGCCGGGAAAGAGGATGGTCAGTGGTGACCCTGGGTTGACCTCAGGACCAGTGCCAAGGATTATTCTGTTATCGTCTTAAAACCTGCAGCTCCAATGTTCTTTTGGAGGCTGAATGTAACTGATGCCTTGCAAAATGTTAGCTCACCAGTGGCAAAGAAAATGCATTAGCATCATTTCCACTTATTACCCCATGCTCAGATATCCACCCCTAGATGGGAACCAAAATAGACATCAACTGGGATAGCATTCTGGGTGATGACATGTAAATTAATGTACTGTACAACCCACATGGCTTGCTGTAAGCAGTACTGTTATAATAAGTATCTCCTGAAGTGGCATGAAGCTTAGTGTGTGCTGCCCACAAATGGGTGGCCGTAGCTCCAAGTATGAGATGTTCGGCTCAGATGTGCTGATGTACCGTCACAGTAGTTCTGTGTGATTAAAACCCCTACAGATGTCCAGCAGTAATGAACTCTCTGAGCTTCCTAATGTGAACAGTTAATTGCAGCTAACCGAAATACCAAACAATACTGCTAATGTTAATTCTTTTTATAGATGGCAGAACAATTCCTTAGCAACAGTGGGATTCAATGGGACCTCTGGAGTTATTCGTAACTACATATTGCAGAGCATTAATGCTCCCTCCCTAGTACCATTTTCTTTCCTTTTTTTTTTTTTCCAGATAATTTCTCTCTCATATATTTGAGCCTCTTGAATTGCTTTCATCTACCCGCCATTTTTATTTGGGCCACCAAGTGGGTTTCTTGCTGCTTTGCAGCCTTTAGTGGAAGTAGGTACACAGCCACCAGTAGAAGCTTCCTGGTCTTAAATTTTTACTATTTAATCCCAGTCTTTCTATCCTGGAAAACGGGTTCAGGATTTCCATTCACACCCATGAGTTTGCATGTAGCCACAGCTCTTTTTACTCATGGACACTAACCAAACAGGTTGGGAAGCTCTGATTACTGCTCTGTGGTGGGAATCTAAAAACTCACCAGGTCACCTTTGGCAAGCTAATGGAAAACAAGAAATGAAATACATGTAGAAGAGCAGAAGACCAAAATCTTGATGCTTGAAGGTTAGAGGTCTGTATCTTATTAATGATTCTTTAAACTTGTTGGTTCGAAGGCATTCCATATCTCAGAGACTAAAAAAAAATCTGCAAAACTGTTTGCTTCAAGTTTGGGCCTTTGATGATGACTTTAGTTCAATTTTCCAGAAGACTCAAACTAGCCATCCATCAGAAATTGCCTTCTGCGTTGATCTCAACAGAAGAAGGTCAGCGGATGGCACTGCACTTCCTACGTGTGCAAAGAGCCCCCTTGCTTCTGCCGCCAGTCTTGCTGAACTCGGTGTCACTTAGTGTAGCAGGGTTCGTAGGAGGAAGCCAAAGAATTCTGAACTCTGCCCCTTCCTGAGGGGATAGTCTTTTCATTCTTTGCCAGGCCCCTGCTGCTTCTGCGATACGATCAGGCCCTTCTTCATTCTGTCATCTATGTGTTCCTCCATTCGAAATGTATTAACTTGCAAAGACACGGGGATACGAAGACAAACACATCGCTGGAACTGAGCTGTTGCCTCCCCTGTCTCTTCACTAGCATCCAAAAGTAACTTGGAATTTATTACAAAAGTTCTGGTGTCTTGAGCAGGAAGAGCATTAGAGGTACGGTTGTTCTGTGTGAACTGTTTCCAGCAGCATCTCTGAGGGGCATGGTGCTTGGTGTGGGAGAGAAAAGATGTCATTATCCATGATGCCTCGCAAGCCCAAATCTGTTTGTCAGGAAGGCAGGTGCAGGAATAGCTCCACAACGTGGCCATACCTTAGGTTTCTCCATCCCTTATGGGATGGTGTTATGGGAATATAGGACACCTAAACTGTGCGGAAGCTCACCAGTGGCAGGAGGGATTAGGGGTGGTGTGTCTGTTTGGGACTCTTGAGCATTGAGATGGCACAACCAAGTCTTGCAGACTTCCAGCCCGTAGAAAAAGACCCAGATGCATCAGTAAGAAGTGCATAAGAACTGACCCCTGGAAGCAATGCAGAGGTCAAGAGAAAGCAAGGGACTCGGCTGACTGAGAAAATGACAGGCAACAGCAGATATGCAGAGAGTTACCTTGAAAACGCACAGACTTCTCAGAATAGGTAGTTTTAGAGGTTTGATTATGGCCAGTAGGGATTATGTGCAGGGTTATTGTTAGCCTCAGAGATGGTGCCAGGGGCAGAGCTGAGGGTGCAGCTTAGCAGAGAGGGATGTGCAGGCCAGAAGGTTTCCAGGGGGAATGAAGGCATATGAGAGTAAACAAGCAATCTCAGTCAGAAGGCCTGGGCAGGGAGTGCGGAGCAAAGGGCAAGACACCGACGGGGAGAGAAACTGGCAGGAGAAACAAACTTTAAGGAAGGTACATTCGCTATGATGATGTTGGCAAGCCAGTTAAAGCGCATGTGGCTGCTGAGAGCAGATCCTCCTGGTCAGGAAAGAGGGACGGAGAAGGTACTATAAAGCTAATTCACGACATGCCTCCTCGTACAGGACCTGCAGGAGTTTACTCACCTGGGGAGGTGAATCCCAGATGCTTCTCAATATGTGGTGCTGCAGATTGATGGCAAGTTCACCGTCAGGTACCCTTAATTAAGAGGTTAGACACACAAAACCCAGATGTGTGAAAAGTTCTCTCCCTTCAGCTAGCCTTTTCAGCCAACTGCGTCATTGCATAGACCGGGTCCAAACAATACCGAGATTTTTGTTACATCAGGCAGGTGATGCACCCTTGAGCTCTCCTGGCATTTGTTTCTCGCTGATGTTTGGTAGCGGGGCTGTAGGCAGAGGAGTGGATCCATAAGTCTGCCATCTGCACAGTGAAGCTGGGGAGCATTTCTGGTAGAAAGGAGAGGTAAGTGCTGCCACTGCCTCGTGCTGCAATCTAGGTGTCATGGTGTCGATCCAGCCCCCGCCTGCATCAATTTGGTTTTGACCGTGCTGCTTTGTTTTTTGTGTTCTAGAGTATCTCTAGCTCAACAGACTGTACAGATGCTGATATGTTGACAATCCTCTGCTTGCTGGGAGCTTTTTTGGGTATTTTGTGTGAGCATAAGCTGAAATTTAGCATTTTAAGCCCCTCTTATCCAGATCATATGATGTCACTTTGCCAGATCCTATAGAATAAGACTGAAGAGCAGCAAGTGGAGCCAGCAGGACACTTTTTGCTAAATTCAGACCTCCACCTGAAATGCCCATTCTCAAGGGTTAATACAAATGTGTGAATTGCTGGAGTTCTAATGGGCATGTTTCCAGCTCTCGGAGAAACACGTTCATACTGACTGGAAACCTTGCCAGCTGAGTAAAATAGGCAAAAATCCTAAAGATTAAGTTCAGTGTTGCCTGACTCCTGGCTGCCTTTTTTTCTGCTAAAAAATAAAAACATTAAGCTGGTGTATGTGTCACAGTGGGAAAGCACTCCAGGAAGGTTTGTGTATTAATCAAGTCAATGTAAAAAAGTTTACATGCAGGACAGCAGCAGCGAGCAGGCATCACCCATAGTAGTGCAACTCCTGTTTCCAGATGGTTGTATTGAAAACGCAGCTTTACTGAGTTTCCTGCACGCTGTCGTGCTGTGGCGTTGAAGACTGTGTGGTGGGTATCAGCTGCTCCTGTTAGCCTGTGTGGCTTGCAGCCCCAGCAGTGAGGATCCCTGCAGGAATGATCGCTCCCCTTGGTCGGCTGCCGTGCACCGTGGCCTCTCACAGCTCCCGAACCTGCGTTTGCAAAAGCAGGGAGGGGGACAAGGTGAGATTAAATGGCCAGAGTCTGGGGTAGCGATGGCAAAGCACACTTCAGAGAGTGTTTGCTTGTGGTAGCTTAGCTCACTGTCTGTATTCAAGTAACAGCGACTGTGAATAGCCTGAGAGCTCTCTTTAAATACCTTAAACTTGAGGGAAGAGTCTGTTGAAATACGTGCTAATGAGTTCATAGTGAAACGACAAAAATTATATTAGCATTCTGAATGCACATAAAATTGGATTCCTCCCTCCCCTGTCAAAGCTGTTACCACTTAGCGAGCATTTAATCATTCAGACAGGGCAGGAGCCTAAACCCAGTGCTCTTCAGTCCCAGGTGACAGCCGTAAGCGCTGGGCTAGGAGTTGGTATCCATTGTTCAGTTAACATTTAAATATTACTGTAAAATGGAGGAAGTTCAAATGGAGATAAGATAGGAAAGGAGAAAAAGTAGCAGCTTGTCCCAGGTACCCAAGAGTATACTGCTGAGGGCAATCCTTTTGGCTAGGAAAGTATAGATTTAACTCTCTGGTTAGCTTTGGGGAGGCGTCTCCTCCCCCAAGTAGCTTCCCCAGCTGATACATAGAGATATAGATATCTAAGGAGGCACAGTCCCCAAAGGCTGGCAGAGAGGGCCATGAAGCTCTAAGGATATCCCTTGCATCTGATGCTGTGTCAGATGAGGGTAACAGCAAGAGTGGGTCTCACTGGAACTTGGGCTCCACAGTGGTGCATTTTGGCAGGTGGTTTTGCATCTGGTCTTTTGAAAGAGATTCAAACACCTGCATGTGCAAGCAGCTGTTGAGTGGTGGTTTTGAGGAGGTCAGAACAGTCTAAATACTTGCTGAAAGCAGAATTTTAACACCTGAATCATCCTGTGATGTTTAGTCCTGAGTGCTGGCAGAATAAAACCCCTGCCACAACCCATCCATCTGCTGCCAGTCCTGTAGGCAACGTCTGTCTGATTTGTTGCCAGACCCAATGGCCACAATTTAGGTGTTGCAGAAACCCTTGTTTTAGGCACACAGTACCCAGCACCCTCACCGCTGATCTCACCGCTCTGCTGTTTTGCACCAGCATCTGTGCCTTGTGGTTTGCCACGTGTTTTCATGATCTGATTCTGGAATATTTCAGAAGAGGAAAAAGGCTGTTGAAGGGCCTCCGATCTCTGCCCAGAAGTGGATGTGCAAATGTCTGTAATATCCACCTTCATCAGAATATCTTGCATGTGGACACTCAGTCAAAATCTAGTGTCCCACAGGTCAAGGTGTGGAACAAGCAATACTGGGGAAAAACATGATAGAGACCTGAGATAGCAGCTGTTCTGTGGCAAGGAAGATAGCCTGCATTTTTGTTTTGGTTTGGTTTTTTTTAACTCTTGCCATAATCTGGACCGTGTTCTTGACGTCCATCTACAGAACCTGTCATACTTCAGGAGGCACAGAGATATGCAAGAGTAGTGGCTGAGTGGGAACACAGGAAGAAAAAAAAAAATAAAGAAGTGGTTATCATTGTTACCTCTAAGTCAAAGATTGTGTAGGGTACCATTAGATGTCCCTTCATGCAGCTGTAGCTACAGTCCACTTGGCTTTCTAGTTAATGTGTGAAGCAGCGTCATTAGCGTTATTTGACAGCAAACTGCTCTGTGTCAGCTAGTACTGATGCCAGACCATGAACTCGTGGCTGTGTCCCGTCTCACTCTTGTCAGTGAGGAAGACAGTGTGAGCCTAGCAAACCATTCACCTTGGCCAGGCTTCCTTCCACACCAACAGCAATCTCTGAATGTCGTCTGTAAACTCGAACAGTTTTAGGAATTCATGTAGAGTCAGTACTTCATTCCACCACAGAAGCTCAGCGTGCTCCAGTCCTACTGCACGTTCTGTTAACACGCCAAGAGAATCGCCCAAGTCTGTTTTCATCAACTTTGTCTTCAGCTTTTTCAAATACAGCCTCTCTCCTCCCAGAAAAATGTCACTCAGAACTTACCTATCCCTTATTTGTCCAAACAAGTTAATCTTTGTTACAGCCACCATGAACTGCAACTCCTAACCTCAGTCACCTACATCTAAAGCAGCATTTTTTAGTGAGAAGGCAAATGATAAATCAGGATACCAGCACCACTTGTACTATTAAAAAGTCTACTAATGCCCACTCTGTGTGCTTTTTCGGAAACCCTTCCTGCACTAGACTGCAATGTGGGAAAATCTCAAATGTCCCAGGGTAGGGCAAAACAAGCTAAATAATTTACTGTCTATTCAGAATAAAATGGAAGTGGAATAAAATAAAGTGGACCTGCCTCAGGTCATGCAAAGCAGCTTGGATACAGAGTTTAGACTTGCAGAGAAAGAAGAAACTAACCATTTGTGGTAGAGAGTGGGGTGGAGGAAGAGGGAGAGAAGCTCAGGTGAAGCAAGAGGGCAAAGGTGAAAAGGATCTGCAGTGGCCTTTGTATCCATATGGGATTTAAAGCAAGCCAGGGCTGCATGAGCAGGAGTTCTTCCGACTCCAGAGAAGACCTGTGGAGGGCCACCATTGCCTGTACTCCTGCTACATTCCTGGTGGGACACAGAACAAAGAAGGAGAGTTCTGCAGACACACCTATTCCTATAGCGTATAAATCAGTTTCTGCTTCAGTTGTTACTTCTGTAAGCTGCCCTGGAGATATATTTTATTTATTTATTAAGTATTTACATCTTCTGTTCAGATCCTATCACACAGTTGTAAGGAATCATGATACACCACTGGCCATTCTCTCATCCCTTGATGGAAATCCCATCTAAGACATATCTTAAAACGTAAGTAGCATGCTGCCACTGAAGGAAAGGTTGCATAATAGCACTCTGTTTTGATGGTTCATTCTGCAGCTTTCAGGCTTCAGCATTACTACTCCCAAAACTAAAGGGTAAAATCATATGGAAAAGACACTTCTTGACTGAGACATGACACAGAAATCCCTGTCTCCAGATGGAGGCAGCACTAGCTTGCACTGCAGCTCTGTGTGCCATTGCCTGCCTGGCTGCGTATGAGTTGCAAGACCTGTTTGGTCTGTGGACTCTTCCACAAACATCTCTGCTGCTTTAAAAAATAGTGTGTCAAATGCAGCCAGCAAATACAGCAACCAACTTTGCTGAGTGGACAATCATCACATGTCATCAGGCATCTCTGCTTTGCTTTAGAAGCCCCCTGGACGCACGCTCCACCCCTGCTGTGCAGCTGTGAAGTCCATCACTGAAGCACCGTCCTTCTGGGCTGGTGTCACCTGTTACGGCTTTGTGACCAAGGGGAGCAGCAGAACTTCAGGCTCAGAGACAACCCCTGAGGGCCTGGAAAAGCTCCCTCCCCCTTGTCTCTCTGCTCTGGGAAGTCTGGAGTTTAATGCGTCCCGGTGCCGGGGATTACGCCTGGCCTACTTTCACACACAGGCTTGCAAAGCAGCTGTGACAGCCTCCACGGGCATCCGCTGCCAAGGTGGTGAAGCTCTTCTTGGCCGCCGTATCTGGGGGCTCGGCGGTGGGCGGCAGGTGCCGGCGGTAGCAGCTCTCGTGTGTCTGAGGGGGTGCAGCCACTTGTCCCCGGCAGCATCTCCACTGCGTGCACCGTCCCCGGGCCCGGCCGCTCTCCCTTGGGCAGCGGGACTTGCCTCGGCCTCACCAGGCTCCCCGTAGCTCCCAGTGCTCCCCCAGGAGCGTGGGGCTGGTTCCCCGGGGAGTGTGGTGCCAGGTGTACACGAGGGTCCTGAGCGAGCCCTGCCTTTGCCCGAGGCTTTGCAGTGACGCCGCGTAACCTAAAAGCGCTTTCCCTTGGCACGTGAAGCGGGTGTGCGGGGTAGCGACATGCTGCTCCCGTCATGTTTCAGAGGGAATTCTGGTAACCAGGCTCCATTTCCTCTTCCCATCTGCAGTTCTAGGAAGCGGGGCGGGGAAAGCCCAGTTTCTTGAGGGCTACATGGGGCCAGATTCAAAACGCTCATTTTAGGCACCTAGATTAGATACTACTGTGCCTCAAGTGTAGACACTTCACCCCAGAGACCATCATCCTTGTTATCCAGCCTGGACACCTGGTCTCCTTATAGCACAGTTAGGCAGTTCTGCAGGCCGAAGAGCTGTCCTGAGGTAGATGGTTGGAAATGTGGCTTCTGCGGATGGGGCAGGATGCCTGAGCTGCTCCCACTGTTCTGGGCAGTAAGTGCCTGACACCGAGGCGTATGCTAGATACCTCCACACATGCAAGATGTATAACGCTTCTCCCACGTTCCAGGCGGGGGCTAGAAAGCTGTTCTGCACCTCCCACTGCTGCCTCCTTCCAGGGGCTGAAACAGAAACGGCGAGACGGACAGCAAAAGAGCAGCGCAAGTGAAGCGCTTGCCTTGGGTGCCAAGGGCAGGCAAAGCTGGGGGTGATGGTGGGCACCGATGCGAGTGCTCTGTACGGCTCCAAGTGCTGCTCGGCTGTGTAGCTGCGGTCATGGCCTTCACGCACGCGTAAGCCTACGTACTGTTTTAATTAATTTCTTTTATACAGGCAGTGGCTGTTTGGAAAGGCTTCCAAGCATGTCTATAATGAAAACGTACAGCAGGGAGCCAAGAAACCTGTTTATAATTAAAAAAAAAAAAAAAAAATAGCCCCGTGTCAGGATGGCCGGCTGGGGCACCTCTGCCCGCTCAGCATCCTTCTCTCCTGACCGAGGACCCGCATCGCCGCGAGGGGAGGGCAGAAAGCGCAGGGGAAGCGGCTGAGCCTGGTCTGTCCTCATCCTCCCTGGCCTTTCGGGTGCCATCAGTCACTCTCTCCAGCCCCGTTTCTCCTCCCTACAGATCTGCAGTACGTTGCACTGCTGGCTGTGCTTCTGCAATCTGGGCGGTTCATTGGAGCGTTTAGCCTTTTGTCGCTACAGTTGTGTGTGGGGAGGACTTGTAAGTGGCTCCTTTTTTTGCAGTCTGTAAAGTGAGCTCGCCCATTGTGCCAAACTTCACAGTTCAAAGAAATACTGGAGTTCTTGAGTTTTGTTCTGACCCTTCCAAGTTGGAAAACTCCTGGGATAGTTTTTTATTTCACGGTTGACTATAAATAGCTGTCACATAGCTGTCATTTATATTCCCTTCAGGAGAGTCTTAAGAAAGGGAATTAGGGCATCAAACTGCAGTGGTGCATGCTATCCGTGACCAAAAGCTTTCGTGTGAACTTTGGTGCCTTTGCTTTCCGTGTGTGCCATGGACTAGGGTCAGCCTTGCCAGCTGGGAGGCATTGGGCTTGTGGCTGTAGGCAAAGCTTGTGCAACCCGCAGAGGCGAACTGCAGGGATGGGGGTGCCGGGAAGATTCCAGTGAGCGCTGTTCGATCCTCACACCCTTGCTTTTAAAAGCAAAGCTGTGGTGTTTTATAGATTAAGGTGTTTGGATTGGTTCTTCACCGTTGTAGCAAACATTAATACTGATAGAGCCGTGAATAATGAAGTGATTTCCCTGTCCTCAAAGCAGCCATCTAAGAGAGTGAGAGGAGACCTGTACTCTCTGGAGCAGCTTGGGTTTCTGGGGGAAGGGAGGAGAGGGGGCCATAGGGCTTCCCTCTGCAGCTGCAGGGGTTTTGCTCTGTGTGTTTGCAGCCCTGAGGCTGCACCGCTTTCCCCGATCCCTCCACGCTCACTTCTTCCCAGGCTGGAATGACTTGTCGGAGGTGAAGGATATTTTTTGGCTTCTTTTCTAACGGTTACAAATGATTTTATTCAGCAGAATGGAAGTGTCAGGGGAATAATATTGGCACTCCTTTCCCAAACCTCCGTAATGAGCCCGACATGAAAAACATACAGGCACAGGCAGAGCTCATCTGTTGTTTTGACAGTCTTCGGGGTCATGTGAGGTTCTGCACCAGAGTGCGAGTTGCATGCGGTTGGCGGGGTTTGTGGCTTCTGCTGGAGGTGAGACTGAAACCTGATGAAGCGAGTCGTCAACAACTCCACAGACGCTGGCACCGCGGCACGGAACAAAAGCAGCTTTTTCCCCTCAGCAGCGTGTTCCCCAGCTCCTCGTCGAAGCCGGTACGTGCTAGCCTGCATTGCCCTCGCCCCCCTAAATCTCTTGTCATCCTTTCCTCCCGGCAGGTGAGCGACCATTCCCCTGCACATGGCCTGACTGCCTTAAGAAGTTCTCCCGCTCCGACGAGCTCACCCGGCACTACCGAACCCACACCGGCGAGAAACAGTTCCGCTGCCCCCTGTGCGAGAAGCGGTTCATGCGGAGCGACCACCTGACAAAGCACGCCCGCCGCCACACCGAGTTCCACCCCAGCATGATCAAGCGATCCAAGAAGTCCAGCTCCGGCGGCGCCTTGTGAAGGCCGGGCTGGGCCGGGGAGGGGGGCGGCGGGAGGCGATCCGCGGCGAGGATGCAGGCAGCGGTGCTGGAGCGTGAGCGTCCGCTGCGGCGCCGGCTGCCCTTGTCGTCCAAAAGCACATGTAGCCGACATTCAAAAACAAACCGTACTCCAAGCCCCACTCCCCATGCTCCACCTCCCCAGCCTGCGCTGGGGACAGCGGTCTGGAGCAAGTGACTGCAGGGATGAGAGGAGTTAAGGGGATGCCCATCGGAGGAGGCGGCCACCTCCTCTAATGTAAAACTTTGATGCTGGTGTACATACATCCGGCTGGATGGTCCGGCCTCTGCCACCACAGTAGTGTGACCCCCAGGTCTTTGTGATTGCTGTGTCATTAACATGTTTTGTTGAACAGTGTAATGCTGCTTGTATTTAGAGTTCGTCAAGTAAAACCACTTTCCGAGTCACATAAATAACTCTCAGATAAAAACTCCATAGCACATTGTAGAAGTGGGTTTACTTCTGTCTCAGAACTATCCTGCATTGAAAGAGACTGTTAAGGTTAACATTACATATGTTACTCATAGCGTCTGATTGATATACTGAGATAAGGTGAATTTATACTCAAGAAGGCCCACTGAAGTAAAAGGGTCTTTTTAATTTTTCTTTGTATTAACTATACTTTTGAATATAAGCTGCACTTTTCCAGTAAAAACATGTATAATTCAAGCAGATACTTAAAGCAAAAAACCCCATAACAGCTCAGTCGTTTTCTGACCAAATATGTATTTAGGTCTGTTATTCACTTACCTGGAAAAATACAAGTCAGCCTAGATAATGTGGCGGGGGCGCGGGAGCAGAAGCATATGTCTCTCAATTGATCCTATACTTTTAATTTGTCAATAAATACAGTACTGTACTATAGAAATGCCACTAACAGTGCTTTATTCTGCTGTGTTTTGTTCGAATGGATGCATAACAGCAGCTACCATCTTTATGAACTGCTTCTTTTTTAAAGGCTTTTTCTCTTCCTACACTTGCCTTAAAGATTTATTCTCTTCATACCCTTGCCTAACTCCTGCCGAGTCCTATGGGAGTTGCGTGTGCTTATGGAGAGAGTAGACCTTTCCTTAAGAGCACTCTGCTAATGGAAACAGCTGAAATTATTGTAAGGAGCACTTTGGAAGGGCTCCTGTTATCTCCTGATTGCTGTTTTTTGTAGAGCATGGGGGAAAACCATGAGCTAATTGAAATACAGCATGGAAGGTGTGTCGTAATACTCCTTACGGCATAAGCTTCTCTTGGTACTTTTCACTGTACCTGTGTCATGCATAGCACGTCAAACACTGATAAAGGCAATATTACTTCTATCTTAAAGCTATTTTTTGCTCTTTAAGAGGAGCAAAAAGATCACTGAAGGGCAACTTTTAGTTGTGGTCATTAGCTGAGTATTCTTTTTTTTAATGTTAAAACCATGAACTGTAAGAGGTTATCAGTGATTTCCCCCCGCAAAACACCCAGCATATAGGGGGGGAATTCTGTTTACACATTATTTTTTCCAGAAACATTCTTCTCCTGTTTGGTTTTTACCCCTACCTCCAGAAGAGGATGGGGAGGTGCAGCCCTACTATAGAGACTTAGGACCTAATTCATCTCGTGAGTAATCACGCTGAAACCCGAAGTGTTTCCACTGCAGATGAATTTAGGTCATCCTGTAAAATTCTGTACATAAAAAATCTTGTTAGTACACCTGCAATTCCAGTATCTTATTGTTTTACCTGATAAAAAGCTTGCTTCCTAGAAACGAACATAAAAAAAATGAACTCGGAGAGTAGAGTGTTTTCTTCTACAGTTGTATAAGGCTTTCTGCATTAGAAATCAGTTTGCATATAGTGTTTTTACCTGTGTAGTTCATGATAAATTCCGTCTATGTGAAGAGAACTGCTTTTAAGGTATAAGGGGATATTGAGCAGTCTGTGGAATAAAAAGGGATGTGTTTTCTTCAGTGAAGACATCAGGAAACCAAGCACACTTTCTACCTCTGTTTCAGCTTTTTGAAACATTTATTTTAGAAACCAAACTTTAATTTCTGGTGTCCAAATTGAGTCTTAGGGACATACGTTCTTCCTAATAAAAACAGGTAGCCTGGGGATTTTTGTTGATCTAGAAATACAGAAAGTGTTCTGCTTACCAGTACTGTTAACGCTGCCTTGTTGAGTGGGGTCAGGGCCACGTGTAGCCTGGTGCAGTTCCAAGGCGAATGTATATTCATCTTTGTTCTTCTCTGTGAAGATCACGCAGAATTTCAAATCCATCCTGCAGTCTGGATTGTTGCCATGCTGTAGGACAAAAGCAGCGCTTGGAAAATTAAGGCCTGATCCCATGAAATACAAGACACACTCACATCCCATCAACCACAGTGGGAAGCCACAACTGATAAGCAGCTCCTAAATCAGTAGGTAGATGTTTTGGTCACATAGCTACCAGGATGAACCAATACATGGAAGTAAATGGCCAGATTTATGGTTTCCACCTTGTGTATTTGGGGTAGAATGCAGATTTAAAGAAACACCATTGTTCCTGCAAAGTCTGAAAGAGCCAAAAGGCAGGGAGGGACTTTGGTCCACAGGACAATGGGACATACAGGCACATGTCATCGTGGTGTGTGACAAGATCCTGTTTCTGAAAAAAACCTTCCTAAATAGTAACCAATTTGCTGTAATGTGTGCTGTGTTTCAGCACTGGGCAGACGGGATTAATGTGATTCATTAACCACTAACAGAATACATTGGGAATGATCAGGTTTAGAGATTTCGTTTTATTGTTTTGTTCATTTGAGGTTTTTTTGGCTTTTTCTGTCAGTAAAAGCAAACAACGGCTCTAACACATAAAACAAACTGCAGGTTCTTTGCATCTTGAAGTTAAGTTTTGAAGAGTGTTGCAAATGTTGGAAAAGAAAAGGAAAATTAGGTTCTCTAATACCATATGTACTTGTTGTACCATTTTGGAAATACTTAATAGTGCTGAAGTTAGGACAGCTCTTCTCCTTGGTTAAGAAAGCCCATTACTATAGAGAACTCATAGCTTTAAAGGCATAGCTATACAACATACTTCATTTTTGAGCAGTTTTTCATGACCTATATTACAGATCTGTTTTCAGTTTGCAGATGGACTTAGCCCAGCATACACCAGACTGGACACATACTTCAAAATGCTGTTTTACAGACTCGTGAGCTGTAACACTGTAATATACCAACTTCCAATAGTTTAATCAGTTTTATTTTTGTACAGTATTCGTATCCTTTATAAGTTATTTTGCTGTCCTGTTTTGTAAATCACATGAAATTGTAAAAAAAAGAAAATGAAAAAAAAAAAAGTAGGCATAGATGTTTTTTGTACATATGTATATATATATTGTCCAAATAAAGAAAAACAGAATTAAAAAAAAAAGCATGTTGTTTTGAATAATTGGAGTCAAGCAGTGGTCATGTAAACTTGCATGAATGATTATGAAAAAAATAGTGCTGCACAGCATGAGATCTGTGAGTTGAGCGGTGTATGAACCAGCTTCAAAGGTCTTGGTGTTGCTAGTCATCTGTCAGACTAGGTCTTGTTTCTCCACTTCTCCTGGGTGTTTTCACAGGTATTCCTCCTGCCTGCCACTGCTGCAGGGGGACAGAGACACAGGGCGTGTGCAATCTGTCTCAAATGTTCTGTGATCTTCAGCTGACAGGTACTCATTTTTAGGCACTGTTAATGTATAACAAAACTCAGACAAACTCGTGGAGAAGTGTCCCATCACCAGCATGCTCCGGCTCCCAGGTCTCTGTCCCGTTGCTCAGACTGGTGCTCTGCCTCGCGCCCTGCAGCTGCCCCACCAGCTAATGATGCTGCAGCCTGAGCAGCCACGCTGCTGCCTTGAGAGTTCCACGAGTTTGGAGGGGTTGCTGGTGTAAGGAGAAGAAAAAACACACCTGCTCAGCCTCTGAAGGAGGGAAAGGCAAGGAGCCGTGTGCCAGAAAGCTCACTGATGTTCACAGTCACTGACATCATGGTTGCAAAAAACAACTACTTAACACGAAGGAACTTAACCTGGTACGTGGGAATGGTCCCAGAGTGTGGCTGCAAGGTGAGACTCTGAACAGCCTTTCTGTAAACTCCTTCAAACTGAAATAAAGGAGATTCTCTCAATATAGCTTACTTGAATAATTTTTCATAAGCGTACTGATTTCTGACATACTGGTGCTTGAGGAACTGCATACACACTGTGTGGCTTCAATGAGGGCTACAAAGTTGGTGAAGGGTTTGGAGGGGAAGCCGTGTGAGGAGCAGCTGAAGTCACTTGGTTTGTTCAGCCTGGAGGAAACTGGGAGGAGACCTCATGGCAGCTACAGGTTCCTCACAAGGGGAGGAGGAGCAGCAGGTGACAAACTCTTCTCTTTAGTGACCAATGATAGAACCCAAGGGCATGGCAGGAAGATGTGCTGGGGAGGTTTAGGTTGGACATTAGGAAAAGGTTCTTCACCCAGAGGGTGCTGGAGCACTGGAACAGGCTCCCCAGGGAGGTGTCACAGCCCCAAGCCTGACGGTGTTCAAGCAGAGACTGGACAAGGTCCTCAGACACACGGTGTGAGCTGTGGGGTTGTCCTGTGCAGGGACAGGAGTTGGACTCGATCCTTGTGGGTCCCTTCCAACTCAGCACATTCTATGATTCTATACTGGTATCAAACCAGTACATTTTATACAGCAATGTGTACTTTGGGTACTAAAAAAGTTCTGACCAAAAATATCCTTCATGAACAGCACAATTGGACTCAGAAGCAGTCACAAACTGGGTCCAGATTCCTCACCCACTGGGGCCCATAGAAAACTATACCATCAGTGGCTTTTCATCTGAACAGACCTTTAAGCATCATTGCAGCAGCACAGAGTGGGGCTGATACTGTTGGTGGTGTTTGTTGTCCATTAAAAATCTATTACGTGACCCAAACTGAAGAAGAGTCATAAAGTGGTTTGGGTTAGAAGAGACTGCAAAGATCATCTAGTTCCAATCTGCCAGCCATGGGCAGGGACACCTTCCACTAGATGAGATTGCTAAAAGCCCCATCCCACATGGCCTTGAACGCTTCAGGAATGGGGCATCCACAACTTCTCTGGGCAACCTTTTCCAGTGTCTCACCATCTTCATGGTGATGAATTTCTTCCTTATATGTAATCTAAATCTACGTTCTTTCCATTTAAAGCCATTACCCCTTGTCCTATCAGTACACGCCCTTGTAAAAAGTCCATCTCCAGCTTTGTTATAGGCCCCTTTAGGTACTGGAATGCTGCTATAAGGTCTCCCTGGAGCCTTCTCTTCTCCAGGCTGAACAACCCCAGCTCTCTCAGCCTGTTCTCACAGCAGAGCTGTTCCAGCCCTCTGACCATTTCTGTGGCCTCCTCTGGTCCCTCTCCAACAGGTCCATGTTTTTCCTGTACTGAGGGCTCCAGAGCTGGACACAGGACTCCAGGTGGGGTCTCACCAGAGCAAAGGGACAGAATCACCTCCTTCAACCTGCTGGTCATGCTTCTTTTGATCTAGCCCAGGATATGGTTGGCTTTCTGGGCTGCAAGTGCACATTGCCAGGTCATGTTGAGCTCATCAGCCGACACCCCCAAGTCCTTCACCACAGGGCTGCTGTCAATCCATTCTCCACCCAACCTGTACTTGCGCTTGGGATTGCCCTGACCCACATGCTGGACCTTGAACTTGGCCTTGTTGAACGTCATGAGGTTCCCACAGTCCCACCTCTCAAGCCTGTCAAGGTCCCTCTGGATGGCATCCCTTCCCTCCAATGCGTTGACTGCACCACTCGGCTTCGTGGTGTTGGCAAACTTGCTGAGGGTGCACTCAATTCCACTGTCTGTGTTGCCAGTTAAGATGTCAAAAGCACTGGTCCCAATACAGACCTCTGAGAAATGCCACTCGCCACCTCTCCAGTTGGACATCAAGCCGTTGACTGCAACTCTTTGAGTGCAACCATCCAGCCAGTTCCTGGTAAACCAGTATTAGTGGATTGCAGTCAAAATCGAGCAGCATAATATTCATAGTCTACAGCTTTGGTTACAAACTGGGGAAGGGGAAATCAGAGACTTTTCCCCTTTGAATTACATGATCCTGATTATCTTAAAGCATGTATGCCCTCTGAACCATCCATGTTGCATGTTACCTGTGCCATCTTCTGCTTTCTCTTCTTTTCCAAGGCTCTTTGATATCTTCTGCCACCATCTTCTTAGTTATCATCTGGTCCCTCCTTCTTGCCTCTAGCAAAATCAACTTTGTCTGCTACTGTGCATGATTCCTTACACCCAACAAAGTGAATTTTGTCATTCCTTTCCAGCTTACTTACCATTTTTTCATCTCCATGCTTCCCAAAGAGATTGCCAGTCTGCAAGCAGGTGCTTTGCTCTTCTACAAATACATACTGGGCATATTTGCCATCTTTCATGTAGCTTCCAGGTGCAATAGTTGATACGAACAATTTGCAATACCAAACTCTAGCTAATGACATGCAAAATGTCATGTTTCGAGGCTGTTCTTGTGGGGACCACACCCCAGCCAGCCACTCACTCAATCTCCCCCTGCGAGACGGGTGAGAGGAGGGTAAGAGAAAACTCCTGGGCTGAGATAAGGACAGTTCAACAGGGAAGGTAAAAGCTGTATGCACAAGCAAGGCAAAATAAGGACTTCATTATTTGCCATTGGCAGGCAGATCTTTAGCCACTTCTCCAGAAAAGAAGGGCTCACCACACATAGTGGTTACATGGGAAGACATAACTCCTGAAGTCCACCCTTCCTCCTTCTTCCTCCAGCTTTTCCTGCTGAACATAATGCCATATGGCATAGGAGATCCCTTTGGTCAGTCAGGGTCAGCTGTCCCAGCTGTGTCCCCTCCTACGTGCTTGTAAAATTCCTGTGCCAGCAGGGCAGCGTGAGAAGCAGAAAAGGCCTTGATGCTATGCAAGTACTGCTCAGTGATAGCTAAAATATCCCTGAGGTACCAACAGTGTTCTAGTCACAACCGCCAAACCTAGCCCCATACAAGCTACTTTGAAGAAAATCCACTCTATCCCAGCCAAAACCAGGAAAACTGTCAGAAAAATACTGGCTTAGTGGGGGGAATAGATCAACAGAAGGAAGGGGAATTACTTTTGAGAGCAACTGGGGAGCAGAGTAGTGGAGAAAAGCTGGTGGAAATCGGTGGAAAGCACAGAGATGGGAATTGCTGGCAGGGAACTGTGCCATTGGGAAAGGGCTGAGCCACAGGAGAGGTCACTGGCGGGTAAGCTGCTATAGTGCCAGTTATCACCTCTTTTGCCTTCTCCTCTGCTCGTGCTACTTGCCTTTATTTTGGCCATGTTTTTCCTGCTGGCTTCGAACACTGCCACAGCGCTGCCTGAGAAGCTTTCAGTGGCTAACCACTTCTAGTTCAGGCACTCATCCCCCCTCTCCCTGTTTAACAGTTGAGCCTTGTAATGGCTGAAGTTAGCACTGAAATAAAATGAAGTGTACTAACTGCTAAATCACCCCTTACATGCAAAACACTGCCTTGTGTCCAGGCTGTCCTATTATTCAAACAACAGCTGGATCAATGAGCCTCACAGGAGAAGCATGGCTCTTGGCAAGCCTAGTCTGTGAGCACAACAGCAGAGAAACATTCCTGCAATTTTCAGATGTTCAGGCTTGGACAGGGGGAGGATTTTTCTTGGAGCAGAAGTGGGTTTAATTCTCTTCCTCATCTCCTTCCTCTCCAAATTATGATGTATTGAATCCTGGGTTTACTCTGAATTAGCAAGTTACTGGGAAAAAATGTTTCTGTAACAAAAAGTTCTAGGAAAATTTATTTTGGACATTGTGTTTCAGTGAGTCAGAACTGAAGAGAGTAATTCTGGCTCAGAGTTATTTACGGTGAAGCTGGAGTGCCAAGGTTCCCCCTGCTTCCCATGATGTAGCTCTCCTGCCAGACACCTCCACCAGATATTGTTCCAATCAAATAAGAAACTACAATGCAACTTTGAAGAAGCAGGCCAAATAAAGACAGGGGAGAGGACAGGGAAATGATGCACACAACATCAAAACAACTTCCATAAAATCGCAATACACTGTGATGTAGAGTTACCAGGTGTTGCTGAGCCATATAGCCCTTGGCCTCAGTGTAGTGCTCCTTTCCCAGCACAACTGGTGTTGAAAGTTGTGGGGTGCAGGGACAAGAGAAGGAATCACGCACTTTGTGGGGACATCCCCCTTTAGTCAATCCCTGGGGACAGCCACAGGACCCTTGCTTGGCTTAGCAAACAGTGAGCATCTTTAATTAACAGATCCTTCTCACATTTCTGTCCTTCCCCCAGGTAAACCCCAATACCCAAAGCCTAAGCATGGACAGCAGAGACAGTATAAGGCAACATGTTAACATTGTGCAAGTGTTTGTAAAACAAAATGACAAATTTCACATCTTACATTATCTGTTTGGTCTAACACTCTGCTTTTAAGAACACACTATGGAGAGGCATGGGAATTGGGCGAGGAAGGTGAAAATTAAGGCCTGTTAATAAGAGATGTTTGGAAAATTAAGTGGCCTTGCAAAGGGAACAAGCAGGTAACTGCAGACTCACAGAAGAAACTCAAGTCAGTTTCTACAATCCATGGGGAAGCAGTGTTTGAAGATGGTCCAGAAGCTTCCAGAAAGCAAGTATCAGACAGAGAGCTTAGTAATAAAAGGGTGGACGCGTTGGCATGAATCATACACAAGAGCTTCCAGTAGTGTTAACTCTAAATAAAATTTGCCATTAGACTTGCACTAGGAGTCCGTCCTGGCCTCTAAAGAGCACCCACCGTACTCTGCAGTGACCGTCCAGCAGCCCAGACCAGCTCTGTTTGTCTCCTCGTCTCTCACCAGCTCTGAAGCCTGCAGAATAGGTGTTCCCAGTCAGCAACAGCCTTAACAGGCATAATTTATTTTTCTTCCAACAAAAGCCCAAGCTTCACATAAGCACGTTAAAAGCATTGTAGCTGTGCAAGGGTACGTCCTCATTCTAGTTTGCTGCTTCACCTGACTAAGCCATCTCTCCTAGTTAACGATAACATACATGCACAAGTGCCATTTACAATTATAAAATACAGTAAAAGGTGATTCCTAAGTGCTTCTCAGTATTTGGTTTCTCAAGATATTTTTGTTTCTCACAGGAAGTCACAATTCCCATGCTGCTTCTCTCTCTTTTTCTCAATACATGAGCAGACACAGATGTTTGCCAGAACTGCAGATGGTGGGGAAAAGGATATTTGCAATAGTTTTCAGCTGGTCTGAACAACATGGAAAAGTACCTATTTTCAGAGAAAGCTCAATTTATACTTCAGCTGTCAGGACTATTTGGGGTCTCTCCACTTCTACATTTTTGAGAGGTCCTGTATAGTCAGCGGGAAAAGCTGGATACTACATGTATATTTAACCTAAACTCCCACTCACTCCCTCCTCCTCGAAGTTGTACTGAAATTAATTCCACAGGTTTTTATAGCAAGCATCCCCAAGGAGCTGAATAACAACAGCAAAGCATGAGGAACAGCAATAAAGCTGGTGGCACGGAAGGGCCCTATATGTGGGTAAGGAATGCTAAATAACACTGTAGCTACACTATGCAACTCGGCGTGGATTTTCATGTTTGAATACACAGTCCAGTTCAAAAGACTTCCTTGTACACCAGAAGGCCTCTGTGTGTGGCCAGGATGCACCTGTCTTGCGAATTAGCAGGTTACCAACACGTGTGTGGGAGGCACAGTCATGTTGTACAGCCCACTTGCCACTAGCAAGAGCTGCTTTTATACACCAAGTTGGTTTTACGGTTCTTTTTTAAAGGCTTTAGCTAGCAGAACTGCTGGATAGTGAAGCCCTACTGGTCAGTAATGTGATAGTGGTACGGTTTTACAGCTTGTTACACTGCCTGGGGTAAGTTAATATGAATTATAGCATCCTATTAAGATAGTAGCCAAACATGTTGAAATCAGGACTTTGAATCAATAGCTGACAGACCTCCAAGGAAAAAGCAAACACCCACAAGACCATCATCCTTTTCACTTACGCAGTGTGGCAGGCACATATCCTGAAGATGTAATTTTTGAGACAGGATCTGAAGTGCCATCCAGTTGAAATAAGTCAGATTTGCATTTCATACCTCAGACTGCAACACGAGAAAGGACCTGAACTCTAGGAAGAAACTGCACGAAGTTCTAAGATAACAACGTCAAGAACAGATAGTCAGTGCTGTCTAGCCATAGAAGGATTAAGTCCTAACACATTTCATGTACATAATTTTGCTTATTCAGACAAAGAAAACAAACCGCACTTTTGGTATAGTGATCCTCAGAGACTAAACAATGTATGTTTCCATTCAGTTAAAAAAAATGAACTTAGAAGTTCAGGATTACAAGAAGCCAAGTATTTTGAAGATCAAAGAGCACATTTAAAACTCAGTCTTGCAACGCAGTGGACAGATAGTCCTGTAGCCCTAATTAAGTTGAAGATACTCTGCTGGCCCACTCAGTCCCTGGCCCACAGCCCGAGTTTCCACACTCTTTCATTTCTTCTGTCAAATATTTGTGTATGGACACTAATCCTCATGGAACTTATTCCAGGAACTCATTTCACAGTGACAGCGAGCTCCATTGATCAACGGTGGTCTACAATTTTAGAATGTGTAGTTCTCTATTCCCTTAAAGGCTGCTCTACTCAAAACAAGAATTAAAGTGCTTAACTTCTAATTTCTGAAACTGTTCAG
This sequence comes from Caloenas nicobarica, assembly GCF_036013445.1. Lineage (NCBI taxonomy): Eukaryota > Metazoa > Chordata > Aves > Columbiformes > Columbidae > Caloenas > Caloenas nicobarica. Next base: position 57,985,006 of record NC_088284.1, on the reverse strand, counting down.
TTCCTAGCTTATATTTTGCAGTGGGTCACTTTATTTCTAACATTCTAATGTAAAAGGCCTGACATATCAACTCCATCGGCAAAGTCTATAGACAGGATGCTGTTAAGAAAAACTCCCACTCAAAATCAAGTGGACACCAAATTTTATATAAAATTCTATTGAAATTTTATTCTATTGAAACTCCCTTTGGAAAACATGGATACTGCATATTTTCAGATGGTGTCCTGGGACTCAATAATTTTTACATACCAATCGCAGTTTCCATTTCTTTATTAATATAAATCATACTCTTCACAATTCAGTATTAAACTTAATATTTTTTATAGTTACTTACTAATTGGGACTTTATTTCAGGCAATCAGCATCCCAGCTTTCAATGCTTATCAGCTATGGCCAAAACCCCACTAATGAATTATATGGCTATTGAAAAGTAATTATGTATACGATCACTCCAATGCAGCCGAAGCCTTGTAAAAAGCCTCCTGGTTTTAACTGAAATGTGAAATCAGCAGAACTGTTTTCTCAATCTATCATCAAAAACATATCGTTTTACTTAAAACAACAAAACAAACCCCCACCTTATATATTGCTTAGCTTATATTTTGCTTACTTCTGCAAGCTACCTAGCTCACTGTTTCAAAAGTACCTCACTCTGTCAATCCCCTTGCTGAGAGAGACTTGCTAGAAAAATAAAGACTTTATCCTTCCAGGAACAGAAAATGGAACATTAGCTCAAAAAGAATAAATAACAGTAATGAAGTACATTACTTTGATAATAGTATATTCTTTATATTAACTTCAGGTATATTTTCGCTAAACAAAAAAAAATGTGCTACTTACAAACGATTCTCTTCCTACACATCACCTTCTTCACTAATTAAAAAAATTTCCATTTCAATAGGAGAAGTTTGAGAACATCCTTAACTGTGTAACGGGAACATGACTTATCAAAAACAAATTCCAGTTTTCGGAATTTTGGGAAAGGATGCCATCCAGAGGGACCTGGACAAGCTTGAGAAATGGTCCCATGCAGACCTCATGATGTTCAACAAGGCGAAGTGCAAGGTCCTGCACCTGGGTCGGGACAACCTCTGGTATCAGGCTGGGGGATGAAGAGATGAGGAGCAGCCCAGCAGAGAAGGACTTGGGGGTATTAGGGGATAAAAGCTTGGACACGAGCCAGCAATGTGCATTTGCAGCCCAGAAAGCCAACCGTATCCTGAGCTGCATCAGGAGAAGTGTGTCCAGCAGGTCAAGGGAGGTGATTCTGCCCCTCTGATCTGCTCTGGTGAGACCTCACCTGCAGTACTGCATCCAGCTCTGGAGCCCTCAGGGTCCAGAGGAGGCCACAAAAATGATCAGAGGGCTGGAACAGCTCTCCTCTGAGGACAGGCTGAGAGAGTTGGGGTTGTTCAGCCTGGCGAAGGCTCTGGGGAGACCTTATTGCAGCCTTTCAGTACTTAAAAGGGGCCTTTAAGAAAGATGGGGACAGACTTTTTAGCAGGGCCTGGTGCAATAGGACAAGTGGTAACATTTTTAAACTAAAGGAGCGGAGATTCAGGCTAGACATGAGGAAGAAATGTTTTACACTGAGTGTGGTAAAACACTGGCACAGGTTTCCCAGAAGGTGGTAGATGCCCCATCCCCGGAGGCACTCCAGGCGAGGCTGGATGGGGCTCTGAGCAACCTGATGCAGTTGCAGATGTCCCTGCTCATTGCAGGGGAGTGTTAAACTAGATGAGCTTTGAAGGTCCCTTCCAACCCAAACTATTCTATGATTCTACAACCTAGAAAAATTAACTGTACTTCTGTAGTGGTTCAAAATAGAGTTAATTTTCTTCATGCAGTGTTTTCTCAGCTAGCACGGTCATTGTTTGGATTTAGCTTGAGAACAAGAAGATAACACCCTGGGACAGAATTAATGTTTTTCTTCAAGTAACTTTCCAACTGTTTTCAGCTGGAATGGAGAGAGCATAAGAACTTACTGTTATCTTAGTTGTTGTCTGGGAAACCAAGGTCTTTCTGAGCTGTCTGGAGGTGTGAGGCAGCTCGGAATGGGGGGCATGGACGGTCAGACCTTGACTGACATCCAGGCTGATCAATGAGAATATTCTATGACATTAGTGTCATGCTTCATTTTCAGTGGGAGTTGGGTTTTCCAGCTGGAGAGACAGAGACTCATTACGGTTCTGCTCTGTCTTGGTTGAGTACTGTTCGGGAGTTTCTTTAGTTCCATCTTTTGCTGCTTTGCTGTTTTGCAGTGGCCTCTGGGTCTTTCTGCCTTTTTCTCTCTTCCCCCGGGATCAGCTGTTGGGGACCGGGGTGCTCTCTCCCCAGAACTGGCTTCTTGGCACTGATGGACTTCATGAGGAATTGCATTGAGTATCTTTCACTTTATATTATATTTTGCATTTTATATATAATGTTATTATTAGTAGTGTATTAGTATTATTTTGTTATTTTATTAAACTGTGTTTATCTCAGCCCATGAGTGTTTCCCTTCCCTTTCGATTCTCTCGCCTATTTGGGGATAGAGAAGGGGGGAGTGAGCAAGCAGCTATTTTTAGATTGCTAGCTCGGGTTAAACTGCAACAACTTCCCGTGCTACATTATTGATAAAATAGCAAAATAAAAGGAACTTCCTTTTTATTTAAAACTACTATTGACAAAAAATTGGTTCTTTGGCAAACAGGCCATTATGAAAGATTTGGAAAAAAATCATGTAGTTTAAACAACAACCAATTCTTTGCAGGTTCTCATCTTTCACAATTTCTGAAGTCTTGAAAGTCAGATGTTCCAAAAAGTTCTAGAAAAGCATTATATATTATACATTTAATATATATATATATGTATCACTGTTCATCATCCATCCTTCCAAGTCGCCGCCGCCGCCTACAGAAAGACTTCAAGTTCCATTTGTCTGCATCCAACATAAAAGGTCCATTGTAGACAAACAGCACTGTCATCTTGTCATTGTAAGTGAGATTCCGCAGGAGCTGGTGAAAAACACAAAACCCAAAGACAAAATAGCTAGACATTCCCCATTATCTAACAAAGGTGAAGAAGGTCTACATAAAGACTTATATCTCAAAAGGTCAATATAGCAGCATTATAGCTTTTCTGAAAGATGATGTGTATTTGTTCCTAGAAATCCCTTAAAGAGACTCCATTCATTCTTCAGGCAATTTCCATGCTTCACTATTCTTACTACGAGAAAATCTTCATACGTAATGTGTACCTTCTTGCTGCAGATGTGGTCATTACTTTTTTACTATATCCACAATGGGCAGAGAATATTGGCTGGTTTTCTTTCTTTGCCAGGACAGGGCAGGAAATAGAGTTAATTGGACACAATTATTATGTCTCTCTTCAGCTGCATGCTCCTCCAAGCTAAGCAATTTCCATTAGTGGAAACTCAAAACTTTCAAAACTTCTTAAAAGTTGCATACCTGTCTTCTGGAGTAACTCCAGCTACTGTACTACTTTTCCGAAATGTAACAGCCAAAGCTGGACACTTCCTGTCATCCAAATCTCGTCAGGCACAAGCAAGAGATGTCACACAAACTATAGAGTTATCTGCAGTGCTCAGGATGACTTTCAGCAATTCACTTGCAGCTGATGCTCAGCTTGTCATCCACAGTAACTTCTCTTTCCCCAGTCAATCAGGCTTTTATGCCTTTGTACAGATGCTGTTGTTGATATTTGCCACTTAAATAACAAGTTCTATGCCTGGCTGTGCTGAAATACATCCTGTTTTCAAATAGAGTTACCTAATCTAAGATTGTTTTGAATTCTAACCTTGCTCTACAGCGAAGAAGCATGTAAACTGTTTCAGCATAGACTGATATTAAAAATACTGATTTTCAAACCAAAGACTCACTCCTAAGGAACACATTCAGTTCATCTACTTATTCTGCATAGTAATCTATACCCCTTCCTCTCCATAACTTCCTTAAAAATATAGCTGGGGTAAGTGTCAACATACTGAAAAGTGTCAACATACTGAGAAAAACACAACAACAGTTTTTCCTGTATCCACTGGATAGATACGTGGAACTTAGCTCACTACGACAATTTGTCATACTTTGTAGTACGTGATTATATACTTGCTTTCTAGTAAGTGAAGACATACAGCATAGGCTCAGGAACTGCAGGCAAGCCACTGCAACAGCAGAATCTGGCTTCCTCCTCAGCCTGCTCTGCACAGCCTTTTAGTTATCCTCTGATGCAGCCCACTCAAACTATCTCATCAGCTAAAACCTTTACATGAAGTGCCATCTCAACAATGTTCTTTGTGGTAGCCCACTCTAACTTCACCATGTTAGCTGTGGTGATCACCTACTTGCAGCTGATCAAAAGAGAGAGAAAGGAAAGAAGAAATACCTTCAGCCACCTCCTCATTACACCATCTCTTGCTCCTGAATAGTGGTGCAACACATTCCTTGATCTTCCTCTTACCATAATGTTAAATGGCCTTTTTTGGTTTTAAGCCTCCAAAATGTCTTACTTCTGCTTTACCATTTTTACTCTGATCTTTCCGGTTAGCTTTGCACACTCAATTTTCCCCCTTGTTTGTTCTTAGTAATTTGATAATGAACACGACTTTTAAAACAGACTCTGAACCCTGACAGTAATTTTCTACAGTCCCTTCTATGTGGGAAGCATTATAGTTAGTAGAGCTATCTCTACCCCTTTCAACATCCAAACCACTCTCTTATTTATAAAAGTAGGAGAGAGTATGGAAAAGCAGACCCAATAAGGACAGAAACCATAAGAAAACAAAAAGCGGATAGATAACACACAGAACAAGAAAGAAGAAATGTGGACAGGAAATGACCAAAGCGTGTGGAGGTACATATACGGCAAGATCGGAAGGAACAACAAGCATCACCTTCCCCTGACTTTCAGATAGTTAAATGCTGTTGGTGGCTTTTCTCAGGTCCTTCAACTGCTATTTACAGAAAAGAACAGCACATACCAGCCAGATTTTCTAAAATGCAGTGAGGTACAGGATGCAGGATAACTGCCAATATTAATAAAAAGCATACAGCCCAGTACTGAATGCTTGCCTTCTAAATGTACAGATAACCTTTAATGGTTCAATCTGTTTTGGATCAAGTTGAACGTAACATTAGCCTCTGGTAAAGGTACAGGTGAAGAGCCACTATACTTAATAGTTCTTTCAAGCCACAGCATCACATCACTGCATCACCTACTAAATCAATTATCTTTCCTTTAAATTATTTTAACAGAAGAGCACAATTAAGCACTGGTCGTTCTTGACTGAAAAGTCCTCTTCAAGCCATTCTCCATGGAGTATAACACTGACATTTTCTGAGCTTATAAATCTCAGATTATTTCTTGAATAGTTTTCCTCCTTAATGTTGGACTCCTCTAGTTCTTCTAACATCAGCAGCACTAGCCTGTTCCAACATCGTTATCTGACTTGTTTGGAAGTTGGTCTCTGCTACAATCCCAACCATGTGTGAGCTACAGGCATTACATTTAAGAGCCTTGTTACATGGTAACCCCACCCACTGGTGGCTAACTTGTGATACTTCCACAGAGGCCACACTTCCAGAATGTGTTTATAGACAGGAAGAGCTTTGGTATGAGTTCTCTGCCAGGACTGTCCTTAAAATTGACAAGTTCTCTCATAGTTCGCTTTAATATTACATTTTTAGGTAAAACAGAGGTAAGTTATACAGTGTTTACAGGGATATTATCACACAAAACTCAAGTCTCCTACATATTAAACTTTCTATTTCATTTTCCGCCACATACCTTTGGTGTAATAAGGAAATACTGAGATGTGCTTTCTTTACAAGCAGTTTTCACAACCATTTCAAAAACTCTTCTCTCATTAATTGGATCCATTCCCTAAAAGAAAAAGAAAAAAAAGAAAAAGAAAATAGAAGTCTGTTCTGTCCACTATGTCATAAAAATCTTCATAGTCAAGAGGTTATATACTGCAGTATTGATCCTTACCTGATTAATTTCATCTACAACCCTGAAAGGGCATTTGTTGAGTTCCTGTAGAGACATCAGGTACAACATAGTGGAAACACTTTTCTCACCTCCACTCTGATGAAATGGAGTCAATTCATGAAGTTCAGTGCTACTGTGGAATTTGACTCTAATGCGAATCCCGTACTTGTCATACTCCTCCTGTGAAAGCCAGTACCAGTTAAACTCAGTTTCTCTGTATTGCAACTTATTTGATAATGATATACAAATTAAAGGAAATTTACATCAAATGTTTTACATGGGTCTACGAAACTACTCAAGTTCAACTTAATATCAATATATTAATTCTGTTTCATATATTTTCCTTAAGTCTGATCTATTCTTGTTAGATAGAGAATTTTCAATACCACTCCCTCCCCGTGACAATAACCTGTTAATTTCCAAATCCCTAGTAAGAAAGACTACATACACATTAAGAACATCTACATGGAAAAAAAATTCTTGGCTAGAAAAAGGAGAAAGCAATGCCCCTATATATTCCATTAATCAGAAAAAATGCAGTAGGGCACATAATGCTATCAACTTGAACAGTGGGGCTATGGGGTGGCAGGGGGGGTGTGTAGGTTAGGATCCCATCTCAACCTCTTCAACTGCAAGCAGTCTAATTAAATCCTTCCTTTTTCCTCCACTAGCAGATTGACATACAAAGCCCCTACAAAATCCACCATGACAGCAATTTTCCCTGTACCAGATAGAATTTAACACTGGAGAGGATCTATCAGATTCTGTCAGATAAGCCATGTTTTGGTGTTTCTGCTGTTTTACTACACCTGCAGTCAGACAAACACCCTCAAGACTGGAAAGTGTAAGGTCTTATACTGGCATTTACTTCCATGTACTACAAATCTCTGGTGCTTCTGGTGTACCAGTGTTATAGAAACACTGAACCGTGAATCTTTCAGGCTGAGACGAATGCATACACACCTTAGGAGAGAATGAAGGTGACCTGACATAGTTATAAACTCATGTTTGCCAAGTGTCAACTTTTTCCAGTTTTGAAGACAGGTCACTTTTCTCATCCTCTGTGTTTTCCCTGTTGGCAAAGGATTGTCACTTTCAAAGACAACCTGAAGACCTACCTTGAGGAGGAGTGCTATATGATCATGACAGGCACACTGGAACAAAGCAATGCTTAATGCAATTAAAACTATTTTCAAGCTGACTTTGGTTACCATTTCATTCTCCCCTGCTATGGAAGAAATTTCTTCTTTGGTATTTAATGCAGCTTATCAGAAGAATAATTAGCTTCTCAGATTTGCAGATTGTAGTTTAATATCCATGCCTGATAATCAGAAGCCTAAGAAGGAAAATCATGTGACATGCTTTCAAAACAAAGAAATGTTGCTGCACTGACCTTTCTGGAGGTGGTAGTTTGCTAATAAGACATTCTAATCAGTGAAGAGCACCATAGCTTAGATGAACTTCCTCCATTTAGTACAATTTGGTACTGTATTGTCAGGATCGATCTCAACAGATCCACAGTCTGCCTTGCTTATGACCAGGAATACAGCACAGTGGTGTGAAAAAATACCCTTAAATTCACAATTTAGTTACTGCTGCTTCTCCAACAAACACTTGCAGAGCTTTTGCTATACTCTTTGGAAAGGGGTGGGGCTGTGAGACATGAAGAACACAATGACTTCATATAAAGAGAAAAAAAACCCCAGGATCTAAGGCCTCTAGGCACAGTGTACTTTTATATGCATCGGCACAGATTGAAACTTGGCTCAGAGAAGTTTACAAGGCACAGGTTGGCAAAACCTCCAGTAAAAAAGATCCACCTTCCTTCACAGCCACAATGGCACCAGAAAGCCAGGCCTTTGTGGCCAGACTACTGGGAATACCAGTTCATGTAACTGAGAGATATTCCAGAACCTGTCAAGAATGATACTCAAAACTCCCTGTGGGGAACGGAGGAAGGTGAGAGTTATCACCATTAGCACTCTGAATTCTGGTTACCAAGTCATAACGTTCACCGAGGCTTCAGCTAGGATGTCAAGGAAGAACCTAGTGAAGTGTTTCACACAGTAGGTACTATCAGATCTTCAAGGTTCCTGCAGGGGAGGCTAACAGAGGCTTGAACTTCAGTATCACAGGAATATTTCCAAAAAAGATAATTCTGCCTCAAGGGTCTCTCTTTTGATATTTACAGGTCAGGGCAAAAGAGTCTCCTGCAGAGAAGGGTAAGGAATCCAAGCTCTAGAACAGATTATCTACCTCTTTGTATTATAGCCATTGATGCCTTGAGCAAGAAGTGTTAGTCATTGGCAAAGGACCACTCGCTAATCTCTTAAACTATTTGTGACATCTTTGCAAGAGAAAAGTAAGACCTTCCAAAGAAGATACTCAGAAAGACAGTCCAGGCTCCCTTTGTTTTTACACTACTTTACTGTTTTTCTATGCACTCTCTCACAACTTACTTTTAGATAAAAGATAGTATTACTGCAATAGAGATCTGACTCTGTAGGTAACTATCAAAAGAACTGGTAAGTCCATGTTTTAAGGTCCTACTGTTTCATAACACAAAACATTTTTATGCAGTTCATGTAAAGAGCTTTGTCAGCCACTATTCTTCCTCAATAACCACCACTTCAAATATTTTAAGAAAAGCTGCCTGAAAACTGCAAAAAAATGTTTAAGTGTCAGCTTTCACTATTGTTCAGTATATGCAATATATATGAGAGTCTTAAAATCATCATTATTGAGATCAACTTAAAACACCCAGTTTCTGTTCAGCCCACTGCACTGAGTATTTCTCCCCAAGGTACTATTGATGCTTTAAATTAGAAGTAAATCCTGCCTATAAATGTTACCGAGGACATAACAGGCTGGGCCAAATGATTGCTACTTCCAAAACAGACAAAATGCCAGCAGACTTGAGTAGAAACTACAATCAATACAACACTTAATAATAGTAGATTTAGCCACTAAATTATAATAGAATAGTGCACCTTATCTAAAAATGTAGAATTAAATCACTAACTTAATAAATCTGAGTTACAGCTAAAGTAAATACAATGCTTCTAACTGAGCCCTGTAAGCTGCACGAAGCTCACAAAAGTCAGTGAGTTGAAGTCCTGCGCAGCGCATCTGGACAAAGACTCATTTTCCTTTAATCAGACTGATAAGTCAGTTTTAGCAAAAAAAAAATGGTTATTGTTTCTCCAGCAATATACAGGCAAAAGGTGATGCATTAAAATATGAATGTTATTCTTCCATCTGAAAATTAAATCATACCTCATTTTCCACGTGAAGATCAACTTCACCAACACACTGCATAGAACTAAAGAAGCTACTGAACTTCTCATTAATTTGCTCAATCAGACTTTTCAAGGGGTTTAGCCACCTTTCTTTGACCTAGAAACAGATGTTTCAATGTAAAACCATTTTAATTACTGAGTTTTCCTTTAAGATAGCATTTAAATTCAAAAAATATCATAATTACATAAGTTAACATCTCAGATTACACTCAAGACAACTTGGAATGTTACCCTTTATTTTTGTACATATATTCTGTTCTAATAAAGACACACTGATACAAAAGTGATAATTTCAGCTATTACCTTGGAAATGTTTTGCTTATAGTTATCCAATTCATTTTTCTTTTTCTCTAAAAATTCTGTCAACTGCTGTATTTCTTCTGTCTGCTTATTGTAATCTTCAACAACCTGCCAGAATAAAAAATAAAAAACCAAGCAGTCCACAAAGTGTTTGCCAATTCTAAACCTTCACTGTAAAAATATCACACTGCACTGATTCTGTTCAAACACAATTACATAGATCATTGCACTCCACACTGAACAAGATGCATTTCTAGCTTTAAAGCAAAGAAACTGTATAGCATTGCTTATATCAGGTTATTGCAACTTTTTTTTTTTAAAGGCAGAGAACACACTGTTCTTTTGGAAGAACCTACTTAAAATTCTAATAGATGCAGAATCTGGCATTTACAACACATTGTTCCTGCTGTCTAGCTTATTATACCAAGAGATCTAGCACAGAGTGGGAAGCAAGTACAATACGGGTGGAGGGAGAGGAAGGGAGCGCAGAGGGAAAGCAATGAACATACCGAAGCATTCAGGCCTGTGAAACAGGAGGCCCTGGTTTTCTCCTCATTCAGACAAGCATCGATTTCCTCCAACGTGTTTGGAAGAGCCTGAAAAGCCTACAAGAGAAAGGATGGACAGCAATGCTAATGAAGGACTCAAGTTTGCTAAAATGAAATCAAATAAGCCATAAAATATTTATTTTTTATCGGGATGTCACATATTTAAAATTTAACACAGTAAGATTCCCTTGCAAACTATTCTGGACACAGAAAGAAGGCTAGAAGTGCTATTACATAACAAAGATACACAATTAATTGCGCCTCAGTCGCCCACCTTGTGCAGGTACAGATGCTCACAGACTTAGTATAAGCAAGGCGCTATGCTAATTAAATCATGCCAGTACTTCTAGAGGCTTGGAAGAACTCCAGGTAAGCAGGTGGGCCCAGACTCCACATTTTTTGTGTTGCTCCATGAGAGCAAGAAGCTAGAAAAATATGGCCTCTAATTATTTCTATGAACACAGGACTACAGATTTTAATTGAGATTTCAGATCAAGTTTTCTCTCCTCTGCACACAGAACAAAGTAATGGCCAAAAGATATCTCAGCACTATTTAAAGGTGCTTTAAAAGCATAACTGACAATACATGAGTCAACATTAGCAGAAGTACACATGATCCTTTACTGGTAGCCTTCTAGTATAAAATAAATAATATTCTTTGCTAGACAAGTTAGAATGGTGTATAGCATACAAAATTTAAAAGATATGTGGAGATCTGGTTTGTACATACAATTTGAAATTCTTTTGGAAGATGTTGATCTGGACTCAGTTTGCAGACCTGTCGAGCTTTGTTCAGCAATTCCTTGCAGTTCTCTGTAAGTACTCGCTTCGTATCATCCAGTTCACGAAACCGTTGCTGTTAGAAAATATATTAAAGATATTAAAATACACTTTTTTTTTTACTTTATTACAGTTTTCCAGAGGTGACACCAGCACACTGGCAACAAACAACATCTGAATCAGAGAACGTAGGTGAAATCAGACTGCTTAAAGGTCAAAAATCGTTTTTTCCACACGCAGAACTTATACTGCTTCTCTGCTTGAAGTCAACAGATGTCAAGGTAAACTGATCAAAAGCATGTTCTTGTAATATAGCTAAATCTATTTTCTCTCAACTAGACAACTGTGCATGTAGATTCAACATACGTCTCAAAATAGACTATTTCACTTGAAATTCTTTACAAGCCAAAACACAACTAGAAGCCTTATTGTTTTTTAGCTTCCATCTAACTGTATTTATCTGCTTGGGAGAACATGGTGACCATGACGTACACTGAATGGTATTTTACATGAAATTTTACAGAGTAAACATCATAATTACACAATCAGAAGCACTTTGCTGTTTCATATTCTACCTCTGTAATACAGCCAGCAAAATATAAACCAGAAACAGACATAATTTTTAAACTAGTGCTGAAAAATAAGTGAAAAGAAGGTACAGTTTCTGATTTTGAACAGTGGTCTCAAGGCTAAACTCTTTCAAACTTACTACAGGTAAGCGGCCAACCTAGCCCTATGACTTTTATAATGCCATGTTACCACAACAGTAGTTAAAATACAATACACAAAATATGATACCTTCCTGAAACACTAAGCTAACGATTATGTCAAATAAGCAGTATTCAGGCAAAGAAATTTGGAGAGCCATAAGTATCTCTTTACCTCTGCCCCCAGAAATGCTTGTCACTATGTACCAAGCCACTGGAGCTTTTAACTCAAGTTATTTTACTATAAATTTACTTGGTGATTACACATGCAATCCATCTTTTTAATACCCAGTTATACCATGGGAATACACTGTTTTCACTTTTTTCAAAGGCACAAAATTCTAGCTCAAAATCCATATGAAGAATATTTTGCTTCAGAACTTTCTTCTGACTGGAAAGTTTAGTTATGCTCCTACACTTGGGAGAGCCTTATCTTCCCAGTTTTTATTGTTGTGTACTTCAGTTAAATATGGGAGCCCTCCAGTGGCAAAAAAATTTCAAAGTGTTGATTTGGAGACTATAGTTAGAAAAGTGTACTCATTATACATTTTTAAAATACAGGACACAGACATTGATAGCAATTCACATTACTTTCTGGCAATTTAATTAATCTTTATATACTAAATACAACAGAAGCATTAGTAACTGAAGTGATCATGAGTGATCATCGAGTTCCCACACTCACTCAAAAATTATGGCTACTGGTCTTTACAGCATTATCAACTCAAAAATCCCAATCTTCCTTCTTTCCACCATGCACTAGGAAACAGATTTTGCTTTAGAGGTAAGCAATTTACAGTCTTCACAAACACATTTGTAAAGTTATTTTTCTATGCTGTGTTGATGTTTTCAGAAAAGTTAAAAAAAAAAAAAAAAAGGCCTTTTTCAGATTTTTTTCCCCCCTCCATAAAGTCTATTGTGGAGAAGGAGGGACATTTCACAAAGGGGCAAGAAGGACTGGCATTAGAGCTATACAGATAAAGAAGCAATGAGTAGTGGATGGCCCTCTCTTTGGTTATAGCCAACATCTCATGTCATTCTGAATTAGCACAAATAAAACTCTACACCACAATGGTTATGTTCCATTACATATCTGCATATACAAATATGCAGATATAAGCACATATGTAACATATTCAACAAACAATATTTTAGAAACATTTTAGAAAGTTCTAAATCGAAACTGGACTGTATTTTGGATCCCAGAAATTTAAAAGCCAACTGGCTTCATCCAAAACGTGTCTGACCTCATGATACCGAAGGCAAAGGATCCAGTGAAAAGCAACATGCCCATATTTTTTTATACAAGAAACATCAATTTTATGCTCATGTGTTTGACCATTTCCAAAGCCAAAACCAATTCTGAATCATCTGAAGTGGGGAATCTCAGCTCTCAATTGTACATAAGGTTCCCACTTGAAACCATGCAGAGCTGCATGGAACAACATTTCAGGTTGATCTCTAGGCACCGAAAATCTGAAACTGATTCAACATTGAACATGCCAGACCCAAACCTAAGGCAAGTAAAATTCTTCAGGGTGTGAAAAGGAAAATACTTGTTTGGCCACACGAAAACCTCAGCATTCAAACAGGAAAACTGGGAAGCAATAGACACTTGATGTGGTTATGAAGCACGTACTAAATAAAGCACATAATAAAGTACATGCTGAATAGAAGTTAGATAAATAAATAAAAATGCACAAGTTTTGATTACTTCTCCCTCCTATATATTAAAAAGTACATGGCTATGTTAAGGTTTGTGTTGATTTCCTGAAAGTGCCTCAATAAAACCCATTTAGATTAAAAAATAACTCTAAGTAGAAAGAATTACCATTTTGAACAGACATGCTACCATGAAAAAATCACAGCCTAGACAGAGCTCTACATTTGTTTCAGCCAACAGCATAAGAACCAACTTGGAAGGAGCTTTATCTGGGTACTTCAGGGAAGTGTTGTACTAGTGCAGGGCTGCAATTACAGCTTCCTGAAAGGCATCTGCCTAACAGCAGAAACCAATTACATTCTGTATGCACAAGCAATTTGTATTCAGTTGTGCTCATCAGCACTGTAACTGGTTTGGGGCAAAATAAGAAGCTAGTTAAAGAAAATATAGTTACCAGTAGCCAAAGTTTTCTCAGGAATTTGAGTTTGAATGCAGACTTGGTGACAGCATTTAATTATTTCAAGTTCAGAGATTTATACACAGAAAAACAGAATCTGCATTTTCTTAAAACTTGGCTTAAGAAGCAAATGCTGTGATATACATACTGAGTATTAATACGAATGACTTAAATTTACACCAAATGAACCTGAAAATTAACAAGCTATCAAAGCAAAACAATTAGCAAGGCTCTTTCAGAAAACTATCATAAACATGCAGGCAACTGTGCCAGTTATCTAATGAGCAGATGGGGCTAACAATCCTCCCTCATGTTCAGCATGGGTCACCAACACAGATTTGCTTCTTAAGCTCATTAAATAAATTAAATACAAGAAGTTGTTAAAGTAACACTAAGGTTCCCACTTGAACTGCAATGACAAAATACGAACCCCGGAAATCTGTTGTTGCTAATTTGACTTGTTCCAAAACACACACTTTTTTGACCTTTCCATCTAAGTGGTTAAAAAGCCCCACCATAAAGCAACAAACATGATGCTCTCTCCCCAGGATCCCAGTTCCAAGACCTCACAAAAGGAACATACGTGATCTTCTCTTAGAGGTACTAAGTGGGGTTTGTGTTTGCTTCAAATCTTAATCAGATATTTATTATGCTTGGGTATTATAAATGGCTCAGGCTTGCTTGGGAGATAAACACCATGAGTAAGTCCTAAGTATTAACAAAGTTTAGTGGCTTCTTTGACTGATACCAAACATTCCAATTTCAATGGCTGCATCACTACCAGCACATGACCTGAGGATTAAATAGAGAATTAATGGTCCCATAATTGTAACATCCAGGCTCCAATTTAGCTCACTACACAGCTTTTGTAAAGCATACTTATTTCTATTTCTGTTTGGCTTCCTCCTTTTTGCAGGTTTATTTATTTTATAAAGATATGCAGCAACTGTTTGCAAGACTTCCTTGAAGTGTTGCGATGGCATCCTCAGAGACAGCTTTGGAGCAAGAATACTGTAACACAGTACTGCTGTAGGAAAAAATGTATCACACCCAAAGCCCCTAAGAAGTCGGAGGAAAACGCCAATTTAAATGTATTCTTTCAAATAATACTTAGTTTGAGATCAAACTAATAAGTACTGAGTTTTTCCCATGGAAACGCATCTCTTGAGGCAGAAAATAAGAAATAAACCACAGAATGTACAACATACATCATTCACAGGACAACACAGGAAAGAGAACTAAAAAAAAGGAGGGCTAAAGACTAATACCCAAATACAAAAATTGACCTCTGTGCACCAATCCATGAGAGACCACAGCGCCCTCTGCTCTTAGAAAAGAGTACTTGTTTGTGTAACTAATTCCTCAGAGATAGTCTTTTCACCTGAACACAGCATAGCTTCCCAATACCATCAATAGGACTACTTATCCTCCTTTTTGTCCTTCAAAAAAGGCATTTAATTACAGTATGAGAAAATAAGCTATAAAAGAAAGGTAAAACAGCTCTGCTCTGCTCTACTCTGATACAGTACTTTCTCCCATGTGGTTTGGGGCTACTTGTCTACAACAGGCTTAGAAGAAAAATACTACTTTCAAATAACAGCTAGCCTTTTTACAGACAGTATGCGCTATAATAAAAAGATCCAGGAAGTGACTGCTCACCACATTTTCACAGAGGCTTAGCTGTCTGACTTGAGGAAGGCAAAGCTCCTGCTCAGCTTTAAATGAAGAGGCTGGAGTCGAACTACAGAAATCAAGGCTAAATATTTAGCAACACTAAATACCCATTTCTAAACAAAGACAGAGACAGAATCATCCTTTTCTACACCATAAAGGCTTCCACAGAAGACGTTTCCATAGTAAATACCCCAGTATTCATAGAAATGGTTACCTCTGCAGTTCTTAGCTGTACACTTGCTGCTTTATACTCTGATTCTAGTCTGTTCTTCTCAGCAGCCACTGCAGTGCTCTGAAGAACCAAATCTGCTTTGAGGATGTTCAGTGATATGCAATTCTGCATAGGGAAACAGAAAATGTCATTTTTTTTCCACAAGAGACACGAAACTGATATAATCACTACCAAACTTTAGAAACTACCAATTTTATAGACATAGCATACAATCTCACACTGTGTTCAGCTCTTCGACACTGTGTCTGTCAAATTCAATGAAAAAGAAAGGTGACTTATTGGGGACCCAAGCTCATCAAGATGTATAGTCCTCATGTAGTTTTAATCTGCAAGCATACACATCACTTCCAACCAGATGATTTTATACCAAAAAGCACACATTCTCTTTCCCTACACCATATACTTACATGTGAAATCTGAGAAAGGACAAAACCATCTCAATCCTTTCTCAGAGACACGTGGATTTTGGTGGACTTTGGAAGTCACACAGAGAGATGGAAAAAGGTCAGAAACTAAATACCTAAGATACATGCCTCTCTCACTGACAATGCAAAATGACTAATCGGATTGACAGCGACTCCTGTGTCTTAACCGGAACAGTGTATAACAGGAGGAGGGCTCTATTTTGGAAGTTTCATAGCAGACTTTAGTGATCCCCAGAACCTGGTTTGACAATTTAGACATTAAAATGTTTGCTTCTTTAAATGAGTCAGCCTCAGGAATGGTGTAGAGGAATTCAAAATTAGCAACATTTTTGACTGTGTGAAGGGTAGCTTCAAACCTCAAATTACGGGGCATTGAGAACACTGGTTTAGTATTTTTTTTTTTATGATCGGCATATAAATACAAAGGAGTCCTCTCTCTTAATGCAAGGGAGGACAAAGTTCCAACTGTAGACCCAGGGGACCTGCAAGGTGAAGTTTTGAGAGTGTCAGCTTCTGAACACAATAGTGAGCCAAGGTCTGGGATGTATTTGTCTATTTCTCACCTCAACACAAAGTTTCTATAGCATGAACTTGGACATAAGAATAAGCTTATTAATTTCTAATCTGCTTAAACAGTTTAAAAACAATTATCAGAGAAATAAACTGGGGAAAAAAAAAAGTCATGACGCAACAAGATTAAACCTGGAAAAAGTTAAGATTATGCAAAGAGAATAGCACAATGAGAATCACATGCAAAAGCAGTGCCAGAATCTGAAACAGTGGAACAAGGCTGTTTGTGTCAACTGTTTGTAAAGTATTGAGGAGTATTAGGTATGTGCCAGGTACACTCTGCCTTGTGTATTTCTGTAAATACACATGCAGCCCATCACTCTAGTTGACTATTCCACACAAGCCCCAGAACTCCTTAAAAAAAGTAGAGCATATTGCCACCACACAAACACACAGAAATTCCATACATGTTTTAAATTTCCTTCCGCCGTGGAAGTTGAGTATGCCTGAAACATACAACTAACTAACTAACTTTTTATCACTTTAATAGCCTACAGCTAGTGTAATTAAAAACCTACTGAGGAAAGTACAAAGACTTCCATAAACTTGGAAGAATTAATGAAGTTTGGTTTGGGGATGACCAGAAATGTATGGATTTCAACAATTTTCATAAAACATCTAATGAAACACCTTTCTTGCATCAGACTATTTTCTTCTCTTCAGTATGTACTACCATACATTTCACACAAAGTAAGAAAATTAAGCTGATAAATAAATGAAATAAACTCCTTTTGTAATCAATAACTGTTTCAGGCAAATACCATCCACCCTCACCTACACTCCTGATATACTGAGAAACACACCGTATGTGTAAAATCTGTTTTCCTACACTGGGTGAAAAAGAGAGTAAGACACTCCTTCAGGCAGGTCACAGAGCAGTCAGTGAACAGCTTTTACAACAGCAACACACTTGGGCAGTTTATTTACTGAGAAATGGGACACATACAAAAATCAAAAGCATATTCTAGAAATTCCTGTTATGAATATACAACATTTGCGCAAGTTTTGAAAAGAGTTAGTTTTCAGTACTGTTATTAACTGTGCAAGCTCTGTAAGTTCTGTAAAGTAGCCTACAGTCTAAGCAACCCTTCTAACATAGCAGGTGCCTTATGCCATTCTTTGGCATTTTCAAAATTGCTTTTGTTAGCTGACCCAAAGGTGATCTCTGAAACACTCCAATTTTGGCTATTAACAAACAGAAAGAGCCCACACATTTGGAATACTTTTTTCTTTATTTATTATATAAATATATATATATATATATATATATATAAAAAATATATTAAAAAAAGCATCTGAAGTGTACTGAAATCAGCCTCATTTCACAGGTAATACTCAACTCTTTTTAGGGGTAAGCGAGAACACATTTCAAAATTAGTAAAGCATGACAAAGGAATAATATACGTGCTCAGTGTGTTTACAAGAATGGCACCATTTCTTGCTGATTACAAAAGCACAAGTAGATTCCCTTGGGACTAAAAGTAACTATTTCTCGTTTCTTAGTTACTAAAAAAAGCCTAAGAAAATTCACGGAGTGGCTGCTCCCATTATTAGGAGCTACAGGTTAAGCTAAAGCTACAGTTAAATCCAGACTGTTTTTTCTTACAACTTTTTATTTTCTTTTTAAATAAAAATGACAACAAAAAAGGAGATTATGAACTAGGATGGAAGGAACAGTTCACAGAATTATGCAGCATCCTAAAAATGTACAGGCTGAAATTGTCACACAGTTGATTCCTAGTTCATTCCTGTATTTACTGAATCAGACCATGAATTGTAAGATTTCAGTCACTAAAAGTCTAAATCCACACAAGCAAACAATCTACAATTCGAATCAATGACAGAGGAACAAGTTCAAGTTCATAAAAGCTTCAAAAGATGTTTATCTTGAAGCAAGTTAGCTTGTAAACATTTACAGTAACACATCCAAATATTGCATACCTCCTATTTAAGTAACAAGAATTTGACTTTTCACAATAGTTAATACTATGTTAAAATACATACCTTTACGAGATGCATTAATTCAGTAACAAGTCTTACTTTCTGGATATTTAGTTCTTTGATCTTTGCATTTGCCTGTTGAGACTCCTTCTCTAGGTTGATAGCATCTTGTTCCAGCTGTCTTAAACTATGGGAGGAATCAATATTTGATTAATCCTGATTAAAAATAAAGAGGACAAAAATGCAAGAATAGGAATATGTATATCTAATCATTCCGAATGCATTAGAGGCATTCCCAGTCTATGCACTTTAAACCTTAGAAATTCAAAAGACACAAAAATCATAATTAAATAAACTGATTTTGGCTACTAAGGGGATCACTCAGTAACCATACTCCTTTACGTCTGTAAATTTCACATTAAAAAAAAAAAATCAGTGTAAGGATGACGTTTTTGTTCTACTACTATCTCCTTGCAACAATACAACAGAAGAGAGTTCAGAAGGTTTGCTTAATTGTTGTTACATATATACTACTAAAAAGAAAACTGTGTCTTCCACTTACTGCAGAAAACCAGAATTTTCACTCGTTTTAAACCTCTAAAACATATAATTATGAAGAACTTCATATGAATAGTCATGGTGTTTAGTGAGCTGCAAAGCATTTGGAGATCTTTAAAAATGGCCAAACAGGCCAAGAGGATGATCCAGGAAACCACAAACTAATCATTCTTACTTTGATCCCTGGGAAAAATTGTGCAGCAAGTCCCCTCAGGAAAAAATTCTAGGAGCATAAGGGAGGAGGTGATCAGGAAGAATCAGCAAACATTTACCACAGGTACATCATACCTGATGAACCCAATTGTAAGATGACTGGATGACAGGAGACCAATTTCAGCACAGCTTTCTGTTGGGTTATGTGATAAAAGCTCACCTGCACACCCAAAAAGGAGAGACAACAGCAGGTGGGGGAAGCCCAAATAATACCCTACCCTGGCTACCTCCAGGCCCATCACAGGAGCCATCAGCCCATGAAACGCCCATCTCCACAAGCCCAGGGGCACCCTAGCAGGCAGGCAGGACTCAGAGGAAGGGACACCCTGTCCCAGGACAGGCTCAGCACCAGTGTCCAGGTGTGGAACTGAGCAAGATAAGCCAGCACCACACCACCCTCTGGTCTGAGGGCGGTTGTTTCCTGGGGTATAGGAGACACTAAAAGATCCACCAGAAAAGCATTTTGGGACTGTGCAGCACTTATTGAGAAACCAAATGTGGGTAGACTTGGAGAGAAGTGCAGGAAAACGGAAGGATGTGGGGATAAAAGAGACAGTTAC
This sequence comes from Caloenas nicobarica, assembly GCF_036013445.1. Classification (NCBI taxonomy): domain Eukaryota; kingdom Metazoa; phylum Chordata; class Aves; order Columbiformes; family Columbidae; genus Caloenas; species Caloenas nicobarica. Next base: position 57,965,091 of record NC_088284.1, on the reverse strand, counting down.
ACGTAAACAGTTGGTTGGTCAATACACTAGTCCAGCCATACCCAATCAGCACACTCTTTTCTTATTCAGTTCAATTTTCACTCTCTTCCTGGGCTAGGGACTCTCTATTCAGCATTCACATGTGTATATAGGACTCTAAGTGCAAGCAACTATAATCAGAACACAAGTCAGAGGAGGTGGCCTCCTTCTTTGTGGTGCCAGCACCTGAAGACCAGAGAGAGGGGAATTAAGTCACTGGAGTGGGATCACAAATCAGAGGTCCATGTGTCCATGGTACCAGCACGCACGTTCAAGTCCAGGTGTGAAAGTGAGTATCTGATCCACAGCGAGGACCAAGTCAGACTAGCTAGCAAGTAGGTGAAACAGCCTGAGAGCCAAGGAGGTACATGTGTCACCAAGGGCAAGACCATAGGAGGAGACAGCTGTTGGAGGGACCAGGGGGGTCCGGCCCGGCTGCCAGAGACCATGAGGTCTGCTGTTTCTAGGAGTGACAGCTGCTGGCATGTGCATGTGTTTAAAGGTTAAGATGACAGGGGTACTGGCTACTAGGGGTGACCAGATGAGTCACAGGTACCTCTGTGCATTTGTATGCCGGCATGTTGCTGCAGAGAAGCCCATGGAGCTGGCTACTGGGAAACTAGGGAGTCGCAGACAGTTCTGCATGCATGTGCACACAGGTGAGTGAGGCAGTCTGTAGAGGCAACAGGAGCAGGGCTGCAGCCTCTGGGGTTTGCATGTCCAGGTATCAGCAAACGAGGAGATGGAGGTCCACAGGCAGCTACAGTGCAGACACAGTGTGCGGACACAGGGATCCATGTTGCCACATGTATGAGTCTCACTAGGGAAGCCCCATCCTGTTCAGGCAGAGTAGGAACATTATGAGGCCACTGGTACTGTGTTTGCTATATTGCTCTGTGTGTCTGCCTGTGCTGTGTGGCTGGCTGGCTGTAAATATGTGCATAGGTGCTGTTTAGATGTGCTCTGTGTGAACATGTCTACTGGGAAGACAGTAGTGGTTGAACCTGGGAGCATTAAGCTGCATCAGTTGCCTCTTCCTCTCAGGTTGCTGGATCCAGGACTAGTCTCCTCACTTTTTCAATGCTGTCTTCCACAATATTGTTGTACTCAAGTTGGAAGACTACAGTCTGGATGGAAGGAAGACTAGATAGGTTAAAAAAAAGTGGTTGGATGGCCAGTCATGGTTAGTCTGTTGTATTCTCCCTGGAGGCCAGTATGAAGTGGGGTACCATAGGAATAAGAACTGGGCCCTGTCCTGTTTAACAGCCCTGCCAGTGACACACAGGAGCAGAGAGAGAGCACTCTGGTCACATTTCACACTAAACTGGGGGAACAACAGGCCTGCCACTCGAGATGGGCTGCTGAGGCTGGAGGAAGGGGTCAACAGAAGCCTCTTGAGATTCAGCGAGGACAAGTGCCAAGTCCTGCCCCTGCAAAGAAAGTGGGTCTGGAAGTGATACAGCCTCAGCACAGACAGGCTGGGGAGAAGCTCTGCAGGGAAGGACTTGAGGTATTGGTGGACAATTTGCTGAGTGTAAGCCAGCAGAGCACCCTGGCAGCAATGTGGTCCCCCAGCACACTTGTCTGTATCAATGGAAGCACAGGAAGGAGGAGAGTGATTTTTCCTATCTGTTCAGCACCACACCTAGTTTTGTCCCCTGCCCCAAACATGAACAAACTGAAGCAAACTTGGACAGCAACCAAGGCGGTCAGGGGCTTGCAAGGACAAGAGGAGAGTGCTCAGCTTGTTCGCCCTAGACAAGAGACAGCTTTGCAGCAACTAATAGCAACTCCCCACTATTCCTCCCACAAACAAGACACTATACAAAATGGAACAAGGCTCTTATAAGAGGTGCATAGTAAAAGGATGACAGTGGATGTAAGTTGAAAGAAGAAAGATCCACACTGGATGTCAGTAGAAGCTTTTTCCCATAAAGGCAGTCAAGCAGTGGAACAGGATGTCCAAACAGGTCATGCAATCTCCATGGAGATTTTCAAGATGCAGTAGGATACAGCCCTGAAAACCTCGTCTGAATTCAGTGTTGACCTTGCTTTGAGAACACGGCTGGACTACAGACTATATGAAATTCCTTCCAACCTACGCGATTCTGTCATTGTATATTCATTTCAAAATTATATCCAGCTTCATTCAGATACTCATATCAATTAGAAACACAAATATTTGAAAATAGTTATACCCACTGCAAGGATGATTTAAATAACTGCTATCACTACAGAAAGATCCACATTATACAAGAAAATTTGTAACAGTCTTGTCTGTAACAGTGTCAGGATCTTTACCCCTACTGAAAACTAAGAATGTAATTATTTTTTCAAAGGGAAGGATTTAATCAATATTCGTTTAGCTAAAAGGTCCACCTCCTGCCTTCAAACAATATTCTGTATTCTAGTAAAACACCATGATCATACATATATACTTAATAAGAAACCTGAGAGCAATACTGGGATTTGAGGCTAAGCTCACATCCACAGTGTTTAAAGCAGTTTCTTTTCACAGCAACCTGGATACTTGTGATTGTACAGCAGTTGATTCTGGTCGCTCTCACATCCCTGCAGGTTTGTTGTCTGGGTTCTTTTTTGTTTGTTTGGTTTCAATCTGGTTTTAGTTTAATGCACCATACGTAACAAAAAGGCTGTCCACACTAGCACAAAGTTTCAGAAAATGAAAAGTGTGGCATAATCATATAGGAGTATTTGAGGGTACGAGGTCTGCTTGGACTGTGTTACAGGAGTGGAGGGCGTGAAGCCTGGGGCAATCTTGTCTACACTGCTTTCTGGGACTGTAAGATAAGTGAAATACCTCTTGAACCATGCCCAGGTTCTCCCTTATGACAAAGAAGTAACAGAAGAACTAAATGCAGAGGCCCACAAAACCAGAAAATGCATTAAGACAAATACTGTGGACAAGCAGGATCCAACTCAATCCCTAACAAGCTTACTGAGTACCATTTACATACATGATGGTATTATCTAGATATGTGCTACCATGACAGAAGACTATGGTAATATTTGAGTAATGAGTGCAATGCTCTCTCACTGGAATCCTATAATTTTATTTCAGGAAATCATTTGGATAATTGTTACATGGTTTCTCAAATACTGTTTTAATCTCCATTTCTAAACATCTTCTTTGTCTTGATTATCACCTGTATCTGACGGTCAACTACTGGTTACTTTGTAAAGGTAAAAGCACACTGGAGTAAGAGGAAGCCAAAATACTTCTTGGACACAAGACAAATTTTTCACGATGAGAACAATCAGCCAACAGAAAAGTCTTTCCAGGGAAGTGGTGGATTCCCCAACACTGGACACTTTTAAGATCCAGCTGGACAGGGTGCTGGGTTGCCTTGTCTAGACTGTGCTTTTGCCGAGAAAGTTTGGACCAGATGATCCTTTCAATGTGATATTCTATAATATATTTCTTATTAAAACTCTTTGTGTTTCATAGATAATATAGTTTGTTTCCTACCTATCATACTTCACACCAATTTTTGATTCCAACTGTCTCTTCTTGTTTCCTCTCTCTAAAAGCTCCTTCTTCTGTTGCCTGAGCTCATTGTCCCTTCGTTCCAGCTGTTTCTGTCTCGCAAACAGTGTAGTGAAACACATATCCAATGACTTTATCTTGTTATTGATGTCCTGAAATAAAAGAACACACACCACTAGCATTCGTACTACAAACATACCATACTAACATATGCAAGTAGGCTGTGCTTATTGCATGATAAAATGGATAGCAGTTCACATCATATAGAGCACAGAAATAAATTCTTACCTGTTGCTCGTTTTCCAATTGTCTTCTTTCATCTGTATCCACTGAACTAGTGAGAAACTGTGCTGTCCTCAGGGATGAGTTAGTAGAGAGGGTGAGGTTTGTATAAGCAGATACTTTAACAATGTATTTTTCTTCTGCTGTGTATATTTGCCTAAGTTTGGTTTCCTGTATGACCTAAAAACATACAAAAATATTAATCTGACAAAAGCATTACTTACAGCAATGCTTTTCAGAACAAAGAATAAACTAGCTAAAATTCACAGTAGAGAACTTCAGCTTATGCAAGACCCTGATTCGTCAAAAAGCCTTTGCAAAAAGATGATGCTAAGTGTAATGCATCGTTATACTTGTAATTCAGACTGGTCAGCAAAGAACGGTTAAGATACTGTCAAGCACAGTATGTTACCATAACCAATTAAACAGGTTGTGATCATTCTGATGCTACAGATAGACACTGGAAAAACCTGTTAATATTTGTACCACATCATGAACAAGGATTGTACTTGCTGTAGATGCATAACATGCAAATGTAGCCTGTGTACCAAAGAACCAAAAGTACTTAAATTAATAGATGAAACCATAAGGTAGAGCTGTAATACATGAACTTCAATGAAGCAAATGTATCTGTAGGGAAAAAATGAGGTCTAAAAATACTAGAGTTACTATTTTTAAATGACTCATGTAAAAAAGGATATAAATAACCAAAGATTTACTATAACGCAAAGTAATACAGTACTTCAAAAAGAAATAAGCATACAGTAAACCAGGAACAGCAAAAAGCCTCCATAGGACAACATGAATTTGGCTGAAGATTCTTTCAAATTATATACACAGCACCAGGAATATTCTGTTGATTTGTCTTCTGGACACTGAAAACCACATTTACTTTGTTTTACAGCTCAGGCTGTCGTTGACAACATTTCTATCTTAGTCCTTTTTGCATATGCTCAGCTCTGTACAACATATCTCCTTTTAAACTAAAGCTTTCTCTGGCGCACGTGAAACAAAATGTTGCAAACAATGCATTCCCAATCAAAAATAATAAAAACAAACAAAAAACTTTACACAACTGAACTGAGGAACTGCCATGTGCTACACATTCAGAATAGTGGCTCATTTTTGCCCCTAGACCAATGATTTTTCACTTGCTGCCCACGGACCTCTGGAAAGGAACATCTAAGGAATAATTCTGACTGGTTTACAAAACGTAACTCAAAGACCTATTACACAGGTAAATCTGCCTCATCAGGTGATAAACATAAAGCAGTGCAGAATTGCAGTTTAAAGATCAAAATGCCTAGAAAAACCATTAAGAGAAGAGCTTGCCATCTAAGACCCCTTCCACTTTTACTTTCCTCTTCCTCATTCTTAGAGCCTCAGAAACATACAAGATAAATAGGATGGAGCAACAGCTATCCCAAAAACCAGGCATTGTTTTCATTTCTCAGAGAGCCCAAAGTAGTTTTCTGAATTAGGAGTTCACTCTCTGTATAAGATTGACAACAGATGTCCAGCATAGATGGAGAAGTGAATAAGGATTGAAATTGAAAACTGCCACGTGTGTTACCATTACAATGCAGCAATGAACCCATGAAAGACTAAGGTAGGGAGATTACTCCTAGTGGGAGCTCTTAGCCTACTTCTAAAAACCCAAAACATTTATATACTATTTAGCACTTAAATTCTGACTGAAACTATACAACTGTATTTACCAGAAACGGAACTTCTTAATGTATTTAAAAAAAATGTAAAAAGCAGCTTCTGATTGTTGATTTAAACATGACAGGTCAGCAATGTCATGTGCTATTAACTGTTTGATCAAAATCTTGCGCAGAATATATCAGGCACTTAAAGTAGAAGTTATAATAAAACAACTTCATGTAATTAACTAGGAAGAGTATGCAGGTGAAAGATATATTTAACTTTCTGTGAAGTACTCAGATTTACCAGATTTGTTAAAATGTTTTGCAATACGGTTACGTATGATGAACTGGATTTACTTCTAAAGGCCAAATAAAATGCTAAAGCATTTTTTTTGCTTTCTTCACACTAACTTCCAAAAGAATTTCTGAAATAAAACTCCAGACCACAGGTGTATTTGTACTATTTAGGACATCTCACCCTTTCAATCATGTTTCTGGTCTTCTCTGTTCCCACAGGGACATCATGAATACGGTACTGGGAGCAAAGATAACTCATCACAGGATGAGGAGCATCAAATAACTCTCGTAAATATGAGAAAAATCCATATCGGCTGAAAAGAAAAAAAAAGCATATATCAGAAATAAAATTTGGCAAGCAAGCTGAAGTTAATGGAGGGTCAGAAAGAAGTGCTGCTAACTAAGAACTGAATTGCTGAAAATTTGATTTGCATAGAAAATTCAAATATATATTACAGCAACAACGACAAAACATCGTATTTAAAACCATCTCCCACTGATATAATCTGATACATACCATAATTCTTCAATAGGTCTTGAAGGTAAACTTTCAGCACATGATGCAGCAGGAGCACATACAGCATTCACTCTTAGTTTCTGATGATCGCGTATCTAAATATAGATTCCATTAGATTATTTGGTAGAAAAGAGCAGAAAAATTCACTACATGAAAGTCAAGTATTTATTCTTGATTCACAGAATCCAAATGATTTTAAGCTGACAGCCTCTGGAAGAACCCACAAAACTCCACTCTGGCTCACGTGGCCAAGCCAAGCTCAGTTAATGTCCCTCTGTGAAAATGCCATGCATTAGAGAAAACAAAACCAATCAAAGAAATCCAGAGCCAGGTGCTCAATCTTATTTAGCCAAGCTGTATGTAATAAGGAAACCCCCTCTTTCAGGCTGTCTGACCATTTTGCACAGGTAATGCCAGACCACTGGCTACAGAGGCTCTGAAAAGCCTGATCCTAACAGGGCAGAAAAGATTGAGAATAAAAATGAAAGATCAGTTGCGCTGGTTTAAGCAGCTTTGCACTGAGTTCCACAACCATGGAAGCAAGACAAGCCCCCAGAACCTCAGATATCACCACTACTGTTCACATATATAAAAACAACTAGCTTCTGTGAAAATTTCAGTACAGTTTGTCATTAATCACACTATTCTGTGGACAGTAGTTGGGAAGCATTATGACAGTTAATGCCATATCTTATGACTTTTTTCCTGCGTCATCTGTCTGGCTCTCAAAGGGAAAAATTGCCTTATCGCTCCAGGACACAGCAGTACTAAGAACATGTAAGCTTGATTTGCTGCTTGAACCATTGTCTTCTCACAAAAGATGTTCTCTTGCCTCTTTAGTCAGGAGGCACTGGAAATGCTTTGTACTAAATTAGTAGCTTCCTGCTCTTGTCATTTTCCTGTACACTATTTTCTCCTCAGTAATTATTGCCTTGTCAAGGAAGACTAAAGTTATTTCTAGAAAGAAATATCTTCTTAATATTCCTGTATCCCTGCAGCTGGTCTAGGCTTTTAAAAAAAAAAAAATCTTACTCCAGATGAAAACTTTTGAATACTTTGTATTAGCCATTGTGCTGATCTTGCCAATCAAAACTTAATAAACACAGACGTACTCAGTAGACTCCAAAGTTTAGGGCTCCTACATCAGTATTCACTCAATTTTTAAAATCAGTGCCTACTTGCCTCCACAAGAAACGCTTCCATATCTTCTTGACTTTCAAAAACAAAAGCCCTCATGTCATTGGCTGAAATGTGATTTTCAACGTATTTAGCATGTTTATTGTCTTTCATATTGATCTGATAAAGAAATGTAATGAGAAAGAGATTTAATACAACTTGACTTAACACCCCTTCCCAAAATATTTTAAGCAGTCAGATGATATTCAAGCTTTAATTTAATGAAAACAAAGTCAACGCTTAAGTGTCTTTAAAGACATATCTCCTGTTTTCTAACAATCAGTTCTTTTGGGAGGAAACCTACAGTAACTCACCTGTCATTATATTTTAGTTTTTAGGAATCCATACCCTTTCTCGGCATTCCTGGATCTATTATATCACTGTCTCCACCAGACCACCTCCCCCTCTTTTGCTCCACCCTAACCTTACAATTGCAAACACCACCATCTCATGTCTAGTGGCTCTGCTCCAGTACTACTAAAGGTATCTCACTGTTTAGAAACAACATACGGAATCAAAACCAGAAAATGCCACACTCCATAAGTGATTCATATGCAGAGGAAATCTGCAATGAGGACTTTGATAAAGAACCGCTCCTTGAGAAGGGAAGGGGAAGGAAACACCCATCTTACTCAATGTTGAGTATTACTGCATTGCCTATGAAATTAAAATTACAAACAGTTCACCATGCTGATGTATGGTATCCTGCATGTAATTGGCAGTTCTTTCAAGATGTGTCTTGAAAGCCTTAAAAGTCTCACTCAAAGTCTTGCAAGGCACAAATAAACTAAACATGAACTGGTTAGAATGAGATTCGAGTAAATTTTCTTACTTCGAGCATCATGGGTTCGCAAACTCTTTTTTTAAATTTATCTTTGTTCTTTCTTAGCCACATAAGAGCAGAGTGGGTGTCTCGGAATTTCACTTTAAGATTCTCTTCCTTCATATTCATTATATTATTAAGTTGTCCAAGGCGATCAATTATTCCTGCAATTTAAGGCAGTTTCTTAAACACAGTCCATAGCAAGGACATATTGTAAGTAGCGTTTTGCAATATTTATTGACTAAGCTACTCCAGCAGTAAGATTGTTAAGAGATTATTAAGAATTAAGAGTTTCTCTTCCCACAATCAAGCTGTTGCTTATCCTAAAGAAATCTTAAGAACTATTAAAGCTCAAAATCTGAAGTACAATGAAGACTTACCCAAAGTATAGCAAAATGTGGTAGCACGGTAAAAACATAGGAATTTAGTCCTAAAAATATCTCTTTTCAAAACTTGTTCTACCTTTGTATTTAAAACCCAAAACACCCCAAGAGGAAAGAGGCAGTGGGACTAGCAACACAAAATCTGAGTGTTATTTTATGCTTGCAAATAAACAAATGTGTAACGACAGACTGTGTACAAAAACATTTGCTATTCAGAAGAAACAGATTAAATACTTTCTGTGCTTCAAGGTAAAATAGATAGTGTCTCCTTCCTTAGGTCACTTGGTCTCTCTATATATTTCAGTTTCCTCTTGGATTCTATGACAAGTTGAGTGCCAGAGAAATAGGTGTGTGGAAAGGTACCACACTCAACAAGGAATATAAACAACACTCCCTAACTGACAAGCTACAATTCTTGAATTTTGTTTCTTAGATAGAATGAATTGTAACTCCTAGACTAATATAAAGGAATTTACTATAATTAAGCTTAGCTCAGGTTCATCTAGAAAGGACAAATGCTGCATCAGTAGCAGATATACTGCCAAAGAGCTAATTTTAACCACTGCATCTTCAAAGCAAACTACTCTTGTTTCAGGTTTGTTGTTTTGTTTTTTGGTTTCTTTTTTTTGGTACCCTGCTAACATTTAATAACAGAAAAAAGACAACCAACTAACCATCCCTCCCCCCGCCCTCCCCCCAAAAAAACCCCAAACAAACAAGCACAAAAACAAAAACCAAACCCAACAAAAACGAAACTGGCAAAGCAGTCTCCTTACCCAGAGATCAGCGAAAACTAATTTTTTGGAAGGACAGTTTTAAGGTCAATTGCTGTGTTTGAATCTTCTTGTTCCTTCTTTGAAAGCGGTTTCTGTTACTTTTAATAAAACTGATAACAGACAAGAGGACTGCTATACATGTAAGATACAACTATGAGGCTTGAGGTAAATGTCTCAAATTATTTCACTACAGTAGGACAAGTAGGTTCTGTACTAACGGCCATAAAAAAGAAAAAAGAAAAAAAAAAGCCAAACAAAACCCCAAGTAACTTACTTTTCATTTCCCTCTCTTGGTTCATTTTCTGTGCTGTTAGATCACTGATATCAATATCAATATTTGTCCTTTCTTCTTGTAATTTTTTCAGCTCATTGTTAACAGCATCAATTTGTGGCTGAAGATTTTCACAGTCTGCTATTGTACTGAGCTCATTCTTCCAGTCCTCTATCACCTTCTGAGTGTTGTGTATTTTCCTCTGTCTGTCCATTTCTTCATATTTTTTCATTCTCAAAGCTTGATTAATTTCTTCAATCTATGAATTTTTAGTATTCCCAATATTAAAAGAGTTTAGCATACAAAATTTATGACAAATAACTACAATATCTGTGCAAGTGGTATTAAATGCCGATGTAACCGTGCACTAAAACCGTAAGAGTCTGCTATAGTTCCAATAGCCCTATGACAGTTGAAGAACTGACAAGATTTTGTTAAGATTTAGGAACATTTAAGCAAAAATACAATCAAGCCTTTAAGTCAATTTTAAAATTTCCTTTATTTTTACAAAAGCAGAAGCTTAAAGGCCAAGATCTTGCTTAACACATTTGAAAATTAGTCTAAGATTGCATGAAACCTATAGCACAAACACAATGTGCATCACTGAGTGTGCACTCTTGCACATTTAATTTACACATTTCTTGACAAGTGCTTAGATGGAGTTCTGTAACTGTTTTACACCACTGTGTTTTCTTTTTTAAAAAAGCTGGATGTACACACTTAAGAGAAGCAATAACCCCCTAGCCTATTGCACAGAATATTTGACAGCATATTTAATGCTGAGTGCGTTACTGTACGATAGAGGTTGCAGCCTTTCAAGGAAAGTCTGTAATGTATAGTATATTTACACACACACTGTCTATTCCTAGGTTTGTTTCATTAAGATAATAGATTTTATGTAACATGCACCTGTACCTTAGTAATACCTGTTTGACCAACAGGCATTTTAAAGACTGGAGAGAGTGAAGCACGCAAGCACTTGCAAACTCTTCAGAGAAACTTCCCTCTTTGCTAACAGAAGAGCAGACAAACCACCCCCCCATATTTGTGTTTTAATGCAGAATTTTAGAAGTAGCGTTCCACTTGAATGCAGCATATGCTATAGCTAGTACTGAATTTATACGGTAGCAAAGAAACACAAAAAAAGTTACAAATACCAAGACTCTTACTTGCTTATCTTTCATTTCCAAAGCATCTTGCTTCTGTTTACATTTTTGAGAAGTGTCTTTGATTTCAGCAGCCTGAATACAGTAAGATATTTAAATTAGATAGTCAAATTCAGTTGCAGTTGTATTTGTAAAAAGCAGTCACATTTTAAAGACTATTCCATATATGCATAACTAGGTATTTATTCCACATTTTGTTACTGACAAAGTCATACTCACAAGTTTCTTATTATTCTTATTTGTATCTGTAATGTATATTTTCAGCAATTTGTGAAGAACTGAATAATGGCACATAAACTGTACCCAACCATTCAGCTGTAGATGTGCAAATTCAGGCATGACAGAGGAGTCTCCTAACCAATCTGAAATTAAAGTAACTCCATCCTCAATTGCAATAAAATGTTACATTCAGATCCTTACACTTACAAAATATTCTTGCCTCCTCTTCCAAACCAGCTTTATCAAGGAAAGTTTATACTTAGAGCAACAAGGGTATAAGTTCTTACACACAGGACAGCCAAAACAGAATTTGCCAAAGTCACTGCTGCTGAAGTGCATTGTGCTAAAGCTATATTCTACACAGCTGAGCTTGACAACTTGTTGGCTCACGTACAGTCATCTGTATCTCTACTCTTTCTCAATCCTTCTCATTTTCTATAGAGTTGTAAAATAATATAGGTTGGAAGATACTTCTGAGCATCACCCAGTCCAATCCCTTGCTCAGAGCAGGTCTTACTATGTCATGTTGCCCAGGCACTTGTACAGCTGAGTCCTGAACACAGTGGAATTGTACTATCCTTTCTCTACAAACTTTCTCTACAAACTTAATTCTTCCTTCCCTGAACCCTCAAGACCCCCTTCCTCCCATCTTTTTGGCTTCTGGAATATTGTAGAACAAAATGCAAGTAATTAATTCTCAAGGCCCAAATTACACACCACTTCAGCATACAGTTACCCTTGTGAATGTTTACTGTATGAAAGCCTTACCCCACAAGTTTAGATTGAGCAGAAAAAACCGATCATTCAAGAGCATGAGTCGATCAGCTAGGACATTTCCCCAGTGTTTCTTTCACAGGTCCGTAGCAAATACTCTACGCTGAGCATGCTCCCTGCAAGTTAAAACTAAAACGCTCCCTGTTCTCTCCTAGATTTCTCATATAAACAGAGTATAACTCATACCAACAGAAGACAACTTTCATATGAACATAGCCCAATACTGGGAAGAACTGTGGTAGCAATGGTTCAGTAGAACTACTTTCTGTTTGAAAAACTATATAACATTAATTAAAAAATAAAAATAGGAGTAAAATCTAGTAGATAATACAAAGTGGTGAAAACAAAGATTAGCACTTCACAAGCATGAAGGCCATTAATGCACTATGAAAATTAATTTCAAGCTTCCAGCTGTTAACTTTCCTCTAAAGAAAGTAAGTACACTTACTTGTAAACAACCACAACAAAGAACAAAACAAAAAACCCCAACCACACCCCAAAATGTCTATTTAAATAAAAATTTTAAAATGTTTAAGTATTTTGAATCACAGCATAATAAACTCTCGTAGTATTGTGGAGCACTAAATTCAAAGGATACATTTAGCAAATAATAATAACAATAATAATAGTAATGTAGTTGGGTGAGTAATACTGTTTATATCACAACAAAAACAAAAGTGGTGTGAAAAACAGTCTGATTTTTTCTTTCTCCACTCTTTCTGGTTTTGTTGGTTTTGTTTGTTTGTTTTTTGGGGGGGTGGGTGTGGGTGTGTTTGTTTGTATTTTTAAAGAAAGCACATGGCCAGTGTAACAGCTCACAGTGCACTAAATGCCACTGAAGTTTCAGACTCTGATTTTACAAGATGCTTCGTGACAGCAGTCCTCTACAGATGTCACATACATCTCCACACCAAGTCCTTTGATCTGATCAGTTATCTTCAAACAGAACTCACTGCACCAAACATTCTCATGTTATCATTTAACTTTGGTTATGAGTTAAAAATTTGTGCAGCCTATGTATACGACTTCTGCAGCTGGAATAGTACATAGTAGTTAAAAATCTGTGGAGAATTACAATACTTTCCTATTTGTCATACAGAAGTAGTAATTTTCCATATTCCCCAGAGAGAGCAGCTATTAAAAAAACCAGTAAGCTGTAAAGCAAAGGTGGGTTTACCATGAAATTCTCTTACGGGTAAGAGTATTCACAACTGATCAAGGATTACTGTGTAATAAAAAATATCCCTTACTTATGGAATTAGGTTAAATATTACAGGAACAGTTTTAGGCCAGAAAAGCTGTAATTTAGCTTCAATCAACCACCCAAACCAGCTACATTTTAAGAAGATAAACAGAGCATCCATGAACTCAAACTACAGAACAGGTGAAAACAGGCAACTAATTTAATACAGGTATCTAACTTAAGGAAACTTTAACATATCCCTGAAGACTTTGAAGGTTCCACAAAGAGAATTACAAAATTTGTGTGCTCTTACAATACTAAGAGAGTGGACTTTCAGAGCTGCTGCTGAAGGTTTAGTAAGGCGGGCATTCTTGAGTTTTACTGCTTTAATGGAGCAGAGACATGGAGAGGGCAGTGAGAACTAAGAGCACAAGTACTTCAGAAAAATTTCTTCAGATGGACATCATTATGGTGCATGACAAAGAAAGAGGTTATAGCTTTACACTTTACAAAGCTGAACAGAGAATACCTGAAATATTCCATATGTTAACCGAGAATTTAAAATATTACCTTATCTCTGATTTTCTTATCCAGACTCTCAAAATATTCTTCAGTTTCTTGGATTTTTTTTGTGACTGGGGACTGCTTTTCTTTCAGATTCTTCAGTTCTTCCTTGGCTTGTTCTCGGCTTTGTTTTACTTCCTCATGCCGCTGACGAACATTTTCATATTCCTTGGAGGAGTTGAAAGTAAAATAATTAAAGACTTCTGTCTTCTATTCCAGTATTTTATACTGCCCTAATATTTTAATATTTTATTTAATTGTATGTGCATTTTAGGAGAAAAATCTTGTTCAACAGTTAGCAGTAGAGTAACTACTTAAGTAAGCCTCTTGTTACTAGTCACTATGACTAGGAGATGTAGGGATCATTCTGTCCCCAGGGAACAACGAGAGCCATTTAATGGTTCTTAAAGAATATGCAATTCAAGTAGCAGAAGAACCTACCAATTTGTCTGCAATTATCTTGCTTTTAAGTCCAACTGGGATCAGTGTGGAAAAAGCAATTCTTTAGCCTCTTCTGTCCGTAGTCTGAGCACTACTTGAGGCAGAAGTCCTCAAGCTAATAACTGCAGAAAACTTGAAGAGAAAGGAAGGAGCTGGACAGTTCATCAGAGCCAGTAACAGGCATAACCCTGAAGTAAACCAAGGACAGAGACAGAGCACGACAGAACCTCAGAAAATAAACAAAAGCCCCACTGTACACCACAAATACCTGAGAAGTCACTACCTATGGAGCTTAACTGGAGATGCATTCCTGAGAAGAAAGAGATGGTAAGAAGTGTGGTGACCAAGAACTTCCACTTCAAGAAGGTGGAATTTTGGAGAAGAAAGTAGCTTAGGCTGAAGGAGTCATTACTAGTGGATTTTTTTTTTGGTGCTATGATGTCTGGAGAAAAACAAACAAATAAAACCCCAAACAAACAAAACAAAAAAATGAAAATAACATGACATTCAATGATTTTTAAGGGTTCATGAGAAAAAAAAAAGATCCTTGGAGGGCTAGAAGGAGGAGTAGTAGATACATGTACATGGGGGTGCAGAAGAAGGGAAAGCTGTTTGATTTGGCAGGCACATCTTTATTTTTGTAACCATTAAGCAAATAGCCTTGATGATTGTAATCATGCACCTAGCTAAAGATCTGCAGAACTTCCAAACGATTTCAGCCCTCCCAAGAGATATTTGCGCCTAAACTATGTAACAAAGCTTTTCTCAATTGTGAATGGAAGAGGAAGAAAAGAAGAATGGACATGGCTTGGTCAAAACACATATTCAGAACTGTGTTTTCAATACATTTACAGCAGGAGGAACAGCAACTCCTGCTGTTTATAATACCTCAAAAGAGTATACTTTATGGTATATCATACTACTTTAAGCTTAAGCTCAGAGGGGTAAGAAACTCCTTTTCATTAAGACCCGACAAAAGAAGGGCAACCTATGTAAAAAAAAAAAAAGGTAGCTCGTTAAATCTACTCACTGTTTATAGATGACACAATCATTTGATGGAAGTCCCATTAAGATACATACAAGAACATAAAACATCCCCTAAATCCTTGAGTTCAAATCTTTAACACTTTACTCATAGGGTCCATTTTATGGAATTTAAAGCAGATGCTCAAAACTGTATTAGACATAGACATATGTAAAAATGGTGTGAAATTCTACACATAGAGAAGCAGATGGCACTGATAAGAAAAACACTTGACTAGAAAAACGTTCCTCATGTAAAAAACAGTGGAGCCTTTAGAATAAACCCACAGTTCTACAGTGGTCAAATAATAAAACAAGTTCAGCACTAGACTACTTTTCCACTAGTATCAAGACACAAGCCAGTGTCGTGTTTCAGCTGACCTGTTTTCAGGCTGCCTGCCTTCTCCATTTTGTAACATTCTGCAGTGTTTATACATCTGCCTCCTGGTTGATTTGGCTGCTCACCTAGCTGCTCTGTTTTGTTACAGAGGCAATTCTAAGCAGCAGGTATGTTTAGTCTACAAGTAGAAACCGACCTTTGGAGAGGATGAGGGAGAAGGAAGATCCACAGAAGGAAGAATACTCTCATGCTACTCTCAACTTCGGTAAACCAAATTTTAAGATATCAAAAATGTTTATTATTAGGATTAAACCATGCTACATCAGATGACAAACAAATATGCATTTCTTCTTTTAGAGAGTGCTTCGTATTTTGCAATATAGGAGAATACCAAGAGATATATCATATGGATCTGACAAACCACAAAACAGCAACAATCTTGTACAGTGAAGATCACAATGGAACATGAAATTTCATTGTAGCCTATAGGTACAATCTAGTAAAACAATTATGCTGATGACCCTTGATTTAAACGGTAGATTATCTACAAGCAACTTGACTTCTGGTAAACAATCTGGTACACACTATTGATTCTGTACAACAGATCGGAAATTCATGCAGAGTGTCGTTTTTATGGATTCAGTGGCCAGAAAATTAAATTTCTCCCTATTGAGTGCACTCACCAAAAGTATTTAATATCCTCGGCAATGCAAACTGTCTAGAAGACAGCAGTGAAAGAGTAAGGTGTGAAGAAATCTGTCTAAAATTGCCTAGGAAACATGTAACTAACAGCAATGTTCTCAAACTTATGGAAGGCAACTGACAACAGGTAAGATTCTTAACTTAGTTTTCCCCTGCCGGTTTCTGACCGGCCTTAAGAGTTCTGTATCTGCAAGTATCTTACAATAGAGAACACTCACAGAATCACAGAATCGTTAGGGTTGGAAGAGAGCTCTGGAGATCACCTAGTCCAACCCACCTGCTAAAGCAGGCTCACGTAGATGCAGGGGTGTCAAACTTACTGTCACAGGAGCCACATCGGCCTCGCAGTTGCCTTCCAAGGGCCGAACATAATATTACGACTGTATAAATGTAACTACTCCTGCATTTATACAGTCGCAATATTACATTCAGCCCTTGGAAGGCAACCGCAAGGTCGATGTGGCCCTGGCAAAAATGAGTTTGACGCCCCTGACCTAGAGTATCAGGTCACGTTAACTATGCAAGACCTTTATCACTACTAATAAAATAACTCCCTCTTCTTGTTAATTAAGCAAGACTAATGCATGTGTAGTAGGAAAAACTTGCATTATTCAGCAAATGCAGAAGTCCAATCCTAATGGTACAGAGCACACAGCCCCCTCCTTAGCACCCATCACCATCTATTTCAATTGCTGCTCCTATATCCCTCTGTGCTCTTAGTGTGGAGGTTTGAAGGCAGTGAAGGTACAACCCTGAAATCAGTTGCTGTTCAAGATAACAAGGGACATAAAGTTGTTTGTATACCCATGTGAGGCTTTATTATCTGTAAAATTGCAACAAAATGCCTTACCAAAGTTTCTGCATCCTCTATAAACATTACATGTAAGTTTTTATAAGTTCTGTACCTGTCTTTCATGAAATCTATGAAGCTTGCGAACAAGGCGAACAACATATTGCTTCAATATAATAAAATATGCATCAGCTTAAACTGTTCATAGTAATTTAATCTGACTGACCATTCAACATTAAACTAAACTACTGTCAAAGTGCTGTTCAGAAAGACTTATTTTGCTTTGTATAAATGACCTGTCTCTGATCCTAGGCTCTTTTAAATTAGTCTAAAATTTATACCGCTCCAAATGCCAAAATTTTTGAGATTGGCAACCTATATTCACCATGATTTATGTAACGCACACCAAACCCCAATTAATAAGTTAGACTTAGCAAAGGGGGAAGGCAACCTGATTAAACAAAACAAATGTTAAAAAACCCACACATTCTGTAAACAAAAACAAATGTTATAGGTAGAAGCACCAAGTGGAACTGGCTAGACACAGCTTAAAGCAAGCCAGTTGTGTCTGTGAGGAATAAAAAGGAGTACTGCTCTTGGCCCATAGTGCTGGCTTTCCTAAATGGGTAGTAACTAAAGTTACATCTTAAGCAACTTCTTCAGTCCAGCTACATGTACAAGCAAAATTCTGATTGAAGCTAGGCCAAGAGCAGTATTTCAAGACCTGGTGTTTTTGCACCAAGCAATTGTAAGAACAGCCAAATTTATTTTAAAGAAACTTTTGGCATATATCTAATATTGTAGTATTAGGAAAAATGATTAGGTAAGAAAAACACTGAAAAGACAAAAGCTTACCACCCAAGGCCTTTTCCTCTCGAGCATCTCAATTGAGTCTAGATGGCGCTTGCGCTCATGGTATCTCTCAACATCTTGTTTGTATCTTTCAACCCTCTGCCTCATTTTCTCCAAAGCAATAGCTTTGTCTCTGCACAAGTTCTGTAAGAATACACATTTTCATGTTTTACTTTGTGTACTTTCATGTGTGTACATACATGATACTTTCATGCATCTACTTCGTGAAAACACTTTTCAGAAATAGTCCACAACTCATCTGTACATTAAAGCAGAAATGTAAGAAAGTATATTTTAGTACAGCGGTAATTAGAGGGGAACAACCCAACTAAGAATAGTTGTCCAGCTTTTTCAAGTTCTTTTATCACATACTTCATGTGAAAACAAATCTAATTTAAACAGAAATCTTAATCTGAATAATTTATTTTTAAAAAATTTTCTCAGGAAGTCAGTCCCTACAGCTCAAGCCTCTGTTAATCTAGATATTTCCAAACCACCATAACTGGTTATGATAAATAAAAATAGCAAAAATGCTTGTGAAAGATCTTGTAGAGATTTGTAACAGAAACGTTAAGGTTTGTGAATGTAGCATTCATGAGTTGAAATGCATACGTGTGCAAGCACAAGAAGAAATAGCAGAACAGAAGATTAAAAGAATGGCCTGTATGGCTAATGACAGACACTGTTCCCAAGACAACATTCCTGGCAGTAACAGGAAGAAGTACATTATTCCTGCAAAGATCACTAAGCTGTGCTCTGTTAAGATCACAGAACAAGTGACGGTCAGGGAAAGACCCTGTATCCTAACACCAGGGCAGCAACATGTTTCAGCTTATTGCATATACTCTTTGTTAATACTCCAAACCAGGAAAAACAGGTAGCAGGCAACAATCTTGTCCATGATTCATGGAAGGTGAAGTCAGCAAGACTGAAGCAAAAGACAACCCTATGACAGCTCATGATTTCTAAAAGGCATAAAAGATCTGTACAGAAAAGTTACTGCAAGTCAAGAATCCCAGAGAAGTGATGACTACTTGACAAAAGGCATCTCCTGTTCTCTGTGTCCAGACTATTAATACTTGCACACAGATCTTCGTGCTTACAAGCATGTGAGTGTCAGAGTCAAAGAATACTGAGATGAACATGATTTGGTAAAATCAATTTACCGCAGACTTTGTAAACAAATACCACCCCTAATTCCATAAGATCTCAGGCTAAATTTTATGATACCAATTTCCCTACCGTCACTGCACTCTGTCTCTATAATGTGCATGTTTACCTCCAGTTCTCTTTCCTTTTCTCTGAAGTTCTTCAGTTCACAGTGATATTGGTATATTTCTGGAGAACCGATAGATTTTTCGGTGGCTTCAAGCAACTCAATCTTACTCAGTTTTGCAAATTCTCCAACTTTGTCCTAGAAAATAAAAAAAAAAATTACAAAAATACAGTATTAGTTAGAATAGTGCAATACAGTAACATTGGATTTAAATACCACAACTTACTTCTCATGAACATCACCTGACTTACTGTTCTATGAGGTAGCTCTGGCATAGTTAAGCTAAGCACAAGGATAACCATCTCAGAGTAGCAAACAAATGCTCCTAAATATTTGTAAGGTTTCATCCATGGGTTTTTTTGGGAGCTGTTCTGGAATTATTTAAGCTTAAACCTTAGATGTTCTTAGCTGTTTGGCAGCTTTTGCGACATTGGTTGGTTCATTATTTTTAACTGGTTATCATTCTTCTGAAAAAGTCAGTTTAGTACAGATGATTAAAGGTTTTATTCCACTGCATTCTTAAATCGGTTCTCAGCCTGCTGAAGCTACACCTCCCAGTATAAATGCTATGGTTAACTCAAAAGTTAAGCAATGTAGAACTTAATATTAAGGCTGGCAGCCAAGGGTATCCAGAAGCATTGTAGCTGTCCAAAGCAGAGGAACAGCTCAAAGCCAAGACTGGAATGAAAGGTGTGCTTTTCATTGCTACAATGGCAGAGAGCAAATAAACCAAAACTTTCAACACAATAATATTCACTGAACTGATGTTTATTTACTAAAGAAAAAAAAAAAAGCTGGTTTAAATACAAGAGTTATGTTGGCAGAGTATGCAGAAAGTTCTACTCTATAAAAAAATATCGTGAACATATAAATGAAAAAACACCAGAATATTAGCTTTCTAAATTTTAATGGTTTTCGGCATGTCTTCTTGAATGCATTGCTCCTTGAATAGAGGAATAAACCCATGGTTGTCTACGCTCTGATAAGGTTTCCTTGTATTACCATCCCTGATGATTCACGTGAACTGGAAAGGTCTTAGGAAGGAACACACTGTAACTTTTTTTTAAGGTGCAATTGTGAGGCACCTTAGTTATCTGCAGAGAAATCCTGACATGCCTGAGCATGGATTCAGATACAGTAACTACTCATAGCACCCTTTAATCTTCTCTCTCCTTTAGGAGATAGTTCCCTTCAGGATGATTTTATTCTTACATAATTTGATTCTAAACATCTTTAAGTCCTACTCTATCTAAACTCAAGGAACTGTTGAGCCACAAACATTACCAAGAAGGCTCTAGTGGCAGTCTCTGTTGCAACTGTAGAGTCATTTAGTAGGACTGCTTTCTGGTTTTCAGAGAAAGAAATGCAGACAACTCCCCTTCACTTACCAAGTATAGGATCCAATCCTGAGGAACTGACTGGATATAATCTGAGAAAAGTTCATACAGGGATTGACTGGGGAAGTCAGGGATGCAGAAGTACAGGAACCATGGAGGTAAAAATACAGAGACAGTGCTAGATCTAAAGACCTTTCAAAAATTTCCCTACAGATTTGTTGTTTAAAAACATTCCTACAGCAGCATACACAGCACAGAGAGACACTACTGCTAGCGTTGCATCAGCAGCTTTCCTTTCGGTCTCACCTGACAGCAAGTACAAACTCATCCAATTAGTGAGCCTTAAAAGGTCATACAGTTCCTTCCTTCTTTCACCATCACACCAGTACAGCTACCTCATTCTTTAAGCTGTCTCATTAAACTGCTGAAGTGCTGCAAAATCTAAGCAGCAACAAAATCCTCTGAAAACGCAAACTCCATTTGTACTCACTGTCTTTCAAAATTCATTCATACCTGAGGAAGAAACTGGCACAAATTGTCCACCTGGATGTTCAAGGCTGCAATCTGCTCTTCTACTGTTTTCAGGGTTGTTGGCTTTCTGTTGATAAACCATGCTGACGTGTTGTTCACCACATGAATCTCACGTGTTATAATGATATTGTCAGGTGGCTTAAACCTGATTAATAAAAAGAAGCATTTACACTTCTGAGAATACGCAAAGATTAACAAACATCGACGTATGTTAGCGTTATGATGCTAAAAACTTTTATATATCTAAATATTTAATATAAATAAACTGTACAGTAGCAACAGATCCATATTTTATGCTTCAGAAAACACCCAGTATTTCAGTGCTAAATTAATCACACATGGAAAACATTGAGAATATCTGCAAATCTTAACTCAGAGGAAGTTATTCATATAAATGACATAGTCATGCTGAATGTATGAGCTATTTAAAAGTTGTTAGAGATGTGAATTGTACATATAAAAGTGTAGGGTTTTTATATGACATTTAGTAAGTTTTAAAATTGGTATGCAGGAGGTACACAATAATGCTATGCCTTTAAAGTAAAAAACTTCAGTGTACAGAACTACATCAGTAAGCTGTGTATATATATTCCATTCGGAAACAAAAGTAGTATCTTACAGTAAGAAAAATACTAATTTGTTTTCATTTTCTGCTTTTAAAGAACAGCAAAGATGCACCAGTTGTCCACTTAGTTCTCTAGCTCAACTCTTACCTTCAAAAATTTCATCTGGTTAAGATGCATCAATAACAAATGAGCAATGAGACAGTAATAAACTCTTGAAATTTTGTTCACCATTTTGGTTTAGAAATTGTCTAGTGTCTGTTCAGTCAGCATACTGTCAAAGATGGAGGATAAGGACTCAGTAACAGTTTGGAGGCTGTGTACCTTAGGAGACTTAAGAGTAGAGGTCAAAGTAGAAGTGAGCAATTCAACAGCTTCCAGTGTTTGGAATAAGCGCCATAAAGATACGAAACTACTTCTTGAAGACGATATGATTATTTCCTTACAAGTATCCATTACCTTATTTTAATATACCAGACCTCCTTCAAAAGACCTACAAAGCCATACTCTTTTTTTAAATCAAATTAAGGACATTTTACTACTGTAACTCTTTATTTTAGTAACAATTTAAGGCCCAGATTCAACCAAAACAGTGTGTGCTTACAGAACTCCTATTTTAAAATTCCTGTCAAAAAGCGATCTTCTGCATCATTGCTCTCTCGCCCTACATGTCGCCTTTAAATATTTTCTACCAATTAGACAAAGGACTGAATTACACTGCAACCACTACAACAACAATGCTCAGTCTTCACATACCGCAAGTCTCTCTTCAGACTTTCAAGTAACATTGGGATGCGTCTATGTTGAAACAATCACACCATCTACCTGAAGGACATACTACCTCCTGACCCATTGCTTGGCCAGTCTCCGAAGAATGTCTTTCTTGATCACTCACAAGAGAACAAAAGCGGACAGGATTTTTTCAAAGGCCTGTTCCAGTATATCTTTTCTCCTTAATACAATGCTTTTGATCAGGGTGGCCAACTGTTACACAAATTAACTCATGCTCTGAATCAGCTGATTGGCTCTATGTTCTATTTAGTTCAGGCAAACAGATCAGGTTAAGGGTCATCAAAACACCTGTGCTATTGCAGCTTCATGTTAAGACCACTACAAAACCAGCAACCATTTAGGAACTCTATTAGGATAGTCTCTCTTTAGTTGTCAAAAAACCACACATAATATTGCCTTGTAACCACAGCTTACGGATCAGAATTTCACAGACTAGAGTCCAGATTATTTTCAGTTGCTCTGTTTTGCAGAAGTTTGCCTGGAAGACTGCATTAGCCAAACTAGTGAGATCTACTTTTTTTTTTTCCCTCTATTTTGTTTCAGTATGTGATGTTTTCACTAAGATTGTAGAGGAGTCCCTCATACCAGCAGTATATCTGTGTAACAAATTGAAGGCAGAACATCTGGTTTTACAATCTAGACTTTGGGTTTGTTTTTTTTTTTCCCTTCTTTAAAAATAATTTTCAACCACTATGTTATGATGACAATAATGACTGTATCTGAATCATCTGAACCTTAAATGTAATCAATAGCAAAACACTTCATATACATCAATAGTTATCTATACATTCTTTGTACATCAAGACAAGGTAAAATGCTTCAGAAAGCGAAATCAAGACCAGTCAGTCATGACTGCTTATTTCTTGCGTGATAATTATTTAACCTTAAAATTTTGAAGTCTGGGGGGAAAAAAAAAAAAAAAGAAAGAAAAAAGTAAATCTCAAGCTTAAAGACAGACCTCTGTACACCAGATTTTTTCTCAAAACTTTGTAAATGACTGTGTGGGAAAATAATCTAACTAAAAATGCATGAGAAAATACAATTTTACTACTTACAGTTCAATTTCTACTACAGCTTTCAAGCACCCCTGCTTTACAAAGAGAGCAACCTACAAAATTAAATATAGAAATTATTATTACAAAATAACAGCGTATTAAAAAATAAACTCTAACAAAAATTATGTATTTGTATAATAGAGTGGCTGTAATGGGTTATTTTATTGAAAACTTACAATTAAACCCTAAAATTTATCTTTGCTGTCTATAAACTAAAAATAAAGGAAGACAGGATTATCTTCCTCATCAACTGGCAGCATTAGAGCTTCCTCTCCAGGTTAACAATTTGTGATCAATTTCAACCTCCAAATCTGAACAAATCATAATCAGCAGATCCACAGGGAGGAAGAAGTTCTCATGAACTTGACAAACAAAGGCAACACAAATGAGAGACATTGCCAAATATCTGTGCTAATAGAACTGCCAATTCCAGTAATATAAAAACATATAAGCATGAAAAGCAAATTAAAATACCAATACACAGTGCTGCCATGCAGTCAATTTTCCATATTTACACTTGCTCGAGACTGAGCTGCAACCAGAGAATACGTACAATCATTTAGGTACTCAGCTTCAGTGCTCCAATGATCTACTGAAATATATTCTATCCAACCAGAATATCTAAGAAAGCAAGAGCAAAACTTAAAAATCTGACAATACAAACTTCCTCCAATAATGTCAACAAATGACCTCTTGGGAGCAAAGAACGAAAACAGTAGAACCACCCCCAAAAAATCCAACTTCCATTTAAATAAAAAAATCAGTTGCTCCGTTCTTTTACATAATTCTCAGACACATCAAGGACATGTTATTTGTACAAGTTCTATATACTTGGAAATTTAAGCTAGACTTTTAAAAAAAATTTCTCTCTTAGTAGATATTTCTGATCAAATGTTACTTATGCATTAGGTGGTGTTTTCCTAACCTACTGTGGAGGCTTAGACACCTTCAAATAAAACACCTAGTCTACTCAGGCTCCAGTACAATTCAGGCATTTCCATTTCATAATTCAGACAAGACGACAAGTAGTTAACTAAGACAAAACCCTTTGGTAAAAGCATGGCCTCTGGACCAGATTATTCTACAATTTGGACACTTTAGTTTTTATAAAAATAAAGCAAATCAAGAAAGACAGTCTTACCCCTTCCCCGAACAGGTCTCTTAATGAAATTCAGATTAAACATGAAAATTACAAAAGGTCATAGCTACCTTATCAGCTCTCCCTATGAAAGAAGGTTTTCCTGCCAGTCCCAAGCAGATGGCACAAACAATGCTTGACTTTCCTGTTCCATTTGCACCTACAATCATGTTCAAATTGGGTCCTGGACGTACTTCACAGATGTCGTATGTTCTGGAAAGCACAATATTTTTTTGAACCTTATAAACACTATAGCACTTTAAAAAAATCAACATAATCCATGTACTTCTGTAAAAGAACCGTTAATGCTGATGCTTAAACTACTATCTTTGAAGTTTCGTTTGACATCTGTAGCACAACCTGTGAACTACACAGAAGTGTTTTCAAGGCTGACATGGAGCTGCCAGCGTAACAGCCGTAAGAAAACGCCCTGAAAACTCCTACTGGTAACTATAATAGCCTCAAACAGTAGTATTCCCAGTAGGCAGAAGCTGGACACAGCCGGTCCTTCCCCCCTCCCTGGGCAAACGACCACCTGCCAGGGAAAACCGTTTCGCGCACTCCTCGTTCCAGCCCCGACTCACCTCCGTATCTAAGGGCTGCCGCTAACCGAGGGGGCCCCGCGCACCCCGGAGGGAACGGCCGCGCCCCTGCGCGTTTGGGCCTCCCGACTTAACCGCGGGCTCCCCAGCCCCGCACCCGCTCAAACGCGGGGCGGTGGGAGGCAGCCGAGGCCGCGCAAGGCAGACACCGGCCCCCGAGGCGGAGGGGAGACCGCACAGCGCGGCCAATGGCGGCCGGCCGGCCGCGGCCCCTAGGAGGAGAAAGCGCCCACCGCGCACTCACAGAAAGTTCTCCATGAAGATCTTGACGATGGAGCCCTCGATGAAGCGGGAGCTCGCCTCGGCGCTCCTCAGGGGCCGCTGGCTGCTGCCGCCGCGCTGACAAACGCCCGACCGCCGACCCGCCGGCGCCGCCATCTTCTGCCCTCAGCCCGCCCAATCCCCGGCCGCAAGGACGCGCTCCGCTCCTCGATCTCATTGGCGAGCGGGAAACGCCGAGCCGGAGAGGAGCGCGTTCATTGGGTGAAGGGGCGGAACTAAGCCCGCAGCGAAGCTTCTCATTGGCTTTCTGCGTGCCGCGCTAGTGCCTATTGGCTGAGGAGAGCGAGGCGGTAAGGCTGACCCGGGAGGGAGGTTCTAGTGTTGCTTTCGCTTTCCCCGGTGCTGAGGCAGCCGCGCGGCCCCACGGGAGGAGTCGCTGCCCGCGGGGCGCGCAGGGCCGGGCGCTGCGCTGAGCGACGGTGCCGCGCTGAGCGACGGTGCCGCTGCCGCTGCCCTGGAGGCGGCGCCTCCGCCCGTATCCCCCCGCCAGCGCACTTCGCGGAGCCCCTGCCGGGCAGGCTGGGAGGAGGCCGGGCCGGCCGCGGGGCGGAGGTGCCGGCGTTCCCGGCAGGGGGCAGCGCAGCCCGGGCCCCCCTTCCTTCGTGGGGCAGGACTGGGTTCCGGGCGGCCGAACTATTAATTGTTCTCATGTTCCAGCGCCTGACAGAGCTTGGTTTTTTTCTTAATTTTTAACAAAATAACGGGGAAAACTTTTTTTGCATGTATTCCTTCGGATATCAGGAAATCTGTAGGAAGGATGGATATCCTTTAGAACAGGGGCGTAAAACTCATTTCCACCAGGGGCCGCGTCGGCCTCGCCGTTTCCTTCAAAGGGCAGAATGTAACTTTAGGACTGCGTAAATTATACAGGTGAAAATGAGTTCGGCACCCCTGCTGTAGAAGTTATCCTACAGGAAACTCTGTGTTGAGATTTTTGGCATCTTGACTGCAGGGCAGCTACCGACACCCTTGCAGCTACCTTACCTTCCCACACCATTTGTGTTTTTCCTCCCAGAGCAGGAGCTCCTGCTGCAGCACAAGGCCTCATAACCAGCCCAAGCTTCTGCGAGGCTGATTAAGGCTGCTGAAAGTCACAGAATCACAGAATGTTAGGGATTGGAAGGGACCTCAAAAGATCATCCAGTCCAATCCCCCTGACAGAGCAGGAACACTTAGATGAGGTTACACAGGAAGGTGTCCAGGCAGGTTTGAATGTCTCCAGAGAAGGAGACTCCACAGCCTCCCTGGGCAGCCTGTTCCA
Organism: Caloenas nicobarica; assembly: GCF_036013445.1. Taxonomy (NCBI): domain Eukaryota; kingdom Metazoa; phylum Chordata; class Aves; order Columbiformes; family Columbidae; genus Caloenas; species Caloenas nicobarica. Next base: position 57,938,500 of record NC_088284.1, on the reverse strand, counting down.
GTGTTCTGTCACCCTCACCGAGAAGAAGTTTCTTCTCATATTTAAGTGGAACCTCTTGTGTTCCAGTTTGTACCCATTGCCCCTTGCCCTATCATTGGTTGTCACCGAGAAGAGCCTGGCTCCATCCTCCTGACACTCACCCTTTGCATATTTATGAACATTAATGAGGTCACCCCTCAGTCTCCTCTTCTCCAAGCTAAAGAGACCCAGCTCCCTCAGCCTTTCCTCATAAGGGAGATGCTCCACACCCTTAATCATCTTCGTTGCCCTGCACTGGACTCTCTCCAGCAGTTCCCTGTCCTTCTTGAACTGAGGGGCCCAGAACTGGACACAATATTCCAGATGAGGTCTCACCAGGGCAGAGTAGAGGGGAAGGAGAACCTCTCTCAACCTACTAACCACCCCCCTTCTGATACACCCCAGGATGCCATTGGCCTTCCTGGCCACAAGGGCACAGTGCTGGCTCATGGTCATCCTGCTGTCCACCAGGACCCCCAGCTCCCTTTCCCCTACGCTGCTCTCTAATAGGTCATTCCCCAACCTGTACTGGAACCTGGGGTTGTTCCTGCCCAGATGCAAGACTCTACACTTGCCCTTGAAAGTCACAGATAAGAAACTGCTTGTGCTTAAGTGGAACGAGGTAAAAGAATCAACACATAACTGGAGTGACTTGTCTTAGAAAGTTTACAAGGAAAACAAGGTTTTTCCAATATGAACCAGGTACTTGGGATGCGGAGGCTTTGCAAGACCCCCTGTACCCAAGCAACCCTGACTGTAATACCCTGCAAAGGCCGACATTGCCATGGTAAACATGTCAGAACAGCCTCTTTGAGTATGGATGTAGCAGAGCTGGGACCAACGAGGAAAAAATAATTTAAGGCAGATTGCTTCTTTGAGGGGAATTTAGGTAGATAAAGGGAGGTACAAGGGCAGTGAAAAGGCTGTTCTGGATACAGGGGAAAAAATGGGGGAAGAACAATTAAATTCAGTTAAAGAATGAAGGGGACTTCTGCTCCAAAAGTACAAGTGCAAATGCCCACAGATTGTAAAGAAGTTGCCGTGTATGTCCAAGCCCACCAGGACGTCAGACACTTTGGATAACCCGCTGGAATCTCCACCAGATCCATGTCCAGAAGACTTGGTACAGAAGAATAAAGAAGCATAGGAATGCACCCTAATATTATGTGGTGTGGATGGGAAAGGATAATAAAATTGGAAGTATGTCGTTCATAAGATTTGTGGTAATAGCTGCGTAATAAGAGTGCAAAATTGTATCACTGTAAATTAGTAACAGTGATGTGTCCATTAGTTAATTAGAATGTTAGCTGATTTATTTGTTGGTAATGTTTTGCTTAACAAAAAATAGCTTTTGAACAAATTTTCAGACAACATTTTTCATACAGGCCTACTACAGTAGAGTCTCAAGTGTTCTTTGCCCTGCTATTGTCTGTGTACAGCTACTGCAGCAGTGAGAAACAGAGAAACAGTAAATAAAAATGGATCCAGGGCAGAAATTAGCTGCACAGCAAGTTTCCTATTTGGACAGAGCTGATGAAATGGTTTTTATCTTGCCAGGAGAAATCTTAATGCACCTTCCCTAGTTTTCAGATGTTCTGCAGCCATTCTTCCACTAATTTAGCAAGCACTGAAGTAATTTAAAGCCAGCTGTAAATTTCTCTGTTCTTTAATTCCTGCGGCAGAAATGCTGGAAAGCTGCTGTTGTTTCCTACTGAAGGAAGAATTTAGGCTTTTTTTTTTTTTTTCAGTCAGAACAGTGCTTCACACTCTATCAATAAATACAATCTGAAATCACTATGTCTCTGAAATTGGGTCCATCTTTTTGAAACACCATATACTACCCTCAGTGATACTAACAAAACCACTGTATAATACCAGTGAGGTCCCTGGCAAACGCTCAGCGGAGAGCAGAGTACTTTGCTCATGTCCTTATTCATATCAGACTAAATCTGATTACTTTGATGGAGTGAAGCAGAGTTGTATAAATTGTTAAGAGATAGGAATCCATTTCATTTACAGAAAAGTCCCATCAGAAGTTTGGAGAACCACCAAGCCTGATGATTTTAACCACTTCATTTTCACTTGTTTGCGGCTTAGATAATTTGATCTGAATGTTGATACCAAAGTGTAAGCTTTACAGAACAACTAAAACTGCATTTACTCTTACAAAACAGTACATTGTTCCTGGTTGCTTTCATTTTCAGAATAATAGCAAGAGTGATGCGTTCGTAACTAGCTGCGAACGGGAACTGTGGGTAGCTACAATAGACAGTTAAGGTGTCAGCTCCTTTTGGCTCTCACTCAGTCTCTTGTAAGTAATAAACTGCTTCAATCTGTGTGGTCAAATAAACATGTTACTACTTAGAGTATTTAATTGAACAATCTCTTTATTTGTGTGTGTCACCAAAATGAAAACTTACTAAAGATGCAAGGGGCTAGATTGTCCCAAGTGATGTTGATCCTTATAGGACATTAGGAAAAATGCATACTTTGTTCTGAAAGGAGCAAAGGGTATTTCCATTTTTCAGGGCTTGCATCTTGCAGCAACTGCTTGAATGTGATGGCTATAACAATAATTTCTATGGCTCAATATAGGAACTTCCTGCAGCAGATCAGATTGCTTTCTGTCAGCTGTCTTAGGTGATGTGACCCACACATTTCATTTTTTTCATATTCAAAATATTGAATGCAGGCTATTATATTAGGTTCAGTTGTTTCTTGTTACAGTGATAACTATAAAATCTAGACCAAAGCAATAAGATGATTTTCAAAGTTACATTTTATTAGGAAGTTATCATAATTTCAAAACAAAACCTTACACACAAACGTATTAAATCTTAAAAAGTAACAAGCTGTGTGAATTCAGTTTCCTATTAATATAAGTGCAAGGCATTTGTGGGTGGGTAAAGTGTAAGTACATTCTCTGTGAGTGTACAGACTGACTTAATACAAAACCACAAGGCTTGTATGCTAGAAAACATGGCTTCAAAGTGTTTCGTTTCATATAGCTCAAAATGGCAGCAGCTTACACTGAATTATACTGGAACAGTTGAAGTGAGTTTGTTATTGGCAAGGACAACAAATATATTTGTTATAGTAAAAGAATACAAAACCACAAGAAATTGCCAGCAGAGAGTTTCCCAGAGAGATTTGTCATAATGAATAATTGCACTTAACCTGTAGGTTATTACTAGTAGCTAATACTATTTTCTTTATTATTTCAAAATGTTTATGATTTCCTTAATAAAAATCCATTCTGTACCCAACACAAAACATTCACTGAATGCAGATTTAAGATAACACAATATTGGATTTTAATTGTGCACCTTTACTTTCCTCTTTTTACCTATATACTAGAAAAGTAAAAAAAAAAAATAGGCATTAAAATGAATAATCTGTGCAAAATGGGAAGCCTTTATATAATAACTGCTACCTCATGCAAAAGAGAAAAAAAAGTATTAAAAAAAATAATCCCCCAACAGTCTAAGAAGCCCTGAGTCAATAATTTCATTGCAAAGGCGAGGAACATGAGTGCTGTGAGTTCTTCCTATATATCGGTGGATATTCAAACCAGTCCAGTATTTACTTAAAACATATTTTAAAACAGGCAGTTTGCGCAGTTTCTCACATACAAATCTTCTATGCACTCCATTCCTTTCAGCAGACTGTATTTAATACTCAATTTCGTTTAAGCTGTCAGGATAACCTGATGAGAATTGAATTTCTTCCACTTCTAGAATACAAAGAACGGGGAAATACTGTAATTATTTGTATTTTCATCGTACATAGGAATGCAAAAGACAGAATGTAATTACCACGCTGGACTTAAGTGGGACTGACATACAGTTTTTAAAAAGCGTTGCAGCATCATTATTGTTATAGTCCAGATTCTAAGGATGCTCTCGCATCTTATTAGAAAACAAAAATTCTGCACTAACCCAACAACATGATACTAAATTTAGATCCATTCAGTAGAGATTCAAAGGAGAAAGTACTACCTGCCTAATTACACAAAGCACTGTGAATTGCCAGGTGTCTCCTGAGAGAAAAAAAGTATGTTTAAACTTACCTAAACAGGGTCCTGCCTGGAACAGAATATCATCAATAGCAGTGTCACTTCTCATTGACACACCGCGGATTGCCTCAAAAATAATCTGTAAAGGTAAGACACAGCTTTTCATGAATCCCACACAAGGAAGGACGAAAAAAAATAATACCCATGCAGTCCATTAAAGGACGCCGGCTGTCCTGAAAGTCTGCCTTTTGGAAAGGAGCTTCTATGCTCCACCAGGCAACTGATTGCCCTGCTCAGGGAATCTGAGTGTGTGCTATGCCAAAGGAAGCAAATTTGTTCTCACCATTTGTTAAGAAATTTCTGCATGCTATAGGCCACTGATAAATTACCTTAGTGATGTAGCATTTCGGTCTTGCTTTTCAGCCCAAATGTGTTGCTGTGTGTTTGTTGCCCATAGTCTTACTGATGAAGCTGAATTTGTTTGTCAGTAAAAAGCTTTTTTTTTTTTTTCCTAATTCATTTCCAGGCTCTTAAGGCAAAGTGATTAAAAAAACCCCACACAACATCTTTGGTTAGCGATCAGTGCAGTTTTGTGCTCAGTGCTGTTTTGGTCAATAGCAACTTCAGCTTCCTCTTTGACAGAGAAACTGAATCAGGCTTTGTGTCTGGCATTACCGAAATGACGGCAGTGCGGACACCAAAGACAGAGCTCTGGCTTTGCATCATCCCTTGCCTTTGGCGCCACCTCAGAAAGACCATCCTGCAAGCAGCAGACATTCTGTCACAGCTTAGTGGTTACATGAATTCTATATGGCTTTAAACGGCTGAAGGAAAATAAATTGTACAAGTGATCTAAATAAAAACTACCACTATTGACAAGAAACCATAGGAAAGCAGCATTTAAACACTGAAAAAAACCCCTTTTGAATTAATGAACTATTTTCATACTTGCAAAATATTAGTGTCTTTAATAATTCTCTCCCTACCTTCATTTTTAAGAAATTAGGTGTTACTTCAGCTTGCTTAGGTGTCCGTTCAATGCTATCTATGTTTTAACTTTTTTTTTTTTTTTTTAAACACAACCCAAAACTTGGATTCAGTGCAGTATTTCATTTTCACTGCTTTTGGTTTGTTTTTTCTTACCTGGTAGTTTCTATCACTTTCATATTCTATCAGTCCCCTTAGCCATGAGATGCTTTGTTCCCCTGTCCTCCTCCACAAAGGAATCTCTTCGTCATCACTTTCCTTTTTCAGATAAACACTTAGTAATCCAGTCCCAGCTCCATACATGTGATAGAAAAATGTCAAGCACTGTTTTCCAGAGGTTCCTCTTAGTGATCTTGAAACTAGGTATGCTCTCTGTCCATAGACCATGTTGGATGCCTCTATATACATGTAGTATCCTTAAAAAGATATACAAGCAAATAATAGCAATGTAGAATACATTCTCTCAGCATGTTCATTATGCTCAACATGCTCATACGAAAAAACTATGACTGAAGCTATTTTGATAAAGATTGTAGACTGTTATATTTGTGATCTTGTAATAATTGTGTAGTGTAATAATGGTAATATTTGTGAATGCTAACATGAGAACACTTAAAAACCCACTTATATATGATGAGATACATAGCAACAGAAAGGAATACAAAGTAAGAAAAAATCATAGCTGTTCTTAAGCCAAGAATGCACTCTGACAGTAGCCAATTAATTGAAATTCAGAGACAGCTGCATCTATGTCTGAGGGTACGGTTTAGGCAATGGCTAGAGTTAATGCTATTAACAAAGCAAATGAACTGAAATACCTCTTTTAAATCATACATGACATCAATAATGTTTTTCTTTCTGTGACCAAGATGTGAAGATGTGAGGAAAACTAGACTTTCTAGAATCCATGAATGAACAAAAGATTACCGCAAACTCTCATCCGTGGAAAAATTAGTCATTAATTGGTAGCAGGCAAATTAATGTCTTCCCTCAATCCATCATTCAGTTATTTCCAACTGGAGCAAACTGAGGTGTGTGAGAAGGCTGAGGAGCATCCCCACATCCCATCTGCTGCATGTGGCTGCTGTTCTGTGTCTGGAGATGTACGGCCAGCAGGCAGTGAGCTCAGATTTTACAGCAGCTCTTCATGCAGTCCCACTGCTCCCTTTTTGTGGTGTTGGAGAAGACGAACTGCCCTTCTGCCACCACGAGTCTTGGTGGTGAGATTGACTTTAAAGGGAGAGGGGATTCCTATGGATCAGTGAGGCAGGAGAAAAGCTGAGAGCAGCAAGAGCTGCCAGTGGATGCTCGGAATGTCTTTTGTGATGTTCAGAGTCCTATTATCTACACAAACTCATGCTGAAGACAACCCCTCTAACCCGGCTTGTAGTTTGGTGGTGAGCAGCAGTAGAGAGCAAGGGTGAAATGTCATTTCGTACAGTGTGTTGGAGAATTTCCAAGGCTATTTATACCAAACCTGGTGCAAGCCATTGCGAGGATTTTGCTGTTTGCTATGCTTTTGAGTTAAAAATCAAAACCTACAGCTCATACTACAGTATAATAAAATAACTTGCCTTTAGTTCTAAGGCCTGAATCATATTACAAACTTGTTGGAAAGACTAGATCAGCCCTTGGTTTTGTGAATGCAAATCCACATATTTCTCAGCACATCTTGCTGCAATGAGATGTGTGAAATAAGGAATAAACATTGTTGCCACAGGTGAGGTTTACAAGATTCTCTTGCTTCACCAGCTCTAAAGTCAAGTTATCAGCCTCAGACCTCAGAATACTCAGTGATCTACGTACACCGAAAATAGGTCTAAAGTCAGTTTCTGCCTTAGAAATCAAGAAAATTGTTCTAGCAGACCATTCCTTTTTTTGAGCAAGAAACTCTTAAGTGTTGCTCTTACTAGAGGAGAGAGTTATTGTCCTTGCAAACACAAGAGCTGGAATACAGAGTATTTTAGAGAGGAAAAAGAAAATGTATTATCTAGGGAACAACAGGAAAAAAAAATCAAACAAGCCTGAATGTTGAATCCTTTTACAGAATTGACTTTGGTTACCCACCAAAACAATCAGCAACTTTATTGTGATGTATTCCTTTTGGATTATATTTTGTAGAAAAAGAGGAGTCTGCCTGACAATACAGAGATGGCCTACAGATGCCTCTCCAGAAGTCTCACCCACATTTTAAAATAAAAATTCTCAAATTAACTTTAAAAACTTTTAGGGAAAATTCTCATTTATTTTACAGCTGGTTATCACATGTCTAGTTGATGAAGAAGAACTGAACAGCATGGATAACAAAGACTTACAGTATGTCATCTAATTCACTCTAATCTCATCTAATTTTTAAATGGAAAAGGGACAAAAATTTCAATATTTCCTTTTGAAAGTCATTCCACAGTATAAAGGTATCATCTGGAAAATGTTCTTGACTTGTAGATAGCCTACATTTTCCACTTGGATAACTTAGCCAACAGATTTGTTCAGAATATGGTCAGATTTATAAGTAACGTTTCTCATTTTTATTTCATAACACATAGAGGTTTTAGCTTTAAAACTTATATCTGAAGGCTATTCATATTTCTACCCAGAATCAGTCCTGTTTAGAATTAACAGTGGAAGAATGTAATTTCTTGGTGATCTGAAATTTCAAGCCGAAGAGAAACACTCCCATCTGCGTTCTAAATTCCACATGTAGGATTTTGGCTATACAGTCCCACACAACACGAATTTATAATACATCTCTCCAGTCGATTTCCATACCTTGCTCAGGATGCAGCTGTTACAGAAATTTTACCAGGAGATAATGTCGAATTAATACTAACCACTGTGAAGGAGGGCAAATCCAAAGGCCCCAACAGCCTTTTCAAACAGATGTAAGCATTTACGCTTCACAGCCTTAGGGCAGTTTCTTCCCTTTTCCTGAAGTCAGTGTTATTGTTACTGAGGTCCTCCTCTGCAGGAACATGAGCACTCAACACAGTGGTGCCGTTCATCATCTCCAGAAGTCACCAGGTGCTGCCCCCACTGTGGGGGCAATTCTGATGCAGTTTTGTGTGCACTCACTCATGCTAATGGAGGCCTCGCTTGCCTAAATACTTTAAATCATACAAATGAGGTCATGGAGCAGTCTTTGGGACCTCTTTTATTACCCGTGTTTTCTTCTGAGGAAGGTGTTGAAGCAGAAGAGCTCCCAACCACTTGTTTGCCTTTTAGTTTCGGGGAATACTCACATAAGATAAGAGTTTGGAAGAAGGCTTTTTTGTGGAGTCTGGAGAGTCATCCTGTCCCTTTTCTCGCAAAGTAAAGGGCTACTTTAGGACATGAAGACTGAATTACCCTTGGTCTGCAGATAATTGAGATTAAACATTACATTCTCAAAACCATGTGTGGGTCCCTAAGAAACATGTTTACTTCATTTTATTAATAGCTGTTCTGAACAGAACAGTAAAAACTTTATCTGTTCTATAAAAGGTTACCATTTCAAGGTATTTTCAATTAACTACAAATCTCTGTTCTGAAAGTTCGACACTGAGCTTAACTCACCTACCCCAGTAGTGTGGTCTCCTTTTGGTCCAGTGTAAGAAGTGGGAGTTGGACCCCTCCTCCTGTGCCAGCTCCCACGACCTCTCTTCTTCTGGGTAAACACACACTCATCTTTTTCAAAAGTACACTCTCCAGGATTTGGCAGCAATAGATCTATAAGGAGACGACATTGTTTAAACTGCAAATATATTAGACCATCTCTCCATATATGAAGAGATTATGCAAGCAATGTATTGCATTCACTCATCTGCTGAAATCACTTTTATCTACCTAGCAATACTTAAGAGTACTCACAAGCTTATAAAAGCTAGCTTCAAACTGATATACAAAATCTAATTTCATTTTCTTCACAGCTTTGGGGAAATCTGTGCCCTAGTCTGGCTCACTAATATGTACTAATATTCCTTAAAACACCTCATACAGTTTATTATCTCATCATAGCTCTTACTCCACAATGGGCTCTACCAATGTAATTTTCTTCACTACTGTGGCATCCCAAGCAGTTTAATGAACTCCAGCATGTATAACATGTATATTATATGAGTCTTGTCAAAAATGGGAGTTTCCATGATCTGAAATCAAATGCCACATTTAGCTCTCTTATGTTCCCTTGGCACCAGATTCTAATACCGCATACGACAGACCACAGAGCCACATTACTGGAGTATTTTCATTTTTTCAGTTCTATTAGATGATGCAGACGAGAGAAAGTTGACAATTCAGGTGCTCGCCAGGAAGCCTCTGTCAGCTCTTCTGCTCTAATCTGAATTTGTAGTTCAGGAGTGGACACACTGAGCTGCCTTCACACTTTGGAAAGGAAGAAGCCTCGATGCCTCACATGCTCTGGGGCATTTTTCAGGCATTTTTTTTTCTGCCATCAGTGACAACTCCTGGTATGACTATTCAACCAAGTATCAGTTCTGCACCTTTGGTTCCTTTTCAGGTTACTCAGGAAGCAGAGAAAGGCAAGAGAGGCAACTGTCAGAAACACTTCAGAAAAATGGCATCTTGTTTTATACATGTGACTTCTCTCTGTTCTGTAATGGCTAGCCGCCTGAATGCATGAAATCCAATCAAAAGAGGTCATTAAAAAGTTATCATTACACAGGAATATAAATGGTATGGTAGATCAGCCTCATCACCATTTCAAAGGCATGGCTTTATTCCGGAGAAGAATGGGATAATAGATTGTGCCTGTCTCATGAGAATGGTTTCCGAATTAGGATACAATCGTTGCACTGTCAAACCTCAAAAAGCCCCAGAAAAGGGAGTTTGGGTGAGTTCAGAGATGTTCGCCTGTGCATGTCAGAGGTTAAAGTCTGGCTCAAAAACATTCAGTTCCTCCCACTCCTGGAGGAAGAGTTAGACTCATCTTATCTGTCTTCATTAAAGAACTGCAGCTCAGATAAGGGACTGTGTCTTGGCCTTGCACAACTGTACTTCTGGACTAAAAAGAATAATGCTGTGTTTTGAAAATATTGCTTTTGGGTCCATTCCTGGTTTCCTGAAAGCCATTTGAAAACAACTTTCCCCTCAATTGAAGTGTTTTCGGTTTTGTTTTGTTTTAAATTGTAATGCCCACAAAGAAACACTTCGCATCACAGTCAGTGAAGTTAATTAGGAGTTAGCTGGCACCCCTGTGAAAAAAAAAAAAGCTGGTCCTTGCTGTTATGTATGCTATTGCAAAAATAGGACTTATGCAATAATAATTGGAAAAAGAAAAGAAACCACAGTGGGATGAGGGAAGCTGTAGGCTAGGCTTGGAAAATGAAGGTATGCGATGACCTCCTACTAAAAAGGGTAGCAGCTGTTGGATGACAAGTATTCATGTTCTTACCAGCAGCCTGGCAGCTTCCCAGGCTCAGTGATACATCATCCAGTGCCACAAGCCCACAGTCCCAGAAGCTTTTACACCAGCTGACAAAGACAACCTGCAATACATGAAGAAAGTTTCAGGTATCTAACAAAAGCTGGCACTGTTAAGAGTCTGAAATTTAGGGTTTTACAAATGCACTAATAATTTTGACATCTCCGGAACAGAAATAATGAATCCACTTTGGTTTGGCACATACTAATACTGCCAGTGAATGAAATTTCAAATCCAGCTGGGTTTAGATGTATGTTTTCATTCAACAGAAAGTGTTTTCTCACTTTTACAGGCAAACGATGTATCTCTGTATGTAGTTTCCATTTTTTTAAGAGAGTGTATATTTTCTAGTTTTATAAGCAAACATGACTCACGGAGGCTGTTGCGGTTTTTCCCCCCCCAAAAAAACAACATGAACAGCTCAAATGTCTTATCCTTACAACCAGGAGGTTTTATCCATGGAAAAATAAATTTGAAAGAGTAATGCAGAGTGATGGCCAAAAGAAATGGCAGTGACAAAAACCAAAGAACAACAGACATGAGATGAAACTACTGCATAAAATGGGATTATTCAGAAATGACACAAGGCTGTGATATCATAGAGCAGGAGGCTGGAAATGCTAAGCATCATTCACAGTGTTCATCTGGGTTTGTGAAGATTGATCATAGTGTCCAACATGTTTTAATTGACTATACATAAATTCTGCCATGGAAAATACAAGTCACTCATCAGATCACGAAATAAAATGTAAAGAAACTGTGAGATTCCCAGCTGCCTTTCTCCCAAGGTTGACACAGATCTATTGGAATTACAGAAGACACAATAAGGTTTATTTTGTGAAAATACTGCTGGCAGTTTTATTTGCCTAACTACTGCAAACCATCTGTATGACCACTGGGGTTATGACCATAATTTGGGAGTAACTTTTCAAAACAATTCCTTTGTGATGAGGTCTGAGGTAGTGACTGGAGACGGATGAGTGTCACTTCTAACGGTTTAATACCCTGGAACAACTGTAAACACCTCAAGTTACATATTTGAGTTTAAATGCTGACTGACAGTTTCATGTGGATACCAAAAGGTTGTTAAAAGTCGTTAATGCATTATTTAACATGTCTTCTTTTAACAGGCTTGGTAACACCTTCAATATGGTCATAATACCAGATTTTGCTAGATTGCTTTGCTGTGTAGCATTTATTTACCCATCTGCTTATAAAACAGCCTGGGATATCACTTCAACCCTTAAAGCACGCACAGGTTATGCTGCCCAGGATGGAGACATTTGCAAAACCATTTTACATTCAGATTTGGTGCTACCAATCCCAGTAAGAGCTACTATCTGTGTTACACACTGTTACAGGTGTGGGCTTGGGAAGTGCCCCTGCACAGCATCCACAACTGCCCAGTGTATAGTGGCATAAAGCTAGCTGTTGGGGTTTGTTTGGTTTGGCTTGTTTTTTTTTCCTGTAGAGCTGCTCTATTAGCCTTAAGATTTAATAGGACAAAAATGGTTTCCTACTTTGGAAGTTCATTCCCAAGAAACAGGCACAATCTATTAAAAAATGGTAGCATCTCTTGGAATCAAGAATACAATAAATACTGACGTTGGGTGGACGTCATTCACCAGACTTTTAATAAATGCATTCTGGTGAACATTTGTAACAAACTAAAGACATACTATAGTCCCAAACCCAAGAATCTTCAGAAAACCACATATGAAAGAGTGAGGTCAGTCCTCATTTGTGAAACAACATTTCTACACTCTGGACTCATGTTGTAAGTCATGTTTTCCTATTGACATCATTGGGAGCAGGATCAAGTACTTTATTCTTAAATTGCAATAATTTGTTCCATACAAGGTATGTAATTACCCACTGGATCCTGCAGAAAGCCCTCCATTTCAAAGGTATCACAACAATAACTGTTGATCTCTCAAAGGCCACCGAACTGGTCGCCTTTATACCCTAAAGGATTGATCTGTTTCAGTGACACTTGTAAGCTTGTTCAGCTTTGCTGTGTGTCACTTCAGTGTTACTAATTCTCCACTTGCTTTTTGTGGTGTTGAGTGATGCTTTGCCATGGGCAGACTTTGTAATTGCACAGGGGTGGGGTGGTGGCGCTTGTGCTTGGGAATGTGGAGTTTCCAGTACTAGCTATAGCCTCTGTACTGAAATTGTCCATTGTCTCCTCGGCTTATTTTGTTGTTATATTCTAGATTTAGATTTAAGCACCGGGGGGTGTAGAACATATTTTTACTCACAGGTCAAATTTATTCACTCTTCTTTTGTCCTAAATGTCTTTTTTTGTCATAAAGGGACATCTTTGACTATTTGAACTTTAGCTACCAAAACTGTATTTGGATTTACTCAGCTATTCATGTGGATTTACTCAGCTACTTATTTTCACCCTGTGTCAGATCTCTAAATCCTTTCTGCAGTCTCGATAGGACTAATCTCATGATGCTTTACATTTGTTCTTGTTTTGAATGAAAATATTTCCTAGGTCAGTTCTTCCAAAATAAATTTTTATGAAGTTATCTCATGCCTTGGATAAGAGAATAGGGGGTTCTTTGTGCTCAGCTCACACTTTGTCATAAACCATGACAGATGAACAACATACCAATTGTTTCAAACTAGGTAACAAATCTTCCTGGACTTGCATGCTATCTTGGAGGCTAAATTAAAAACATTATCGAATGCAGGCAGTTGTTGCCTGTGTTACTAAAAAATAAAACATATTTTCCTCTCACGCCTCTTTTTCTTCCAATAGCAGGACACAGCCAGGGCATTAGTTTCTTTTCAAATCATTGCCCTGATTTCTAGAACCTGGTTTGTTTATTTTCCAGTGTTTAATCAATGTTGCTGGCCTGCAGCTTCCAAGTATCAATAATCAGTTCTTAGCATTTTTCCTGGATTATATCAGTAATGAGGAACACCAGATGAGAACAGCTGGTAGAGCAAGCAGGGTTTCACTTCTCTCATGACATGTTGTTGGGCTGTGCTGCAGACACCGAGGTGAGGTAGAAGGAACTTCTCATCCTTGGCACTTTGCATCTCTACAAGTAGATGTGAGTTAAAACGTATGCATATGAAATTTACCTGCTTTTGGAGGAGAAGAAAGAGTAGGACATGCAGTATGCTACCTCTGTCAAGAAGTGTAAAGAAGGACTAGCGGGGAAGCTTGTAAAAGGCAGTTTGGAGGGAGCTGGCCTGAGAACAGGAGAAAACGAGAGAAGATGCCCCCAGATCCTTAGAGGTTCTTTGTATTTTCTTTCCTACTTGTTTATCCTAGAAAATATAGTTCTTGCTCAAGTAGAGAGCCAGACCCGCCAAACAAAACTGTGACAGCAGCCATGTCTGGTGATTTTAAAGCAAGCTATGCCTCTGCAGTGAAGTGATTTACCTAATTTCATCCTAGTGAATACTCCTAGGTTTAAAATACATCCTATATTTCACTGTAGACACAAAATTCAATCTGTCACTTAGACATGTATTTAGGTTCAACTTCTTAAAGGAGAAAGGCAGTTATAGTGGAGTCTGAGGTGGATATTTGTGGGAAGCAACCATTGTAGTTTCCATACAGTGACACAAACCTCAGCATTACGAAACAAAAAAATAATTCAAGCACCAGGAAAAAATGTATGACATGAAAAAAAGAAGCAGTTTCACAAAACAAAGAGCCTGACTTTTCAGTCAGTTATGCTTGTGCACAACCATATAAGCATGTAAGTCAGGGACCCACCACTGGCGCAGGCAATGGGAGAACCATTCTCATTATCCCAGGGCTGTTTGATACAAACATTATCAGTGCAACCCAAATTACTTTTAACTAGTTTAATTAAACTAGATTTTAAATGGCTTGTTTTTCTTTAGCTTAAACAGTCAGAAGTTCATTTATCAAAAATGCAAGTAAGCTATTAAGCCAAAAATAGAATGTCTGCAATCTTCTGTCATTGAGAAGAAACTGATTTAAAATGGCACTTGCCAGGCAAGTCCAGTTTCTTGCCATGTACATACAATGAGCTTCTATTGGAAAAGTAATGGATTATGAAAGCTTCTAAATAATTGGATAACACTGGTAATAAGCTGGTGACATTTGAACAAATATTTTTGAAAATCTTTCCTGTCCAAGGGCAAACGAGTTGCAGAAACAAACAATGAAATAGAAACACAAAGAACAACCTAGAGCCACAGGCTGTTAGTGCCACATCTATATTCAACTGGATTGCACTGCCTAGTAGGGAATACTGCCTGCACAGAAATGTATACACACCACCAATATCCCCAGCTGTCCCCCAGGGCCCCACTAGATTTCCAGAAATCTGCCATTATGGCTCTGTCCTCTTCTTAGAGAAACAGTTTCCATGCTTCTTTTTATAAGAGGGAAACGTTCTTGCCTTTAGACTGGGGAGACTCGTCAGATGATGAGGCCTCATAATATCACAATATTAAGTACCCAGAACAAAACTTGAGCAAAAAAAAGTAAATGTCCATTAAGTCTCACAGATACCGAAAGGAGGTATGTAATATTTCATGCAACATATCTCCTTGCTTAGCTACTGTGAAGATGCAGGCCACTGAGGTAACACTTTCTAACCTCAACAATTTTTACAGTTTACCGTATGTCATTTCCATAACTGCATATCAAACACCACAGACAGTGGGGTACACATTTTGCAAGCAGTAATCCTACTGTTTACAGACCCTAATGTTCTTATGTAAAATAGGCATTTCCAGTGACTGTTCTTTAAGAAATTTGTTTTAGAGGTGAGAGAAGGAAGGACAGAAGGGACATGCTATAAAACTGCAGCTCATTCCAACCTCTTCAGGTTGCATACCTTATTGTGGGAAGACTGATCAAGGGTTGCGTCAAAATAGTAACAAAAAGCTCCTTTATTTGACAGAAGTGAAGGTTTTTCAGAGGGGGAAGAAGAGATGAGGACTAGGATGTCTGTTTTCCTCCACTTGATACCTGACTGGAGAACTGTGTCCTCTATACTAGTGACTTGATCACAGGGATCTAGTACTTCATCATATATCCAAGATTGCTTTAGTCATTTACCTATGACTTTGGTGGATGAGTGGAAGACACAAATTTCTCAGCAGCAAAGAGAAATGCTAGAATAATTTAATATTGACCATCATCACAATGATGATGTGAGAACCAAGGTCCAAAACCCCTCATATTGAGCCCTAGGAAGGTGCAGGGGTGATAAGAGATGTTTGGGGAAAACAGTACAAGAAACAAATAAACCATAAAGCTATTTGTGTCATTACGTGCAGCCTCCAGAGAGCTGAAAAACTTACTGAACTGGAGGTCACACCTGTACCGCTGTGTTTACAGTCACTGTGAGGTCTATTTTATATTGATTTGGTTAATTCCTTCTTAAATGCATGTGTACTATTGGCCTCCACAGCATCCTGCAGCAAAGGATTTCAGTGTTTAGTCATTCCCAAAAAAAAGTTCTCCCTTTTGTTTGTTTTTAAACATGTAAATATTCAAGTGCAACATGCAGTCATTTGATTTAGCTTTCTCGCAACTGCAACTAAAATTAGCTATGGAGGACAGGTGAAAACAAACAGATGAACTCAAGGAAAGAGAGTGATGGGAAAAAAGCATCAGAGAGGAAGAAAAGTAGACTGAAAGAATAAAAATTCAAAAAATGCTGCCACAACTAGTCTGATGGAAGTAGGCTGAACTGTTATGATGCCAGCCACCTTTCTGAGGATTTTTTTTTCAGCTCTGTGGGAGGTATTCAAGTGCTACAGCGCTAGGTAACATCACAAAAACTTGCATGAATGGATAAACAACAAGAGATGTTTGCTTTTGAAAACCTGAACTTCAGAATGGTGAACCGAATCTAGCAGACATGAATAGAACTGATCTAAGTAGACCAAACTGCACTCAAACCTTCATTTTAATCTAGGCATTTGTGGAGTTGCATGAAAGAAATATCTTTCCATGGTGGCATATACACACAAACACACCCACAATATTCAAAAGCAGATTCTTGCTCCATGGTGCACGTGAGCATCTCTAGGTTGCATATGTCATATGTTAATTTTTCTTTCAGTTAGCTCTGACATTTTCCTGACATGTAATGGCTTGGAAGATTGGTTTCAGTACATTCAATCAGATAAAACAAATCTACATATTTCAGACTCAAGTTTTTATGCTGCCCTTTAAGAGGCTTATAAAACAAATCATGAAGGGTTTAATTTGTTTTAATAAAAATTAGGATTTTTAAAATTCATTTCTTCTTTCTTATATTTATTCTTTGGGCACTACAGAGTACAAAACAATGCTGCATGTGTATATGATCATAGGTACTTACACTATCTAAAAGAGAAAGTGCCTCAAGTACAAATTGAGAATCAGAATTTTTTATTTCCTGCCTTCTAACTAGCATTATATAGCCTACATATCTGCAGTATGTACACATACATACATACATATGTATAAATGTTTATGATTTGCTTAGCTGGATCATACCCACCTAACCTTTTCAATGTGGTATTTTCAAAGTGTCATATTAAAGCCCGTTGCCCAGCTTCATGTTTCCTGCTCACAGAACTCAGGCCAACAGTCTGTGCCAGACTGCAGTTAGCTAACTCTAAAAGAACTTGCAAAAACCATTACACAGACCAAGAGATGAAAAACCTGAGCCTTTTTATTGTCCTGATGCAAAAAAATGCTTTCTAATTTAAAACATATCAGACAGATTTCGTACTGTTTTTGAAGCCTTGCGAGTAGTGTTCATAGCAGAAGAAAGATGAAAGACATAGGTAATCAGGTATCTTGGAACAATTGTTTTCTGGCTGCAAAATCATTATGACCTTCAGGACTCTCCAGCCAAAGCAGCGTAACAACAGCCTCGCTGGCTTCACTGGCTATGAAGGAACTGCAAGGAGACTGTTTACAGTTTCCACAGCCGCTGGCCCAACCTACATGTCACACCTAGTAACCAAGAACTTCACCAGCCAAACTATTGTGCATGCCTACAACTTCTTATCATCCAAGCCTAGACATGATGCATCTCAGATGGGCACATCAGCCACTACATCTGCTTTAGAGGAAAGGTGGTAGCCTCATTTTATTTTGGGACCACCTCACTCCGTGAAAAGACTGTTTTTCACTTGCTTATAACATTGCCAAGAAGCAATGATTTCAGCTCAGACTTTCCATGCTGGGTCCTTGCTTCAGGCTTGTTTTGGAAGATTCAAGCAAAAACAGTTCCACCATTTCTGAGAAAAAGGCTAGGAAAAAAAAAAAATTATTTTGCCCCTATTTTAAAAATTCTTTGAAAAGCCTGGGCACTCCCAGGCTTTGGAGTAGGAGCATGAAAAGTGTCAGGGTTTGGTCTTTGTGCCAGAACTGTGCTTTCTGTCAAGTCATTAGTTTTTGAAAAACCAACATTTGCAAAAACCAGGACAAGCTGGGCAAACAGATGGGGAAAAAAACTGGACTGTCCAGAGCTGAGGAACTAGGAGTATGATGGGGAATGCAGGGGGTTGCTGCCTGCAGGGAGGATAGATAAGACAAAGCTGCATCAGGGAGGAGGCAAGAGACACAAGGACATGCTGGAGGAGACAGGATGAGAGGGGTCAAGCTTCAGCGAACTTTTTCTCTCATATTTCTCCATACTGTCTGTCCCTCCAGAGCCTGAAGTTTAATCCCCTGACTTGCTGGTTCCAACTACTCCTTGCTGTCAGGTAAACCATACTCTGATGCACTTCCACTGCTGGCCTGCACTGAAGATGACCATTGAAGTGTTCTTGGTCAGCTATTTCACAAGGTCCTAGGCAGACACATCTTTGCAGATAACTAACCTAAGTGTTTAGATGATACCACACGACGCTCCTTCATTTCCTTCTGTTGGCTCGGAAAAGAAGAAACAAACAAAATAAAGCATGAAAAGACTTTTTAAAGCATTATGGTTGTAGAGTTGGGCACGAGATTGCAAAGAAAAGCCAGAATCGGGTTCTCTTCAATCGGATGCAACTTCATTCAAGTCTGCTTGTGAATATCACAAGCAGATCACCTGTAACTACACCACTTTTTCATTCTTGCCTTATGGCAAGCAGAAACATGCTTAAACTTTGCCATCATTTGTATTTTGTATGCTACCTTCTTAGCTGTAAACTCATCTTGATATATTTTTCCATATTAACATGCTTCGGAACTTCCATTATCTTCCATATACTATTCGTCTAAACTTTACAAACTGATGTTGTATAGACAGACATCATGAAAACCATAAAATTGTTATACAAAGTTCAGCACATTGGAGCCTTGTGCATGATTTATTATGTACCCATGGCATCTACTATCTACTATCTATACAAAACTGCAACTCAATCTCTATTCTAAACCTAATTTAATCTTCCAGTCCAGGAGAAAAGACAGTGTGAGAGAACAGGTCTAAACCAAGGCTAAGGTAGAACTTCACTCCCCTCACCCCAGTACTGGCTAAGGGGTGTCTGTGTTACTACAGATCATTGATGACAACTTCTTGACTCAGGTGGTGGAGGAGCCAACAAGGCTGGACCTCGTCCTAACCAACCAAGAAGTGCTTGGAGATGTGAGGGTTGGGGCAGCCTCGGCTGCAGTGACCATGAGATGCCGGAGTTCAGGATCCTGCGTGGAGGAAGCACGGCAATAAATAGGACTAAAACCATGGACTTCAGCAAGGAAAACATTGGCTTCTTCAAAGGTCCTGCTTGGAAGAATCCCATGGGTTAGGGCTCAAGAAGGTAGAGGGGTCCAAGAGAGCTGGTTACTATTCAAACATCACTTCCTCCAGGCTCAAGACCGATGCATCCCTATGAGCAAGAAATCAAATACAGGGAGTAGGAGGCCAGCACGGATGAGTAAGCAGCTCCTGTCAAAACTCAGGTGGAAGAAGCATGTTTATGTAATGTGGAAAAAAGGACAGACCACCTGGGAGGAATGTAAGGTGTCTGTTAGAGTATGCAGGGATGTGGTGAGGAAGGCCAAGCTACGCTCGGAATTAAATCTGGCCAGGGATGTTAAGGACAACAAGAAGGGCTTCTTCAAGTATATCGGCAGCAAAAGGAAGGTTAGGGAAAATGCAGGTCTGCTGCTGAATGAGGTGGGTGCCCTGGTGAAAGGTGATACAGAGAAGCTGGAGTTACTGAATGCCTCCTTTGCTTCTGTCTTTAGCACTAAGACAGGCCCTCAGGAATCTCAGACCCTGGCAGCAGGAGAGAAAGTCTGGCAAAAAGAAGACTTTCCCTTGGTTGAGGAGGACCAGGTTAGAAATTGTTTAGGCAAACTGAACGTCCACAAATCCATGGGCCCCAATGGGATGCACCCATGAATGCTGAGAGTTGTTGCAGATGTTGTTGCAAAGCCACTCTCCATCATCTTTGAAAAGTCATGGAGAACAGGAGAGGTGCCTGAGGACTGGAGGAAAGCCAATGTCACTCCAGTCTTCAAAAAGGGCAAGAAGGATGACCCAGGAAACTACAGGCCAGTCAGCCTCACCTCCACCCCTGGAAAGGTGATGGAACAGCTCGTTCTGGACGTCATCTCCAAGCATGTGGAGGAAAAGAAGGTTATCAGGAGTAGCCAGCATGGATTCAACAAGCAAAAATCATGTTTGACCAACCTGATAGCCTTCTATGATGGTATGACTGGCTAGGTAGACGTGGGAAGAGCAGTGGACATTGTCTACCTTGACGTCAGCAAGGCTTTTGATGCTGTCTCTCACAACCTCCTCATAGGCAAGCTCAGGAAGTGTGGGCTGAGTGAATGCACAGTGAGATGGATCATGAACTGGCTGGATGGCAGAGCTCAGAGGGTTGTGACCAATGGTGCAGAGTCTGGTTGGAGGCCTGTAGTTAGCGGTGTTCCCCAGGGGTCAGTACTGGGTCCAGTCCTGTTCAACCTGTTCATCAATGACCTGGATGAAGAGACCAAGTTCACCTTCAGCAAGTTTCCTGATGATACCAAACTGGGAGGAAGGGCTGACACACCAGAAGGTTGTGCTGCCATTCAGCGAGACCTGCACAGGCCAGAGGACTGAGCAGAGAAGAATGTGATGAAATTCAACAAGGGCAAGTGGAGGGTCCTGCACCTGGGGAGGAATAACCCCGGGCACCAGTACAGGTTAGGAGTGCACCTGCTGGAAAGCTGCATTGTAAAGAGGGACTTGGGAGTTACGGTGGACAACAGGTTGACCATGAGTCAACAATGTGCCCTTGTGGCCAAGAAAGCCAAGGGTATCCTGGAGTGCATTAAGAAGAGTGTGACCAGCAGGTCGAGGGAAGTTGTTCCTCCCCCTCTACTCTGCCCTGCTGAGGCTGCATCTGGACGTACCGTGTCCAGTTCTGGGCTCCGCAGTTTAAGAAGGACAAGGAATTACTGGAGGGAGTCCAGCAGTGGGCTACAAAGAGGATTAGGGGCCTAGAGCACCTTTCTTATGAGAAGAGACTGAAAGAGCTGCGTCCGTTCAGCCTGGAGAAGAGAAGGCTGAGAGGGGATCTCATCAATGTTTATAAATATCTCAGGGGTAGGTGTCAAAGAGGATGGGACCAGACTCCTTTCAGTGGTGCCCAACGATAGGATGAGGGGCAATGGGCACAGACTGAAGCATAGAAGGTTCCATCTGAATATGAGGAGAAACTTCTTTACTTTGAGGGTGACAGAACACTGGAACAGGCTGCCCAAAGAGGTTGTGAAGTCTCCTTCTCTGGAGACATTCAAAACCTGCCTGGACACATTCCTGTGTGATCTGGTCTAGGTGACCCTGCTTTAGCAGGTGGGTTGGACTAGATGATCTCCAGAAGTTCCCTCCAACCCCAACTGTTCTGTGATTCTGTGAATTACGATATGACATGCTGAGTTTTCTAAAGCTCAATAAACCTAACTTTTTTGTGATATTTGAGGAATGCCTCCTCCACAGAAACATTTTGCAACTTGTTTCCATGGGAAAGTAGGCTTTCCCATCACAAGACTTGAAGGATTCACTGAAGGCTTTTGAGAATTGTCAGAGTCCAACAGGTTCTCCTGCTGCAGAGCACAGGGTTTCTTCCCTCCTGCAGACCATCAGGCTCAGAAGCAGTGAGGATATGCCCTTGACTTCTTTATTCTCCCCTGTGCTGCTCTCTCCATCTGCTCCTGCCTACAGACAGACTGGTAACTGCAGAAATAAAAGCTACAGTTCATGAAAAGCTTTCCATCTCAGGCAAGCTTCTTCACAAGTGTTTTAGATATACTGATTTCTAGGAAAACATAAAAATAGACCTTCATAAATTCATTTTGGAAAAGATTTTCCATGTAAATGTCAGATGCTAAAAAAGTTGCCACCTCCAAGGCTATAAACCATTTTTAACAGTCATGCTCAGCTGTCATCACTACTCATACAGTGCACTAGGCTTCACAAGCTACTGAACCTTTTTAGAAGTAATAAGTAATACATAAACAAGAGATGGCAAAAGTATGCTATAAACATGCCTTTTTAACCAATACCTTTCCATGACCTAAAAAAAAGAGAAAAACACTTTTGAGAAACTTTTCTATGATGCACTTACTGGGCAGTAAAAAAGGGGGTTTTTTTCTGTGTCAGTTGAAAAGAAACTAGAAATTCTACTACCTTTTATGCAAAAAAAATATATACATAAAAATCCCACCATTTTTTTAAGGTATTAGATCTCCAAGAGAAAACACTAGCCAACGATTAGGACTGATATTTTCAGCACAAATTTCCCTTTGAACACAGGCAACAATTTTTTGGTGAACATTTTCTTCTATAGTATATTTACTTTGAAGAAGAACACTTCTTATTTTTCACGAAAAGTTAAACTCAATAACTACCACCATTTCAAAAATTGCTTTATAGTGCTTAAAAAGTTTGTCTATAATCTAGAAATATTTGAGTTACAAGACAAGTTTTCATTCATATATTCATAGTACTATCACACTCTGAAAAAAAGCTGGCTTCATCTCTGTGTCATCAGGTAGTGATCCATCTGGTCATCCTTAGGTGACCCACAGATGGTAAAAACCTGTTACAGAAGTTGGGATAACCGCAGAAGTAGCACCTACAAAAATGTGTGTAAAAGTCAGTCTTTGAAAAAGAGTGGAGATAAGGAATAACAGCAGCTTGAGGTCTTACTCAGGAGGTGATGTGAAACATGTTATTCTTATTAACTTGCTGAGATAACAAAGTGACCCCTCCGATCAGACATCGCAAATACTTCAAGACCACTGCTCTAAATTACATGGACTTCTGCTTTTGTATTTTAAACCAGTGGTTGAGTTTAGGAAAGTAGGATCATCTCCCCATTTTGGCCAGAACTTACCGGCACTGATGTTCTAGATTAATTAAAAATCTGTAATTGAGTATGGTGATGAGAATCACATAGGAAAGAAACATGAAAAATGAGTGAACATGAAGCCTGCTGAGAAACCAAGACACAACTGGCTCTAGTTAGAGCTCCTCAAGTGAAATTTCCACAAATACCGTAACTAAAGTAGAGGACACCAGGGCAACAGTGTTCCTGGTACGAAGCTCCTTTATCTGGGCTCCCATGGGAGCCAGGCTGCAAAGAAATACTCTACTCACCACTGTACTGCCTGAGGAACTCTATTTCACTTCACTGGTATAGCTCACTTAGGGTTAGTCCCTGGATAACAAAGAACTCTGGGAGGAGAAGATAAGGAAAGACTCCATCCAGAATTCGGCCGTTCTGAAGAGTTGGCTCTTACCTTGCAAGGCATAGGCTTTTTGAACGAGACTTCAGCTTGAGTCCAAACTCCCTTTGGAGAATCCAAGACGGACCAGATTTTCTCTTGAACAACATGATTCTCCTCAAAGATATAAACAGCAAGAGTGCCACTCATTTTGAAAAACCCATATAAGGCATAATAAAAACGCAGACAAAACTGCATGTTTCCTGGAAGGGTCGGGCCATATAGACGTCCAATGTATCCAGGCTGTGATGTAAACTTTGTGTTCGCCAACAAGTAATAACCTGCAAGACAGCACAATTGTTGAGTATTTCTAATACACAATTAGCACAGCTGATCTGCTATTACAGCAGCTTCCCTTACTGCATCAGACTTCAGTTACAAAACCAGATTCTACTGGCAGGAAACAGATTATCATACTGTTTGAAAGGAAATAAGACTTCTTCTACAAACATCCCGGCTACTTCAAGCTAAACTGGCACATGGCTAAGTTACCAGAAATAAGCTTTTTTCCAATTTACATAGAAAGATTCTCTGGCCTGCTGGTCTCACTGGAATCCTGGTTCTTTCAAGGGTACTGCTCCAACACCGAAGAAGGAAGGATGGGGCACAAGGCCTATTATTCCCTACCGCAAGTATAAAGAGGTGAGACTTTAGCACATAGGATTAAGAACCATGAATACTCTACACCAAGAGATGTGTGAATTTCAGAACTTATTAGCAGGCCTTTCACTATGTTGCTTCACCACACAAAGTTTCACAGTTTTCCCTTAAAAATGCCAATTATCCTAAACCCGGAAGACTAAGATCCCACCATTCCTCTATATTAAAAGCAATGCATTAAACTACTATTATATTTGCTTGCATATTTTTGTGGAATCATCCCTTCAGTCACTACAGATCAGTATAGTGAAGATACTCTGATTTATGGCCCTGCATGACTATTCAATAGGCAACCTTCCTCCTTTACATGTGGGAGGCACAGCCAGAGTCCCACTAGGACTGAGCATTATACACTGATTTTTAATGGCAGGGAGTCGCAGTGAGGAAATCTAACCAGTGTGCTGATTACTTTACGTAACAGAATGAACAATTATACAACAGGTTAACCTTTATAACCAGTTTGACCCTCCTAGTGAAAAGCAGTTTTGATTTACCAAACCCAGTAGTATGATCCCCTGCTCTATACACATTACGCTTCACTTTCACTCTGCTCCATCCTGGGCCATCTTTGTGATCCTGGTAAAAGTTACACAGATCTTCCTCAAAATTGCAGCCTGCCTCAGCGGGATTGAAAACAGTTCCTGAAAGATAAATGCATGTGTTCTGTTAGGAAGAGCACAGTATAATAAGCATAGGTATTTGAAGCACGAGGATGCCAAAGTGTACCTTTCACATTAAAGAAGATGAACTAGAACAAAGAAGATGGTACGCATGTAGAGTGCAAATTCACAGTGATATCAGATTATCAATTTTCTACCTCAGGTGGGTGTTATTTTCTTATATTTTTGATGGAGCCAGGGAGAAACCTCCGTCACAGCCCCTGTAAACAAGCTACAGATATGAAGTGAAGATTCCTTATTCAGGACATAATGCACAGAGACATTCACACCATTTGTTTTCATCCTGCTCCCTCGTTCAAAAGATTTTTGGACAAATTGAGTGTGTGTGTGTGCATGTGTGTGCATGGGTGTCATATTTTCATTTCAGTTTCCATGGGGATAACTTTCTAACATCAACACTTAATATTCTTTTAAAGAGCACTTTTTAAAAAAACCTTTTCTAGTCATAAAATGTGTATGCATATGCATGCTGTAAGTACATAAGCATTTGGTTCATATACCACCTCATGGCTACTGACCTCTGGACCTATGGCTTTAAGTAAAACACTTCTACTTCTTTACAAACCTCACCAGTCACCTGTACCAAATGCTGGTGTAAGGAGGGGCACAACCCAAAGCCACCTTGCAATTTTTGGCTGCAACAGGAGTCAGGACCCTGTGAGCATCACTCTGTGGCAGCACGCACGTCTGTTCTGCGCAGAGGCCTAGAGGGACTTCACGGCAAGGGCAGGGACACAGGCGATCAGCTTCAGGAGAAGCAAGATTTTGGCTTTGGTGAGATGCCTGCAGTCTTTTCAGCCTCAGGTAAGCCTGATCTAAGCACTGCCCGTGTGTCTTTGCCTACAGAGAAAAAGAAGGCAGCCCTGCGCCTCCCCTGCTGCTTTCCTAGTTAACAACAGTTGGAGCACCACCAGACCCATGCAGCATTAAACCCATCTTCTGATTTATCCTTTGGTGAAGTTTAATACTCTGGTACCTTTTCTCTCCATTTGGCTAATGATGAAGCCTTTGTTCATCAAAAATATTTTTTCAGAAAAATAAGGGAAAAACTTGTTACTGCTATACACACTGCTATGGCTGAATACAAGGAGAATGAAGATCTTTCACTTTCTCTACTCAAAACAACTGAAGATGGAAATAGGACATAAGTCTGAAGGATTAGCCAGCTTTGTTGTATTTCAACAGAATACCAAGCAAATGGTTGGCATTCATTTCTCAAACAGGAAAAAAAATCCCCAAAACTTCAAAATCAGAGTTTGTAGGCAAAGCTCTACCTGAATCTATCAAATTTACCAGTCAGAGTAGATCTGAACTTGGACTGCAACAGCATGACTAACTCAGGGTTGGGGCATAAATACTATAAAATTTATCCCATACCTCAACTCATCTAAGCATCTGAAAATCAAAATGAGCACACAGATGAGCACACAGCCCCAGTCCATGGCATACTGCAAACATTACTCAGGATTTTTGTTGCAAAATAAAGCAAAAGCAGAACAGGCACCGAAGAGTTAATGAAACAACTAGATTTACTCAGCCAAGAGTGGTGGATTAATAACTCATCTGGAATCTACCTCCTATTGATACTTGAGCAGTGCAGGTAAAGTTAGCAGAGACTCCAAGCAGATAAAAAGGGGGAAAAAAAAATTCCTTGATCACTTCAGAACATTAGCCAAAAATTTAAACTGTGACTGAAAGAATGGATGGGCTTAGTGGGAAACCACCAATCTGCCTTTGACTATTGCTTAGTGTTACAGTAAAACCCAAGCAACCAGCACACAGCTACTTAAGAGGCTGCATTCACAAATGACAAAGTCCTTGCTCCCAAGTGCCTCTACCACTATCTCGTGGATTCAGCTGACTTCTTCTGCTGTGAAAACCTAATAAAAACCTGACCAACATGCCACTCTGAGATAAATAATAACCCCCAGAAGAGTGAAGACAGGACAGCAAGGCTCCTGTTTTGGCTGTGACAAACACCTGAGGGCACGTAGCATAGAAGACGACATTCCCTACATCAGCAATAATGAAAAGCCCAGGACACTTTCTTCCTCCTACCGTCACATCTGGGGAAATCCCCCTCTCTTCCTGCGACAGGCCTGCAAGTTGTAATTTGTTCAGAAGCTGGGATGATGCAAAATACAGTGTTCTGTCCAGGACTACAGCTGGGGATCCCTGAGGCCATGTCTTTGGAGAGGAAGCATTAAGGACTGGTTTCTGGACAAAATGAATGGCAGTAATGTTTATCTGCTGTTTCGTCGCTAGGAGGAAGAGGAGTCCAATGGTGCTGGTCAGTTGACAAGGCAGCATCTGCACATCAGTACCAAATATTGCAAGTATTGACAGACTATTCAGAGGAGAAGAGCCAAGAGGGAAAACAAGGAAGGTAAACAGCAGTAAGAACTCGTACCTGTCTGATTGCTGCAGTAAACCGGAGAGAAAGAAATGTCATCAAGGGCAACGTAGCCTCCCTTGGCACTATTGAAAGCAACTTCAAATATTACCTGGAAATGGTAATAGTTTGTTATTCATCTACCATATACACAACAATAATTCTGATACATGTCTTCATATTACGGAATTCTGACTGGATGTCCCAGACGGACTCCAAGGCAGCTCAGACATCACTGCAGGTGTTGGGACAAATTAAATTACATCACTCATTAGGAATATAAATCAGAGCCTGATCTGGGCACCAGATCTTTGCCCACTCACAAGGACAAGGAAAAATCAAGGGGAACATAGCTCTTCTGCTGCTTCATGAAGCACAAATCTTAAACTTGCAGTAAGGCTACTGTCATGGCAGCATACAAAGCCAGTATTCATGGTCATCTGTCTGTATGGACTACAACTCCAAAGACGTCTAATTTTTACTGTATCTAGAATCCACCTGGATTCAAGAGCTAAAAACAAACTGTGTGGATTACTCTGCTGCTACAATAGTAAGCTTTACTGTTTTCTGTAAACAGCCTCAGACACTGAAACCCATGACTTGGCATCAGCTGGCAGGAAAGACTTCCTTTAAAAAAATAAGACGAGAACGAGAAAAGCTATTGCTGTGTTTCGTTTACCACAAAACCCAAACAATATTTCTACTTAGCCATTCCCAAGGGACATCATTTCCTCAAGTAAGTGGAGTGCAGTCCATAACTCTTGAGGAAATATCATAAAATTTATCTAAAATATCAAAGCTCTGAGTTACAGGAAAGCTTTGAAAAAAAGAGATGAATCACAAGGCAACTCCAGGGATAAAACAAGGATATAAGAACAAATGATTCCAGAATGAGATCCTGTTCAGTGAAAGCAATGCCTGTGATGTCTCGCCTAGGGATGGGAGCCAAACTAGGAGAGCTGTAAAAGAACTCTGAGCAATCTCCTTCAGCCAGATGAAACAAAGAGGAAGAGCCTCTTGAAGTAACCAGAGAAATAATATGAAAGGTTTTAATCATAATTCTATGAAGCGATCTCTAAAACAATGACTGTGTTGGACTACATAAAAATTCTTGGTGTAAAATAAAGGCCCATCTAAGCCAGTGTCTTGTTTCCAACAGAGATCATCTACAGAATCAAGACAATGACAATTTTTCAGTTCTTCCCTCATATTGCATTCATGATGTATTCTTTCGCATTAATTTGTCTAATCAGTTTTTTAACTGATCAGAATAATGGTATCCATAACACACTGTGGAAGTGAGTTCTACAGTTATGTGATGTAGGAAAAAATCCTCTCTTCAGTTTATTTTTAAACTGTTACCTTGTAATTAAGAGTTTGGAACAGTAATGTAAATTATCAGAAAAAGGAAACAGTTAATCTTTTCTGTGTCATTCATTATTTTTATGAACCTCTACCATATTCTACTTCGGTCATTTTTTTACAGTCTGAAAGCTGTTATTTCATTAACTTCTCCATACTTTTGATTATCCCTATCTCCCTCTTGTAGTTCTAGGATATTCTTTTTTAACTGAGAGGGTAGGAGTTGCATACTCTGCTGAACACAGGGGTATTCCATGCATTCATCCAGTGGTACAACTGGATACTTCCAGCATAGATAGATTCCAACATTCCAGATGGTTTTATGAATGCCACTGAGATCTGAGAGGATATTTTCATAGAACTAACCATAGTAATGCCAAGCTCTAAGTGATCATTAATTAATTTCCATCTATAGCGCTGGCACTGTTTTTCCCCTTGCATATTTACTGAATAAGTAATTCACTTACCATTCAGTATTATGAGACCTTATCTGATCTAATCTTCTTTGCCCTACCATTTGAAGTCTTACAATTCAAATGGATGACTTGGTCACTTACTTTACACAGTATAAAAGGTCTTTGTAACATCTGATGAAAATTAGCTTTACCCCTAATACTTTCTGAAAATCTGCAGGTTTACAGTGAATTAACAAATAAATTATGTGGAGTTAAAGCAAGTAGAATGAAAGATGATTTATTTGTAATTCTAGTAAGTATATATGTGTATATATCATACATATACATTGTTCGTTCCAATCTTCTAAGGTATTTATATGTGTATTAGATACAATAACGTAAATTTTACATATATAAAGACATAACGTAGATACCATTGTATGTATATATATATGACATATATGTACACACATTTTTATACATGTGTGTATATGTATTTGTATTTTATATATATATTTGTATACATAATGTTTATCGCAATCTTCTAAGGTTTGGGGTTTTTTTCAGTAAACACTAGGGAAGAAAAAAATTCAATTTCTTTCTAATACTCTTGAAATTAATTATAGTAACCACAGAGAGCTGGCTTTCACATCTAAGGACTGCTGTACTATTAGGACCCAAATTTGGACTCTATGTCTTGAAAACACAGAAAGAATGAATTGCAGGATTGTATAAAGTAGAGAATAGATTTCAATTTTTTTTAAATTTTTTCTCCTGCAGTGGGAGGCGTGCATTATTTTGTGATACTTGGCATCCTCAGAAATGGATCTACAATTCACAGAAATATGTTACTGAGAGAACATTTACATTATTTAGTAAGAACTGAAAGACCTCACATTAGTAGGACTCTAAAACCTCCCAAGGCGTTCTGTTCAAGCGCTTCACCTCCTGACTTCACCTTTGCTGAAAATCAAGCATCGGTACGCAAAGTGATTCCTCCTTTGCTCTTATGCAGCGGACAACGGAAACAACAGCTCACCAGCATCTTTATAACCACCTTTCAGATACTGGACGGCCACTGCCATGTTCCTGACTTGCCCTGAGTCAGCACTGATGTCTGATGCCACCTGGAAGCCGTAGCTGGGCTACAGAGGAATGACTGCGTTACCTCCATGGGGTATGGCGCGTTGAAGTCCACTTCTGCTAGCGCCCAGTCCGCGCTCGGTGCACTCTCTGTTTTCCAGATCTCTTCATAAAAGCCACTTGTGTCTCTCAAGTAAACGGTAAAAACAATGCTGCTCTCCTGCTTAAGCTGATAATAAAAAGACAAGCAGCCAGACATTGGGGCTGTGGTTTTTGGTGAGATTAGCTGGGCCACTTCCTGAAAATGTTTGACGTAAACAGAGTCCACATACATGTAGTGACCTACAAGTATAAAAGAAACTTGATATAAGGACACTTTTTAAAGGACACCACTTAAAAGAAGTATCAGGAGATGGGCAGGCACTAGACATGTACCTCTACAACTTTTTTTTTTTTTGTAAAATCCTTTAAAAATACTTTTGGGAGATGCTAATAAACAAAAAAAAATGCATTACATGTAAGTAGAGTGCCTCCCGCTCAACAGCCAATATGACCTGCAAGATTTTCAAACGGTACAGCTTCTCAGGCACTGATTTTGGGAGAGCTATCTCATTTAAACAGGACACATCCACTTGCACAGATATGCTGTGCATCTGTACTTTTTCTTCTTCTATACTCCCAGAAACACATCAAACAGTATCAGCTGATGAATGGAAGAATGGTTCTTCACAAGTAGAAAACTTGGAGGAGAATGAAGTGTCAAACTGACAAGGTACTTCAGCACAGACACTGCAAGCTGTGCCATTAGGTTTCTACTTACACCACTATGTTAATTCGCTAATAGTGTTCTCAACCTGGAGGTGTTACTTCTCGCTTCGCTTCAGTGGAAGGAGGAGAAAGGGCTTGCTTAGCTGTGGGTCTCCTCCAGCCCTGCACTCCCAGGGGACTGGTGACACCTCAACAGTACTTGCCTGAGAAGTTCTAGACTTAATCTTTGCTCTGCAGTTTTACCACATTTCATAGCTTAATTACTATGTCCTTGATGATGTACCTTCATAGCATAATTCTTGCAAAAAGAAGGTTCTTACGTGACTTTTGGCTTCCTGGTGTCTTCTCAGCCAATGGTAAGCAGTGAGGGTTTGGTGTGAAAAAGAAACACTGACTATCAGCAAACAGATCCCTCCAGGTTGGCAGCATTTCCTATCACAGACGGTACTTTGTTTAATAGGTAGAACTGCTGTCTGCTGTTGAAGTTTTGGTGAGTTAAACTTCCATCAAAATTTTACTAGCATTTAGGTGCTGTGGGGTGATGCAGGGCTGGACTGACACTCTGTACTCAACTCACACAATTGTGAAATAAATAAAAAGGCACAGCGGCATGAGTTAAGGAAAGAGAGTCAACCCCACCTTTCATGAAGCGATTCCTTGCACCATCACGAGCGTCATATTATCCGAGATGCGCAGTGTGCCGCAGCAGCCAGACCTCCTGGCCATCACCTGCTGTGGTACTCCATGCAATGCGACATCAAAGATGTCCCTCAACGCTCTCTATGACTGTGCAAAACTTTCTTCTCTCAAAAAGGTAGATGGGACAATCATTTCATACAGGGCAAGGACTGAAAATCCTCTAAGTCTTTACAGCATTCTGCCTCTGGTGGACTGTATTAACAGTTTGACTGAAAGAAACAAAGCTCGCGTACTCTGTGCAATTTAACCCAAGATTCTCCAAACATATTTCAGGTCCTTAGCTTTCCTACTTAACTTGCCCAATAGCCACTGGAAAGAAAACGCCTGCTAGAGAGAGGTACAGTGTAGCAGTACAAGGTTTTAAAACGTACTGCGGTCCATACTTTCAGAATCCACAGAAAGATGAACTTTCCCCCTCTATGTCCAAAAATTTATCCTTATTCTGAGTATTTTTTTAAGGCTAGCAAAGGACATAGCAACCTTTGTGTGAACTTCTGGAAACAACCTCTCTTTTTTTCTAATCGCTTTTTTCACATAAGTCATTCTTCCCTCACCCAAGGCCAGGAGAAAAGAAAGAACTCACATAATAATTTGCAGTATGAGAGTCATAACGTGAGAGCCAGATTTTCCACTATACTTCCGTTTTACATTTTTTGCTTACCCAGTTCACTGTTAAGTGTGTGGTCTTTGGGGAGGATAGACTGAGAATTCCGAATGTTCCCTCCACCAACAAACCAGTTGACATTGGGGTTCCAGCGGTTCACGAAGCCACAAAGATGATTTTCTTCAAAGTCACATTCTGCAATTGCAGACATCGCCAGGTCAGTGCACAGATTTTCATTACAGAAACTGGAAGAGAGGCTATTGCCAAGCACGGGCCTCTTTTTACATATGGCAGTGCAGCTAACACCTATATTTATAAAACTGGACACAGCACTTAACAGCTTATAACAAATGGAAGCAAACTTAGCCACAAATTTTGATCAATTTTTGATAAAATTCTCACTTCCATCCTCTTCAATCAATCTTTTCATTAGTTTGCAATATAGGACTGCTGTAATTTAGAACCAAATAAAATAGATTTAAAATATACCACTTCAGAGTATTAAATAGTCAGAGCAGAACTTCTACTTGTAAACCAGGAATGGCTACAAACAAAGCAGGACTAGTATTTCATAGCAATAATGAGACTGCTTTGTTTCCTTCACAGAGTCAAAGAATTGTGACAATTTGGTTGGACTCGACCAGAGCTTCCCAAAAATGCAAAGGTCTCCCAGCCTCCTGGACGCTGAAATTTTTGAACTTCATTAGCAGTTTTTGGCAAATATCATAAGGAAATAGCAGTAAATGTAAATACCAACAGAGTTCTGACTCTGCAGCCTGGAGGATGCCACTGTCGGGAAGCGTGAGCAGGCAGGCCTAATATTTGCAGCAGTCTAGTTTTGTGAAAATGTAACACTAGTTCCTGCTTGAACAATAAACGGCTTTAGAATGAATTCTTGTATGTGACATGTCTATATATATCACAAAGATGGGTGAATAAAAAACATATTGCTGTGTGGAAGCTTAGCTTAAAAATATCTATATCAAATATGACAGCCTGCTTTTCAATAAGGAAAAAGCCCTTGTCTCTTTTCTAAACCCAGACCTTTATTTTTAAACTGACAATAAGGTATTTCTTTCTATGCAGAGAATATGCGAGCTGAGCTGAGAGTACTTACCAATACAATATCCAGGAGTTATCTTAATTTCAAAAACTGCTATACTGGCAGATTTATCTTGTCCCATTTCACCTTCCAGTACAATCTGCATAATATAAACAAAACTGTAAATTTTAGGGTTTCAGTATTTCCATAACCACCCTGGACATTTCAACAGGATAAACAGGAGAACAAATTAAATATCTGTGGGACGCTTATCATCCCTACAGACAGGAGAGGTGCTTTTACTGGAAGAGCTTGGCATTGAAGATCAAGATAACGCCTTTCCTTGAGGTCAGAAAACACACTGAAGGACAATGAGACAAGGCCAAAAAATCACACACTTCATATAAAAGTATGAGACTCCAGATTCCTCCGCTGTGGCTACACAGGCGGTTATTGTGAGAGATGCAATGTGATAGGTTTTGGGCAGAAACACTCTCCTCCCAGCAGGGCACAGAGAACAGGAGCAAGTGAGCACAGCTGCAGACCCCAGAGCTGGAGGTCCCATATCTGCCAGGGAAAGCCAGAAGCTCCACAGGACTCTGCCGCCCTGATTTTAGGGACGGGGGGGTTGTCAACTGACTCACACACTGGAGGTCAAAGACAAGAATAGGGCCCAGGGCAGAAACGTTCAAAAAGCAGTCTGTGCACCCCAGTACGTGCAGCAGAACGCCTGTGGCATCTTCTGAAATTGGGCTTACCTTGTACTTCTTTGTGCTGTTGGTTAAATCCAAGCTCGCTATGAGCCAGCTGTCTGAAGGCTCCTTGGCTGACCACAGCAAACGATCAAAGCTCTCTCCCTCCTGCCGCAGGTACAGGTTGAGCCTGGCGGGATCAGGTGAAGTCTCCGAAGTTGTTGCTATCTGATAAATCAGTCTGACACAGCTCCACTCCTCTGAGTACAGCTCAGGGCTGGACAGCACTGCCTTCTCACCCTCATAAGATGTATCCACAGAAATGTAATGTCCTAGGAACACATCAGAATAATAAATGTCAGAGGCTTTGCTTGTGCATCCCTGGATAAAAGTACTTATTTATAAGGGAACGGTTGTTCTGGGGTTAGGTCAGGAGATTGAGACTGCCACTCATTCATTAAGCGATTCATTTAACCTTTTAATGCCCCACTGTACCCACACATATGTCACTTCATATGTCTCACTGCATTTTTAATCACAACTTTAAAATTATTTGAAATCTTCAGTGAGAGATGGTATATCAATGTCAAGTCAATTATTAAGGAAAGACATGGACCTGTTGGAGAGGGTCCAGAGGAGGTCACAAAAATGATCAGAGGGCTGGAACAGCTCTGCTGTGAGGACAGGCTGAGAGAGTTGGGGTTGTTCAGCCTGGAGAAGAGAAGGCTCCAGGGAGACCTTATTGTGGCTTTTCAGTACTTAAAAGGGGCCTATAGGAAAGATGGGGACAGACTTTTTAGCAGGGCCTGTTGCAATAGGACAAGGGGTAATGGTATTAAACTAAAAGAGAGGAGATTCAGTCTATACATGAGGAAGAATTTTTTTACTATGAGGGTGGTAAGACGCTGGACCAGGTTGCCCAGAGAGGTGTTAGATGCCCCATCCCTGCACACATTCAAGACCAGGCTGGACGGGGCTCTGAGCAACCTGATCTAGTTGCAGATGTCCCTGCTCATTGCAGGGGGGTAGACCAGATGGCCTCTGAAGGTCTCTTCCAACCCAAACTATTCCATGATTCTATTATTCTATGATTAAGTATTGCCCTCCAGACCTGATAGCTGTGGACAGATTATTTGATTGACAAGATATTTACACAGGCAGGAACATGCTGCAGGAATAATTGGTTGTTTTATAGATTAAAACTTTCTAACTTCATTTTTATAACTTAGATTTTAAAATTATACATAAAAAACACACTGCAGCCAAAAAATTCTAAAGCATTTCTGGTTTTAAAGAAGAAAACTAGAAAAACCCTCTTAAGTAGTAAAACTAACATGTACAAATATACTGATTCAAAAAAGTGCTAAATTTAAAACTACATTTAAACATATCAGCAATCTCAATGACATTATTTCAAAATTACTCTCTGGATGGATATTTTAGGAGCTGGGTCTAAAATATAACCTTCTTTATAGAAACAAAAGAAAGGATGCAATGACAAGCTAAAAATGCAGGAGGTGGCCAAAAAAAATGCCAAAGAAACAACATGGAGAAAAAAGAGGCAACAATAAATAAATCACAGTGAAACAGAAGCCTGGTCCAAGAGACTTTACTAACACATCAAAACCAAGATCAGGAGAGTAAAATGGGATACAGGAGTCACAGAAACATGGAATGCAATGACAGAATGCAATGACGGAAACCTGGAATGCAATGACAGAAACAAGCTAGGACATCTATGTCTGAAATATCATGCCACAGAAGATCTGGAAAATGATCCTTCTAACCTAGTGGCAATGTATATCAGACAAATCCCTTTCCTGATACTAATTCACAGCAGCCAGGCTGCAAGACTGATAAGAGTGGCCAGGGACTGTGCCAAGTCAGTCCTTCACTCAGCAGCACATCACACTTATCTTCTTTAGCCTCCCCAGAGCATATATTTCCTCTTCTTTTACCTCATTTCACTTGACCACAGAGCCCGTCCTCCATTTCCACACATATGTAAGCACTTGCTTCACTTGGACACACCAGCAACTGGACTGATATTAAATATATTTCTTGCCTTTGAGGCACACCCTCCCCTCCCAAATCCTGCCTGAACTCTCCAACTCTACCAAGCCACCTTGCAGTTGCCTTTTGCAAGTATCCTCTCTAATGTGAAAAAAAAATAATCCACGTGGACAGTCACTGCCCACCCTCCGAGGCAAAAAGCAGGTACAGATCTGGTCTATGAGGTTCCCAAAGTCATTTCCCATGCACCCTCAGGAAGATGCCAGGAGTGGGCAGCAGCTCTGACAACACCTGATTCCTTGGGCAGTGCATGTTACACCAGCCCCCTGCATCTGCTCCCTCTCTCACCTGCAGATGCTGCACACAGCAACCCATTTGTATTGTACATTTTTGTTCAACAGATGTAGATGATTACTACTTACTTAGGGGGTAGATGCATCCCTAACAAGTATAAGGGGTGGTGTAAATACAGAAAAGTTGCATTTTCTTTCCCTTTTTAGGGAATGGATTTTTTTTGCCTGTTACCATAATTTCTTTTCATACCTACTGTCTCTGGTTTTAGTCTCCTGAAGGAATATACAAAATCACTTGTTAAGTATGAGTAACTTGTTACTACAGCAGCATACGAAAGAAAAAATAAACACAGGAATAAATATTTAAAAATACGCACCTAGTGTCCCTGCCAAATACTTAATCTGCCACTACATAAAATGTGAGTGCATAACACATCCACTTGCATACAGATATCAAATTATTTCACAAGCACTAGCATGTACAGCATTTATGTGCTGGCATGCGCTAGTCCAAGATATGCATGTTTTTCACAGGCACAGAGGATAGAGGGAAATCACCAAGGCTCTATCAGAAGTCAAATGCTTCTCACATATTTGGTTTTAATTGATATAAGTGGCAATATCCAGTTCAGAAAAAGAATCTGTGGTTTTAGGCTAGTCTGAATTTGGATGATTTTGCTTACGAAGAAACCTACAATTTAGAATCCATGCCTGGCAATTTCTGTTTAGATTTCAGCCCTATTTTTGTCCGCACTTCATGAGAAATCCCATAGGAAACAGAGCCTTCCTATGATATTCATCATATTTTTTTTCAGAAATAAATTAGTGTGAACATAGGAAAATACATTCACATGAAGACCTCAAATTGCCGGCTATGAGGCTTAAATGGCTGCCTGTCTTTATGACTTAATTATAAGTAGACTAAGGTTCTTCTACAAAAATAGTGATTTAAAAGAGAAAGAAAACCTATTAGATTTTCCAGCTGGGATGATTGTGTTACTATAAACTTGAATCTGGGGACGATTATGTTACTATAAACTTGAATCTGCATTCTCTGTTTGCTGTACACTTGCTCTCATTTCATCTGATTCCCCACTGATATGAGAGCAAAGATCACGAGATTTCTTTTTAATCTTTTTAAAATTATTATTGCCTTTTCTTAAAAAAAGCTTAATTTGACCTGTTCATTAAGTCTCAGAAACAGAGTGTTCTCAATCCCAACCTGCTAATTATTTTAGCATGTTGTGGACATTTAAATGCGTGATTTGCTCCACTGAAATCAATGGGAGCACTGATAGAGAGCTTTATGTGTAAGTTTAAACGCTTTGCTAATCAGGATCAGGGAGCCTGGCACTTTGCAGTATCAAGCGCAGAAAATGCTAAACTTCTTCCAAATGAATACTGGCATTGACTAAATGGCCTTTATACTGAACTGTATTTCAGTAAGGGCAACAACATGTGCCATTGCTGCAGAAAGGAAGGTCTCACAATGCAGACCTCAAGGACTGACACAGAGCAATTGTGAGAGCAAATCAATGCAAAGAGGGGGCTCCTTGGAGTAAAGAAGCAGACAACTTTCCACCCTTGTTCGCGGGAGGAACAGAAGGATATTTAGCAGTCTATGGATAATTTGATGAATGCACATTGCTGTAGCCTGAAATCTCATTTAAAATGTAACATACAGCTTCATTTTACAGCATGCCAAGTATTGTTTTTTCCTCAAAATCCTCCTCCTAGAAATGCCCATTGCACTCAATTTATGATAGTCATTCAGGAGTTATCAAGAGAGGGCTACTCTTCAAAATCACAGGAAAGCAAAAGAGAGGTAGTCACAAAATACTAAGAAAAGATCGATAACATGGAAACACAAGCATGAAAATTCTGGCAATTAATTGCTTGGGGCGCAGATGCAGCCCTAAGTAGTATAAGGAGCTGTACACATACAGGAAAGCTGCACTTTCCATTTTTTAGGAAATGGCAGGGGGGTTTGCCACCATGGTGTAGAAACCATAGAAGCTTCTTCACAGAGAAGAAAAGCCAGGGACCACTAACTACCTTTGACTGCTACCAGCCAGCAGTTCCCCAGTGGAAGCAGACACCTCCAGCCAGCAGAAAAGCTGTGAGAAAGGGGACTCTCAGGTGTATTTCCCTCACCACACCACTCACTCACTACTCCGCCAAGCGAGTAATGCACTTTTTACCCACATTCCTATAATGACTTTTTACCTACTGTGTAACTTCACTCCTTGACAGTTTAATCAAACTGTGCAGGACCAAGCATGTGTATATTTTACATTCCTCCATGTCCAAGTGAAATATTGAGCCTAGAGGGGATTAGGCCTCAGCGTTTCAAACCTATACCTTCTCAATGCGACTATGCATTGCGGCGGTAAGACTCACAAAAGGAGACCTTTAAAATCCTTCTGTGTGCATGTCTCTCATCTTGCTCCTCTAACAAGCAGTTCCATACAGTCCCTCTCAAGTACAGTTGGTGAGACATTCACCAAAATTTTCCAAATCTATAGTTAATTTTTTTTGTTTTAGTTTACTTACAAAATCAATGGCTTAGGGGAGAGGGAGTTAAGACCAGCAGTACTGCTTTTTCCCAAAAACAGCGCAGAAACGACACTGATTGCTCACTCTGTAAATAACACAAAACAAAATGTCGGACACTGGCTAACGAACTAAACAAAATTCCAATAACAAAATGAAAAAATAAATTGGGATGACTAAAATTACTAGTTAGCTTTTCAATGATACGTTTCATCTGTAAAAGCTTGGTAGGGTAACCACAGACGGTTAGACTCTCCGTGGGGATATATCTGACACAGCTGTTCGCTTAGTTCAGCAACACTGCAGCTTTACAAGAAAAACAGCATGCAAGCAGTGAGCTCCAAGAGAAACACTATTAAGGAAACATGAAGCAGGAAAAGTTTGGGAATTTACATTTGATTAGGCACTCATTTATAAAGAAAATTTGCAACAAATACCTTAAAGTTGCCAGTCACATTTGGATTTTCTCTGTACTTCCCATGCAGAAACAGGAAAGAATATTACTAGGGTTTCTTAGGACAAATTTGATCTATTGGTACTTTCTCTGGAACCGCAGGGTCTGCATTTTGGGCTATGGCTTTAGGGTTTTTCAAAAAATATTCTACTGCCAAAAAAAAAAAACCACCAGCAAATCAGTCCATTTTTAGGACCTATTAAGTCTTCTTACATCTCCAGAAAAAGTTAGTTTAAAATATTGATACAGACAGAGGGACATCATTTTGCAAATGAAGTTTGCACATGGAGGCTTCCCCTGGGTACAGATGAGGTTTAGATGAAAGTTCAGAGTTTGAGTTAAGAACACAGAAATTCAACAAGCTACTTCAAATGAGAAAGCTTCAGACTCAACACTCCACTTTTCATTCAACTTCTTTTCAGCAGACAGCAAACTTTTCAACTAAAGTGGATATTTTTTCCTGACAAATTGTCTTGAAAAACAGAACTGTGTGGATCAATGTTAAACTTGTCCTATAAATGAAAAGTTGAGATTTTCTGAGGAAAATTCTTCAGAACAGTGTCCATGCATTTTAGTGAGGCTTTTTGGAGAGAAAATGAAGAGTTGGAGGGTGAGGCGGTTTTTTTTTTTTCTTTTTAGGCAGTGTCTTAGAAAAGCAAAAAATTGCATCAGCAAGTGACTTTTCAGTTGGATGGTTTTGTGCTACAGTTGCATGAGGAAAGTAAAAGAAATCCCCAAACCAATCAAACACACAAAAAGCCTGCACAAATATTTCGTCTGGGCCCACAGCATTGTGCTGGGATTAGAGAATCAACTTAAGCTGCAACTGTGGTGGCGACTCTTAACGAGAAGTCAAACAAATGCAGTCTGGAATACTTTTGGTACCTGTCAACCTACAAGCAGAGGGCTGTTACCGGAGCTGGAGGTCTTTGCAGCAAGTTTTGCTCCATGCAGCCTTAAAAACCAGGCAGCATCAGGCTGGGGGCACCGAGCCCTCGTCCCAGGCCCCCGTGCCGATGCCATGGTGCGGCTCCAGCAGGGCGCTGGTGCTGGTGCCAAAGCCACCACAGGCTTCTCCTTGCTGCCCTTGCCTGCCTGCCGCGGGGCAGGTCCCCTCTGGGCAGTCTTAGCCACAATGTCACCAAACCTGAGGAGCATCAAGAGCCACCAAAAGCCACCAGGACCTCTTAGGTGAGCAAAGGTCTCTCAGAGGCAGCAGTGCATGCCGAGCAGGTGGGGAAAGCGCTGCCTCTCGCCACGGCTGCGCGACCTGAGGAGGTGGTGTGTCCACCACCCAGAAACCTGGGAGGTCTGCCCCACATCCCCCTTCCCTAGCCTGGTGTATGCTGGGACCAGTTAGCGTTGTCACCACAGGAAAAAACTTCTTGGTTTTTAAACCTCCTTGTCTCCTCCCTGGTTTCTTAAAAGCAGCTCTGTGAAAACTGCTGAGAGATGGAGAAGCAGGAGGTGGTCTGTGTGTGTTGTGTGCAGAGACTGACGCGCACGGCTACTGTGCAGGCTTTTCCTCCTCTTGCGTCTACAAGGGCACGTCAAGGCTAAAGCTGCCATCTTCCTGCAGCAAAAACCCATGGTCCTGCCCGGCTGCTGCCCCAGCCCCCTTCACTGCCCAGGCAGGGAGGGCACCTGAACACCCCGCTAAATCCGCCCCTGTGCCACTCAGCTTCTCCAAGGGGAACAACGGGGTTTCCAGGCAACTTTCGCAAAGCTGACTAGTATTTACTGAAAACAAAAGCATTTTGTGGAAAAGCGCGGCCTCGGGCAATGAACACCCAGGTAGTTCACCCAGGCGGTCAGGCACCTTCCCCCTGCTGGGTGGACAGCCCTGACAACAGGAGCTGGCCCAGCAGCTTTCTCTCTCAGCTTTCTCTCTCACCTTCCTTCACAGAGTCCCCCTCCAGGAACTGAGACTAATCATTTGACCCTTTGTTTGCCACAGCCGCCAGAGCAGGCCAGAGAGCTCATGTTTCCCAGCCCCGGGGTGGGGGAACGAATCTTCAAAGGTTCCTTTCCCAGCAGAGGGCTTGGATTGCCCCACCTCCTGCCCTGTCCTTTGCTCCTCCCCAAAAGTTCAGAAATACAGCTGTCAGCCAGCCTGTCAAAAACCATAAGAGTAATACAATTAGCCCTAAAACACTTCATGACTGCGGCATCTGGTCGCAGCTACTACCACACTGGCAAAGCCTTCCAGCCTGGATCCGTCAGCGTGCCCGTGAGAGTCTGGCAGCGGTCCAGCCTGCGCTGCGTTCTCTGTTTCTGATTTTAGAAGAGTTGCTCTACTGCAACGTTTGAACTTGTAAGAGCTTTTTGGCAACAGCCAGGTCCTCTCCGTGCTGTCCCTCTTGAAGTCCCAAGATCCTTACGTCATGCACCAATTACACCAGACCTTCTGTTTGTTCCAACACAAGCACGTGGGTTTGTTTTCTTTCACAATGACCTCACGGATTTTTATACACTTGTCAAGTTTTCTTTCTGCTTGTTCCAGCCAACCTATCCGTCCCAGTGAGCTGTTGTTCAGACCACTTCATTCTCCTTTTCACGCTGTTCATTACACAATTTTGACAGCTTTTAATCTGCTGATACAAAGGCTCCCAGGTTCCTCTCCGGTATCTCTGGTTTTCTTTGCAACAGCTCTTTCAAAAAGCCATCTCTGATTTCTATTAGCTCGTATACTTGAGCAGGACGTAGGTAAGATTTGGAGACACACGATTCTCTGCTGTGAACTTCTGAATCAGAAGTAATTCAGAAAAGCCTTTTCTTTATTCTTTGGCATCCTAAATCAGTTTCCATTGTCCCCAGTACACAGGGAATATTAAACATGAAAACCAGACGAAGTAGAAATCATCAGGCATCTATTTGTTCGCAGTGCTCATCTTTTTCATTACTAGCTTTATCCCTTTGCTAAAGCGTGTTTCCACCAGGATCAAGCACACAAGGGAAAGCACAGCTGCTTGTCCAGGCATCGTGCAGCACAGAGCTGCCTTTCTTCAGCAAAAGAGTATGAAATTTCACTCCTATAGTATTCCCTTGCACTATGTTGTCTGTTTACTTTGTTCATTGTTCATTTAGTTATGCAGATGCACATGGTGTGATGTGGTGGAGCATACCTGTAACGTACTACGGGCCCTGCTTCGTATTATGTACCAAGCATGTCTCAGCCTGCCCAAGGCAAACCTACCCATCCACAGCCCACACAGCTTTGGCACTTTTTTGAAGAAAAATCCATCAGATTTACAACCCAGACCAAAAGGTTGGCTTGCACCCCACAGGGGAACCAATGTGAGGAAGTGGGTGAGCCAGACCATGAGACAGGTGACTTCTCATTGTGTTTTAAGAGAGCAGGTTTCTGGGGCCGTGCTTCTCCTCGAGTCAGAGTAACAAGCACAGCCATAGGGACCAAGAGTTTGAGAGAGAGAAGAAAGAGATACACCAACCCTGATTTGCCGCATGTCAGGATTTCCGTTAATCTGAAAGATCATGCTTTTGTACTTCGAAAGCAAAGACTTGTCAAGAAACTTCTTTGGTATGCTCCAAATGGGTTAAACTAAAAGCTGGTGGCGCTCACCATCTAAGCAAAACTCTGAAGCAAGCCTGCACTCAGCCAGGGAAATGGGAAAACCCTGGTCACAGCAAGTAGTGGCCCCAGGCGGGAGAGGACAAGGTGCCTTGGAGCCGGGGCCCAGGGGTGAGCAGGAGCAAAAGTCCACCCAGCATGACTTGGCTTAGGTGCACAAGGGAGCGGGGTCACAGCGTGCAGGGGGGTCCTGGGCCAGACCTGAACACTGCCCTTGGGGAAGGAAAAAACCTGCAACTGGCAGCCTTCTGGAGTGCATCTGCAAACCACAGGGATGCACTCAGTGAATGATTATAAAAGCGAAACTTTTTTACTGCATGGATCTGCTGTCTCTGCATCTGCCAAATCACTTGGCCTACTGCATCACCCTGAAAACCAGCTCATCTGCCTCAATGTTTGTCTCTCCCAGCTACATCAGATCAACTAATAAACTGTACTCTTTGCCCACAAGCCTTGTCCCTCCATGGAAAGTTCTAAATGTGCTCGGCCTATATAAATTACATTTACTCTGATGCTCACCTGGGCTTTCACTCCTACGTGGACTGAAATATATATTTGTATTGGTTTCACTGGCTTCAGAAGTTGGAACTCCCGTGAGTTCAGTTTCCTGCTTTTTGTAAGCTTGGTGACTTTAGACTCTTTTTTTTATACCAGGATTGTTAGGATGACTGGCAGGCTCGCTGTGGGCTGATCAGTGATCTCACGTCACAAAATACACACAGAACTGCTGCCAGATGACGTACATACTTATATCCGCGTCCTGAAATACCTGGCTACAGAAAGTGCTTACAGATGCGCTAACCAGATCCTGACGGGTACTAGCAGTAACCTGGTAGAAGGTCACCAGAGGAAATCAGCCTAGCCACACCATCCGTTTCCAAAAGCTTTTGAAGGTCGCTGTCTCATAACTTGTCACCGGCAGCTGCTGTGGCAGCCCCGTAGCTGCTGCTATGTTTACTCAATGGCCACTCTCGAGTAATCCACTCCAAGAGAGAAAGCAGACACAGTGACTCATCTTTTGCCC
Organism: Caloenas nicobarica; assembly: GCF_036013445.1. Lineage (NCBI taxonomy): Eukaryota > Metazoa > Chordata > Aves > Columbiformes > Columbidae > Caloenas > Caloenas nicobarica. Next base: position 57,895,037 of record NC_088284.1, on the reverse strand, counting down.
CAGCAAGCTTCATCCTGGACCAGGAACATGCAATGGTGAAGATTCAGTGTCTGCAACCACAAAACCTGAAGCCAAGGAACACATCTGCTGATGTTGAACATCACAACCACCAGGACCATGGTTAATATTTCCTGGAGCTCTGCAAAACTGCATCCAGCAGTTAGCCACTTCAAAGATCAACATCGGCACCTTCAGTTTACCAGGGATGCCTTAAGGCTTGCAGTCCTGTACGTCATTCCTGCCTGGCAAGCAGCTGGTAGCAACAGCATGTACAGACATACTGAGCCAAAATCCACAAAACAGGAGACAGGGGCTTTTCAAGGGCTTATCAAAATAGTCCCAGGTTAGATAATTGTAACCTCTAAAACATCTTATGCACATTTTAGTGGAATGGAAAGCAGTTGCAAATTTAATCCTGAAATCTACATTTGCCATTTGAGCTTTAAGTATAACCTGTTGTACCACCACTTCATTAGGCATCAAATACCCGATATCCAGAGATGTTTGCCAAAGGATTTTTCATTTAAGTATAATGCATTCAGCTTTCTGCCTCAACCTCTGAAGCAGAAAGTACACTTCAAATTATACATATCCATGCTGCATGGTAGAGTACATTCATCAGAAGCTGAGCACAGGGTCATAACCTTACTCCTGCAAGGGAGCTCCTTTCAACAAACATCAATTATGACTTCTGGCTGAGTACCCTTAAGCAGAAACTGTTAAAACTGGCAAAATTAAACAAGAAATTAATTCAACAGCCCACAAAGACTGGAATTCAAGCTACCAAGGCTACTCTGAGCTTTGTTTTTTCTTCTTCAATTATTGCTCTCTATCCCTTTTTGTTGAGTGGATGATTTTAAAAATATGAAATGCTACAAATTAAAAGGCAAGAATGAAAGCTTGCTCTGATTTTTTTTTCTTTTTTTTCCAGAAACGTGCAGAAACTTTCCAGTTTCTACACGGATTATAGAAAATTGCACATTGATAAATTTACTGCTGGTCTCAAAATTCAGAAGATCCTGAAGTATTTTACAGGATGCTGTGGGCCTCTGTGGGGAGGGGCTGATGCCCGATGGCTCCCTCCTCTCTGCCTCAGTAGCTGCAATCTCTAGTACCACTGCAAGGAGATTCAGTTGGGGAGCTTCAGCTCCCAGCAAGACATTTGGACTACCCAGAATTATGTTTATAAGCATCACTTGGTATCAAAAGCAAAAGATACCTCCTAGTGCAAACTCCAGTATAAGAGAACAGGAAGAAATGGATACAAATGAATGTTATAAATGTTCAGGCATTTAGGAGATTCAGGAACTAGTATTTTGCTTTCCACAAGGTTATCTGATTGCTGAACATAATCAAGAGAGTTTTGATACATTTTAGTTTCCCTTGGCTTTGTGTTTTAATTAAAACAGACAGTCAAATCCTTCTTCTGGACTGAGTCCAAGTCAGTGAACCACATTACACATCTGAATTCATCTCAGGCCATCAGATGTCACCCAGAATATGCACAGGGCTCTGCCATCTGTCTGGCCTGTCCATTCTTCACATGTCCATCACATTGTGGTGGTCTCTCTGCTTCCCCTTACTAGGCAATGGTCAACAAACAAATTCCTTCAGGCAGTCCCTTCACACGCTCCCCAGCTGCCCAGGGACACTTGTCATCGCAGATGCTCAGACTTTATTCTTAACGCAGGCTCCAAATGTTTCCATTTTTTTCTAGTTAACTTTGGAAGGGAAAAGCTACTGAAACTTTTGGTGAATTTTAGCTGTTACTGCAACGTAATTCCAGTGAATATCCAGTATTATCCTCAGGCATTTGCTTGCAAGGACATTTAGCATACCTCAGTTGCGCTATAAGACACATTTATCAAGACAGAAATAGCACTTGAGATATAAACCGGTCATTGGAAAAAATCTATCCATCTGACCCTGCCAGTTCATGACACTGTTTCCTTCGGGATATCCTCACTGACTCCCACTTCACCGCCAAAGTAAGTAAAAGTTTGTCAAATCTTTCCAAAGTATTAGAGTTCATGGGCCCTCATTAGATTTTTTCCCCCCCTAACAGATTATTAAGGCTATTGCGCCTCATTCTACTTACTTCGCATCCTAAATATTCTAGGGTTATCACACAGATGTTAATGAAGTTCAGGTAAATCCATAAATATTTAGATTAACCTCCTTTGGTGCACTTGGCCTGCCAAATCTCACTGGTCACTTAACACTGCCCACAGGGAGCAGCTCCCTTGCAAATGTGCCCCCCCCATTTATTCCTCAGAATGTAATTAAAGGACTTCAAAAGACCACAGTAGCTCTGAACCTGCATCCTCCCAGCTGGCTGTTAGTACCCAACAGTGCTCACAGATGGACACTCAGGGAAGAATTAAGTGTAAACCAAGCACACTGAGATGCTCCACCCCAAGCCCTCTGAGCCCCTGCTGCTGTTTTTCAGCCTGAGCTGGTTGTGGTATCCAATCTATCAACAGATGAGGCCGACCGAACAGCATGTGCCTTGTACATTTTCTAAATAAAAATAAGCTATGCAGAAGATAAACCCTGCAGAAATAACTTTGCTCTATCTGCCAAGCTTTGTGTGGTCTTTCTAAAAACAGTCCTTAGTCCAGTTTTTCTGAGAAAGCCTTAGTGTTGTTTTTGCCATAAAGTATAGTTTGGAAGTTACGTGAGACAAGGCAAATGCTGGAATGCTTGAAGGTGTTACCAAAGTTCATACAGTGGCAACAAACAGGTTCAGCACTGGTCCCAATACATTTTCTGTATGTTTATGGTTTCCCCAGGAACAGTGAATTCTCTGCTGGAAAAGTATTTTCTGTGAACACGCAGTGTTTTGGGGGAAATTGGAGCCAGAAGCTGTCTCCGGGTGCCTGCGAGCGCTCCCATACGCTGCTCCCCATGCTCGGCAGCTCTGGCCGGACCCCAGCAAGCCCGGCTGGCCACCGGCAAGGACCTGCCCTTTGCCTTCTGCTGTCAGGAAACAGATTTTCAAGTCTCAAATTGTGCCGGCAGCTGCTCCCACCAATTTTGCCTGTTACCCTGCAGAGTCAGAAACTTGTGCTGCCTGCAGAGAAAGCTCGTTTTTTACTGAAGAAACTGGCAGTTGTACTTGCCAAGGAAGTATCAATGGACGTCTCTGGGATTACAGAGGCAATTAACTCCTTATTAAATGTTAACAAGCGACTAGACAACCTTTATTTTCGGTTCAAATTTCACACATGCGCCACCTTTTTGAGGTCTCTTAGAAGAGAGGGTGTAGGATTGTCTTTTCCAGCCTCTGCTCCAAGCTATAAACTCAAATAGCATTGACAGCCGTTCTGCAACTCAAACACAAAAGACGTTTGCCAAGAAACCTTTATCAGTGCAACTTTCTGACACGGTCCCCAGGCTCTGCCTTTACCGTGGAGCAGGAGACAGACCCATTTCCACTGCACAGAGACGGCGAAACTCCCAGAGCTGCTGCTTCTCCTCCACACCTTAAATGCCGAGAGTAAGCTGGGCCACAAGACCAGCTGCTTGCCAAGTTTTATCTTGGAAAACAAGGGAAATATTTATGACTGTTGGGAACTCAGGAGGGGGGCGAAACAACAAAGAGACAACATTTTAATGTGTGATACTGAAATAACCCAAAGTACTGAGCCAATATTCCTGTAACCACAGTGCTCCGAGGGAGGAAAGCACAAGGTCTCACACACCAGTCTTCAAAAGTCTGGTCTCTAACACTACCAAGAAGCTGATCCAAGCCAATCGAGTATACAACAACCATCTAAGGCCTAAAATCTTCACATTCGGAATTCAGGAAAATGTAATTTCACTAGGTCATTACAAACCAGAACTTTGCTATTTGTATTTTTTTGTTGTTGTTTTCATTTTAAAAAGAAAAAAGCTAATGGGGGATGGGGAATCAATACAATACATAATGCAAATAGGTAACTAAATTTCCTGTAAATTCTTAAGAAGCAAAAAAGCACACAATGTTTTAGAGAGCAAGGGATACACCATGCAACACAAAGAAAACAATCAAGCAGCGATATTCATTTACACATCTATTTCCTTGCTTTTGAAACTGCTCTATCTTATTTTCTTTTCCACAGTACTTTTTTTTTCCATGCTGGCTTTTTAAAAATCTGCTTTTAAAAAGAAATCAAGGTCTGCAATATCTTTTACATGTCGCAAATAAAGCAATTCTTTCTTTGTGATGCTTTCGACTCTTCAGGCAAAATACAGGAGTATTAACAGTCAGGAAATGGACCTCAGGACATGCCCGTGGTTGTCCTTGCAACTCTCTGGGGAGGAAAACGGCTCTGCTTCCCAGCTGCTCTCAGACCCGTGACCCAAGCTGTTTCAGGAGAACACAGACTGATTCCAGCACGGGAAGCATACAATTAATTTTAAACTTGCTTTCCTCCTCTACATCTCTGTGACACGTGGAGCCCAGTCAGGAGAAAATTAAACCCACAGAGCCTTACTGAAAACAGATCTGAGTAGCTCATCTTTGGCTTAGCTGAGAGAACACACCTGTAGTTACTTCTTTGTACCCTCCTCCATAAGTAATTCAGTATTATACGGGGGCTTAAATTTTGCATCAAAGTGCAAAGAAAAATAAGATCAACTGAAAAGTTTGTTTAATCATGGTCTGAGGAATTCCCAATGGACCACTGTATAGAAACTATAAGCACAAAATAAATTACCTCTTATACTAAGCAAAAGCTGTGGCTGCCTGCCAGATGATGAGGGATAACTCTGTGGCAGAGGCCTGCATGCTGCACAAATGCAGCCTCTGCTGTTGGGCTCATTACCTTCCGGACTTGTTTGCTGAATCTCTGGGACATCCAAAACCCCTAATTTCAGAATTTCCTTCTGGGCACGTTTTCCCTCTGAAATGTATATCCTTTCTTTTCAGGGAGAAAGAATACATAGACATTTGATGGGACAATGAAATAGTTTAGTGAGTCATTCTTATTGAATAGCAACTGTGGGCCACTTTTTAAAGATGTTCACCCTTCTTGACAGAGTTCCTGGTTATATCAAAACACATGTGGGATAAACCAAACTGGGCACACTTTCACAATGTCTGGTTAACATTACCACTTATTTCTTCTGAAGCAGCAATGATGAAGATGATTTCCATTGCAGCATTATGGCCTGAATCTTCAAATAAAATTACACCGTGGCTTTTTGAATGCCCTTCCACAACAGCTCAGAGTTAGGTGCTAGAATTCAGCCTTAGGGTGGCCTTTTAGTAAAAATTAATCGAAAAGGAGAAGTACACTTCCTGCTCCAGAAGAGCTGAAACTTTGCTATTCTAATTTGTATACAGTCTTATTGTGTACAAGTGTTGCCATATAATGACAACATATGGCAACCTGGGCAACAGATCATGCAAACAGACATCACCCTAATAATGAAGTATGTAAACAAATAGAAAACAAATTCCACTGCAACCAAACTGTACTCCTCAGACAGACCTGTTGTAGTATATTTCTGTTCCGGCTATGAAAGAAACATGATAGGACAGCTGAATATAGAAATGAGGCTCAATAAAATTTGAAGCCTGGTCAAGATGAGTCTAATACTACTTATGATATTCAAAACTAGCAGCAATTTGTTAAACTCAGAAAATTCTCAGATATTGAGAACAATCTTTGACACAGAGACATATGGATTTGATAGATGGGCTAGTTGATGGATGTAGAATTGTCTGGATTGCCATGTCCAAAAACTGGAAAGCTTAATGTCCAAATGGAAAACAGTAATGAGTGATATACCTCAAGGGTCCAAATTGACATCAATATTGTTTAGTATCCTCATCAATGACATAGGCAGTGGGACTGAGTGCACCCTCAGCAAGCCTGCAGCTGACACCAAGCTGAGTGGTGCCATTGATTTGCTTGAAGGAAGGGATGCCATCCACAAAGACCTTGACAGGCTTGAGGAGTAGGCCTGTGTGAACCTCATGAAGTTCAACAAGACAAAGTGCAAGGTCCTCCACCTGGGTCAGGGCAATCCCCAACATCAATACACGCTGGTGGATGAAGAGATTGAGAGAAGCCCTGAGGAGAAGGACTTGCGGCTACTGGTGGATCAAAGCTCAGATGTAAGCCAGCAACGTGCGCTTGCAGCCCAGAAGGCCAATCATATCTTGGGCTGCATCAAAAGGAGCGTGGCCAGCAGGTTGAGCGAGGTGATTCTGCCCCTCTGCTCTGTTCTGGTGAGACCACACCTGGAGTCCTGTGTCCATCTCTGGAGCCCTCAGTACAGGAAAGACATGGACCTGTTGGAGAGAGTCCAGAGGAGGCCACAGAAATGATCAGAGGGCTGGAACAGCTCTGCTGTGAGGACAGGCTGAGAGAGTTGGGCTTGTTCAGCCTGGAGGAGAGAAGGCTCCAGGGAGACCTTATTGCGACCTTTCAGTGCTTGAAGGGGGCTTATAAGAAAGATGGAGACAGACTTTTTACCAGGGCCTGTAGTGAAAGGACAAGGGGCAATGGTTCTAAACTGAAAGAAAGGAGATTTAGGTTGGACTTTGTACGACAACGGTGGTGAGACACTGGAACAGAAAAGTTGTGGATGCCCCAAACCTGGAAGTGTTCAAGGTCAGACTGGATGGGGCTTTCAGCAACCTAATCTGGTGAAAGATGTCCCTGCCCATGGCAGGGGGCTTAGACTAGATGATCTTTGAAGGTCCCTTCCACCCCAAACCATTCTATGATTGTGTGATATTAAATATGAATGCAATTGTGGAATAAGTTGGTGCGATAGGAGAATAAAGCAATTAGTATAGTGTACTTCATTGTAGCTGACATTTCAAAATCAACTAATTTAATGTTAGTTAAAAAAAAAGACATCGCTGAAGCTAATGGCAAAGTCAATTATTTGGAGTAATAGCTATGTCATCAATTTGATTTGAATCTGACCAGGGAATAAGCTAATGTACTCACCTCCAGAATAACAGTCTGGAGAGAAATATCCCATCTCATGCTTGTTGCTGATGTTTACTGAAGTTGTCACAGAGCAGGTCCATCCTTTCTTATAGCTTATTGCTCTTTGATTATGAGTGCTTGCAAACACATTGCTGACAGGAGGCTGTTATTATCAGCTAGAGATGATGGGCAGCAGAAGCAGTTGGAATAGAGGACTCAGCATTTAATATTTTGTAGGATTCTCTCAGCTTTCTGGGAAAATTTTAAGCTTTGTGTTTTTTGGCAATTCACCTCCATAAAACATTGGAAGAGCTGAAGAGGTTGAAAAGCAGAATCATGACTCCAGGTTAAGTATAAAAAATTCCATGGTGCATATCAATTCCTATTTGCCCGAGACTCCTTCAGCATCCCTGTCTCAACAGATGTGGTCTAACTATGTAATGCCTTCATGACTTGAGATAATCTTTATCACTTTAGACTCTCAACCATGACCTTGCAGGGCTGTTCTGTAGCCTTCAGGTGGCTCAGTAGGTAATAGTGACCGCAGGAGCACTAACGGATATCTTACAGCAGATCTCTAATGCACATCTTGCAACCTCCTCAGCAGTGCATCAGCAGGATCACCAGTAAAATGTACAGATCCATTGTGCAGGTACAGCCTGCAAACATCTCTCTCCAAAAGATCTTACAGGCTGCCTTATTCCATCAGACTTGAGTGTTGCATTACTATGAGGACCCTTCAGACTGCCACCCTTCCCTCTCAGGGAGTTTCCTGCAGTACAATACAATAAATGCTACAAAAACTAGGATGGTACAATCATCACATTAGAAAAGGCCTCAAGAGAGGCCAGAGCAGATGTACAGCAAGCAACAATTCCACTTTCCAACAAGTTTCAAAGGTTAAGGTTTTTTGTTTGGTTTTTTGTTTTGTTTTGTTTTTTTCTCTTTTCAGAGAATCATTTGAATATTTTCAAAACATGGACTTATATTGAAACTTCTACTGCTCTGGGCTTAAGCTGAAGCTCCTTTTTTCTCTCACTTTCTGTCTTGAGTAGCCAACAGAGATACCTAAGCCGAAATGTGGGTGCCACAAGCAATCTTGCAGTAAGCAGCTATGTTATTTCTTTTAAGAACAGTGGACTAACTTGCAGGCTGACAAAAGGCAGAGCAGTCAAATTCCCTTCTAGATGCATAACTAACAGAAACCACAAAATGGTCTATCAAAAATAAACAGCACGAAAGCTAAGCAACACTTGAAAGGCTAACATAAAAAGATCTAGCTGACCCAGCACAAGAAAAGATTATTGGAGTCCTCTGCTAGTAAGGGGTGATTGATCACATAACCCTATTTTTGGCTTCAACACCCACCAACTGTGATGTCTACTCCACATTCATGAGTGCTTTTTCATATAAAAACACTGATTACAGCTCTTTGCTTTTTACCTACATGTGGTGGTCTAAACTGTACATACCACTCATCTTATTTCCATATATGACAACTTCACTGTGCAAAGTTCTCTCTTCTTTTTCAAACAAACTACAGTTACTGCCTTAATAACTCTCCAGTTTGACACTTAGTTTAAAATAAGCACTGGAAGTGGCTATATTTAGAGAACAATCTGGTATTGGTATAAATCCTCTCATGTTTCCACTTAAGCACCCAAGAATATTCTTGGCCAGGAAAAAATCCCTCTGTAAAAGGCCTTGCAAGAATTAAAATGCAAAATAACAACTATATAAGAACTAGAAAAGATTCCTGTGTTTGAATTTCTCCTGCTTGTTACTAAACTCCAACTAATCTTACACAAATCAACATCTTAGATTAGCATTGTCTAGCTATAAGTATGCCTATTTTAAAAGTTACAAGACATCCTACTTGAAAGGCTATAAACAACAGCTTAAAATGAAACATTCATACAGCTACATGTAAGTTTTCAAGGATACATGTGAAGATGTTAACAAGTGATTTGCTGTGAAGCTGAATATGCAACTGGAGGTGCTAAGCAAACCATTCACTGACAGACTTGTAAAAAGACTTATTCTGTACACTGACAGATTTTATCATTGTTTGTGCCCTGGACGTTACCATGTCTCCAAGGCGTATCTCTAAGCAAAAAAAAATCAAGTTAATCCAGTTTTCCCCAACATATTTATTGTAGCTATATTGGGTACACTTTAAAAATCCAGCTACCAGAATGCTTGTACTTGCAGTTTTCGTTTATGTATGTGTATGTACTCCAGCACTCAAGGCAGCCTTTACTTCCCCTTATGGGAACTTAGGAATTTAAACATTTACAAATCAGCTTACACTTACGAAAACCACAACCATTGATCTTCTGATTACTGAGAAGGCTCCAAATTTTTTCACAGCTATGGGAGTATACTGCTGCTTAAGCTATGGCTCAAAGCCTGAGGAGTACTAAAAGCTGCCTGTATTGAGTAAATTTTCCACTGCACTCTTAAGAAGGGCTCTAATGTCCATCATACAGGACAAAACTGGCTGTCACCTGGCATCTGGGTACTCAGATATAATTCTCCTGGGATGAAAAAGGTCTCAGGAAGATCGTAAAGCATGGCTTGACACATGGAAATGTATCTCCAGATCTCTGGTCTTCTGGTTCCAGCCCCTACTTAGAGCTTGTAAATTTTCGTGACTGCTTGCCACAAGTGTGCACATATTTAAGGCAGGGAATATACTTCTCTGTACATAAGGCACCTGGCATATGGCAGAAGAAGAGAAGAAGGAATTTGCTAAGAGCAGACAATAGTAATAAATACTGATAAAGAACAGCAGATCAGCTTGGGGATACATGGCTTGGGAGAATTAAGGCTTCTATTTCCCAGACACAAGGCAGACAGCGCAGACATCTATGTCTGTTTCATCACTTGCCTGAAACTGTTCTGATGAGCTCAGAACAACTCGGAGTCCATATCCATTAATTCCTCTGCCTCCCTGCTGACTCCACTAAACAATTATGCCAATTACTGTCAGCTCTGTCTTAAGGCCTTGAATGAACTCAGCTCACTTTGGCTAAAGAGCTGTGAGACAGTACGTTCAGTCAAGGAGGTTCATTTGCAGAATGATCTGCCAAGAGTGATTAGGTGGAGTGGAACTATTTTGCTAAAGCTTCCTCGGGATAACAATCATGTGTAAAATGGCATACTCCAAAGACAAGAAGTCAGAAGACTTCAAATGCAAATTACTAAAGAAGTAGGAAATTATGAAGAACAGACCTTTCTCAAAATTCATTAGAGTGCGCTATGTCTTAGCTTACCTGTTTCCTGTGAAATCTTGCAGCCATAATCTTTAGAAAACCTTAGCTACATGACAATCAAGCCTCAAAAATACCAGCAAGGAACAAATTCTCCATACATTGTTAAAAACAATTAAGAGATCTTTCATTTAACAGGAGACCTATAACAAACTCTAATTTCTTCTCTTGGATGAGGTGCAGAGATTTCATATATACACAACACATAAATAGACCCAGATATGTACACATACATGTGACTATTCTGTTTAATTCTTACCTTACAAAGCACCAGAAATTCTCATGTTTTTCATTGTGGTGGAGATCTCTCCAAAAGATCACTGCAGTATGGCTTTTCTTAGCTTTCAGTAAAAAATGTGAAGATACCACAGAATCAGAGAACAGTTGAGGTTGGACAGTCTGGAGGTCATCTGGTCCAACCTCTCTGCTCAACCAGGGCCACCTAGAGCCAGTTGCCCAGGACCATGTCCAGATGGCTTTTGAATATCTCCAAGGACAGAGACTCCACCACTTCACAGTACCCTCACAGTGAAAAGGTGTTTTCCTGTTGTTCAGATGGAACCTCCCGTGTTTCAGTTTGTGCCCATTGCCTCTGGTCCTGTCACTAGGCACCACTGAAAAGAGTCTGGCTCTGTCCTCTTTGCACCTTCCCTTCACGTATTTATTTTTATCTATATAAGATCCCCTCTGAGCCTTCTCTTCTCCAGACTGAACAGCCTCAGCTCCTGCGGACTCACCTTACAGGAGAGATACTCCAGTCTTTTCATCATCTTCATGACACTTCATTGGGCTCTCTCCAGTACGCCCATCTCTCTCTTGTACTGGGGTTGCCAGAATCAGACACAGAACTCCAGGCAGGGTTTCACCAGAGCTGAACAGAGTGTAAGCATCACGTCTCTCGACCTGCTGGCAACCTCTTCCTAATGCAGCCCAGGACACCATTAGCTGCCTTTGCTGCAAGGGCACATCGCTGACTCATGGTCAGCTTGGTGTCAACCAGGACCTCCAGATACTTTCCTGCCAAGCTGCTTTCTAACTAGGCAGCCCCCAGCATACGTTATTGTACAGGGTTGTTCCTCTCCAGGTGCAGGACTTTGCACTTCTCCTTGTTGAACTTCATGAGGTTCCTATCAGCCCATTTCTCCAGCCTGTTGAGGTCTCTCTGGAGGCCAGCATGATCTTCCCATGGATCAGTCACTCCTCTCAACTTTGTGTCACCATCAAACTTGCTGAGGGTACACTCTGCCCCATTATCCAGATGATTAATGAGGATGTTGAACAGGATTGGACCCCATATTGACCTCTGGGATACACGGTTAGTGACTGACCTCCAACAAGACTTTGTTCCAGTGATCACCACCCTCTGGGCTGGGCTCAACCACTCAGTCAGTTTTCAATCCTCACCTCACCTCTGCTCATCCAGTCCACATTCCATCAGGTGTTTTTTATGGCGATATTACAGGCACAGAAAGTCAAACAAGCAAAAAAATACCAAACAGAACTTCCAAGTACATGAAATGTAAATAGGTGCTAAAAGTATTGGAAAAAAGTTTCTAATTAAGACTGGAAGCCCTCTTTCCTTGTTCTTCAGCTTCTCGTTGCTTACAATGCTACAGCAGCTAGTTTTTAGTTAGTTCTCCAGCAAGAGAACCCTTGATTTCATATTTCTAAACTGATCTCAGCTAAGGTGCCTTTATAGACCAAAGAGGCAAAAGAGATAGATAAATTAATTTTACCCTCTTTGAAAACAGTTTTTAAGTATGCCTTTGGGCACTTCTACTGTCCACCTGCAGCACACAAGCAGTGAGAAAGCAGCCATGCCACAGAACAGCTCGATTTTCATATCACCCACACCTCGGCTGCAACTCATGTTGCCTTCCCCATCAGCAACATCAGTTGCCTTCCCAGAGTAACTATATCTCAAAGAATATAGTATTGCAAATATCAATAGTAATACAACCAATAATAATAATAATAATAATAATAATAATAATAATAATAATAATAATAATAATAATAATAATAACTGTTGCCTCAGAAGGATTTTTAAATGCAGAACACATTGGTTAAGCTCATTAGTTCCAATTTCCTTTATGAGAGGCAACATGCCTCTTTCTTTGAAGGAAAATAAAATAGAGTTTCCTATTGTATTTTCCTCCATTTAGATTTTCTAGATGAAGTCCTTAACACCCAACACTGTATTTATGTATTTGCTCCCCAGTATGTATATAAACTTAAGCAAGCCAAGAGATTTCTGAATACAGAAAGCATATCAGAGGCAATTCAAAAAATCCAGATGCTATCCAAAATCTTCTGGCTGAGGTGCTATTATACCCAGTCATTGCAACAAAGCTGTGCCATCCAAGACCTGCCAACTTGTGAAACAAGAAATAAAGAGTCAGGGAAAAGTCAGAGAAGTGAGTGTTATCTATACCTCCCCAGGGAAGTCAGCGCTATTGATTTCCAAAGCAAATACCCACAAACCAAATTATCATCACTCTGCAAAAATAGAAGGAAGAAATATTAAGGCAGAACTCATGAGTTTTAACTCTGACAGGCACTTTTACCTGAGGGCAGGACTACTGACTCCAGGGAAATTAGTGGTATGGCCCAATAGCCACATGGACATAAAAAAGTACCTGTTGCCCACTCAGACTTTCCACACTGTTTCTCAGACACATCCTCTCCCTAACCCATGCAATGAAGAATCTGTGTGCCCTCATTATAGCCCCTGGACTTATGGCTCCCTTCCACCCTGCCAGTCTCAACCTATGCCCAGAAGAACTGATGACTCTTCTGCAACATAATGGAAAACAATCGGAGCACTTCAGTTTGCCACAGCATAAACAACATGGAATGTGCTCCCAAAGGACCCTCCAGTGCTCACAAGTCTTGCAGTACCCAAGAAGACTTTAACTCAGAAGTGACTTTGCCTTCCAACTACCAGTATGCGTATGAGGCAAGCCTGGATTCTCATAGCCAGGCACAATGTCTTCATCTAACCCTGGAGTGAAGAGACAGCCATTAGAGTGATGTTTGCTTTCTTTCTGTATTTCACAGTTCCCTGTTCCAGACAGGTACTCACCCTACCTGCTGACATCAGCCTTCTTCAAGAGGCTTCTCAAACCATGTCCATGATAGTCACTGAAAAGCAAAAAACCATGTTCCAGGCTGGAGGAAACGTGGCTCAGCAAATGTAAAACAGGCCTATGAAAGGGGATACATTTTCATTACAAGATCTAACAATGAATTAGGGAGTGACATTGGACAGTATACTTTACTCATCTATACATCAGCTGAGGATTTCTACTGCAAGTAGAAGGCACTCTGTGGAGCACTTAGAGCATTATTGGACAAAAGTGTTCATTAGTTTATCTAAACTTTGTTCTTAGATACAGTGCATTAAAACACGATCTTTAATGACATTATCAGAAAACAAGGAAATCTTCACAAAGCTGGTAGGATTATCTGCCTTCCTAACCCTTCAGCCATGACTTTTTGCCACAAATGCCTCCAAAGCTGAATGCAATAGCTTCTGTCACACAGAAGCCTCCCTCAATCTTTGTTCAACTGTGAGTGCTAGATAAGGCAACAGTCTTACAGTATTGATTGATTGTCATGATGTGACACCAAAAAAAAAACCCAAACCCCATACCTCTGCATCTCACTATGGTTTTGTGTACAACAACATAATCTGCCCTTCCATTTCTGTAGCTCTTCCTGCATTTTAATGTGAAATACAGTTTATGGCCCAGCAAATTTGAAAAAACTCACCAAGTCACAACATAGCTTCTTTAAGTACTTTAATTGTTCACTAATTGAACACTATGAAGACTGTTTCCCAGAAGACTTTGGCTGATGTTTCAAATGGAAATCTAATTACTGTGATTCATGGATATTTTCATACTAGGACATGCAAGGTTTTCAGAACTGAGCAAAGTGTTAGTAACATGTAGCTCATACTTTATCAGAGAAAACATCTATTTAAAACAACATTCAAAGTAAACCAGCGCAATTACTCAGACTATTAGAGTTGTCTGATATACTGATCTGATCATGGGCCATGTTTGCCAAAAGAAAATGTGTTGGAGGAACAGATATATAGTGTACAAGAAAGAGTCTGTTAATCAAAGAGCATTTTTAAAGTGGTGGGCATGATGTTAGGTAAAATTGCAGGAATCTTTGGCTTGATTATTGTATGAAGACAGACTAAAATAATCAGACTTGAATCTTTGGCTGCCTAGAACCACAAGGAAGGACAGGGCAAAAGATGCTTACTTTTTTAAATGGGAGTAATGAAATATGTTTAACTGATATAAAGGCTTCTGAGTAATCAAAGCATTGTATGAAGTTACAGGGGTGACTATGCGGGCCTTTTATCTATCTAGCCTTCTATAGCAGTACTGCTACAAAGTAATATTAAGACAGTAAAAACTGAAATACTAAATGAAAATATCATAGAATCATAGAATACCAGATTGGAAGGGACCACCAGGATCAATCTCTCTCTGTTTTTTTAAGCATTTTTTCTTCAGATGTAACAGTAGAAGGTTTGAGCCAGTTTGATAAGTTTAGTCAGTCAACTAATTATGGCCTTGCCTGTACTGCTCTTACACAGGGTGTCTAGGGATGAAAAAAAAAAAAAAAGGAAGACAAAACAACTAGTTGTAACTAGTTTTGGCTTTTTTATTCAATAAGCTTTCAAAGATTTCCACTTGATAGCATCCCATATAATAAGACTATTAGGGCATTTTCAGGCTGATTCTATTACAACTCTGAACAGCCTGTACCATATGCAGGATGAATCAGTCATTTTCACCAGTAGAAATGCTCCTAAAATGTCTGTGGTCACACTTAAGCACAAGTGCTAGCTTAATTTTCCTCACTACAGATCTTGACCCAGATTAGATCTTGACCAAAATTTAAACTGAAAATTCTCTGTGCTGACAATACCTTCCCTTCCCTCCAAAAAAAATCAACTGGCAAATTATTAGCTCTCCTCTTCATTTTCAAGATGATTACACATGTAGTATAATAAGTGCAATACCACAAAGTAGTTTATACTGCCCATCAGCAGTATTACTGATATAACAGCTTACACCATGCATGCACCCTGAAATTCCTACAAAGAAGCTTCAGCTTGATTCATTTAAGTATTTCATTTTTTCATAAAACTGGAAACATTTCTAGCTGTTTTCAGCAAGTGATTTTGTATGTTTGTACTTGTATTTTAGCAAACTTCAACAATATATATTTGCAAGGTCAGTATCCATTCTGTTTATAGCAGAAGCTGAAAACGTAGTATTTAACTTCCTATTAATGGAGAAAACAACCTCACAAAGCCAGACTGATTTCCCAGTCCTGGGCCGTATCCATCTCCGCCAGAGCCAGCCACAGCAGCTGTGATTTCAGGGGGGAAGCCTCACCTCACCTTCCAGCACAGGACTGAGATGTGCCCAGATCGCTGCAGCCATCAAGCAAACTCTGGGTGCAGCCACCTTGCCCACATGTGCAAGCTGCAGTGGTGTGACCATAGTCTCTCTGGGTAGGCTGTGCAACCAACATTTCACAGTTGCACTGCAAATTAAAGCTAGTGCAGGGTACGTCCAGGTGAGCTGAAGGCTCATAGTCAGTGGCTGCTACACAGGTGCACAGCTAGTTTTTTCATGTAAACATACAGCATTTTGAAATGTGAAGCTGCAATATAATTTTTACTAAATGTGGTGTACAGTGCCGTATCAGTTGTAGAGAACCATACAAGTTGCTGCACCCTACTAACGAGTAACGAACCCTGTTACCTAGAGGGAATCAGTTTTATTCTGGAGTTACATGCAAGTTATTTGTTTGACGGAGGTGATTTGGCCTCCATCAACACTCCCACTCTTTTGCCCTTCTACATTTTAATTTTTTTTTTTCCAAATTCTAGTGGTAAATTGTCTATTTTCATTTTTTATGCAAAACAAAGTCCAGTCTGTTGTCAGGACGTGAAGGTATATGCAGTAACCGTGAATTTTATAACAGCCATTTTCCTTCTCTTGTGGCCAGCCTCCACAGCTCAGTGTAAACTGCACTAAAATAGCTTGTTGACTCTCTAGCCACTGAAGCACTAACAGCTGTATGTGAAAATAACACTTCTGAGAACCGTACTATCCTGTGGAATGCTTTGAAACTCATCTCTCACACAGTGACTCACCAATAACAACTTAGGATTCATTTGTTCTCCCACTGTAAATGGAAAGCCAAGACTTATCAAAAGTGTCATGCACAGGCAGCTGCTGATGAAGACCTCCGTGAACGTAAAGTGCTCTCGGACATCTCTTTTTGCACAAGACCTGCCTCTGAAGATGAGCAAAAAAGTATGCTAATAACGTAATTTGGCCATAGTTAAGTACAAATGCTACTGCCAAGACACCTAGGACAGAAGTTATACCTGTGCAAGCAGAATGTCAGATTTCCTGATGGTATCAGCAAGAAAAGGGAAAGGCTGGAGCAAAGCTGAATACTACTCACACATGGTACTACTAAGCTGCTGTTGACAGACTGAACAAGAAAATAGCACGAAGAAATGAGTTCCTAACACAAGAGCAGTGGCTGAATAGTCAAAGTGGAGTGCACAGGTGAAATCACACCAAAGGTGAAGGAGAAATAAGAACACCACAAGAGTCTAAGTGCACTACAGTATGTGAGCATCTGCCTTTTTTTTCCCCTTGGGAGTGACTTGGAAGGACAGTTGACACTCCAAATGCAATTATTTTGGGCAGCAAGGCAACCATTTTAATTATCAGGTCAAGGCAAAACAGACTGTGTGCCGGTTCTAACGGCTTCTCTGCTCTGTCAAATGGCATTCGGTGCAGAGATGCCCAGCCTACAGGTTTGGGAGAGCCAAACCAGTAAGCTCCCATGGCAGGGTGGACTTACCAGCTGAAAACCTTGCCAGCAAGCAAGCACTGCGGTGTGCCAGCCTGGTTCTGCTGCAGCTAGGTACAAGCTGGTGCAAGTCTCCCTGAATTACCCTCTACTTTGCTCCCAATTACACAAGCACAAACATGTGAGACCACTTGTCTCATCTTAGGATCGTACAAAGCCAGCAATGTTACACTTTTTTTACATTTTCAAATTGCTTACTTTCCTATGTACAGGAAAGTACTGTAGATAGATGGAAAGAAAACTGAGACTACAGATGTGCCAGTCTATCTGCCAATAGGTTTGTAACTGGGCACAACTGGGCACAACTGGGCACAACACACATGATGAACTGCATTTGCTGTGCAACAAAATCTGCAATCACCAGTGATTACTTGTTTCATTACTCTGCATATTACAACCAAATGATGTGGCATTCAAGATGAGAGAGCTTCGGTCAAAAGGGGTCAGTTATAAGTCATATGGCACAGCTGTAAATACAAGCCATTTAAATGGTATGCAGGCCATGTTTAGATTTGAGATTCCTTATGCTGCTGCTCTCATGCCTGACTTATCTGATGCCCTGGGATGGCTGTCCTGCCTCTTGGAATAATTTTCCATCTTAAAACCATTTTGAAGTGTAGCTATGCGATAAGTATGTCCCAGAAGACAAACTTCAGTTTCCTGACGCTGTTGTCAGTGATGTTGCTTGCTTACCTGCTTACCATAAACTGTTACCTGATGGATGCCCATTTTGAGTGTGTCACAGAAACAGTCTTGGACTAATGCAGCAAAAAGTAGGGATGTTTTAAGGAGAACAAAATCAGCCTATTTTAAAATACATCATTATTTATTACATCACTCTTCTGAATGAAATCTATTTCTTTTTAAGGGTAAGTGCCCTTTGGAATGCTGCAGAAAGAGAAAACATCATTAAAAAACTTTGAAATGTACGCTATTAAAACATAACCTTGGAGACATGAGATTACAAGTAATACACACTTCCAGAATTTGAGAAGGAAAGCAACACACACAAAATTTGTATTTAAAGCTGCCAATAATGATGTGAGAGCCAGATGCATATGGCTATATCAACTACCAGTTATAGCTTTAGCAGTTCAGTGCCATATAGTTCATTATAGAAGATAGACATGGAAAGTTGTTTGACAACACTCCACAGAAGAGCAAATGTGATAAGGAGACAACTGTACAAAACCAGTTGCCACCACTACTAAAATAGCTCCAAGACAAGTGCAATTGCCAGTGTGCGGGCACATCTAACAATGATAACTTACTTTCTGGAACACACTGCTCATATAAACAACCTATCTTCCCTATACTTTGCAATGGTAATAGAGAAATTTCTTATCTAATGCTTAAATCCGGGCAAACAGATGTAGCACAGCAAACTTCATTAGTGCAAATTTGAGCTGACAGACAAATGCACATTATTTCTAGCTCTATTAAAATGGTCTCTGTTAAAATGAAGGGAGAAGCAAACATACCCACAGACACAGGCATACAAAATGCTGTACAACTATTCTTGGCAAAAATGTAAACATTGTCCGGAGTCACAGAAAAGATGTGCCACAACTATTATGTCTAATGAAACTTATCTGTAATAATCCTAGGAGCAGGATGTTCTTACAGTCAGGTTACGGCTTGTTCTGTGCTGGACAGGGCTGTGAGGAAAGCAAAAAAGGGCAAAATCCAACTCTGCAGAACAGCCTCAATTGACACAAGGCTGTGTTTCCTACTCCTGCTTCAAGGGGGTCTACGTGGCTTCATTACTCTACTCAGGATTACTGCCTACTACATACAGCATTTTCCTTTGTTTTAAAGTGTAAAGAAAGTAATCTTCTGCTTGGCGAAGAAGATCATTAAACTTACAGAGCATGTGGGTCCTCTGGTTAAACAGAATCTCAAGATTATTCGATTAATTCTTATCACACAAAGTTGGACAGCATGTATTAAAATGAGCAAGGTCTTTCCCTTGCAGCAAATACTGCTGACACAGAAGTAAATACCTGTGGAAACCTGCCACTATGTACCTGCAAAACTTTATGCCGCGACATAACTGGACATGAATTTATGCTAAATATACTTGTAGGTGTTAGTGGTAAGCAACATGGTATTCCAGCTCCTCAGCTATCTCTAAATGTTTATACCACAGCAGTGATGAATATAGATCTGCTTTCTAAATTTCTCATCTATTAGTTGAGTCCAAGGACTTTGACCTTTGTCTTATATTCCATATCTGGATTTTTAAAAATAAATTATCCGTTTGGAGGCATCAAGAATACAGGAATATTTATGGGACCATGCCTACACTTCTGAAGTTAAAACTGACCATTGACACCTTGGCTTATGTGTACTAGCAAATCACTTAACGCTTGCAGAGCTTATCATTGGTCCATTGATCCCACACAAATTCATCTGTTGCTCATCGGATTTCAGAACCAGGATTATGTGATGATGCCCTTTTCCTGAGCAACAACATTACTGTGTTTCTTGTGTAGCTGGTATCCAACCATCACCCACTTCATGGAGCACATCACGTTTGCACGGGATTTCCCAGCTGACACTGAAAACAGAACTGGCACATCAGGAAACATGCTGCCTCAAGCATGATGCTATGTTTACCCAGCCTGGGCCATGACCTCAGCTGGGCGTGCTTCTCAGCCATGGGTAAGCTCGCAAGAAGTTTATATCCTTGGCTGTTTCTATATTGTACATTTTCCTTTGCATATTAATTGTCTGCTAAAAATCATTACAATTCTAAAATGCAAACACCAAGTTACCAGATGACTGACTCAAAAAGCTAACAGTTAAAAAGAGCACTTCGATGTTTATACTTGAAGGTCTTATTGCTGAATTCAGAGCAATGTGAGAGAGCTTGAGCCTTACGGATGGTTTCAGTGAAGCAGAAGTTTATGGGAGCCAAGGTCCACGTGACAGATATTATGGTAAAATGCCTGAGTTGTTTATTGTGTGGCTGGTATCCCACAAACACCCACTTCATTAAGGCCAGATTTGCCAGTCTAGAGTAAAGTATTAAAGAGTGAAACAGCTACTTGTCGTAGCATTGACTATTTTGATTTTCCTTTTACACACGACTAAAATGTGCCCTAAAATGCCAGTCAATTACAGGTATCAAAACTTCGATTAAAAAAAATCAAAATATTTTCAATTATAAAAGTGATAAAATTAAACACAGAAAAAAATCTTTTATCCCAGAACTACCAGAATACTCAAGAGAAGCCAGGAACATCTTAAAAAGCAGCTGAACCTTAGAAATCTACTGGTTTAAGTGGGAATGCATAGCTGTAAACAAAAGCAAAATTTAGCCTCACACTTCCTTTCTGTGCCTGGCTCTTCAGAAGAGATTGGCTTCCTTGGCAACTGGGCAGAAAACTTTCAAGTATGGAGTGGAAATTTCTGGGCAGGACTTTAGTTATATTTACATCATCTTGACAGTTTGGCACAAGACCTCACTATTGAGAGATTTATAAGATGAAAGAACTTGTACTGCAAGTCAGATAATCCCTGTAAGATGACTGCTGTATATAGCTCCGTATTACAAATAATATTTTGAAAAAAGAAAACAATTTTGAAGCAATGCAAGGAGAAGTGGAACAATTCAAAACTAAGCTGCCAGTCCCGCCCTTAACTTTCTCTGTTGTCCCAGCAAATTACCACATGGACGTACACTGACCTGCAAATACCAGGGCCCAGTGCTGCCAAAAGGAACATGGTTTTACTAGATAGAAAAGAGCATCTAAGGAAGACTGGTTTTGCACACCTGCTACATAGATTTGGATGAACTATGTTCAACTAGATTTAGTTATGATTCCACGAATGTATTTCTGAAGAGGCTAATATGTTGTGTGCCAAATGTTTGCATGGAACGACTTACTATGATTAAATTACAGACTGCAGAAAAAAGCCTTATGATGGAAATGCTGACAGAACTATGCCTATTAAGAGAGCTGGTACACCACATATCCTCCCAGGGTTTAACAGTTCAGTTACATATCTCCAAAAAACAAGACCTACAATGACGGAGGCCGTGTAGCCACTGGTACGCTTATAGTCACATAGAAAAATCAAACTACTACAAGCAAAATAGTATTCCGTGGGCCAAAAAAAAAAACCAACGTAGTCTGCTGCTGACCCAAATCTCTGATAAAAGTTTCTCTGTTTCTTGAAGCACTGTAGCAAGGATGTGCACAACACAACACACATCCATTTCTGCAGGTATTACTCCTAGGACCTCACAGTCTCTTGGAGCTGCATCAGTACCACTACCACGTTGCTCCCCATTAATCACAAGGAGGAAATGCTGCTTCCAAGACAGGTGGCTTAAGGGGGCATGATGTTAAGAGGCATATCTGGGAAAGCAGAGATGGCTACTAAATTTCCACTAGTATATCAAAAAAATCTATGTATGTTTAAATTTTTTTTAAAAAAGGCAATTATTTTAACCAGGACATCCTCACAGCCTTTTCTAAGTTAACACTCTTTGTACATTCTCAAACACTAACGATTAATCTAAAAATTAGCAATTAAAGATGATTTACTTTGCATATGTAAGAACTGGGTACAAATCAGAAAAAAATCAAAAAGCTTCATTATCAATTGAGTAACAAATGGAATGACAAAACCGGACCAGCCAGTTTTGAACAGAGCACTGATGAGGGGTAATAAATAGTGTCTATCTCTTTGTATCTGTACTCATCTCTTCATTATTCTTGGCACCTGTTTTGGACCTTAAAAACTTTGAAAACACATAGCCTCTTTCACTGTGTGAACACAACTTTCAGTTAATGAATGACATTGTGGCCAAAACATAACCAAAACTAAATTATTTTATTACTCAGTTATAACCATGTTGTATTTATTTTTGTTTAGTCTTTGGTTTGTTCATACTGATTCTGTCAAAAATGGGAGTCTACACTGGAAACTTAACAAGGAAGAGTTACACTTGCATGGAAACTCTGTACAGTGACAGGATTTTGTTGTCTCTTTCAGTGGCAGTCAGTGAAGTCTAATACAACTAACTGAAAGACTAATGCCTATCTTTTTCCCATTGAACTGTAGGTATCATACACTGGAGAAAAATCTTAACTGAACGTGTTGTAAAGATACTGTTCACAAAGGCTGTATCCTGCCCTGAAAATGCATTAACTTCTAGAATAGAACCCAAAATATACTTAGAAAAAAAAAATGATGCAGCTTAATAGGAATTTGACAGATGCGTTTTTTCTGGGAGGAAGATAAATTAACTACAGCAGATTTGCTAAAATCCCAACAGAAAGTGAAAGCAGTAGGAAGGCGGCTCCTGAGGCATCCTGCAGAAACCTGCGGAGAGACCTGCGCCTGGGGGCCCCGGACGGCTCCCCGCAGCGCCTGCCGATCACTTGTCAAGGGACTGACACGCAAAGACCGAGACTGCACACGGGAGGACTCAGGCGGCCGCCGCTTCCCCGGGAAGGTTCGGCAGCGCGTTCCCGCCGGGTGGCAGCGGCACCCAGGGATGCCACCCGCGGAGCGCTGCGCGCCGCCACCGCGCTCCCGGGCAGCGGCAGCGCCCGGCCGGCGGCGGGCAGCGCCCGTGGGGCAGCAGCGGTGCCGGGCGGTGGGCTGTGTGCCCCAGGGAGCTGCACGCCCGGAGATGGGCTGCACGCCCGGAGATGGGCTGCACGCCCGGAGATGCGCTGTACACAGCAACGCTCTTACCTTCCCCGTGCAGTGCCCAGGGCAGATGCGCGTAGTCCCACTGGTATCCGCAGGCGCTGTCCTCGAAGGCGCACGACCCGGGGGAGATCAAGGCGGCCCCGGCGAGCCGCAGAGCTGCAAGGAAGAAGCGAGCCCCGGTCACTGCACGGCTGGCCCGGGTGCCGCGGGCTGGGAGCCGCCGCCAACCCCGGAGCAGCGCCCACCCCGCGCCCCCGGCTGGCGGGGGGCGTCGCGGCGCGTTCCCCGCCACCGCTTACCGTGCGCGGCGAGGAGGCAGAGCCGCAGCATCTTCCGCGCCGGGGGAGCCGGGGCTGGCGGCGGCGGGGCGGGCGGGCGCGGAGGCCGGGAGCGCGGGGGCGCGGCCGCGCCGAGCCCGGGGCTGCGGCGGCGGCGGCGGGGCTGAGCGCGGCCCCTCAGCACCCCGGCGGGGCGCAGGGAGGAGAGCGCGGCCACGGGAGGGCAGGGGAGGGGCGGGGAGGGCCCCTGGGCACCCCGGGTGGGCGGCCCGTCCCAGCCCCGACGCGGAGCGAGCTCGGCCCCGGCCGGTTGCCCAAGGACGAGGCGGCTGGGGCTGGAGTGTCGTCGAGGGTGGAGGCACCGCTGCCTCTCCGTGCAACCTGCTGAAGTGCATCACCCTTTTACAGTAAAAATGTGCTTTCCTATGTTTAAGTGTATTTTCCCATGTTTCAGCTTGTGCCCACTGCTCCCATCACCGCGTACCACTAGAAGAGCCTGGCTCCATCTGATGTACGCTCCAGTCAGGTATTTGGACATATTAGGGAGATGCCCATTCACACCTATCTGCAGAGAACAAAGTGGCTCCGAGCCCACCAAGTTTCCTGTGCCACCACAACCAGCCCTGCCATTCTTCTCTGACACAAAACCTGCCATATCAGAGGGCCATGGCAAGGTACTTTTGCTCTTTTAGATAAGAAAGGTGCAGCATCTCCATGCAGGACAAGGGCTCCAGCCCCACTGTCTCCATGTCCTCCCCTAACCTTCCACCTATTTGTCAGTGTCATTCCTGTACTGGGGACCCTAACTGGGGCAGTACGCAGACAGCGGCTGGACAGGCACTGAGCAGGGGACAGTCCCTGCCCTCCCCTGGCTCTTGGGGCCATGTTCTGCTCATACCCCCCAGGCACTGCTGGCCCTTGTTGCAGCGCAGGCACAAGGCTGGCCCTGGTTCTGTTCAGCACTCACTAGTGCCCAGGGCTGTCCCCCAAGAGCCGCTTCTCCGTGCCACCAGCCGCAGCCTGCATCTCTGCAGGGCCCTGCCTTCCCCTTGCTGGGCTCAACATTCGCTTTTGTTGAATTCCCTGTGTTCCTTGTTGGCCCCTGTTCATGTCCCCCTCAATGGCAGTCCTGCCACCTGCCTATTTACTGGTCCCCACATCTGGTGTCATCTGAAAAACTGACACACCTTTTCTCTGTTACATCCTGCTCTGGGGCAGATCTAGTGGCTAAAGCCATGTAACATAATCTAAAGCCCCTACATTCCCTGTTCAATTGTTTTTGATTCACCTTGTCTTGTTTTCTTCAGCAGTTGTTGTGCAACACAGTTTCTCATTGAAATGTCTGGGAAAACCAGGCTCTTCAGAGGATTCCTTAGTCTATCCCAAGGTAAACTCACTTCAGCCATGCTTTTGAGTCCTCACCTAAACTAGTCAGGCACAGTGAGACATTTGAACAATTGACTTCCTGAAAATGTCCTTCAAAACTACAAAAGTAACAAAACAGATATACGACGTCAGAACCTTTTTGGTGGACTACTCCAATACCACTTTCTACCGATCCATGGGCTCTAGGTAAACAAGAACAAGCAACAAGTTGAGCAGGGAGAAACTTAATGAAATATAACAAGGCAGGAACAACCCCAGGTTCCAGCGTAAGCTGGGGAACGACCTGTTAGAGAGCAGTGTAGGGGAAAGGGACCTGAGGGTCCTGGTGGACAGCAGGATGACCATGAGCCAGCACTGTGCCCTTGTGGCCAGGAAGGCCAATGGCATCCTGGGGTGTATTGGAAGGGGGGTGGTTAGTAGGTCGAGAGAGGTTCTCCTTCCCCTCTACTCTGCCCTGGTGAGACCTCATCTGGAATATTGTGTCCAGTTCTGGGCCCCTCAGTTCAAGAAGGACACGGAACTGCTGGAGAGAGTCCAGTGCAGGGCAACGAAGATGATTAAGGGTGTGGAGCATCTCCCTTATGAGGAAAGGCTGAGGGAGCTGGGTCTCTTTAGCTTGGAGAAGAGGAGACTGAGGGGTGACCTCATTAATGTTCATAAATATGTAAAGGGTGAGTGTCAGGAGGATGGAGCCAGGCTCTTCTCGGTGACAACCAATGATAGGGCAAGGGGCAATGGGTACAAACTGGAACACAAGAGGTTCCACTTAAATATGAGAAGAAACTTCTTCACGGTGAAGGTGCCAGAGCACTGGAACAGGCTGCCCAGGGAGGTTGTGGAGTCTCCTTCTCTGGAGACATTCAAAACCCGCCTGGACGCCTTCCTGTGTAACCTCATCTAAGTGTTCCTGCTCCAGCAGGGGGATTGGACTAGATCTTTTGAGGTCCCTTCCAATCCCTGACGGTCTATGATTCTGTGATCCACATTTCAACAGAGATCCACAGAGATCCACATTTCAACAAAAACTGCTTTAATTCATGCCAGCTAAACTCTTCTTAGTTATAACAAGTAGTCATATTTCTTAATTTTCTCAGAGTCTGCATTAAAATGTGCTTCTCATGGAAATGGGTATTCTAAGTACAATCACTAGCTTCAATATTAGATCATTTGGTAAGGCTATGTCAGGGAAGTACTAAGAATAGTGCAGAACAGCTGCATGGGGTTTTTCTTCAGCCATTGTGAGCAAATGTGTTGTTTGCACGACAACCCACACAGGCTGTTCCGATTATTTGGCCTTCATATTTCACAATGTTAGCAAATTTTTGCATGCATCAAAAGCCTTAACAGGTTTCTAGCAAAGTCACTTGAAGCCAGTAAAAGATCTCTTACACTCACTGAGTTTTTAAATTCCCGAATAACTGTCATGTAATCTCTACTACATCTAGTGAACTGCGCTAATAGCCCTGGTAATATCTTGTATGATTGCTCTAGCCTTCACCCAGCTCACATTTTGCCCATTAAGATTTTTGGCTGACAGACTTTATTGCATTCTGGGGGGAGGAAGTTTATAGTGTCAGATTAGCCATGTACACAATCTGCCTCTTTAATTATGACTCCTAAATGTGTTTTATTCGGAAGGCATTAGTTCTGTAACTAGAAGAACAAATTGTATTCTTATGGGGAGGACACGCTTGCTAGCTTTGGGGAACAACAGTGAATGGCTTATGGGAAGTTCTGTAACCTGCATAAAGTTATTAAATACTTTAAAAATGTTACTTGTGCATACACAACAGGCTCCTAATGTCAGCTGCTCCATTGTAGGAGGACTGGAGTAGCACATACCTTGGAAATACCCACTGGTAATTTAATTTTAGTTTGCAATTCTTTCTCCAAAAACATACTAATGTTTGGATCCCTCATTCTTGGGTTTGCACAGCAACATTCTCAGGTTTCTTGCTCAGATAGTTAGATTACACTAAACTGGCCACATAGTTCACCTTCCAAAAACTCCTTGTCCCCTTTCCCACTGGGGCTAGTATACTAGCAGTTCCCTGAAATCTGTCATTCACCTGTACGCCTTGCGGTACTCACAATACTTCTGTAATACAGAATTTACAGCTGTTTGTTTGCCTCAGAGCCAAAAATCAATCTAAACTTTCTAAATGTTTGATCATACTTCTCTACCAGCATTCCAGCTGGATGAAAGCAGCATGTATGCAAACCTTAGCACCCACAATAAAATCAGGAAGTTATTATATTTTCCAGCGAATCACTTCCCACATGCAGCCTGTGAAACTGGTGTGTCCGGAAAGTTTCTCAGTGTCCACAAACATATCCTCTGCTTTTCCTAGGGACACATGCCAGGCCTGTCTGTATACCTCAGGCAAAGAGAACAGTTGGCAAAAATATCAGTCACTGGCTCACCCAGATCCTTCTCAGGTGGTGGAGAAACTTCCCCTATCAGAAACTCATTGGGTTCATGTGGATCTTTAATGAAACTAGTGGTCTTGACCAGCACAGGTAGCCTCATTTTGTGTTGTTTGTTGGTTTGTTTTTTGTTTTTATTTTTGTGGGGGTTTGTGTTTGTTTGTTTGTTTGTTTTGGGGAGTTTGGTTTGATTTGGTTTGTTTTCAGTTTGACCTGTGGTTTCTGGGCAAGGAGCCTGCCAGCCCTTCTTTGAGTTTCTATTCCAGGGAAAGTGGAAGAGTATAAGCATCTCAGAAGAGAGGGCTCCCTCAGGGCTGCTCTGAACTCTGTCAAAAGCTGCATTATCTCCTGGACAAAGCTCTCAAACTCTTCCCTTACCGCCAAGGTGCCCCATTACATCTCCTCCTTCAAGGAATGTGCAAAATTGGCCCTTCAGCCACAGGCTGGTCCTGAACTCTATGGCTCTTCTATCCTCTTTTGCTTTCTCTGTTTAAAAACATGGCATTCCCCTAATTCAATGTTTTAGGGCATGCAGAATATTGCAGCTTGTTAGAAACATTAAGTGCTTCAGAATCAGCTTCTTCAGAAATAAAGTCAGCCTTCCTTTTTTTCTTGTAGGGTTCTGTTTCTCATTCACATACAGTTATGCAGACTTGTCCATGTTTTTAGGGAGTAGTCTCTTTCCTATGGCTTCTACCTCACCCCATCTCTGCTCCTTAGCTTAATTTATTCCTGCTATTCTAGATAAAAGATCCTGGTAGTATGCAAAAACTCCTTATGGTCCTATGGCTTCAGCCTTCTGTAAATTAGGTTATTTGTCTGTTAGAGTCCAGATAGAGACAGGCCTGAAGCTGTAGCTATTTTGGTAAGTTACCTCCCAAAAAGTTGAAATGTTGCCTATGTAGTATCTTCACCAAAATTTTGCACCTGTGCCTTTGTCTTCCCTGCCTTCCCACCTCTGTTGCAGTGTGAACAAAGCCCACACAAATACACAAACTTAAAGTCAAGGAGGTTCTATATTAAAAAAAAAACCAACGGCAAAAGCATGCTACAACCTTTTCCAGCCAGCTAGCAAAACTAGGAGGATTCTCACAGAATCTTCTTCAGAATCAAGTCTGTTAGACTATAGTAAAATTGTTGCTTATTCAGAATTAGGCAAATCCAAAAAGTAAACTGTCAGCTAAAGATTTTTTTTCTCTTTTTTGATGGAAGTACCATATTACTTTAGTCTTTTAAAATTTTTATTCTCTGTTGTGGCTGCCAGTTGTGTAACAATCGTCTTTCTCTTGAGCTGACCCAAGCAGACTCCTATTGCTGAAGAAGAAACAAACAGAACCGGACACACTGCATGCCATTATGTTTTGTTATAATGGAGTGACAGATTCAAAATATATCTTTGAGTGATGTACACAGAAACTCTAGACTTGAAGTAAGATAATCAAAAGGAAAAACCTTTCTTTCTCCTAAAACTATTTTAATTTCTTCTTCCTTTGTTCCAACACTGTTGCTACAAGTTTCCTTTAATTGTTCAGTTAGGACTAAATATACGTCTTAGCCATAACCGCTCTGAGTGCTACAGAAATTATCAGTTTCCCAGCTTTGACCTTCACACATCTCTCTTCCATCCCTCTGTGACCTCTCCTCTCGCCTCCTGTTGAACACCAGCTGCTTTTTTTCACTTTCAAAGCCTTTCATGACCTCCGTCTCCCTGGCTGGCTCTTCCTCAGCGGTGACATCAGCTTCTACCCGCTTTGATCCTCTCACATGTAAGAAGCTCTCCGCAATCACCCACACAGTTTCTTCCTTGTTCTGCTTTAGGTTTTCTCCTTAAACGTGTTTTCTTTGTGTTGGTGGCGGGGAGTGTGTTTCTTTGTTTGTTTTGGTTGTTGTTTTCCCTGTGAGACACGTAAAAGATTGTCAACAACGTGGAAACTTGTGTGCTGTGTCTGACATAAGTCATGTGGGATTGTTGCATTATATTTTAGATTTGCAGAGTAATTTAGAGGAATTGGAGGAGGATCACAGAGTGATACAGAATTTCTGAAAGCCTAGGTAAACAGAATTGTGACAAACAAAACAAAATATATTAAAATCCAGGCAAGGATCTTGAGAGAGTAAATATTAAAATGACACAAAAATTCCTCAAACTGATCTAAAACCTCAGAGTAGCTCTTTTTATCCACTGTCCCTTTTCATAGGCAGAAAACTTTTGAGAGAGGCAAGGATTACTTTTATTTCTGTTTTTGTACAAAGCCCAGTTTAATAGAGGTACTTTGGTTCCTAATTGCTATGGTAACACAAACAATAAGAAATAACAAAGAAATCAGGATCACTTCGTTTGTTACATTTCAAATACTGAAATTCTGCATTATCTTTCTATCCAGACTGCAGATGAGGTGTACTTGCCAGATCTCACTTGTGGCACACAGTAGTGTTTAAAATACAGACTTTCATTTTAATAGCATTCTGTTGCCTCCTCAGTAAGAAGACTTTACTTAGGATTTATCTAGTCAAAGCCATACACGCTTGTGATTTAGACTCCACTCCTGGTCCAGACTTTCATAACTAAAATCCTCAGAGACTTGAATGATGTCATTTCAGGACATATCTCCTGTGAGGCATTTTTGAGAGCTGGCTGATTAATCTCTCTACTTTTAATCTTTTAGAATAAATGGATTTATTCCTGTTTCAAAGAGCAACCAGCTCTTGGCAGGTCTTTTAGACAAACTTTCTGAAGCCAGATATGCAACACCTGACATGAATTAATTTCAATACAAAGGCAGCTGATCAGCTAAATGTCTCCAGCAGCTTTGAAAAATGCCCATTTTTACACAATATATCTATACAGAATCGAGTATAGTGCACCCCACTTTTGAAGAGCTGATGGCCCAAATAGCCAACTGATTCTGGTGACTCACCAATATCAGCACTCACTAAGAACAGCTGAAGTGGCTAATTGCCCTTGGTTGTCTTCTTTACTGGTGTCCAAGATGCTGCAGCTCCTCAGCCACTGAAGTTTACAGCTCCATGTGTGTAACTGGTTATTAAGCTGACAGCTCTGGGTTGTTGTAACCTCTCGGTAGCCAGGGAAGTAACAGGAGAGGTGTGTAATAGCAGACATGTGTGTGAATGAGACGTGCTGAAGCGTGAAGGGGAAAAGTGAGCAGAAACGTAAACAGCAGTTAATATTTGGAAGGTAAAGGGAAATGCAATAGATGCAGAGTTTGTGAGGAGATCTGAGAAAATTTTTTAAATTGTGAGACCAATGGTTAGGGCAGATGCTTTTTGAAGTGTAATTTAGATTTGCAGAGTAATTTAGAGGAATTGGAAGAGGATGATACAGAATTTCTGAAAGCCTAGGTAAACAGAATTGTGACAGACAAAACAAAATAAATAAAGATCCAGGCAAGGATCTTGAGAGAATAAATATTAAAATGACATAAAAATTCCTGAAACTGATCTAAAACCTCAGAGTGGCCCACTAGACTCTCTTCGAAGAAATGTGTAGAAGAGGACAGAATATTTTCCTTAATAATGAATTTATAAAAGCAGTTTTCACTTTATTAACTCACATTTCCCAAAATCTTACCTTATCCTTTCCTGCTGCTAAATTAATCAGGTTGTCCTCTTCATGTCAGGGAGTAACATAATCATGCATATGTTAACCAGGCTACCTCACAAGGAAAAACAAATGTCAGAAGTATCATTAATCATTATATATGAGTTTTTGAGAGGTACAAAAGTCTTCTACAAATGGCAGAGTTTAATTCCACAGGCACTTCTCCAGTTTGTTCCTGACCAGCCAGGAAATGGATAAGCCACATTTGTGCTTGTCGCCTTTCAAGACAGGGAATGCAGAAATCCAGGATAAGGCAGAAAGCCAGTTACATCTCTTGTTAAATACTTTTACTAAGTGATCTTGCTTTAAGGACAAAGATGTTGCACGGGCCACAGTTTGCCTTACTCCTTTTAAATTTCCAGATTAGCTGCAACACCGGAGAAGCAGAAGAGCAGTGATTAAAGTCTGAGCTTTTCCAAATTCTCTGCACTCCTAGCTACAGATACTCTCCTCTCCAGTGTTTGTTTTGAAATCCCGGAAAATACACTTTGTTGAAAGTTCTCATTGCATGCCCAGGCACATCCAAATTTTCCACTTGTTCTCAGACGTTGGACACCAGTACTGTTCTCAGTTGGAAAAGGACATCAGGGCTGGACAAGGAAACGAGGTCTTGTAGCACAGTTCAGGGCTCATATTTCAGTCTCCTCATATACACATGTTAATGTTATTATTTTATGCCTTATATGCCTTAATGGTACTATAATCATGCATGTCACTTTGCCTGTCTAATTAGGCAGAAATCCTGGCATCTGTTTTGTTTAATATATATCTTCAATACAAAAAAGAAAACCAAACCAAACAAAAACCCCACAATAATTTGAGCTGAGGTCACCTAGTCAGATTAACTTTGTGTTGGTGTACCCATAGCTCTTATGTCCTTCGCCCATTTTCTCCAGTGTTTCACAATACCAGATGATTCTGATCTTGGTTATGAGCTAGTTTCTGCAGCTGCTGTCTTCTCCATTCTCTGGAATTGTGTCATGCTGTGGGAATACTTCCACTGGTAAGGTACAAGACGTGTTAAGAGTCTAGATCTGTCTGAGGACATGACTACATTATATCACAGAGTGACATTAACAGCGCAATGTAGTCATATTGGGTTCAGCTTTTATATCTGGCTTTATTGCAGCCCTTGCATACAATGCTTCTGTTGTTCACAGCAACTTAGTCCTGGGTAGACCCTATGGGCTGAACTCTGTTGTAAATCAAGCAAGAAATGCTCAAAGTTTTGCTTCTCTATTAAAGTACTATACTATAAAGTGAAGTGAGGTGAAGTGAAGTGAATAAGGACTCCCCTTCTATGTTGCTAACCAAGAGGTGACATGAAATGGTGGGAGCAAGCAAAAGGAGTAAACATACTAATGTCTTTTTTTCAAAATTTTCCGAGGGATTTGATTTGTAAGAGAAACCCGAAGGGAAGCTGGTTAGAAGGTACTGGCAACAAGTGACTGTGCTGTCCATTTCTGCTCCCATATGGTCTACGTGCCATTCTGGAGGAGGAAAAGAGAAGAAATGCACTCATGGGATGAGCAGGAAAAGGTCCTGACAGTTTTATTTGATTTTTCTGATTGTTATCACATTGCACTGTTAGCAGCAAACTGCAGCTTCCAGCTGGAGCAGTGGGGAGGGCTCCTACCCCTGCCATCTCTGGCATGAGCCACACGTGCACATCAGCACAGCAGGTACATCTGTGTGCTTTTTCAGATGGCTGAGAGAGGAAATTTTTTCACATTCTGTTGAACTGGTTCTGTATAACGTTTTGGGATGCTCTGCTCTGGACAGTCTGGTATGGTTTAGTACTAACGAAGTACATGTGTTTGGCCTGTTGTCCCCACATATTGCGTCTTCATTCAATATATTTACTCTTCCGTGCACTCAAGTTTCTTCTGGTGACTGATACCTCAAAAGCCTCTTGTGGAGACCATGGAGGCCTCCAGTACTTCTGATTTACTTCTGTGACTGATGGTAGGAGGCACCTGAGTGTGTTAATGGAAATTGCAGTCAGTCTGGTGCTGATTCATCTGCTGGGACTCCACAAAGGGATCCGTGATGTGGCTGACCTTGGCGAGATTGGCAGGTCCTGGGCATGGTGATGCAGAGCCAGGACAACAGACGCGAGGGGTTAATTGGTTTTATATGTGGAGTCAGCATCTGCTGTGTACATGTGAAGTTAGTACTGCTGTACAG
Organism: Caloenas nicobarica; assembly: GCF_036013445.1. Classification (NCBI taxonomy): domain Eukaryota; kingdom Metazoa; phylum Chordata; class Aves; order Columbiformes; family Columbidae; genus Caloenas; species Caloenas nicobarica. The sequence goes on along the minus strand of NC_088284.1, from coordinate 57,862,336 downwards.
GCTGCTCATAGTATGGAAAAGACCAGGAGGCAAATCTCAGAAAAGGTGAAGCTGGGCATGAAGTCACAGCTTCGTAAAGCTGACTGTGAGTAATAAAAAAAAGATTCTAGGATCCCTCTCTTACACTAGAAATATCAGTCTATTTTTATTTATATATATAATAGTAATTTTTTCAGCCCTTATTTAATTCCCTGTAAAGAAAAGTCAGCTGCTTGAAAGAAGCGGGCTCTTGCTGCGTAGCACCACGGTCTCATGAAGAGGAGTAAAGAAACAGTCAAGAATGACACCTGCATGTGAATTTACTAAACAAGTTAAATTCCAGTGTTTTGTTTGTTTCTTTGTAAAATCTCTGCCAGCACCAGCTTCCTCTTTGGAAAAAAAAGCACTCAGGTGCTAGGGAAATAGCTAGCATAAAAAGCTCAGTTTTACAGCTAATTAATTTTATAACAGCTGTTGCATCTGATTTCCATTTTTTTTTTCTGAATCATACAGTTAGCAGATAATTGGACTGTAAGGTATCTAAACATTGCCTATGAGCCTCGTTAATGGCCTGTTAGGCAGGTGGTGGCCTCTGAAGGCCATTGGCTGTTGCCTTTGGCTGCTGATTCTGTCCTTTTCAGTCAACAGAGAGAGTGCCAGCCACTGAGATTTCACAGCTGGCGTAAATGGTCAGGTGGAGGGATCTGAAGAGGATGCCCGTGCTTGATCCATGCCAGAGAATGCAGGTGACTGCAGATTGTCCTGCTGAAAAGGGACCTTTCCGCATGCATGAAAAGGAGTTTCCGCACGTAAATCTAAGCTACATATCTGTGCTTTGCCAGCAGGAGACAGAAACCATCACAAGGGAACACCTGGATTCACAAGGCAAAGCAAAGGTGGCCTGTGGAGGAGCTCCTGAGATGTTCTGCTAAAGATAAATAGTTATGAAACGAACTTGGAGAGAAGAAGAAGGAAATACTAAGATTCCATATTTTGGCCTTTTGGGCTCAGCATTCAAAGATATTTTGGTTCCTGGACTAAACCACAGAATTACTTTAAAGTTCAGGTATTTTACTGAATATTTCAGCTACTCAGGTGAGAACAATAATAAGTGCTTCAATTAAAGCTGTACTGTAAGTGTCCAGTTACTGAAGGTTAGTTATATCTAGATGAAAAAAACAACCCTTGCTGCTGTACATGAAGACAGGAGTTTAAATGTATACAAATTTAGAATAGGGACTGCTTGCAAAAATATAGCCTAAATATTAATTTCAGCACAAATACATTTTTTGTTTAAAGTGAGATTTAAAGTACACTGAAACAATATATGCTGTCACAGGCATTTTTGTCATGATTGATACTGCAACTCTAAGTAGTATGCGTCGAATTTTTGCCTTGCAGAAAAAATTCCAGCAAAGTCCTGCTCACCCCAAAGCTAGGATGAGGATTTGGGTTAGGATAGGGAATTGGGATAATGATGGTTTCATCACCCATTTCTGACTGAGTGGGCTGGATATCCACACTACTGAAGGGTATTTTGTCTTCTTGCTTATTACTTCTATGCCTATAACAATCTAGATTTTTAAGATTTCTTTGAGATACCAGCTGTGGAAGAAGCAGGGGAATGCCCAGCTGTCCAAAAGCAACTTAATTGTCCAGAGGACTGCATAATGAAAAAAAAAAATAGGGTTGCCATGGTAAAATATTCTTTGTGTACAAATAAATGCCCTGCGGTCAGTTTCTCCCTCAGATGACAGTACTTTTGCAGAACTAGAAAGAAAACAGAGGAGAGAGCCAAATATGAGGAGATGTGAAGAGATGGAAAATGGAAAAAAAAAAAAAATTAAAAAAGGAAGTGAGACAGAAGAAAAGGCAGATTTGTTCAGTTCTGTTTAAAATCAGTAGCCCCTGCTTTTCAGGACTGCATGAAGTGGATCTGCATGTGCTATATCTTGCTGTAAAGTAGCTTTCCAGGGAATACTTTATAAGACTGGCACTAGGGTAATGAGTCTCCCTGGCAAGAGAAAAATAACTGCCAAAAATAGTGCAGAAATTCTGCAGAGGAGGGTTGCCCTGTTTAAAAGAGGCCTCCAGCACTAGTTCAGCTGTGTCAGGAGCTTTTCTGTCTCCTGAGTCAGAAAAGAATTGGCAGACAATATGTCAGTAGCATATCCTTGGGCTTTGGAGTCCTACAGCTGGAAGCTACTGCTCTCACGTGGCTGCCAGGCTAGGGTTTTGTGTGGCTTAAGTCATATAGTAATTAGACTCTTAGCTGGGTATCTCCTCTGCCTTTGTCAGAGCTTTCTCTTTGCCAGCATTGTCATCACCTCTTCTTTTGAAACATGCTGAATAGAATAAGGATATATACGTAAAAAGTAAAGGCATGTTCACAGCAACATCGGTTCCGATTGCAACCCCAAATAGGAATGGTATAAGATTAAAACAAACCAAAGCAAAAACCCCACACCAAAACCACACAACAACAACAACAAAAACCCCTCGACCACAAAAAAAAGAGAGCTGACATTCATATGGCAGTTTTGCCTGAAGGGGCTATAGCTGAACTTTCACTAATTCATATCAAAGTGAAGAATACTCTATCTGACTGCAACTGCAAAGAAAATCACGATACTCCTTCATGCTGGAGATTGCTGATTACCACAAAAAGTACAGCTTCACTTTTCCAAACCTTCCAAATGAGGCATCTCCAGCTGCTCCCTGTTTTTCAGTTTGACACATACCGTAAATGTACAGACCAAAAGATAAATGTATGTGTAAAGCTGTACAGGCAGGTATTGCCACAGGGTTCCCCCCAGCCTGTTCGTGTTAAATGCCAGCATTTCAACAGATTGCATACAACAAAGAAAGATCTCTGTCATGTATTGCTTACTTTGATTACGGGTCATAACTTGTTGCTTACCTGAAGGAAAACCTGAACGGCAGCTCCACAGTGTTCCTGCATATCCAATTGATCCTGACATTCACCTTGTTTCATGGGGATAACTGGCCTTTTGTTTTGCTGTTACGCCAATCTGTTTTGATCTGTGAATTTTGCAGCACTCAAGCAGTGTTGAAAAGCTTTAAGGTGGCAGTTATTGCAATGGTATGAGAAAGGAAATTACTGGAAGAAGAAAAAAGAGAGATAAAAGACGTGGTTGTTTATTGTTTGGAATCATCCGTTTCCTTCCTCAACAAGAAGAAAGCATGCTGATGAACACAGATTTTTATATTTTCAACATTGTTTAAACATTTAAGGCCCAAATGAGTTCTCGTATACTGATTTTATACTTCAGTCTAGTTCTTCCTGATTTACCCTGCAGCTGGGTGTGAGGACAGTGAGGCTTCCCAGCCGGAAATGTTATGTAGCCCAAGTTAAGGAAGTGTAGGATCTAATAATGGACATAAATGTCTTAAACATCAGAGATACAGAAAAATCCCGGTATATTTTGGTCTTTAAAAGCCAAGTTCCATGAAAGAGACAGCACAACTTCGTCATTCCTTATTCACTTTCCAAACAAAAAGCCTTGCCAATTCAAAAATCTGCAAGGACAAAAAAATGTATTCCTCAGGTTAAAATATTTGTTCCCCAGGAAATATCAGGGGCAACCGTCAGACATTATGAAGTCTTCCTGCTTGGCAGAAGGAATGACTGAGTCATGCCGATCATCTCTAAACCAAAAAAAAAGAGAGCCAAAAAAAAAAAGTAAATCTAGAAATTTCAGAGGCCCTTCTTCCTGTTTTTAAAGCTAGCAAACAGATGAGGTTATTTCTTCTAAAGTTTTTCACTTAGACAAAAAATAAAAGCCAAAATTACATCCCTTCTTGTGGCTGTGGTTTGCACTGTCAGCTGGTTTGATCGATGTCTGCAAACGATCTGCGTATGCAACCTGGGCCTCTCACACCAGCCTGAAATGATCGGATGTGCAAGTAGTGGTCCTTGCACCAAACATTGCACTTGGTGGTAAACAAACAAATTTTGCTTGCCAACAAAATGACAGATCTGTGACTTCCTTGAAACCATGTAAAGACAAAAGCACTGAGTGAGGATTACATTAGATGGCAAGGTCCCAGGGGGAAAATGACTAATAATTAATGACAGCTGGTATGAGGTGGCCACAACAATGTGCTGTCGTAGACTGAGTCCTATGACTGGCTTACAAAATACGGGTATTTCTCTTTGAGTTTTGTTCTCATCTTGTTAGGAGCTTTCCATTTTTGGTTCTAGCATTGTGACAATATGGGTTCAATAACTAGCAAGCTGATAGATCCCCTGTTTCCACCAGTTTCTAGATGTTGATTGTTACTTGATCTTCTTCTGAGACATGCTGTGAGTCTCTCTAAACTCTGTGCCTCATCTGCCAGGCACAGTAATGCCTTAACACCGTCTTTCTGTTGTTTCCCCAGTATCACCCCCAAGGCCAAAGCCCACAGATTTATGGTTATGATGTGCCAATTTCTGTAGCCAGCTAGACAACAAATGAGAATAAGTGATCAGGTTCTCAGTTACAAGAGCTGGTCTTCTGCAGAGCTCCAGAGCAGGGTTCCCAGCCAGATTTGGCAGCTGTCACCATGACATAGCAACAATTTCATCGGCTTCTCCAGACTGGCTCTGAGGCATCTGCTGCTTACCAGTGCTCCACCTTTTCCAAGCACTGGGGCACTTCTTTGTTCAGACCTAGTGGTATGAAGTGGGAGAGCTGGGCTCTGTCAGCACAGGAAGCTTCACCTCCTAAGTAACTTTCTATTGATCTCCTTTATACTGACGTGAACTTGGCTGAAGGTCTGGAAATCATCACCCCAACTGACAAGTAACTGGTTGTTAATAATAGTAAGAATTGATGGTGCCCAACAGTCCAAGTTATACGACAGCTTACTGTGTTATTCAAATCACAGAGCAGCGAAGCCATGGGCTGAAAGGGCCATAAAGTGTTCCCTGTGGGTTATCTTTGACACACTGGATGGGAGAGTAAACAGGAGCCTGTATAATACTACCACTCTTTGTATTGCACTGTGCATAACAGACAAGAGAAAGGAAAGCCTCCTTGTTGACTACATTTACCCCTCACATACAGGACCTTCTCTCACTCCACAAAATCCTTTCTCTTTTCTTCATGTCTTTGCTCTGCCTTTAGTTGCTGTGGCTGATCGGCCACAGGCAGAAGTGGTGCATCCTGGCGCACTTTAGATCAGGCTTCTCAGACTGTCCCAGCAGAGATTAAGCTTTACTGAGCAGAATGGGAGGAGCACACACTGGGAAAGCTCACCAGAGAAAATCAGCAGAGCCTGGTATGCTATCTGTTACACAGAAAATAGTTGTTATGAGGACAAGATGAAGATTTTTTTTGCAAAATCATTCTTTCAATAAATATGAATTTGCAGGCCAAGCAGTTGGTGTCACTGCAAAACCAACTAGGCAGTGTGGACACCACTAATCTTCCTAGCTGGGTGATTGCCAAATAAGCTTTGCAGTGTTGTCCTGGGAGATGCAGCACCTCAGTTCAGCACTCTGTTTGTCTGATGTGAGCTGGGATCTTCCAGCTCCTGGAAGAGCGCCTTTGTCACTGGGACATAGGGTGTTGTGGGTCTGAGCATTTCGCAGTCTGTCCTGGCGGGTTTTCAGTTTACATAGAGAAACCGTGACATTTCAAATGGGGGAAGATAAATGCAAATCACAGGATCACAAAATCACTCAAGCCAGCAGGGACCACAGGAGGTCTCTGGTTCAAACTCCTGACAAAGCAAGGAAGCTCTGGGTTGCTTAGAGCTTTATATAGTCAGGGCATAAAAACCTCTAAGAATGGAGATGATGAAACTTCTTGGCACCCCCAGCTGCATTGCTTGGTTGTCCTCTTGGATATTTTTTTTTTTCGTTGTTCTTGTTATGTCCAGATTAATGTTACATGTTTCCATTTATGACCATTTTCTCTCACTTGATAAGCTCCTGTTGGTGCAAGGGCTGCTGTTGGGTGCTCCCAAAGCCATCCCTTCTCCTGGTTAAACCAGCTCCAGCCCCTTACTTTCTCCTCACAGGGCAAGAGCTCCAGCTCCTGGTTATCTTCATCTACCTCTGCTGAAGTCACTCCAGTTTACTGATGTCTGTGCTGTACTGGAGGAGACCACAGCTAGACATGGTGCTCTGGACAGGGATGAACAAGCGCTGCATAAAGGGACACTATGCCCTGGGTTGTGGGGTCTCTCCTCACTTCCAGTGACCAGTAAGAGTCACCTGAGGGAAGGCCTCTGTTCAAGGCTGTGGGTTGGGTTCAAAAACTGAGGATTTGGATTTCAGCATGTCACCACTGGGTTACTCTGCACAGAAAGGGTGTGGACACTTCCTCCTCCCCTGTTTTGCTAAACCAGACTTCTGTTTCTGCCTTTCCAGTATAAAAGCACCCCAAAACAAAGATAGGAAATTTTGATCAAATCAGTAATTTAATTCCATTTTCTTAAAATAGGTTCTCTGTTGAACAGAAAACAAGTTTTCCTATGCTTTTTGGAGTGGCAGGGGGGAATAATTTAAAAAATCATCCCATGGGAATCTGAGTTTGCCAGCTCTGTGGAAAAGGGTTTGGTGACTGAAGACCTTGCTAAGCAGCATCCAGTGACTGTGAGACTCCACAAGACCCCTAAAATTCATTCTTAATTCGCAGGAAACTGTAGTGGAACTAAATGCCATCACCTTTCAATCTCTGTTCCTCTTCCCATCCTCTCCATCTTTGGTAGCAACCTCTGGGAGAGCCTGGACTACAACTTGCTGTATGCTTAAAAAGCAGCTTCCACTCTTCTCCCATACCCAGCTGTGCACCTGCTTGATGCTCAGAATTAATACCTACACTGTATAACTCCGCACCTTTCATTAAACAGTGGACTAATTGGATCATGCTGTGCTAAAGTTCCTACCAAATTAGTCAGGAAGTATCATGTAGTAATGCATGAATTTCCTGGCATTTCTTTTAATCAAATTATTACAAAGAACCATTCTTCAAACAACTATGTTAAACAAGGGTGTCTTGCAGCTGACAATACCATAATCTTAAATAAATAATCCCTTAAAATTGGTTTGTCAGCTGTGATTCCTCCTTGTAATTTCTCTGTGAGTAAACTTTCTAAAACTTACAGCGGAGTCTGTTTTGGAATATATTTTGGTCACAGATTCACATCACAGAATTGCACAGGTTGGCAGACACCTCTGGAGATCATCTAGTCCAAAGTACTGCTGAAGCAGGGTCAGATACAGTAAGTTTACTAGGACTGTTGTCCCGTTGGGTTTTGAATATCTCTAAGAATGGAGAATCCACCACCTGCCTGAGAAACTAGCTCCAGTGTTTAATTGTCCAAACAATAAAATTTTTTTTTCTTCTGTTTAAGTGTAATTTCCCAAGTTTCAGTTTGTGCCTGCTGCCTCTTGTCCTGTCACTGGGCAGCACTGGAAGTGCCTGTCTCCGTATTCTTTATTCACCTCACCAGGTATTTGTGCACATTGAACTCCACCATCTCATTGTAACTGCAGCCATGGCTGCTCCCAGTGTTCACATTCCCAACCAGTTTTTCGGTGGAAGTGTCAGGGGAGCAACAGAGCTTCTCCTGTCTTTGGCTCCTCAGTCACCTGTGTCAGGAAATTGTCATCAGTAAAGAACAGAAAATTCCTGAATTGCTCATTCCCTGCTGCATTAACCCTCCAGCAGATGTCAGGGTGGTTCGAGTCCCCCATGAGGGCCAGTGCATGTGAAAGTGAAGCTTCTTCGAGTTGTCTGACGACCATATCTACTTGTCTTTCCTGAGCATGTGCTCTGTAGCAGACACCTGCCGCAGCACTACCCATGTGTGTATGCCATCCCAAGGCAGAGCTCCATGAGCTCCTGCTGCTCTCTCATGCAAAGAACAACTCCTTCTCCTCACTTTCCCAGCCTGTCCTTCCAAACGAGTCTGCATCCACCCATCACAGCACTGCAGTTGTGTGGGCTATCCCAATACTTCACTGCGATTGCAATGAGACTGTAGCCTTGCAACTGCACGCAAACTTCTAATTCCTGTTTGCTCCCCATGCTGCAATGGATAATTATATGGTAAAGGGTGCTTGCAGCTTAAATTATGAATTCCAAAAGAGAGTGAAAAAAAAATCTAATTTTAACTTCTTTTTCACCCTTTTTATTTACAGTCCTTTAGAAGTAAAAATAACCAATAAAAAACCAGCTATGATTTTTCCCCCACATTAATCCAAAGACTTTTGGAAGCACTAGGCATTAGACAGAAACAGAAAATAATACTAGGGAATAAATAATTGAGCATTACAGCCAATTATTTTCTTAATTTTGTCAAATGATACCTTTTGGGGAGTCACTACATTTCCATTTTAAGTTACCTTAAAAGAATACATCACGCCTGACATGTCACTCTAGTGACAGTCAGTAAAATGTAGGGAGCAAGTAAACTCCATCCTTGCTCATGAGACAGCTGTAAGCCCAGGCAGCACTGCAGTGCTTTGAGAACCTACTCCAATAGTGCAAGCTGAGATGCCCCAAAGGGATGGTGGCATAGAGACATGACACAGGCTCGTGATGCAGAGAGTGGAACCCTCTCTCATGTGGAGCAGAGAGCTAGGCACTTTGGGAAAAGGAGTATGCTGCATTTAGCAGGTGGGTTGGACTAGATGATCTCCAGAGGTCCCTTCCAACCCCAACCATTCTGTGATTCTGTGATTGCTCTTGGGAGGTGGAGGAAACAGCACATATCTGTGTTGACCAGGCATATTTATGAGAAGTTTTGAACACCTGTGTCATTTTACTATTTATATGAGTCAATGATGTCGTAATATTGCAAAGAACAACCAGATGTAAGGAAAACTGTTTGAAAAGGCGAGGAATATGAAGTACTGGATGGGCAGGGAGATCTACCTGTACAGTACTGCATGGAGCACAGAAGAGGAAGATGAGACCGGCTGCAGAAGCAAATAAATCCAAGCATGTGCTGCAGCTATTTTTCATGAGGTAGAATCATACGTAGCAGCCTCATCTTCCCTAGTTATATTAATTGGCACATTGTGATGTTTGCAAAGAAACAGGCTGACTTTTGAACAAGTGTGAAAATTAAGATACTTCTGCCCTGATGGAAAAATGCAGCTTGCAAGAGAAACTTCTGCCACAACAGTAGCAACTGTGAACAAAAGCAGATGGAGAATAATCCTGATCGGCATGTTTCCTACATAGAACCAACAGAAATTAAAACTATCTTAGACAACCACAGGGGCCATTTAACAAAGCCAACTTTTAAAAATCAGCAGATCTTGGCTATTTTTGTAATGCAATAACTCCCTGTTTACACCCACTTAAGCCACGCAAGCTTTTGAAAGCAACCTGACCTGCCAGTTCAGTATATTTGTTGTTGTGCTGCATTGTTCCCTTTTCTGCTGTTTATTAATTTTAAGTTTTGTATCTCTATGCTTTTCACTTGAAAACTTGTCTTATGTATTTCATAATGTATTATGATACCACTTCAAATTTCTAAATGGCAGTTACAGACTTCTCTATAACGTAAAAAACGCTCTACAAAATAAAATGTGACTGGTTGGAGCTCTGTTTCACTGAAGACCCTAAGAAGGAGGTATACACAGAATCACAGAACCACAGACTGGCTGACACTGGAAGGACCTCAGGAGGTCATCTGGTCCAACCCCTTTGCTCAGCTCGGGCCACCTCGAGCCAGCCACCCAGAACTGTGTCCAGACGGCTTTTGAATATCCACAGGGATGGAGACTCCACAACGTGCCTGGGCAACCTGTACCAGTGCTCAGCCACCCTCACAGTGAAAAGTGTTTCCTGATGTTCAGAGGGAACCTCCTGTGTTTCAGTTTGTGCCCATTGCCTCTCACTGTGTCCCTCGACACCACTGGAAAGAGCCTGGCTCCATCCTCTTTGCACTCTGCCTTCAGGTATTTGTACAGATTAATAAGATTCTCCCCTGAGCCTTCTGTGCTCCAGGCTGAACAGTCCCAGCTCTCTCAGCCTTTACTCACAGGACAGATGCTCCAGTCCCTTCAGCATCTTTGTGGCCGTTTGTTGGACTTGCTGCAGTGTGTCCGTGTCTCTCTTGTACTGGGGAGCCCACAACTGGACCCAGCACTCCAGCTGTGGCCTCACCAGTGCTGAGGATCCACCTCCCTCTGCCTACTGGCAACTCTCCTCCTCGTGCAGCCCAGGAGGCTGTTGCCTTAGTTTTTTTTTATCCACAGGGGCACATTGCCAGCTCGTGGTCAACTTGGTGTCCACTGGGAACTCCAGGTCCTTTTCCGTGAAGCTGCTTTCCAGCTGGGCAGCCCCCAGCACGTGCTGGTGCGCGGGGTTGTTCCTCCTCTGCTGCAGAACTTTGTACTTCTCCTTGTTGAACTTCATGAGGTTAAACACCACAAAGCACACCATGAAACAAAACATATTTTGTTAATTCCTGTTCAGCAAAGCTCCCACTACAGAAGCAAGAATGAAGCTAGCATCTAAATAATTAATTTGTCTGCTTTATTTTTTACACATTCGGCTGACGGCAAATCCCATGTTTAGATAAGCATGCTTATAATTTGCAATAAGTGCATTTTAATTTGCAGTTTTCCATATATTTAATAATGACAATACCTACCAAATTGTAAGCTGAAGTGCAGCTAATGTTTCTATGACTGAAGTTAAAACCAGAAGAATGATTAGGTATACATATCTCATACATTTTTAAGTGTATATAGCATGGAGTTTTGTGGGGAAAAAAGATGTATAAGTAGAGATTTTTCTCTCTTACTAGACCAACTCACATAGCTGAAAAACTAAATTTTAATTGTCTTGCTTGTGTCCATGGACCACCACAGCCACAGCACCATTTCCTTGTCTCTGGATCATCTTTTGGCTACAGCATTCAAATGGCCATTAGTGCAAGGGCTAAACTTCGCACTTTCACATTTCAGGGGTTCCTACTGATACTGTCTTTGGCTTTCATTATCATGAATAGATGAGTTTCATGTGGGATTTAAGATCTGAACAGCCTCCAGATCACAAAGGCGATGGTTAAAAAAGAAAATCCCCCCAAACCTTGTTAACACTGCAAAGTTTTAATAAAACTCACACAGCAAATGATATTTTCATCTGTTCAGTAGTGACCTGATGTCACTATCAGAGGAGCAGACTGTGGCTGTTTTTTATAGGATGTTCCTTACACGTAGAGGATCTTTAATACAGTTACTAAATTATTGTGATCTGGAAAATATATCACTCATCCCAAAGTAGTTGAGGTGGGCATAGCATTCTTATTATTGCAGGTATGTCTGGGAAACTGCAAACAGTTAACACTTTGTTATTTTGGTATGCAACTAAATGTAATTTATTTTCAAACTCTTTAGGGTGCTTGGTGCCTCTATATCCAGTTACCTCCACATTATCATCTCTTGGACAGTGAAGTTACCCACTGCTAGAGAAAGTGATGTGATACTTGTGATATTCTTATTTCTTCTTTATGAATCAGTTTGAAGGATTACATTGATAACCTCTTTGTATTTCACAGCTACTTTCCAAAAACATACTTAATTCTTTACTAGGTTCAAATAAATACTTTCTTAATTGAGTTTACTTTAATGGGCAAGTATTTTCGTTCGTGCTGATGAAAACAAAGACCATTACAAATTTAGGAGGGCCTAATTCTTCATGGATACTAACCTATTTGCAGACAACACTATGGATTTGGGGATAATATACACACCAAGTCTTCATTCATTCTTGCTTACCGCAGCCAGCTGAACAGCCGCCCGAGTGAAAGAGAAAGACGAGAATCAGGACCTGAGCAGGGACTGCAGGAGCTGGCTGGTAAGAAGTTAGCAATCACCGTATTTTCTTACACCAGCTGCGAGGCCCCGATGGCACAGGGTGGCGGGGGCTCGAAGACACGAGGTGCTGGCGTCGAAGAGCAGTCCTCACAGGTTCCTGTTCAATATGAAGTCTCTCAGGGCGGGAGTGCAAGGGAGACCACAAACAAACCCTGAGATAACGACTTCAGTGTAACCTGAAACCCAAAGGAACAAATTGTCTTTAAAAATAAGAGGCTTAGATTAACTCCTTATGCTGCTATACATCAGAGCACCTCCACGTACCGTTATCACCCTGCTAAATGCTATCGTCTGCTCAACCATACAGCGCACTCCTGCTGTGAATACAGGGATAGAAAATGTGACACAGGGCCTGTGTTTGTATCAAGATCTGAAGACACTGTATTTTCCTTCCCTGAAATGAGACATTCTCTAGTCACGGACCGACAGGGCATTGTGATTTTCTGTTAGGTTATGTGTAAGTATATTAATGGAGACACTGTTGTAGTTATTCACCACAGTAGTGGGCACTATAAACACTTGCAGGCTTTGGTCTAAAGTGCAGATTCTGTAGAATCAGAGATAAAATGTCCAGTATCCCAAAGTAAGGATATAAATATGAATATAAATATAAATATGAATATAAATATAAATATAAATATACCATATTTAAAGGTGCAAAGATGCTTAGAAGTCTGAGCTGAGCTGAAAAGATCACAGACAGTTTAGTACTTGGCATGGATGTGGAAGCAATAGAATAAAATGGTTACTAAAACCTACAGTGCATATGCAAAGCAAGTGTATTTCTACTCAGACAAGTTGTGTCGTTTTGAAGAAGCCAGAAATTCAATGGAAAAGACGTGTAAATCTATGCCAAAAAGGTACGCCATGATCAACAAACTCTTCCTGCTTGGAATCCTCAGATTTGGTCCTGCCAGGAGCTTTTCATTATTGCTGCAGACACCTTCACACAAAAAACGAGTGTGAAAGCAGCAGCTGTTGTTTCTGCAGACATGGGGGGAAACGTAGTACCCATCAGAAAATTGTATCATTTTTGTATAAAAGACATTATGCAGAAAACATAACAAATTTCTTCATTTAAACCATTTGTGCTCAAAACCCACCTGTGCTAGTTTTCTTCAAACAGAGGCATCCCCAAACTACCATCAGAAGCGGAGACTTCTTTGGGCAGAAGTGAAAGCATCTGGTTTTAAAGACAGCCATATAGTGAATGAGTCTTCACAAATTTTGTATAAGTAAAACACATATAGATCTGAATTCTGATCTCCAGTATACTCACAAAAACTAGAATAAAGCCTCCCCAAGCCAGTGAAACTACGTTTCATGAGGAAGTTCAATTTAAGAAAAAAATACAAGTACAATGGTGTAAAACAGCTGGTGACCATCAGGGCTGTTGAATTCAGGCCATGAACTCATTAAGGCAGGAACTATTAATACTTCTTTGTGGCTGGTGTCTTATTTCTTAATTGCCAGAGTTATTACCAAATGAGAGTAGGACAGAAAGCTCTGATTTTTGCTAATTCAAAGCAGAACTAGAACTACATGACTGCGCTAGAATTGGAAACCAAAGCTTGACATGCATAAATAACAGAAGCCCTCTTACACCATGTGGAGCACTAGAAAGTCAGCCACGTTTGACTTTGCCATGGTCACACATTGTGTCCAATACTAGTATTTTACACAATCTTCTGCTTAAAAAAGAATGAATAAATTAGCCATTCATATTTCTCTGTCTACAATCCGATGGAGATTCAAAACCTCTTGATGAAAATAGATGAAAAAACCACCAGTGTTGCAATAAACATACTCCTGATAATGTTGGCACAGGCAGAATTAAGTAGTCAGCCTACTCCAGTCTGTCTCATAGTAATACATTTCCCTGGTTTTGTTTGTAACATTCTCTGAATTCATTAACTAAGTCTTTCCACTGATGGTTCCAGTGTGCCAAAACAACACACTGAATGTTGTAAATAGAAAATGAATGTAGTAAAGCACCAGAGAACGACACAATATTAATACCTAGTTAATTTCTACAATAGTCACAAGGAAAAAAATTTAAAAGGCAAAACAAAACAGGATCAGACACTGATTTGAAAGCAGTGCACTTAATGACTTAGCCATGCTCCCACCTAGAGAAGAAACAAGAGTCTTGATATTGATGGAAACAGACAAAAGACTTCAGTCACCTAGAGATGCTGCAAACTGAAATGGTGATTGAAGATTGCATGGGAAACAAGGAAAATGCTACATTTTATTCTACTTTGTTCACTGTTACTTGACAGTAGAAATAGAAAGGTAGTCTCAATAGCACCAAAAAGTTTCAGTCAGCCACTAGAACATCCAAACACAGTAATAAAGATGCTTATTAATTTTTTTCCCTAGTATCCAGTGGAGGGGATAAGAAAAAGACAGCAAAACCCAACAGAAGTCCTGACATAGACAACCTGTGCTTGAAAAGCATCCTTTGAGCAGCATGGCTGGGAATTGTCTCCGAGATCCAAAGAACAAATAGGGAATGAAAGACATTTTACCTCAGCTCATCCTCAACATCACAGCAGAGGATAAAGATTTCTAGCTTCAGAACAGAAATAAACCAGTATTTTTAGAATGAATTGTTGTGTGAAAAGGTTGTTTTCTTTCCCTCAGTGTGCATTTTTTCCTAAATAGGTTTGAGATTCATTTTTTCTGATATATCTTTAAAAACCCCATAGCACTGGATGAAAAATTCTCCTTTGTCTTCCAGTGGCACATAGATTGACGTTCACTTTCAGAGTAGCACTTCAGCTGTAGGCAAAACAACTGCTAGTTCACTGGGATGCAAACTTGAGCTTAGTTCTTGTTCCCATACACACTGTTTAATTTTTCTGTGTGACTGGATGCTGCACGCAAGAGGCAATGGGTCAGATTCTAGTCACATCCAGCCAGACATAAAATATAGCAAACCCCCATGAAACCAAGGCAGGCAGTATAATACGCAAAAGAAGCCAGGTCTTTCAGGCAGGAGCACAAAGCCATCTGCAAAACAGCCTCGCAAGTTTTTTTCTTTGCCTTCCAATCAGTTTGTGTACAGCTGTGGCAACCATTTGCCATTTCTGCCACCACTTATCTTTGGGGCAATCATTTATTTGTACAAAGAACCTCTGTCCTCCTTCACCTTCACCAGTTGCGATTGTGGATCTCCAGCCACCCCATTGCATTCAATGGGGTCCTTGGCAAACTCCCCTCCCCCGTGGGAGTGGGGTCCTAAAGGCTGAATTTTGATTTTCATTTGACAAGCATTCCTGTGTTAAAAGAATTTGCAGGGTGTTCACAACTGGGGGCAACTTCTACACAAACTAGTCATTTGGAGCCCGTGAATACTCCAGCTTCAGACATAGATTTAATGTTGTGGGTTTTGCAAGCCTTTGAAGCTAACCCCGGAACAATTGTCAGCATTTATAGTGGTGATTTCTAACATGCCACTGGGGATTGCTTCATAATCAGAAAGAAAAGAAAAGGAACCACAAAAGTAAAAGTCCTGCCAGAAAAAAAGTAGACCAAATCAGACAGATGGTTAATATTAACTGAAAGGGCATCCGGATTTGTGATTTTCTTTTTCCTTAACAGCAGTATCAACAAACAAGTTAAGAAAGCTCATAATATTTCTTCAATTAACCATTCAAACACTTAGTCTCCTTGAATTGCACAGGTGACATGCCAGCACCATCAGCTTCGTCTGCCATACCAACAGGGCAAGTGGGGACAGGTGAGATCTCACATGGTTCCAAAGACTTCTCCCTTTTAAATAAGTAACTTTTTTTTTTTTTTGGTCCACTAAGACACTGTCTTCAATAATTATTAGGATGAGGGGTATTTTCAGGCATTAGCCTTGTATCAGAGGCTATGGATGATCTCTTCTGTAATTTAAAGATAACTGCACAAGAAAAGGAGCAGAGGGGTCCAGGCAGTAACAAAACCAGCTGTTGCAGTATTAAGAGAAACTAGTGAAGTCTTCTGTCACAGAGTATATCTTTGGAGACAGCAAAAAGCCTATTTTTCCACTCCAACTAAAGAGAACAAAGAGAAGGAGGACTTAGCTACAGACCTGACTGCCTCCTATAATTATGGTATAAAAATAGTAATGTTCTCTCCAGCAGCCCAGGCACTGATCAAGGATGTTACCCCATCCACCCACTCAGGGTCAGACCAAGGCAGAGCTACACGAGACCTACGTCTAAACTTAGTAAGTCCTCTGTCGCAGCAGTGATTGTGCCTGCAGTCCCTGGCACCTGCTTCAGGGAGAGAACCACAGCCTGGAGATCAGCCCGGCGAGGACTGGATTTTATCCAGCCTGCTTGGGGCCAGCAGCCTACGGAACAGCATGGCTGTGCCCTCACCCCATCACCATCAGCCTGAGCCTGCTCCACGCCATCCTTGTTGTCCTGGTCATAGTTGCTATTATTTGGTGGCAAATTATGCAGAATGCCCAAAGGCATAGTGCACACCCCGCCACTGCTGTGTTACTGAAACATCATACTAATGATGCGTTTTTCCTGTCCTAGCACAGGGCATGAAGGTATGCACTGATCTCCTGAGATTGCATGTGGTGAGAGAAAACAACATGTGGTGCAATGTATGTTTGTGCTGCCTGTTTGTAAAGGTCTTGGGATTGAAATACCCTGCCAGTTCTGCCCAAGTTTCTCTTGCCCCAACTTAGAGCAAACCAGCACAAATACATCCTGAATGATGAACCGTAGGATAAGGTCCTTGCAGCAAAGCAGGCATTATGATAAACAGTCAGAATATTCGTTCCCATACGCTCTGCAATAGTAAAGGAAAAGATGTCAAAGAAGTTCATCTATATGCTTTTTCTTCTCTCATACTAGTCCACCCTGTAACTAGGTCCCCGAGAGGTTTTTTTTCTTTTTGATGCTCAAGTGTCCACTCAAAACCTAGAATTCATGGCCACTAGGCTGTCATCTCCAGGGCGGGTAGCCATGGGTCTTTCTTCTTGGGTGGCTTCCACAGTTGGATACTATAATCAAGACCAATTATGGATTTATTTCCTACAAAGAACAGCCACTTCTCATGGTTCACTCTGCCTTCTTGGGCCAGTGCATGAGACAATTCAGATTCCTGTGTCCCAGACAGAAAATAAATTCTTGCAATAGGAG
This sequence comes from Caloenas nicobarica, assembly GCF_036013445.1. Lineage (NCBI taxonomy): Eukaryota > Metazoa > Chordata > Aves > Columbiformes > Columbidae > Caloenas > Caloenas nicobarica. The sequence continues at coordinate 57,845,350 of NC_088284.1, read as the reverse complement.
AAGGTTCACCAGAGAGGATTTCTTGGAAGTAATTCTTCCTACAAATAATAGGCCACCATGTGGGCAAAATGTGTCATTAGGAAGTTATTACTAGGTCATGAGAAACCCTTGGAAAATCCTAGGGCAATCTACATTAAAATCTGCTGGAATATCTGAAGATAACATTTCAACATCAGACAAAAGAAGTACATAGCTGAATCAAAGAAGAAAAAAGGAACAAGCCTTAGCTTTTTCATGCATGCTGTCCAAACCAGTGAAGCACCCCAGAAGATGTAGCTTCATAAAATACCACTTTACTGGAGTTGCACAGTCTTCTCTATGAAGCAGCCCCATGTGACCACCAAGCACCAGGGTGGCTGGAGCTGCCGACACTCCAGCCTCAGCTGGGCAGGAGGGCTTGCTGAAGGCCTGTGGCCCACCAGATGGAGGAGTTTCTCCTGCTGAGTTTCCTCCACAAAACCTGAATTATCAATGTGCACCAAAAGAACAGATCCATAGAATCACAGAATGGTTGGAGTTGGAAGGGACCTCTGGAGATCATCTAGTCCAACCCCTCTGCAGGTAGTCCTGGAGCAGATGGCATAGGAATGTGTCCAGGTGGGTTTTGAACGTCTCCAAAGAAGGAGATACCACAAGCTCTGTGGGCAGCCTGTTTCAGTGCTCTGTCACCCTCAAAGTAAAGAAGTTTCTCCTCATATTCAGATACAGCCTCCTATAACCTCCATGCTGAATGGCCCTTGGCTGTAAGAACACCTCACCCACGTAAACAATTGCTCCAGCAAAACAAAGGTAGCCAGGCTACCACACTTCTTTTTGCCTACTCAGATGCAGATGTCAATAGTTCTGCCCTACTCTATGTGCCATGAAGGGTACAATCCCAGTACAACCACAGTATGCCTGCCTGCTGCTTATGCTGTTGCACTGCAGTCAAGTCTGCTCCCATGCAAGCACCCATGAAGCTCTTTTTGCATAGAACAGCAGGGAAAGTTGTGTCTCCTCCACCAGCACCTCGAGAAACATCATGGTTCTGCTGAGTCAGCAATCACGGTAATCACCAGGAGAGCTATTCCAGCCCTATCATACTAATTGATGCAGCTGTTAAGAAGATCAGATATCAGTATTTTGGAAGCTTTATTTGTCACTATTGCCAGATGTCAAAGTAATTATTAACATAGATGCTAGTGGTGTCTGAGATGCCTGCAGTGAGGTTATGGTGACCCATATAAGAAGTCTCACTTCACATTCCTGTGGTCTGGGACTTCAGATAAATCCTGTTAGCAGATGATTCATACACTTAGTAAGTGTTTATTTGTTTCTAATTGTACTCGAAGCTCCAGCTAGGGTATCTACAAGAGCCTGAAAAGGTCGGGCATGACCCAGTAAACCATGAGAACAATGAAGAGGCTTTTACAGACATACCACGCTTCAAGCTGAAGACACATTTTTAAGGCTTACTCCTTTATTATAGTTTTCACAGCAAATTAAAAATTCTCCTTCAGTTGTTTTAAAAATAGGTTACTGAAGTAATGACCACTTTCCTTCAACTCATCTTGATTTAAGAGGAAAAGCAATGGGGAAACAAAAAGAAGGCGGCAAATCTTTCACTATTGGTTTGTTTTGGTCTGCACCTCTTGCACTGTGTAACACAAAAGTGGCTTAATAACTCTAGCATATCCCTTTGAGAGAAAAGCTTTCATTTTTAAAGCACAACTCTTTCTAGAGTAAAAAGTAACTAAAAGTAGAATTAGGATTTGCTATCCCCAAGATGCCACTGCTATCTCCAGATTGGACACACTGAGTTTACAAAGACAATATGTGTATTGCAACCTACCAACCTCATATACCTGCGGGCGTTCTCTGCTTTGTGTGCCATTGCCACAAATATTTTAACTTCAATTGTTGATGAAATAGGAAACAGGAAGAGCCCAATGGAACAGAACAGAGTGGGGAAAATAGACACAGAAGTGGCTTTGAGACCTTTTCTCTGCCCACAGCTCTTCTGGAAGAGCTGTTCCTGCATGGTCTGTCAGTGTAACCAGGACTCAGGGATGTCCAGGGATAATAGTTTTGCTCTGTTAGCTGCAAAGAGTAAGGAACAGAGTAGGAGACACAATAACAGTTCTAGTTTGAAACATGTTTTGTGTCCTCTTAGCTGTGTTTTGAGTGGTTAAACTGCTGTTATTATTTCCCAGCCTAATAGGAATTGTTCCAACTGCTCGTGTTCAGTAGCAGAACAGGGCAAAAGAAATGTTAAATCAGATTATGAGTACTTGTTCTTGCAGCTTAACTAAATAACCTGCCTTATTTTCTGTGTTTATTTTTAGTGAAAACTGCAGCTAGGATAAGTATTTACTTGTAACATTTTTTCCACTCTTCTAACTTTTAAAAAGTCATAGCAAAATACAGAACACATAGACCTCAAATGAGACTTTGGCCCTGGTTCTTTATGCAAATGTAGAACTTGTCCTCTGTACAAGAATAGCTTGGGTAAAACAGTAATTTCTTAGAAGTGTTGTCATCACTTGTGTATAGGAAGAGACAGAGCTAAATTTTAGTTAAAGAAAGCTTATAATTTGAACAATACACTTCCCTTTTGCACTTTCTTGGTCCTTTCAAAAATTGTCTTTTCAAACCCCTCCAGTGTCAATAGCTATGTACTTTGGACTTCTTCTGAGCTGAAACACAAAATCCGATTTCATTCTGAAGCCACTGAAAATTTACAGACAACTATAAGCTTTCTCCTATATTTTTCCTCTTAAACCTCTGCAAGTTTCTTCTGGTGGGGAAAAAGAACAAGTGGAGTCAGCATAAGTACTGAAAATTTAAAATAGTGAGGATGGCACACTGAAATTTTAAATTAAAGAAAAAAATTAAGTGTCCAGATTATAGTTGAAATTAATTTTTCTTTTGAAATTTCTGCATCACCAGAATGAAAAATCAAGTCATTATCATTATTCTATTATCAAAAAAGCCAATATTAACAACACCACACTTTTCTGTGGTGTATTGGTAAGCAATGCATTGGAGGAAGATACAAGCGTAGTTAGAATGTTGTGTACCTATTATGAAATGCTTCAAGGTCTGTGAGGACCTCACCAGTGGCATAATCTAAGAATGGCCTGCATGCCCCTGGTTTTATCCATCAAATTCACATGGCATCTACCTGCTGACACAGAATTCCGCTAATTCTAGTTCTACTAATTTTGCACACATTTTCAATGCTGGTGACAGACCTTGACTTCTGGACAGGTAGAGGAGAAGACATGGATCTGGACAATCCATATGTGGGTCTCTCTCACATTCACAAGTATCTTGTATGAAAATAAGGATGAAGCAAAAAGTGTTCCATCTTTTATTGTTTCATTGTTTATTCCAGTAAATTTATTTTAATAATTGAGCTAGTTCTAAAATACAGTAAATACCACAGGAAAGACATATGCCATGCACAAATTTACCAAATATGACTACCATTGTGATTAATTCAACTATAGAAGTCCCAGACTAATCAATACTAACAAGATGTTTAAAATTAAATGTTGCTCTCGTTTTTGCCACGTTCATAAGCAATGGAAGGAATATTTCATACATGGAGTATTTTTGATGGTAACTGGACAGATAACATGCAGCCTCAGGAGTGATTAAATATCTTCCACTTAAGTTTTTGTGGAATCTTAAGCCAATTATCTTTCCATGTTTGGAAGAGCTCCAGTAATTTTGCACAATCACATTTAGAGCTCTCTAGGTTTCACATGAGTGCACTGCTGCATGGTGGCTTCATACACAAAATACTGCAATGAAAAAAGAACAACAGAGTACTCAAACTGTTTTTTACATCTCCAGATATATACAAAATTCAGGTTTTACCTCATTTCAGTTATTAATGGCAGAATCATTTCTCTTCCTTCAGGTTTCAATTGCAGGGAAAGAAACCAACTAATGAACAGTACAATAAAATGTTTATATGAAAATCCTCAAATAAAACCTACAGTTTGTAACTCAGAGTGGGCAGTGTTCGGAATAGGGGCTGTAGTTATTTTAATTCTACAGAATTGAGCTTAAGCCATCCGCATATTAAAAACACTGAAACCACTGAGAAAATACTTTCCTAAAAAGTCCTGAAAAGAGTCCATCTGCTGGGTACAAGATGAGAAAGTTTTTACTGTTTATCACCTTGACTCAACACTTAGGTATATCCATTTGGTTCTGAGATGAGACAGTAGAGAAAAAAACACCAGCTTATCTGGCTTTAGTTACAAACCTGGTTCCATGATGTTATAGTGATTACAAAACACCAAACCAAAAAAGCCCAACTAACCAACCAACCAACAACAAAAAAACCCCAACAAAACCCAAACCACCAAAGAACCTCCCCCCTTACACACACACTAAAAAACCACCCCACGCAAACCCTGAGAGATCAAAAGAAGCAAAAGCAAGAAGACAACCTAGTTTCCAAAAAGTGCATTTTGAAAATTCTTTTCTAGTAAGTAAGCCAAGATTTGTGGCTGCCTGCAGCTGGAGAAACCTAACAAGACATGTTCTTGCTGGTTTTTACAGATGGATGGGGCCATGCATAGTCCAGACTCAATGATATCCATTTAGGTAAACACAGCAACAATTCATGCATTTCTAATATTTTCTACAGCCTTCTGAAGTCTTCTAATGATAGGGACATTCAAGATTGATTACCTTCTAATTAACAAGAACATGAAATTTTGACAGCAGTCAAATAAGAACAAATTTTATTTGCCTCTGCAGATCCTCAGTTAAGATAAATCTTTGTTTCTCTGTTAACTTCAGTGAAATTACTTGTATGGCATTTGAAAACATTATCAATATGTTATAACAGTTTTAAGACATAGCCATCAATATTTTCATCAGATACGCTTCCCTCAAATTTAGCTCAGTGGTCTAAATGTAATTTTCAAAGGAATATTAAACTGACTTGGTGTTTAATTGTAGTATGAACTGATTCAACTCCTTAGTTCAGCTCCTACCATCAAAATTCTGAAAAGAGATTTACAAGAAAGGCTGAAAATTCAATTCTACTACAGTTGTAGTGAAAGAAAACACAGAGTACTAACAAAAGTAAAAATGTAAGGCTGTGCCAATTAAAACAGGACAATTTCTGTCAAATCCTAAGCCTTCTCACGGCTCCTCTATAAATCACACACAGCTTTAATGTCAGCCTTAAAGTTTATTAGATGCAAAGGAATCTAGTACACAAACTTATGCACAAAACTTTTAAGGCCTTTTAAAACTCCCTTAGTACCGTCTTTGACCACTTCAATTTTTGCCCCCAAGGAGAAGAGTATGAGAAGGTGAAATATTTCTGTCTGTACAAATCTTTCTTCTCTCATCATAGAGAACATACAATCACTCAGGTTGGAAGGGATGTCAGAAGACCAACCTTCTGCTCAAAGTAGGGTCAAGAGAGAATTCAGAGCAGAATGCTCTGGGCATTGTTTAGTTAGGTTTTTAAAATCTCCTGAGATGGATACCACAACCTCTCTGGAAAACCTGTTCTAGTATAATATTTCATTATCCCCCATAGTGACATTTTTTCCTTGTGTCCAGTTAGAACCTTCCCTGTTCTAGTTCATGATCCCTGTCTCCTGGTGTGCATCTCAGCAAAGAGTGTGACTCTGTCGTCTCGGTAACATCTTCCTCAGCACTGGAAGGCTGCCATTTGGTTCCCAAAAGCCACCCCTTCTCCAAACTGAAAAAACCCATCTCCCTCATCCCCTCCCTGCCCAGTCTGTGCTCCAGCCCCCAACCCTCTCGGTGGCCCTTGCGGAATTCGGATTTATCAACATCTTTGTTATGCTGGGGGCTCAAAACTGAATGCAGTTGTCTCACAGACTGTAGAGGAGAGATGTCATATAAAAGACAATACACCTTGAGTCTGGTTGATCAAATGGCCCTCGGGGATCATGGGACTCTCGCTTTCTGCCATTTTAGCAGTCATTGACAATCAAAACACAAAGCTGCAGAATTATCTAAAGCTGTCAAAATTACTAATTCATGCTCACATAGGCCAATACAGGTACTACAGGTCATTGCAATCTGTAACTAAACTTTAAAATTTTGCTTCTATGAATCCCCAAAAGTCCATTCTTATCAATTAAATCAGACACAGCCTTTTGCTTTCTGTCAGTGCTTTTTGAAAATATGTATATATAATTTTCTTAATAAGGCAGTGCACAGAGAGAAAATACAGCTTTCACCTGTTCTTTGACACCTAGAGTAAAGATTAAATATGCTTAAACAGATAGGCCAAGATAGTCCGAAGTGTCTGCCACTTAGAATTTCAAATGGATACCAAAAAGCTATTTATTAGCCTCAGGTGAGTACCTGGAGTACACTCATTTGGACATAAAACATCTTGTATGGGCAGAAGATATTGTATTAAATAAGAATGCAGTGCAGAGGACACCTTCCTTCCTCCTCTCATAAAAATCAGACAAAGCTCTCAAAGTAGTGTGTTGGCATCATCTTTCCCTTGCACATTCTCTCATGAGCTGTAGAAACCTTAATTTTGTCCCTGCTTAATTGCACACAGATTTAATCTTGCTTTTCCATTTTTAGTGTAACAGGTAGCTTCACCTCATCACAAGATGAGGAAATCTGAACAACTACAATGCCCATACGGGCTGGACAAAAACGTGTAGTTAGAAGGAAAGTTCCCCTGGGGTATTGCTGAGGACAAGGTCAATATCTGACCTTCTTAATTAGCATCAGACTCTTTGGTTCTGGTGGCACTAGCACCTGTTTACCACCATCTGTTTTATCAGAGGGAACTGCTTTATTCAAGAGTATGCCACAGCCTGTATGTTTTCAGTCCTATTCAGCCCTTTCTTAAGTCCTATATTTTAAGTGTATTTCCAGAGATGCCTGAAAACCATTCTCCAACATTTGTCTACCAGAAAATCACAAAAAAAGAGGACAACTAGGTCACGGTTCTTATTTCGCTCAAGGTTTCAATCACATAGGGAACCACTAGTCACTCATTTTTTGAATGCACACAGGAAACAACGTAATCACACTCATTACAGCATCTGTTTCATTATTTAAAAAACCCTCTGAACCATAATTGTATGTACTAAGGCTGATTTTTATTGTTATTTCCCAGCCGGAGAGATGATGTAGTGGATGAACTGTGTGGAAAGAGGTTGCCCATGCAAGATTTAACACAAACACCCAGTTGAAGTCCTGAGGGACTGCAGGCCCTACACTGCTCCATTTCTACAGCTGGGCATTGGATTTACTGTCCACTGCTACTTACCTGCACTACACGAAATTGATTCAATAAAATTAAGCTGACTAAGCTTTCTGTGCTTGTGGGAAAGCAGGTAGTGATGACTCTGCTGCATTAACTACAGACTTTTGGGACATATACGCATCTGTTACTAAAAAATACCATAAGAAAGTGGGTTTTGTCCAAATCTCCCTTCTTTCTAACTCACTGTACCACCATTTATATCAGGGTGATGATAACATATGAATTTCTTTTTGAGAGAGTTGTCTGTACATTCTCATTCATCAGAGGCAAATTAGCAGGACGATCTCTCAGAAGACAGTGGTGCATTTTTATAAACCAGCTGTAGTGTTCTTTGGAAGAGAAATCATATTCAGGTGCAATGTGAAAAATTTAAGCAATGCTACTATTCATAAGTAGGGGGTTTTTGTCTGGATTTCTTTAAGCATGTATTATTTGGAGGTAAGATGGAGGTGGGAAAGGAAAAAAAATAGTAAGAAGAAAGTAAAGTGCTTGAAGTAAGTCATCAATATGGCATTCACCATAGTAGAGAGGGAGATAAATAATTGTTCAGTGTAGGTACCTGACCTATGCGAAAAGGCTGCTCAACACAAAATCCTTTCATATTTGAGTAAGTTTACCTATGTGTTTAAATTGTGAACACCCATAATGACTCATTTTGGTGAGCCATGTATATATTTTAAATAACAGGTCAGTAGTACCTTAAAGAGGCTTACATCCTACATCAGTGACACCACAAAGCTACGGTCCTGCAGACGAATGGTCTCATGTGGGTAAACAGCAACCACACAAGCAGTGTCCCGGCTCTCCAGAGCAGGCTTTACCTCACCATTGCAAAACATCTAGAATGACATTTCTGGATTTGGGGAATAAAATTTTTAAAAATAATCTTAAAGTATGTATAACTAATTACTTCCCAGGAGTTTAAATGCATGCATGTCTTCTATCAGAAGTTTAAAAGATCTAGCACGTCAAATGCCCTAAAATAAGTTAGAAATCCTAGATTTTCTACAAAGAGTTAAACAGTCATTTCAAAGTCATTACAGTGCTTTCAGATTTACAGACAGTAACATTTTTATCATGTCTATATTTTATTTTTATTATACCTTTATTTTTATACTGTTATAGTACTGTATAGTAGTAGATCTTCTACATTTAGACAATCAGAAGTTTTTGTCAGTATGGGTATATAGCCATACGTAAGTATTACACTGTGCAATCAATACATTTGCAAATAGTACACTGACAGCTCCTTATCTAAATGGCAATGCTTTCAAGGCAAAGAAGAAAAATAAAACCCACCTTTATTTGTAAAATGCCATATAAGGGACTATATAATCTCTGGCAACAGTTGCACTAGAACATCCGATTGCTGAGACCCAGTTATGAAGTTTGGGTATCATCAAACTATACGTGCACAAAAAGATCAAAGCAGGACAAAAAGGAGTAAAATACACACACAGGCCCTCTCTCTGCAAGCTGCATCTTGTGCTCTAGCACCTAAGTTTTCATTTCAAACACTTTCCTATATTTCACCCATGCTTTTCTAGCTTAAGTATCAGAGGGAATCAGTTTGGAAGTCAACATCCTTTCACTGCTTTTTTTCCAGTCTTGGAAGTGAAACATGCATACTGACAATCAAGAGCAGATTAAAGAGCAGTTCTGAACTACGCTATGTCAAATTTTGTTACAATCTGTCCAAACATTTTTTTTTTCTGCACTGGATGTCTTCCACCATACAGAACTGTGATGTTCTTTACCTGAAAGAAGAAAAACAAAATTGTTAATAGAGGGTATTTCAAAAAGATGGCCCCTATTTGAAATCACTGTATCTCTGCAACCACGAACTGCTCCTGAACGAAATTCTTACCACTTGAGCTACCAGCTATTTTCTTGATGTTGTCCATACAGCGAGTGGAGGGAACACAGAGCATTTATAGAAAGGTTACTAAAACCTGATAACTCATTAAACCGTTTGTAAATTTTTGTGCCATTGTAACATGTTGCCATTGTGAAAAATACTGCTTTGAAACTGGGTCCACCTTTTTGAAATACCCTGTATTTTAAAATGATCTGGATGACATCCTGAAATAAAAAAAAGCTCCAGAGCCTGAAAAGCATTCTGTCAGTTTCCTGAAAATCAATCACTATTAGTTTGAGTCTCCAGACCCACTCCATTCCATGTGTTATGAAGAAATATTTAAATAGTATACAATTAATGATAGAATACTGTTCTGAATCAAACAGATTTACAGGAATTTGTGACGGGTGTACATTATTTCCTGTATTCAAGGAAGGTTGTTGCTGAAGACTTAATAATATGTATCTGTCAGAAAATTTTGCTCCATCTGCCACAACTAAACATGGTACAAAAATCAGCAAAAGAAATTAGTAAGTAATGTCTTCAGCACGTATTATCTCACTTATTATTTAAATATTTCGTTTTCGACAAACGCTCTTCCCAATTAATATATATGGAAAATTTCTACCTGAAAACACAGAGACTGATTTTTAACCACATTTAGATCATGTAATGCTATGCATATTTTCAGGCCATACACCATAGAATCACAGAATGTCCTGAGTTGGAAAGGACCCACAAGGATCATTGAGTCCAACTCCAGTCCCTGCACAGGACAACCCCACAGCTCACACCATGTGTCTGAGGCCTTGTCCAGTCTCTTCTTGAACACCGTCAGGCTTGGGGCTGTGACACCTCCCTGGGGAGCCTGTTCCAGTGTCCACCACCCTCTGGGGGAAGAACCTTTTCCTAATGTCCAACCTAAACCTCCCCTGGCACATCTTCCTGCCATTCCCTCAGGTTCTGTCATTGGTCACCAGAGAGAAGCCACTGTTATCCACGAGGCCTCCTCCATTGGCATGGTTTGATCAGGGGAAAATTCGTACACTTACCTTCCAATGAAGTAATGCAAAATCTGTTGGAATTTTTATGGTAAATCCTGTATTATTTAGCTCTAGAACCATTTTTATGGTTACATCACCTTTCCTGAAAAAACGGATCTACACTTCTTTACAAAGATGGGCTGACAAAAAATGGGCTGACAAGAACCTCATGAAGTTCAACAAGGAGAAGTACAAAGTTCTGCAGCAGAGGAGGAACAACCCCGCGCACCAGCACGTGCTGGGGGCTGCCCAGCTGGAAAGCAGCTTCACGGAAAAGGACCTGGAGTTCCCAGTGGACACCAAGTTGACCACGAGCTGGCAATGTGCCCCTGTGGATAAAAAAAAACTAAGGCAACAGCCTCCTGGGCTGCACGAGGAGGAGAGTTGCCAGTAGGCAGAGGGAGGTGGATCCTCAGCACTGGTGAGGCCACAGCTGGAGTGCTGGGTCCAGTTGTGGGCTCCCCAGTACAAGAGAGACACGGACACACTGCAGCGAGTCCAACAAACGGCCACAAAGATGCTGAAGGGACTGGAGCATCTGTCCTGTGAGTAAAGGCTGAGAGAGCTGGGACTGTTCAGCCTGGAGCACAGAAGGCTCAGGGGAGAATCTTATTAATCTGTACAAATACCTGAAGGCAGAGTGCAAAGAGGATAGAGCCAGGCTCTTTCCAGTGGTGTCGAGGGACACAGTGAGAGGCAATGGGCACAAACTGAAACACAGGAGGTTCCCTCTGAACATCAGGAAACACTTTTCACTGTGAGGGTGGCTGAGCACTGGTACAGGTTGCCCAGGCACGTTGTGGAGTCTCCATCCCTGTGGATATTCAAAAGCCGTCTGGACACAGTTCTGGGTGGCTGGCTTGAGGTGGCCCGAGCTGAGCAAAGGGGTTGGACCAGATGACCTCCTGAGGACCCTTCCATCCTCAACTGCTCTTTGATTCTGTGATTACCAGTGAGCAGCTGTCAGCCCATGAGTTCAAAAATACAACTTTCTGTACTCAAGAAAGCATGGGCAGTTTATTTTAGCTGTAGTACGATGGTGATTATGCCACTTTCTTCAATGGTGTAAACTAAATTTTCCAGCAGAAGATTCTAGAACATGCGGTGGTACCACAACAGCCACTAAAGCACATGCTATAGCCCACCTCTTTGTCACTCATTGCACTTTCCTCACCTTCTCACACTAGTGTGGCTGCCGTGAGCTCATAGTTTCTGGGCCACCGCTCCACAGCTATGCATGGCTTTTTACCCACGGTGCTTCTCCTTCCCGAAGACCCAGCTCAATATTACGCCCCAAATTCAGTTGTTATTTTAAGTGAAGATCACCAAGGAACAGTGGCAGACTTAGACCTCAATATGGCATTTGTCACTGCTGACAGAAAACTCACCCGTGTTTCAGACACAGGTATGTGTTCCCTAACAAACACACAGTTCCTTAAGACATGGAGAAAGCAGTATTCCAAATACCATCTCCATCACTACTTCATCCATTAGTAAACAAAACTACTAGCAAAGCTGTTTGGCGTAAAAAAAAATGCAAGACATTAATTCAATACAGGAGAGGCCCTGGGCAATATGCAAAATATTGCATATTTTTCTGTCTCTTTGTTTCTAAGACTAGTATTCAAACATCATCCCATACTGTAAATCAACAAGTAGTATTCTAGAGAACATTCTCATTAGGAGAAGTGTATTTCAGTCATGGCATTTTCTTAGCACAACCACATAAATGAAATCCATCTATCTACAATGAGATCTTTTAGCCACAGCGGGTCGAGTCTCTAAAAGCATCGGCAATAAGGTTTTATTGCACCCTCTAGTGTTTAAGTACAGGCTTCTGGATGTATGAAAGTGATTCTCTTGCAATCATTCTTGTCTTTACATCAAATCATTTTCCAGCAGCCAAAGCCAAACCCGGGACATCATCATAAAATATGTGAAGTGCATGTGGTTTTTACCATAGAAGCCTTTTCATTTTTCACTTTTTTTTTTCCCCCCAGGTTGCATTAAATAACATTTAGTACTTCCACTGCAAGATAAAATCCTGAGTAACCTCTGAAAATAAGCATTGAGAAGTTACTCTGAAAACCATAACCTCATAATACTGTTAAGCCCAAGTCCAAAAAGGTTCGAAAAACGTGGTTAGGGTCTAATATAAATCAGTTGCTACAACTGCAGTAAGAACTGCTGTTCCAGCAGAACATAGCCACATGGCTTCATCTTTTTCACATTTAGAAATGGCAGCATATTACTGGGATTTAACCAAAAAGGAATGCAGGAAATGCTATGTGCTATCTCTGTTTGCCCCAGACTTGAGAAACGTTTAATCTCTCCCTTCTGCAATGAGTATTAAATGCTCTTTCTACAAGTCATCATTGCTGTACTTCAACTGCTGGAGCAGGGCACTGGTTCATGAACAGTATTCCTAAGATAAAAATAGCACTGCATCTTTGCAGCAGAGACATTAATCACCTGCAGAATCCCAGCTTAAACAGCAGTGTGACCTTGGTCAATAGAGCAATGCAGTCGCCTCATTATGTTTCAGGAACAGGGCTGTAACATGTGTTCGTTCATTTTTTAAGCACAATGGGAAGGAAAGAGAAGAGAAGCTGACAGGTATATTCCAAGGTATATTCCAACTTATAACAACTCCAGCCTTGAATGCCAGTCTGGATCTCTAAAGCATGAGTTTGCATTAAGTTTTGTGTTACAGCTCTGCCTTTCCACATCTCCATTCTTTATACTGGGAATGAAATGACTAAGAATATTCTCAAAGAATTTTCATTTTACTAAAGTCAGAAAACATAGGCTTATCATTGCATTCAACACCTGCAGGCCTTGGGCATGAGCAAGGGCTTCTGCAAAACTGTTCTAGTCACTGTCAACATTAATTGAGCAGAACTCATCAACTGGAGGTTTTCAATCAAGAAACACAGTGCTTGACTTTTTGTTATCAAGGTAACTCTAAGGGCATTCACACATTAAAATAAGGATAGGAACAGAAAAACATTGGAAAAAAATAAAGCAGGTCATTATGTTCAGAAAGGCAAATAAGTTCTCACTTGTATTATCTAATATTTCAGAAATGTTTTAACAAGCAAAGTTCCTGGTCATGTAGTGAAACCATGACAAAAGTTAATAAAAGTTACCTGCAAACTATTTGGCCAAATTGTCATTAAAAAGCAGTAACAACTGCTTTGTAGTCAGAGTACAGATATTCATCCTTGCCAGGATAACTGCCTATGACATGAAATACTGTTGTTTAAACAAGGACATAAGGCCAGAATGCAATGCCAGACAATACTGAGAAACAGAAAGATGAAAGGTGTGACATACACTCAATGCTTCTTCTCCATTACGTTTGAGGATGATACACTTGGACACTGTCCAGTGAAATGTATAATTTTTGTCCACATGAAAACTGAGAGAAGTGTACTTAGTCAGGTCTTTTACTTATATTTGCTTCTGGCAACATTTTAAATGTGTATTAAAGAAACTACTCATACATATCTGTGACTTCGTGAAAATCTGGACTCAGAGTACAGCGCCATTTTAATCACTATGTAAAAGTACAAATAGACGTATTCTGAAGCAAGATGCTTTCTATCTGAAAAACACCAAATCAACCAAACAAAAACCACCACCACCAACAACCAATTAACATTATTTTTAGAATTACAGCTCTTTATGTAACTTCATCACCAGGCTCAATTTCTTGTTTAGTCACTGATGAGCTAATAAGGTTGTTATACTTTGCACAAAAAAAAAAAAAACAAAACGTGCTAGTAACTCTCCATTCTAATAGCTAAACAAGAACTTGAAAATTACGTATGGTGTGAATAAACTGGAGATGTCTGTTTTATTAATATTTTACTCATTGCCTGGGGAACTACAGGTCGAAAAGTTTCAAAATATGCAGAGTTACCAATAGAATGCACATCTTATGGATGTAACTCCTTGCATTCACTCACCTTATTTTACATGCACAGAAAACAAACCATAAGATTAATATTGGAAGCAGCAGTTCATTTTTGCACACATTTAAAATCTTTTATTTTTATTGGAGCCTACCGTTACAAGAACTGCTAGTCTTGTAGCATACAGCCATGAATTTTCATTTTGAACCATGTTTCATAGAAATACTTGAGATGAGATTTCTTATACTCTAACCAAGAAGCATTATTCAGCTCCATGGACATGTAGTTTTAGTGGATGCTAAATATGATTCCTATTATCTGGGAAGCTTTGAATATAGAATTCTCTCAACATAAGAACTGTGAAATCACAACTACTAGTATCAGCCAAGAAAAGACTTAAGGGGTAAGAATTAAGGGTTAGATTAAGCACAGAAAAATATCTGAATTTGGGAGATGGAAGAAAAATGTGTTTCCTTTGAAATGTAAGAGACTCATCTATCAAGCCATTTGAACACTAACTTCCTCCCATCTGTTTACCATTAAGCAGGACTGAGACTGGAAAAAACACTCTGGGGTGAGGAAGAAATCGAGAAAGTAAGTAGGTGGACTGCTGGTACCATTTGGGACCAAGAGAACACGCTCCGTAGCACTGGGATAGGCTAGCATTAGGCTTTGTGCATAAGGCAAGGATTCAAACTAAAAATAGTTAACACACAAATTCAGGAGAAGATGACCAGTTAAACTGATGGTTGCTGTTACCATCATGTTCACTGAGCTACAGCAATTTATGGTTCAACTGAGAAAATTATGTACTATGTGAATGAAATCTTTGCCAGGGACTAGCCCACTATTTGACATCTTGTACCCAAGCAGATCACTGCCACTGTGTTTGATTTAAAACACAATCATCACAGGAAGACAAGGAGTGGTAAAAACTGATGAGATAAAATGACAGTTGAAACCAGCATGAGACACTGGGGCATTACAAATGCTGCTGTCAGTTTGCCTCTCATCTTCAGATCAGTACCAGCAATTAAAGGTTAAGACTGAACTACTGTTTGGCTTTATATGATGGCAGGTAGTCACACTGGCCCAGGGAAAGGTGAATTCTAATCTGAATTATGGGCTGTGCCAGACAAAGCCTGTGAACTAGACTTTTTTTTTTAGTTCCAGCTGTAACATAAGTGGGCGATAACAGCCAAGGAATTCAGAAGGCATTGGTGTGTAGTGAGTACCTCTGTAAGCACAGTGCGTGAAGCTAAACTTAAATGTGGTGTGGCAGGTTGTTGCAAAATTAGAGCAAAGCAGAAGGCGCACATATGGATTTAGGTCTGGGAGTCAGTTCAAAGCAAAGAGCTAAAGAAAAACAGGATCAAGAAAATGTGGCAGAGTAACAGGGAGACTAGCACAGACATTGAAAAAAACCCACAAACAACCCCCAAACAACAACGACCAAAACTGACTGGTCTAAAGCAGCAAACACCTGGACTGCACTTTAATCTATACAGACAGTGAGTTCTTGTGCAAGACCAGTGACATTTGATTAATTCAACTAAGTCCCTGGATCCACCAAGTCCCTGCTATAAAGCACAGTGAGAGACTCTCCCTGCTGGACTCGAGGAAGCTCCTGCCTGGACCACACTTCACAGCACACCGCATGCTGCCCACTGCAGTGGTGATTGGCTTTAAAAGTAGCAAAATTTACTTTCCCCTTAAAACTGCTGGGATAAAGCTATAAATACACTCCATTATAAGTTCTCTGGAGAAGAGTGCTACCATTTATTATTGAATGCTCACTCTTCAGAATTGGATGCTGCTTTAGTAACAAATGGCCATGTTTTAACTATGTTAATATACAGTTTGCCCCTCTTACAACTGCCAAGAGGACAGTTTTAAGCTGTCATGTCATTTCAGCACACTCATCAGCTGTTCCGGATGGCTGAATTCAGCCACCCAATTTTAAGCTTCTTTGTAATTGCAGTAAAGTCCCAAATGAATGCTGATATTCTTTAATTCTTGAGCTTTTAGTAGAAAACCAGTTAACATTTGCAGAGGAAATAACAGATTACATACCAATACCATTTCAAACTTCGGGTAATTTTTTTTTTTCCCTGAATTGTTTACGTTTTCCTTCTATTAAAATGAAACTTAAATGGAATGTAACTGAAGAATCTACAATCTTAACGATGATACTAACTTCTGCCATTCTCAATATAGCAAAAAAGATGCAGTCATGCAGTGTCTGTACAAGCAATTACAGGATTCCTCATATAATTTTATTTTTCTAGCTTTATAATGAAATTCTGCAGTAATACGCTAATACCCTATATTATCATAATATATGTTAGTATATGAAGGGCTAACTCATCCTTCATGTTCACTTTGTTTAATGTAAAAGACAGAAACAGTATCTCAGTAATTTTTTTACACTATACCGGGAGATAAAGCTAAGCCTTTACTAAATGAAAATTTACTTAGTTTTTCTACTACCTAACAAAGTTTTAGATTTACTTTTATGATTTGTAAATGTCTATACATTTATCCAGATTTTCTGAAACAGTCTAAAAACTTGTCAACAGGCATACTTTCAGAGGTACTGGGGATTGCACTTAATTCACACATACACACTTCCAAACTGATCAGCACAGTTACCACAACACCATACCTATAAGGTATGGGCATTTATCTTTCTATTGGTATGTACTTCTATTTGTAACAAATAACAAACCTTTCACATATAATTGTGTCTGCACAAAAGTTTATAATAATAGTAGAGCTTATTCATGAAACACATTGCAGAAACCTACAACAAACAAGAAAATTAAGACCACTTGAAATTAAAAAAATAATTTTAAAATATTAAGATGAATGGACCTCAGCAAAAATCTTTTAATCAGTTGCATTTTTTCAATTAATACACAGGCTTATACTTATGCTTTTTAACACATAAGAGAAATAACTGCACAAATAATGTGCGTATCACTTCAATCATAAAATAGTTTCAAACTTTCTAAAACATAGTTCTAAAAATCGAATGGTAACACAGCCTGTGTATACACAAATATCAAATTAAGAATAGATTAGCAAGCTTACAAAATGTCTAGTTTTCCAATCTGGTCATAGAGTTTCCACTAACACAGATTATCACCTCCTCCTCTCCCTGCACCAAGAGTAAGTGTTAAACAACTATATCCTCCTACAGAATAAAGCGCCATTGTTAATAATGATGGTAAGCAGAAATCTGGAGGTCTTGCATGGCAGAATGGATGAAGTTGCACAAATTATTTCATATTCCTGAAGCATTCTGCTCCACCATGACCTCTTTCTCTATCTCCAAACGGCCCTGAAATATTTCCTTTATTACATCATCGGTATAGACACAGTGCATTTCTTCTTTCTTAGGTATGAAAGTCCATCTTCCAGATTCCCTATGGTATATACTATAATAGCTACCACGAAGCTGAAGTGGGAAAAACATATCTTACAAATAAGGAATTACCTACTAGATCATTGTAAATAATTGATTTGTTTACTTTTATTTTGCAGTCCTTATCTAGCAGTCCATTCCAAACACATTGACATCACTAACAAATTTGTTGCTTACCCCTTCAGTTTCCAGGTGAAGGATACAAGGCTTTTAAATTTAAATCAGTCAAGAATCAGGCCCACCATCACTGGTTCACTTACTTGTTTCTATCACAAGACTGCTGTGAAGAAGAATTAGTTCAAATACGTAAATATATACCAAAAGGAAATTTAGTAGTCACAGAATTCCATTCTCTACCATCCTTATCCTAAACAAAAATTAATGCTATTATATATAAAATCAATGCTTTTACATGTAAGGAAATACTCTTGAGATTGGCCTGTGTCCTTCCCAAGAAAATGGGAAAGCATTCGCAAAAATAGTCTAAGGTGGCACTCAGCATTAAGCACAAACATTTAAAGGTATTCTAAACACACAAAATACGCTTGTTTACAAAACAATCATCCTACCTTCATACTACAATAGGAAGGAAAATAAAATAGTCCCATTTATTACTTCTCTGTATCAGTCCTTAATGATGGTAAGTAAAATCATACTGAAACCAGAGGTAGGCCACACAGCTGTTTGCATAAGGAAACAGTGGGTTTGCTGACACAGAAATTGTAAAGAAATCTCTATCTTAGCTAACATTGGGCTGACAGTATGCACCTAGCACTAAAACCAATTATTTTCCCTTCAGAGAAATTACAATAAACAAGTTACATTTAAAAGGAGGAAAAATAAAGTGAGAGACTTAAAATAATTGATTCCATTGATTGTGCATGGTTTGCCAATTCAAGCGCATATTGTAATCAATTGCTCCTAAAAAAACATCTCACTTTGTAGACAGGGGAGGTGTACTCAAACCCCTTGGTAGCATACATGTACAAGTGCTGCTGCAACTGCTCCAGGTGAAATGCGGATGAAAATAAACATACAGTTTTATTTAAAAAAAACTTTTGACACTACTTATCAGGAACACTTTCACCGTATTAAATACTTATTAATAAAACACAAGTGGAAGTTTTTATCAATTTAACATTTTTTCTTTCAGGTTACCCTAGAATTAAAATCAAAGTAGCTTCAATTGTTACATAATTTCATGCTAAGCAACAAAAGAGGATGAATAATTCAGCATATGTGAGACAATTCTTTCTTGGCCCGTTAATTACATTTACATCTAATAAGGGAAGAGAATTAATTTGGATAAACACAAACTAATATCCACAAATGAAGCTCATTATACCTAAACTCTAGAAAGTAGGGGATCTTTCTCAGAAACTTTTTATCCAAAACTTTTCAGCATATTTCAGTGTGAAGTTTGCTTCAATTTCTTTTCTCTCATATCCATTTGAAAACCATGTTTAAACTGTCCCTCAATTATGCTGTTTCCACTAGCCTGCTGTTGTTCATTGACCACATAATGAACTAAGCCACACCACATTCCCTACAATGTTAAGAAACCATTATAATAAAACATCATTTATTGCAGTAAAAGCATTAAATTAGGATATTAAATTTTGATGCAATAGTAACTTACAATGTATTTTTCATATGAATTAGCTTCCTTGCAGCAAAACCAGAGGTAACTAAAAATGTCTGAGCACCACTGTACCAGTATCACAGGACAACGGCTGAGAGGAGTCATCGATGTGGGGTTAACTGAAGGCTTTATTACACAACTCTTAAATGACGGTGAAACAATCTACTGCTCGCTACACGTCAAATAATTAGCTTCTATGCAATATACTTCTAAATGATCATCTCTTGTTGTAGACATCAGATGCCAGGAGAGGGATCTCTCAGCCCCAAGGGGTGACCTGCTCAAGGGGAGACTACTGTAAACCCGCTGCTGTGCAGGAGAGCTCAACAGGCTCTGGTGGCTGCAGAGATCTGTAGCATTAAGCAAAGGCTTGGAGTAAAAGTCTCCTTTGGTGTACGTGCAGGTGTGTAACCAGAGCAATTTTTGGTCCTGCCTAGTTCCAGCTCTGATGGGTATTCTGGTTTTGGCTCAGAGCAGTAAGTTCCTGGTGAGATGTGATTCAGGACAAGTTCACAAGGTTTGCACAATCGGGTTGATTTCAGTCAGGGCTATTTGTCAGTAAAGCCTGAACCAAAGTAGCGTTAGTCAGAGTGAAGGCACCTGTTGCAAACAGACTGTGACAATCTTTCTGTTTGCCAGCCTGAAAGCAAATGTATGCAGAACTACAAACTATAAAACTACATACACATACACCCCCCACATTTTTTTGATGTTAAAGAAACATCACTGAAAAGTCTGAAGATCGATGCCTTTCTGTTTTATTAAAAAATGTGCTGTGCCTTCCTGCATCTGTACCATTGCTGTCGAATTCCAAAATAATTTTTGTATTAAATAGCAAAGCAAGGACAATCATAGAATCATAAAATCATTTTGGTTGGAAGAGACCCTCAGGATCATAGAGTCCAACCATAACCTAACTCTGGCACTAACCCATGTCCCTAAGAACCTCGTCTAAACGCCTTTTAAACCCCTCCAGGGATGGTGACTCCACCACTTCCCTGGGCAGCCTGTTCCAATGCCTGACAACCCATTCCATGAGGAATTTCTTCCTAATATCCAATCTAAACCTCCCCTAGCACAACTTGAGGCCATTTCCTCTTGTCCTATCACTTACTACTTGGGAGAAGAGAACAACAATGGTGGTGCAATTCTCCTCCTGTTGGCCATGCCTTGTGGCCTATTAATAAAAATCATATTAGGCTATGGGAAATCACCAAGATTGATGTGCCCATCTTTCTGTGCAGTTGCTTCCAGCCTCCCAAAATGTAGGATGATTAGTGCCAACTGTGAGGGGTTTTTACACAAAATATTATACTTAAATCAAAAGCACTGAAGTCAATTGAACTTGTCCATAAAGATGTAACAAATTACAACAGTTGCGGGGCACAGAAAAAAAACAAGATCAAAAAAAACCCCATGGTTCCACTTGAGTAGAAGAAACTTCTTTTCAGTGAGGGTGACAGAACACTGGAACAGGCTGCCCAGGGAGGTTGTGGAGTCTCCTTCTCTGGAGACATTCAAAACCCACCTGGACACCTTCCTGTGTAACCTCATCTGAGTGTTCCTGCTCCAGCGGGGGGATTGGACTAGATGATCTTTCAAGGTCCCTTCCAATCCCTGACATTCTGTGATTCTGTGATTATGCATACTTTGCAGAAGTGGCCATGAACACATTAACAATTGTATTTCACACCTGGTGAAAAGGATCTGAATTAAAAGATTCTAACCTTTTAGCCATTTATTAAGGCACTTGTAAAGTAAGAGAAGTTTGTTATATCACTTCAGGTAGCTACAAGGATATATTATTCTGTACTCAACACAGAAGAACTACCCTGGTCAAATTGTTTCCAAGATTTTTGACACCTCCCCAGATGTCATAGGAATGCACTACCCAGTAAAATCTCATTTCTGTGTACAGCATATGTACAATTCTCAGATTATTTAATTATGGTACATTTTCTACCGTTCATTCTTACGCCCTATGTGAAATTTAACAAAAGAGTATTTTCTGAAATAGTTTATTATAATTACCCCGAAATTACAGCACGTAACTATGCTTGGTTTACAACTCAGTAATCACTCCCAAAAGCTACTGTACACTATCATGTGCAATATTAATACCACTGCCTGCCTTGTAAGCTTTTATAATGTAAGTACCTAAGGTATGCAATTTAAATACATTTTTATTATGGTATTTAAATAAGAATAGTGATTTAATATTCAGTCCTCTTTAAAAAGCATGCATGAAGCCATACACAGTGTATCATCAGTTAATTGCTCTGTTCTAAATAACTGCTTTTGCAGTTAGTACATCAGTAGTTTTGTAGTAATTTTCAGTACTTTCAGAACAGAAATTCGCATTGTTATGGCTGATTTTCACTTGTACCCAACTCTAAAACCAACCAACCAACCAAAAATTTAGACTTTTAATCCATCGAGTAATTTTGGCATGATTAATGCCATTTTAAAGGTATTCCCTGGGGAGCCTGTTCCAACGCCTGACAACCCTTTCCGTGAAGAAGTTTTTCCTAATATCCAATCTAAACCTCCCCTGGTGCAACTCGAGGCCATTTCCTCTGGTCCTGTCACTTGATGCTTGGGAGAAGAGACCAACCCCCTCCATGCTACACCCTCCTTTCAGGTGGCTGTAGACAGCGGTAAGTTGGAAGCTATAGATGTGTGCTTATCTTTAAAAGCTATGTGGCTTAACATCTAGCATGAACATTAAAACAATGAAGGTTTAAACCGCTAGTTTCGTATCCAAATTGGCTATTGCTGCTGCTTTTCCTCGGTCACCTGTCAAACAAGGGGACGGCAGATGGAAGGTGGGTGCAACTTGCCCGTGACAGGCGCAGCACAACGCAGCGGCTGCTCGCAACGGCCCCGCAGCGCCCGCAGGGGCTCCCAGCCCTGCCCCGGCCTGAGCTACGGCGAGGCAGGCCCCGAAGGGGGCTCGGCCCCGGCTGACCATGCGGAGCTGCAAGGCCGCGCCCTCGCCCCTCGCCTACTGGCCGTCGAGTCCCCGCAGAGGCCGGTTGAGGACAGACAGACAGCTCGCCCGCCCGCCTCGCTTCAGAGCGAGAGCCGCCCCCGCCGGAAAAGCCCCTCCGCCGGAGCAAACGGCCCGGGCCATTTTACAGCCGCCTCCCCCCGCCGCCGCCGGCTCCCGGGCCTGGCTGGCAGGCTTTCTGAAGCAGAACGCAAGGCCACCCGCACCCCCGCGCCCGCAGGCGTGGCTGAGGCGGGCAGGGGGCGGGGCCGGGGGGCGGGCCGCGCCCGCCCCGCTCCGCCGCCCGCGCGTTACCCGCGGCTCCCCGCGGGCCGCTGACCCGGAAGCGCTCTGCCCGCCCGGCGCGGTAGAGCCGGCCGCGGAGGCGGAAGATGGCCGAGTCGCCGGAGGAGGTGGCGGTGCTGGTGCAGCGGGTGGTGAAGGACATTCGCAACGCCTTCCAGCGGAACCCGCACATGTGAGTGGGGCGGGCGCCGGGGCGGGAGCGCTGCCCGCCCTCAGCCCCGGCCGCGCTGCTCGGCCGGCAGCGGCCCCTCGCCGTCGGACGGGCGGGTGTGGGGCGCGGGCGGGGGCGCGGCGGCCTCCGGCGCGCAGCGGGGCCGGTGAGGGCCGAGTGCCCGGCGCAAGGTCCCGCCGTGAGGGGCCGCGGGGGCCGGCCCGGTTTTCCCGCCCGGCGCGGGGGCTCCAGCGCGGCGCCTCTCCGGGGCGATCCTGCCTGCGAGCCGGCGCCGGGCGGCTGCCCGGGCACCTGTGCTGCGCCGGGGCGGGTCGCTGATGCCGAATGTCTTCTGTGCTGTCCGGCTGCCTCCTCTTCTGGCTAGCGCCCCGTAGCTGCCCCGGGAGTTCGGGTGGCTGCTGGAGGCCCGAGCGGCCCGCGGGGCGCCGGCTGCACCCCCGCTGCCGGGAGCCGTGCTCGGCCGGCCTGCCAGCCACGACAGCCTCGGCAGTTAAAGGTACCTAGTTATGAAAACCGGCAAGGACTCTGGAATTTGGAAGTGACGAGTGGCTTTTTAAAGACGAGCTCTTAAATGAACTTCACTTGAATTTGATGTCGGGCAGCATTAAACTCGTAGTGCAGCCAAGGCGGGACTGACTTCTTCACGGTGAGGGTGCCAGAGCACTGGAACAGGCTGCCCAGGGGGGTTGTGGAGTCTCCTTCTCTGGAGACATTCAAACCTGCCTGGACGCCTTCCTGTGTAACCTCATCTGGGTGTTCCTGCTCTGGCAGGGGGATTGGACTGGATGATCTTTCGAGGTCCCTTCCAATCCCTGACATTCTGTGATTCTGTGACTTTGCGACCCCACCGAGGGCAGTGGGTCTGAGCGTGTCTCGGGCAGAGCATCATCAGTGGTGCTGGCAGCGAGCCCCAGGACTGAGGCCTACTGAATTGCACCCTCATACAAATAGTACTCTTTGATGAATGCTGCCTTCAACTCTGTAAATGTTAGTGGATATGCCAGTGCTTTTTCATTGTGGGCTGTTTCGAAAGAGACAAACAGAGTGACTGTGTAAATACAAGCTACAGTTATTGCTGTCTTGTGAGAATCAGGTTTATCTGACAATTTGGGGTCATATGTTTTGTGTTTTATTTTCAGTTCCACTGCTGACCAGCTCTGAGACTGTGATTTACGTACCTTCTGTATTTCATTCTTTCCCTATCCTTTCTTGTTTTAAGACACAAACTGTTTAGGAAAGCATCTTGCTATCTATTTATGTAAACTCCATATTGGTTATGGCAAATGAGGTAGCACATAATGGATAACAACTTCATAACGTAAGTACAGTGTATTAGTGTCAGTCTGAAACACTGCAGTCTCTGAGGTGGTGACCTATTAATCTGTTCCAGAAAATGGTATGCTGAGCAGCTGTGTAGGAAAATTTTACGGGCACTTAATTTGTCCCTTAACTTAAAAGAGAGGATTAGAATGAATACCCCCATGTTTCCATAAGTGTAGTAAGCAACTTGGGTGCGTGGCCAGGTTTTAAAATACAACATATGGATGCTGTTTGAAAAAGAACTGTGTTTTTTCGTGAAGCTTTATTTTTAGGTTGTGAGGCATAATGTGCTGTAAACAGCCAGTTTTTGTGAATGAATGTTCCAGTTCTTCTTAGTTCCTACTCCTTCGCCAGAATTGTTTATTGGTAGAAAACTTCAAGCTTGTGTTTTTGAAGAGTATGCTGCTATTCCTGTTTTCTTTCATAGCTGCAATCTCAGAGATGAAGGTAGGCTACGAGAGTTGTGTGCTCTGAGGCTGATGCACTGTGTCAGGCTTTGAGTGAAGAAGCACGGGCTACTGCTAGTTTACCCCCTAAAGTGGAAAACCCGGCAATTCTGTCTGCTAGATTTCTGAACTGCAGTATGTGAAAAGCGAATCTGCACAGCCAGTGTAGACTGTGGGTTCTTTGCTACAATACCTCTCTGCCTCTAGAGCACCAGGTTGAAACCATGCTAGCTGGATATTTTCGTGTATCTTGCAGACATCTTGTCTTCCTGCTGGTGGCCAAGACAGTCCTAACCAGCTGCAGTCCCTGACAGATGTTATCCTCTTGAACTAAGTGGCCTGTTCATGTCGCAGATCCAGGTGTGAATTTCTTTACATGGCGTCTGCCAGGCTCCACTGAAAATAAAGGATCTGCCAGGTGCCTGATGTTCATATTCACATATAGGCTCATTTTAGGCAAGGCTGGAGTTGCAGCCATCTACTGTGTTTCCTGGTCCACTATCTGAAGTGCAGTTAATGACACTGTTGTCCTGTATAAGCTTTTTGTTCTTTGCTGGCATGAAATGTGAGAAAAAGTGCAAGTGTTAGGTTAATGGTTGGACTCAGTGATCTTGAGGGTCTCTTCCAATGAAAATGATTGTATGATTCTATGATTCTATCCCATACTTTTGTCCCTTACTTGTCTTTCTTCCAGCATTTGTTATCCCTTGTCTTTGTTTGTTTGCTTGCCCCCTTTTCATCTGTCAGAATGGGCGTTTTGTTCTGGCAGGTTCACAGTTTTCTAATTTTAAAGGGAGTATTGTCTATGGTCAATACTAAAAAGCATGTAAAAATACAGTTTTAAACTAAGAAGGATGTTGGATTGTTGTTTCTCTTTTTTTTTTTTTTTCCTTTAAGTTGCAGCAATATAGTGCATATTTTTAAGCCGAGCTTGTTTCTAACTAACTACACAATATTAAATTATTTTTGCCTTGTCTTGCTGATAGGTCCATTTTCTTCAGTTGGGTAACTGTCATCATGCCAGTTTTCAAATTTGTGAGGCTGTGAAATTTACTGGAAGATATTGTTAGCCAGTCCTACAAGCACAGGTCCTGATAAAGTCATATATGTGAGCTATCCCACTGGAACTGAACAGAGCACCAACAGTGAGCAGATTGATGTATACTTTCTTTCTGAACTTTGCTGTTCTTTTGCACATGAAGTCAAACAGAAATAGACTTACTTGTCAAAAAAAGTTAGTAAAGTTGATGGATGTAACTGGAGAGACGAACTCTTAGATGGTAGCCCAGCATTTGTGTACAAAATCAGAGGATACTATTTATGGTTTTCCAAGAATCATTTATGTCACTATAGCTCAGATAATTTTTTCTCTCTCAAGTCATCGTGTTCTTAGTGTAGTAAAGATAGCACACTCCATTTTGTTAGATTTGAAACTCTTGAATCAAGGTTCCTCCTGGTGTGATTGCAAATTTCTCTGCAAGGGATTCAGAAAGAAACATATTTCCTTAAGTCTTTAAAATAGCCAAGTAAAAAATTTGTCTTGCCAGTGTTCTTTTTATTGGATTGCCTAATACTGTTGCGCAGCATTGATACTTCCAAACATACCAATAGGAAGTAAAAATAATTTTCTTATAACACTTAGTGGGAGGGGTCATCAGTGCAGAACTTTGTTATTGCAGCAGCAGTTTCCAAATCAAGTGGAGATTAATGTGAGAGCAAACAAAACAAAACTTCTAGAGAGCGAAAGTGTCGTAGCTTCTTTAGAAGCAAATACTGGCTAGAAGTACTTTGGATTTCAGTAATGTATTATTGTTGTTTCATTTATGAAAGTTTTTGGTTGTACCACTAAGATAATGACTAATCATAACATGCAAATTAATTTATTATTTGAAATTCTAAAAGAGAATTGTGTATATAATGCAGTGCACGATAAGGAAAAGAATGTTTCAACTCTTGGATTTAAGCCCCCTTGTCCCTACCTTTCACATGCTGAAAATTCATTAGCCATATAGTCATTTCATGAGACTTACTTTAGTGTAAAAATACACACCTTTCAAGTGCCCATGCTCCAGATTGTTTTCCAGTATTAAAAGCTTTTTATAATAGCAGAAATATTCAACTACTTAGGTTCAGTCTTTATTGTCAGTAGGATCATAGTTGCGTCATCCACTGATTGTACCACGTTCAGATCTCCCAGCTGTTATTTAATATCCTCTGTCTAATTCTTTGGGGAGGGGTTGTGTTATTTTAAAGATGATCTTCGAGAGAAAAAAATCAGACCGGTTCCCTTCACTTGGGCATGTGTCACGGTTTAACCCCAGCTAGCAATCAAAACCACGATAGCTGCTCGCACACTCCCCGCCCCCGCCCCCGCCCCACATTCCCCCCACCAAGTAGGGGAGAGAATCAAAAGGGAAGGGAAAAACTTGTGGATTGAGATAAAAACAGTTTAATAAATTAACAAAATAACACTAGTATACTACTGGTACTATGAATAGTATATCTAAAATGAAAAGAAAATATAAAATAAGTGATACTCAATGCAATTCCTCATGAACTTCGTGTGTGCCAAGCAGCCAGTCCCAGGAAGAGACAGAGCACCCTGGTCCCGAACAGCTGATCCTGGGGAGAGAGAGAGAAAAGACCAAAAAGACAGAAAGGCCCAGAGGCCTCTGCAAAATGGCAGAACCGTGAAAGGCCGAACTAAGGGAACTCCTGAACAAGACTCAGCTGGAATGGAGCAGAACTGGAATGGGTCTCCTCAACTGGAAAACCCAACTCCTATTAAATATGGAGCACGATACTTCATGTCATGGAATATTCTCATTGATCAGCCTGGATGTCAGTCAAGGTCTGTCCCATCCATGCCCCCCATTCCGAGCTGCCTTGCACCTGCAGACAGGGAGCCCAGAAAGACATTGGCTCCCAGACAACAACTAAGATAACAGTAAGTTCTTACATTCTCTTCACTTGAACTCAAAACCACTGGAAAGTTACTTGAAGAAAAATATTAATTCTATCCCAGGGTGCTGTCGTCTTATTCTCAAACTAAATCCAAACAATGACTGTGCTAGCTACAAAAACCAAGAGTTTCTAACTGCATGAAGAAAATTAACGATGTCAGTCAAACCAACACAGTTACCTAAAGCTGAAGACCCATCATGGTAGCACAGTAAGAAATGCCTCTTTCCTTAGCAGTACTGTGGTATTCCAATTTTGTGAAAGAGGATTTTAAAGTAGTTTGGCTGGAGTTTAATTTGGGGAGATCCACTGAATGACTGAGTCAAAAGACCGGGTTTCTTGAAGCAGGTCCTGCAACAGCTTGTCAGTAATGTTCTGCCATGGCTGAGGTTTGCACTATGGACCAGGTCTAGATTGTGCAGCTCTGTGATTTCCTGGGTCTCGTCTTGCATATCTTCTCCAGTCTCAGCACAGGTTGAAGAAGCTCTGTAATGGCTGCAGACTTCATGACAATCCAGCTAAATTCTTCCACTAAGTTCTGGCTGCTTCTACGGTGTATTTTAGGAATGCGAACTAACGTGGTATCCTGTAAATACAGAGATCATTCATGCAGTTTTTGGAACGTGATTGTGGTGCTTGCTTCGAGGAAAATAGATGCATCAAATAACTCCTAAAATTCAAGGCGCAATATCAGAAAACTGGAATATCTAGGGAGAGAAATGAAATCTTTTAATCGTAGTAGATGGTGCTTCTGATAGTACAAAATACTGGCAAACAGCAGCTGTCAATTGGTGTCTCCTTCAGTATTGTGAGCAGCTTGCACCACTCGATTGACCAAAATGTAGGCATCTACCATTCTGTAATGACCTTGAGCAATCCTGTCTTATGCACAGGCACATCTTCTGACACATGGCCCGTGACAGTTTGCACAAGATGAATGGTACTTCAGTCACTTCGTTTGACAAGCAGTAATTCACTGGTGCCTGCATGTGAGCCCTGCTGCAGAAGGTTTCTTCGGGTACATGATGGAGCAGAGGCTGCAGGCATTCTCAGGCAGTGTCTCCTGGGCTGACAGACCTGCCCCATTACTCGCTCCTTCTGCAGATTTGAGGGGCATTCAGGAGCAGCCTGTTGGAAATAGATGGTAGTTGGCATGAACTTTTTTTGCTGTAAGATAGGTACCCCTCCTTAGATAAATCTGCCCTCCTGGTATATTTGCATCGTGAATTTTGTTCCTTCTCAAGGACTGAATGCAAAATACAGTTTCTGAACCACATGGATCATAAAAAACAATACCAAGGTGCTAGAGACAACATTTCTACCAAATGACAAGCCCTGGTTTGCATCTTGGCAAAAACTGAGTAGTTAGGAGAGAAACTCTTTTATATGTTGCACTGTATCTTGGCGGATTTCATTATGCCGTGGTGCAGTCCTCTGCCAGTTTTGGCTAGCTGAGTATGTTTTAGAGTTGGGGTGTTTCAGGCTGACTTCTCAGCTCTGTACGAACCCTACCTGTCTGTCATTTTGGCATGTTTAAAGCAGTATTGTGAAACGTAGCTTACCCGAGTCAGTCTTTTTGTATGTGGTAAGAAGTGAAGGTGTGTATGTATGTAACTTCTTTTTTTATCTCCTTGCCGTTTACCTTTGGTGTACTGTTTGTAAGCAACAGCTGGTAAATTCTTGCGGTAATTTATGGAGTTAATGAACAAAGCTGTGGGCGACTACATCATCATTATCCAACACACAACTGGACAAACACACAATGCAGTGGGTGAGCAATTGGCTGACGGGCTGGGCTCATAGGGTTCTAGTAAATGGGGTTATGTCGGGCTGGTGACCAGTCACTAGCGGGGTTCCGCAGGGATCCATCTTACAGCCAGCACTCTTCGATGTCTTCATAAATGACTTAGACTCAGGACTTGAGGGAATAGTAAGTAAGTTCACCAATGACACTAAATTGGGAGGAGCTGTTGATGCCCTCGAGGGCATCAACACCTCGAGAGGCCCTGCAGAGGGATCTGGACAAATCAGAGAACTGGGCAATCACCTACTGTGTGAATTTCAGAAAGGGCAGGTGCTGGATTTTGCACCTGGGACACGACAGCCCTGGCTGCCCATACAGACTGGGGGACGAGATGCTGGAGAGCAGCTCTGTAGAGAGGGATCTGGGGGTCCTGGTTGATGGCAAGTTGAACATGAGCCAACAGCGTCCTGGCAGCCAGGAGGGCCAACCGTGTCCTGGGTGCATCAAGCCCAGCATTGCCAGCCGGGCAGGGAGGTGACTGTCCCGCTCTGCTCTGCACTGGTGCGGCCTCACCTGCAGCACTGCGTGCAGTTCTGGGTGACACAGGATAAAAAGGAGATAAAGCTACTGGAGAGTGTCCAGAAGAGGGCTACAAAGTTGGTGAAGGGTTTGGAGGGGAAGCTGTCGGAGGAACGGTTATGAGTCACTTGGTTTGTTCAGCCTGGAGAAGAGGAGACAGGGGAGACCTCATGGCGGCTCCAGCTTCCTCACAAGGGGAAGAGGAAGGATAGGCCCCAGACTCTTCTCTCTGGTGATCAATGACAGAACCCGAGGGAATGGCAGGAAGATGTGCTGGGGAGGTTTAGGTTGGACATTAGGAAAAAGTTCTTCACCCAGAGGGTGGTGGAGCACTGGAACAGGCTCCCCAGGGAGGTGTCACGGCCCCAAGCCTGACAGTGTTCAAGCAGAGACTGGACAAGGCCCTCAGACACATGATGTGAACTGTGGGGTTGTCCTGTGCAGGGACAGGAGTTGGACTCAATGATCCTTGTGGGTCCCTTCCAACTCAGGACATTCTGTGATTCTGTGATTCATTGCAGGTGGGAACCTGCATGTCATTGTAAGCAAGGCGAAGCAAAATTTGGCCAAGGTCCTCATTTAACATTCATAGAAGAAAGAATACCCATGTCTTGCAATTGTGTAGGAAAATGCTGATTTTCCTCATTTTGTTCTAAGATAGCCAGGGATGGGTGAGGGACCTGAGTGTGTGTTTGGAGACAGAGCCAAATGATTTGCAAATATCTTACCTTGAGTTACTTGTGCTCTTTGTAACTTGTGATGTATGTTGTGATGTATGGAAGATTTAATCTGCTTCTGAACAAGCAAATATATTCTTAGACAAGCACATGGTGTCACTTTTGATTCTGTTAGTAATAATCCAGTGAGGACACAGAATTAAATTGGTACACTCAGATTGTCCAGTAACAAAATTAGCTTAAGATAACTGAGTTGAGGTTGTGGGATTGACACTTGGAGTTATCTGTAGACTTCGTCTTGGGAAAAATTGCAGTGGAGAATTCCCTTTTTATCTGAGAACACAATAGATTTTTTTTTTCCTGCCTGAGATCTGAGGATCTCCCTCCCCATCAATAAAATCTTCTACTCAACAGGAGTTGGTTGAGAAATCATGCATAAGGGAAAGTATAAAATAATGCTGCTTTCTGTCCAGTTGAGTGTGAATACTTGACAACCTGTGCTTGTTTGTAAGATGCTGTTAAAGCTGCTCTTCCAACATCTCTATGTGCTAAAGAAGGCTGAGGAAAAAGTAAAATATGTTATAACCCTTTGAAAATAAACAACTGAGTTTCTTCTGCTTTGTTTGGTGATTGGAATTTTTGTGACAATCACCTTTTTTTTTTTTTAAGGCTTGATTGCTGTTTAGTCAGGCTGGCGCCTCTGTCTCAAATCTTCCCCTGCTCTGCAGGCCGCCTGGCGTAGCAGAAGGGAAAATGGGACATGTGGAAATTCGCACATTGCTGTCAATGTGATTTTTCTTTTTTGCGACCTGATCTTTGGTTTCAGAGCACCTGGTCACCCTGCTGCAGGGCATGCCTGGGTAGTTTTGGGTTGATCAGGTGACTGTATTGGGTAACATGTTTTCTTTCTGTTGCACTAGCACTTGTTACAGCTCCATAGCATCTCTATCACAAAGCGAGGGGTACTTGTGTTAATTCAGCAGGGTTAAACTGCTTAGGTGATAATCTAAAAATACAAAATAGAGACCTCTTTCATTTGGGATCTTTGGGTAAATCTAATAAAACTTTTCTGATTATCTTAAGGGGAGAAAAGCCAGAAACACCAAAAGGAATATTTCTAGAGAACATTCACATGATTTTGAAATCATGCTGGCTCATCTAATCATGGTTGTTACTTGCAGAGTATTCAGCAAGTCTCAAAATATTTCTGATTTTCTATTACTACAGAATTAGGGAACTAATACAATTTTTTGGTAGTGACTCAACTCAAAAACCACAACTGGCTTTTATATTATGTCTGAATAAATTGTACAGAGGTAAAATACATTTACTTGTTTTGCTCAAATCATTATTCATGCCTTAAAACATGTTTGAATTATCTGTTTTCCCATTTAATGTATTGCATGAGTTTTGTGGAGGATGACTTTTTGAAAATACTTTGTATCATACTTACACTCTAGCAAGAATCAAGAAGGTGAATTGAGTATAACACATACAGATTTTGGTAAAACAGGGAAAAAGATGGTGGACTGACTGGGTGGGGAGTATTGCCAGTTTGCTCTATTGAGAAAAATAATTGGTATCTACTGGAAATAAGTTTAATTATATTTCTTTCTGGTTTTTAAGAGATGAAATTGGATTAATACCCTGCCCTGAAGCCAGGTATAACCGGAGCCCTATCATCCTGGTAGAAAACAAGCTTGGTGTGGAGAGCTGGTGTGTGAAGTTTCTTTTGCCGTATGTCCACAATAAACTTCTCCTCTACAGACAAAGAAAACAATGGCTGAACAAAGATGGTAAGTTACCTGGTTAGAGAATAGTATCTGATGTGATTCTTAATGCACGTTTTCATAGAGTCATTTAGGCCAGCAAAGACATTTAGTATCAAGTCCAACTATTAACCTAACACTACGAAGTCCACCACTAAACCATGTCCCTAAGAACCTCATCTACTCATCTCTTAAACCCCTCCAGGGATGGTGACTCAACCACTTCCCTGGGCAGCCTGTTCAACCTGGGCAGCTTCACAACCATTTCTGTGAATAAATTTTTCCTAATAGCCAATCTGAACCTTCCTTAGCACAACTCAAGGCCATTTCCTCTTGTCCTATCACTTGCTACTTGGGAGAAGAGACCAACACCCTCCATGCTACAACCTCCTTTCAGGTAGTTGTAGACAGCAATAAGGTCTCCCCTCAGCCTCCTTTTCTCCAGGCTAAACAGCCCAAGTTCCCTCAGCCGCTTTTCATAAGATTTGTGCTCCAGGCCCCTCACCAGCTTTGTTGCCCTTCTCTGCACTGTCTCCAGCCCCTCAATGTCCTTCTTGTAGTGAGGGGCCCAAAACTGAACACAGGATTCAAGGTGAGGCCTCACCAGTGCTGGTACAGGGGGATGATCACTGCCCCAGTCCTGGCCATGCTATTCCTGATACAAGCCAGGATGCTGTTGGCCTTTTTGGCCACCTGGGCACACTGCTGGCTCATATTCAGCCAGCTGTCAATCAACATCCCCAGATCCTTGTCCTCCAGGCAGCTTTCCAGCCACTCTTCCCCGAGCCTGTAGTGCTGCCTGGGGTTATTGTGACCCAAGTGCAGGACCCGGCACTTGGCCTTGTTGAACCTCATACAATTGGCCTCAGCCCAACGATCCAGCTGGTCCAGATCCCTCTATATGGCCTTCCTATCCTCCAGCAGATCAACACTCCCACCCAACTTGGTGTCATCTGCAAACTTAGTGAGGGTGCACTTGATCTCCTCATCTAGGTCATTTACCTCTTTTGATGCCACACTGGTCTTTCTTAAAGCCAGTTTAACCTGTTCTGGAAGAACTGAGGGTTCCTGGGGATGAAGTCCAGCTTTGGATTGTGCATCTTGACAACCTGAAGAAGTTGTAGGGTTGCTTAGCTGAAAATGTAAATCCTTTCTCTCTTGCCCAAGCTGGAAGTGTTAGATGGTAATGACTTATTCATGTGAGTTATTTAGGGAAGTTATGTTAGTCTTTACAGAAGGAATTTTGTCTTACTTTCCTGAGCCAGAAGGAAAACTGTGATGATGTGTGGATCTGAAGCAAGAAACAAATGCAGTGTTTCTCAGTAAATAGTGGAGTGGCATGACATTTACATTACTGCCTGTTTGAGGAAACTTGTTTTGTTTTCTTTTTTTGAAAACGAAATTTCATTCTGCTCCGTTTCTTCAATTACAAAATTCAGTGTAAAATGTGTGAGAAGAGTCGATCTACAGCATTTTCATGTCTGTTGAGGTTTTGTGTCACTACTATAAAACATGATCAGGACCTCATCTTGTTAATAACCTGTTTGTAAAGCAAGGTGCAGCTTACAGAGTTTAGTATGTTTTACCATTAAGTGAGTTTCACGTGTGACAGGAAATTTTAGCAGAAACTGAACAGCAGCAATGAGGAGGGAATGAAGCTGCAAGTCTTTCCCAGGTTGACTTAACAGAGTTGTCTTTAATGTTGTGTAAAAAGGCATACTGTATCGAGATGTTACATTTTCCGTACGTTTGAAATATCTTAAAGGATTTTCCTCCAAATTCTTTTTGTAGACTACAGTGCATGCTTGGAATTTGGCAAGGTAGGTGTTTGCTGAACATAGTGAAGGGATAGATTTGTTTATTACTGTTGCAAAATTCAATTGCATATTCTATTGATGCTTATAATAAACAGCGATTGCAAGTGTAGCCTCTTGTTACCTCTTTTGTGGTGTTCAAGTTACTGTAAGCCGTTTTAAATTGCACAGAGAAGAAAAGCAGGGTGCTGATTCATGTGTCTACTTTCAGATGTGGTGTCCGATATTTTTGGCAGGATCCTGGAAGAAGGAAGTGCTTTATAGTCAGTCATTGGTAGCTTACTGTGACAGATGTTTATTTAGTTATGGTTTCTTTTAGATACTTGAGTAAGATGGTGTCTTGGAATTCAGAATCATGACTATTTCTCTTCTGGCTATCGTTCCAGTTTAGAAATCAGAGTTCTACAATATGTTTTTATTCTTTCTCTGATATTTTTTTAAATCTTGCATGCATATTATTTGTATTATCACAATATGGTTTTCCGAAATCGCTACAAACTTCTCTTTTTATGCAAAGTATTTTTGTGCGTACTCCCAGAATATCCTTACTTCCCATAAATCTGTGTTTCTACTTTTACAGCATTCTTCTGGAAAGCACATCTTAGCGTGACAGACTTCTGTAAATCTGGATACAGCCATATTTAAAAAGAAAATGTGCCAAAAACGTTTTGTCATATTTGTCCTTTTGCAGCTGGGGACACTTTAATGTACAAAAGGACATGTATGTCATAGAATCATTTATGTTGGAAAAGATCTTTAAGAACATCAAATGCAACCATGTTGTGTGCACCTATGATGTTATAGGTTGCTTAAAATGTGTCTAGCAGAAAGTACTTCGAAATTGTAAATAAAAGATTGTTTTTGTTACTGACAAAGAGGGGACTAGCTGGCAACTACTGTCATTGTGTGCCAGATCTGTCATAAGACTTTCTATTGAAAAGTAGCTCACAGGTTACTAAAACTGGGTCATTTGTCATCTCGGGCTCAGAATCCACACTTGATGAAATCTTCGTCCGTTACTTGTTGCACAAAGCATCAAGCAACATAAACATGAAAGAACTGGATATTGCTTTTTTATTTTCCTTTTGTCTTCTTCTTTCCTTTGCTGATATTCAGGACACAGTGAAACTCTGTTATGGG
Organism: Caloenas nicobarica; assembly: GCF_036013445.1. Lineage (NCBI taxonomy): Eukaryota > Metazoa > Chordata > Aves > Columbiformes > Columbidae > Caloenas > Caloenas nicobarica. The sequence goes on along the minus strand of NC_088284.1, from coordinate 57,810,264 downwards.
AAAACAGCCAAAATGGTAGACAAGCTTCTGTTTAAGTTGGGTTCTATTTGGTGCTGTTCCAGACCTTTGACATTAACAGAATAATCATGTTGGCTGGAAATCATGACTTAGAAGAATATACTTTGTTTATCCTACTAAGTGGAGCCATGTAGACTATGAAAACTGTTTGTAAAAAGTATTCAAAAGAACAAACTAGTCTGTAATAGACTTTTGCTTAATATGTCTTGTCAACCGTAGCATATACAGTGGTTAGTACCTAATAATTACTAAAACCATCATTGTATTTACAAAATTCAGCACTCAGAAGTTCAGTATTTTTAATGACCTAATTCAGAACTGGCTCTAATCCTGTTCTTTGTTGCAGCATTTTGCTGCATCTCTTCTTTTTATCCTCTATGGTACAGTTTAATTTACCTTTCCCTCCTAACAAGTGAAAACATCCTGCAGACAGAGTTCCTTTATTGCACAGTCCTGTTGCATCGACACGTAACATGGTTGAGCACTGGAACACTTAGATGCAGCCCAGTGACCTCTTGGCAAAGTGATAAGCAGCTGAAAGTAAAGTTCACCATGGGGAGTCTCAATCAACCTAGATTTGATGCTCTGAACTCTACATAATGTGTTTCAAAAAATCATACCAAGCCAGCAAGTTGCTGGCAGTCTAGATTAAATATAACCTGAAGCAAGTTTAAAATATATGTGACTCTTTTTCTAGGAGAGAAGCTAGTATTGAAGTTTTTTGGGTTTGAGGGTTTTTTTATTTGGTGGGGATTTTTTTGTTTGCTTGGTTTTGGTTTTGTTTGGCTTTTTTTGGTTGGTTGGTTGGTTGGTTTGTTTTTGTTTTTAATGAAGAAACTCTCGGTTGCCATATAGTAGGTATTGTGAATTAGATTTAAAGATTTATTTTACCGTGGAAGAGTTATTAGCTCTTGGCCTGTTGCATTTTGGAAGGCAATGTGTATTGTTTATGACACAAGGTAATAATAGCAGAATAAAAACACCATTTAATTATGTATATTCATGATATGTAAAATGGAGATATTTTTAAAATGTAGAATAACTACTAATACTTTGAGAAGGTAAAATGGAAAGTCTCCATGAAACAATGACAGCTCACAATTTTAACTATAGATCTATCTTCATGAAACTGGTGTTTCGTTAAATGTTGCCAGTGAAGTTTTTTGAATGTAAAACAGAAACAGTAGCCAGCAAAACACTTAGTAGGTCTTAATTTTACATATGTAAGTAATGTGAGTAATCCTGGATTTTTCAACTGGGCAATTATTCTGTCTAAAATTAAATAGGTGTTGAGGTACTTTGCTGATTCAGGGGCTGGGTAAGTCAAAAGAAAAAGCTTTGTATATTTAGGCAGCAAATGAGAAAGAAGCTTTGCACATATGAGAAATATTAATTCCCTGGCAACAAAGAGGGGTTTAAAAGGAAATCTTTCATTAAAGGAAAAAAAGCCCACATCGCAACTAAAAAACATGAAAATGGAAAGTTAAGTTAGTTCCTTGAGGTAATTTTTAAAATATCACAATAACAGCTTATTAAAATCAACAGAGTACACTAAAGAATTTTTTTCCCCTGCATTATGTGATGGCATAACATGTTCCTTGTAAATGGGAACGCTATGGGAAACACACAATTGCTTTGTTTGGACATGAATGAGCAGTCATACAGTTGTATACAAAGGTATTCCATTTTTTGACCCAGTTGAATATTAACCTCTCGAAGTCTTGGTTAAAAGATACATGAAGCCATGTTCCTTTGCATTTTGAATTAATATGCTCCGTTATTTTTGCATTTAATCTGTGACTTAAAGTTTCATTTTACAGTCACATTAACTCCATTAACCATAGAGGTAGTTCCACGAGATACTCTTCCTTTTCCTTTTTTTTCCTTGTAAAGCAATAAAGTGCCTCTTATTTGCTGAAAATCACCTGGAGTACAATCGATTTAGTATGTTAAATGCAGGAGATAATGTTATCAAAATTTCTTGGCAGTGAAAGCCTGGATAGTCACATTCAGTTTTGAAGAAAGTTTCTTCTTAATCAATTGCAAAATTACCGTGTAAATTTGATAGTTGTGATTGCATGGCAGGTTAAGTGAGCTGATGCTGTGTCTCCTGAGAGCAGAGGTTCAGGGGCCCAAGGCAGTGACAGTCCCTCATTATCTCAAGCTCAAGTGTTACCCTGGTGGGACTCAAACCACTGGAATAGTGTCGTGGAGTGCAAAGGGAAAGACTGGGTTACAATGAAATTAACTCTTCTGTTCTCAGCAACTGTATACCTCAGTCTTGTTTTTATGACATTGTTAAAAATAAATGTAATAATGTAAATCTGAAATTTGTGCAGTGCTTAAATGGAGGGATGCAAACAAATGTCTGTTCTTTTTTACTGAATTAGTCTTAAAACCTTAGTCTGAAGCAATGCTGTCACTTCAGGACGTATTTGAAGTGTTTTCTCTGCAGTTATTGGGAGTTATTTTGTGATCCTAATTCATGGTTATGGTGTTTCATTTTCCTACCTACAGGCTTTTTATAGTATTTGTATTTTTTGTAACAGTATAGTATAGTACAGTATAGTATAGTATACAGCAGCCATCTGCAGCTCAGACTTCTACTGAAATATTAGGATATATTTTTAATGGTACTATATTATTTAAAAATCACTGGATTTTCCTTGAAGAATTCTCTGTTTATGATATATACAGCATGTCTGCAATTTTAATTACTAAATACTCAAGGATTCTATGCAATCGCTGTCTCTATACTCTATGGGCATACTCTATGTTTGATTATAGCACTACAGGTTGTGGTGAGAAGTTGCCAGCTGCAAACTTCTTGGATGTGAGTTATTAGCAAGATAGAAGTCCGTTATTTGAAATAATGAAAAGGGAGGATCTGTCAGATTTTGCTGCCTCATAAATTAAACGAGCATTTCTTCTGGAATGAGATGGAGCAGTGTTTTGCAGAGGTGGGCATCCCTGGGTACAGCAGTCCACGGGGGAGAGACTTTGGGGAAGGACAGGGAGTAGGAGAGTGGAGAGACAACACTGCTGTAAGTGAATCATTGCTAATATTGTGTCTCTTGTTCAATTGTTTTAGAGCTGATAGATACCACGTGTACCCTGCTGCTGCTGAACCCTGACTTCACCACTGCCTGGAACGTGAGGTATGTTGCGCTCAGCAGATGACATCAGGGAGGCCTGGACCCTTACGTGCCAGTCAGCTGTAAGCTTTGTTTTAACTGGTAATTAGTGACACAGCAAGAGGATTTCAGCTAAGGAGTGCCAAAGAAGTGACAAAAATCTCTTCTATCCTGTATGCCTTGCAGATAGTTTCAGACTGATTTTTTTTTTTTTTTTTCTTATTGTTGTTTAGTTTGTTTTGTTTCTTTGGTCAGTTTGGGTTTTGTGTTTATTTGAAGGGTTTTGTTTATTTGGTTAGTGGAGTCTAAAGATTACACTGCTCTATGTGAAGGCCTATGTTTGGCCCACATTTTGGGGGGATGTAAATCCCATTGAACTGTCACTCTGCTTTCCTTCTGTCATTTAAGGAGGGCCATTTGTAACCTTTAGATTGGCATATCCTTTTTGCTGAATCACGTACTGCCCAACTGATGTCTTCTGTCTGTCTTCACTGTTTTAATTTTACCCCTCCGAATATTATACCTGAAAGCTTTTGAGGTAACCATTCAATTTGCTGCCATTAGCAATGCAGCTTATCAAGACTGAATAGCTCTCAATAGATACACTGCAGGAGAAGGGGAGGAAGGCAATTATCCTTTATTCCAGACACATTCTCCCGCGCTCTGCACCTTTCTTGTGCCTCTTGGGATTAGTCTTGCTTCACCACTAGTCATGCTGCAGTACAAAGAGTCATTAAGGACGAAGAGCAGAAGTTTACTTCCTTGCTTCTAATGGAGCCCAGAAGCAATGGTTCTTCATAACCCTGTAATCTGATAACTTTTTTGTGTAAATCTCAGTCGTAGGGAATAGTCTCTTTCTGCTGCCTAGGTAAGAGTGGAGGCAGTCTCCAAGGAATAGTGTTAGAAGGGCTGGAGGGCTAACAGAATATTATATGTTAGTGTCTAGGAGGGCTCTCATTAAAAATAGGCCCTTGTAGTTGAGATGCATTATTGCAATATGAAAAATTAACAAAATGACCTAGAAAGATGATGTCTTCAGGTAGCTGTCAGTGCTAGATATGGCAAATTCAGCTTTTTTTTTCCTTTTTTGTTTTTCTTTCACTGCTGGTGTAGTTCTGAAGGATACTGCTGTGATCTGTATCCTTCTAGCATCTCAGTTCTAAGAAAGGGGGATCAAAATGATAGCAAAGGGCTCGCTGTCATGAAAATGTATAGCTTGAGTAGCTTTCAAGTGATAAAATGGAATTAGGAGCATGTGTAAGTACTAGATCTACTACAATAATGTAATCTTGTGGTACTTAAAACTGAATTCAGGTTTTTGGTTTAGGATTTGTGGATTTTTTTTTTTAATGCAAACACATCCATCCTTATCAGTCTGGCTTTTTTCTGCATGACAGATAAAAGCATTTGCTCTTACGTACATGAGAAGAATAGTTCAAAGTTGTAAATGGAATTAGAAATGTTAATGAATATGGATGAAGATTGTTTTCTCTTTTATAATGTTTATAGTTTACCGTAGCATACATATCACTACAGGTGGTCTCCTTGCCCCCACAAATTCTTGGCTAGTGGCCTGATTGGCGGTCTGTCTTTGAAGCTCCCGTTAGCATTCAGGGAGAAGCTGTAGTTACACCAGCCAGTCAGTAGCTGTGGAATTTACCACTGAGCCTGCTCTAGCCAAGGGACTGCTTTGCTGAATCTGACCCTACATTGTTTTATGCTGCTGCTGGGAGTTTGCTCTTTTGAAGTTTAGACACTTAACTGGTACAACGTTTCAGCTTCTATTCTGTGAAATTCCTACTTCGGTAGATTACAGGTCAAGCTAGCCAGTCAGGGAGTAGAGGACAGACTCCGTTCTGCACAGATGCTGGAGATAAATCTTTATTCTGAGCTAGTATAAGCTGCGAACTAATTGTGTGTGGCTTCCACTCTGCTGGCAGAACATGATGGATCTGCAGTAGGATGTTTTCGTCTTGCTCAGGGGGTGTTTGTCATGCCAGATTCATCTTATATTCTCCACACACAAATTCACTGCTTTATTTTGAGGGAAAAAAGTATCATAGATTCTAAGCAGCCTAAAAAATAGAAAAATGTAATAGTTATTTACTGAATAGCAGCTCTGCACATACAGTGTTCCCTGTAGAATTTTCTGTTTCTTTTTAAGCTGGGGTAATCCCTACTCCCTATGTTGAATTCTCTGCTGAGAGCTTCAGAGATAGTGATTGACTCAATAGCACGGAACTTGAAGATACAGAAGAGTGTTTTTCGAGACTCAGAAAAGGATATCTCTTCCTTGGAAAGCAGGCAGGACTTGTCAGAGCAAGAAGACTGGAGTCATGGTGTGGAAGACTAATGGGCATTTGAGCTCAGCTGACAATCGTAGAATGTTGTATCCGATTAATGAAGCACAGGAGACCAAAAAACTTCAAATGTGTTACCTGCTAGGAAGAGACAGATAATCTATCTTGACTTTGGAGCTATTCTAAACAATTGTAATATGCCTGTGTAGGTTTGTCTTTTATTTATTTGTTTTAATGAGAAGTGACTGGGAAGCTACAGAAAGGCAGGGATTATAACTTAAACCATAAGAACAGAGCAAGAGCTAATTGTATGACATAGGAAGGCATGATAAAGACTAGGAGACGTGTTGCTGCTTAGAAATTGGAGGGAAATCCCTGTTACACTGAATGGGCAACAAGACATCTGCAATTGTTAATCATAATTTCAGTTATCCTGTGTTTCTAGAAGCTGAAAAATCTTCCAAGTTAAAATGACCAGAATCTTTACCTAAGTGTTTGTAAAAGAATTGTCATAGGTGTTTCTCTTCTTGCTGGTATACTTGCTGGTATGTACAATTAATCTAAAGTCCAAAGGCATTAGGTAACAAGACATTCTGAAAAGTCAAACCTTTTCCTATCAGAAAGCAATTACTTCAAAGGTTTCAGCAAAAACATAAGGCATGTTAAAATCATTTCAGATTATCTTTTATGGGAGCTAGAATTCTGAAGGCTGTGGTTCACATGGCAAAATGTTTCCTTAAAGAGCTTTAAATGGATGTATTTGGGAGTTTATGGTACTTTAGTCATACTTGTGATTGAAGTCCCGTACTTGTGAATGGGAGGATCTCTCATTTGAAAATTTATGAAGCTAAAAACTACTTTTCTACCACAGCAGTTAAACTGAATCCTTCCTGTAATGTTCCTCAACTTTGCAAAAGAGTATATTTACTTCAAGAGTAAATAATGTATGAGCCTCATTATTTACAGTTAGTGCTTTGGTACAGAGCCACTTCTGCAACAAAGGCTTTTTAAACTCTTGTAGTTTGACAGTGAAGCTCTATTATGATACAAAGGAAATGCCATGCTTTTTGTTATTGGGATTTGTGTTCTGTTTTCAGGGTACTTCTTTTATTCATACAAATTTATTTTGTCTTTTGTAGGAAAGAATTAATACTGTCTGGCACTTTAAATCCACTTAAAGATTTGCATCTTGGAAAACTGGCGTTAACCAAGTTTCCAAAGAGTCCAGAAACATGGATTCATAGGTTTGTTTTCTTTGCCTTCTGTTGCCCCCCCAAACTTAAACATTTTTCCTAGGGTTTTTTTTCCTGTGCTTAAGGAGAGCCATAGGTAAAGGAGGACATCTAGAAATATAGCAGATTCTATGAGCCAGTCATTGTAAGATGCCATGCCTAGGCTTTTGAATATATCTGCCTGTATTTTACACTTAGAACTAAAATCACGTGCACTGTTTTTGCTGCATATTTTAAAAATAAACTTTGAAGGTGGGATAAATCTTCTTAAAGGTTTACCACGTCTGTCTTGCATGACTTCTCAGCCTGAGAATTCTGATTCTATCAATAGTAAATATTTGAACATTGTGGATTTCTCCCTCTTTCCCTACTCCAAATAATAATAATAGTAATTATTATTATTGTTGTTGTTGTTATGATTATTTACTATATTGCTTGTCTACAGGCATTTCAGAAAGACAAGAATCTGTAAAGCTAGCGTTTATAACCAAAGTTGAGTTCTTTTCCATTCCAGTCTGATCTTTTTGGTTTGAATTTATTTTTTCCATTTCTAACGTAAGCAATATCATCAAGTCACCACTGCTAAATACTAAAATAACAGAGCACATTTTTGGAAGACATAACTCCAGAATTACTCAAATGCACAAAGCTAACCATCTCTGTCATGACTGACTGTACATAAAATGCCTGTAGCACAACCAAGTGAAGTATAGGCCTATTGTTCAACTTTGTTTAAAAAAAAAAAAACAACTTAGTATGTGTGCGATTTTTTTTTTTTTCCATGATGTATTTTTCACAGGATATCTCATCCTTTTATAGACAGCCTTAAAGAGATTTGAATGTAGCACATTAGAAAACTTAAAAAACATAAATAAAGCTTCAGTTGTACTGAAAAAATAGGAATTTGGGGAAGAATAATTTGTCGGTAAACTCTTCTTTGTGAGAGCATGAGCTTAAAATTCTCGAATTAAGCTAGAATGTAACACATGGAATATTCCTAGGCATTTCTTAATTTACAAGTGTCTACTTAATTTCTGTTAATTTCTTTTGTAGTAGCATTAACGTAGCAACAACATTGATTAATTTCTGCAACACTGGTTTTTTTTGTTGTTCTTCAACTGCTTTTCATCATGTACATACTCTTAACTCATGCTGCTTGATTTCTGTGTTTGAAGTTAAAGGAATATGTGGAAATAATGGGAAAAAATTTGCAGTTTATAATGGTTTAGCCTTTCCTGCATGGTAGCTGACACTGGAAAACTATGATTTTTTGCATGTAACTAGTGCTGAACCAGATGCCATCCATATCATTACGACGGTCAATATATTTTTATTAAACTAGTCAGAATGTTCATTTACATCTTAGAAATAATAAAAAATTCTGTCTATAACTTCTGTGCCATCTTAAACTAGCAGTATTTTAATAGTGTTATAATTTGTTGTTCTTTCGTGTATTTGCCTAAAACAGAAAAGTATGTTTGAAGATGATTGTACAGATGTTTGGCTGGGATTTGAATGTGCTGACAGTGATTGATACATGTTAGAAAATAAGATCTGCAAAAATTTTCTTTCTGCATCACCATAGTGATTAATTGTTTGTTTTCCCTTCCCCCATGATACCAAATTTCAGACAGAAGTGCAAAAAGATAGGATAGGCAGTTACAAAATTCAGTAAAACATATCCAGATTTTTTTTCTTATGCATGGCAGATACGCTCACTAAAGAAAACAAAATGCCTGTCATACATTTTGCCATGTGGCCTTTTCTTATACGATTTGGGGGCTGTCAGATAGATCTTGTGCATATACAGTTTGTGCATATATATTTTGGATACTTTATTTTAGTGCTATACAAGTCTCTGAAAGAGGAGCTCATCAGAAGTCTCACACAGACAATTGAATTTTTTTCACAAATTTGCTGTTTCCTTCTCTTTTCTTTTAGTATGCTATAAGTAGCCATGACCACTGACAGTGGGCGAGCTAAGACAGCTAGAGTTAAATTATTTTGGCATGTGATTGTAAAGTCATAGCTTTCAATATGGTTAGAGTTCAGATGGTTATGTTTACTGCTTATTCGTCATCTCGTTACAGTGTAGTTCAGATAACTGAAGTATCAGAAAGGTTTGATTGATTTATGTAAACGAAGAAACATTTTTATTTCCTCTTAAAATTGCTCTCTTACCATTAACACTGTACATCATTTAACCAGACGATGGGTGCTGCAACAACTAGTTCAGGAAAACTCCTTGCCCAGTCTTGCGACTAAAGGAAACTTGGGAGCAGCACCTCTGGAGAGAATTCACCGACTAGTGCAGGAGGAGATGAATGTCTGCTCTGAAGCTGCTGGGAGGTACCCGAGCAACTACAATGCCTGGTCCCATCGCATCTGGGTGTTAGAGCATTTGGCGAAGCTGGCTGTCAAGGTATAATGCAATAGTGAATAAAGTTTTACATTTCCTTGCCTAAAAAACCCCACTGGTTTGCCAAGCTGATCATATGACATGCATGGAAAGTATCATATTAAGTTAGCACAGGTAGCTAAGAATATTTAAAAGAAAAAAGCAAAACATTGTGACATGTTCTGCATTTTTCCTGTCAGTGTAGACAAGTTCTGCTCTGCAGAAAGAACAGATTTTACTTGCCCATGTACAAAGTTAGGTTTGTTGGTACTTAGTATTCATGAACTTGTGGTAGGAGGATAGATGAGACTCTGCGAGCTGAAATAAAGAAGGAACAACTGAAAATACTTCATCTAGCACTAATCTTGAAATTCCTAATAGAGAAAAAGGCAGGTATTATTTTGATAATGTAATGCAATATCTTGTTTTGATACCCTTATTCAGCTTATCTGTCGTTTCAAAATATTGAAGGATTAAGTAAAGACAGCAGGAATTTCACAGAAAGTATAGTAGTGCTTTTAACTAGTTTCTTCAGTTAGGGTTGGAGGCCTATATTAATAGGAAACAAGGACTTCCATGTAAGTCTTTAATAACTTGATTAAAAAGAAGGGAAAAAAGTTACCACTAGTTAAAACTCAAGTCATTTTATGCTTTAGCTAACAGTACTTTGAATATTGGGATAACACAGAGTGCTTTTTGCACTTGCTATTCTTTACTGATTTAATTAAACAGAAAAGAATTGCACTGTGGTATAAATAACTCTTCCCAGAGCTGCAGTTATTCTGCTGGGTTTATTCCTTGGCAGTTGTTGATAATTTATGTCACAAAGCATACCTGTGAAGGAAGTGGTTTAAATTTGTTCAACTCCCAAGTCCATTTGCCTTACCTGCCATCACAGTCGCCCTACTGGTCCTCTTTTTAGGCTGATTAGTAATAAAGTGATGGTTTTCTCTGGCAAAATTTCACTGGTGCTGCTCCTCAAGTAGTGTTTAACCCACTGGGAAATCTTCATGTTGACTCTAGGTCAATGCTTCTCTTCAGATGGCCTAGCAGTAGGTGTTTGGGATGCAGGAAAATTAGGAAAAAGTGTAGAACATAAGATGTCAAAAATCTTGAGATAAAATTTGTGTCTAGATAACTTTGAAAGCCAGAATCAGCAAGTGATTATTTGCAAAATGTGATGTGAGGAAAAAAGCAAATACAAGGAGGATGAGGACAAAACAGACATAGGTTTTCACAAGAATATACAGGTTGTTTTCTTGCTTGATGTTTCTTTTTGTACATTCAGCAATTTGTGTGTTTGAATATCTGAAAGAATGCTAAATTTCACTGAGATGTAAGACTGGAACTGTGCTGAAAAAGTTAGAAAAAGCAGTCACTGTGATTCTACAGCCGTTTAGTTCTTGCAAGATTGCCTGAAATTAGAGTACATTGTGTTATTTAAGGCTACATTTCTGCTGTAATACAAACTCTGCAAATAGTCTGAGGTAGTTTTTATTATGGTGTACAAGGAAACAGAGGCCCAGAAACATAATGTATATGTCGTGTTATTGAAATAAGACTTCTAAAAACGGGTTTGTCATTTGTGAAACTGTTGACCTGCTTTGGAGGATTTAAGGGGGTACATTATTTCTTAGGGTCTGGGGTTTTTTTTCTTTGGTTTGGTAATCCTGATGCTTTTTCAGACTGAATCTCAGTGAAACTCTCAAAAAAATAAATTAAATACTAGAGAGTAAAGGTTTGCCCATGTAGGAAGATTTTCTCACAGAATATACAGGTTTCTTCTGTCTTACTTTAGACAGTAAAAAACCATCTTGTTGGAATATAGAAGTCTCCATTTATTTTTCCTGCAGAATTCAAACCACACTAGCAAGTTTACATAGTGTTTAAAAGGTATTCATTAATGTCAGTTAGGGATTTGTCAAGAATAGCTGGTTCCAAAGCAATCTAATCTTTCTGGTATTGGAACAGTTGCCTCAGAAAATGGCAGGGAAATTTGACTTCACCTCCCTCACATGGCAGTGCAGTTAGCTGATGGGGGGAAAACATGGGCTGCAGACAGGTACTAATAATTGCGTGTTAGAGAACCAGAGTAAGAGAGTAGTATCATTATAGTTTGTTAAAATTCATACACATTGTGATGCTTCAGAGAAGTCATGCGGGTACAAAACCAGGATGTAGTTCAGCAAGGATGGACAGACTTTTTTATTTTCTTTGGATAGGAATGCTTTATAATTACAGGATGGAGAATGACTTGATCAGGCCCTACAGTGGAAAAATAAGCTAAGAAACAAGTGGTGTGGTGATTGTCATGAGGCAACACCTCTCTTGTGTGGCATCCAGAAGACAGAAGCATGCTCATCAAACACAAAGTATTTTTTCCTGTAGACATCCCCAGCAAGGCCTTGGCTTTTTTTCAAATGACTGGACCTTCAGAGATACCTGTCATTTGTGTGAGTGGACATTGTCACATTTATCTAGTTATCCTTAACAGCTTTTTCCCCATTGGCCCAGACCAGACAGGAGGTTTTGGGCTGCAGATGATGGTGGGTAAGCACATTAAAAAAAACAAGCACAGCATCAGGGAGGGTGTAAGAGGGAGTGTCTACCCAGAGGTTGAGGCAAAAGTCACCAAGCGCATACGTCCTATTCTGGAGCAGGGTGCCACTTCCATGGTGCTCAGCTCACCACCAAAGGTAGAAGCAGCCCTGTTGTAAGAGGTTATCGAGAATAGGGAGGGAGGTGTTTTTGTTATCATCTCCTCTTTGCTTCACAGAAGAATGGCAAAGAACCTCTGTTGGAATTCAGATGTAAGCTGGCATTTTGTTTTACCTCCAGTTGTTCGAAGCACCTTCCACTGTTACTCTGAGGTTCCTAGGGGAGAGGCTTTGTTTTTTTGTAGAACTCAAGAGGTTTAATGACAATCATCTCTCTTGCTTTTCTAAAAGAGGTTTTCTAGTTCAGGTAAGGAGTGATGCTGAGTGTCATTCTGTTTGATTTGTGTAGGGAGTTAAATGCATAACTATAAGGTTCCCCTGTAACTTTGTAGCTTATAAATGTGTCAGGTAAATAAATCAGACTATTCTGAGATCTAAGTTGGACATAATGTGCATAGTATCAGTTCCAGCTGAACAAAAACTGATCTGATTTTGCTTATATCACCCTTGAGCCTTATGTTGTTTTTAATAGGCTTTTAAATTTTAATGTTCAGAAATTTAAATTAGTAAGCTCAGTTCTGCTGAAAAGAGAGAAAGTTGATCTTGTGGTTTAAACTGCAGAACTGGAGATGAGTTTTAACCCACTTAAAAATCCCTTGTATGGGCTGTTAGTTAATAGTGCCCTTCAGTTTGCTCATCCGTAAAAGGAAGATGATGCTGGTATCTCTTGTCAAGACCTAAAAAAGAGTATCTTGGGTAGATTGTGCAATTCGTATTGTTTGTATTTGCTCTAATGTTTTAGAACAGGTGCACCACAAAAAGGGTGTATGATTAGCCTTGTTCATTTCCATGGTTTTCCTTGTGGGAGGCTGTGCCTCTTGTGCTGCAGGAGAAAAAGACAGACTTGTGCCTATGAAAGTTGCTTTGGATCAGCCAGTCCTGTTAAGTGACATAGGTAGCTTAGAAAAAGAGATTAAAAGCAAGAATGTACTAGTAAAGTTATATCCAAAGTCTTTAGAAGTAAACGAAAAAGATAGTTCTGATCTCTTTGGACAGTTTAAACTCCAGAGGAGGAGCAATGTGAGGAAAGAGGTTAAAGCCCAAAAAGAAATAAAACCATTAGTTCTCATAGAAAGTAAAGTAAAAGAAGCTTTGCTCAGTAGCCAAACTCACCTGTCTTCCTAGAAATTAATTTTGAAGGTTTAGAAACACTCAGAATGAAGAGAAAATACATAGGTGCCAGCAGTCACCAGTGTAAGTGTTTACTGCAGTTGTCGCGAAACCCTGTCTGGTAGGTCACCAATTACCAAGTCAGGCAACTTAATTATGGACAAGCAGTTTTGTATTCCACAGGCTCTAGGACTTGGAACATAATGTTAGTTGTTGACATTCTTTCCTGGAAAATGGAAGTATAAAATAGTTTAAATCCTCTTTTTTTTTTTTTTTCCTTAAGTAACTCACCCACCCTCTGACACCTGTAATGCATGAGGCAAAACTTAAAATACATCTAACCATTAAATACACCCATTTAATCTGATGTACCCTCTACCTCTGCCTCCTCTAAATACTCTTTATTCCTAGCCATTTTGAGATTTTTAAACCGCTGCTTATTTCTCTTCGTAAGTTGTTTGGGGTTTTTTACCCTCACCCTGTGGGAAGGTTTGTGAGACACCTACCTTTTCAGACTTTGGAAGAAATACAATTTCTTTTGTGCAGAGATTCCAAGAGACTGGTCAGCACACAGTGGAAAAGGCTCAGTGATTATATCATTTTTCTGTGTGTATTCTTAAACCCTTACCACAGTGGCTGAAATCCCCAGAGATGTTACCTTAATACAGAAACTGTGGTGGTAAATTGCTCCTTCATACTGGTTGGTAACTGTTGCCGTTTTTGTTTCAGGTCCTCCTTGATGAACTTTCATCTACTAAGTATTGGGTATCCATGCATGTCTCAGACCATAGTGGATTTCATTACCGCCAATTCTTGTTCAAGTCCTTGATAGGCAGAACTGTGACTGACAATAATGTACTGCTACAAAATCAAATGGTAAATGAGCAAAGCCCTAGCCTTCAAAAGGGGGAGGAGAGTGCAGGGGCAGAAGCTGCCTGTGCGGAGGAGCAGAGTGTGGATCTCCCTCGCCGTCTAGAGGAAGAGTTGGAGCTCTGCACTGAACTGATTGATACTTACCCAGGGCATGAAACCTTGTGGTGTCACAGGTAAGAGCAGTTGGTAAAAAGAGCGTTCTTCTGATTTGTGGATTGTTCTTTGCCTGATCTTTCCAGACAAATTGTTGTTCTGATTTTAAAAGGTACCACTAAATAAAAGATTTCTAAGCTACTGTGCCTTACACCTTCAGAAAACATTCAAGAACATAATCAGAGCTATTGAATGGAAAATTTGATTTGGCTTAAGTATCTTGTTGTCATAAGCTCCAGTTGTCCCCATAGTGTGTGAGAAAGAGACGAGATACTGTTAATCAGCCTCCTCACACTTGTAATGTTTAAAGGGCAAAGGATGAGCCAAAGGTAGGCAGAAGGTGTATCAGGTGCAGAAAACGTCTGCATTACCAGCTGGGTGTATGTGCCAGACTAGGTAACAGCAGATTTGTGAAAGTGACGCTGAGCCCCTTTTTGTCAAGTGTGAGCAATGACAGCAGATTTTATGTCTTCCTGTGGAGAATCTGATGGGATGCCAAATGAACTGAAGCAGTTCAGTAGCAACAGCGGATTATTTTCAGTACGTGACTTTTTTTTTTTCTTTTTTCTTCCTTCATTTTCCTCTGAAGAAGGCATGTGTTCTACCTTCAGCACCACCTAAGCAACAAACTCCGTCTTCTGAGTGAGGTGGTGTCGTCTGTGGACAGCAGCGATGAAACTCTGAGTAATTCCCACCACAGTCCTGCAACAAGTCCCTTGGCACAAGCTATGGATGTTGATGGTTTGAATGAATCCAGCAGCAAACTCGGTTATACACAAGAAACAAAACGGCTGAAGCGTGCTCCTATGCTGGACTCTCCTGGCCCAGAAATGGAATACCGGTTCATTGATAAAGTATTATCAACTTGTAGGGATGCGGACCAAGCCAGGTTTGCTACTGCTTATAGGAAATGGTTAGTTACTTTTTTAGGTCAGTGATAGAAGAGTTTAAAGCCTTCAGGGTTCTTCTTTTAGTGCAATATTCTCTTTTCAGACACAAATGCATGTCTTGGTTTCAAGTGTTAACTAACCTTGTTTCTCACTCTTTCAATGGTCAGTCCTAAAATTAATTTTCGGAACAGAAGTCTGTCACTTTATTTATTAAAGAACTGGCATACCTTTTTATTAAGCAAATGCAGTTTGTTCTTTAATCTTTGTATGAAATCACTCTGTGTCAGCTTCCTACCATGCCATTTTCTTCTTTATTGTTTGGTTTAAAAAAAAAAGTCTGAAATGTTTTTGAAACAGTGTCTGGAAAAAGAATAGGAAGATCTGTCAGTATCGGCTAAACCTGTTTCCAGGTTGTTCCTCTTTACTGTAGTGGCATCTTGCTAATACCTTATTGGATTCAGACTATATTTTGTATCAGCAACCTTTGGTAGAACACCAGACTGCTGTGTTTCTTTCTTAAGGCTCCAGTAACAGCCTTGGAGCTGTTGCCTTTTACTGTGTTAACTGAGTTTTTGTTTGCTTATTAGTTGTCACATGAGTTTGATACGGAAGTCTATGAAGTTGAAATCCTGAAAAGCAGGTACAGAAAAATGTGACAGAAAATAGTTCAAACACACACATTCGGGCTCACAGTTACAGTTGGAGCTATATTTGGAAATACTTTTCTTAGAACAGACTACCTTAATTTCCTGCTTGGTATTTATTTATTTATTTTATCTCAACACTCTAGAATTAATTACACTTGATACACATTTCTGAATGTATTATGTACACTACAGAATCTCAGCCTGCTAAGTCACATATTGTTAACTTGTACTTAACCAAGATCATGCAAGACCAATAGACGATGATGACTATACAATTCAAAAAAAAAAAAAAAAAAGGCAGCAGGAGGGAGCCATCCCTTCACTTTTGTTCTTTTGCAGAGCTTCAGTCGTTTTATTTTTCTTTTGACTCTTCCTTGAGAGCACTTCTTCAACCATACATCTCTGTTTACATAACTGTAAATTTTAAGGGAATTTGAAACACATTTCTGTTCCATTGAAATTAAACATGAGTGGTTTATTTTGTCATTTCCTTAGAATTTGTCTATATAAGGGATTTTTACACTAATGGAATTGTGCTGGTCCAAGGACCCTGGGGATAAACATTGTACAACTGTAGAAGTTTGTACAATGGCAACATTGCCTCTGTTCCAAACAGACTATTAACTAAGGGGATTAGATTTTCAAGCTAGAGTCTTCACCAAAATTGCTGTATATTTCTCCTGCCCAAAGTGCCTCCTGACTGTGATAAGTTTCAAGCTGCTGTTTCTGTTGGTAAGAGAGAGCAACAATGAGGGAGGAAAAGAACAGGTAACCTGCTTAGAAAGTATCATTTGGAAAGAAAAAAGGCACTCAAAACATGTGGAATCCCAACAGTTGTAATTAATTTGGTGAATGGGGATTACTCTTGCATTTCAAAATGAAAACAGACCACCTCTAGTCTTAGTATGTTCATAACTCATTTCAGGCACAGAGTTGCTAAGAGAGACATTTCTAAGTATACACTGCTTTGTTTACAGTACCTAGGTATGACTGACCTAGGCTTGAGCATCCACAAGGCAAAGGTTTATCTCAGTGGGCATCCACACCGGCCTCTGGATAGCTGGGGACATACTACATGGCCATTCATCTTGAGGTGCTCTGAGATGCTGTTCCTGTTGATGGTTTTAGTTGCAGAAGAACATAATGGGTGTGTGAAGGTGTGGGAACGGCTTGAGAGGATAACTTCGTCATAAGATTCTGTCTCTATAACCACTGACAGATGGGTAGGTTCAGGTACAAACCAGAGTCTGAATTTAAGAACTTCACTGGAGCAAGAACTTTTACCCATCCCAGAGGACCTGATGTTTTTTGAGTATGTAAGGTAACATTAAAAGCACACATAGTACGATTGGTCAGCTTGATTAATTATATCCCATTAATGACTAGTATGAGCCTGGAAAGCGTGAAGTCAGCTGGCAATGTGTTAAGGATCATGTTCTTGGTCCTAGATTACATAGACAGTTGGTAACATAGTTGTGTGTTCTGTTTACCTTGGCAAAAATTACCTGCTCATGAGAAAAGAATTAGTGGCAGGAGCAGACTGGGAAGTGGGAGCATGATACAAAATATTTCTTGGACTGTGGAAGGGAAGAGATGCACTCTTCTTGCAGTGGGATGATCGAGGTTTTTAGAGGAAAGATTTCTATTAGAATCTGACTTGAAGCCCATTATCTACTTCTTCCAGACTATAACCTGGAATCTTAGTTGGCTTTCTTAGAGCTATATTGTGGAAGTAGTGTGCCATTGAATTTGACAATCTTTCCATCATAAACACTTAAGATCAAAGAGCTGACCTCATATACATGTGTGCAGTTCCTATTCATGTCAGCACGAGTTATGCATGCTTGTAGGAAGACAAGATTTGGTCCTATGTAACTGAACCAAGTTGTATTGTATTTTCATACTTGGAAAATGTTCTGAGAGCTCTTATTAGAGATGGTGCTGATATTTTTATTACTTTTACAAAACACTGATAGCTGTGCTATGACTCTTAAGTGTGGGTTTTTAAAGCCTGCACCTGGTGGAAATATTCCTCACCTATTTTTTTTTTTTTTTCAGTCCAATGAGAATAGTTACATTTAGAAATGTTGGCAGGCCAGAATCTACCACACAGGGAACTAAACAATAAAAGTGAAATTGAAAAAAGTCATATCTTCCCCTTTTGAAAGAAATGCAAACAATAAGGTGTCAAAATAGAGCTTTAATTTTTTCAAGGTAACAAGTTATATGAAATAATAAAATGTAAAACTAAATTACTTCAAGCCATCAATGTCCTGAAGCTTCTTACATTAAATGATTGTTCAGATACTTCCAACAAATTGCATTAAGCTCACACATGTGCGATGTTCTGAAAATATGATCTTTGGAATATACCTGTCTAACCATTCAGTATTCTTGCAGAGTCCCATTAGGGCACCACCTGAAAAAAAGTGGCTTCAGGCCATTGGTCTTTAACATGCATAAATATTACTACTTTAAGTAATGCATTTTAGTTGTTTTGTGTTTCAGAGCTCAGAGAATCATAATGTAGTCAATGAACATTCTTGTGGAGAAAATGTCTGACAGAAGCTGCAGAATACAAGGCTCTTACTCTCTGAAGTTCCTTCAAATATAAAATCAAACTTTGTACATCTGTAAATGTCTTCATATAAAATTCAGTATCTTTACTGATTTTATCTTCTGCTGTAGTATGTGTCATTTGAATTAATGCAAATTCTTTTTGTTCACTGGATTAGTCTTTGTAGGAATTTCCTTCTGCTAGAAACAAAGAGTTGTGAGGAACAAATGTAATTTGAAATTGCAGAAATTAGAATACCAAGAATCACATTTTTAAGGAGTTGAATTCTCTGCTGCTAATATAGTAACTGTTATTTAATTGGCATTAGTTTTATCTTGTGTGTTATAGTCACTGGAGCAACACATGCAGCATTAAAGATAGCTACAATAACAAACTTGTATAAAGTTATTATTGGAACGCATTGCTATAGCTGCTCTGATTAATATTTGTTAATCTGCTCATGCCTGCATATCAGTGTTTTGTTGACTTCTTGCACATTCTTTATACAATCAAATCCTTGTGTCATTTAAATAGGGGGAAAAGTATATTGTTCATTTATACTGTTTGATTAATTACCTTATATGAAACTTGGTTTAAGACAAATAAGCAAAGAGGTAACATAGTGAGAAATCTTCAATTCTGTCTTATAATCAAAATTTCTGGCATTTCCAGTTTTGTGTTAGTGCTGCTTAGTTAGAATGTGTAGCTAGTCTTCATGGACAGGAGTGAGGTTTTTTCCTAAGTAGATAATTAATGAATTTTTAAAACAGTACTGTATGATATTGATGAACAGAAATGAAGGGTTTTGGAAAGGCTTGTCTGCATAGCCAGACTCAACAAGTGTACTTCTTCACAGCAATATGTAATACAATGAACAAAATGTGACTACCAGGGAATAATTTAAGTGGTGAATCTTCAGGGACTTGATGATTCAATTTTTGGACAAAGTTGTTTGCTTAGTTTTGTTTTGCCTTCTGTGAGGCAAAAGTGTTCCTTAGGTGTTTTTTTTTCATTTAGTGAACCATTGCACTTACAGTGTGGGGAAAAAACACAACTCCTGAATTGTGTCTTCTAGAGCAATTTTGGAAAAAAGACACAGTGAAGTGAAATGTAGACGTGACTTTTAAATGCATGTTTGTCCTCTACTCATTTGGCGAAAAGACGTCTTTATGATTAGATCTTACTGTTTTATTAATGTCAAATGTAAAGGAAGGAGGGTAGCTCACCTATTCTCAAATGCACTTAACATTCAAGTTAGTTTCAAAAGAAGTTCAATGTCCCTGTCTAAGATAATTTTCCTCCTTTTTTTCCCACGTGCACAGAGGCATGTTCCCTTCCCAACTCTTCTCTGTTCTTCCAACCAGCACAGAAGAATGTAGCAAAGCACTGGTGAGGTGGCCTCTTTTTGTGTTTAGATAATTCCGACTACCTCCCAAAAAGTGCTCTGATCAATGTCATTTAGTGGAGCTCATTAGGCTCAGTTTTTCTGGAACCTCATGCTAAGCCTGCATCCTCTTTCAGAGGTGAAAAGCAAGAGCTTTATCTATGAAGCCATCTAGTTTCCCCACGAGAGTTTAACAGAGAAAATTTTAAAAAATAATAATTCTTGTAGTTAAAGTTGGGAAAACTAGAATTAGCATAAACTTTTATTAGTGTTTTCCTCTGAAGAAGCAATGTATTGCTGAAGAATGGAGGAAATATGTGCTTCCAAGAAATTCCTTGCAGACAGTTTATGCTTTTGAATTATAGACCTGACACTTTTTAGTGGCTTTTACTTAGTGTGTAATGTTACTTCTCAGGGCATAGTATTATTATAGTGAATTAGGGTACATTTTTAAAGTTTATAATTCTTAATTTAAAAAAACTCCAAAACATAAATGCTAAACATGTAATAACAGACTTTTTTTTTTAATCTAGCGTAGTGTTTTATATCTACCCACAAGCTAATACAGTACCTAATGATTCACACTAGACCTTACCATCTCATCTGTGTCATATTTTTATATCTTAAATTGCTGTTGCAGTCTTGCAGGAAGCTCCTGACAGTTTCTGGGATTCTTCTCTGAGTTCCCTAGTACTATTCAGTAGGATATTCAGTATCTCAGAAAGATGTATGTTGTAATGATGAGGAAGCTTTTCACAGTATCTGTGTTGATGCACTATGCATCTTAGATTTTTTTTTTTAATTATGTTAGGAGTCTGAATACTAGAATTGAAAAAGCTTTTAGTTGTTGATAGCTGGCAGATGCTTATGTACGATACAATTATCCTGAAGAGCAGAACTCTTTAACTGAAGTCTAGTTTATTAAGCATCTTTATCTGCACCATCTGGAACCTGCTGTTAATCCTGCTTTATAGATGGAGGTGGGGAGGACCCACAGCAACAGAATATAATTTTCTGAACAGAATATGGTGAAACAAAGAGCTTCTATTGGAAGAGATATTCCTGCACATTCATTGTGAATAAAGTTATGAATTTGGTACAGCATTAATACAGTAAAATTTCCTGAATGGGGAGCTAAGTGTTTGTGGTGGTGGTGGTGGTTTTGTTTTGTTTGTTTGTTCCTTTTTAACAGAGTATTCCTTTTTATTAAAAATCACATAAATTATACAAGGTACCAGAACTTATTTTTACAAGACAAAATATATTTATACCTACTCTGTTTATTCTTCTTAGTTCCAGTTTTTCTTTTTTGAAGTGGCTACATTTAAAACTGGGTTTCTTGAAAACGTGCTTTGGAATGTTGTCTTTAATTTCGTGTAATAGAAATAGTATACGTCTTAAATGGTTTTAAGTAGCATTAAGATCCAAGTAGTAACAGCGCTACAGTATGTAAGTGAGCCATTAAACACTAATTTTGTAACAGTCATATCCATCAAAGTACCATTTTATGTAGGGCAAAATGTTTATTTTATCAAGATACATGAAAAAAATATTTAATTCTCACAGCTTTCGTATTAGGGGGAAATACAGTTGGTTTTAAACATAATATTTTGCAATATTTTTTCTATGAAAAAATCTCAGATACACAGTTCTGACTGTTCTAAATTTTATGTAGATTTCCAATGCAGATAATTTAGATAAGTGATAGTTTTGTAGCAGAAAGAATAAGAAGATGACAGGACAATAAAACATTGGAAAGTAATCTGTTAAATGACCAATATTCTACAGGATAGTGAATGCAAAGCATTGTTTTTCACTGGTCTTACTTTGTCGTAGCATTAATTCCTTTCAGAGGGGGATTGTTTTTTTTTTTTTTGTCATCCGTAGAGAGCTTATTTGTGAATAGGATATCTATATTTATTCTCCCACAATAAGTGTGCATGTATGTGTGGGCAGATGGATGGATGGATGGCAGAACTGTGTTTGTGAGCCTGAATCTAGCAGCATCATTGCCAAGGTCAGGGGTTTGCTTAAAGCAGCAAGATCTCTTGCTTCCCCTCTCCAGCTTAGTCTGCCTTACTTTCTTGATACTTGGGCAAATGTGTGCATACACAGACCAAATTGTTGGTGGTGGTGTTTATTCCAAGTGCTCGCAGGGAGTATTTGAGGTGGTGAAAGAGTTGGTAAGGTTGTGCAAGCTGGGAGAACTGGTAGGTGCTCAGCCAGTGTCCTGCCTGGGGGCGGCCACTTAGGAGTCCTCCCGGGAGGACCAGACAGGGATATGGACAAAGTGCTTTAGTGTCACAGGAGACTGGGAAAAGTATGTCAGATACAAACTAGCAACTGAAATTGGTATGTGAATACAAACAACCAGTAGCCTTTTTTGGTACTTTATTTTCCATATTTTTCTCATGTTCTTTTTATAAAAATGAGTCACATTAAAAAAAGATTTTTGAAGTTACTCATAATTTTGAATGCTTTCTGATTTTGAAATATTGGATGTGAGAACTCTTCCTGAAGGACTCAATTTTATTGGGAAATGCTAATAGCACCTTTCCTTCTGGATGATGTGCTTCACTCCGAATGTTCTAAACTGAGCACCTAAAATCACTGGGCATTACTGCAAATATTGCTCATCATCTTAAATCCAAAACTTAGAAAAGCAAGGGCAAGTTCTGCTCATACAGGGTTTGGTTAGTTTTGGGGTTTTGTTTGATTTTTTAAAATTATTTTTATTATTAGTTGGGGTTTGTTTGTCTTTTTTTGTTGTTTGTTTTGGGAATTATTTTTGTGGGGTTTTGTTTGTTTGTTTTCCTGTTGTCTTACTAGCTGCTAGGACGGAAGGTAGAAAGAATGTGTAGGGAAGCCCTGAGTCAATGTGTACAATCCTGGTCTACTTAATTTGGGGGTTCATTAAATCAGAAAGCTTAGTATGAGCAAGTAATAAACTCTTCAGGGTCCTTGTACAGAAATAATTTGCAGGATCTGGTCACTAGTTGGTTTCTGATCTGAGTGCTTAGTTCTTCCCTCTGTTAAAATGAGCGACAAAATTCCCGCTGACTTCACTGACACAGGATCAGGCCTTGCTGTGGAGAGGGCATCAACTGCTATGTTGTGGCTTTGACGTTTTCAGTGTGGTGGATTGAAAGGGATTTATTTGTCTGTTGCAAATGGTCATATTTATGACTTCAAGGAAAAAAAAAAAAAGAGTATTGTATATTCTTTAGCACTGTGGTGGAGGAGAAATTGTTCAGGGTGTGGAATATTACAGGTTTAAAAGGGCAGCTAGAGAGAAATATGGGTACTGTGGGGTATCAATAGCTAAGAAAGCTGCTTGGTTTTTCCCTCCTCCTTGTTTGTTTTTCCTTCCTTGTTTCGTTTTCCCTCCTTGTTTTTCCATCTTTCATAGTGGCAAAAAGTTTCATACAATATACCTGTGTGCAAACCAGGGTGACACATTAGTTTGGGATGTATTGCATATCAGTAGCATATAGGTCAATGCCTGAGTTTTATGCAAGATATTTGGGGATGAATGGTAAGCTTTTATGCACCATATGATAATTGATGCAATATTGAAGCAAGGAAGTCTTAAATAGTAAATGGCTTAAGTTTTACTGTTCCTCAAGCATGCCGTAGACATTTATGGTGCAACAATAAACTGCACGTTTGTCAACCTGTCATCTCACAAATGCTTATAGCTAGGTAACAGCTATATTTTTAATGTATGTACTTAACATTGCTTTGTAATATTCTACAATTATTTGTTGTTATCTAGTACAAGATAATTTTCTCCACACCTTTAATCCATCTTCAGTGGAACCTAGCCAGGTATAGATTTTCATGATTATAAATCTAATTTTGCTGTGAAGGGAAGTTGAATTTCCACCATATAAAATGTTCAGTTTCCTTATGTCTAAGTTAGAAATATAACAGGGCATCCTAGCACTACTTCCCAGTTGTGCACATTACGTTTTACCTTGTTTATCTAAAATATTTTGTATTGCATGTTAATTAAATTTTTACATATCCTAGTAGTACAAAATATGTTAAAAAAGCGCACCCCTACAGTCCTAACTATTCTATGCAGATGTCTTCCAAAATTTACAGGTACAATTTTAGTGGTGGTGGTTGGTAAATAGATTTTT
Organism: Caloenas nicobarica; assembly: GCF_036013445.1. NCBI lineage: Eukaryota > Metazoa > Chordata > Aves > Columbiformes > Columbidae > Caloenas > Caloenas nicobarica. The sequence goes on along the minus strand of NC_088284.1, from coordinate 57,786,706 downwards.
TTTTTTTCACTTATTTATCAGCAGACTTGTTTTTATATGTATTAGTGACAGAATGGACTAAGCACAGCTGTAAGTTATTGTATTTCTGTAGAAAATGGAAAATAGTGTAAAATCATTTTTGTTATATGTTGGCAGTTTTTGAATAAACTTTTCATCTCCCAAAAACCTCTCTTTTCTGTGACAATATATTTACCCTGGACTTCAATTTCATTGTTTACCAACAGACATCTACCCTAATTATTGCTAATCTCTTTTCAGTGGTAACCTTCTTTTAACAGGAATTGCATCTTTTCTTATGAATTTAGGTGATGGCAGCAGACTTATTTTATGGCGTCTTTAAACATGGCCAGTTAAGACTTTTTCAAATGCATTCCTACATCTTCTGTTCACGCTTAGTTTATGAAAGGATGGAGATGAACAGCAGCTTCCCAAATGAGAAATTTCTTTCTGGCAGTAGACAGCTGGCTGTGCTGTCTAGTGTTACAGAACTCAGAGAACTGAACGATGCTCATGCTTCTGTAACTTCCTTAAGTTTCAGCATGATGCTCCATGATGTGCTTGCCTTTTCTAAAATCTGGAATCAACTGGAATAGCTTATGCCAGTCTTTCCAGGGTCCATACAATTTCTGTGCTACCATAGTTGAAGGGAAAACATTTTACAGATCTTAAAAATGGGTAACTGCCTCTTATGTTCAAAACATATACTTGTTTGATTCGTATTGAAGATAGATATAATATAGAAGCATGGTATGTTGATCCCGGTTGATTGCCTTTAGAAGATAAATTTTGCTGCATAAATTTTGTGAGACTACCTGAAGAAGAATCTTCAGGTGATCCCTAATCTGAACTGGATTAAAAGATGCTTGAGGTATGCTCATTGGCTTTGTAAACTTTCTAATTATGCAAATATATATGCATTAACACCTGAATCCAAGTCTATGGGGCCAGTCTATGTGGGATCATCCCAAGAGTACTGAGGGAGCTGGTGAAGGTGCTCACCAAGCCACTTTCAATTATTTATCAGCAGTCCTGGCTAACTGGGGAGGTCCCAGTTGACTGGAAATTCACAAACGTGATGCCCATCTGCAAGGACGATCCAGGGAATTCCAGGCCTGTCAGTCTGACCTCCGTGCCAGTGAAGGTCACGGAACAGATCGAGTGCCATCATGTGGAACATAAAAGACAAGCAAGCAGTCAGGCCCAGTCAGCATGTGCCTATGAAAGGCAGGTCTTGCTTGACCAACATGATCTCTTTCTACAGCAAGGTGACCCACTTAGCGGATGAAGGAAGGGCTGTGGATGTTATGCACCTAGACTTCAGTAAAGCCTTTTACACTGTATCCCACAGCATTCTCCTGGAGAAACTGGCAGCTCATGGCTTGGATGGGCATACTCCTTGATGAATAAAGAACTGGCTGGAGGGATGGGCCCAAAGAGTTGTGATGGAGTCAAATCCAGTTGGTGGCTGTCATGTACTGATAAGGATAATGGCCGAAACATTGTGGCAAAACCAGTTCATCCAGCCACAGGAGATGATACATTCAGTATAGGGTGAATTGCGATTTACATATCAATGAAAAGCTAACGAGCCACAGACCAGGCCAGCTGGCTGATACAGGAGGTGGGGGACATGCTGGAGGGCACATAACTCCACCTTCTGATACACCCAGCATGGCACAAAGGGAAAAGCTGAGACTTCAACATGGCCCAAGACTTGTCTTTCACAATCACCCCTTTCCCCTAGACTTTTCTCTCTTTCACAATAACACCTCCACAAAGACCAAAAGTTATGCAAGCAGGCAACCCAGAGGGCTATAAAGGCCCACCTTGTACAAGCACTGGCAGCGCCCACCCACCATCCTGAGGACCACTCTGCCCACCAGTCTCACCACATGAGCTGAACAAGACACCAGAGGATGGCACACATCGCTGGATCTGAGACTGCGAACTCCATCACACATAAAGCGGAGCCATAAGGATGGTGAAATCTTTCTCTCTTTTCTTTCCCATACTTCTACCTTTTTGCTTACCTGTTGATATGTAACATAGTAACATAAGATTTAGAGGCCCGCATATGCTGCAAACTTTTAATGTTTACTGATCGAACATACAATAACACAAATCCTTCTGCCACCGAATCATATACCATTTGGGCCAAGCTGCAAAATAAAAGCCTTTCGTTTGCGGACCTTAAGTACTGTGTGTACTGTTTTCCAACCGGGGGGGACCCATGAACCTGAGTCACTTCTCTCCTCGCTCATGCCTGAGGGTGGGACATGACAGCGGCCGGTCATGAGTGGTGTTCCCCAGGGCTCAGTGTCGGGGACAGTTCTGTTCAACCTCTTTATCAGTGATTTGGACAGGGGGATCGAGTGCACCCTCAGTAAGTTTGCAGATGACACCAAGTTGGGTGGGAGTGTTAATCTGCTGGAGGATAGGAAGGCCATACAGAGGGATCTGGACCAGCTGGATCGTTGGGCTGAGGCCAATTGTATGAGGTTCAACAAGGCCAAGTGCCGGGTCCTGCACTTGGGTCACAATAACCCCAGGCAGCGCTACAGGCTCGGGGAAGAGTGGCTGGAAAGCTGCCTGGAGGACAAGGATCTGGGGGTGTTGATTGACAGCTGGCTGAATATGAGCCAGCAGTGTGCCCAGGTGGCCAAAAAGGCCAACAGCATCCTGGCTTGTATCACAAATACTGTGGCCAGCAGGACTGGGGCAGTGATCATCCCCCTGTACTCGGTGCTGCTGAGGCCCCACCTTGAATCCTGTGTTCAGTTTTGGGCCCCTCACTACAAGAGGGACATTGAGGGGCTGGAAACAGTGCAGAGAAGGGCAACAAAGCTGGTGAGGGGCCTGGAGCACAAATCTGATGAGGAGCAGCTGAGGGAACTGGGGCTGTTCAGCCTGGAGAAAAGGAGGCTGAGGGGAGACCTGATCGCTGTCTGCAACTACCTGAAAGGAGGTTGTAGCATGGAGGGGGTTGGTCTCTTCTCCCAAGTAGCAAGTGATAGGACAAGAGGAAATGGCCTCAGGTTGCACCAGGGGAGGTTTAGATTGGATGTTAGGAAATATTTCTTCACAGAAAGGGTTGTGAGGCACTGGAACAGGCTGCCCAGGGAAGTGGTTGAGTCACCATCCCTGGAGGGGTTTAAAAGATGTTTAAATGAGGTTCTTAGGGACATGGTTTAGTGCTAGTGCTGGGTTATGGTTGAACTCAATGATCTTGAGGGTCTCTTCCCACCAAAATGGTTCTATGATTCTATCTGCAGTTTTAGATCTGCAGTTATGCTTCTCAAATAGCATTTTACTTTGTATAGTTTCATGCTTCCATTTATCAAAAATTGTTCATTAGTCATCAAAACTGACTTACATGTTATGATGCCTTTCATTGATTTAAGTCTGCAATAAATTTGCTTCCAGTCCTTGTATATGAGGGCAATCAATAGCTCTCTAAAGAGCTTTCATTCTAGGCTGTTACCCAAATAATTCTGACGTTCATATCACTTAAATAAATAATAATTCATTAAATATTAATAGAAAATAATTTGAATTATTAACAGAGAATGTGTGGTTGGACTTTTTTTTTTGGTCTAAGCAATTCCTACATTAGGATATTTCAGTGTGATAGCATATGTGAAAGAGTCTTCAGATAAAGTTACTTGTATATTCTAGATATTTTACACTCTATGACTGGAATGAATCATAGGTCAAATAATTCTCAAGTTTACTAGAATGTTTTTTGAATTGTCTTGTCATCCTGGTATCTTGTTCATCATCCGCATCATGTGCAAAGTCATGAGCTAAACAAGACATACAAAAAGAAACTAAGAATATGATGTGTCTGCATGGTCATTCTATTCTACCTGTACTTTATAACACTTCTTTGTTCTCTGGTATAGGGCTTCAAATCTTCCACCATTTTCCAGTTATAATAAATATAAATGTTCCCCAGGTACTATTAAGCATATGCGGACCTCTAGAACTCCTTTGCTGGATGCCAGAGGGCAGTGATGGCATTGTCTGGCTGTTCCACTGCCATCTGTGCTTGCTACACCTTTGAAAAGCAGCCAAGGATTCACTGCTTCTTTTGTAACCAAATAGCCGAAGCACCTTTGAGAACTACTGTTCTGCAGTATCTGGTAGAGAAACAAAAAAAGAAAGGAAGCAGAAATGTTATGTTAAGAAATATCTTAGTAGACAGGGGTAAGTCAGTGGGGCATGCCATGAAAAAAGCATGACAGAAGAAGTTTTCTCATTTGGCTAAGTCTTACCATTACCTGCATGAATAACAGAATCACAGAATGGTTGGGGTTGGAAGGGACCTCTGAAGATCACCTAGTCCAACCCAGCTGCAAATCAGGTTCACCAGAGCAGACTGCACAGGAATGTGTCCAGGTGGGTCTTGAATGTCTCCAGAGAAGGAGACTCCACAACCTCTCTGGGCAGCCTGTTCCAGGGCTCTGGTGCCCTCAAAGTAAAGAAGTTTCTTCTCATATTCAGATGGAACCTCCTATGTTTCAGTCTGTGCCCATTGCCCCTCATCCTATCATTGGGCACCACTGAAAGGAGTCTGGTCCCACCCTCTTGACACCCATCCCTGATGTATTTATAAACATTAATGAGATCCCCTCTCATCCTTCTCTTCTCCAGGCTGAACAGACCCAGCTCTCTCAGTCTCTTCTCGTAAGAAAGGTGCTCTAGGCCCCTAATCATCTTTGTAGCCCGCTGCTGGACTCCCTCCGGTGATTCCTTGTCCTTCTTAAACTGGGGAGCCCAGACCCGGACACACTACTCCAAATGCGGCCTCACCAGGGCGGAGGGGGAGGATAACTTCCCCGGATCTGGTGGTCACACTCTTCTTAATGCACCCCAGGATACCATTGTCCTTGGCCACGAGGGCACATTGTTGACTCATGAGATATATCTGACATGCAGATATGTTGACAAGATAGGAAAGGGGTATCCAAGGGAAGAAGAGAGCCTTTTGATGGCAAGCATGTTTCAACATTTGAAGTGGAGTGTTTGCAAGGGAAGGAGTTCTATATTTTACTGTGAGACAGCTTTTTTTTTATTGCTCTTGTATATATGCTGTCTCAACTCTGACATGCCTTGTAGTATCAATATCTTTTTCATCAAAGTAACCTTTCTTGGTGGCTTACAGCTCAAAAGACAAGGCGGATAACAAAGATTTTTAGCTGCAGGACATATGGGTTTCAAAGGTCTTGCTTGCTTTCTCGATGTAACCTTGCCTGTTTAAACAGAAGTATTAATCTGCCTGGCACCTCCATCTGATTGGAAAAAGTGACATCTCTAAGGGTACACTTAGTGATTTCCATTGCAATTGGTGATTACCAAGTGGAGTCAAATAGAAGGCAGGAAGAGAAAGATCAGTCCAGCTGTTTATTGTCATCATCCACCCTAAAGCTAAAAGCATACATCTTTAATTAAACATGTACAGGCATGAAGCAAAGTAAGACCATGAGGCATCCCAGTGCTATAGTGTCACTTCAGGTTAGCTCATCTGTATATGCCTGTTCTGTACAAGAGATGGCTGTGTTTTGTTTTTAGTCGGGGAGATTTATCAGAGCTGCAAACAAATCAGTGGAGCCATGAAAATGTAGTAGTCACTGATAATCTGTTGACCTTAATTTCTTTCCTTGTTAAGGTGTCTCCACTATGAAGGGCAATATGGCGTTTTTTGAGGAAAAGGGAAATAGGAACCTTTCTCTTCACGCATAACTGCAGTCTTTACAATGTACTATCTGGCCCCTTTTTGCAGGTGACTGTCCCTTTCCTACAGTCCCAGTGAACACAGCCGGTTCAGTTTAGCAGTGCTTGACTTGAATTAATACAGAAACTAAAATATGCTTCCAGCTGCTCTATCTGTGATTGCACCTTCTTACAGGGAAAACTGCAACTACTACTCTAATTGAGGAGTCAGAGAGGAGAGTGGGTCACAGAGGTGAAAAGTAGTTTTGTAGGGGTTAGAATGGAAAGGGAGCAACATGAAAAATAAATAGATCAGTCGCCTTTCTGTCTTACAGCACCAGTTTTTCTCAGTTAGTGGTAGGTCTTCAATTATAACAGCCCAAACCTTGCGTGAGAAAGAGAACAAACGTATTAATGAAGTGGATGCCAGCTGGTTAAAAATACGGATGCAGACTTAAAATGCTCATTGGTACAAGGCAGGGCAAAGCTGGCTGCACTGAGTCATATTTAGGAACTGGAAAACAAACTGAGAAAATGGCAGTTCTTTGCTATCCCTGCTAACTGAACTAATCACTGCAAATTTACCAGCACGTGGGTGAAACTGCCAAATCACCTATAGGAGCTAGTAGAAAGTGTCACTGAAACAACCGGTTGATGACTCCAGACACTGAGGAGAAAGGAAGGTCTATGTCTCCACCCCTCTCTAATTAGAAGTTTCCATAAGGGAAGCAGAAATATAAAGTCTATTTTCCCTTAAGCCTGCAGGGCAAAGGAGGGCATGAGGAGAAGCCTACTGAATTATTTAGGTCTTTATGTCACTCCGAATGTAAGACGTGCTCACCACCCCAAAGGAGGGTAATCACACAGCATGAGAAACCTGCTTTGCCACTGCAGTGAGCGGGCCCATGGACCTCATTGTCAGAAGATCTCAAGCACAATATGTCCCTTCTGTCCTTTTTGTGAAGGGTAAAAGCTACTTTATGCAGAGTGTCTCTGGGAGTCTGGCTGTGTTAGTGAAGTCAAACCTTTCCTGTATGGTAACTAGTTTGCAAGACATTGTCATAGTTCTTTTTCTCTCCCTTTGTTATTTTCTGGACTAGTGAATATGGGTTTCTGCCTTTTTTCTTTTTTTTTTTTTTCTGTAGTGCCAGAAGCTCAATAGGAGGAATAAGGAATATGTTCCCACTCAGGCAAAGAAGGTAACTGTGCTTGAATATGATATGTGGTAGTTAAATGTGCTAAGCAATATGCTGTGGCACAAAACAGGAGTGATTTGTTATTGTAGTTGTTTGTGTTTTGATGAATCTGTAGGAGGACAGGATTTCATCTTTCATCTGTGCTTTTGTGTTTAGCACCTGGCTGCTGTGACTTTCATTCTGAAGAGATTAAGTCATGTCGCATGTTGTGAAAGGGCTTGTTACTTATACTAAAGCAGATTATTAATGCCCAAAGGCAATGGAAAGAGAGAAAGGAAACAAAGGTCTTCAGTCTTAGAGGTGTTGATCCTCTGAGTCCCAGCACTTAATAGTTAGTGGTTTGATAGTCAGCATTGCCATGGCTGGCATGTCTCTCCTCGGGGAGTCTAAAATCTGTTTACTTCATATTGGAATGAATGGGATTTCGATATTCATGTTTGATATATAGGATTTGATCATTTGCTTAAGGACAATGATGCTAGCTATTAGTGCTTTAATTCCATATTTTGTAGTTTTTCAGTTTTCCTACGAAACAAAGCAATGCTGTCTATGCTTTAGACATAGGTTATTAACACAGTAAAGATAAAGCTGAGAAAAATAACCAGTAATTTTGATCCTGCTTTGAAAAACCTGAGGCCTTTGTATACAGAGCACTTAATGATATACACCACATTTTACATAGCACTTCTAACATTCAGCACAGAATTCCTTTGAATTTCTTTTCAGTGGCAGTGCTTTTCATTGGTCAGCACACCACAGCTCCTATTAGGGACCAAAAAATGAGGAATACTCGGTGTGCACACATTTAACAAAATGCAAATTAGTTACTGCCCTGTTCAAGAAGCCTGTGGAGGAGGCATCTGGGACACAGCTCTGGTCTGGCTCTTGGCCTCCATAAGTCATCTGTCATGCACTCAAAGGAGAAAAATTCAGTCTGCATGGGAAACTTCCATTCTAGTTTGAGTCATCTTTGTGTTCTTATGTTTTCCAATCATACAAGAATATCTATATACATGTGTATGTATATTCTGTGATTTCAGTTTCTAAATTCTACAAAAAAAAGTAGATGGAAAGTGCTTAGATTAACAAGTAGCAGGCACAATTTTTAATAAAACCGAAATGGTGTAACTGCAGCAAAGAATCCATGGCATTTTTGTGATATACCCAATTAGTATTGATACTTCTTGTGTGAACAAATTGCATATAGAAAAACATTTTAATGGCTTAACAGTTTAAACTCACACCTACCACAGTTTGCTTCAAAAACTGTGGGTGAAATCAATTTCTACATGTACTGTTTTCATAGTAGCCTTTATTCAGTAAGGTCTCTAACACCAGAAGTCCTGATTTCAAACGCTGTTTCGCTTTTCCTGTTATTAGTTATCCTGTAACAGTTAAAATGCAAATAATTCACAAATAGTGGAGTCTTGCTATCTATTAATTATCTGTAAAGCATATTATTTTCAATGTAGATCACTATAAAGCAATAATACCACAAATCAGTAAAAATTTATTTTATTTTAATAAAAGTTAACCCCAAAAAACCTCCATCTGCTTCTTTCCTTTTTGACTCTTTTAACATACTTCAATTTATTCTTATGGTGACATATTGTAAAACCATGACAACAAAAAAATCACAATAGGCTACCTTCAGCTAAAATTTAGCTAAAGTAAAATGAAGCAGTACACGTAGCCGTAATAGTTGGCTATATCTCTACAGCAAGACTAACACTTTTTAAAAGGAAAAGTGCTGTCAATACTTTAAATTTGTCTATACTGGTTTGGAAGCACGTGTGTCTCCTGTACCTCTCCTACGAGGGAGAAAGATCTAGATCTCGGATATTTTCTTCCTCCTGTCTTCAATCTTTGTGGAAAAAAAAATGGTCATATGTGAACATATTTTTATGTACTTATGTGCATATTTTGAGCTGGGATGAAATTTCCTCACCAAAGTAATCAAAGATCCCATTTTTTTTATAAAAGCCATGAGGCTGCTTTTCACTTTAACCTGGCTCATATGCTAATGCCAGAACATTTCTCACCTAGATATCCGTTGACCCCTTCCGCTCACTTTTACCACCCACTCTTCATTTCTCCACATGACAGTCATCCTTAAACCTGACCCAGCAACCTGACTTTGCAAAAGGTAGTAGTGTCAGTGAAGAGGAACTGTGCACAAAATACATCATCCTTCACATCTTCTGGAATTTACATGTCATTTGTTACTGCCATCCACCATTTGATGATTAGTGTTTATTCATACTCCACCTTTTAGTGAAGGTTTTCCAGATAAAGGGTATATATATATACTGAACATAACAGACATACCTGAACTTGCTCTAAAGCAGACTTCCTCCTGGGCTAATTCACTTTGACAAGGAGGATGCTACATTTTCAGCATACAGAGTAACACACTTCACATTTAGAAGTTGCTTTATCTCTGTGCTTTACCAGCACCTTAAAAATGGTCTTATAACAGACCTCAGATACATTCATAACTTTTGCAATTTGAATGAATGCAAATATTAGTATAAACACAAGTCTAGACCACTGTTTTTCATTTAGTCTATTCCTTCTGTGTTCTCAGACAACATGAGTATTTCAGTTTTCCACAAGGCTTTATTATCCAACTCTACTTATCATTCAGCCCCACAAATATCCCTGACTTCTTCTATGACAGCTTCTCTTGTGTTGGATCTGCTAACTCTTGTATATTTCAATTGCTTCCTATTTCAGTAAAAACTGTCAAATTTTTTATTCTTATATTTGCTGCGGTGGTCTGAATGCAGTCACCTACATGGATGACTTCCTGATCGATTCAGAGTAAGTTAGGCTGGGTTGGGTTTTTTGTTTTGTTTTTATGCATTTCCTGAGCTTCAGACAAGACACGGGCTCCCTCAGACTTTTATTACGTCTCTGATCATGAGACTAACACTTGAAAAGGGATTGCATGCAATTAGTGGCAACTTCAAAAAGAAGAAAAAAAAAAAAACATTTCACTGGCACTTGTCTTTCAAACAGTGTTTAAAGAAGCACTTCCAGTCCTGCCAGGCAGTGTGGTGAAGCCTATGATGTAAACAGGTGCAAAGTGCTCAAACAGGAGGCGTGATATGATGTGATGTATTTTGTGCATGGGATAGCTACTACTGCAACATCTATGTGTTTCAAAGAAGAAATGGTAAAAGATTGCACCTGATATCTGTCATGAGCTTCATCTTAAAATAATAAGACTTGCAGCGTGTTCTGGAAGCCCCCAGGTGCAAGTGATCTGCTGGATCCAGTAAATCACCAGTCGGAGGGAGCTTGTGCCCCCAAGGATTGTTCACTGGTAGCACCTCCTTTTGCTGTCTCTGGGACTGCTTGGGGCTACCAGTGCAAGTGCCTCAGCTGAGGTTCCTCTCACTTGCTGAAAAGCAAACCCAAAGCTATCATGAAGGATGCCGGTGCCAAGCCATTAATTTAAAACCTGAAATTGCAGGCAGGAGGCTATTGATTCAAAAACTGGGTCTCAGCCTAATTCTAGCCTGGTTTTGCCAAGCAGTTGGGGTATTGCCATGAGTGGTGTCTAAAGCATCGCATGCAATGCTGGAAGTACCTGACTTCAGGAACCAGCCCATCAGTGATGGTACCATTTGGCTTGTTGCTGAAGTGACAAAAAATCCCCATCAAGAAAAAAATCCAGTCGCCTGACAATTGACAGAGTCTTATGGGGTTTTTCACATTTTGTCGAGTAAGCACTCCTTCTGTCCGTGCTCCCTGCAAGTGTCTTTGGCTCGGCTTCCCCTGCCTCACCAATAGATGGAACAGGCACTGACTCTGCCAAGTTCTATGTTTCAGCCTTGCAAACCACACACCACTGCTGCCTTCCCCAAACGAGGCTTTAGACTCACTCATGTCCCTCTCCCTGAGACACCTGTGCTGTAATGAAAAGACAAAATGGAGGTGAAGTTATTGGCAAAATCACACTGCTAGAAGACACACAATCCAGAACATCTTCTAACTTTTTTCCTCTGTGTAGATGAATCTGAACCACAGGATGGGACTCTGCAGAGTTGCTGTTAGGGAACGTCATTTTTGTGGACTGACAATTTTTTATGTCCATCTACTGCTAGGTTTTAGACAAGGAAGGGCAAGGTAGTGTTGAATTGTCCCATCCACTGTGTAGATCTCATAAGCAGGTAAATGAATGTATAAAACCAGCAGTGGAGCCGTTCGGTGCACTTTGGCAGAGTGCTGGCAAAGATTGCTGAGGGAAATAATTCAGGTCAAAAAACAAACGCGTGGAAAATGGGAAGGCAAAGAAGTACAAGTGACATTGAAATGTCCTTACTAATAAGCTTAACACGGAAGATATTCAGAAGGAAAATGCTTGTGTCACAGGAGCTTTTGGTGAGGGCAAAGAGAAGGCATTTTCAGCAAGACCTTGTTTCTTACCTGTTGCCTGCAAAATCCCTTCATACGACACAGCCACAGGGACACAATGGCAATGCCTGTGGTTGTCACCAGGAGACCCAAACTCTCAGTTCCAGCAACTGCAAACAACCAGGATGCTGCCAACAGGTCAGCCCCTCAAAATCCCATGTACGGAGGTAGCTGGGGAGGAGTGTAAGGTAAAGTAAATGAAGTCAGTCTTTTCCAGGCTCCCTGTGCTCCCTCTCCCACTGTTTGCATGTGCTGGCTCCTGTAACCCACTGAAGATCTGTCAGGATAAAACAGCAAGGGCAGCTGGCATATTTAATTTAACCTTTTTATTCCTTCTGAGAGGTTCCTGATGTGTAAGTTTTGCTAAAGATTTCCTTGTGCACCTGTATGAAAAATATTAAAAACCCTAGTTGGGTGTATGAAATGTAAGATAGCTGTCTTTGAGTTAATTGGCTTCAGTAAATATCACATTCTGTTCAAGGCTACTCTAAGAAAACACAGCCAAAGCAGTATGAAGCCACGTATTTTACATAGACAAATTCTTCACTCTGCTTATAAAGCAAGGTGCTTTATACTCACGACACAAACACTTCTTTAGATTGTTATACCTAAACACCATATTTTATTTTCCGTCATTGTGGACATTAAAAGTCCCAGGGTGTCCGTATCATAGTTTGAATAGACACTGTAATTTATAATACAAACGAGATTTTCTCAAATTGTCTTTAAACTGCTACAGCTTTTTAGAAAAATATACATTTTTGGTTTATTCAACAACTTTATGTATATAACCACTACCAGCTTCATTGCTTATGTATGCTTATGTCTAAACAGTATGAAAAAGTGACTGATTCACTAGTGAAGGGGAAGTGTGAAACAAAATTCTCTACAGTGTGCAAAAAGGGGGATAGTAAATTGAGAGTAACCTTCAAGTAGATTACACTCATTTAGCATATTTCCAGAGTTTCAGAATTGCCTAGTTTAATGTGTTATTGCTGAACTCCTCAAATACTACCACATATCTCTATATTATCCATAAGGATGTTTCCTTCTATTATACCTGAAGCTTTCAGATTTTTTTAATGTCTTTGGGAACTTATTTATTTTGTGATTAAGTCTATTGTCTAGTATTCTGGAGGGCACAGCAGTTTTACTTTATTATACCCTGAAGAGCTTTCTGCCTGCCAGCTGTCTATTTAAGGCCTCTTCATAGATGAGGCTTCATTCTTTATAATTTAAATTAATTAAATATTTAGTATATGGTCCATCAGGCAAAGTAAATGTTTCAAAATGTAACTAGTGATATACTGTCCCCTTAGATTATTATAGCATTGGAAAATGGGCAATCTCTTTTTACAGGCTATGGGTGGGCAGACTACAATAATTGCAACCCAATGGAAGTGAAGTTTTGTTTTCTAATATATGGGATGTCTGCTCCAAGGCTTGCCCAATAACATGAAGGGAATCATCAGAAAATAAGATGAGTAGAAATCTGCGTTGAACTTTTAGGGAGAAATGACCAATGTTTAAACAGCACTAGGAGGCTTCAAGGGGCAGTGGGTCCCAACTACTGAGAATCATTTTGGTTGAAAGAGACCCTCAAGATCATCGAGTCCAAATTAGAAGTTATCTTGCTGGCATATCACAAGATACATTCAAAGAAAAGGGAGAAAGAACATTTACGAAATAAAAACTTTGAGATATCCCAGTACTGCCTTAAAGACTACACCTATTCGAGTGATGAAGAAAACATCAGGCATCCTCCATGTGCACTGGTCTAGTGTTCAGTAGTGCTTGAATACATCTGAAGGTATAATTCTCTGACAGGAAATCAATTTATGAAGGAAATTGCCTGTGGAACCTAAGTGTTTATTGTGCTGCTAATGAATTACAGACTGGATGCAGACACACAGAGCAAAATGTTACAGGTACGTTGTATGGCAAATTAGTACAGTTGACAACACTAGTGACTTCTAGGCTTAAAAACCATAGATCTGACTCCGTACTCCTGACTTAGCTATTTCAGATCAAGCTAATCAAGAAGATGAGATGGTTGAGTCTAGGAGATTTTATTCATAAAACTACCTTCCTTCAGTTCATTGATCAAGTATCAGAATTTGAAAACATTTCAATTTCTAAAAGCCACCTACATCAGTACCAGCAAACACCTCTGAAACAGCCCACACTCGTCTAGCAGCAGACACTTCACACACCACTGGAGTCAGAGATTAATGCATTCTGACATATAAAAGCTGTAATCCCAAGCTTTCGGTCAGTAAAAAGCATTCATTTCTGCCCCTTGTGGATCTTGAGCTGACCTTAAAACTATGTCAAGCTTGCACTGGTCTTTTCAGCCTGCAAGAGCTGTTCTGCCATTGGCCCAAGGCTGAAAGCAGCAAGTCACAGAGCTAAAATCATTATAGTGTCCAATTCCTGAAAATACACCTGAGCTGACTAGATTAGTAGACCAAGGTAGTAAAAAGTGTCTGACCTGCCATGGCCAAGGTTTTTGTCTAGGCTAACAGATATAGATAAATACAGGTGGAATGTAGACAAGCTGAATGCAACTAATGTACTTTACAGAGCATGTTTTTTTCATGAGAAGAGAAACATTCAGCATAACTTCTTCCCCTTTCAAATAGCCAGGCCCAGCTAATGAGATGTCTGTATGAAACCTGTGCCAGGCTCTTCCCTGTGAAGTATGCGCTTTCTCAATACTTACACAGCAGCTTGTGCCAAATGACCCTAAAATATTACAAGAATAAAAGCAGACCGTGGCATTTTGGAGCAGATTTAGAAACCCCATACAACTCTGTCCACGAAGCCCAGAGGAGCTCTGTGTGTATGTAGGAAACAAGGGGACCGAGGGCTCTCTAAAATCTGACAATTTCCATCTGCCTTTCTATTTTCACAGCAATGCTGAGCGGCAAGTGTAATCACAGGCCATATGTGAGGCAGCAAGGCTGGTCTCAGCTGGTGCAGGACTTCTGGGAAGAAAGGCCTGTTTACACTCATTTTCCCCTAAGGTAAGCATGTCTTGGTCACTGGGGGGGCACCAAGCCTTAAAAACCATTGACACATGGAACAACACAAATACTGGTCTTTAAACTGAAACACAGACTGGGGAACCTATATACAATGAAAAAAGGGGTTCACCATAAATAACATTATTTACAAAGCAAGAGTGCCTGAATATGCCAGAAGTCGTCTGATCTGCATTTGTTACAGATTACCACAATGACTTAGAAAACTGGCACCCTCATAGGTTACCATTTAATGTCCAGCAGATTGTATAGATTCATTCACAGCGTTACTTCATTTTATAAATGTTGCAGATTAGTCTTGGTGCTTTTGATAGTAGTTTTTTGGTCAGGTTTTATTTACTAAATTTAAATGCAAATTGATCAGTTTTAAAAGGGCAGCTTACGTTTGTCCAGCAGCATAACTTCATATAAGCGTGGTTTTACAAAACTCAAACACGTTTCTACATTTGCAGAAAGAGGTAGAACAAAACTGTGTTGAATAACCTTGAAAACAATCAGGCCTCAGTTTCCAGCATTTCAATTGCAAAAATTGAAAGAGAAAGAAATTGATTAAATAATGGTCAGATTGAAAACATGTAAGAGCCTGAAGGTCAATGCTAATGCAGTGTACTAATACTGTTGCATTAGCAGTAGCATCTCTTCGGATTCAGAGACAAATTTTGTGCTAGAAGACCCATCATGATGACTTGTCAAACAAATTGGGTAAAATGGGGCTCTGGAAGAAAAATATATTTAGGATATGGAACTTTCCTTGGATATAATTTATCAGTCATGAAGACTGTTATTATTAGTCTTTTGAAATTGCAAGAATATAGCAGAATAAGGTAGCTCGGGAGGGACCTCTTGAGGCCATCTGGTCAAATCTCCCTCTTAAAGAGGGACAAATTTAGATAACATTCAGTCCTAACTGCTTCATTATTTTGAGAAGAGAGAGAGAAAGAAGGAATTTAGTCATAGGTAAAGTGTTTCACCTAATGTATCTATCCAGGAATCAATAGATTTGGAGGTCTCTCATGTGCATTCTATACACCCTAAATTGTTGTAACTTGGAGACATACTGGGGCCATATATCCAGGACATAGAAAAGAAGTAGGGAACAGAGATCTGCTCCAGGTTTTTTCATTTTCACTAGAAAAGTTATCAGATTGGAAGATGTCTCCAGGGTAAGAAAGAAAAACATCAATGAATAGAAACTATTAGAAAAGGAGGAAAAATAATGAAGTGTTGCACTGTATTAAAAATAGAGGAAAGGATTTTGCTAGCAGCTATCTAAGCAACAAAAGTAACTCACATTTTCTTAACTTCTTCCTTATTTTTCAAAAATATTTTTTCATACTCTCATTTTCATAGTCTTAATTTATGCAGTACTGCAGGAGTTTGGCTAGGATATAAAAGTACAGCTGTGCTTAGGGGACGGCTGAACCATATCACAATGGGGGAATAGGTGCTACCCTGTTACCAAGAACCAGAAAATCTCTTTCGGATATGTATTTGGGTGGGGAAAAACAGAATTATATTCCAAACTAACCCCATGTTATAATAGCAATTAATTACAAGCTCTTATATGTATAGATGGCTTATAGATAGTTTGTAGTGGGGTATACCTAAACATTTCACAGGTGTTTACCACATTCTTTGAAGACACAAGTTCACAACACTGTCAAAATGTACCAATTTAGTTTGCAAATACTACAATTTTGCATTAGTCGTTAGGCATCTTAAACTCTCCTACCCTTTTTTAAATGGAAAACTGATTAGATATCAATAATAAAAAAGAAGTTGATTTATTCTGATAGTTTATTTGCGTTATGACTGTCCAGCCACATTGATTTAAATACCACAAAACGGAAGACGTTAGCCTGAGAAATTTAGGATTTTGCTAATGCATGTGGAATCACTGAGGCAGTGAAGAAGGAGGAGCAGCACCTTGGAGCAGCAGTTACAAAATACAATAGCTATTCAGCCCGGCCTATGAGTGGTACAGAAGGACTAACGCTATGTTCATGTATGCGAACAGGGGCATAAGTAGCCCTCTTTCAGGGAAGAGGAACTGGTAAGAACTTTACGGTGAGGCAATGAGCCTCCGGAGAGGCTACTCGCACACTTCGGTTAGGTGTGCAGCACCACGGTCTGTGCAGCTTCTTCACAGCTGTGGAGGATGCCCGGGGCCGGCTGGCAGCTGCAAAGAGGAGGCGCTGCCTGGCACATCCACCCCGACACGCTGCAGCTCCCCGCCGGGAGCCTGCTCCTCTCCCATGGGGCAAGCCAAGGCTCTGGGCCCGTGCGGAGGGGAAGTTGAGAGAAAGAAAGGGTCAAGGCCCGCGCCCTGCCGGGCCTCCCTCGCTCCGTGCTACCCACGCAAGGACCGGCACGTCAGAGGGTTTTACCAGGGGCCGCTTCTGCACCGCCCGAGGAGTAGCGCCGCTCGGTGCCGGGCTCCCTCTGGACGACGGCGGGCCGCTCTGCCGCACCGCGGCGCGGCCCCTCAGCCCGCCGGGTCAGCCCGGGGCTTCCCCCGCCCCTGCGCCCCCGCGCCCCCCGCTCCCCCGCGGCTCCCCGCGGCGTGCGGGGCCGAGCGGGGCGGGCGGGCGCGCTGACGCGGGGAGGGCGGCGCGGCAGGAGGGGCCGGGCCGGGCGGTGCTGGCGGCGGCAGGAGGAAGATGGTGGCGGCGGGAGGAGCGGCTGGCTGCCGGGCTTTCCGCCCTGCGCTGCGCTGCCACCCCCGCCGGAGCCGCCCTGCCTGCTGAGGAGGGGGCGCGGACCCGCACCAGGTGCGGAGGGGCCGGGAGCGGGGTCCGCGTCCCCCGCGTCGGTGGGTGGCGGGGAGGCCGGCGGGCCCTCGGGCGGGGGTTGCGGGTTCGGCGCCTGCTGCCGCACTCGCGGAGCCTCCCGGCGGCGGGGGACTGCGGCCGGGGCTGCGCGGGGCTCCGTGCGCGGCCGCAGGGCTGTGCGGGCGTCTGCGAGCGGGCGGGGGCGGCTCTGCACCTGCCCCGGGCCGCGGGGAGAGGCGTCGGCACGTACACGGGTGCCTCGGTTCCAGCCTCCGGCGGGCAATTACGTGCTTTCGCTTGTTTTGTCTGTTTAATTATTTTGTTCGGTGTTGGTGGGCTGTGCGTGGAATAATACCGCGTGGAGATGAGCATCTCCTACTGCACTGGTTTGCTGGTTTTGATTTATCCCTCCCCCTCTATGCATCCTTTCTGTGGTGAAAGGAGAGATGATGGGGGGATGTGAAGACCTGCAGCCGCCGATCGAGCCGCCACGGCCGCAGCAGGACAGGGAGCAAAGCCCTCTCCCGCGGGAGGTGCTGCCGGGCCCCCCGGCCCCGGCCCGGTTTGCAGAAGGGAACCCAACGGAGCCTGGATTTTCCCGTTCTCTCTGTGGGGTGCTGCGAGTGGCCCGTTCAGCTCTCCATCACTGGGCTGGGGGGGAGGTGACATCTGCTACCATCACGTACTGGTTTCAAGAAAGGGAAGGCATCTTGATCTTTTCTTCCCGGAAAAGCAGTCTGATATAACGATTGCCTAAATGACAGTCATGGTCAGTGCAGCCATATGTGCTGCATCTGCTTTCTGGAAAGATCAGTGCTAACAGGAGTGATTTACCAAGACTTGTTTTATTGCCATCATCTATAAATCTGCCTTTTAAGAGGGGTGGGAACTTGGGCCTAGGCTGGAAAGCTGCAACATCTTTTTGCTTTCCCCTGTTGTAGCTTTTTTGGGTTACGGAATTACAGTTTGCTTTAGAGAGCATGTTGTAGATCTGGCTGTTTTCATAGCTGCTGAGGAAATAGAAGGCAGAGATGTTTGCCTGACTCTGCATATATTAAGACTGAGCTAATGTGGGTGTAGGGCAGATCAGGCATGTAGCATTTTTCTTGTCTTTGACATGCGTCATCTTACAACAGCTGATAAGAGTACATCCAGGTGGCTGCAGTTTTGCGCCTGCTCTGCGACTGTGGCCCATCAGGTCCCAACCAACTTGCCCTGGAAAATATTCCAGTCACAGTACTCCAGGTTCTGCTGCATTGCTGTCAAAATCTGGATGGGCTGCACCTGCCTTTGCAGCATGTGGCTGAAACAAGTATGTGATGCCTGATTTTTCCCAAACACTGACAGTGACATAGAGTGTGTTTATTCTCTAGGTACTACGTTTTAGTGGTATGCGGATAGCCACAAGTGAGATGCATGTTTACCTTTTGCTGTAATGGGGAGGGGGGGTGTGGGCAAGGGGAACAGTAGGCTGCCCAGAAACACTGTTTGGGAGCGAAGAACACTCACCATCAAATTCTGTACATTTGTGTGTATTTATACTGAAAAATTATGTAGTCACTAAATAATAATGGAAGACCACAGGAAACTCTGCAAAAGCAGAAAATTTAGCATTCTAATGCACCTTGGGACAGACGTTGTGGATGTCTAACAAGTCAAGCGTAAACCTGAGAGGAAGACAGCTTGCCTTGATTAGAAAATGTGGTCTGAGACTGAGAGAACTATGAGCTTTTAGGCCAAACTGATTTCTGCAAACTAATAGCAGTTCCAGGTTGGCTGTATAGTATGAATTATGTAATTCATTGGTCTGAGTTTTCTTGGACACTTCTAATTGTATCTTGAATCAATACATTTATGTTATGTTAATGCATTGTCCTCACATTTTTTCTGGCTACTACGCTGTCCTTTAACAGATGCAAGGCCAGCCTTTTGGAAGGCTATTAAAATAAAGATACTCACAGGTGAGCGCTTCAGTTATAAAATGTATGGATGCTGGCAAGGTGATTTGGTATGTCTAGGTAGATAGAAATGGCATGTTGAAGAGGAGAGAAAGAAACTGAAGCTTTTTAGTATAATTCATTTTGGTTACTTAATAGAAAATAATTTTTGTGATTTCTTGAATTAATAATTTAATTCTTAACCATTTGTTTATGGTAAGTTTGCAGTTCCTTACATGTTGGGAAGAGTGTAAATGCATTCCCAATTTTTTACTTGTTAAAACTGTCTTTATGTGTTTAAACCATAGGAAGTAATGCTTTGTAAGAAATGTGGTGATGCTGGATGTGGCTGATGCCAGGAATTGGCTTCTGACTTCTTTGATACAGTTGTAAGCCACAGTCATATATAATGCTTATGTTCTTAAACTTAAAAAGCCTACAATATAAGGGTTATGTGCATCTTTGAAATGTTGTTAACCTTTTCATAACTGGTGCCTACCACTGCTAGAGCTGACATGAAACACACTGGGTGCAGAGAAATGGAGTTGCCCGTTCAGCTGCTTATTTTGTGTTTTTAACACACCAACACGGGTAGTCATTAGTAGTGGTTTTGCTGTTTGCCTTTAGGCTGCCTCAGTGTGTGGTAGTGTTCATGGCAAACAAAATCAGGAAAATCAGATAGTAAATCCAGAAAAGGTAGCTTGGAAAATACACACCACATTGATTCTATGGTGTTACTGCATGTGTGTGAGTTTAGAGTTAGTATCCAAAACTAACAATGAGGATACAAAAAAACCAAAACAAACCAACCAACCAACCAAACAAACAAAAAAGAAAGAAAACCACAACCAACCAAATGAAAAAACCCCAAACAAAACCAAACAAAAACTGCAAACAAAATCAAACCAAAAAACCAAACTAAAACCAAACCGATAAAACGAGAAAACCAACCCCCCCAAACAAAACCAAACAAAACCCAAACAAACAAACCAAACAAAACCAAAGCAACAAACACTCCCACCAAAACAAAACCAACCAACCAAACAAAAAAACTCCAACCAACCAAACAAAAAAACCCCTCAAACAGAAACCAACCAAACAAAACCAAGACCACAACCCCCCCAAACAAAAACAAACCAAACCAAACAAAAGCAAAAACCCAAACAAAAAACAAGCAACAACCCTCCCCCACCAAAACCAAACCAAACAAAAAAATCCCAACCAACCAAACCGGACTTCAGAATTATCAAGCAGACAAAACAAAGGAAAAATCAAACAGAGTGCTAAAACTTCTAATTTGGATCTCATGGCCTAGATACTTCAGACCAGATTCAGTACTTTTTCCCTCAACACTCAACCTGTCTGCTATTGATCATCGGTGTTCTGCATTCATATGAGATTAAAAATTAGAAGAATTAGACCTTTTCCTTTACATTAAAAAAAGTAGTAGCAGTAATAATAATAATAAATAGAGGTGCTTCACATAGTTTAATACATGTTGCCCATAGGCAGTGCAGCTTGATTAATTGAAGCTTTACTTGGAACAAGATCCTATTACTGTGGGTTTAAGTCAAACCTTGATGTTCCACTAATGCATTTTAAATGTGTTTTTCTGGTTTCGCAGAAGGTGAAGATTGCTGCCTAATAAGGGGTCTAGCAAGCAAACCTCTGCTCATTTGTTTCAGGCAGATAGTGTGTAACACATATTGTGTAGGGGTTAAAGGTTTCTGAAAAGCAGATTGATTGTTTTTGCTTCATAGTATTGATTGATTTGATAAGCCAGCTGCTCAGAGCAGTGTGATAGTATTTTTCTGTTTCCACTGCATGGGACTGTATTCTTCTAAAAAAGCTGTATGTTTGTTGCTTTACTGAAAGGGCCTAGGGAAACATATTTATTTGCCGCTTTCACATATGTGGGCAAATGATGATGATAATACTTGTCCTAACTCTGAAGAAATAAACACAGGGGCAGCATAATGGGTACGTGACAGCTGCGAGTGACGGAGGACTTAGCTGAGGACACTCTAGGACCAAGGGATGGTATTTTTCTGCTGGACCCTTTCTGCTGGAGAGGGTCCATCCTGACATGTGAGGAGGAGTGGGAGTGCAAATCTGTTTCCACGGACCCAATAGGGAGATGCCACTGGGAAAGCAGCATCTTACCTGGTACATCGCGTTATCCTTGCAGGATCATGTCCTACAAGGTATTTCGTGTGCTGTGTTCTAACTGCAAATCTTTACTGGGAGAACTTTCCATCATCCAGTAAGCCTGTATAAGCAACTATTTGTGGATCAGCAGTGGGGTTTTGTACGTTATCAAGGAAACTAGTGAAATAAATGGATTAGAAGTACTTAAAACAATAAATAATCTCAGTGAGGTAGACCACTCTGGGAGCCTCTATTTTTCCCATTGCCTAGCAGAAGGAGGAGAAAATGCTCTGTGACATTTAGCCAATGATTTCACAATGTTTTAAAAATTTAGAGTGTTTAAATTATTGTGGTTTTTTGTTAGACGTGTTCCCTTCCCCCATGCTGTCCAGCATATTCTTGGATTATCTGTTTGGTCTGTTAAATCTTGCTTGTAAACCAGCAATTAAGCATTACTTGCTTCTTTCTTTCTAATAAGCACTTCAATTGAAATTACTCTCTGTAAGAAGATGTCCACCTTGTCACCCATCTAAAGAAAATGTGAAAACAGAGAATGAGACTTCATTGAAAGTCTGTGAGTGAATGTGGCAGATGAGCAGAACATCCATGGAATTTGGGCTGAATGCTTTTAGTGGTAATTTCTTTTTTTCAGCTAAATAAACTCTTCTGAACTTCTGTGGCATCTTTTTGTGCCTCAAGAGCATCCCTGTTGAATTCAATATTCAAACTTTCACGTCTAAAAGATGAACACAGATCAAGAAAACATTGGGACAGCAGAGCCATAGAGTCTACAGAACTTGGCCATCTGCTACCAAAATCAATAGAACAACTACCGTAAATTAACTCACTGTTGCTTTATTTTTTCTACGCTGGGGATACATGTCAGGGAAGAACTGCCTTTCTGTATGTGTGTGGTTTGATATCTAGCAGATAAGGTTTGGTGCCCTATGTTGATCTGGATAAATAATTTTGTTTCTCTGCAATTATTTTCATTTTTGTACAGAAGAGAAAAGGTTTCTGATTGTTCCTTTTCTGGTGACCATTTAGAATTTTTTTTTTAAAGAAACATATTTTGCTCAAAAATTAGAGGCAAATTCAGGTGGGCAAGAGCTTAGGGGCTGGGAAAATAAGTTATTTCTAAACAGAAGGAGGTGGAAAAAAAATAAGAACATAATAGAAGATTTAAAACATACGTGAACACGGCTTTTTTCTCTAACATATGCTTAGGTTTTATTCATGATTTAAAAAAAAAATTATTCTGATATATGAGTTGCAATTCTTGCCAACAGTGCTACTGTTACTGTGTATTTATATAGTGTCTGTTCTGATGGGACTTTGATCATGTTTGAAATCTTGGTCCTTTGGAAATCTTAACTATAACTCTTCTTTAGACTAAATAAATTTAAATTAGAAAAGCATTTTTAAAAAAACACAAGGGAGAATAATGTCTAAAAAAGCTCCCAGCAGAGCAAGGGGTGAAAGTGGAGGGTAAAAGCTCTCACTCTATGTCTTTCCCAGGCTAGTGTAAGCAAAATGCTTTAACTAACGCTCTTCAGATTCAAAGAACAGGCAAAACCAGTAGTTTTCTATATGTTGGCTGTCTCAGGTGAATTTTGGGAGGGTGGGTACTGCCTCCACTGTTAGAAGAGGAAACCGGTACATTTCGTGTGGTGTGCAGGGGGAGCTAAGGGTTTTTTTCTTCACTTTTCTTAACAGCTTTCTCGCACCAGCGTTTTTATGATCACAGAGTAACTTGAGTTGGAAAGGATCCCTAAATGCCATCTGATCTAAGCTCAAATTGGATGACTAAGACGAGGGCTGCACATGCCACCTTGGCTTAACTAAAGCAAGCCTTCCTCTGAGCTGCCCTCCTCCTCCTCCACTGGCCAAGCCACCGTGCAGAGCTGCTGGCTCAGCCACTGCTGCCGGCGCAGAGGAGTGCTGGGGGGAAGTGTCTGCTGTGTGAGGGGAATGGTGACTCCCTCCTGGTGGGCACTGGTTTCTAAATCCATCTTACCATAGTCATTCAACTCAGGAAGGGGCTGAAATACAGTTATATTTGCTGTATTAGCTTATCCAGTGAACTGATAATTTTTTTTGTTTTAAATTGCATTTTTAAGACCATCAAAACAGAGAAAAGTAACATTCAGAAATTTAGAAAACAACTTTTTTTGTTAAATTATGTTACAACAGTTTAAAAATTAGTGCATTGTTTTTAAAACATGATTCTATGATTCTAGGACAGCCATGAACCTGTTGGAGAGGGTCTAGAGGAGGCCACAGAAATGATCAGAGGGCTGGAACAGCTCTGCTGTGAGAACAGGCTGAGAGAGCTGAGGCTGTTCAGCCTGGAGAAGAGAAGGCTCCAGGGCAGACCTTATTGTGGCCTTTCAGTACTTAAAAGGGGCTTATAAGAAAGATGGAGACAGACTTTTTAGCAGGGCCTGTTGTGAGAGGACAAGGGGTGATGGTTTTAAACTAAAGGAGGGGAGATTCAGGCTAGACACGAGAAAGAAATTTTTTACAATGAGGGTGGTGAAACACAGGCAGAGGTTGCCCAGAGAGGTGGTAGATGCCCCATCCCTGGAGACATTCAAGGCCAGGCAGGACAGGGCTCTGAGCAACCTGATCTAGTTGAAGATGTCTCTGCTCATGGCAGTTGGACTAGATGGCCTTTGAAGGTCCCTTCCAACCCAAACTATTCTATGATTCTTAAAAGTGAAAGATTTATTAAACAGAATCCTTACTAATTATGTGCTGGGCAGTTACCCTGTACTTAATGAAGAAAATCTCCCCCAGTAACTTTGTGGTGAGCTGACAGAAATTTGTGTTAAACAAGAGTCAGTGTTAAACTGGTCTGTATTTTTGTAATTCCATTGCATTTTCAGTGGACATTTTACATACCCTTTCCACAAACTTAACCTGTGTTTATCATACCCACAGCTATTGTACGTTTTGTCTCAGAGTGATAAATAGGGATGAACTCGAGGTTCTGCTCTTGCTCAAGAATTATCTTCCCTTGCTGATAAATGATTAATGTAATCCACTTATGAGATTGCCATGACATCATTCAGATTTTGGCATGCTTAATTTTCTTTCATAACAATGAGAAAATCCCAAAGCCCTTGAAAGCTTCTTCTCGCAGGACTGTGCTGGGGCTGCAAGGAGCTTGGGAGAGACATTTGAGCGCGATGCAATCTTGGCAGGGGGCTGGGCATCAGTCCCAGGGGACAGCCCTGTGCTTTGTAACCTTGGCTCTGCGTTAGCTTCAGCATCCAGGCTTTGGACTTTTAACTACAGCCTTACAATACCTAGTCTCATTGCTTTAGCTCTAGTTTAAAGTCCTGTCCAAGTCAGGCAGTTTTAGTGGGTTGTGTGAGTGCGGTATCCTTTGGGTTACACCAGTTTGGGAATCAGCAGTTTTAGTTGCAGTTGAGTTGGGGACTTATCACGTATCTTTTTATTTCTTTACCTAAGAAAACTGTAGAGACTGAATGTCTTTATTTCAGTTTTGGTCAAGCTGCTTTTGAATGCAAATTAAAAGGTAATTTAGGCTACAGAAAACATATCTATGTTTTAGGAATTACATTTAATGCTTCAATATACAATACGTTGAAGCATTCAAATCTAAATACTTTATTAAAAAGAACGAGTATTTCTAGTTAGCTTCTGACTTGATTATTTCTGGTTTTGGAGCCAAGATCTCTCAGTCTCCTGAACAAAATTTTTGTCTCAAGGAAATGTGGAACATCACCTGATGTCTTCTGCTGCACCGATTATGAGAGTCAGGTTGTTAGCTGTCATCAGGCAGGAATTACAAAACATTTCCCAGAGGAGATCTGGTTCTCTGTCAGACCCCTCTCAGGATAAATTACCCTCTGATAACCAATAGAAGCATTTTGAACTCAGTAGCAGTGTGGTAATACAGTTGCATGAAAAGTAAATGTTAAAAGCACAGTCCTAGCTTTTATACATTTATAATGTGTATAGTCCATTTTCAAAAAAGTAGTAAGTTCTCTACTCCAAAAATGGGTGCCTTTTGGAGGTTCTCTAGGAATTAAAACTGCAATTAACAGCCTTTTTGCACATGGCACAAAGGCAATTTTTATTGGTCACGTTTCTGGTGTGCAAATTCATATTTTATTGAAGATACTTTTCTTCAGCATCTTTATCCATGAATATAATGACTTCTTATGTAGAGGTCCAAAGGTACTTTTGATTTTTTTTTTTTCCTTCCAGTGCATAATTCTGTTGAAACCTGAGCAGTTCATAACTCAATTTTGATCTGCAGTGTTAAACTCTGTGTTATCGTCTTGTCAGCAGTGGCCTCCACAGGCACTGTGTTACAGGTTTATATACATGTACTAGATGCACTCTGGATAACAGAACAGGACAAACAGTAGTAAGGTAAGAGTTTAGTGTGGTGGGTTTTGTTATTTGGTTTGGTTTGGGGTTTTTTTGGGTTTGTTTTTTAATTAAGAAGCTGAACTTCATTTATTTGGAAAATGAAGACTTTTTCGTGTCTGTCCAAGAGCCCTGTAGGAAAGTGACTTCAGGGCCATTGGTCTTTGGAAACACTGAGGGATAGGTACTATACTTTTATAGGTGTTTCACACCTAAAACCAGCAGGCGAAATTACCAGAAAGGAATTCACAGGGTGGGGTTGAATATTTCAGGGCGTCTTGTGGTGCAAGGAAGAAGAACATATTTTTTCAGTCAGTTAAGATACTTTTAAAGTCAACCTGAAGGTTTAGTAATCCTATGAACTGCAAGGACTCAGTGGCAGTACACACACACAAAAAGATGTTATTCTTCCTATTTTATAATATTCTGTGTCTCGGTTATTAATGCTTAGTGTGTCAAAAAATCAGACACACCTCCCTTAAAGACTGACCTTCTCCAACTAGGTACACATCTACCATCACTTTAGTTACTCTGCTTGTTGAAGATTTTCGCTCTCTCCAATGTACAACAGGAAATCATGCTGCTTCATGGCCTTTTGCAGTATCTCACAGTGTTATTATGTGGTAGTGGCTTACGAACCTTAGTGGCATCCTTTCTGTGTTGGCTTTTCAGGTGTAGTGAGGTGTTGAACAGTGGGTGTACCTGATAATCCAGATAAAATTCACCGCTTTAGTGGCTCTGAGAAGAATCCATTGAAGTCTTTGGGTGGATTTCCTTGGTCTTCACCTGGCACCTGTGGGGCTTCTTGATGCTAGGGAGAGAAAATAGTTCGCAAAGACAAAGTCGTCAAACCTTTCAAGTGTGAAGTGGTGTGCTGTGGAGTCACGTATGACTATTCATGCTTAGTTTGAACAGCATGGGAAACCTGGCTGAAGTGCCAGTGGCTTTTAGGGAAGAAGACTCCGCTTGCAGAGAAGTTGCTCAATGTCAAGCTGGAAACCCACCTATGTTCCACTGGTACCACTCACTGAGGAAGGGGTCTTGCACCATTGTTGTGGCCAGTCTGTCCAGCGGCAGCAGTCGACAGGTGGCCTGTGTGTGTAAGGGGGAGAATACGGGAAAGGGAGGAGTCCAGTTAATTTTCTTTTTTTTTTTTCCCCGTAAGAAGACAAATTGAGATGTTGAAAATGCAAAAAAAAAATCAGTCACCTGTTAAGGCAGTGTCACGGGAGCTCACGTGGGGTTGGCAGCAGGTGTGGATTATTTAGGAAAAAATCAAACGTGCCCGAGACTTTAAGTTGTGCATAGTTCTGTGTTCACCCTGGTCTAACTAGCCCTTCCCACAGCCTCACAAGCACTGCGGCAGTACAGCTTTGTAAATAGTTTCAAGATCAAGACCACATTTTGCCATTAGTTTTGACTAAAGTAATTGGAGAAGTGAATACGCTTTGGTAGATAAGTAATTATCAGAGTAGAATTTTCCATGTTGTCATCCATCATTGCTCTTTAAAATTTACATCCTGTTTGGAGCAGAGGAGTGGGGAAGGGAAGAGGCTTTGTGTAGCTGGAGTATCCATCTGATGCATTTTGATGACACAGCATGCTAGGGAGTTATCTCATAGTTGCTGTAACCAAGCCAATGCCGACTACATAACAAGGACTTGGCATACAGTATGAAAAGTACCTCCTGTTGTACTTGAATATTATCTATTCAGACTGTTACAATTTCTGGTCCATTTATTCTTGTTTATTAACTGAATCTTTTGAAGACACTCTTAAGATGTTCATTAAATAAGAACATTTTTTATCAAGAGGAAGAAATTCCCCTAAAGATCTCCACCATCCTATTATTATCCAAAGAGCAAATCTCCTGGCTGTAGTCCTGTCTAAAAAGAAAATGTATGGGTCAACATGTTAAGCTTCAGGGAAGCAAATCTGGAAGCCATTTTCTGCTGCAGAGTGACTAAAGCCTCAGAAGTTTAGTCTTTTTTTTCTGTTACTCATTAGCTGTGATACACTTTCCCCACAGGCAGTGGTTTCTGAATTATCTTTTAGTGGCTCCCAGATCTGTTCTTACTGATGTTTGTAGCTCACCAAGCAGCAACACAGAGAACTGATGAGATTTTTGACACTTTCACTGTAAGGAAGCATTTGAGTGTCAGAAGCAAACATGGAGTAAAAACATACCAGTTTCAGTTTGCATTTTATGAGATGGCAGTGGTATTGTTGCCAGCTTTTGTCTGGGGACTCAGGACGGCAGCAGTGCTTTTATTTGTATTTCCAGGATTTTCTTCATGATCATAGATTCTTCGGGCTCAGCCCCAGATACCTCAGAGGAAACCTTCCTGTGTGCTAATTATAATTTTGTTTTTCCTATCCCTAAGTGTAGCATGTGAAAATTGAATTTCTTCTTATAAGGCACAGCATTGTCATCCTTCAGCTCCATCTGCATGTACAGCCCACTTGTGACAAGACCTGGAAGGTAATCTCGTGTTCACATTTTATTTTGCATCTAGTGTGTATCAGTTCTCATTTTGCTGTGGGTACTGTGTATTTTAAATGCCTTTGAATAGTGTGTGGTGAGGACTTAATCCTCTTTTTTTTTTTCTTTTTCTCTCCTCTCCCATCTGTATCTGGTTTGTAAGTTATGTCATCATGTTTCCACTTGTTTCTCTTTGTCCTGAGCAGGCTAATTTTTCCTCGTCTAAATGTAGCCCCATTCATGAGTTCCCAGTACATGTGACACATTCCCCAAAGCAAAGCAATGATGTCATAGTGGATTTTTATCTGTGAGGGACTGAGGTTAGAAAAAATGCCTTTACAAAGGATTTGATGAGGCTATGGAGGACACATGGGGAGAGTGAGTTCATCTCTGGGTATGCATTTAATATAGAAACACATGTTTTCAGAAAAAGATAACTTTATGTCTCAGAAATTATAGGAGAATCATGGAGTGGGTTAATGGGAAAACCTTAGAGCTTAAAAATTGGCAGATGCTTCACCATTGTGATAGAAACAGCTTCACAGTTGACAGTTTGGAGCCAGTGGCCCACAGTGTCTAAATAAATCTTTGTCTCTTCATGCTAAAGACTTGGCGGTGAGTGGTTACTGTTCTGCATGACACTGATACTCCAGACTGGGGGAAAGTCTTTCCATTTTCTGTGGCCTAGTGAAGTTGCAGTCAAATAAATTATTGTCAATTTTACGTTTTTTCTTTAATAATGCCGAATATATTGTTGGGATGATATCTCTATGTACATGAATAAGATGGCATCTGTTTTTCTTCTAGCACACTAATAAAGATGGTCAGTGAATTACAGAAACAGAAGACCTTGTTGTGACAGGCATGGACACAGTTTCTCTTGTTATCATCTGCATATAAGTACCTGGCACTTCTGTAGTGTTCGGTTAGCAAAGCAGAGTTACCCCATTGTTGCTGCTGTGATTGTACACTGTCTTATAGGAGGGTTTATGTGGTTTTATTGATTCATTTAGGGACAGATGCATTCCTGGATTGCAGACACAAACTTTATGCCATCAAGAAAAGAATTTCAGTAGTTTGGGGCAGAAATTGGGCCATTAGTCTACCCTACGAAAATTACATATTGTTTCAGCACCAATAAAAACCATTTTTTTGTTCAACTCTCTGAATTGAGACATGACAGAAGTCCGAGGTTAGTGGTTTTGAGTGCCTCTTCTGAGAGAAAGATTTCACTCTGCCAACTTTTGACAATTGAAGAGAGACAGCAAGGAATATACGAACTGAATTAAGGATAAGGTTAGAATCCTAATAGCAAGTTTCCAGTGTTGGCACCTAACTTGCCATTGAAGCTCTTTGCTTCAAAAGAACCTATAAACTTTTGATATCTGCCTCAGTTGTGTGTCTCTTACAAGGTGGGTTGTTTGTCATGAAATAAATAACATGGGGATTTTCAAAGAGTAGGAATGATTCCTAGTAATTGGCAAGGGCTGAAATGTTATCTCTCTTTTGGAGAATAATCTTGCTTCGTAACTGAAAAGCCCTGGCAGAAGCAGCAGGAAACAAAGCTATGTATGGTAAGAAAGACCTAACTGTGAATCATGGGGTAAGATACAGAAAGAAGACTCAATGGATTCTGTGATCTCAAGGGTCCCTTCCAGCTGAAATGATGCTATGAGAACTAAGCATTGGAAAAACAGCTTAACACTGAGGTCTGCTAGACTGTGAAATCATCTTCCAGGGAGTGAGGAAAGATACATTTTTGGAGAAGTGAATACTCAGTGGTGCAAAAGCTTCGACAATACAGTAGGGAAAAATCTTCAACTTAAGAAATCTCTTTCTGAGAGATTTTGATGATCTGGGATGACTACATTCTTAAAATGGATATAAGCAGATTTTTTCTTCTTCTTTTTTTTGCTTTGTTTGTCACCAGGTATAGTTTTCTCATCCTGCCTTTTTTTTCCCACAAGAACAAGCATTTGGTGATGTGGTAAATTATTTTCCATTTTAGTTTTGCCATTGAAGCAGAATTCCATGACTCTTTCAATGGTCAAATGCTTTAGGTTGATATTTAAAGTTTCATTAAAATACAGTAAAGGTTAGGAATGAACATCAATATGTTTGATTCTTGCAAAATAAGATCAGAAGTTATTGACGAGTCAGTATCATCTGTCTCACAGGTGATAATAGTGTAGTTGTATATGGTAATGCTTTGTAGTGATCTTTTTATTCCTTTGCAAGTCAGTGGAATGCTTCTAACACTTGAGCCCTGTACCAATGGATCTATCTTTGATGTAATTCCAAACATGACCACAATTTGTGCTACTCGGTTTTTCTCTTTAAAAAATACAGGTAAAGTAAAATCTGTAGAAAAATCAACTTTAATTGTTAGGATCAGTTGGATGCACAGTGAGTGGCAGAGGGAGTGCAATACAGCTGCTGGGTTAAAAGAGATTAAGAGAAAAATGGTAATCCTGTACAAGCAAACTCAATGAAATAATGTCCAGCATGGGGAGGCGGCTAGTTAAATTTTTGAAAGTAGTGAAACAAAGAAGGATGTTTAAGTGTTAAAGGTGTCAGAATAAATAATTCTAAATGTTACAATAAACTGTGATAATAATGCTGGATTAACTAAAACACTGCTAGGAAATATGTTTGGAAATGATTGATAGGATTAGGGAGATAATATAGTAGATCAACAAAGAGGTTTTTAGGTCCCGATTGTTAGAGTATTTTCCTTCCAGGGAGAGTATAATTTTTAGCTGAGGTGTCTTTGATTGCCACAGCTAGCTATCAAAAGAAGGTACTGTGTGTTTGTACACAAACTTTTTCTCCTGGAAAGATGAAGTAGGTACTATGATTGCAAGATGCTTTTAGCTATTTCAGAACACCTTTTCTCCTTGCTTCCACTGTGGCCCTGTGGACTCTCATTGTTACTTCTCTCCAGATCTTGTTTCCCCATGCTGTTAAAATCTGGCATTGTGGCAAATGCTCATTAGTAGTTGCAGACTGATTAACATTATTTCTGTAGACTCTTGCTGTCTCTGTAATCATCCTGAATTTCATGATGTTCTTTATCATAAACCCACATTTACACATTTTACCCATCACTGTAATAGCTTCAGCATGCAAAGCAGACAGCGCTGCCTGTTGAGCTGTCACAACTCGTACTTGCACAGGATCAAAAGGCAATAATTAGGCATCCAACCTGACTCCACTGAGTAGTGAGGTTTTGATTGCAAATGGTGTGATTGCAATTGCGTAGAACCGGTGTAGTGGCTTCAGTGCTACTCAGAATTGAGAAGATTATTGTACAGCATGTCATAGAATTAGCTGATTCCTTGGATATATTTCGCTTGCAAGTATTTAATGACCTAGGTGGTTGTATACATTGTTTCTCCTAATAGTCTAGCAGGTTGTACATATTGTTTCTTCTTCCTTTGCTCCTGCAACTTTTTTGCCAAAGAGGCTTAGTTTTGAGTCAGAACCTAAGAACTCTCCAGTCTCCATAAAGCAGCTTCTGTAAGCGGTATTCAGCAGATACTGACATAAAATATCTCTTTAAGATATTTTTCCTGCTTTTGAAAGCTGTGTGAAATGCATTAATTTACCAGACCTTTCCAGACCTTCAGAACTAGAACAACGGTGAAGCAGAGCAGAGAAAGCAGCGTGATCCGGTGAGGTGACCCAAAAGGCTGCTGCAGCCATGGTTTCTGATGTGGAAGCCTGTTCAGTGAAGCCGAGAAGTTACCTGCTGTGCTCCTGGTCTGCCTGCCAGTTGTGCTTCACAACTGCTGTACTTTCCCTGGGTTGTGTCAGTAGTGTGAGGAGCCTGAAGACACGTTGTGGCATTGAGGAACTTGAAAGCACACCCTAAAATCTGCCGGGCAACTGTCAGCCTGTGGTTTTGGGTTTTGTTTTTAAGTTCCATAATAAATTGCTGGTGTTGTTGCATATGTAAACCAGATCAGAAGTCAGTGAAAGAGTGGTGGAATGGTAGGGCAGCTCTGGTGCAGAATTTGTGACTTCCAGAAACCTACTAAGGTTTGGAATAATATTAACTATCTTTTCAATAAATACAAAACATGTAATTTAACAAATACTTCCTGATGCCTGGGACTTGCTATTAAGGCAGTTCAAAATTTTTCATGATTTTTGGCTAAATTCACTGAAGCTTGAGCAAAGGTTTTACTTTTATGTGTATCGTGTGAAAAGTGCTACAAATACCTGGAAATGAAAAATATTTCTAAGTGCCCTTCTACTTGTTTCTTTCTATACAGAGCAACCAAAAAAAAAAAAAAAAAAAAAGGTGACATTGCTGCTTCAGTGTTGAGAGAGTAAGTATAGAATAATGAATTCGTAATCCTCTGTGTGGAAGGGATTACCTTTTTTTTTTTTTTTTAAGTAGCAGTTGGTTTATTTTGATAGTAGTTATTACATTGAATGTTTCTGTTTACATATCCACTAACTGCTTGCCCTAGAATAACTCCTGGAAATGCCTCATAGACATGAGCACACTGGTGTTTTCTGAGCTAACGGAGCATGGCATTGTGGAAGCCATGGGTAGCAGGCTATGTTTTAAGCGACAACATCCAAAATCTATGAGGTGGAAATTAGTGAAAGCGAAGGGTATTATCAACAGCATTCTTTCTGAATTTATCTGTATCTTTCCTAAGTGGGATTTTCTTCCTGTGGATCCCAGGGTTGCAAATCCTTGGGGATTTGAAAAAGTAGATGAGTAGGAAATAGAAAATATCTGAGAGTCTCAAAGAGCATTTGACTTAGCAGGTCTCACTGATCTGCTTCTAGCATAACTAGCCAAGGCCCAAACAATGATCTTCACTTGTTCCAGGAATGTAGAAGCAGCAGTATTTTTAATGAGGAAAAAACAGTCCAGAAACATCTGATTTAAATCTCTGTAGCTCTGTTATAATCCTGTCAGTGACACAAAGCTGTATTTAATTTTGTGGAGTTACATTTATTTGGAATCCATTGGGGCTGATCCTGAGTATTTAATCCATGTGTTTGTTACTGTCAAAGGTTTACTGGGGAACTAAGCTGAGGTGGCATTGACGCATTGTGGATGTCTCTTGAGGATATGCCCATATTCTATTTGGAAACAATTTTGCTATGTAATTTTCCACATTTCCTTTTTTTTCACTATTCTCAAACCAAATCTGTTTAAGTAACTCGCTTTTCTCATTGTAAGCATGACAAGGGTATGGTATACAGCTTACACTCTATTAAATTCAGAATAGCTCTGTTTATTAATGGCTTTTTCAACTTTTTTATGAGCTCAAAAGCAAAGAAAAATTTTTAAAATTTTGTACATTTACTCGTAGCTAGGGACGAAATACACCCAAGGAAATCTGTAAGAGAACAAACATACTGAATAAATAGGCGGTTTCCTAAATAGTGTTCTTATCCATACCTCTCTTCAGGAAAAATGACTTTGTTATTATTCTGTCTCTTTTCCTCACAATGGTCATTTTGATTCTTTTCTTGCTGGAAGAATTTGCTTCTCTGGTTTTGATTTTGTTTGTTTGGTTGGTTGTTGTTTTAACTAGGAGATCTATTGGGAAATATAGTAAAAATAAACAAACAAACAAAACGCACCACCAACAAAAAAATCCCACACCCCAAGCCCTGAAACCAGTCAATTTAGACTCTGGACAGCTATTATAAGAAAATTTTGGTGTTAAGAGGGGTTTTTTTTATTATGAGCAACTAAAAATTGTTCTCCTCTAATGTACAGGTTTATGAAGCTTGAGAGAATTTTGTTTTTTTAAAAAAAAAGTTTCCTAGCCAGATCTTATTTATGAGAATGTAGACAGGGTGAAAAAAAGTATTCTAAATCAATAATTGTACTCCAGTTTCCACATGAAAGACTAAGGTAGTTTATATTGCCTGCCTTTAACAATGTGGATGCATTTATTTAGATAAAGTACAGAACCTTCCAAAAGCTTTTAATTCTTGTTTTATTTGTTTATTTCCAAGTTTTCACACTATTTAGTGTTTCTGGCATTGATAAGCATCATGAGAGTTTGATGTGCCGGATTCTTTAGTCGTTTCTCCACAGTGACAGACTGTGTAGGTTAATACAAAAGCCTGTAATGAAATCCAGCCAGTAATGAAATCCAGCATATGTTTTTGGGATGGAAGAGGCATCATTTAACCTTGTTTTCTGGCTATATTTTTAACTTCTCCTAGGAATGATTAGGTGGATGGGAAAATGCCCTTTCAAGGAATTGCCGCTTCTAGATCTGCATTTCTGTATTTGAGAAGTGCTCTTGTACAGTTACTTCTATGTTTAATCTTTTGCTTCCTGTCACAGTTTGTCTTCATTTGATGGTATTGTCAGAATGCAACAAAGTTTAATAGGTAGGTTGCAAAATTTGGAAGACACCAGTCCTGGAGTAAAGCCAAGTAGGAACATCATTTATCAAAGAAATTATTGCTAAGTAGGCGGATTCTCTACACTGGGAAGGAGCTAAACTTTTGAGTAGTTTGATATTTGGACGTTTTTATAGGATCTCTTGTATTAAACTTGCAGTTGATAAGGATATAACAGGCAAATGGAGTATCTTCCTTTGTATCACTTGTAACCCATTCCATACCTGCCCAGGCATCAGCACCTGCCAGGCAAAGGCGGGCCTCCTTCTGATCCCTCCTACACTGGTGTAAAACTGTGTCAGCCCCAGGTGATTTAAAATTTAAAGCCTTTTCAGTTTCTTGGATAATTCAAAGCAGCAGGCTGTCTGTACTACTCACTCTCGCAATACAGTTAGTTTACATTTGGGGATGATTTAAAGTGAATTTAGGAAACCTGGCACAAGACTGCCTAGCACAGCTAGGGGAATGGATACAATCTCTTCCCCTTGCCTCCACCAGAGACCAAGTGACCTTTCTATGCCCTTTGCATGTCCCATGCAGAACCCTGATGTGGCTCTTGAATACGGCTTCCTTGTGGCTTTTTCCATGGGATTTTGTGGTGTGCTTTGTAATGTGTATCAAGTTTATTGTGTAGCATAATGGAAAAGCTGGGGTATCACAGAATGGTTGGGGTTGGAAGGGACCTCTAGAGATCATCTAGTCCAACCCACCTGCGAAAGCAGAGTCACCTAGAGTAAATCGCACAGGAATGTGTCCAGGTGGGTCTTGAATGTCTCCAGAGAAGGAGACTCCACAACCTCTCTGGGCAGCCTGTTCCAGTGCTCTGTCACCCTCGAAGTAAAGAAGTTTCTCCTCATATTCAGATGGAACCTTCTTTGTTTCAGTCTGTGCCCATTGCCCCTCATCCTGTCGTTGGGCACCACTGAAAGGAGTCTGGTCCCATCCTCTTGACATCCACACTTGAGATATTTATAAACATTGGTGAGATCCCCTCTCATCCTTCTCTTCTCCAGGCTGAACAGACCCAGCTCTCTCAGTCTCTCCTCATAAGAAAGGTGCTCTAGGCCCCTAATCATCTTCATAGCCTGCCACTGGACTCCCTCCAGTAATTCCTTTTCCTTCTTAAACTGGGGAGCCCAGACTTGGACACAGTACTCCAGATGTGGCCTTATAAGGGCAGAGTAGATGGGGAAGAAGGGATGGGCAGGTCTCCTGGCTGACATCAGGGCCACCCTGTAAGTGACAGGTGGGTGCAAGGTTTTAAGCATGGACGTGAAAGTGCAGCTATGGGGAAGAGCTTCCATGAGAGGGTCTGGGAGCTGGGCCTGGTCCGAAGCCAGAACTGATTAAATGACCAGAGTCTGGCACTGGGTATCTGAGTGATGCACTAAAGACAGCCACAGGACTGCAATTCCCCCAGTGCATTGGAGAAG
This sequence comes from Caloenas nicobarica, assembly GCF_036013445.1. Taxonomy (NCBI): domain Eukaryota; kingdom Metazoa; phylum Chordata; class Aves; order Columbiformes; family Columbidae; genus Caloenas; species Caloenas nicobarica. Next base: position 57,750,767 of record NC_088284.1, on the reverse strand, counting down.
AACACAAATCTCCCAAGAAAGCCAAGAAATTGGTCTGGAAGCAGCAGAGGGTGAGGATAATGTCAGGCTGAGCACCTGCTGAACTGCTGGACTGGCATTGAACCAGCATTGCCTGTGTAGCTCAAAGGAAGTCCATTGTCTTTGAGACTTTCTTAAGACAAATTTAAAATTGGCCAGTGGCTAAAAGTTAAGGATAAGAAATAAAGAAATATTAAATCCCTTTAAAGTATTGTTTATAGATTATCAACCTAATAAAAGAGCCTACCTTCCAAGCTGTTTAGTCATAGAGTTGGTTTTTTTTTTTTTTCAGTGTAATATTATGCATAGGTTTTAAATCTTACAAGCTTCTGTGATTCTTTCTTTTCTTTTTGGTAATCAGTAGTTGAAAACCAGCAACATAATGTATTAAGTCTTTAATGAAGCTTTAATTATGTCTATGCATTTTTGCTTGAGTAATATCAACTTGTATAAAAACATTATGTATACTTCACATATGTGATAGCCTCTCCACAAAACTGCTCGCATACAGATAAAATGACATTCATCTGGTTTTTATTTTATGAGAAGTTCTTTCTTGGTTGTGGTTCTGGTGGACACGTGTTTGGGTTTTGTATGGGTCTTCAAAGTTTTAATGTTATATGAAGTATAGAATTTAGATTTATGTATCTAAAAATAGATTTTAAATGTTTTACTCTTAAAGAAGAAAATTTATTTTTTAATTCTGGATAGACTATATATCAGACCATGACTACTTTTAAAATTTTTTTTATACTTCCCTTTTTCTTTCTCGCAGATACTTGAGTTATGATTAATTGAATAAACAATTACTGAAGGAGATTATTAGAAACCTTGTGTGGCTTTTCTTAGTTTCAGCACTTCTCATTTTGCATTTGCAGCGATCATTTATAAAAATATTAGGCAGTTAATTGTAATACTTCTACGTGCACAATTTTTGCAAATGAGTGTGCTTTTCAGTAGAGTATTTCTGTTACTTTAGAAGAAATGTAACTTTGTGATAATCAGCGTTTTACTTTTTCAAAGTATTTTCTTTTGACATTTTTCAATAGACATTTGAAATAATTTTGAATTCTTGCCGTCAATAGCAGTTGTGCCACTGCTGCTGTATGATGAAAAGTAGTGGGTTATGGAGAGGAAACTCATCAGTTAGAAATCAGTTTGCTAGACACTACACTAATTTCACACTAATAAATAGCCTTTTTGCTTCCATGAAACAGTATTTAAGCCATCAAAATAGAAGTGTTAGCATAGATAAGTGGAAAGGGATAGCATTTAGACTTTTTTTGTATTTTGTTTTCTATCTTGGGTGTCATTATCTGAATTGACAGGTGAGAATACAGTGGGCGTTTTTTGTTCTCTGCAGTAGGATGATAACTGGATGTGTTTCTCGCCAGCATTTTTATCCACCTTACAACAATAAGCCAGCACAATTTCTCCATAGCTATCATTTTGTGACAATACTATTGTATTTTCGCTCTATATGTCTGATTACTCAGGTAGACTATGAAAGAACTCTGCCATATTGGAAAGTATGCAGTTGCTATTGAGGTTATTTACTTTTTGGGGGGATTGGTTTTGTTTGATGCTAAAATTTAAATTGAATACAAAGCTTATTTGGATCTCAGAAGATTTTAATTTCTTTGATTTTTCTAGCCTGTGTGTTGACCTTCTACTCAATTTCCCATTATTCTTTCCCAGTTGATAAGTTTTCATTCAGAAGTTCAGGACTATTAATTCCACTCAAGCAGGAGACATGAGAGTGCCAAACAATATTCCCAGTCCGTTTTTGTAGGATGTCTTTACCAAGAGGTACTGTTTGGTATCGTTCGTGGAGGAGGTGGTGGTACCTCATTACATCTCAGAGGTCAGGAACGCCCTTTGGTGGTGTCACACACCAGCACTCTCTAAGTACCGGGCCGCAGAACCAGGTGTGATGCCATGGTGGGGTTTACTGGCTGAACCTGAACTGAGGAATTTTGTCCCTGGTTTCACACATCTTTCATGGTTGATAACTTGTTTATTAGTGGCTGAAGAAGGGATTTTTAGCCTGCTGCTAGTTATTATAAATCAGTGTTCGCTCTTCTGTGAAGTGCCTGCTTATTCAAGTAATGGGAGCTCTGTGTGTTGTTATAGTGAAAAAGCAATTCAGTCTGTAGGAGTTTTAAAGCAGGATGCATCATACTCTGTCACGTTTAGTGTTGTGCAAAACTATATTGGCCTTACATTGGTACAACAGTGCTTTCAGAGGTTATGAACTGTGGGACAAGGTTAAGTAGCTTAAGGAGATATATGTGTTCTTTTTCAATGCTGAATCAAGAGATTTACTTTGAAAAGCAGGTTAACGATGTAAGAAAGCATCTAATCATAGTAAGTTACTCTTTTTTCCCTTTTGAAGAATTTTAAAATTTGATTTTTATTTTATTAATGTATGATTTTTTTTAATCCGTTGACTTCTACATTTTTAATTCCACTTCCTGAGGGAGAATTGTGCAAAGACTATGACTCTTTTGATGACTGATTATTTTTGCAATGTTTTTAATTTTTTTTCCCTGGTAAGTGTGAGGTACAAAGGTATCCTTGTCGTACAAGTCGAGGCATTTATTTATTTATTTATTTATTTATTTAAAATCTAATATTTTTCTTCTCTTTGCAGGAGGTTTCCTGACATGCTTCTGGTCTAGATTTTTTTTTTTCAGTGGCAGTGGGAAGAGGCTGGGTGAATTCCACTTTGTTCTTTCTGTGAGATTCATATTAATCTTGGCTGTAAAACATATTATGCAAACTGCAGAAAGGAATCTAGTAACTCTTTGCTGAAATGAAAGCCTACATCAGGGTGGATTTTGCAGGGTTTTGTCAGTAGTACTCAACATTTTCATTACAGTTGTGAAAACCAGAGCAGAGACGCTGCAGTGTGGGCGGGCCCACCAGGGCATTGGAGGACAGAAAAACATTCACAGTGAGCCTTCAGAGAGGGAAGGAGGAGGGAGGTGCTCTTCAGCAGGGACCAGAGCAAGGGGCATGATACCACAGTGAGGTAGCAGCTGGCTAAGTAGCTGGTCTGCAGAAACATCTGTAGGATGTTGCAGCTAATTACATTGTATGATGGGTCATCAGTGTCGTATTAGTACCGAAAGGCAGTTGCTGTACTGAGATAAAAGGAGTATAGCCTTGGGAGAGGCACAAAGGATGTTTGGTGAAGGTGCAGATGGTGTATTCTGTTTGGCATGCTGTGTTGGAAAGAGTTTGAAGGAGAGTGCTTGAGTCTGTCAATGGAAAGACAAGACCATGAGGAGTGAATCCTATCAAGGAAGGACTGTTTAGGCCAAAGAATCACAGAACCATTTTGGTTGGAAAAGACATTTAAGATCATAGAGTTCAACTGTTAACCTAACACTGCCAAGTTCACCTCTAAACCATGTCCCTAAGCACCACGTTTATGCATCTTTTAAATACCTCCAGAGGTGGTGGCTCAACCACTTCCCTGAGCGGCCTGTTCCAATACTTGATAACCCTTTCCATGATGAATTTCTTCCGAATATCCAATCTAAACCTTCCCTGGCACAACTTGAGGCCATTTGCTCTTGTCCTACCACTTGCTGCTTGGGAGAAGAGACCAACACCCTCCATGCTACAACCTCAGGTAGTTGTAGACAGCAATAAGGTCTCTCCTCAGCCGCCTTTTCTCCAGGCTAAACAGCCCCAGTTCCCTCAGCTGCTTCTCATCAGACTTGTGCTCCAGGCCCCTCACCAGCTTTGTCGCCCTCCTCTGCACTCTCTCCAGCACCTCAGTGTCTTTCTTGTCATGAGGGGCCCAAAACTGAACACAGGATTTAAGGTACAGCCTCACCAGTGCCAAGTACGTGGGTGACAATCACTTCCCTGGTCCTGCTGGCCACACTATTCCTGATACAAGCCAGGATGTTGTTGGCCTTTTTGGCCACCTGGGCACACTGCTGGCTCATGTTCAGATGGCTGTCAATCAACACCCCAGATCCTTTTCTGCCAGGCAGCTTTCCAGCCACTCTTTCCACCCTTCCCCATGAAGAGAGGTTCCGTACAAGGCGCTGAAAGTAGGTGTGGTAAAAAGGCAGCGGGCAACCTGTGGTTGGTTTGGCAGGACGGGGTATAACTAACCAACTTCTGCCAAAATGGTCAAGAGTCAGATCAGAAACACACAAATCTGAACAAGCAACCATGGATGTTTGGAGGCCTTTGAGAATGGGTAAATGCACATACCAGAAATGTCATCAGTGTCACTGATGCTGACGTCAGGGACAAGAACATCAATATGATTGTGTCAGGTGGCATCTTAAGATATGACTCAGTGACTGCAGAGTTTTTGGTATGCTGTCACATAGCTGTGCAGTTTGATTGTTTTTGTACACGTGGGTAAAATCAATCCACTTGAGGAGATTTGAACATGCTCCATATTTTTTATATTTTTTTTTCTTTCCCTCCAACTTGGTATTGTAAAGAAGTAAAGAAATTTGCACAAGCCTCTATTTTCCTTTTTCCTCCTTGCAGTACCCTGGCTGATTAATTTCAGCCAAATTTGGAAGAAGAGTAGCAATGTCAAAAGTAAATAAAGCCATTCATTTTTAATAAAACTGATGATCAGATAATGAGAAAATACATTGATTTTCTCCTCTGAGAGAAAGACAACCTGATCTCATTTCTATATAAATTTGGCAGTCACCAGTTGACTGTACAGTTTTGTGTATTGGACAACCATTACTTGTGTAACTCTGGACTCATTGTAGATTGTTCTGATTCCTGTCCGATCAGGATTTCTTCAGGTGTTAAAATCAACTTTGTTATAGTAATAATGGAAGGTGGTTTAGAAAACAAATAATAGAAAGCCATAGGGATATGCACTCATTCTGAGTTGTCTGAGAAGCAGAATTGTTTTAATTTATGAAACAGTAATCTCAACTGTTCACAGAAAGATTACCTCTATCACAATACTTATGTATATCATTTTGTGACCACCTTTATAGCTATGGATTCCATCCATTATTTTTCCTTTGTACCTATTAGATTTAATATGTAGTCTGTAGTAGGCAAGGTAAGAACCATGTGTGTGTTTGTAAGAATACCAGTGGCCTTGTCAAAATTGTCACTGGTGATTTCCAATATATAATTTAGATGCTGAGCTGAAATCTTAATGACATATACTCAGGAGGCATCTGAAAAGCGAGTCTGTTTACAGTTCATGGTTTTAAGTGAGGGCTGTAAATCCAATGTAATGGCTGCTTGTTTGCTAGTGGTTTAAACCTGTTAACTTGTATTCTGTATTGAATGCCAGCTGTCTCCCATGTTGGCTAGAAATTGTAACACATCTGAGCATCCTCTTTACTTGGGCAATATGTAGGTGGAGTGGAATGAGTCTGTCTTTCTTGCTTTTTGAGTAGATGTGAAATCTCAGAAAGCTCAGATTGGCTGAGCCTCTCTCTGTCAGAAGCTGAAGCCTCCACACTTGTACTTGTGAACTATTTTCACCTGACATGGATCCTCTGTAGCTGGTAGTCTGACAAGAAGCTTTGATTTATGGTGGAGCGTGGGTTGAGTTAGGACACATTTACTCTCTGAGCTGTGATGGCTTGTTTCCTGCCCATTTCCTTGTTTCATTTGAATGCAAGTTCTGTGATGCAATTTAAAAGGTGAGTAGATGCTTGCAAATTAATAATGTCAAAGCCACAACTGAAACCTGGAGTAATCAGTTCTGCAGGCTGATGTTGCTGTTGCTCAGTTTTTGTGGGTGTTGTCTTAAAAACCACCTCTCCTCTGTCTTTTTGTTTGCTGAGTGGTTCTACATGAGGGAAAATGTCCAAGATAATTTCCAGAGAAAATGAAGACATTTGGAGGAGATTGGTTTGGTGTGAAATACTGTCATATCTCTAAATAGTTCAAAATAGCAATATAATTTGGTTCGTGTCACAAATAGAACAGTACGCCTGAGAGAATGCAAATGGAAACTGCTTATGAAGGAAGGGAGAGTGAACTGTGATATGGTGGGTACTATTTTGCAAATATAATCCACGAATCCATTCTGCTCAGATTGTTATCCTATGCCTCTCTGTAGTGTTACAGAGGGCTTCAGTATAAATGAACAGGTAATGTAATTAGTTTCTCTCAGCATTTCTGTATGTTGAGTTTCAATCCAAATTGTACCTGGGGAAATCTTGTTGTCTGGTGTGGTATGAAGTTGCTAGAGCTTTCAGAGGGAACAGTATAATTACATTTATAAAAGTGTTTCCAACTGGAATTAGGTTTCTTTTACCGTACAAAAGCAAAACAATAATATGTAAAATCAAAACAAAGAAAATGAGTGGTAAAAATGAACAATCAGGAATTGTTCTGGTTCAAGTACAGCTGTTTTCCATCTTTTCTTTTAGTTTTGGGTGGGTAGTGACTACACAGAAGTTATTTATCCCGTCTGTGTTCCAGAAATTGAGTTTTAATCTGGAAGGATTTGCATGGGTGTTCTCTTATCTTTGAAAGATCATGTGGATTGGGAAAAGTCCTCCTTAGCTTGAGAAAGGCAAATGTTGCACCCATCTTCAAAAGAAAACATCAGTCATGGAAACTACAGTCTGATTAGCCTCGCTTATGTCCCTGGAAAAATGTTAGAGTGAGTCCTATTGGAAGACACATGAGGAGGAGGTAGTCATCAGGAGCAGTGGCATGGATTTGACCAAGGGTAGATCATGCCTGACCCAGCTGATTTTTTTCTGTGATAAAATGACCAGGTTTGCAGACAATGGGAGAGCAGTGGATGTTAGTTACCTTGACTCTAGCAAGGTTTTGACACTGTCTCCTCTACAATATTCTTGCATCTGACTGGGATGTTACAGTCTGAAAGGGAGGACAAGCAGATGGGTAAAAAACTGTTTGGATGGTTGGGCTCAAAGGTTATGGTTAATAGGTCATGCGCTGTCTGGAGACCAGTCTCAAGAGGGGTTTTGGAGAGGTGTGTCCTGGGACCTGTTGTGTTCAATATCTCTCAGTGACTCAGAGGAGAGGACAAAAGGCACTCTCATAAATTTTAACAAATGACACTGTACTGGAAGGACAAGTCGATATGTTGGAGGGCAAGGCTGCTGTTTAGAGGACCTGAACAACAGGGACCTGGTGAAATTTTAAAAGGACAAAGGCTGAGCCCTGCTTCCGGGGTCGCAAAGCCCCTGGCAATGCTGCGGGATTTGACAAAGAGAGGCAGAGAGCAGCTCCCCAGAGACCACAAACTACAGCGTGCAGGGGGATGGGGAATGGGGGGAAATTGCAGTCAGTCCATAACATCTGTCTGCTGTTCCTTCCTCCTCGCACTATTCCCCTGCTCCAGCATGGGGTCCCTCCCATGGGATACAGTCCTTCATTAATTGCTCTGTTACATGGCATGGGACAGCCCCTAGTTTCTGCTCACAGAGGCCAACCCTGCAGCTGCCTGCTACCAAAACCTTGCCGTATACAGTCATGGCCGCTGTTGGGCAGGTCTAAAATTAATGAAGACAACTGTTGTGCACCATAGCCTCAGCCAGTTCGGGAAGCACATGGCATTGCTGCACAGACTTAAGAGAGTGGCTGCTGGAAGGGAGGAGAAACAGAGGAGACATGTGGCTGGAGGTGTGCTCTTGGAAGGAGATGACCCACACTGGACTGACAACACTCCCAAGGGACTGCAGCTCCCAAACAACCAGGCTAAGACAGGTTATTCCAAGAGATCACAAATCTTGGAGGACCTGCACCAGGGCAGGGACACCCCTGACAGGCTGCAGCCTGTGGAGGAACTGGAGAACATGAGTTAGAAGCAAGCAGCAGTGGAGGAAGACAAGTAGGAAGCAAGAAACCATACGTCTCCAAGCTCATGTGTTGCCTGTTGCATGGCCATGGCAATTGAGAATGATATGCAGTGAAAACATGAGAAGTTGAGACTAGGAAGGGGAAGGAAGGGATGCTGGACTGAAGCTGAGCCTGGAGAAGGGAGAGTAAAATGTTTCCCTAAGTGTTTAATTGTTTGTGTTTTTTTCTTCAATATCCAAAACAGTAGCTATATACAACTACACTGCATTACTGTACATTTTTGCAAAAATATAACAAAACTTCATAGATCAAAAAAAGCACACAAGAATAGTTCTACAGTGTTAGTAAAGTCCGTTGTCCAAGTGTCCTGTTAATAGCTATGAATGCTTAGGAAAAAGTATAAAACCAGAGACAGCGTGTTGTGATGGTTTCTCAGCCTCGCAGCATTTCAAGAACTTCCACTTTCGGAAGTACAGAATTATCTTTTCAAAACAAGAAGAGAGGGAAACTTATATAGAAATACCATGCTACTGCTATTTGGTGTGTTTTCACTAGTTTCTGATGTCTCAGGTAATCCCTTACATAAAATGTTGCTGTTTTAAGAACAGCTGGGATTGAAAGTTTTTTGTTGCTTGCACTAGAACTCCCATTTGAAAGTTGCTGCAGAACCAACATGTTATTTCCTGTCTATATCTTATTTCTGCCTATCTGTAATTTTACCAACATCATCCTTCAGTTTAAAAATGTTGCGTTTGTGATTTTTTTTCTCTCTCTTTTTTTTTTTTGTTTTGCTCTTCATTTCCAGCATCTCAAGTTTTTATTTTGTTAAGATCAAGTTCAGCTCTTCCAGCCCATTTTTGTAGGGAATGAGAAAGCTTGTCCTAATTATATCCTTGCACATTGCCTCTGTGCCTGTTTGTTGTTTCTGACTGTGAGATTCCAGCTGAGGTCTGAATGAGGTCTTGTGGTTTTGTTGTGGTTTTGTTTGGTTTGGTGCTTGAATTCTGATCCCAGTTCCTGGGAACTCCAAACAAAAGCTGTCCTGGGCTACACAGACCAAGAGAACCCCTGGTATTGAATACATGTAACTATTTTCCTTTGGCAAATATATGAGCGAGTATATTTACTGCCCCCTTGGCCAATGAAGATGTGTTTACAGCTTTTAAAATTGATGTCTAGTTCTTGAGCAGTAAATCTTCAGATGCACGAGCCTAGAGGGCATTAGAAGTATTTTGCAATATGTGAGGTCATGAAATCAATGCAATTAGATATTTAATTCCTCTAAATTTTATCTTTACGTTGATTAGCCTGGTCTTATAGGTCCTTATAGGTTTTCATGATTCATTTTTTTGTTTATTTTGTTGCGGGGGGGAGTTGTGGTTTGATATTGTTGGGGTTTTTGTGTGTGTGTGTTGGGGGGGGGGGGTTGTTTTGTTTTGTTTTGTTTTAAATTCTGTGCTCACCTTTGTGCTTAGTAACCTTTATCTGAAATTTAAACTGTGATCCTTTGGGGGTTTTTCTTCAATGCTGAACTTGTACCTAAAATACACAACAGAATGGCAAAACAACACTTGCATTCAGAAAATCAGTTCTCAATGTATTTCTGAAGTTAGAAATTTCTCCTTTCCAAGGAAGAGAAAGCAAGAAACTTTGACAATGTTTTTCACAACACTATATTTACTTCATGTTAAAAGTATTTCACACTAAACCTTTGTTAAAGTACCTTTTCAGTCTTCCCAGGACACTCCTGAAAAGTAAGTTGTGAAGGCATACTGAAAATTAGCTGAAAAAAAAATTAGAATTTGTTTTTGCCGGTGTGTTTGTGTTTGCCTCTTGTAGATGCTAGATGCAATGTGAGGTCCATAACCTTGTTGGACTCTCAAATCAAAGGGAGGTCTGCAAGAACTGATCCTTCTGTGCATTCACTGAGATTTGCTTGTTCTGTAGTATGGGCTGTGGGGTCCACTTGCAGGACTAATGACATTGGCGCTGGAGTTCGCAAATTGAGGTTATTTTGTCACTCGACTGCATTTAAGAAATGTGAAATGGATAGATTTGACCTTGTAAGTTTTTCCATACAGCATGGTTGTCTATACACTACATTCATTCAGCTCGTTAGTGTGCCTGCAATTTTTTATCCTAAATAGTTAAAATATAAATTGTTTTCCATGTCTCCATGTGCATTCAGCTCTGGGGCTGTCTGCTGAGAAAGCAAATGTGTGGATGGCAACCTGTTGTTCGTACCTTGAGTACAGGCATGCTATAACCCGGGACGGCGGACAAGTTTGGCTTGCCACGTAGCAGTTCATGTTTCAGGAAGCCAACTGGAATGCTGCGTGTTATGGTTCCACCAAAATCCAATCCCTTGGGATTACATAGTTAGCTGAGAAGCTGGGACTGGTATCTGTGTTTAGTCTGGAAGGAAAGATCTGATCCTTTTTTCTGGGAACAAACACGCTTAAACTTGCCTCGCCCACTGTCCACGGAATTAGAAAATAAATTGCTTAAAGCAGGTGATGTTAATCCCTGATAAAACTCAAGAAAGTTAAATTTGGCCTTTATTTTGAGGCCAGTGTCAGTGAGATTACAGGTTTTAAATCCTATGTCTTGAAAACTATGTAGTCTTTTTTAATGAGTTGTAAGGTGGCATTGTTAATGCAAAATTTGTGTTTGGAAGGTTTTTTAGCTTTTTCTCTTTGTCACCCCACTCTGCTGAGTTGAGTGGTCTTAATAAAATGCCATTATTGAATTTTACCATAAGAAGGATTTGCATTTTTCAATAAATTTTTAATGCAAAAAGAACTGGGATTTTAAATATTTTGTAGCAGGTGATAAAGCCTGAGACTGCTCCCTGAGCTCTGTTTGAAGCCACTGGCAGTTTTCCTCACAAAGTAGTTTCAAGATTAGATAGGCGGCATACATGGATTAAGGGGATCAGTCTGTCTTGGCCTGTGAGCCTTCTGAAGAGAACCTGGGCCTGCCCTGTGGTGGGAGTGGAACCGCTGTGCTGTGAAACTGCTGATTTTCTGTCTGCCTTAAGAAGTGGTTCCCATGATATGTACGGACATTTGCAAGGAATCTGACCTCTTCATGATGCCTATTTGTTTCATTGAGGCTCCAGCAAATAGGACTCGCCAAGCAGTCCTAAACCATATAAACTGAGAAATTCTGTACTTTTGCTGAAAAATGTAGCATCAATTTCAAATGTAAAGCTGTACCACTTCAGCTTGCCAACAGCTATTTAATACTTGGAGGACCTTATGCTCTTGCATCACAAAGAGTAACTCAGCTCATTCCATTTGTGAGACCTCTTCACTGTCTTAAAATCATACCTGATTCCAAGTGCTGTCCAGTTTGATTTAAAGGAAATAAAATAATCCTATTCCTAATCTCCTGCATTTCTGTTAGGGTGCACAGAGAATTTGGTGATACATTTCACAGTTAAATTCACAGTCCCTATTTATAGATGTTTAAATCTCAGCTGCAGTATGCCTGACTTAATTTGCAGTGAAAAATTCACATCACATATAATTAATGTGCTTGAGATATGTTTGATTTCATTACTGCTGTTGCATGCGCTTATGTACCAAGTCCACATTTCTCATAAATACTCCCAGATGATTAAATTCAAATTTGTTTCAGGATGACATTGTTTCTGTATTTATAAACTGAGTGTTTAAGTAGACTGGCCTTGGTTTAAGCTTTATTTTTGTTCTTGCTACAAAAATAAATACATGAAGGAAATAGGGTGTAGCTGTTCCCTATGCTTATAGAAATTGTATTTCCAAAAAATGGTTTCTCTTCCTGAGTATACTTTTTGTTGCCAGTTCTGTGTCATTTTAGGACTCCTTGCTGATGCAAATTGTCCTTTTCACTTTCAGAATTCACTACAAATAAGCAGTGATTAATTTTAACTGCTGTCTAGTACCGTAATGTTTTTTGTGTCATGCTATTTGCTTGTTACAGATAGGGAAACTAAAGGAGAGATTTTATGTGGCTCGCCCCTACTGTCAGTGAAGAGTTTAGATAGAAATCAAGAATTTCTGACTGCTGGCTTGTCCTTGGAGGATTCCGTTCTGTCTCACTACAAAAATAATCAAAATATTAGAAACTTGAAGCAGTGGCACAAGATTTATCGTAGAAATTGCTTAAGCATTGCAGCTACCAATTTTTTTGTTAGTCTTAATGGAGAAAATTGGACTTTTACGATGTTTCTTCAAAAACACTTTCCTAGTGGTGATTGGTAGAAATACTACATATTTGTTAATACTGGTCTTATTTAATAATTTTTCAACCCATAATACTGTGAGTCAAACTTACTTTTATTTACCAATAGCTTGGTGAGAGTAGTGCATTGATGGCATGTCTGGTTTATAGAGCAGGTACCATCTTGTCTATATTTGGTTTAATGCAAAACTGCTAGAGGAAAATAGATCACACCAGATCCAGCAGCCTGAGTGACGTGAGGCAGCTGCTGCTCCATGGCCCCACGTCCATCCGGTCGCAAGACTGAGACGGTGTTCCCAGTGGACATGTTGTACGCAGCACACACGAACACCACACGCATACATATACGCACAGATGGATCAGACGGGCAGACAGAGCACTCATTCAAGCACAGACAGCTCCAGGGGCCTCATCCTGCTCCTCTCTCTCACAGGGAGTGACTGGGTCCCCTAGTGAGACCCATATGTATACATATGGGAAACGTGGATCCCATCAGCAGCTGCGGTCAGCCCGTCTGCCCTGTAGCTGCTGACATTGGGGCATACGAGCTCCTGAGGCCACAGCCCTGCTCCAGTTGCTGGTCCTGACCGCGTCACTTGCACACATGTGCATGCACACACACACACAGGGAGTTGAGCAGGACTCCCCTGGTCCTGTAACTCACCCCACTGTGCTCTCAGCCTCGGAGATGCATGGGATCTGTCCCACCCAGGGCTGGCTGTTAGAGGCCCCTCTGCCTCTGTGTCCTTGGCCACTTGCCCTGTCTACCAGCCCGTCCCACTTTACATTTGATCACACACTCACTTGCATGTGCTGAAGTGCCAGGGACACACGGGCGCTACAGCTGGTGGTCTGACTCCAGCTGTTGCACCCAGACCCCCATTGACACACACGTGAAGTAAACAGTTCCTCACACAGGAATGAGTTAGAAGAGCATTTATGGAGAAAATAGGACAGACTGCCCTGCTCAGGCACAGGCCATGGCCAGACAAGCATACCGACCAGCCCACTGTTCACATGCGACTAGCCCTTTTTATTCCCCTGCCCCTCTATCTTCCCATACTTCCTCTCCAATCACCTAAATCCATCCCTTCTGTCTTCGGTTGCTCTCCTAAACTTCCTGTTATGAGTCCTGTGCAATCCCCAAATGCTGCATCCCATCATGTCACCCCACACCTCTGGACAGCAGCCCCACTTAGTCTGAAAGGTGATCGAGATGGCTGCTCCAAATGACTCGTTTGCTGAGGCTCTCCTGGGTGAGCTCTGGGATAGCTCAGACAGGATGTTCCTTCCTTAGGAGTCTATCGTTTAGGTTCTTATCTGCAGTTGCATGCCCTTGGCTCCTCTGGGCTTGTGGAGATGGACCTTTGATGGGCTGACGGCTCCTGGCGTGGGCTGGGGGTAGCTGAGGCAGTGTATTATTTGAGCTTTGCCCCTGCCATTGTTTCTCGGTGCTGCTTTGTGGTTGAGATTTTATCACATAGCCTCACTCATACGTCCTATAAGGAAGTCAGAAATAATTGCTATGTAGATACATTTATGTTACTGCCAAGGTTTGACACTCCGCCATTTAGAATGGAGACTTGAGACTTAGCTGATGTGAATTATTAAGATGTGTATTGATTAATGAGCACTCTAAGAGGAAATAGGGAAAGCAGCAAAATAATCTATACTCTATGCAATTAAATATACCAATTTATGATTTTATTATGATACAGAATGCAGATTCTACGCAATGATTTGTGTGATTACTACTAAATTACAGTTTTCTAAGTATTGAGGTGTAAATCTGTTTCCTTCCTCCCAAATCTTAAGAACATAAACCTGAGGGAGAGTCCAGCATGTCTTCCAAGGGGATTTCCTTGTGGACTTGAATCCACATGTCAGCGTTACTGCCATCTGTAGGTCCACACACCTACCATTGGAAGACCCATCTTCCTTTTTTTCTTCACTCAGTTTGCCATTTTATTCTTTATTTGGTATTTTATTCTCCATTTTTTTCTGAGTTTGGGCCCAGCTTTTCATTAGCCTTGCACCTTCTTGTCTCTGCCAAAACTGTTCCCAAGTAAACAGCCCTCTCATAATTACTGATTTGACAGTGGTCCTAGTTTTGCTACATCCATACTGAGATTTTGTATTTCATATTGTTACACGCACAATGTAAGCTTTATGTGGCATTATAAACAGGATTGCCTCAGCGTGAGTGGCTTGGCAGCCCAAAATTCACCTGTTATTACCAGCTTAGAGTGGTTGCACTTGGTTTACACTTATCAATCACTACATATATTCTATTTTAGCCCTGGATCTCTACCTAGATCCAATTCATCATCATCAGGTTCTTATCATGTATGCTGAAGCACATACCAGAGCAGCAGGGTAACTTTCACACTTTTTCACACTTCTGCTGTGGGCTGTCATGGTTCCTTACTAGGGCCCTAGCTATTGTGAGGCCTTGTGCTCCAGTCTGGCTTTGTAATCACAGTTTCCTTTACATACAATCCATTTCTTACTGAAGTACTTCTGTTTAATTTGCTTGGAAATAAATAAGTACCTTGGTGAAAGACCTAGAGCTGAATTTCTTGATTTTTCTTGCCTTAAAGAAGCCTATAAATGATCTAATAAGCAAGGAAAGCTTACTAATGTGAAATATGTGTATCAATAACATTGAAGTACAGGGCCAGAAGGTTTTTCTAGACATTAATCTAATTCATTCCTCTGTATATAGGTATGATGAATCATACCTATATGATCTAATCATCCTTGGTTAGATATTTTTCTAATCTCCTCTTAGGTCTCCAGAGAAGGAGACAGTAGATTTCACAGCCTCTGAAAGTAATCAGTTTCAAAACTTCATTATCCTTTAAAGTTACGAATGTATTTTTGTTTGCTTTGCTTGTTTGGTTTGTTTGTTGTTTCGGTTTTTGTTTCTCCCCCCTTTCACCCCTCGAATCTCATCTCAGTATTTTCAGTTGCCTTTTTAGGCTGATTTTTTTTTTTCTCCCATGGGACTAAACAAACTCATTTCCTTCAGTCTTTCCTCAGAGGCCTTGTATTTCAGGCATCTTGTAGTCATTTGTTCTTCTCTGGTGCCTCTCCCAAGTCCATTATCCTCATCCTGTCACACTCAGAATCCAATGCTAAACTTCATTGTTTTGTGATTGTGACACGATTATCTATCACAGTTCAATTTTCACCACTAATTCCTCCGTGTTTAGTCAGAATAAAATGTCCTTTCGTGGTAGCCTTTTCAGCTTTCTTAAGCAACAGGATCCTTGCATACGTCTCGTGACTATGTTGCATCACTTTCTCACCAAGTGCCAGAGTTCTTGTATTTTACCATCATAGGCTGTTGTTTGGGTAGTTAACTATTTAAGAAAAAATGTCTGTAATTGCTTCAAAATTTGAGAATCTGTTTCACCTGTAATAGTGCTTTTGTTGTTTTCTTCGTGCCTTTCATCTTAACTTCAGTCCTCTCTTTTATCTTCTCTTGAATTTCAGAATAAATACACTATTCTTGAAGTACAATATAGAACCTTGTTACTCATTTCTTCTTGCCATGGTTGCCCTTCATGAACAAGCTGTCACCTTCTATGTTACTATTACAGTTGGTTTTAGTTGTCCCACAGAGTTTAATGGTGCTGGCTAGGACATACTGCAGAACTTTTTAGATGGCTTGGTATTTTTGGCATTTGTGTGGACATCACTGGTGTTTAGGAAACTGTCTTTTGACATTTTGTCTTTCTTTCTTCCATAATCCTATTGCAATTTCCAACTGCTTCCTAAAGGCTAGTTCTAAGATAAAGTTACTGTTGTCTTAATCCGTAAGAGCTTTTCCCATTAGTTTCCCCAAAAACTAGTTTAATACCTTTTTGCTGTTGCTGAGCTAGCATGCTGAACAGCTCCTCCATCTCTGCATTTTTGGTCCTTCCTTCGTCTGCCAAACAGGCGCTCTCAGTTGAGAAAATTAAAAGCCTTCTGCTGATGCTGTTAGTGCAGCCATGTGTTCATTTCTGGTTGTGCATCTGCCCCTACTTGGGTCTTTACACCTGACTAGAGGATTGAGGCGGGAGTCACCTGTGTCTCTGACCACTTCAGCCGTCTCCTAGAAACTAAATATTTCTGATCTGTTACAGCCATATCTGTCAATGTCATTAATACCAGGTGACTAGGTAGCATAGGGCAGGAGGGGCCCCAAAGCAGAGAGCAGACAGGTATTTAAACTCTTTGAAACAAATAGTGTTTTAATATTATGGAACAGAATGTTACATGTTTGTTTGGAAGCCTGTACTGTCTTCGAGTCATGCAGTATTTAAGGTTCCTAAATCGCTTTTGAAAATGAGACTTAGGCAGTAGCGTTCATATGGCTGCTTCCAAATACATCTGTGGTCTCCAGCCGTATTTCAGAGCATGAGTACAGAGGAAATTCTGTTACCTTGATGTTCTCAGTCTGTGCTCTTCAGATTAATTAGGTGGTTGCTGCAGTTTCTTTTTTTTTTGTCCACCTGCTTGAATTGCAGAGACCTGAGACATTTCTGCAATGACATATTTGCAGACAGAATCATATGCAGGGATCTGTCAATCCATTTGGTGGAAGAGTTGCTAGCATGTTACTCTGAGGTTCCCTAGACCAACCAAATTTTACCAGCCGAAGCTTTTTGGAAGTTTGTTTGTTTGCTCTTCTTGCTGAAATAATTTGTAGGTACAGAATAATAACCTCTTGTTTAATGAAATGCAGAAACTTAGAGGTGTTTAGGAATGCATTTCAAGGAGAAGCTGATTTCCTCTTGCAAACTGGGTGACATTTATTTCTGAAAATTTAGTATACTGACTTAACTTCAGTGCACCATGTGCCATGTGTTACAATAAGGACAAGTATGTGGATTTTGGTCAAGGAGATTGTTAGTTTGCACCAGCTGCATGATATCAACAATTTTCAAGTTGCACCAGTGATTATTTACATTGTTAATGAAAAGACACTCAAAACATAACAACCTAACAACTTACATGAGAATCATTCTGAATAAACATGTTGGCCTTTACAAACTGCAAATTGCTTTGTAAAAAAATATTGTTTAAACAAAAGTCAGATATAATACATTATTTAGTTTAATTCAGACATTGTTGAATAGTTCATTAGATTTGGACATCAGCTTGATGTTTTGTGCAATCTGATGTTCCTTACAAGAAAAACTGAACTAAAGTTGAATTTTGGACTTCTATGGCATTCTATGCCTAGCTCCAAAGGATGTCAAGAAACTTCTACTCAGTAGTCAGTATGTTAACCCAATCTTGAGTATAAACTTTTAATTTTACCAATATTAGTTTCCTGGGACAAAAATAACTTCTTTGGTATTCTCAGCAATGCAGTCTATTTTTTAAAAAAATCCTTACAGTATGAAATTAGCAACTGTCTGTATTGCTGATGATGTCTGTTTTAAGCACATTGTGTCATGCCTGCAGTTTAGCAATTAACTGATCTAAAACATTGCAATTCTCATAGAAGGAAAGGAAAATCTGGTCTGAAAATTATTAGTTAATTTTGAGTTCTGAAAGTTCTGACCTTTTGACTTCTTTTTGCAATTCTGTTAAGGCAACACCATATGTTGCCTTCTGAGGCAGCTGAAGGTCACAAGTACCATAGAGCAGTCCCAAAAGATTTGGAGAGTAATAAAAATCATGGTGTTGGTGTTTTGCTGCATCAGAACATCTAGAGAACCATTGTATTAAAAAAATGCAAAGCAATTCTGCATGGAAATACTTCCACCAATGATAAAATGGCCTGGAGGAGACAACAATCACTAAACTTGGAAGAACCACAGGAGTATATGGCTGCTCATCTATGCTGCTTTTGAGTATACAGGGTGTTTCAAAAAGATGGACTCAATCTAAAATCACAAGGCTTTGAAATTGGGTCGATCTTTTTGAAAGACTCTGTACTATGGTAAGAAGGCACAATGGCTTTACCTTTGTCATAGTGCTACATGGGGTAGGAAGGAATTGGACTTTGTGTTTGAGACTCTTGTGACAGAAACTCCCACCAGAGCTGAAAGTATACAAAAGTATATGCAAACCATATTCCATTTAGATTTTAGGACAAGACTTAGCCCTCACAAAACCAGATAAGAGTGTAGATAAGGATTTTGAGGATTTAAATTGCTTATGTTGCCATTGTATAATAAGCTAGGTGAGGCAATTTCAGAGGGGGTTTTTAATTTATTCCTACAGTGCAGTCTGTAAAAAGGGATTTTCAGTGCCAAGATAGAGGATTGAAAAACATCAACACACCTTTCAAATCTCTATTCAATTGATATTTTTGTATCATTTTTACAAATACCACCTCTGTTTACTAGTGCTGAAAGAACTTAGAAAGAAAAAAAAATATTTTGAGTATTTTCCGCACCTTACCATAATTTTAAGTTGTATACATGTTAGCAGTCTCTAATGTATGCTTTCTTCTGCATTGAACAAAGAGTTGCAAAGGCTTGGTCTTGAGAACACAGCAAAAAGCCTGATTACCTACTCATGTGAACCTGGTTCTCCCCATATCTCTACTGAATTAAAGACAGCTGAATATATGTTAATACTTTTCTCTTAATATTTTTCTTTCGGTGAGCATGTGATGGGTTGATCTTGGCTGGCTGGCAACCTGTCCCCACTCTCAGCCTCTCTCCCGCTCCTCCCCATCAACAGGGCAGCAGGGAGAAATGAAGATGGAGCAGTTTGTAAGTTGAGATAAAAGAGACTGGTTGCCAGTCGCTGTCATGGGCAAAACAGACTTCACTTGGGGAAAATTAATTTATTGCCAATTAAGATAGAGTTGCATGGTGACAAGAAAAAAGACAAAAAACTAAAACCACTTTCCCTGCCCTCCTCCCAGCTTCTTCCTAGGCTCAACTTCACTCCTTCACTCCCCACTCTTCTACCTCCTCTACCCCAAGCGGTGCAGGAGGTTGAGGAATGGGGGTTGTGGTCAGTCCATGACAGCTCCTCTGATGCGGCTCCCTCCAGGTGCTGTTCCCCTGCTCTGGCACGGGGTCCCTCCTACGGGACACAGTCCTCCAGGAGCTGCTCCAGCGCGGGTCCTTCTCTGTGGTTCAGTCTGTCAGAGCAGCCTGCTCCAGCGTGGGTCCCCCAGCGGCCACAGCTGCTGCCAGCAGCCTGCTCCTGTACGGGCTCTGCAGCAGCCCCTGCCCTCAGGGGCAGTTACCTCAGAGTGGGGACAGCAAGGTGGTTTCTTCTTCCTAAATTATGACTCAGATTTGACAAGTGTGTGTACTGGGAGGCTTAGGGCCTGGAGGTGGTTATGGCAGCGCATAGCTGAGGAGTTGTGTGTAGCTGTGGGTTTGCTCAGAGTACATGGGATGGTCGGTTTTGGGGTTTGCCAGGGAGAGCAGTGCAGCCACCTGGGATCCCAGGCTTTTTGTGCAGTGACAGGAAACATGCAGGCCTTGGGACAAAAAGGGTAGAAAGTGTGGTTTATTGAAAAAAAAATTACAAAAACCCCACATTGGTAGAAAATCTGGGGAAGCTAATGATATTGCAGATAGTCCTTCGATACAGTCACCGGAGTGCTTAGGCTTGTGTTTGGCAATGCCCCTACACCAGCCGGTGCTGCAGGTGTTGGTCTGGGCATGGGCTTCTCTCCTACTGCCTGGCTAAGCTGTCGCAGAAGGGACCCCTCTTTCCCCGTATGTGTACACGCATAAGAAAGATTGCCTGGCATCTCACCCAAACAATTTTTTTAGGGGAGGGGAAGAGGCAGGGAACAGAAATAGTTTATTGCCACATTTCTTTAGTATCGTTATTTTGAGGAGTTCAAATTCCTCTGGGCAAAATGGGCAGCAAACAGAAGCACAGCTGCGTTTTCTAAAATATGGGAATGGGTCCACGGTGAGGAAAACATGGGCGGTGATGCTAGAGCCTGATACTGGCAAAGCCAACCTCTCTGGGACCCAGGGGGAACGTGTGGGCATGGCATCGAGCCACGCTTGCCATGGCTGGGAGCCAGGGGAGCTGCCGTGTTGTCGCTGCTTGGCGGCCTTCAGCTGCTGTGTTTTGTAGTCGCTCACATGCTGTCATTGCCTGCGTGGTCTCAACCAACGCCCTCTTGCTTATTTTCCTTTAATGTTTTCCAATTTAGCTCTCCAAAGTAGGTGTGGATTATTGATCTTGAGCTTGTTGACTCTCTGATTGACTCTGCTTTGTCGTGCCTTGAGGAGGACTGGTGGGTTTGCTGATTTTCTGTAATATTCAGGTTTTCTGGATGAGCCATTTAAAACGTGTGTCTGCATGTTGTTATTCCTGTAATCTGAAAAATAAATTGGCATTTCAGTTTCTCAGTGTGTTTGGTTACCTGAATTATGATTGGTATTGTTATTCCCAAACCATGTGGAATTATTGTAGTACAAAAAATTAATTGTTTTGCTTTGAATCTTGGGGGGTGTGGGGGCGGGCGCAGGAAAGGGATTTTCTGCGTTCTTTTTTGACAATGTAGCAGGGGTTTTGTGTCACTGTAGTCTATGGTTTTTTGTTAGGCTTTTGCTATTACGTTTATCTATTTCGTATTTTCTTTCAACTTTGCTGCAGCAGGTATTTGCGTAAGATGTATCTTGCTTTGCACATGTGACACAATGTTGGTGTTTGTTCTGATGTGCTTGAATTGTATGCAGAGTTGGGAATCTTGCTTTACTGCTATTATTTAGGTCCATTTTAATACTTCATAAAATAATTGAAGTCATAGTTTATCTTTTCTATTGCTGACCTTTTTCTAGCTTTCGGTATTTCCATTTATGGTTACACACTATCCCCTTGAGAAAATAATCAGCCTAGTATGTGCTAATTTGCTTTCTCCTTGATGACTTTGCACACCACTATAACTGATGCAGAATGTTTACTGCTTGGTTCCAGGCTATCTGTTTTAAATATTTGGTATTTGTTTTATATACTTGGGCATTATACTCAGGGGTGCAAAGACCAGTCCAGTTTGAGCTATGCGAGGAAAAGCTGTTTTTACCCTTTGGATTTTTTGTAACTTGCTTTTGAGAGGAAGGTTTTGAATGCTTGCCTCCACCTTAGAGCTTGGTGGGGGTGTATCTGCTTCAGTAGTATTTCTCCTGTTTGTGGCTGTGAGTAGCTTACAGCTAAATATGCTGGGTTTGCAAAGACATGCCCAGAGGGCAGGGTGGCAGGGCATTGTGAGATTCCTTTCCCTGTGAATGTCAGAGGTTTTGTGATGTTGGAGTTTGTCCCTCTGTTGCATCTTTTCTCCCTGAAATCCGTAGATGGGAAGCTTGCAGGAAAATCTGAGCAGTCTGTTGCACTTTGGTGGACCTGCTTTTGAGGAGTCAGGACATGACATCATATGATCCATTCCCATGGTCTGATCCATAGTGTCCTGCAACTTTTCCTGTGTGTGTTGGAATGCCTGTCTCATTGGATTAAAATAGCCTTCTGATGTCAAATGTTTCGACCAGTGCCTCCAAAAGCTTGTTATGCACTTGTTTTCCTTTGGTTTGTACATTATCCTTCCCGCCTGATCTGAGACTTGCATGTCTATGCTTTGACTAACGTAGACTCGACCTACTGCTTATCTCTGCTTTGCGGCTGATAATCTCTTAGAGTGTGTGAAGTGTTTGGTATATAGATATTTGAACCAAATTTCAGACTGAGCTTTACAATAGCTTAATGTTAGTAATTCAAAGAGTAAAAAAACCCCAAAAATTTAAAAAGTTTTATGTGGAACATCTTATTTTCTTTGTTACTGGAGATAATTCTGAAAATACAGCTCAGAAGGGAATAGGTCATATAAGTTCTGGAATTTCCTTTGTCTTTTGATAAATATAATTCCACAAACAAATAACATCAGAAACGTCTGTGCTTGCAAGGGTCATTCTAGATCTTAGCAGAAATTATAGGCAAATCTTATGTTGCCTGTTCCTAGTCTGGATACAGATTAATACATTGCTCTATTTTTTCTTGAAGGAGGTTTACACATTTATTATAACAATCCCTCTTGTGATGGCAGCTAGCTAGAAAAGATACATTTCCGGTGGATGGAAAAGATGATCTGCAGGCTTAAAAAGAGGGCTTTTATCTTGGATAGAGATAGGGAAGCTACATCTTCAAGACTGAGATGAATTTTAGATAATTTGTTACGGAATCATAGAACGGTTTGTGTTGGAAGGGACCTTCAAAGACCATCTAGTCCCACCCCCATGTTGTCACAAGGATCATATAACCTGGGAATGTGACCTGTGAGCAGTGTTACCTTGTTCATAATGCCAGATGACACTACTGTAATTTTGGTTTACAAAAAGTGACATCTGCTTAGCTTAAATCAGCTATCCTGTCTGTTTCTTACCTCAAAACCACAAACAAAAGAGAAAAAGGATTTGAACACTGCTTTAAAAAAGTAAGTGCTATTAAAACAGACATACGTCCTTGACAAATCTTAAGTAATATTGAAAGAAAACACTGTCATTAGCCCTAATCTGCTTCATGGACAAGTCTTTTCTACTTGTGCCATTTCTGGTTTTTGTTTATTTTCTTAAATGTTTGGTCTCTTTAGGAAGCTACTTGGGATAACTTACGCAGCAAACTCTTTTGCTTTTAAGCATTCATCTAGTGGTGGATGTTTTTCTTTTGAAAAGGTGCTGCCTGGTTTTTGATATCCAGTTAGATTATTTTGGTAGGACCTGAAATGAAATATCTGACTCTATCTTCATGCAAGAAGTACCACAGGAAGAAGAAGAGATGCAAAAATTGAAACTCATGGGAAAACATTTTTGAACACGAAATGTTTTTCAACATCCATAGATGCCCCTTAGTGATTGTTAAGCCAGAATAACTCTGGCAGGTAATAGCAGAAGGAGTTTTGAGTAGCATAGTTTTGTCTCATGGCAAAGCATCATAATTTGTTTCAATTTCTGCACAACCAGCTATGCTCCTTCATTCTGCCTAAAGCAGTGTATGTGCTTGTGAGAGTGATAGAGCAACTAGTACAGTCAGTTTGGAGGTGAATTTTTTCTGTTGGACATTACTACCTTTCCTTAGTTTTGTGGTTCCTTGAAGCAGTTTTCTTCCAGTGGCTCAGAGGTAAATTTACTTACAGAAATGAAGTGTTGAGAGGTGTTAGATCAGACCCTTTTGACAAATTACAATGCTGCTTGCAGGTGTTTTTCTGAGAATTTTCCCAAGGCTGCTCTGAAGGCCATAATTTTGTGCTTGTACAAGTGGAAGAGTCATTAAACTGTGCTGCAGGCTCACGTTGCCAGCACCATTAGTCATTTTAGGGAGTAGTGTGAGTATGCTTAGGAGCCTGTAAACAAACTAACATGTAGACAGAGTTGCTCTATAATTACAGGTTTAAAAGTTTTAGCCTGTAATACATAGGAGATCAGGGAAGACTTTTTACTGGTCCTAAGAAAAAGTCTGCGTGCCTACATGCAGTGCTTACCTTTCAGGAATGATAGCATAAGGGAATTAAGTCAGAAAGTTTTTTTTTTTTTCTTCAAGTAGTGGAAAGTGCCTTCTTGATCATCACGAAAGTGTTACACTGGTACAATCAGTACACTGTGCTCTTGTACCCTGTGTTTGTGGGGCAAGGTTTTGGTAGCAGGGGCCTACAGGGGTGGCTTCTGTGAGGAGATGACAGAAGCTTACCCTGTGTCCAGCAGAGCCAATGCCAACCATCTCCAAGATGTACCCACTGCTGGCCAAGGCTGAGCCCATCAGTGATAGTGGTACCACCTCTGTGATAATGTATTTAGGAAGAGGAAAAGAACTGCTGCACAACAACAGGTGAGAGAGAAGTGAGAACACGTGAGAGAAAGAAGCTGAGGTCAGTGAAGAAGAAGGACAGGAGGTGCTCCAGATACCATAGCAGAGATTCCCCTGCAGCCCGTGGTGCAGACCATGGTGAGGCCGGCTGTCCCTTGCAGCCCGTGGAGGTCCATGCTGGACCAGAAATCCACCTGCAGCCCAGGGAAGACCCCACACCAGAGCAGGTGGATGCCCAAAGGAAGTTGTGACCCCGTGGGAAGCCCGTGCTGGAGCAGGCTCCTGGCAGGACCTATGGCCCCATGGAGAGAGGAGCCCAGGCTGGAGCAGGTTTGCTGGCAGGACTTGTGACCCCGTGGGGACCCAGGCTGGAGCAGTCTGTTCCTAAAGGACTGCACCCCGTGGAAGGGACCCACACTGGAGCAGTTCATGAGGAACCGCAGCCCAAGGGAAGGGCCCAGCTTGGAGAAGTTCACGGAGGACTGTCTCCTGTGGGAGGGACCCCATGCTGGAGTAGGGGAAGAGAGTGAGGAGGAAGGAGCAGCAGAGACAATGTGTAATGAACTGACCACAACCCCCTTTCCCCATCCACCTGTGCTGCTCAGAGGGAGGAGGTTGAGAATTCGGGAGTGAAGTTGAGCCCAAGAAGAAGGGAAGGGTAGGGGGGAAGTGGTTTAAGATTTAGTTTTATTTCTCATTATCCTACTCTGTTTTGGTTGGTAATGAATTAAATTAACTTCCCTGTATCAAGGCTGTTTTGCCCATGATGGTAATTGGTGAATGATCTCTACTTGCCCTCATCTTGACGCATGAGCCTTTTGTCCTATTCTTCTCCACCCGTGTCCAGTTGAGGAAGGGAGTGATAGAGCAGCTTGGTGGGCACCTGGCATCCAGCCACTGTCAACCTGTCACCCTGTGGTACATAAAAGAAGAATCTGTTAGTAGCTTCTTCAAATGTGGTTATATGGAAGTTACAGTCTTTTGGTTAGAAAACAATGTATTTATGCAAAGATACTGGAGCTGTAGTTTCACTCAACAATTCCAGTCTAAAATCACAGTCATTCAGAAGTCTGTCTTTAACTGAATTAGATTAATGTGATTCTTTGAAACTTTTCAGTGCCACCAGATAAAGCCAACGTCTAATGATCCCAGAAAATGAAACTCACAATATAGTCAACAGTAAAAAATGGAATTTCTAAACACCTTTTAGAGAAATAAAATGCCAGTTTTCCCTCATTTTTTTTTTTCCCCAAGGCATCTAATTTTTCTTTATAGCTTATATAGTTTATGATTCTTAATGCACTTTTTAAGGCAAAAAATACCAGGACAATGAAAGCAAAACATGGCCATGGATTTAATAATAAGCAAGTGCCATTGACTCTCATGTCTTACTTATTTTTGTAAGAGTGAGGAGTCGAACACTGGTGTGAAGAGTAAAGAATAATTTAAATTATTAAACAAATGTACTACTGGCAAGGTTTTAAAATAGAATGCCAGGTCTTTAGTGAGATTACTTGCAAGTACTTGAATGAGAGATAATTGGAGAAGGCACTATTATGAAGCAATTCTTGCCTTGTTAATACACCTTATGTGTTGTATTCCTCTTCTTTTCTGTGCAACTCCACACATCCTTTTTGCCTTAAGTTGCTTGAAGACAAGAGGAAATGGCCTCAAGTTACTTCAGGGAAGGTTCAGACTGGATATGAGGAAAAATTTCTTAATGGAAAGGGTTGTTATACACTGGAACAGGCTGCCCAGAGAAGTGGTTGAATGGCCATCCCTGGAAGTTTTTAAAAGACGCACAGATTAAGTACTTAGGGATATGGTTTAGTGCCAGAGTTAGGTTATGGTTGGACTTGATGGGTCTCTTCCAGCCAAAAGGATTCTAAGATTCTACGTTCTTCTTTCTCCTGGTCCTCTGGATGTTTTTTTTCCCTGAGCAGATCTATAGGGTGAAACGTGTGGTACCAAGGACCAAACATACAGCCTTATGCCCATTTGATGAGTCTCATATCATGTTAGCTCTGGACTGGTCCTGTGCCTCAATGCTTACCAGCAGATTGAACAAATTAGGTGAAATCCTGGATTGCATTCTGCCAATTGATTGCTGTTTGAAAGAAATCCATTATGTGATCTCCACTTCTGCTCTGCAATGTGCACTGACGTGCAGTGTGTGGGCACCATCGGAAGTTGCTCTTCAAAAGCATACTTCGGATCCAAACTAAAACACAATGTAGACCCACTCTTGAGAAATCTATTCACTATTGCAAGCTGCAGATTTTTTTTTTTTTTTTTGCTCTTTCCCTGCCTTCCCCTCCCCTTCCTCAACCCTCTCTTTTTCCAGACTTTTTTGTCCCTTGGAACTGATGAGAGTCAGAAGTTCAGAGACTTTCAGAAAATCCAAAACCCCAGTCATAGGTCTGAAGGAGCAAACAGTGTTTTCCCAAGAGTGACTGTGATTTTTTTTTTCAACTGTGTGCCTGCTTTAATCTCATTTTTGAAACATTACTTCATCTTGTAGTGACTCACTTGTAGTTCCAGAACTTGAATATTGTGTATTTGAGCTCAGGATGTGCACAAGTAACTGTCTGCAGAAACTGGCCTGTTCAAAAGTCTTGAAACTTGGCCATGCTAAATTCCTACTGTTGACCAGCTGCTTTTCTACATAAAAATTGTTCTATTCAGGTAAGTGATTTAACATCTTTAAGAGGGTGTGGCACAAAAGCCTTTCGGACTGTTAGCTTTTAATAGCTATGACAACAATGCCAGAATCCTAGAAAACTATAAGAAAGTTTATGTTGTGCTAGTTGTTTAAAAGGTAAAGTGAATTGATAATAGTAGAGTGGCAGCTTAGCATCAGCCCTGTGTAGGATAATGGAATGGGTGTTGTGGGTTGATAGACTTTGAAAGTTGCAGATATTTCTAAATGGTTTTGCTGCAGTTCAAGCAATCAAGAGTTTAGGGGGTCATAATGTGGAGGTTGGATTTACTGATCACCATGGGGTTTTACAACTTTTATAGAGCTCAAAGCTTCAGTACTCCAGGGAAGTGTATGTAATAATGCCAATAGAAGCTATCTGCCTGACTGATTTGAAACACGGTGTTGAATTCTGTAGTAAAGTGGTAGTCTTAACATAAACCTGTAGCAACCTACAGAGCTGTGAGAAATATAGAATTCTTTTTAATTTTCATTGCTTTTTAAATCCATTTCCATATTTAAAGTTAATTCAGTGGCTCCCTGCCTTCATTTTTAAGTATGTTTCCCTGAGATGGATCACATCCTCGATACTTTTTGTCCTGAACTTAAGAAATTAAAACCAAGATGATGCTGTAGTAGAGCAAAGAAAACAGATGTCAGTATGTGCATGCTTATAAGGTCACTTATGCAAAGGTCAGATATTTGAAGAAGGGTGCAAACTGTTCCTTTGCCTGATGTATAGTAGAGACCAGACTAGCATGGCGTTTAATTTGAGCTAAATATCACTAGAGAATAGAGACTTAAATGCCACACTTAAGCTTGGATGTCAGGAGAGAAAGACATTCTATTGTAGGATGGATGATCCTTCCTTGAAAAGGAATAAAAAGATAAAGCAGAATAACTTTAAATATTCCATTCCCTGGCATTGTAGAATCCCTCTTCTCTAGGTTTCACCAAACATTTAAGAGGCATCTTGTTTTCTCTGTATAAACATAATAAAGCAAAATAATTAGGGCTTCTGTTTACTGGAGAGAAATGTTCTTGAGTGTCTTTGAAATACATTACTTTAATAATAACTTCTGAGCACAAGCCATTGACTCTCAGACTGTCTGCAAGCAAAAAGGAGAAAAACGTTAATAGATGAATATCTAAATATTTTAATTACTTCAGGTATTGAAAGATTTCAAGATTGTACTGTTCTTCATGTAAGTTTATCTGTGTGAAATGTATTTTTCCTTAAAACTGCCCCTTTTAGTTGCAGCTTTTCTCTGCTATAATTCCACTGGTGGGGTGTATTAGGAATATAAAAATATTTGCTAAGGTTAAGAATGAATAATAAAAATATTTTAAATGGAGTATACTCTTCTACTAAAATCTAAGTATTGCTGTATAAAAAGAGAAAACAAAGTAATCTACTTTTACAGAAACGTGAGCCATCTGAACATTGGGGTTTTTTTTCTGAAGTCAATACTGTTTGGGAGGGAGACGAGCACTGCGGGGGGGGGAATGAAATAATTTTAAAAAGAAGACGACTGCCACCCTACATGTGTTTAGAAAATGTTTTATTTATGCTCTGTTTCACTTGTGACTGCATCTTTAAATGTTGTTCGCCCACCATTGTCTGTATGCATTACTTGACTTGGATTTGTTTGTGTGGAGCTTCTAGCTGTAAATCTTGCACAGGGATGTGAAAAGTGTGTTTGGATGACACCCCTAAATTATCTTTCTTTTCTTCTGAACTCTCTCCTGTGTAGTTGTGTTCTGCTAAGTTTGTTTTCTTAGTGGGTAGAGACTGGAAAGTGTATGGAAAGCTTTGTGGTTTTAACAGAATGCATCTGGTTTTGATTTTCGTGATCTGGCAGTAGTGTGTGATCTGGTTAACTTGATTAGCATCAGCAGATTTTTTTTTTTTTTTTTTTTTTTACTTAACCTGATGGGACCCCTGTGGCTGCAGCTGGGCATCGCTCCCATCTCCCTGGCTCAGGCGGTAATTTCTGAGCAAGCTGCCATTTGAGAGACAGATCTGAGGACCCTGAGCTGTGTACAGTGCAATTACTAATACTCTTCAAGTTCTTTTCTACGCTGAAATTGTGGAGAAATGCCAGCCTTCATTAGGGTTTAATTATGTCTGGGGGACAGATTTCATATGTAGTTGCCTTGGAGCAGCTAGTTCCACTAACAGAAATGTGCTTGTGCTGAGAAGTAGGTCTCAGTCAAGATCTTCCTCAGTGCAGAGAAAATAAAGTGATGTTGATGTCCTGCCTGTTTGAATAACTAACCCTTCTCTCATCAGCTCTGGAAAGGAGCACAGAATGTGTCTTTCTTCCTAAGTCAGTGAAGGTGCAGAAATAGTTTATGTTTTCAGCTAGAAAAAACTTTGCTGTTGGGAAGCCTGGAACAGGCAGGCAGGTCTGGTTGAGGCCAGTCAAATGTGGGCAGGTACCTGCTGGTCTACCCAGACAGGTCTCTTGCAATTGAAAATTGGGTTCGTAGTGCCAGTGGTGCATCTGCTGTGGTGCTGACAAGTGGCCACGGCATTTGAGAAGGGTTGTAAGAGTGGGAGATGCGCTTGAGAATTTTTCTCTAATCACCCAGGACTATGCTTGAGAAGTAAATATATGACCTCCTTCCATGTGGTTTTGGAGAGGACCATGAGGCTGTCTTTACAGTATAGCACTGTAATACAGCTGCAAATCTGTGAGAAATTGAAAGTGGAAGATCAATTTTCCTTCAAGCCTTTGGAAACTCATGAGCTGGTCTGTGCGGCTTTGGGTTTGCGGGTTTTTTTGAGGTTGTTTTGGTTTGTTTTGTAATGTGGACTGATTCAGCAGCCTGTCCCTGAAGAAATAAAAGAATCTGCAGATGTTGTCAGAACTTGATGGTTGGATATGACATTTGGCTTACTATGTGGGCTAAAATGGTAACAGAAATTACAATAGAAAAGAAAGCTGTCCATGGGTGGGGGTGGGGAGGAGTTAATTTTGATGTCCTGTAACCTACGTCTGTGCATTCCTACTTACTCCTCCTTTGCGTCTGTTGTTTTGTTCCATAGTCTATGTTTCTTGTGACAGTCTTCTCCCTGCCCTGCCCCGAGAATTGAAGTTATATAGATGCAAGCTCAAATCTATTGAGGTAGCTTTTAATTCCAGGAATATTGCAGCTTGAAACCAGTAAGATTTTATCTCGTTGTTGTTGTTGTTTTAACTGTGTAAATTTTCAGCTGTGTCTATACCTTTACATGAAATCTCCTTGTTAGTGGGATTTCACTGTTTCTTCACACAATTGTGATAGTCTACAGCACTTATGTGTTCTTGCTTACCTAGTTTCTTTGAATAGAAGCAGATATTGGCTGTGGTGTCTTGCTGCCACTCTGAAGGGAAGACAAACTATTTGATACTTAAAGCTGCCTTCTCAATAATGTAATCCAGGCATACATCAAGTCCTTGAAAACAAGCTTATGGTATGACAGCTAGAAAGTGTTAATTCAGTTGTTTTGAATGATTAGAAGTGGATGTAAAGGAGATGATATGCCCACCATATTAAAATACTTTGGAATTTTAGTTACCCCCGTCTCTCTGTCTTCCTCATTCTTCTGCAGTCTGAATAACATCTCCGTATCTTACATATTGCCATTTTCAAGGCTTTCTAGAAAAAGTCATTGTCAAAAAACATGTTGTAAAGTCTAAGTCTAATTGAAATAAGAGCTGTTAGGTTTGAGGCTTTTGTTTTTCTAGGAGGCAGGCAAGAGTGGGAAGGATTGTAAAATCTAGTGTTTTCAGTGGCTGGGTGTTATAGTTGCCAGGCAGTGGTACATTTTTAAGTACATGTTATACTATTGACGTGCAGAAACAACTTTACAACCTGTAAAGTCATAAAACTTTACAACTCGCAAGGTTATAAAGTAGGTATGTTTATTTGACGACGTCGGGCGTGTGAAGGATCACTCCTTTAATCTTGCGCGCGCTTTCTAACAATAGAAGGTGTGTTTATATACAGCGAGGTGTTACATATTCATAGTAACCCCAGGTACACCTATACATATTCATAACCTTTGCCCGAGAAGGTGGTTCTTATTAAAATGAGTCCCGGGAAATCGTTTCCATAGTCCCCTCCTTGACCCCTCCCTGTTGCGCCTGCGCAGTGCCACCTGGTGGTCTTGAGGAGGGATCTTTGGATGAAGGCTCCTTCAGCTTCGTCACTGTGAACTTTTTACCTTTGGCTTAGTATGCTGAATTGGCTGGAACCCAAACTGCCAAGTCGGTTGAAACCAGATTGGTGCCCTCCTTTTTGCTGAAAATCTTTGTTGTCTCGTCTCCTCAAGGTTACAGCTGGGTTCAGTAAAACTTCTCGTCTTTGCATTCAATGAGGCTCTGTTTTTCTTAACATAATTGGTTACATAAAGCTCTATACTAGGCACTCATTATGTGGTTAACCCTTAAAGTGTTAGTTCGTTAGTTCCCTCTATCACTATGAAAGGTAAACAAATTCTGTATCCCACCTATCCTGCTTTCCCAGCTTAAGGTGAGTATAGCTCCTTTGAAACTTGTGAAATAAAGTGAATTAAAGGAGGGTCAGGTCTTTTATACTGTCTAAGCCATGATTGCTTTTCCTGAGGGAGTATGCATAGTTTGAAGCTCTGGGGCAATAATGAGCACCTCAGGACTAATGTTTCTACTGATCATATGACAGAATCTAGGAAGTTACTGGGGTTTCAACACTATTTCTGTACCATTTCAATGAGATGATCCTGTACTTTTGATTTTTGGGTTTGGGAAGATGGGAAACAGATTTTTAGATCAAAATGTTTTGCTCAGTTGTCTTACTAACTCCTAGATTTGTTACAGATACATTTAAGAAGTAAAAAAGTTATTGCTTAGGTGTCCTAGAGGCTTTTTTTGCCCTCCACATATGTACTATTCTGCTGCTTTGGCCTTTTTTCTTTGAAATTTTCTCTCTTGGAAACAATATTCTGCAACTTGTTTTTCTCAGCCGAAGGAAGATAATTAGACTAACAGACTGGCTAGCTGGACTTTACTGTCTGTTGTTTAACTTGGTTTTCCTGGAAGCTGCACATTTGCTGAAGAGCCTTCTCTCATATTCTAGCTGACCCTTATTTTCTTGAAGTGGTCTCAAGCCATGTAAATGTTTCTGTGTACCTGACACAACATATGTCTTGATTGTATTAAAGAATTCAAAAATCTAGAGTTTAACTCAGTTGAAAACTTTGTTTTCTGTAACAAAATTGATAAACTTGATTTTCCTCTCACAGTATAATTTGAAGTTATTATATCTGGAGGACTGAATGACAAAAAAGTTTAAATAGATGAAGCGTGTTCTCAATCTTGGTGCTTGGCTGGTACATCTTCTGTTTCACTTGTATTGAAGATATATTGCATCAAGACTGCAGCACCAACCAAGGAGACAGCTGAGTAGATTGTCTCAGCCAGGTTGGTTGAAGTCCTCATATGTAGGCAGAGAGAAAAATCCAAGGTTGGGTTGGTTTGGTGGGTTTTTTGGTGTTTTTTGTTTTGGTTGGTTTGTTTGTTTTACATACTAGTTCTTACTGTCTCTGTGAGTGAAGCGTGAGGCATTCTTAGTCACCTTGAAGGATAGTCATGCCCTGCAGCTTACTGAATCATATTTTTTAGCTCTATCTACGGTTTTCAGTATTATGCTTTCAATGGCATCTGAAAGGACATGGAAAGGGTATTTGGCTTGCTGGGTTGATTTTTTTCTTTTCTTTTTTTTTTTTGGTGGTAATATAGATCTAATCTCTGTTTGTTTAAATAGAATACATGGTTTTCGTTGATATAAAAATGTTGCTACTGTAAAGATGACATCATTTGCATTCTGAATTAATCACTGGAGGGTCAGCATTTTCCAGTGTGCTCTCTGAAACAGTTCTGCCCTTTTACACAGAGGAGAAAAAATGGTAAATTACAAACAACCATATGCTCAGATTTAGTAAAGACTCATTTTTAATTATAGTACCTGTAACAGAGATTGAAGCTAGTCTCATATTGTAATATTGATATTAGATGTTGTGCCTTGACATTGCTTATGTACTATTTCAATTTCTTTTTCTTCTTTGGAAATTGATTTTATTAGTAACCATAATTTAAATACCACATACCAATTCCAGTAGTCAAAATTTTAGATTATCCAGCTGCTAATTAAACATGCAGTCCATAAGACACCCAGGAATTGTAACCTGTATGAGGATCACAGCATAGTGAAAGAGAAGCCCAAATTTCCGTAGCTTAGCTGTTACAGGACTTTTACTTATGATGTTCAGTCATTCTGATTGGTGAGAGTAGAGGTTGCCTGTGGATGCTTGTCAAGATTTTTCTCTACTGCTTTTGGTTCATCTCTTCTGTTTGGGCCATAGTACCAGCTAACCTTCCTCTGGCAACAGATGGATGGATGGCTTCAGATACTCCCGGAGTCCATTGCCTCTGTTTCTTCTGTATGCAGGAATTCAGTGTTAAAAGGTGGTGAGAAGGGTCTGTTACTTTCCTGATCTCTCTCCAGCACCCTAAAGCATTGCCAGCCCTGTCCTCAGGAGACCTCTGTCGCTTGCTTCTTCCCCATGAGATCCGGCCTGTCTGCACTGAAATTACTGAATGGTGTTTATTGCTCAAGTTTAAATTTGAGTTTTGAATAAGATGTGAATTGGAACGGGAGAAAAGTTGAATTTTTTTGAGAGCTTATTAATTTTGGTAATTCTACATCTGTTTACTATTCACAAAAGTCTGGAGTTCTTTTATGTCAGGTGCAGGTTTCTCTCAGCCCCCACTTCTTTTCATGAGGGCAGGCATGACCTGGAGGAAGGAAACCCTTGGGAAGGAAATCAAGGTGCTGGGTTTTTTGTGCGGTGTCTGTTATGTTGGCTTCATCGTTGACTGCATCAGCTGTTCAATGTGCTCAGGTTCAATGAAACTGGAAACTGATTTTTTTTTTTTTTTTCAGATTTCAGTTTAATAATTTGGATGCCTAAAGCTAATTATTACTTTTCTAAAAATAATTATAATTAATTGAAGGCTTGGAAAATGCTGCTTCTTATCTGTTTAAAACCTGTATTAAAACTAGGTAGAGGTGATTTGCATGGGCAGTAAATAATTTCTGTTTTCAGTAAGCTGTTAAATTTGTAAATATAATAAGCTATCTTTGTATTCCTAAAATACTTTTCAAACCTTATGAAAAGGTGTAAAGACATTTATCAGGTAAATTGTCATGTTTTTAAACTGGTATTCTGTAGTTCCACCAGCTTATGTGCTGCCATAGATGAAATGGGAGTGTGCTTTTGAAGACTTGCAGGAAGGGTGAAGTTGTGTTATCACAACAGAAAGTCCAAAACCAAAAGCAGGTTCATAGAATTAAAAGATGGAGAGTTAAAAATACTATTGAGCAAAACCATGGTATGGTCCTAGTACTCTGTTATCTGTTACCCAGGGAGTGATGACTTTTCCAGACTCCATAAGAGAGTTGTGTGACTCTTTCAGGCTTCTTTAGTTGTGATCTCAATTCAATTCGAAGATATATTTAGGAGCTGATGTAACCAATTTTGATTTGGAAGCAGAAATTCAAATTAGTTCCCTATAATCACAGGGTTAGTCCGAGATGATGTGGTTTGAGAAGTCTGATGCTGACACATGTTCACCCTTCCCACCACAGAATTTTATGCCCTGGTGGGAGCCAAAGTAGATTTAGAAACAGTGGGAATTGACATCTGATGTATGATTTGCCTTTGAGTTACTCAGGTGCACACTGTGGCTTAATCCAATTAATTTCCATTTCGGTGTGGCTTGTGTAGTCTGTTCATTATTGTGGTGTTAATAATATATTTGTGTTATATATGGGGAACTTTTAACTACTCATATCTAAACAACAGATGTAATTGTGTCTTCCAAAGAATTTGTAGGTTTTGTTTATATTTCTGCTGCAGACTTAATACCTATGATGGTCCTGTTCTAGTAAGTCAGTGGTTCTTTGGTCATAAATTAATGGGTTTGCATTTTTTCCTCTGTTGTGCCCAAAATTGTATTTCTTGTGTGCTTTCAGTTGTGGGGAAACCTGAATGATAAGCCACTGAGTCTTGTGCCATGGCCAAGCTGATGTTGTAAGCATAGGCTGGTGTACAGTTCACTTTTATTTTAATAATAGTATTTCCTTACTTTGTGTTACAAATATGTGTAGTCTTTTAGACTAGTTGTAGTCAGAAAAGACTGATGCAGGTAGAAGCTACCTCCTTTTGAAATTTATCTAGCTTACTAGGTTTCTGTTGAACATGGACTAGTGTGTATTCCTCCTGCTGGGTTCAGCAGCAGACGTAGGACTCAGAAATGGAAACTTCCAAGAATGTTACGAATAAAATTGGAGTAAAATACTTTGCAGAAAATATTAAAGGCAAATTATAGTGTTGAAACTAATGTGTTTAACTTGTTTAAAATATTACAGTGGTACAAGGATGCCACAAACACCTATAGAAAACTTTGTGTGCAGAGCAATTTTGTGCGTGCAGCTTTTTGCGTTATGGTTCCAATATTATGAATGCTCATAGTTGTTCACCCTCATCAGTATGAACCAATGTGTGTATGTATGTGTATGTGATGAGATGTTAATGTCACTTTCCAGGTGCTTTCAGTGACTTGCACAAAACATACTTAGTTGAAAGCTTTTTTGGTTGAGCTTACTTAGCACATGGCAGCAGAAACAACCAGGTTTCCCAAGCAGGTTAGAGTTCAGAAAAGAGTCGTCTAGCACAGGAGAGGTGGGAAATTCTCTTGATGGGGGCATTGCCTATGTTGTTGAATTTTCAGCCATATGATACCATAGGGGCTCTTTAAAAAAATAAAAATAAAAATTGAAGATGTATCTCAAAGACATATGTTTGCCAAAAGACTATGTTGGGTATTTTTTTGAAAGGTAGCTTATGTTCATATGAGAGAATGTGCCAAGACAACTTGCACTTGGGGTGAGATACCAGAGGTCTCTCTGCCTTTAGTGTGACTTGGAGTTATCGGTAAATATGTTCAAAGAATAGGTATTTTTTACAGAAAACATGGGTAAATATGCCCAAAGATTTTTAGGGAAGAAAGAACTATTTTTGCTTACATGCTCAACCAGCATACTAACTTTTCCCTTGCAAAAGTTCTGCAAAATGAGAGGAAATGGTTGTAATTCTTATAAATAAAAATATTCATTAAATATTTATATATATGTGAATACCCTTCGCAGTGATGCAGGCTGGGGTTGATGGGGGCAAGGAGCAGCTCTGGGTCATGGCCTGGGTAGCAAAAAAAAGAACAGTGAAGCCTCGTGGGGTGTGAGCAGTACATGGCCCCAGAGCTGGGGGGGGCAGTGACTGTCCCCTCTGCTCAGTGCGCTGCCATATGCCACCTGGGTACTGCCTCCAGTTTGGGTCCCCAGTACAGGAATGACACTGCCAAACTGGTGGGAGATGAGGGGAGTCCACCAAGGCAGTAAGGATGGAGCCCTTGTCCTGTGAGGAGGGGCTGCAGGACCGAGGCTGGTTTAGCGGCGAGGAAGGATAGTATGGGGATCACCCAACAACAGCCCATGGGATGGAGGAGATGCGGCCAGGCTCTTCCCAGTAGCATGTGGTGGAAGGGTGGGTTAGAGATGTCTGGCACATGTTGGAATGAGGGAGATTCAAACTGACTAGAAGGAAGAAACATTTTTCCCACAAGGACAAGCCAGCAATGAAGCCAGGACCCAGACAGGTTGTGCCATCTCCAGCCTTGGAGGTTATCAACCCCCAGCTGGATAAAGCCCTGAGCAGCCTGGTCTGAGCTCAGAGCTGGCTGTGCTTTGGGCAGGGCTTGTAGTGGAGACCTCCTGTTATCCCCTCCTGAGTTATCCTGTTATCCTATGTGTGACAAAAAACAGTGTGTATGTGTGTGTGTAGGTGTAGTCTTCATTCCACATGGGACACAGCTTCGTTTTGAGATAGTAACAATACTATACAGACTTATCAAAAGCATGATATTTTATTCAAAAACCAGAATTAGACTGTGGAAATATGGTGCATAATGCTCCTATAAAGTAAGGTCTAAAATGGCATATTTGGAATTAAAAAAAAAAAAAGTTTAATTTCTGTCTGCATGCACAGGAAAGCAAACAATTACACATCTGGACTTGGGAAACAAATAGAAAACCAAACTGTAACCTGAATACTCATATTTCCACCTTTACTTATTGCATGTCTTTTCCTGAGTAGTACTGGGCATGGATGTTGTGATGTTGCTCCAAGATGACAGTATGCCCTTTGCTGGTATTTTAAATACTACTTTTTTTAATGTAAAGTAGCAGAGAAAAAAAAAATCCTTAAACTTCAAGCTTTTTCTTTATGCTACTGGAGAAATATGTGGAGATGTTTAATTTTTCTTCTTTACAGGCAGTAAGGTAGTTTAACCTTCAGCAAAGAGCTAGTTGCAGTAGTACTCGGCCTCTGATTTCTCTATTTTGGAGACAGATTCATCCATCAGGTCCTGAGTGCAAAGCTGAGAGTGCTTACAGAGCACTTTCCCATATATATTTGATTACTGCAGCACAGCTGCTGTTCTGCGTAATTAATGTGAGGGTATAATATCTTTCAGATGGGTGCTGTGTCTTTATGTCCAAGGTCAGATGGCCTCTCTTGCTTATATTCTCTTCTGTTTATGGCAGTTTATGTAGCTTATTGATTTTTGTTTGCTTGCTGGAACTCAAGTGGTTTTTTGAAGGCCTGGTGAGAAAAATCAGGCAGATCTTGTATCTGCTTGAGGGAAATGCTACTAAGAATTTAAAAAAAAAAAGGGTTTTAATAGTCTTCCAGCTACTGTGTACGAAAAGAGATTTAGTGCTTCTAACCTCAACCTAAATAGGTGGTTCTTTAAATTACTGTCATGAAGACTGATTGTTAAACAGCCAAATAAATGTACTTGACTTAGAAGCTTACTTTGCATTGAAGGTTATTGGGGCATAGGTGACCTAAGGGTGTTTATTCAGATCTACAGTTTTATAAGTAAACTTCTTTTTTGACAATTACAGTTTCTCTTTTGAAAAAAAAGTCAGAATACATTTGAAAATAATATTTTATTGTTTGCAAAATGAAAAGTGAAATTAAATTGAAATCATGGGAGAAAGGGCAAACAGAAGATGACCTTTTCCAGTAAAAAGCTTTAAGTAAATCTTAGAGTTTCTTCCTCATCCCCTCAAAAGACACAACCTTGAAAATTTCAGGATATCTATATTTGAAATTAACCTGAGATCATTCTTCAAATGAGGGCAGTTTCACAAGTGAAACTTTCAGTTTTCAAAAGGAAAATGTTAGGGCTCTCAGGTGGCTTATAGCAATACTTTGTATGGTTTGTAATCTCTGTAATTTGTTTCTCATAGCGAGACATGTCAGCGATGCTGTCTGTCCATAGTATGCTAATTTGTGGTGGGCATATATTTAGACTTTTAAAACAGGATCACATATTTTCAGATATTATCAACTATTTAGTTGTAAATATCATGACATTCGATACCTTATTTCACTTGAGGTATAG
Source organism: Caloenas nicobarica (assembly GCF_036013445.1). Taxonomy (NCBI): domain Eukaryota; kingdom Metazoa; phylum Chordata; class Aves; order Columbiformes; family Columbidae; genus Caloenas; species Caloenas nicobarica. The sequence goes on along the minus strand of NC_088284.1, from coordinate 57,712,691 downwards.
GTAGTCTTCATGCTGTTGAATTTTGCCTTCTTTTCTAATTTAATGTAATTCAGTTAAAGATGCGGCAGGAAACATGTCATGAAGATTTCAGAAAGTTGGTCATCATCATGTGTTTCTGTGGCACTTAATTTCTTTCAACTAGTACTGCCCTTTTTCTGCAGGTGACAAGTGCAAGTCAGGGGCTACTTTGAATGTGTCAGATTTAAGGTAGAATTTTAAAACAGTCCTCTATTTTAGCCAAATTCTGACTATGTGCAAAGCAATGGAAATTTTATAACTCACTTCAGTGGAAGCAGGAAATCTTTATTGGGATGGATGTTTCAAAGGGTTATTATGTCTTGGAATCTTCACCCTTCTTTTTGTGGCCTTAAAATGGAAAGCTCTCCAATGTTGTTGTTCTTATTTACTTAAATAATATTTCGTATGCTATGAGGAGGAGAGTGTTTCGCTTATTAGTTCTGGCACACACCTATGTTCTTTCCCAATTTCTTGGAAGCCTCAGCTGGAAAAGATCTTAACTTGTCGCTGAAGGCTTCTTGCTAACATACCTTCTTTAGCTGCAAAAAACAAACCGAGTTTCTTCATAGCTGTTTTGAAAAATGACTAGTTTGTGTAGAACATATTTATCTGTTCAGTTAACGTGATGTTTTAGCTATTATTTTGCAACTGTATTTGTTGTATACTATTTGATGTACTATACATTTTTCTTTTTTGTGATGTGGGTGAGAAAGGTGAACCTTGGAGGTTAAACACAGCATGCTAGATTTGCAAAAAGCTATCTATGTATGGACTGTATCTGAGCATGAAAAGATCTGTCTGGAACAAGGTCCAAGATGTATTTTGTTTCTTTTTTTTTTTTTTGGTAGTCATTAGTTGTACAGGCTAAAACATTAGGCATATTACAAGGAGGAGTGCACTCACTAGAAGAATAGCACAAGTAACTCCCCCCTAGCCTTCCCTGCCTGTCAACTTTTCTAATAGACAGCAACTGAAATTACTGTTGCTTTCTCATCACAGGAAGTTATTGCCACCGCTCTTTTGCACAAAGCTCATTTAGTCAGCAAAGTGTCACCTGAGCCTCCCTGCCTCAGGTCAGTAGATTTGGTTCAAATTCTATTTTACATTCAGGTTATTTTTTTTAATTGGTAATTGACATATGCTTTTAGAGATCCTTCAAGTTCGAAGACTTACAAGAATTAACTTTTCTTTTAGTACTGATCAATAAGTCACAGGCTAGAGCTGTATTTTACTTGTGGATATGTGGTTTGACTTAGAGACCTAAGAGGACATAAAATGTCCTTTTTATTGCACTGCATTTTAAAAACATAGGGCAAGGTTCAAAATAGCTGAAGCTGTTAGATAAAAATGAAACTTTTTGAGCTAGATAGGTCTGTTTGCACAACAAAACATACAGAAGATGATCTGTATTCTTAGCGAGTTTTCCTGTTTCTATGGCCTGCATGTTTATTATTCCATACCTCTCTAATAATATATCATCTTTTGAGTCAGCAAGGCTAAGATGCCTCACTAGTCTCAATGTGATCATGGTTATGAATATTAGTAATGTCTTCTCCATGTTTTAGGAAAGATGTTTGGTGCAGAAGCCATCTTAAGTGATTACAGATATGTTCCATAACGATAACTATAATATTTAGCTGTTATGTGCTTCTCTAGGGAGAAGGAATAGATGCTTCAGATGCACCCTGAAAGTGCATTTTTACTTCTAATGATTTTTTAAAGTGCATGGGGTGACTAGCTCAGCTGAAGATACCATGCTGAAGAAGCGTAGTATGCATAGCTGCCATGTATCTCAGCAATTGCGGACTCCTGTGCTGAGGCTCAATCTGTCATTTTACATTACAGCATCCTTCCTTTGCACTGAGTTAGTGAGCTGTAGGGAGAGTGGTGGAGCAAGCGTGGAATATTTCTGTCTTATCTCTACGATGGTTGAGCCTTTGGCAAATGTTAGCTTTTCTAACATGCATCTGCCAACGTCCTCGAAATGCCACAGCAGCCCATAGAAGCATCTCCAAGGACATGCTTGGAAATGATTTTTCTACAAAGAGTTTGTCCGTAGAAGTGAGAAGTGCAGTCCCCAAAGGGATAGCTGTTGGTTACTGCTGTTGGAGGTCATTTGCATGGGAGGTCATACTGTTGTGCTGGCTGTCGACTGACTTCAGAGCTGATGAAGTCAAATGCTTGCCTGCTGGGGAAGGAAGGACACCTTTTGTTACTTCTGTTTATTAACTCCACTTTTTTTTAAGAGTAACATCAGAGTTTGTTTGTTTGTTTGTTTTCTTTCCAGCTGTGATAGACAAAATGTCAATAGAATAAGTGACCTGCCCACCAGAAATTGCCATGAACCATTTGGCTGGACCGCCTGAGGGGGAGGTAAGTGAAGAGCCAGCAAATGGAGCAGTGAACGAGTCAGTGGAGGCTGACCTGGAAGAGGAACAGCGGTATGCAACTCGCTACCCAAGACATACAAACAGCAGCCAAGGGGGCCTGTCTGGGCAGGAGGAGGAAGGGATGTTAGCTCGGTCAGCCAGCACTGAGAGTGGTTTCCACAATCACACGGATACTGCAGAAGGCGATGTGATAGCCACAGTAGAGGACAGTTATGACACAGAGAGAGTTCAGGAAAATGAGGATGAGAGTGCATATGCGGTGCAGTACAGACCTGAGTCTGAGGAGTACACAGAGAATGCCGAAGCTGAGCACGGCGAGGCCATTCATAATCGAACATTGCCGAATCACTTACATTTCCATTCCATTGAACACGAGGAAGCCATGAATGCAGCCTACTCGGGTTATGTCTACACACATCGTCTCTTCCACCGCGGGGAGGATGAACAGTATGCTGAGCCTTACGCTGACTACGGACTGCAGGAGCATGTATATGAGGAGATAGGAGATACACCAGACCTCGATGTCAGGGAGGGGATCCAGCAGTATGAGCGTGAAAGGGAGGAAGCCGACAATTACCGCAAGGAGGCCCTTGGTGCCCGCCTTCACCATTATGACGAGCGGTCTGATGGAGAGTCTGACAGCCCTGAGAAGGAGGCAGAGTTTGCGCCTTACCCAAGAATGGATAGTTACGAACAAGAGGAGGACATTGACCAGATTGTAGCAGAGGTGAAGCAGAGCATGAGCTCCCAGAGCTTAGACAAGGCAGCTGAAGAGATGCCAGAGGCGGAGCAGAGTTTGGAGCATGGTCATGCTCTTGCCGGTGGTGGGCATGAAAGTAACGGCGAGCTCCCAGCTGGTTCTCGAGTTACATCCAGTTCGGGAGAATCTGTACAGAGGTACAGCAAGGAAAAGAGAGATGCAATTTCACTGGCCATCAAGGATATTAAAGAGGCTATTGAGGAAGTGAAGACAAGGACCATCCGTTCTCCTTACACTCCTGATGAACCTAAGGAGCCCATCTGGGTGATGAGGCAGGACATCAGCCCAACCAGGGACTCTGACGACCAGAGGCCACTAGATGGAGACGTGAGTATACAAAGCTTTCCGCTCTCAGGTTATGTGTGTCTTGCTCCTTTGTTCTTTTAATTGTGACATACGTGGCAGTGAATGATGGTGCATTTTGTTCTTGTTCTGTGACTCATCATTCATTAAAGTATATAGTGCTCGGTCTATTTTAAATTTGTACTCTAGAAGGCATGTAAAAGGTAAGTATGTGCATTATCAGTGGGCCAATTTTTTCTTTATGAAGCACTACTGACCCCAGAATTTGTCACATGAAGCTCTTAGGGGCTTTTTGGAAAAAAATGCTGTTACATTTTTTACAGCCATGAGATATTTTAGAATAACTACTGAGCACTCCATCTTCTGTTATGTATCCTTATGTGTTTCTGTTAATTCTAGGTTTCTAAGTTTCATTTTCTGTCACATAACCATCCTAACAGTTTCATCAGAAATCTGTTAATATTCTTTATGATGGTATTATAGATCAGATTCATATTCCAGAAAAGTTGCAGGTTTTTTGTCTATTTGCAGGCTCTAGAAATGTGTTATGAACCTCAGTATATTAGATTACCACTGTAAAGTGTATTTACTTTCCAGCAACCTAAGTATTGAAGGCAGTTGTTCAGATTTACAGCATCAGCATTTCTGAAATTCTCTGCTTTTGGCATGAGGCTTTACTTGGATCAGAATCAGTTCACAGTTTGTGGTTCCAGCTGCCTGTATGATAATCTTTACTTGAAGTTTTATGGGTTTTATGCATTTCTAATAAAATAAACTCATAAAGAACTGTTAACTGCATTAAATTTATGCCTGATATGAAAATTACTGCTAGGCTAAATTTACTGATGAAAAATAGTCTATCATATGGACTGCTATTACTTCAAGGATAACTGCACTGGAAACATCTGCTCCATCCTTTTTATTGCTGTGTAACGTTTTTTGTGACCTTTGTTTTTCTGGAAGAACACCGAAAGCTAGAAATCTTTGTGTGTTTTTTGGTGTTTTAAACTGAATTATTGTAACCTTCTAGGAATGCATCAGAACTATCCAAAACACCTCAGCCTCTGCAAGGGTAATTCAGATGGTGAAAACAGATCACATGCAGGGTAGACCTGTAACAGGCTTCTGATTTTTTTTTTATCTGCCATCAAAACACTGAAGGCTAGTATTCTACAAATGGGAAGGCGTTTTTGGAGCATAGTGTTTGAGTTGCTGAAAAAAACCTACAAGTTGATTGAGACAGGTAGCTTACAAATTTTATTTTTCCTTGAAAACCATTGGAAACACACAGTAGTGAGTATGTTTTGGTTGTTTTTTTGTTTCTTCAAAGTTTCAATGAATTTTTTAAAAACCCCAAACAAAACAAAAACCTTTATTGTAAAAATTACTTCAACAAATATTTTTAAAATTATGTCTGTTACAGAGTGGATTAACACTCATGTAGAGGGCTAAAGCAGTCTTCCTGGATTGTTCTATATAGGAGAACAATTACTTTTAACTTCTTTAAACATTTCCAGAAGCTGTAATTATTTCTCTCTCCTTTTTGAAATAGATCACATTACCCATTTGCTGTGCATTTTGTTCACCATATTGTCTGTGTCTTAAGTGCTGGTTTTGGGAGGATCGGAGAACTTCCTGTTCCTCCTGATTGTCTGGTTGTAACACCCAGTACCATGATGGTCCAAGTGACATTAGGTTTGGGATCCTGAGAGCACTGAGTCCATCCTGAAGGTGCTCCAACTGCTCTCCAAAATCTTGCTGGACCTTTCAGAATTTAACTTTTCTAAGGTATGATGGCAGGACTCAGCCAGGTATGTTCATATACAAGCCCAAGTGTTTGTGTTGGTCTGTATCTACATTAGGTATGGAAGTACATAGGAGTTTCTGTTTTGCACCAAAAGTTAATTTCTCATTTGGTATTTTTCATTGCTTGTCAAATAAGAACCTGACTGAGATTTTCAGTGCTGGCTGTAATCAAAACAGTGATGTATAATGACAGTACAGCTCAGTGCAAAGATTAATGATGGTTGTAGATGTGCAGTCTGTGTTCTTGGAAACAAGAATTAAATTAAGCAAATAGTTCAGAAGATCTGTAGCAGATTGAGGGGAATCCACATTCTAGAAGAATGGACTTGGGACTGGGTAGGAATTTTGGTTTTCACTGAAGATAAGGTAAGTTATGTGCTTTACTGGACTCTAATTCAGACGCCAACCCATGAACAGTCTGAACAGTCTGCTTCTTCAACAAAATATTCCTAAAATTCCTTAGCAGTAAATTGGGCAAAATTAGGTTGTGTTAACCATGTGACTGTGAGTGATCCATTATAATAAAAATATACTTGAAGCCCATTCATAACAAGGAATTACATAAAGAGAGTAATTATTCCCACTGTGCATCAAAGTTATGGTCTGTGCTGTTTCCCTCTGTTTTTTAATTCCAACAGTTTCAAACTTGACTTTCACACCAAGAATCTTACTGGTCCAGCTTCTTTTGCACCGCTTGGGTGGCTTTGGAGGACACAGGAACTGAGCACAAAGCTCCAGCTCTGGATTATCCTGGTGAAGGAAGTCTCTGAAGCCTGAGAGGTGCCTTGGCCATGGTTAAATCCTTCTTTTGCCCCAGCTGTTGGGGCCAGTGGCTGCAGGATGCTGTCACTCAGACTCATGCCAGGTAGCACAAGCTACAGCAGGTTTCATACTGCTTTGGCCAGGACTGAGGAACTGTAACTGGTCTTTGTCTCAGCTCCTCTTTCTTCCCTCTCTTACCTGACTGCAGTTAATGTGAGGAGATTTCCTTAGCTCAGCCACAGGGAAATGGCTGAAGTTGGTCTGTTCTTCCTGGGCCTCTCTCCCCAGCCTGGCTTTGACCCCTAACACAACAGGTTTGTGCTGGGTGCAGGCAGTGAGGAAGGGCCAAAATTAACCCTGGAACCCAATATTTATATGACGTTCAGGAGCTTGGCCCTTAACTGCTCTTCTCCTGAGCTGGAGGAGCAAGAAGCTTTGGAGCATTTGGGAAGAGACTGAAATACTGCTGGATATGTCTCAGGGACATGCATTTGGAGCACCATTCTGAAGGGGAGTGGGTGAGGGACCTGGGGGGTTCGGCCTGGAGAACAGGAGGCTGAGGGGAGACCTTCTCGCTCTCTGCAACTGCCTGGAAGGAGGTTGGAGCCGGGGGGGTCGGACTCTGCTCCCAAAGAACAAGCGACAGGATGAGAGAAAACAGTCTCAAGTTGCACCAGAGCAGGTTTATATTGGATATTGGGGACAATTTCTTCCCGGAAAGGGCTGTCGGGCATTGGAACAGACTGCCCAGGGCAGTGGTGAAGACCATCCCTGGATGGGATGACCAGACACGGAGATGAGGTTCTCAGGGACATGGGTTAGTGCCAGGGTGCGGTTAACGGTTGGACTCGAAGATCTTGAGGGTGTCTTCCAACCAAAATGACACTGTGATTCTGTGATTTTACCTTCAGGTGGGCACCACTTTCTTCCCCCAGAAATATTAAGGAACTGCAGATAAGTGATACAAATTGCGTGCTTTTATTACCTTCCATTGTTTTGCAGGTCCACTTTGGAAGTAGTCACCATGTTGTTTTTTAACAGAGCTGTTTTGCTGTTAGAGATGAAACTTACTTGAAAAGATTTGTAATCATTTTGTGTTGTTAATCATGTGATGTTGAAACTGGTAAGACCTCTTTAGACCAGGAGCAATCACTTCTTATTCGGCTAGGAGCTCTCCATGAGAGAGCTTTGGAAGCAGTGAGTCAGAAGAATGATTTGCAGTTGAGACTCATTAAATATGACAACCTTTTTTGTCTTTTTTTTCACAAGAAAGGACCTGCCACTCCCCAGTGCTGAGCGTTTGGATGAAACATTCACAGCAGAATGTTTAGTAGGATACCCATTGGAAGCGTCCAGAGACTATTTTGAGAAGCTAACAATCCTGAAGTGTTCAGCTAGCCTGCAGCTGGGTAATGTTTGAGGCTACTAGGAAAGACATGCAACAACTGTAGTGATAAGAAGGCTAACAGGTCAACTGTATACATTTGTTTTTAAGATGCCCTTTTTTCCAGGTTTATTCTCAGTTGGATTTATCAGGAATTTCAGTCATTCCTAGGAATTTCTTCTCAAAAGAAATGTTTGGTACACACACAAAAAAGAAAAAGGCTCACAGCCCATGGACAATTCTACTGTAATAAACTCTGGCAGTCATGTGATGTAGAAGGCAGGTAGCAGATTTCTGTGAATAAATAAATAGTGTACTAAAGTATCTGCTTAATATTTAACAATGGAGAGTATTTGCTGTTGTTTGCCTTGTGTACCCTGGTTTACTGGTGCATGCTTTCACTTGAATAAGAGATGATCTAGACATCTAGTTTGTGGGAAAGGTGTTGTACCTGTGTATTTGATAAAAGCCCAAAAGTTCTCTCAGTGTCCTTTGAATAAATACAGTGAGTTGGGTTTGGTTTTTTTTTTTTTAGTTTTCCACACATACGAGATATGAGCAATTGACATATACTTCCAAAATCTGTTTATCAGAAACCTTTTTAACCAAAGCAGACTATCACTTTTTCAAATACAATAGCAGTTAGAGCTGCACAGCTGCAAGAAATGTGACATCAGGAAACTGACCCATGATGGAAAAGACTCTGTAACTGCATTTTCTGAGTGTGGAATGGGAAATAATCTGTTCACATCGTACTGAATGATGTTCCTTGCTGGAGAGCAGCATGAAGCTTATGGTGTGCATGTGTCTAAGAATGGTGGAGGGGGATACCCTTTAGGAAAAGGTGTTCTTCCAGATGCACACAGCTATCTCACTGGAAGGGGAGGCCCATATCCCATTTAGGTAGCTCTTGCCCGTCATTCTTCTCTGTCAGATTCTCTGCCAGAAACCTGCTGTGAATATGCCTAGCCAAGCACAGAAGTAGTGGTGTTTAAAGGTCTAAATAGAAGACATCTGCAGTGCATGGATCTGGATTTAAGGATCAACACATGTTCAAGTGGAAAAGAGAATAGTTCTGTGTAGTAGAGCGTACAGTCAAATATTCTGGTGTATAAACTGTACGGAAGATCTTAAAAAGCATTTTTAAAATATCATAGAGCTATGAGAATAGTGGCTTGCTTAGTTCTGGAAGTACAGAGACCTGCTTAGAAAAACACTGAAAGGCACAGCTCAAGCAGATTTTTTTTTTTTTTTTCCCCTGGGATTTAAAGAACATTTATATCCTCTCATGTCCAGAGAAGACAAGCAGGCTGTCTGCTTCACTTCTGCCATAATCAGGAGAAAATGGTGGTTTGGAGGGAGAAATTCTCCATTTCAGAACTAAATACTGTGACCTTTTGCTGACGTCCATTCAGTTATCCATGGGGTAACAGATCTGAAAGGCAGGTTTTGCTGACGTGCTGGGCGCAGTTTGTTGCTGTGTGCGAAGGCTTCAATTTTGCAAAGCCCTTTCATTGGTGTTCACAGTCTCTGTTCCTCTGCAAATACTTGATGTTGTGCAATGTTAGAATAAGTCCTGTTATAAAGTAAAACCACTTACATGGGTGGTTTGCACTTGTGAAGTAGAAATTCAGAACTGAAGACAAGACCTTCAGGCAAAACAGAGCTGAGATGCATTGTTCTTTTCGGTTACGTATATTTTATTTCAACCTTCAGTTGCAGGATTTTCTCAATTCTGATAACTCCAGAAGCAAAATGTTTTTGTGGAGATGAATTTGCTTCACTTTTTCCACAGCAGGAGTAATGTATTATTAACGAGGCAATAGAGAACTCTGTTGTAAATAATTAAGCAGGTTTCAGTAATAGATGAACAAAGTGGGGCAGGGAGGAAAGAAAAGAAAGTAAATGAAGATGAGTTTATATTGATGCAGTATTGTTTTCTTTTTCTGAGCAGGCCTTTTAAAATAGTTGATTGGGCGCACAGAATAAAGGTCATCTTTCTGTCATCTGTGCAAGACCACAGTATTAACACCATACAGCAAAAAAACACTCCAAAAACTGCAAGCCAAAATGATCTAAAAAAGACCAAAATCAAGCAAAAAGCTTCTTAATGTCCAGGGTAGAAAGCTTTATGCTGATTCATCAATCACGCAGAAGAAAGCTTAAATTTATTAATTAGTTTGCTTGAAGATAAACATTCTACAGATATGTTATAGGCTTTTAGATTATAGTGAGTGCTGCATACATAACCCCTTGAATTTTATTTTTCTATTACATTTTTTAATTATTGAAAGATGAAAGTAAGTTCAAGTGTTTTTTCTGTGCTGTTTAAAACTGGAACAGCACTTGTCACACTTTCAAAGTCTTTTGAAAACACAGGAGACAGCTACACTAATTTTGTGAGGCTGACACATAAAGCTGCATTTGAACTAGAAGTTAAAGTACAGCTAAGGAATTCCATAGTTGAGAGAGGGCAGCAGCCAACACTGACCCAGCTCCCAGGAGCCCTGCTGTGCTGACAGCCGTCCGTCCAGCCTGAGTGCTGCGGGACAGACCCTACCCGTATAGCTCTGTGTGTGTGATCTGACGGGCAGTTGGAGTCTGTACAGCCTAAGATTTTATTCAAAGGGAAGTTAGCAGCTCACAAAGTGTAACTGTGGTACCGCATGGTTACTGCTACTGACTTGTGTGGCCAAGAGACTCTTTGAAATGGGCAAAATAAAGGGCCATCTTGCCCTAACAGCCTCAGTTACTTATATAGTTTGCTCACTCAGACTTTTCTGTGTCAGGTGTAAACCTCTGTCTATTCGTAGATATATTTTAATTTTGCTTTTAAGACTTAGTAACGTAACAGTAACAGATAGGTATCTTTCTTCAAAGTCTTTGACAGAGATACACAGTTATTGCTTAGGTCAAAATCTCTGTTTTTGTAACTTAAATGAATTTTACTGAAGAATTACAATGCAGTGGTGTTGTGCAGACACTCATGGACAGTGTGTTTGTTTTTAAAAAGCTGCTTTATTCAGAGCTCTTGCATAGTGTAGCGTGTGGACAGGCAGATTTCTCAAGTAGGATTGTCGGCCATTGTCCAGATGGTGGCATGTGGCAGGAGGCTCCACCCTTGCAAGGCATGGTCAGCTGGATCAGGAGAGATTCCCCAAATTGCATTTGTTCTCAGGTCTTACATACAGCTGGTCAGTGATCCTACATGACCACTCTAGCACCTGTGATCCGTTGCTATAATTTACTCTAAGCTGCCTACAAAACACTTCCTATGGTAACTGTGTCCAACAAGACTGTCATACATCTGCAGGAATAGCTTCTGTTGACTAGCAGCAAATATCTTATCCATATAGTGTTTGGTCATTTTTGCAGCAGAAACTGTTTAGGAGTGCTGTTGGGTCAGCCAGAGTTGATACCCAGGATGGTAGTTAGCACCCTGAAATTAGGAATGGTGCCTCTCCCTTGTCACGTGCACAGGAGAAGCCTGCTGGGGGAATATTCCTGTATAGAGAGGTCCTAGAGCAGTTAGTCAAATGCTTTGTTCTGCAGAGAGCAGTTTAGTCAGTCACCTGGTCTCAAGTCAACTTGCTGTGTGTCATCTGTGCACAAACTGTCAGGAGTGGGTCCTGAAGCACCCAGCAAATGGAAGTGCACTGGGTATGCACAGAGACAGTTACACCACAACCACAAACTTAAGTTTCATCCTTTGTCACAGTTAAAAAATTAAATTGCATTGCTTGTGCTACAGTATGCATGTATGTGTACAATAGTTATTTTTTCGAAGTCTCCATTTTTAACACTACAATTAAAGTAAATTTAAACAAAGACAACTGCTGATGATGATTATATTGTGAGGACATTTTAGCTTTCAACTCCATTCTTCATGGGTACTTTATGCTGTCTAAAAGTTATGAACATATGTTGATGATCTCAGCCTACTTTTCAGTGGATAGAATTCAAACTGTTCAAATCACAGTAGAAATTCTGCCACAACATGGTTGTGCTAAAACCTAGGAGATTTACTTCTGTAGTTGTGCTGTACTGGGTGGTGTTTGTAAAATCGTGCATCTGACTATATTTCCATGTTGGACCTGAGTATTTCATAGTGCTTTGACCTTTGCCTAATGTGAAGGATACCTCTCAGAAGACTTTTTATCACTGAAATAAAACAAATTTAAAAGCCTTGCTTTATCCAGTTGTTTCCTGAACTAATGTCCAGGAAGACTCTGCCATTCCTCTGCGAGGAAGCCTGTAGGTGGACATTAGTGTCGTATAAGTAATGGACTTTTGTTTAAGTAAATCTTGCATTGCTGAAGTATTTGCTCATTTCATCCCTTATCCCAGCCTTCTATGAGATGATGTGACCCACTAGGTTATACTCTTGTCAGATAAGCAGCTGCTAGAGCAGGTAAAACAACTCTGCTTTTATAAAACAAGAGCAAGTTGTTGTATGTGAAGATGTTTCAGTGTCAGTTATGTTTGTCTTCATGAGCTATTCAGTATCCAGCTGGGTTGATCTGGATAGGTTGAATGCAACATGATGCAGATGCAGTACAATCATCTCCTGTTACAGTTTCTGTTACTACATCCCTCTGCACAATAGCAAAGAAGGTTTCTCAGGTGGAGTGGGTTGCATGTTAGTTATAGTCAAACAACACCAAAATTGAGATGGAGAATTTTTGGATGTACCAGATTGAGTATCGTAAAAAAAAAGTAAGTAGATTTTTTCAAGATGAGCAATGGGGTAACTAGTACTCTTTTATTGCTGCGCTTAAGAAAACACTTTGTAATTCCATTGATGGACATCTTTACATAATTACAGCACGCTTCTTATGAACTTACTGTGTTTGTTCTGACAGCATTTTTGTTAGGCTTCTAAAAGTTTTTTTTGTTAACAGGCAATGAAGCAGTCACTCAGCGTTTATTTTAGACTTCAGTTGTTTTGAGCACCCATGCAAGTTGTCTATCCACTACAATGTATCAAAATATTTCTTGTTATTGCTGTGACTGCATTCTTTCCTTGCACATGGTATATGTACCTCTAAAAATACATTTTGATGCAGAAGAGAACTGAGTGTTTATTCTTCAAATACTGAATTTTTTTGTGCAAATGTTTTTGAGGACAGCTCTCATGTCATGTAGTGAACTTTACAGGATGTTTGATATTTGGGTTTGGTAAGTTTGGTTTTGTGTTTTTTTCACAGAAAAATTTGAGCAGACATTCAAACAGCACATGGAAAGCTGTGTGATCATTTTGAATGGTTGCTTAAATCTGATACTTTTAAATGAAAATAGCTGAATAAAGGTATTTGTAGTGCTACTGGAGCAACTGTTAATACATTTTAAATGGTGCAAAATTTCTTAATGTCAGCAACCAACTGGTTTAAATTAAATAATTTATTATCACTTTAGTGTGCAAATAGGAGAGCTTTCAGGCATTTCTTTTTTTATGCTAAAGTACGGTATGCTTTACGTCCTTTCTTTGTTTACTGTTTAAAGCTCAGTCCTACAATATCCTGATGCAATTATTAGGTTGATAGTATTGTGCACCTTTTATGTTTAATCCTAATACAGAAATACTGTAACTACTGGGAATGTGAGCACTGTAAGGATGCTTCCCCAAGTAAATAGGAGCTGCTGGTTGTGCAGTTGAGCCACTGTGTCACCGTAACTCTGGTAGTTACGCAGCTGGTCAGGGAAGCCCGTATCTCTCACACAGCCCCTGCGTGACTGCTGGCAGTGCAATGAGCAATCTTTCAGTCTAATGGCATCAGCGCAGGCCAGTGTTCTAGGGACTGTTTCACAGCTGCATCTCCTTTTTGCCTTGCAGTTGTGATTCAAAATATAGGGGGATGCAAGGACAGTTCTTTTACCCAGGAGATACCTGTAAAAGGAAGTGCTTCTTAACACTTTGGAAGCCTTTCTTAGTTAACTATAATTCTAATATTTAGTAATTTGCCAAGATAGACCTTTTAAAGGAATGAGGGTGAAGAGAAAGAAGAGGAGAAGGGAATTTTATGTTCTTGGCTTGTTCCATATCTGCAAAGCTAAACTTGCAAAACTCAATATATTTTTGCACACCGTTTCATTGAACTCAGTGTTTCAGCTGGAGTGGAGGCATAGCAGGAGAGCACTGCTGGACAGGAGCTGCTGCCAGCTTGGAGCACTGGAAATTTAGCTCTTCTCTGGTATGACTCATTGGCTTAGAGAAAAGCCATGTCATGTAATTGTTTATGAAACCAGAAGAATAGTATTTGACTGTTTTACCATCAGTGATGAACTGTTGAGCTGGCAAAACTGAGGCCAAAGGAGGTTGTAGAATGCCAGGGCTGCTGGGCTAAACACCCAGCTTGCATAGCTAAATGCTAAACCTTCTTTTGAGGATTCACATTTTATCATGGGCAGCAACCTCTTTTTCAAATAACTCCTTAAGATCTGTCTTGAAAAGTGCCTGCTGTGTTGAAGATTTGTGCTCTGTTTCATTTTGGTCACTTTCATTAATTCCACACTCTGTGTTCTTGTGTCATACCCCCACACCAGGCCCCCTTGCTCTGGACTTTACATACGTCTCTACAACTTGTTAATGTCAGCAGCATTCATTAGGAGTTCACAGAATGACAGAATCACAGAATGTTAGGGATTGGAAGGAACCTCGAAAGATCATCCAGTCCAATCCCCCTGCCAGAGCAGGAACACCTAGATGAGGTTACACAGGAAGGCGTCCAGGTGGGTTTTGAATGTCTCCAGAGAAGGAGACTCCACAACCTCCCTGGGCAGCCTGTTCCAGTGCTCTGGCACCCTCACTGAGAAGAAGTTTCTTCTCAAATTTAAGTGGAACCTCTTGTGTTCCAGCTTGAACCCATTACCCCTTGTCTTACTGTTGGTTGTCACCGAGAAGAGCCTGGCTCCATCCTCGTGACACCCACCCTTTATATATTTATAAACATTGATGAGGTCACCCCTCAGTCTCCTCTTCTCCAGGCTAAAGAGACCCAGCTCTCTCAGCCTTTCCTCAAAAGGGAGATGCTCCACTCCCTTAATCATCTTTGTGGCCCTGCGCTGGACTCTCTCCAGCAGTTCCCTGTCCTTCTGGAACTGAGGGGCCCAGAACTGGACACAATATTCCAGATGAGGTCTCACCAGGGCAGAGTAGAGGGGAAGGAGAACCTCTCTCGACCTACTAACCACCCCACTTCTAATACACCCCAGGAGCTGCCTATGATGAGACTATCCTTTCCCAAAGCATTCTTTCCCTTCACCAAGGTACTTGCTAATGGATCATACAGGTCAAGATATTCCGTGATACTGCTTTTCTATGCTATTCCCTTTGTTTTTCTGCTATGACATTCTTGATGATTGTGAATGGCCAGGACATGATTGGAAAGACAGTTTCTCCACTGAATTGTTTATGGTGAAGGGAGACAAAGGAGGAAGTCTTACCTAAAGAGAATATATAATACTAAGACCATAGCACGAACTGTGAAATATTTCCCAAGTTTGCACTGTATCTAGGATGAGGAATCATAGTCTTGGTGACACTGGAATTGAGTAGTCCTTAAATATATTCATACATTGCATACGTTAGTATTACTCTGCGCGATTTATAAAAGTTGTTCTCTAAGATGATGGAATAACATTTACAGACAACTACTGCAGCCTGCATCTGCTCAGATTACATTAGTTTAGCACTTCAGATTAGTTATACCTGAGACCATGTGTGCTTATGGGGAAATTACAGTCTTTTCTTCACTTCCTCCAGTTTGACAACTAAGTAATCTTTACCCGAATCTGTATGTTCTGGTCACAATGAGTTCACCTGTCTCCCATCACAGCCTACTTCTTAATGACTTTATCTTTTCTTTCCAGAAGGTCAGAGCTTACGACATCAGTTTGCGTTGGCTGCAGCCTTCAGTAAGCTCACAGTCATTAGCCTGCATGCAATAGGCAGATACTTGTGCAACTCAAAGTCCTGTAACTGCAGCTTAGTTGGATGCTGACAGTAGGTGTAAGTAGTTGGCCTAATACCAATGTCAGATGATCCTACATTCGTCTTGCAAAAATACAGTTTTATGACACGCTTTTTGTCTGAGTGTTGCTTACCACTGTGTACAGCTTTTTGGGTTTCCAACTGCTTCACTTCATACACTACTGACAAATAAACACAGGTGTTTTTTTAAAGGATTTAGCTGTTCAGACAAAGTTCACTGAGGTGCTGCTGTGTGATCATTATGATAAAAAGCAAGGCTTACAACATTTTAAAAGTGTTTGTCTTGAGCTTTTTTTTGTTCGTTTGATTGTTTGTTGTTGTTATTTGTTCCCCTCTCATCTCTTATTTCCACTGCCAAGTTAGAGGAAAATAGGAAAGAACAATTTCCACATTGGTCACTCAGATTATTATTTAATTTTCTTGCTGTATCTAGTCTCCATCCCCAGATTCCTCTTCACCTCGAGGTGCTGAATCATCAAGTAGACAACATCACCAGGATGTCTGCAGTACAGCAGAGGCCTCCACTAATAAAGAGGTAGAGTGAAATATATTTAAAAGTCACAGTCTTGTTCATGCTGCTTATGCCTTTTTATTTTCCCTTCCCCCTGGTACCTGTGCAATCCCTTCTCCCAAAATTGAAAAGATGATTTGTAGCTCCTTTTCCTTTTGCTGCTCTCGCCATCTGACTGATTTTCTAGCATACTTAGGACTGTTTACCATGGCATTTCTGACTCTGTGTTCAATTGCCACTACATTTTACAGGCTAGGAGGTGTATTGATTTACCAGCCACTATCACCTCTGTATTAGAGGCAAAAGGAAGAAGCTCTTTTTTCCATGCAGAATGTCTTCCTGCAAATAAAAGAATGTTTCTCAGACACATGAAGAAGCTTGCTTAAATAAAATTAATTAGGTAGTAAAATTATGTTGCTTGATATTTTGTCATTGTAGAAACTGACTTGCCAGTGATTCAGAGTCAGAATTCAGTTCCTGACTCCAGGCTCCTCAAAATAAAGCTGAATACTTACTTTCTCTTTATTTTTTTCTTTCTTTTTTCTTCTTCTTTTCACCTCATTTGACAGCTTTTTACACTGCAGTAGTTCCACCAAAACAAAATGTGAAGTGTGAGTAGAACTTGTCGCAGTGTGAAAAGAAAATAATTTGGCATAAAAGGTATTTGGATTAGTATAGAATGTCTGGCTTTATAAACAGAAAAATCTGCAAATATTTGGTTTATTTGGTTTTTGGGTTTTAAACTTCAAAAAATTGTAGAATCTGTGGTCTAAGAACATATAATATTGTTACTGAATGCACGAGTTATCTTCCACAATCTAAAAAAATCAGACCTATCATAACTGGAAATGCTCATTAAAATTGAAACACTTATTAGTAATCCATCTTTCTTTTTTTCTTTTATTATTATCAAGAGATAAAAAAGCTTGTAACACATATGTATTTGTGCCTGTCTGTATTTGCATTCAGAAAACAGTGAAAGTTTTCAAAAGACTTAAGAAACTCATAATTTCTCATGTCCTAAAGCATTCAACCATACATTGTGCTCTTAAATTTTCATCAGCTATATATCAGCCTTTAGCTTTCTTCAGTAGAGATTTTGTCACTTTTTATATATCCTAGCTTTTAGTATCGATAAACTTACCCAAAGGAAGAAAACACACAAGATGCTAATAATTTCATTTTTTAGGATGTGCTCACGTGTAGCATCAGAGGTGGTAAACCAGGTTTCACAGTAAGATGTGTCAGGCTGTTTGTTACCCTCCAATGAGCAATAACACCTACTTCGGTAGTTCTAGTGCAAGAACAAAAGTGATAAAGCAGCCTCATAATTTTGGGAAATGACTTTTAGGTCTTAGTAAAACCTTTTTTAAAAAAGATAGTTTTATAATACTAGGTGGCAATGAGATGAACAAGAGTAATGAAACATTAATGACCTTGATGTTTCATAATTTATGGATATGTAAAATCAAAAGGTGTAGTTTTCCTCCTACTGGTAACTTTACCTGTTACTTTACTATTCCTGTGGACTTAGTAGAATGTCTTTCAACCTGGGCAATGAACAAAAACACTTGATTTTGTGTGTGAGTTTTTGCAATAAAAGCATGTATGGTGTCACTTTACATCACTCTATCCTGAAAAGAAGTTGCATCAGCTAGTCAGATTGCTGAATAGTTGCCAAATGTGTAATTACAGACTTTGTTCACTCTATTTAAAAAATAAAAGTACTTCGGCAAGGACACTTACACACATGAGCTGTCTCTGGTGTGCAGGGGATTTGTCCTCTGGGCCTGTCACAGTCCCGTGGTTGAATTTCTCTCTCAGCACTACACCAGCAGCAATTACAAACAATTGTTGAAGTCTGCATGGATAGGTGGTCTGGTGAAAACATTCATCTGAAGAGATGAAAGAGCCACAGATCTGAAAAGGCATGTCTGTGTCCTCACAGCAGCTTAAATGCTTGGGCAGCAGGACATGGTTGTTTATTGACGTCTTTATTTATGCTAGTACAGTCTCTGATGGAGAGCTTTCTTGGTTTTGCAGTACAGCATAGTCATTTTCAGAAGGAACAGCAAGTACTTAAAGGCTGCATGGGCTCTGCTGTCTGTGTGTCACACACGTGTTGTTTTTATTTCACTAGTTTTATTTTATAGCAAGACAAGTATAATTGCTTGAAAAATATTAATTGTTACATCCATTTTCTATTTCTTACAATACAAAAAACACTCCCTCAGGTTAGTGACTCAACCTGTCACATAACTGTGACTTTCCTAGTTTACCTATTTTTTCTACTAATATGCAGAACCTAGTAAGTTGCCCATCATAAAGGAGAACCATCTGGCATATATTTCAATGGATATTGTCTGGAAATGTACTGGAAATTGTCTAAGATATTATGCATTATTATGAACGTATCGAGATTTTCTTTTATAAAACTATATTAAGCAGTCATTGGAGGAGTTACTGCTAATATAATGAGTTGTAGATTCATTACAGTTTTGTAATCCTTGGACTGTTCAAAATCCTTATCTGGAACACATATGACAGCAGCAGGTTTTCCAAAATACCTGTTACCATCTACATATTGCCACACATGATTTTCTTTGATAAGTTTTCCAATGTGTTTTAAGTTGTTGATTATAACAAAATAGGGAGTCTCACGCACTGAAAGTTGTAGCTTCCAGGTGTTTGAAGTGTTAGCTACAGTCGCTCACATAACATTGCAGTTGGAGATAAGGTCTTACTTAAGACTGTGTATTTACATGTGCAAGGCAGGATTTTTTCTTATTTGTTCACCTTTTATGAAATTGAAGTTACCACATGTGGTTTTGTGCTTGATACAGTGTAAACATGGTGGTGAGGTGTTAGTGAATGTAATTATCCTGCAGAATACAGGTTGCTACCGAACCTGTTAAAATTTAGAAAGCTTTTTGTAGGGTGTATTAATGTGAGGGATGCATCTAAGAACAATTCTAATGAATAACAGAATTTTGTTAATGAACTGGGTTGATGGTTGCATTCATGAATAATAACAGTATAGCGTAATTTCATATATTCCTGCATGTATTTATTTGTAGTTGGAAGAGCTGGTGTCTTTGAGCTATGTATTTTCCTGCATACTTCTTGATTAGTAAAAGCAGAGCACCTATTGGTAGAGGGTTAATATACTGTTCAACACCAACAAGTAACTGAAAACGGGGCTTAGCATGTTGTCTGATAAAGGCACAAACAGAATACATTGAATTTAACTCTAGTAGGTGCTTAGACTTTGAAAATATGAAATATAATAATAAATATTAATAAATGGTTATTTTCCTGTGCTAATAATTATGAGTGATTTATTTTTTTATCTTTTTGTCATGGAGAAATTTTCAATGCATATTTGTGCATGCTCTGTTCAGTTTGAAATCCTTTCTGTATTAATTACAGCCCAGAAAAAGCTTGGCTTCATTTCCAACTTACGTTGAAGGTAAGATAGTTCTACAATTTATGAATGTTTTTTCTTGTCTTAAAAACTCCAATATTTATAATGTATACAATTTTATTTTTATTTGTTGAATAGAAAAGCTGCTAGGGTTGGGTATACTGATTTAGATTAAACTGTGTCCAATCTGAAACCTGAGCTAAATCCTACTGTACTCTTTCCAAAGTTCAGAAACACAGAGCTTCTGGTTTTTTAGTGTTCCATTCATAGTTTCTGTGTCATTTATGCTGTCTCATTGTCAGTATCACTTAAAACACTATTAAGTTTTTATGGTATTTGCACAACACATGTGAATGTGTGTGGACAAGGAAAATAGGTTAGGCAAGAAGAGTGGAACGCTCTCTCTCCTGTGCTGATTTCAATTGGCAGGGTCAAGCCAACCTCAGTTGCATTAATTAGTGGAACTGAATTAATTGGATTAGTTGGCAGGCCTGCCAGAGGAAATCTGCACTGTTTTACAGCTACTTGTCCTCTAACTAAATAGTGCTTCCTGTCTGAAAGTTAAGGTTACTCTTGTACTAGTGCTGAAGTCATTCAGAACAATGTGAAAAAGCAAGTTACCTGCTACATGAACTGCTGTTACCTTTTGTATGAGTCTGCATCCTGTGTATACAGGAAGCCTGCATGCTGTAAAACCCAGTTATTTTGTTATGAGAGCATGACAGAAGCAGAAAATTCAAAGTTTCATTTGTTTTTTCCCCCACTGGCAGCAGTTGTCCATGTGCTTGATGAAATGCCAAGAATACAGTTGCTATGATACATCATTGGGACTGTCTTGGAACTCCTTGGATTGCTTTACAGTGTGCTGTGTTTAAACGATAATGTGATCATTCTCTTTAGACTGCAAATTGATCATTGGTTTAGTCTTCAGTGTGAGCTGCATATTTTGGGGTCTGTGGCCAGAATATCAACTAATGTAAATTTCATACATTTTTTTGAAACTAGCATGAGCTTTGGAATTTTGCAGCAATGAAGCATCTCTCTGAACTGAAATTCATCTCCTAGTGGTAGCCCTGTCTATCAAGGTCTATCTTAAATAATCCTCCCCTCCTTTAAACAAACAAATAAACAAAAGTAGACTAAAACTTTCTTAGATTTTGCTCCAGTGCAAAATCTCCTAAAAACCCCCAAATTTTGCATTTTTATGCACTAGCAGTCCAAGAAAAACTAGTTAGTACCTGTGTTATACTTTTGTTCAGATAATAATTTCATCATCAGAGGTAATAAATCAAGGGGGTCTTATAGAAAGCAGTGCAATCTCTGTGTTCACCTCTGATGAAAACAGAGCACATACCTTTCTTGGTTTTAATTGTAGGAAACAATTATCTTGCAAATACAATAGGCCCAGGAAGGATCTCTCAGCAAAGCATATTTTAATAATGATTTTGCAAGATCGGGTGTTCTACCTAAAGGTAGGCACACAGAATAGGGCAAAAAGCCCCTGCTTATATTCCCCCCAAATCCCAGCCGCAAATTCCCTCCCCGGTTCCCCACTGGTTGAGTACTTCAGGATTTACAGACTACTCAATGCCCGCCTCAGTTTACATATTTCATTCATCTAATTCTAACAACCTCCTCCCCTTATTGATTTATTTAAAATATGGATTCCTGGCTCTTTGGTTACGCTTCCCCCTAGCTTAACTTTTTAAATACAGTAATCAGTTTGCAATTCCGGGATTAGTTCGAAGAGACTTTGTTTTACATTAAAGATTCATAGTCTAATGTCTCTCAGTCCTTCCCCCCTGCTGGAGTCAGGTGCCAGATCAGTTGTAAAAACAACATTCCTTTCTTAAACGTTACTTACATTAATATGCTTCCTTCTGGGAGTCTTATCTACACCTTTGTCAGCCTATACTTATGCTCTTTGTGTTTTGGTCAGAAATTGTACTATAAAGGACTTTCTACCTTTTATAGTGAAGTGTGAGAAGTGATGAAAAGGCCTTGACGTGTAGAGTAACAAATAGCAACACTTAAAATGCTTTATGGTTTCAGGACTGGAAGAGTGTGCAAATATGTAATATAATACTTCCAGAAGCATAAATTTCCATAAAGAAAAAATTCCATTTCTCTGGGTCACATACTTGAAAGTGACTTATTCATTTTGAGAGTTTTCCAGATACACAGTATCTGAACAAATTCTGCACACTAGAGATGGGCATCTTAAAATTGGTAGTCATAAATTCTCATATTTAAAGAAACCATAAAGGGAACAAGCTTGCTTGTAAGATTTATCTATCTGCTTCTTCTGTCTGTGTGTATAGTTCCAGTGTGATACTTATCTCCCGCTCTTTCTTTACTTCAATATCCTTGTTGAGACTAAGAATGATCTTTAAAGGTCTGTGGCATAAAAGTACTTTGCTTAATTGGACAATCAGTCTTCTTGGTAAAGGGAGACTTGTACCTGTAAAGCGTTCCTGGGAGGTTCCTCTGCCTGTTGTACTAACTGCAGCCAACACACAAGCGAGCAAGCGGCTGATGGCTGGTATTAAATTGCACTCGACCTCTTTCTGTTTGTGACTGTCAGTCTTACAAGTGCAAGGCTGGTTTTGGCGGGTGAGGGGCAAACTGAGATTATTTTGCTTCAGGGTGATCCCTGCTCAGAAAAGAATGAGCTATTGTGAGAGACAGGCTGGATTAACAATTACAGCTTTTGCTGGAGAGATGTTGAAAGCATTTGCTTGATGTTTTGTACCTTTGAAAGTACTCATTGCTATATCATCATACTAAACTGAAGTATTTCAGAGGAGGATTTGCAGCCATCAGGTGCAGACTCGTCAGAGTGCTGCTGTTTTGCCCTGGTTCAGCATGATATTCTTCAGCGATTGCTTTTCTATGTTACAGTTCCTGGACCTTGTGATCCTGAAGACTTGATCGATGGAATCATTTTTGCAGCCAATTACCTTGGCTCAACGCAACTCCTTTCTGATAAAACTCCTTCCAAGAACGTGAGAATGATGCAGGCTCAGGAAGCTGTCAGCAGGATCAAGGTGAGGAATAATTCCTGCTGGTTCTCAAACAGGTGCCTCAAGGGTGCGGATATGAACTTCTTACATATGAGTAGTTTCTTCATGTGGGATTATCTGTGGTTTCAGAAAGGTTAAGTGCCTCATCATTTTTTCTGCAAAATAAATCACGTGTTTAATGCACCTTTTGGAGCAAGATAAGGAAAAGTTACCAGATTATTTTAATTCCCTATAGCAATACCTGTGTTGTGTACTCTAAGCCAGAATCTGAAGTGAGTGGTGGTCTAAGTTGTATATTGCCTGGGTGTTGAGAGAAAACAGATTTGGGGTAGAACTAGTAAGTACTGCAGCTGCTTCTGGCTTGGGACTTGCTGGAACTGGTACTGTGGTAATGTTTGCAGTTATTTTTGACCCTGCTGTGGATGCTGTTTTCTCCACTACATAACAGCTATAAGCTGAATAAAAAAGAAAAGCCTGTGATGATACAGAGATGTATGGAAAAAAAGTAGTTTTTCCTGGAATTTGGTATGTTTGTTTGGAAAACAGAAATGCATGCTGATTTCTGTACTGGCCATGGCAAGCAACAGGCATGCTGCTGTATTGTAAGTTACAATGATGACATTGCTAACCGAAATCAAGGTGTATGGATGAACTATTGCAGGGTTGTAGAGGATACTGCAGTATTCTCACTACCCATACATGACTAGGTGGTAGGCACACAGCTTCATCTTCTGCTAATTCAGCTAACCAACACCATCTCATCTGAAAGTTTTCCTTAGTTTAATATTTATGTGTTCTTCTTTTGTATAGTTTATTCTGGCTTCCAACTCAGACTCTGTGTACAATTGTATAAAACAGAGAGGAAGAGAAACAGCATGCTATCAGCAAGGCCGATAGCACTATCTTGTAAAGGTCGACTGATGCTTCCTACTGTTACTCCTTTCTGTGTTTCCCATGCCAGTTGTTTAGTTCAGTCAGTGTGCGAAACTTTCACAGGGAAGCTCCAACTAGAAGCATTGAGAGACTTCCAGAAATTGTGATTTTGCTGTTGTTCAAATACCTAAGTTCTTGTAACCTTGTCTCTGAAAATCACTAGCACTCTAGCATTTTAGAGTAGGCAGGAATATAGCCTTCCTGTTACAGATAAGTCGTCTTCTGCCATCTCTGTATAAGTTTCCACAAACTTAAGCAACTACTGAGCCTATTGAAAAAGAACAATTTATCTGTGTTCACTGGAGACCCTGTGTTCAGTGATGTTTTTGAAAAAGATTTTTCACACAGGTCTCTCAACCCCAGCAGCTCTTGGTGGGTTCTTTCCAAAGCTACAGTGGAGACTTTCCATTACAGAGTCTGCTTCTTTCCTGCCCTGCATGCAAGTAAGGCTGTGCCCGTCTCTTTAGTAGTCCTCGTGTGTTCTTTCCTGACACTTGGCTGCATGTTAGAAAAGTTTTCTGATTTGAATGCACAGGAAATTAAAGGTAAAACAGAGAAGGGAGAGAAATAAGAGCTTCAGTGAGGTTGGATCTAGGAAGCACACATCACTGGAGACTGAAAGGAAAGATTAGCATCACTTGTCATAGGAAACTGGTTTCAGGAGTCAAATTTAAGCCTGGGGCTGGGAAGGAAGTTTGCGCCTATGAGGTAAAGCTTGCATGAGAGTACACAACAAAGATTGAAGGGATGTGTTAGAGAAAATTGGAACAGAACTGATTAAAAGCAGGACTATAAGGTATAAGAGTGTAGATCTTTCTCTGTTACTAAGTGTATTTCTTAGAAATTCATTAACGAAATAAAGTTCTTTCTGTTATGCCTTAGCACTGCTGTACCTCAAAACAGAATAAATCTCTTTAGTTCATTTCACTCATAAACCCTGTAATTTATACATCCATATAAATCAGCGGGCGTGCATATTTCTGGTTGTAGTAAATTTGTTTCAGGGCAGAGGCCCAAGTCGTTGCATTGTTGACCTGGTGAAACCCTAGCTTGTGCACGTAATTTTCAGCAACTGTAAGTGTATTTCTGAAAAATGTTGGCTTACTGCATTGCACACAATTCCATTGTATACTTTTTTGACAGTTACTGCTTTTCTGCTTCTAGGCAAACCTCAGGCAATGTAAACACGCCTCCCTGCACCTCAGGGTCTTTGGTTTATTAGAGTTAGTTTTGACTGATTTTATTCCTGATTACCATTAAAGCTAAACTTTTTTAGTGATAAATCCATTGTGACAGATGGAGTTCCTGCTGCCAAATTCATCACTGCATAAGACAGCCTTAGTAGAGGGGGTCATAGAATGTCCTGAGTTGGAAGGGACCCACAAGGATCATCGAGTCCAACTCCTGTCCCTGCACAGGACAGCCCCACAGCTCACACCGTGTGTCTGAGGCCTTGTCCAGTCTCTGCTTGAACACTGTCAGGCTTGGGCTGTGACACCTCCCTGGGGAGCCTGTTCCAGTGCTCCAGCACCCTCTGGGGGAAGAACCTTTTCCTCATGTCCAGCCTGAACCTCCCTGGCACGCCTTCCTGCCTTTGGCTTCTGTCATTGGTCACCAGAGAGAAGAGATCAATGCCTGCCCCTCCTCCTCCCCTTGTGAGGAAGCTGTAGCCATAATGAGGTCTTCTCTTAGTCTCCTCTTCTCCAGGCTCAACAAACCAGGTGACTTGAGCTGCTCCTCATATGGGTTCCCCTCCAAACCCTTCACCAACTTCATAGCCCTCTTCTGGACACTCTCCGGCAGCTTTATCTCCTTTTTATCCTGTGGTGCCCAGAACTGCACACGGTGCTGCAGGTGAGGCCAGACCAGTGCAGAGCAGAGCGGGACAGTCACCTCCCTGCCCGGCTGGCAATGCTGGGCTGGATGCACCCAGGACACGGGTGGCCCTCTTGGCTGCCAGGGCACACTGTTGGCTCACGTTCAACTTGCCCTTGATCAGAACCCCCAGATCCCTCTCCACAGAGCTTCTCTCCAGCATCTCATTCCCCAGTCTGTATGTACGGCCAGGGTTGCCATGTCCCAGGTGCAAAATCCAGCACTTGCCTTTGTTAAAGTTCATATGGTTGGTGATTGCCCAGTTCTCCAATTTGTCCAGATCCCTGTGCAGGGCCTCTCTGCCCTCTAGAGTGTCAACAGCTCTTCCCAATTTAGTGTCATTGGCGAACTTACTTAGTATTTCATCAAGTCCTGTGTCCGAATCATTTATAAAGACATTGAAGAGTGCTGGCCCTAAGATGGATCCCTGAGGAACCCCGCTAGTGACTGGTCACCAGCCCGACATAACTCCATTTACTAGAACCCTCTGAGCCCGGCCCGTCAGCCAATTGCTCACCCACTGCATTGTGTGTTTGTCCAGCTCTATGATGGACATCCTGTCCAGGAGGATACTGTGAGAGACAGTATCAAAGGCTTTGCTGAAATCCAAAAAGATCACGTCAACTGGCATCCCTTGGTCAACTAGGTGGGTAACCTTGTCATAGAAAGAAATTAAGTTGGTCAAGCAGGACTTTCTCCTCATGAACCTGTGCTGGCTGGGACCAATGGCTGCGTTGTCATTCAGATGTTTTTCAATAACTCCCAGAATAATCTTCTCCATGATTTTGCCAGGAACAGAAGTCAGGCTGACAGACCTGCAATTGTCAAGATCATCCCTGTTGCCGTTCTTGAAGACTGGGACATTTGCCATTTTCCAGTCAACTGGGACCTCTCTAGATTCCCAGGAGTGCTGAAAAATCATGGAGAGAGGTCTCACTATGATGTCAGCCAGCTCCTTAAGCACCCTTGGATGAATCCCATCAGGCTCCATCGACTTATAGGGATCTAGCTGGAGCAGCAAATCCTGTACAAGTTTAGGGTTGATTGAGAGTTCATCGTTCTCACAGCCATGGTTCTCTAGTCCAGGGCTTTGGGGGCCCCAGAGTCCATCTTCGGTGTTGAAGACTGAGGTGAAGAAACTATTAAATGTCTCTTCTTTGTCTGTGTCTCTCTTTATGAGGTGACCATGCTAATCAAGTAATGGGCCAATGTTATTTCTAGTTTGCCTTTTGCCATTAATATATTTTTAAAAGCCTTTTCTATTGTCCTTCACACTACCAGCCAGCTTCAATTCGAACTGACCTTTGGCAGCACAAATTTCTTCCCTGCTGTGGTAAGCAGCATCCCTATAGTCCTCCCATGTTGCCTGACCTTGCTTCCACTGACCATATAAGTTCTTTTTTTGCCTTAGTTCAAGAAGAAGATCCTTGCTCAATCAAGCTGGCTTTTTGCCTTGCCTGCTAGACTTTTGGCATTTTGGAATTGCCTCGTCCTGTGCTTTTAGTAGGTGGCACTTAAAAAGTGACCAACACCGGTGGACCCCAGCACCTTCAAAAGCTTCTTCCCAGGGAATTTTACTAAGTAGTTCTCTGAGCAGTCTGAAGACTGCGCTCCTCATATCCAGAGTTCAGGTCCTGCTGGTAGTTTTTCTCCCATTAGCAAAGATTTTGAACCTGACTACTTCATGGTTGCTGTGGCCAAGGGAGCCACCAGTCACCTCTTCACCCACAAGACCCTCTCTGTTAGTGCGCAGCAAGTCTAGGAAGGCACCTCTCCTGATCGGTTCCCTTAGTACCTGCACCACGAAGTTATTGTCCAGATGCCTTAGGAATCTTCTGGACCTGTTGGTGTCTGCTGTGTGATATTCCCAGTTGACATCTGGCAAGTTGAAGTTCCCCATAAGGACAAGGGCAGGTGACTTAGAGGCTTTGCTTAGTTCATTAAAGAATAACTCATCAGTGTCATCATCCAGGCTGGGTGGCCTATGGTGGACACTCACAATGATATCCACTTTATTTGTCTGTCCCTTAATCCTTACCCAGAGGCTCTCAACTTTGCCATCACCAGCTGCCAGCTCTGTGCATTCCAGCCCCTCCACTACATACAGTGCTACCCCCTGCTTCTCCTACCCTGCCTGTCCCTTCTGAATAGCCTGTACCCATCCATCATGGCACACCAGTCACAGGATTCACCCCACCTGGTTTCACTAATGCTGATTATATCATATCCCTGGGACCAGGCCAAGGCTTCTAGTTCATCTTGCTTGTTTCTCATGCTGCGCACATTAGTGTAGAAGCACTTCAAGTGTACTTCATTGTACCTGTCACCTTGTGGCACAGTCTGAAGAATCTCACTAGCTCACAGCTCTGCAAGCATTGGTGTGCCATCCCGCCGCTCATCGCTGACTGGCCTGGTGCTGCCCCCTTCCAATCTAGTTTAAAGCTTTAGCCCAAATGTCTAAAATATTGCCCACACAATGACTGATACTTGTGCCATACTCATCTTTGTTTACAGAGTGTGTTAGGTGTTGCATGTGAAACACTTATCTGTAGTTAAAGAAAACAGAGATTATAAATTAAGAACAGGCTTTTAAAAATTTGCAGACTTGAAGTTAAGAGCATTAAAAAGGGGGGAAGAGCTTTGTTTAAGGCCCACTGTGCACACATGCCTTCCAATTGCGTTCCTTTTGAATTTAATAATCCCTGATAATGCTTCCTTTTAGCAAAGCCTTGAGACCACATACTCATTCATTTAGAATATGAACAGATTTTGAAAACAGTTCTCCATGCTGCTTCTTTACACAATTGTCTCTTCAGGTAAATGTACAAGAGTTGGATGTTTTTGTGCTTTGGCTTTAATCTCTGTGAAGTCCAGCTAAGTTAAAACAGATACACTGCATTGAAAGTGTTCATCAAATGTAGTTGTTTTGTATTTCCACTAGGAGGTACTTTTAGTAATAGAAAAGCTATTTCACCTTTATCAGACTGTAGCCTCATTTCTTCACATAGCATAGAAAGAAATATATTTTCACGTTTTACTTGGAGGGGACCCATAATACTTGTAACAGTAAAAAAGATTATGTTCATGGTTACAGTTCATATCTGACCTGTGCTAAGTTTCACATGTGAACTAACAACTTTCATTTGCATTTTTCATCAGCAGATCTGAGCTGTGTGGCAGTTTTAAACATTTTAGATAACACCTGATTTGATGACAGAATGTAATTTAAGAAACCATATGTGGAAATAATATAATATTCTGCACATTTTGTTTACTCATTGTCATCTGGGTGTTCACTGAGTTGCAGTTCATTTTTTATAGAGGTTAAATAGGTTGAGTATATTTAAGATATTCCTGTAGCAAAAGTGGAAGCTTGCTGCTTTTTAACAATTTAGAATTTTGGAAATAGTTTTATTTTACTTACCTTGATTGAAAAGCTTGGACCATGTATATTTAAAAAAAATAATACTTTGTTTAGGTTAGGTAGTTTCTGTCTTTTTCTAAGAATACAGGAAGAGCCTTTTGATTTAAATTAGCAAAATAATGTGATGAAGAGGATTTTTCAGACAAAGTGTTTTGCATAGTATTATCCTAATTTTTTTTTTCATGGACCATAACTACTTTTATGACATTTTTGTGCAGTGTTAAATCGGTTATTAAGATTGATTGTTCCATATCTTTATGTTAGTTTTATGAAGTATTTGAAAGACATTCTTAAAAAAATTAGAACACTAAGACCAGATGCTTCCATCACAAGGGCAAAATTTTCAATAAATTGGATAATAGTATATTTCGATTAATCTTTGATTCTGCATTGTAAACCTGTAGGATTTTTTCCCCCTTTTCTTCTTTTTGGCCTATGCTTTTCTTCTTTTGTGAGGTCCATCACTCTGTAAAGTTCAGGGAATTGGGGACATTGTCTGAAGGGGAGCTTGATTTTGGGAAGCAATTTATATGCTCTATCTCATGAGTGTCTTCCCCTGGTCTAGTGTATGGTAGACAGCTGTCATTCAAGATTAATATAGTGTTTCTTAGTACCAATGAATATTAATGTAATGAAGAGCCTCCAGCATGAGCCAGGTCTGATTGCTTTTGCAATTGTCTGCAATCATGAGGAAGAAATGTTTTACGAAGAGAGTGGTAAGACACTGGCACAGGTTGCCCAGAGAGGTGGTAGATGCCCCATCCCTGGAGACATTCAAGGCCAAGCTGGATGGGGCTCTGAGCAACCTGATCTAGTTGCAGATGTCCCTGCTCATTGCAGAGGGGTTGGACTGGATGACCTTGAAGGTCCCTTCCAACCCAAACTGTTATATGATTCTACAAATCACAACGTTACCAAATATTTCTTAGTTTTTAAAAGGTGACTAAAAGCTGATGTGAGAATGTTTATATTTGTAAATAAGCAGCACAGTCTAAAGTTTCGGTATCTGCTTTCAGATTTGTTTAGGCAAAACCTGACAGATGTAAGTTGTGAGCATCAGTATAAAACATTTGATGTGTCTTGTGATTCAGATCTCCTGTTTGTTTTTCATAAAAGTAGTTAACAATGAATCTCTATGAAGCCTGTAATAGTAAGTCTCCTTCCCACCACAAGAATACCTTCTTACTTAATTAGCTAAGAGGCTGTTACTGTTGGAAGTAAAAGTATATCTGCCAGCCTGGTAAGTATTCCATTTCTTCAGTAAGCAGGTCCATAAATCCAGTTCACCTTGGTTTGAATTAATGACTACAAGACTGTAAGAATGATGCTTATTTGTGTTGTTGCCACAGTGGTAGCACTTAAGGAATCAGCTTGTCGTAATGGGTTCGTACATCTCTGGGTGTAAATAATTTAAACTATTTAGTGAGAAGAGACCTGTTTTCAGCTGTTTGTGGAACTGAAGTACATGCTCCACTGCCTCCTTGAAAAATGCGGTAGTATGGACATATCTTTGTACAGGTGTCACAGGAAAACCTGTTTTCTAGATATGCAATGCTAATGTTGGTATAAGTGTTTGCACAGAAGGAGGAGAAAATGGAGGGACAGTTACCTTCTGTCCTTTAGATTTTCCAAGAAAAAGTAGCATATTTTTAGGAAGGTTAGTTTTTGAAGACTACTTAAGTTTGAGAGCATTAAAAAACTTCACTCTAAATTCTTTAGATCTGAAAAAGCTGGAATAATAATGGTTAAAAGTCTTCTCTCACCTTTTACTCTGGTGTTGCTTCAGAAGAAGTAACCTCATGGTTTACAGTGCTGTAAATGAGGGGAAACTGAAAACAACAACAAAAACACATACAAACACAAAAACAACAACAAACCATCCTTGTTTTGTGCGACTAATGTTTTAAATGAAAGAAAATAAAAATCCTTTTGTGTTCTTCCTGACTCTTTTGGTGTGGTTTCTTTTAATTTTTTGAAGTACTTGTGCTAAACATTTTTGGTGGGGTTTTTTTAAGCCAAAAAGAAAGGAGGAAATTAATCTAAGCAGGGACTAATTTAGAACAGCTAGTAGTCTGTGAGCCCTGGCATTAGCATGCAGATTCCTGCTTGACTTGGAGTCTCTGTAAGTTCTTCTCTAACTATTCTCCTGTCTCTGTTTGTTCCATGCTAAGCAGATGGCCCAGAAATTAGCCAAAAGCAGGAAGAAGGTGCAGTACAAACTCCATCAGCTTGATGTTATGCCTGTTCTTTTGTTTTCTGGGAGGGTTTTTTGCCTTTCTTTTTATTTTGTGTTTTTATTTTCTGCATCCAGCAAGTTTTTTTTAAGATTTATTTATGAGCCACCATACAAGTTAACATTTCTCAGAAATCAGTTGCCTGATTGGCCATTTTTTGTTGCTTATCATTAGCCATTTCATGTTAGAAATAGAGTAAAGATTGGATTTATCAAATGGTTACAGGCAGTACCCAAAATACATACTAAAGAAACAGGACTGGCATGGCAAAGGTTTTAACTCTGTAAAATGATAGGTTAAAATAAAGTATTTTTATTTCTTTATTTTATCTTTCTATAGGAGTGCTTTGTTTGATTCACATGTGTTTCAAATTGCTGGATGCAAAAAAAATGTATATATACAAACTAATACATTGCTGAGATTGACCTATCTTATTTATAAGTTTGATTTATGGAGTTTTTAAGTATATTTTAACAAATCTAATTAAAAAAAATACAAGAATTTTCTTTCTGTTAACAAAATATGGCTTCTAAAGTGGGTTAGTGCTTGAATAGTGTGTTGTTTGACTGTGAAGGTCTTCTTACCAGAATTATGAATTGCTTAAACTGCACCCACCTGTGGTACAGTTTTTTCCATTGGTCTTGACTGTCTCTATTAGCCCATATAGAAATTCCTCAGGCAAAAGATGCTGTTAGGCCTTTCTATGGCATGTGTGAAAAACCTCCTTTAAAGTGGGATTCATATTGTGGAGATAATGGGAGAATCATTTTGATTTTAATGAAATCTTTATATAGTTAATGTTGCAGTCTGGTATAATTTTACTCAGGGAAAATATCAGGAAAGCTTTTGTGGAGTTAACAACTTTTCAAATAATGTCCAATTCACTTTCACACACACACATATATATATATATATAGTTTCCATATCTTTGTGTTTATCTTTAGCTTTTGCAGTCTAATACTCTTATCTTGCATTGCTGTTCTGGTGACTGTGTCTTAGTGCACCCCTGTTTGTGACCTAATGTCATTAGTAAGTATGTTATCTAATGTGTTTGTTTGACACTAATCCATTTATTTGCAGGCTCCAGAAGGTGAATCTCAACCCATGACTGAAGTGGACCTCTTCATTTCTACTCAGAGAATAAAAGTACTGAATGCAGACACACAGGTATAGACAAAGATGCTTTTGTCAGTATTGTGGTAGTAGGTTACTGACACAGACTTTCAGCTAACTGCCAAAATTTGTCCTTCAAAAAGTGATGGCTCTTGTATTTCCCTCCAGGATTTCCTAGTAAGAAATCCATGCTCGAGAACCATGTCATACATGCAGTTACTCTAGTGTGTCTGACTGTAGAAATGATTAGAATTTGCGGGTAAGCCAGTTGCAGTCAGCTCATCTCTTACGAGCTGTGATGCATCAAGTATTGATTGTGCCTAGAGTGGCCCAAAATATTTGGTTGTGATAATTTGAAGTTCATGGTCCTTTGCACATACATGCCCAGAATATTCAGGTTCTGATACTGAGGTCTTTATGTGCTTTTCCACAGAAAACACAACAGTAGTTTATAAAACTTGCTTTCTTTTACTTTTGGAAAGTGAAGCCCTTGTTTTATCTTGACATCTCCCTTCATGCATGATGGGTGTTACACACTTCACTTAACAGACATCTTATGTTGCCATTTTTTTGTTTTCATAATGGTAGGTATGCAATAAGAACTTCATTGCAACAGCTGCTCATATTGTTTTCTGTATTCCCCAGGAAACCATGATGGATCATCCCCTGCGGACCATTTCTTACATTGCTGATATAGGAAATATAGTTGTTTTGATGGCGCGTAGACGAATGCCACGGTCTAACTCCCAGGATAATGTGGAAGCATCTCACCCGTCCCAAGATGGAAAGAGGCAGTACAAAATGATTTGCCATGTCTTTGAGTCTGAGGATGTAAGGAATTACTCTGTCTTGTAATTTTCTACGGGTGGAGATGTAGGCAGATTTTGGTAGGCTTGAAGTCCATTGCAAGTGCTCCTATTTGTTCCTGAATTGCAACCAAATATTTTGTCTGAGCAGAGGAACTTGGGTTCTGTTTGCATTTTACTCACAAAATTGGTGTTTATAGAAACGCTTCCCGTTTTTAAGCCCCTTCAGTTCCTTCCAGTAACAGTGAGAGGAGAGTCTGGTTGCCACATCTTACGAACACCAGCTCAGATTCTGCATGTAAGAGTGAAAGTCTATCAGAAGTGCTTATTTTCCTAGGGAAATTATAATCCCAAGAATTGCATCAAGGGTCATTGACACATACTAGAAAGGTTGTTTGGTGGTTGTTTTTTTTGAGGAGGAGGCTTGTGTTGCAGAGTAGCTGCTGACATCACATCAATAAGACAGCAAAGAAAGGTGGCAATTCCAGCAGTCCCAAAGTATGCTGAATAGAGACACAGCTGAGTAAATTTTAGTCTGTGGTGCAGGTTACTAAGTTACCTTATCTAGGACTGTGCATAACTTGCTGATTTGATGCACTTTTAAAACTCAGTAACTGAAAAGTAAAATCAAACTTATCAGATTGAAGTGGTTAGATATGTAGTTGCCAGGATCATAATCAAGTGAGACCTAATAATTTGGGAAAATAAATAATCTCAGTTCTAAGACCTCCAAATTGCAGAGTATTACTTCAGAGAAGTAAAGTGAAAATATCGATTTCTTATAAAATCCTCATATGTCTTCCACTCTACAGTGTATCAGCAAGAACTTTGAGATGGGAAGGTTTTCTTGAGTAAGCAGCTGATTTTATTTAATGATGAACCCGTTCTAAGCCCATGGGTGGATAAATTGTCTGGTTGCAGATGTATGTGCATATACGACCCACTGCTGAGGTTAAAAAGTAAGGACAGGAGTGCTGATAGAAGTAATCCTCTACCAAAATGTTGACAGAGAGCATAAAAAACTGTGGATTTTTTTTTTACCCCAAAATAACATGTAAGCCAGTTTGGCAAAGCCTTTCAAGAAACTGGTCTGAAAATAAAAAGATTAGCCAATTTTTTTTTTGCTTAATGTCACTTGATATGCTGCCTGCTTTGAGGCTGCCATTGCTGTGTCTCTCTAGTTACAAGTTTGGGCACTGCTGGCTCTCTTACTGGCCAGCTGAAAAAGCAAAAATCAACCTGTCAGATGCCAGAGACTGGGCCTTGTTTCCCTTCAGCATGTGGTGGTCTGACTGTGATCCAGACTTGTTTCCCTGGCTGCTGTTAGTGCTTTGGCTAGCTCAAATCTATGCTTCCATTTGGGGATCAGTGGCATTATTTTCTGTGGTTTGTTTGGATCAGCCCATGTTCATGTCAGATGTGATCCTCCCTTTGCCACTAGATATTGGCTTGGAAGGTACATGCCTGTAGATCCAATGAAAGCTTTGCCCAGTCATGTGAAAATATGCTGAGAAATTGCAGAAGGGTATATCAGCTTGCCTCAGTCAAATAGCTTGCAAAATTTATCTAGTGTACCCAAATGATGAAGAAAGAATTAGAATAGAAGCATTGTAGCACCTGCTAGCAGCAAGGAGATGGCAACCTCAGAGATCCTGTACATCCAGTGGAGTAATATAGCCTGTTTATATTATAAAACTCATGTATGTATCATTGTCACCTTTTCTTCTTCTGGGACAGCTGGGTATTTAGAAGAATTTACCCAGTAACTGACACAGAAGGTGTAAGCCCTCAAGCAGATGTTGGCCAGAAAGGTTACTCTGCTTGAAAGTAGAGCACCAGATTTTCAACTGTATTTAGAGCTGGATCTTCAAATGAGCTGAACCTCATGTATCCAAATGCTGGGTGTCTAAATGGGAACTGATCAGTTTTAGAGGAGGATAAGAAAAGAAGGAAATATCCTCTTAGATGTGGTTATGTGTTTTCTAGTAGACATTTTCATTTTCACTGCTGGCTTGTCAGAGAATGGCATTGCCTCTGCTAGAAGGGGGAGCCATCAGGGAGCTCGCGTGTGGGACAAATCCTAGGTACAAGCTACGGTCACTGCAGTGGGTATACCTTTATATTTATATTAGCAGTTCTTACCTGTGAAAGGATGGCTTTATTTCTAGTTCTCATTTATAATTGCTTACCAAGCTGGATTCATGGCACAGGTTAATATGTTGACATTTTTTGGGTCTTTTAAATTAATTTTTAATGCACAAATATTTTTTAAACTGGATTGCAGTAACTTGACTTAATGGTCCATTTCACAGTGTGTTCGTAGCAGAGTAGGTGTCAGTGGACAAGACCATCAGAGTGTTTCACTTTTTTCTTCTCTCTTCTCTGGGAACTGCTGCAGGCACAGCTGATTGCACAGTCCATAGGTCAAGCATTCAGTGTGGCCTACCAGGAATTTCTGAGGGCAAATGGAATCAACCCAGAAGACCTTAGCCAGAAGGAATATAGTGACTTACTCAATACCCAGGACATGTACAATGATGACCTGATTCACTTCTCCAAATCTGAAAACTGCAAAGATGTATGTCTTTTTTTTTTTCTTTCCCATAACAGCATTAAGCTGCTCTGTACCAAATCCTGGCAGAAATCAGAAATCCATTAGTACTTCCTATAAATTACCTCAGTGAGCCTAGAATATCCTCCCAAGTAGGACACCCTGTCATCGGTTCTGTTTCAGAGGCAAACAGTGAACCCAAAATTTATCAGCAGTGAAATGATTTACCATCTGTTTGTGTTCTTTTTACCAAGGAATTTTCAGACTTGTTTGACATTGTATGTTAATGAAATGAATTTAAAACAGATTAAGAGAATAATACAATTTAACAGATTATAATAAAAATATAAAATAGGTGTTGATGAAAGTGGGTGATTCCAGATTTTAAAGTATTATATTTGGAGCTTGCTTAATAAAGATGCACTAGTGCACCACTGCAACACAGAGGTAGTACTTTTCCAATCCACAGTCATAAACTTTCACAATCTCTTCCTGTTCTGTTTTGTCCACCAAAGCCCACGGCACCAGGGTTCCTTCCACTCCAGTTTCCTCTGCTCATATGCAGAATTAAGTTGTGTGAGATGTTTCGCACTAAGCAGAATCTATATTATATAGTGTTGATTATTTCATATTTGAATACAAATGAAATGTAGTAAAATGTGTACCCGGTGCAAACAAGGGGGTGTGTGTGTTTGTTGGTTATATGAATATTTGGGAGGGAAGGTGTTCCAAATGTGTGAAGAAGCTTTGTTTTGAAACTCTTTTTCATATGATACAGGTTTACATTGAAAAGCAAAAGGGAGAAATCCTAGGTGTAGTGATTGTGGAGTCTGGCTGGGGATCCATTCTACCTACAGTTATCATAGCCAACATGATGCATGGAGGACCAGCAGAGAAGTCTGGAAAGCTCAACATAGGGGACCAGATCATGTCAATCAATGGGACCAGTTTGGTTGGTTTACCACTGTCAACATGTCAGAGCATTATAAAGGTATGGAGAATGTTTCTGGAAGTTACACATTTTTAAAGGCTTGCATAATAGGAGAGGTGAAAGTATAGAATTCTTAAGTAAATTCTTACCAAATATTTGTATAGAACTTTACATTTCATGATCTTTAAACTACACTGATTTTATGACTCCTAGAAACTGAGCTGTGCCATTTACTTGTATAGACAATGACTCTGCAGAACTTCACAAGACAATATTTTGTTCAGAAGGAAGATATTACCAGATATACATCTGAAGATACTTAAAATTTTATGTAACAAATGGAGGCACAGGTGTCTAATATTCTCCTGGGCCATTTCAGCTGTTTAAATGCATCCTAGTATCTGTCTGAAACAGACCTGATGCTTTTTTTGTTTGTTTGTTTATAACTATTTTAAAAACTTTTAATCTTTGAATTAAAGACATACTTATCTTCTGTAGAAACTTTGCCCAATTTGTTTGAAAGTGTGACGCTTCTCTTTGCTTGTCTAAATGGAATATTTTAATTGGAAGAGCTGTTTTCTAGTTGCCAGAAAAATATGTGACTGCAAAAAGCATACAGGTCAATTGGAACTTAACAGTGTCTGGGGTAGCCGTAGCATACAAGGGAATAGGTATTTGAACATCAGAGTTTAAAGAGCTGGAAAGATGCACCCATAGGAAAGATTGGAGATGAAGCTATACAGACTTTGTTATTTATCAAAATAGCCCCACAGAGCTCCTGCAGATCATAACATGTAGACAGGTAATGTAGTGCTGGTGGTGTACTGTACAGAAATCCTTCTCTGATTTCTAGGAATATGCCTGCTTAACTTGTTTATTTAGGCAACTTTCTGGTAACGAGTTTGATTATGTAGTATTTTTTTTGTGTTTAGTACTTTTTAAAAATTGTGACGTAAATTTTGCATTTACAAAGCAAATTTACAAGGTAAAAAAAAATTACAAAGCGAATTTTTCTTTTTTGTCCATTAATTAGTTTCTTAATATTTGAACAAAAATGTTTGCTGTAATGACTTTTCATTCTGGTTTCCAAAAATGTCAATGCCGAGCTGTAATGAGTAATAGATACATAAGCCACTGAACCAGCCATTTTAGATTCAGTGAGTAGAAATGATAGCCTGGAAGTGTAGCATACTGAAAACATGGCAAAAACAGTTTTAAATTTGTGAGGGAATTTTTAAAAAAATCATATTTAATATCTTTGTGGCAGCTTCAGTGGAACGAAACTTCCTGCAAATTTAGGCTTTTCATGTTAGCCATATTTGTTTCCTATCCCACATCAGTTTTATTTCTAAAACTGTGATGAATTACGCTTGTCCGATTCAGAGCCCTTTCAGGTGGAGTTTCGTCGTGCTCATCTGTACTTTCTCAAAACAGAAACAACCAGCTTTGCTGTTTCCAGCTTCTGCAGCCCTTTCTCCTCCACACTGATACTTAACTGCTGTTGCCATAGGAACTGCTAGTGATTTATTTTGTCTTTCTAAGAAGATAGTCGATATGTTTGCAGGCCATACATCTGGAGCTGTTCATACAGTGCTTCTGGTTAACAAGTATATATATATCACCTAATGATCTAAGTGCACATTTAAATGTGGCAGAAGTACCTCAGGATCTCAGATTTCTTTAGCACGCTGTAAGGACTCCTATGAAAAGATGAGAATACTATGTAGATAAGAAGAAAGTCTTGCAAGCATTTCAAATAAGGTAATTTCAGTATTATGGATCTGATCTCTGCTACTAATTGACCATGAACCTATTGCAAACTGACAGAGCTTAGAAGAAGCTTTCCATATGTGGTGGTTATTCCCTAATTGTATTATGCTACTTGTATCTTTTTCAGAAGCGTCTGGTGCTGGCAACTATGAGGAGCAGAAACTACATAAGCAAATAAGTTGTCAAATGATGGAATTCTTTTGCTTCTGATCAGCACATATTACGAGTCTGTATAATACTGGAAATTAGCCACTTTTGAAATATATGCTCTTTCTGCAAAATAGAAAATTATTTATTGGGCACCACATTATTTTTTTTCAAGGAATACATATATTAATAAATAACTTACACATTCATCAGGAAAATAAGATTGCAATGATACCAGCTCTGTTGAGGGCACGTAACCTGAGTGAACTCAGATGTCTGAAGTTAGACACCTAAATTCCTCATAGAAATGGGCATCTCCAGTACTCTGCATGGCTCCTGCTCTCCTGGATTTAGAAGGCTGAGGCAGAAACCTCTCAGACTTTTGAGTAAACACTGTACCTGCAGCTTACTACAGGTTGATTAGTCCCTGTCTTCTCTTCTGTGTGTTGTTGTGAGGACCTGCATATGGAAGATGAGTGGCGCTTGAGCATGTGTGGTGTGCTGCTAACTTCTCACCAGAGTGGAGGAGTCTATAGTCATGGAGGAGATGGTGTTTGGACCTTCTTTCTGCTGGGACTGGAGTACAGGCAGTTCCCACAGCCACGTGCTTTCTCATTTTGTGTTCGAACACCCCTTCTCATGGAGTCGCATTCAGTAATGAGCCGGGCCAAGCTCAGCGCTGTGTGGAAGTGAGGGCAGCTGTTCCCATGTGACAACTGCATCCAGTTTAAGGCAGTGACAAGAAAACAGACTCTGAGGCACTTCACACTGTCAGTATGCCAATGTGGTTATTCAAGTCACTGCTGAATCTGGAGTTTAGCTCGACAGACTCAGCAGCAGTAAATTGGATGTAGAGTCTTCAATGTATTACCTTAGCTATAGTAGGAATTATTTTTCAGAATTAACCTTTCGAAGTCTGTGTCAGACACCTGTTAGTAGCAGTGGGACCCAAATTTCAATTTGACATGTAAAAGGAATTCAGAAGTAGATACTGGAATTGGTAGGTCTTGTATTAAGTAAGGTGGAAGTTGCTGTATTCTTTATAAAACATTTAGCTCTTTATGTGGGTTTTATTTATGTATTTTTTTATGGCTAATCTTTTATGTGAATGAAACGTTTCAGAAAAATGTCTTAGCAATCTCCAGGAGCTCTGAATACTTGAAGTTGTACAAGGAGTCAGATTGCAGTTATCTGCATTTTTACGTTTCAGTTTTCATGGAGCCATACAATCACAGAGTCTCTGAGACTGGCGGTCACTGCTGAGGCTGGTCTAGACCAACACTTCAGTTCAAAGTAGAGCAAGTTATTTATGGCCCTGCCCACTGGGGTTTAAATAACTCCAAGGCTGGATACTCTGCAACCTATCTGAGTAATCTGTTTCAGTGTTTTACCACACTGATAATAAAAATAAATTTTCCTCCTTCAATTTTCTTCTGTTAGCAAGGAGTTAATGATGAATGTGATATAACTCATATTAGAAGGAAGGAGGAATGGAAATTAGGAGCACTGCTTGTACAAACATGATATCAGCAGGACCTGCTGTTTGCTTGACAGAATTGAATATTATCTATTAGGGAAGCCACTTATTTGTAACTATATTAGCTACATGTTTAAAATTTTATTTCCCATCCATAGTCATTGGCTTTTTTGGTGAGCTGTATAGACCTGTTTAATATTCTTTTTATACATTATTTGTATTATCAAATGAAGTTGCTGTTAGGAAGCTAGTTTTCTTAAAACAACTGTGTCAGCTTTTCGGAAAGAAAAACTTGATATTTTGTCACTCATTTCACTGAATATTTTGATGCTTTTGTGTTGCATTTGGAGATCAGATTCTGTTACAATGCCTATAAAGAGCTGTTTATTCAGGGCTGTTCCCATGTCAAGAATTTAACATTTTTTTTCCTCTCACAGTGCTTATATTAGATATTTCACTCTGCCACCATTTTTCACATTGATTTCTTTTTGCAGGGTTTGAAAAACCAGGCCCGGGTTAAACTGAACATAGTTAGGTGTCCTCCAGTAACCACAGTCTTGATCAGGAGACCCGACCTCAGATACCAGTTGGGCTTCAGTGTGCAGAATGGGATTGTAAGTAGCTTCCACACACTCTAGTTAAGCTTTAATATGCATGAAACTTCTTATCCATTTGTAGGTAAGTTTCAGTGTTGGAAGAGGGAAGCTGCCACTTTCTCCCTTAGAGGAGGAAAGACTTTGCACATGTGTTAAGTCTAAGATACAAAAGCTGAGTTAATCAGAGTTAGTGGGCTGTTTTGGGGTTGTTTTTTTTTTACTCACTTCACAGCTTTAGGGTCAGCCATTGGAACAGAAAACGTGGTTTACGTTAGAGAAACAAAAATGTGTAGAAGCTGCTGATTTCAATATGCATTATTCATGTCTCTCACCAAGGCATTGCATGATGTCAAAAGAAAAAGACTGTCCTTGATCCTTTTCTGTGGTAAGGCATCTGCATCCTGAACATTGTTTAACTGTGGTCTTTCATACCTTTTGTCATGATTTAACCCAAGCTAGCAATATAACCATGACAGCCACTCGCTCACCCCTCTCCCAACCCCCCAAATAGGGGAGAGAATCAAAAGGGAATGGAGAAACTCAGACTGAGATAAACACAGTTTAATAAAACAACAAAACACTAATACACTACTAGTAAATACCTCTGGATATATGCATATATATATGTATATATATATAAATAAAATAGAAATAAAATATAAAATGGAAGATACTCAATGCAATTCCTCACGAACTCCATCCACACCAAGCTGCCAGTCCCAGGAAACAGCACCTGGTCCCAACAGCCGATCCTGAAGAGTGAAAAGAGGAAAAGGCAGAAAAGCCCAGAGGCCTCTGCGAACTGGCAGGATGACAAAAGGCCGAACTAACAAAAGTCCTGAACAGAACTAACCCGAACAGGTCTGTAAGAGCAAAGAGGAGCCAGAGAGAGAGAGAGCGCAGAAGATCCCAACTCATCCCACTAATGGGATGGAATACTCTCATTGATGAGTCTGGACATCAGTCAGGTCTGTCCCATTCATGCCCCCCTTCCTCGATGCCTCACACCTGTGGGCAGAGCGCTCAGAACGTCGTTGGCTCTCTGACCAGAGCAATT
This sequence comes from Caloenas nicobarica, assembly GCF_036013445.1. NCBI lineage: Eukaryota > Metazoa > Chordata > Aves > Columbiformes > Columbidae > Caloenas > Caloenas nicobarica. The sequence goes on along the minus strand of NC_088284.1, from coordinate 57,671,406 downwards.
AAAATCATTAACTCTGTTCTAGGGTGTTACCCCTTCTTCTCAAACTAAGTCCAAATAATGACCATGCTAGCTAGGAAAAAGAAAGGTTTCTAACTGCATGAAGAAAATTAACTCATTTTCAGTCAAACCAGCACACTCTTAAATTTCCAAACCACAGCACATGGGATGTACAACACAAACAGCCTTTTCTGACAGTTTGTTCTGCTCGTGGAAGAGAACATCCAGTAGTTATTTGTCACTAACAAATTTTACTTTCAATCAGTGATTGGTTACATTTTACAATTTGTCGCAAGCCTCTGTGTTTAAGTGCTGAATTACAGTTTACAGGCAAAAACAGATAATCTAAAGCCTCTGTTCCTTATCCATGCCCTGATAAATTTCTTTTTCCCTTCCAGATCTGTAGCCTTATGAGAGGCGGCATAGCAGAGCGAGGAGGTGTGCGTGTCGGCCATCGAATCATTGAAATCAATGGACAGAGTGTTGTGGCAACACCCCATGAGAAAATTGTTCACATTCTCTCAAATGCCGTGGGTGAGGTAAGAGCGGGCAATGTGTCTAGGCGAAATAACATAATTCTTCGCTATTACTGATAACAACCAGTGGAAACCAATAACAAGTGGTGTCCCTCAAGGGACCATACTGGGACCAATACTTTTTAATATCTTCATCAATGGCATAGCTAGCAGGATTGAGTGCACTTTCAGCAAGTTTGCAGATGACACCATGCTGGGTGGTGCAGTTGATAGCTCAAGGAAAGGGGTGCCATTAGAGCAACCTTGACAGGCTTGAAAAGAGAGCCTTACGAAGATCAACAAGGCCAAGTGCAAGGTCCTGCACCTGGATCAGGGCAGTCACCAGTATCAGTGCAGGCTGTGGGATAAAGTGATTGAGAGCAGCCCTGCAGACAAGGACTTGAGGGTACTGGTGGATGAAAAGCTGGACAAGAATCAGCAATGTGCACTTGCAGCCCAGAAGGCCAATCATATCCTGGGCTGCATCAAAAGGAGCGTGGCCAGCAGGTTGAGGGAGGTGATTCTGTCCCTCTGCTCTGCTCTGGCGAGACCCCACCTGGAGTCCTGTGTCCAGCTCTGGAGCCCTCAGTGCAGGAAGGACATGGACCTGTTGGAGAGGGGACAGAGGAGGCCACAAAAATGATCAGAGGGCTGGAACAGCTCTCCTTTGAGGACAGGGTGAGAGAGTTGGGGTTGTTCAACCCGGAGAAGAGAAGTGCCTGGGGAGACATTAGTGCAGCCTTTTGATATATAAAGTGGTCTTCTAAGAAAGGCAGAGAGACTTTTTAGCAGGGCCTGTAGTGACAGGACAAGGAGGCAATGATTTTAAACTGAAAGAGGGTAGATTGAGATTGGGCGTAAAGAAGACATTTTTTACAATGAAGGTGGCGAGTCCCTGAAACAGATTGCCCAGAGAAGCTGTGGGTGCTCCATCTCTGGATATGTTCAAAGTCAGGTAGGATGGGGCTTTGAGCAACCTCATATAGTGAAAAATGTCCCTGCATGTGGCAGGGGGGGTGGACTAGATGATGTTCAAAGGTCCCTTCCAACACAAACTCTTCCATAATTCTGTGATTCTACCTCAGCCTGTTGGTATTCAAATCTAAAAAGTGGAAGTGAGAGCAAGCCAGCACACCATTTCTTTTAGTATTTACCCATAGTTCTCCTGTATTTTAGAAGAACCCTAATCTGAAAATACAACGTGCCCATTACTTTAGATGGTTCATTGATACTAAACATCCTGTTTCATAAAATCACCACCTGCAGTACTTTAATAAGGGTATGAAAACTCTCAGGTGTTACCCTTCCCTTCTGTCTTGTATGACCCTAGCTAGTTTCTTCACCAATGTTCTGTTGTAGGATGCATGTTATGAACATAGATTAACTTGTCTTCTTTCCTCTAGATTCATATGAAGACTATGCCAGCTGCCATGTACAGACTGTTGACTGCACAAGAGCAACCAGTTTACATCTAAAGCCGACAGCTCACCGTCACAATGTGCATGGAGGATGTTTTTCCTCATTAGTGCTTGTTTCTAGTGCTGTATTTCTGTGTCTGCAGAGACATTTCTTCCTCTCTCTCCTTCACAGACAGACATACATTCTCTCTCCCCCCCCGCCTCTTTTTCCTCTTCTCTCTACCATTCTCCTGTATTTTGGGAAGGGGCAAATATATCTATGGGAATATGTTGATTGCATCTTTTTACAAGTGAAACTTCATGCAGTTCCACATGCAAACCAGGAAAATAACAGCAGCATTGTTCACAGCAGGATTCACAAAGAATATTAGCTCTGCTTCATGCTACATAATGTTTTATTGTTGTGGCTATAATTTGTCAAACTGAGTAAATTCAATGTTGCTGAATGAAAGATGTATTTACCAAAAAGATAAAAGTGTAGAGTGCGAAGTGTTCTCTTGGATATCCTGCATGTGACTTTGCTTTTCTTGCCCTATTTTCCCACAGGCACTGAACTCACTATTAAAGGTTTATGTCTGTAGGGAAAGTAGAATACCAGAAGGATAGTTTTGCCCTCAGGAAGGATTACCTGCTTATGAAGAACTCAGTAAATGCTGCTGTTGCAAAATAGCCTGTCCAAATACACACCTTTTAATTCTCCTCTGTCATCAGTTCTTCATGGTAGTAGGACCCCAAAAGGTACTCTGTGAGTTGCTGGAACATGTTACACTTGCATTACTTACACTAAGTAATTTGGGAGGCATTTTTTACAACTGCATCCCCCTCTTTGCCCTCAGGTTTCTAACTCTTTGTTTTCTTCTACTTTGTTTTTAAATGCAACATGTCTTTTATAGTCCCTTTCCTATTTTAGAGATTAAAGGAGGGGGAGAGGATCTTTAAATATCTACACAAGAAATAGTGAGGGGCTTTCCTGAATAGGCTTTTTCTAGGCTCTTAATTCCAAATTGGGTGCACACAGCCACGTGTGTCAGTGTATATAGACATTTTTAAATTGTGCTTGCTGTTTATGAAGTTTGAATATAGGGGATATGCAGAGTATTATAAGTAATTTTGTTCTCTGAGCCAGTTTTAACATACATTTTTGTCCAAAGACCTGTCTGATTTTATTACTTTCTCCTTAGTTAATGATATAGATAACAGTGGAAGGGATGAGGTGGGAATAAACTTATTTATTTTGTTATATAATTTAACTTGTGATTTTTTTCCATATGTATGGCACTTAAAAGGAGAGATGTGTGTACTATATGCACTTGTATGAAGACGATAAACTGTAGGGATGTATGAAGTCTAGGATTTGATTGGCCTCTAACTTGCATGCTAGAGACAAAAGGGGAAAAAGGGGTTGGGTTGTTGTTGTTTTGTTTTTGTTTTTTTAAAGAGGGAAAGAAAAAAAAAGAATCAGTGGCTTTTCCTCCTAGTGAGAGGAAAATTCTCTGTTCTCTGTAGTTACTCTTTACCAGGACTGTATCCTTGTGTTTATGCTGAAATTGAACCATGCGTTTAGTCTGAGCTAATACGTTGATTTATTTTAAAGAAACAGTTTCTGCTATGTTTTACTGTGATGGAAAGGCTCAGTGAGGTGAAAACAAGAGCAGGCCGCACACAGCCACACGCCACTTCTACTTTGCAAATGTGCTGTTGGCCATAGTCACTTTTTTCTCAATTATTGTGGGTTGCACCATGCCATGTAAAGTTGCTGGCAGCCCAGTAATGATGCCTAGACATTACTCTGGCAATCCATGGAAGTGGATGTGTATGTGTGTGTGTGCACACGCACACTTGGCAGAGGTCCATTTTTGGCATTCGGAAATCATGGATACCTACGAGCTGATCAGAGGTAGAGAATAAACTTTTTATTTCAGTGGGCAGTAAATATTTAAGGGGGATAATGAAGTGGTACATAAACTATTGTAGTAAGTGAATATGTTATAGTGTTGAGGTTGATGTATGATGACTTGATTTTACTACAGTTCTTGTTGTTACCTAATTTAATCCCGATCTCCAGAATAGCAGATTGCACAAGAGAATGGTGTTAGTATTCCAAGTTAGTACTTACCTCTGCTACCTGACTGATGCAACTAGATAGTGAATGAATTGTGAGTATATTGTTTAACTGTAGACATCTGGTTTATGATCATTTTAACTTCTTTCCAGAGCTTTCCATATATATAGTAATATATGTAAATATGATATATAACCATGTACAATTTAGAAGATTATATACAGTGCAGCCTTTCCATAAGTTGCCTGAGGAAACTCAGTGAACTCTTGAAGACACAGTTATCATGCTTCTGGTTCCTGCCATGTTTACACCCTCAGCTTCACTTGTTTCTGTGGTTCTGTCCAGCTCATGTGTTGGAGTCTTTAACTCTCTTCACTGGGAAATTATGAAGACCTGAACATGCAAATGTATTTAGACATGAAACAACTGTTTCTCTGGAAGTCTTGCAGTCAAGATTCTGGAGAGTTACTGGCACCTGAGTGCTTGAACAGTTAATAGTAAATAGGTGCTTAACATTAAGCAAGTGAATGCTTGCAGGATCAGAGTCTAGCAAAAAGTCTCAGTTTTTCCAATTACATTGTGTGCATAAGTTTTATCACCTGGGATGTCCATAGTGTGTGCACACTTCTAAGAAGAGTCTTGTAAACAATCCCTTTTTACTTTGTAAAGGGAAAGAGTTTCAAGAAAAAGGAGATTGAAAGGGAAAGCTGGCAGTTCTCTAGACTGTTGCAGCAGTTTGTTAGATTACATATGTGAATTTTTTAAAGATTCAAAAGAATAAACTGCTGATTTACATTCCTTCTTCAGTGACAGACCTGAAGTCTTTTTCATCCTTGCTGCTTCATACAGTCTAATTAACTCTTCAGTGTTTACATTAAGGATGAAACATCCCTTATTTTTTTTTTATTGGCAAGTTTTGCATACTTGTTATGAGTCTTGTTTGAATTTGAGACTCAATGGGGATATCCAAGTTTGCTTGCTTTACTTGTTTTCTAAATGAAATGTATTTCTGAATACAGCAGTGTGGTTGAGATCTCTTGTACATATTTAGCGCAGTACCTAGACTATGAAGTTGTACTATTGTTCTATAAAGAGGATGAATAGAAATTATTGTAAAGCGTTGGGAAAAGTATAGTATTGTATTTGTAACTATTGTTCTTTGTAAACATTTAATGATCTCTATATATAAATATAAATATATATATAAACATTTGTGAGCCTGGAATGTTGATACTGCACATCTACTGAATGTAATTCCTCTGATGTTTTTTGCCACAGGTCTCTGACCTCTGTAATGAAGCTGCAGTGGTTTGATTTGGGAGGTGAGCAGCAGGGAGAGAAGTGGACTTTTTGTTTTGGGTGGGGCAGGGTGGGGGGCTTCTGGCCCAGCTGTTTCGTTGTGATGTATTTACTGTGCTACATTCCTTTATTTAACAGAGCGCTAACGTCTGTAAGATTTGCAACAATAAAATATGAAACAAAAATACCTCAGACAAGGCTGATATTGCTCATACTGATCTAGGGGCTGGCTTGCCAACACTGAGCGTGTGAATGCCTGGAAGGCGCCTGAACTTCTATTTCACCACTTAGGCTGGAGTAACACTGTATATCTTTCTGCTGATATGTACAACACTGTTAACTTTATTTTAGAAACAGCATAATTTCTTAACTTTTTCTTAACTTTTCACCTTATTCACTTAAATAATAGATTCAGGAAGTTGTGAAGGCTTTGGTAAATGGTGTAGCAGACAGGCTGAGGTTGCTTTCCGTGTTTCCCTGCATGTCACCCTCCATCCTCCTGTTTATCATTGTTCTTGTTAAAGCTTTACATTCAGATTTGCAAAATTTTGCATTTCAGTGGGTAAACCTGACTTTTCCTGTAGCAGTACAGATAAAAATCCCACAGATTTGCTGTCTGTACAGTGGACATTTTTCTTGCCCTTGCCTCCAGTGTTCTAATGGTTTGGATCCAGGCTGGGAGGGCGAGCAGACCCCACCTCAGTTCCAGCACCCTGTAGTGCCTTGCAGGCTGGAGAGCTGGTGCCGATATTCTGTGGGGACTGACAGTGTCTGAGAACAGGACTGGGATTGTGATTTAAATAAATGTTCGGTGTGGGAGTACGTGGTGCCAATCTTGCCCTGGAGAACCTTGTATGTGGAGGTGCCGGTGATCCACATGTCAGTTAACCCGACCAGGCCCAGGCCTCCAGTGTGTCCTTCAGGAATGTCCTTGGCCACTGCCTGAGTTCAGCTGGTTATAGGAGAGGAGCCTACAGGCAGCCCCCACTTGGTACTGGTGGTGACACCGCCTGTGTGTCCTTTCCTTTGTTCAGAAGTGCTGCAAGAAGTCTTCATCTGAACATCCTTTTTGTTTGACAGTGGAAGTAATGAATGACATTGTCTTCTTCCAAGAAAATCTTGTAATAGCTCAAATGACCAAAGTGGGGTAACTAACTCTTGCATGGGTGAGATCTGCACAAATTGTTGCACCCTCCTGTTAGGCCTGTTTGATGCTGCACAACTTGGGGTTCACAGCATCTGAAGGGATATGAAATTATCTATGCTATCCTCTTTCTTTATAGCATTAGCCCTAATAAATAGGATTTAAAATGAGACTTTACAGAGTCCAAGCACCTTTCTTACTGGGATGATAGCAAACCAGCACTTCCTGGTACAAAACACATACGCTTTGGAGTTTCGGTTTTCATTCTGTCAGTGAGGCAAGAATAATATCCTACCATTAAGTGACAAAGTCACTGAGCCAAAAGAGAACTTCTTTCAGACAGTTTGTATTTTAATTACAGTTCGAAAATTAACAACCTTTTATAAAGGATAGTGTTAGAAATCTGAACATTAGTTTTTACTTGAAGCCTGGTTTGTATTTGAAGGTCTGCATTTTATGACCAGAGCTTTTAACTTAAATCATAGTACTGGTAATCTGCAAGGTTCTTCAATACTGATTTTGACAGCTTGTTCCACTAGAATGGTGTATAATTATACCCTGTAACTGCATAGGTTATCAAACTTCAGAGCCAAGAAAATGTTTCTGGTTTGTAACTTCAAAGAAGGTGGCACATAAAATGCCTGGATTGTGAATGTCCATCATGGTAGATTTTCTTCCTGGCTTTTCAGCAATGTAACAAGCACTGAATAGTGGTTTCATTGGCCTCCACAATGAAGTGTGACTGTAGGCCCTAAGTTGTATAGAATAGTCATAACTCATTAGAGAAACTGCTAGATATTGATGGGATTGCTGTACAGGAATAGGGTGTATATATGCATTTAGCAAACAGAATTATGTATAAGGACATTATCTATGAACTGCATGCTGACTTCTTTGAGGGAGGGCAGCAGCAATTCTTAGGAAACCAAAGGATATTAACAGCCTGTTAATTAAGAGAGATGCTTCTCAGACCTAGTGTGAAATATGTAACTGCAACATATATGGGAAGGGAGCTGTGGTTCTTTCTTAAAGGGGTTGATTGTTGCTATAAATGTTGATTCTAACTACTTCTGTTTCTGTAAAATATTCAAGTAAGGACATTTTTTTACTTCTCTGGTACAATGGTTTTGGTTACCCTCATTTTCTCTGCACTGACCACCTGGCATGACTGTTATTCTGGAAATCTCCCCTCCCTTAAAACCTAGTGTCTATTTTAAATGTTTATATTCCAGCTCAACTGGAATAATCTATAATTCATGCTTATTCTGATGCTTTCACAGCAGGAATTTTGTGCAGAACTTTTCTCTACTGGATGGTTTTACTGATGAGCAAATTAAGATGACAGGAAAATATCTCTCTGAATCCTAAGCAATTGTCTAACAGACTTGTTCCCTCTCCCTCCACCACCCTGTCATTTCTGATAGTCTGCGTGCATGTGTGCAGATGGGTAGGGGAAACACAACTGACTTTCAGAGAAGTAAACTGAAACCAGGTACATTTTTTTCCACTTTAAGTCTGTCTTTAATGCTTACCTTTATGATAAGCATCCACTTACTTACTACTTATCCGCTGATGCTTCTTCCTACTACCTTTGCCCCATTGGGACCAGCATGTACTCTGCCTTTCCTCCCTGTTCCATCCCATACAGCATCTCCTATGGCTTCTGTGGATTTCTCCACTGAGTGAGATGTGTGTGCTGCTCTTTCTTCAGAAAGGCATCATCAAACAAGAGCATGGAAGTTCAGATGTACCCTGACAGCAGTGGGAAGAGAGTATGGCAGATTGCACTGAGCTGTCTGCCCCCCTGTTTTACAATAAGAATGTCTGGGACTAAATGGGCAGTGTCTCACCCGCTAATGAATTCCCATTGCTCTAACTGGTGGCTTTTCCATCAAGTGACAGTTGCGAGAGGAGTGGTGAAGGCATCTGTGTTTGAGAGAGTGCTGTTGATGAACAGAGACTTTTCCATTAGTTCTGAAGGCTGCCTGGCTGGGAAATGAGACTGCATTTGAGATGACGATGGGTGTGACTTTATATTTTGAATTTATGATTGCTCTTAAAGCTGGTAGGTTTTTTTAAAACAACAAAACTCTGCTGTTGGAAGGCTGGTTCTGATGAAATAGATTTGCATAAACTTTTCCTTGAGGGATAAGAAACACTTCAGAAAATGAAAATTACTCTTCTGTTGCTAAGGGCTGCAATGTCACTGGAAGCATGGTGATTAACATTAGCCCCTGGACACCTTGTAGCTCTAGAAAGCTTTGCATGTCTTAAACTTGTTGAAATAGCATGAAGTGTGGTAAGTGTCCTTTATATTATTTCGTGCTGAGCTTCTGATTATGACTAAGGAAAAGAAACAGGCTATGCTACTGTTCCAGTGCCTGAAGATAATGAAATTGAAACTTGCTACATTGTTTGGGTATATGGGTAACTTTTTTTTCTTTTTTTAATTTGCAATGTTATTGTTCTAATACTTGTAGAGAAAATTAACTTGTATCTTCAAAAACTACTTAGTTTGTGAGACCATTATTTTGCAGTAGATTTGCTTCCTATCTAGAAAGTATTTCATCAGTGTACCACAGTCAGAGACTTGTGTGGAGGCAGGCTGTAAATTCATGGCAGTCAAGGTGCCGTGTTAGGTGCAATGGCTGAAGGGGCTGGGTGCCAGTGGGCAAAACAGAGCCCTGCATGGTGTATAATCCTTGGAGTTAGCAAGGACCTGCCTATGCAGTCCATAGCCAGTCAGGTTGTCAAGTCACTGGTGCAGAACAGAGCACAGTCTGGCTACAGAAACCAGCCTGCTTGGTGTTCAGGCCAGTCTCCAAGAAACACAGGAATTCAAGTATTTTTTACACACTGATTCAGCTGCAAAATTTGCAGGGATATTGCATGAGGCACATGGAGAACACAAAGGCCCTGAGAAAAAGTGCCTCAGCTTGTGCATTCTCGATATGAAGCAAGACTGGTTAGCTGGAGAGCACCCTGGGCACAGACCTGGCTGTCAGTTCTCTCAAACACGACTCTGGGACACAGAACAAAGCCTCTGATAACAGAAATGAGAGCATTGCTTGGAAAAGATTATGATTCTGCTTATGTATTTTTTGGTATCTCTTCATCTGGTGGAACAGCTGCAGTTGCCACACTGTCTCTCTTAGTGTCTATTAAAGCATGACTGGCTAAAACCCAGGTCATTTTGTGCAGGTCACTAAGGATCAGCTTATCTGGGTAATAACTTGATTGATCGGTTTTATAAATAATCATGGCACTCATCCTGGAGTAATTGCCTGGTCAATTAGAAATTAAGAAATTGGGTAAGCAGATAATTTACTGAAATCAGATTTTTTTCTCTCCTGTTACCTGAAACATTTGCCTGCCTTTTGAAGCACTGTCCAATGTCTGGTAACTTTAGCTCAGATTAGTCCTGTTCCACTGAGGCAGTGAGCAAATAACTGCATTGTGATTAAGTCTTCCACAGCATAAGCTTGTGTTGTATACTGACGTGGACCCCAAGGACTTCGTAGACATTTCTCCCAGTAAGGTTGCAGAGAGTTTATATACGAGTGTGACAGCAAGCTAAGAGCTGTCAAGAGTACAGTTTGCACTGATGGAGTGCAAATTTTCTTCTTCTGCGACTGGTTTTGGAAAGGCACATGATTAACTGGGAAAAAGAAGTCAATATGAAAATCTGAAAGAACTCCCCCTAAAGATGATACATGTAACAAGAACAGTTAGAGTTTCAAACCTGATGATATTGCAACATATGTAACAGAGCACAGGCAAAAGCTAGCATAACAAAGCAGTGTCAGTGTGTTCCTGTAGTATTTTCCTTCTTCAAGACAAAACTTGCTATGCTCTTACTTCTGAGAGTGAAATGTACCAATGTGCCAGTGCTTCAGGAAACTCAACATCCCTAATGCATTTCTTCTACTAGACAGGAAAAAATGAAACACTAATTCCAGTATAAAGCATTTTATTTTGTTCAAGTTATCACCTTTAGTGAGTCAAGCCATACTGCACAGTTTCAACTTCTGAACAAGCTTAATTAAAACTCACTTTAAAGCTTTTTGGTTTTAAATGGGAAAGCTGTTTAATATTTTCTAAATGAAGCTTTATCATTAAAATAGAAGGAGGAATATTTTGTCATCCTGCTGAGACACAGAAGGCTATGACTTGCCTTGCAAATAAAATCTGTATCTGATCCCAGCCTCTGGAAATACCTAGCATATTCCATGTTAGCAGCATACATATAGAACAGAGCTTAACAAACTATCTGCAGTCATCAGCTTGAGCCAACTGGCACACACATTTGTTTACTAGCCAGAGGGTGTCAGCTCATGGGTCACTGTGGCTTAGTCATTAAGATTGCCAAAATAATGTTAGGTGGTCACCTGCATGTCTGCAGAGTTGAGATGGCTGCGTACATGCATCACAAACAGACCAGTTGCACCTGATCAGCCCAATAAACGCCAGTTTGCAATCTACTTGATTGGCTTTGTAGAACCAGCTTCCCCTTACAATTCTGAGCATGAGGGCAAAAAAAAAATGGATTATCAACACAGTCTTCCACCTGTTTGTCAGAGATTATTTTCCTATGCAGCATGTATGGCTGACAGAAGTGCTCTACTGAGGAATAAACAGAAAACAGCTCAAAGACAGAAACCAGCTCAAAGTACAGTTTCCCTGACAACACCAATAATACTGTGAGGCCGTTCATGCTCAGCTCTCTGGATCCTGGTCTCTGCAAGCGGTTCTTCATCTGTGGTGAAAACACTCAGGTCACAGCAGCTCTGCACGTGCGGCAATCTAGGATGCCGTCCACAAGGTGACACACGGGCGCTCAATGATGTGGCTTGCTGGGCAGGTGCCATCACCTTTCAAAGGAGAAAAACATACAAAATGTAAATCAGATTTGTTTTCAGGCTCTTCTTCCATTAAAGTAGTTTCTTACCCAACTAGGAAGAAGCTAGTTGTATTCCTGTCTGTTATTTTTAAAGAATAATAAAAAAAGCTGAAACTGAAACTGTTATTTGTTAAGGAGGCATGGGAAAAGAAATCCTAAATGAGAAAAGGAAAGAGTATTGTCTTTTTTTATAAGCTGTGCAAGAATCAGGTCACCCCAAACCATGGCATGTCAGGTATTGCTTAACAGGAATCTAAATGTTGCTTCCTGCAGAATCAACTAGACTGTAATAAGCTTCAGACTAGTGTGATACTTTCTCATAAGAAATTTTTTTTCAGTTGTTTCTGTCGAATTTGTTGAGGCGGCTGTTGCCTGTAGGCTTCAGTAGGAAATCGCACTTTAAATGCAGAGCCTAAATTAAAATCTTCGATGTGTTTTGTGTGAGAATGCAAACCAAAACCAGCATTCACAGCAAATCACTTGTGCTTTATGAGAATCAACTAATCTATCCAAATGGTCTGTAAGCTACCAAACCATTTGTTTGATAAAGTCTGTAATGTCTGAAACTTCTGAATATTCATTCCATTAATATAAGCACATATTTTCTACTTCCTGCTTTTTTTTCCTTTAGTACTAGGTCTTATCCTGGGAGTCAATCACAAAAAGTTGCTTCTAGTGGGTTTACATTGAAATTTCCTTGTCAGTCTCCATTCGTTCCAGTTTATAATAGTAAGTGCTTTATAACATCTCTTCCTTCTCTCTTGCCATGCTCAGTATAAAACATTGTAATGTTATTTACAGTTCATGATTCGAGCACAGCCAACCACCTCCTTCAGCTTCTAAATACACCTGTGTTCGGTCCGAAAACCTTCCTGGCTGTGTGGTTGACAGAACAAGAGACATCATAGATGCACAGCCTCTCACACACTCCCTAAATAAAACTACAGTACCGAAGGAAGCTCATTGGGTCCCAAACCTTTGACATGCAGAGCAGAGTGCCAAATATACAGATATACTCCCAAACCAAGGCCGCCTTGGGTTTCGACATCACCTGATAAATACAAGGAGGTTGTAGCATGGAGGGTGTTGGTCTCTTCTCCCAGGTAGCAAGTGATAGGACAAGATGAAATGGCCTCAAGTTGTGCCAGGGGAGGTTTAAATTGGATATCAGGAAGAAATTCTTCACAGAAAGGGTTGTCAGGCATTGGAACAGGCTGCCCAGGGAAGTGGTGGAGTCACCATCCCTGAAGGTGTTTAAAAGATGCTTAAATGAGGTTCTTATGGACATGGTTTAGTGCTAGAGTTAGGTTAATGGTTGGACTCAATGATCCTGAGGGTCTATTACAACTGAAATGGTTCTATGATTCTAAGTAATAAAACTACCTGCTCAAGGAAGGTGGCACTGGTGATAGCTTCTGCCATATGTTTCTCATCTGATTTTAAAAGAGACTTGATATTTTCCACCAATTCATGTATGTCAGGGCTTGTGCTGCAGGACTGCTCTAGGATCCACGACACAAGCTGCTTAGTGTCTGTGTAACACCTGTAGTCTATCAAAGATTGAGGTCTTCCCCTCAAAGCTCTTGCTCTCGAACTGTTCCGCAATGTGACAGTGCAGAGCTGTGGTTTTAGTTCGGTCTGTGTTGCAGCTTCACGATTGAGCGCTGGCCCTGAAGACAGAGATCAAACAAAGCAAACAGTCCACTTGGTTTACAGTGCCGTTCAACAAGTAACCCCTGAGATTTCAATCCTGGTTCAGTGACGATGCAGTACACAGTTTAACCACGTAAAACTCAAAAGCCTGACATGGTCAGGGCAGCACACAAGGCTCACTCTGTATTGGATTTACACTAGAGAAAACACCTGTGAAATGAAGTAGAACATGGCTATGGTTGAGTGCATATTACATGTCAAAGGAGGGACATTTCTGGGAAAGCTGTTTGCCATTTTGTGTACACAATTTCCTTTCTCTTTTGCTCCTATTCTGAACAGACCTGAAATGAGCATTGAATGTTAATGTTAACATACAGTTATCCAAAGCAGGTTAAGTCAAGCTTGAAGGCTTTTATGATCTCTCCTAAACTTCCCATTATTACTAGTCAATATGCTGGTTACAAAATATCTGAAAACAATTGCTTGTTAAGCTAGAAGCTAATAACACTACAAAGTGGAAATGTCACAGGGGAAAACAAAACAAACAAACAATAATAATAAACAAAAAACCCCAAACAAACAAACAAACCACTCAAGAGGCAGCAGGGAATCAATTCCACTGCCTTTGGTCTAAATAACAATCATCAATTTTTGGCCTTTGTAAAAAAAATTACTGAATGAGAACACCTACAGGTTGTTCAAAAACCACTTTAACGTTGGCTTTATGCCAACACAATACAGGAGGAGATCCAAAACTTTCCAGCAAGAAGAGCACTAACTAACTTGAAGCAGCTTCCATTGCAGCTGAGTTCCCTTGCCACAGCACCCATGTATTTGGCTCTCAGGTCCAGTGCTGAGCAGACCTAACTTTATCTGCACCAAGCCTGAAGTGCCCAAATGCTTCTGAACAAAAGAGTCTCTCTACAGCAGAAATACTCTGCTCCACTTTCACAGCTCTGCATAGGCTCCATGTCATGTAACTATTGCTTCAGCAGCAGATTCTCTGGGGTGCTGTAGTGGAAGTTGATGGGAGGAAAAGAGGAAACACATTGTGTCGCAGACGTAAAAATATTCCACACAATACTAAGTGTAATCCAGCACACTCCCAATAGCCAAAATAAATTGTTGTTACTAACATGCTGCCTCCCCGCTTGCATTTTGTGAATGCTCATATGTATCAGCACCTACTATGGGGATTACAATATCCTCTAATGAAAAAGACAAGACTCTTGACTAGTGGATTTTTAAGACTGTCAACAGAACCAAGGACTCTTCAGCCACACTAGCAGTTTTCCCACAGCAACTGAATTAGATCACTGACACTATAGTAGCTGTGACAAACTTCATTGGCTCTTCACTGTGGGGTTTTTGTGTTGAGTTTTTGGTGGAGTTTTTTGCTCATTTTAGCTTGGTTTCTGGTGGTGTTTTTTTGTGGGTGGTGGTGTTGTTGTTTTGTATTTTGGTTTTTTGAGATGCTATGAGGAGCAAGAAAAGGTGTGCAAATTTACAGGCTAATACCAAACACCCAAGCTAATTTTGCTTTAAGTTGCTCACATCAACAATTACCCTTGCAAGCTCTCAGATGCCAGTGTACAAATACACTGAGAAATCCTATGTGTTCCCTCATCATCATCTTCCAACACCCCTCCCGCCTTCCCAAACCAGCAGCACCTGTTACAGACCCTGTTTCTAGATGTGAAAGCCTAAAGACCAGCAAACCTGAGGTAATGGGTGGAGAAAACCTGGTGAAGCACAAACTGTTTGCTGTATGTCGGTACTGTTGGGAGACAGCAGCTGATTTCTGCAGGTACTAGGTTCAAGGTACTAACCTTCTGACGAATGTTCTTTTAAGGATTCATTACATAAGCTCTGATAGAGAAATATCAAGTCATCTTGAAGCAGCCAGCGGTGCAGCACAGGATCACTTTTAGACCTTTGCCGCACAGGATGGAAGTCTCTCCCACGCGCAGGCAGCAGGCTTGCGTTCGGAGGTGAAAAGCTCACTCTGCTGGAAGACTCAGGAATTTCTTCACCTGAGTAACCAGGAATAGTGAAAGTGAAGGAAAAGCAGTCAGAATAAAGCAGATCTGTACAAGTTGTTATTAGGGATTATTACTGTGTTTGTTTGGGTTTTTTGTTTGTGTGGGGTTTTTTGTGCGTGTTTGTTTTAGTTTGGGTTTTTTTGGTGCTCTCCCCAGACAAAGGTGTAACAATTGAACACAAAAGCCCAGAGCTGCATGTATGTGTGCATATGCCCACACTCACAAGTAACACTGGTCTAAAGCCTGCTTAAACATTTGCAGAAACCTATTCAGCCTTATACAACTGGAGTAGCTAAAAAAGAAAACCACCCCAGCTTTGCCAAGTATAAACCTCATATTAAACTATCTGATCAAAAGAGCTGCAGCTTTCTTGAAGAGAAAATTAAATTTCACAGAGCCTGAAATCCTCCTGCACATAAGCAGTTGTACCAAGATATGACAGCACGTGGTCACACAGGTCAGTCACTGTTTGCAATTAGGTAGCTCTTAAATTAGACACCAGTCCCTGTAAGGGAATTAAAAATCTTGTTTCATTAGGTTCTTTATGAAATTAACAATTTTCCTGAATTCTTGTGATATGTTTCATCTTCCCAATTAATCAACATTTCTCCTTTTCCTTAGAGTGAAATTATATGCTGCGATTCTCACAACTGCTTTTTTTTTGCGTAGGACAGGATGAAGCTTTGTATTTTGCACCAAGCCTCATTCCATAACTCTATCTGATAGCAGCTGGCATATTATAGGAAACAATGTTCTTGCTCATGCAAGAGCCAAAAGCCAAATTAATGCAAGCAGTCTCTTATTCAACAAATGGCAAATGTTTGTGCTGTTGCTCCAGCAGAAACGTACCAGTGACTGAAGCATTCAAGAAAGTTATGGCTTGGATGAAATGTACTTGTTGAGATAGCACCTCATCTCCCCCACAAACACAACCTAAAATCTCTAAAGTGAAGAAACAGTGACACGACCTACATAAAGCAGATACCAGCCTGGAAAGTCAGGAAGCAGGACACAGCAACAAAGCATGGTGGACTAAGAATCGCACAGGATTAAAGAATTCATCACCAATATAAATGTTTTAACAGCAGTGGAGCTGTGCTAGCAGTCAGTCCTGAGGTACAGTGCTGCTGGTACTCTGGAGAAGTTTGGTGGTTTTTGTTTTGTTTTTTAAATACTAAACAGATGAATGAACCAATTTCATGATCTTGTGATAATTATTCATAACATTAATGTTTCAGATGTCGGAGTGATCACTGGCTTAAACTGGTGTGTACTGGAAATGCATAAATGATGATACAGAGCAGCTACCAAGCACTCCCAGCCATCAGTAGAAGGTCATGTGTTCCTTCTGCAGATGGCAGGGAAAGTCCCATTTTGCCTGACAGGAGTGCTTTTGAATTTAATAAAACAATTTTAGCCAGCACAGAGAAGCTTGCAGCTCCTTCTACAGCAGGCAGCCAGGATTACCCCAATTCTGCTGACAGACAGTAATGTGTGGGTTTATTTTCCATTGGGAGCTACATTTAGCTGATCAGTCTTGACAATACTGAGGGAATCACAGCATCATACACAAATGCCCTGGCATGACAGAATACTGGCATAAACCAATATTTGGCTTTTATTTATAGACCATTAACTCTATATCAGATGAGACAGGCCATGGAGTTACCCTGACATAATCCCAACACATCCCCTCATTTTGTATTTCCCTCCTACTGTGGTTTAAACCCAGCGGGCAGCTCAGCCCCACACAGCTGCTCACTCACCCCACAGCGGGATAGGGAGGAGAATTGGAAGCACAGAAGTGAGAGGGCTCATGGGTTGAGATAAAGACAGCTGGGATGTGAGGAGAAGACAACAAAACAAACCAAAGGAAAACAAGTGACGCAAAAGCAATTTCTCACCACCAGCTGACTGATGCCCAGCCAGTACTTGAGCAATGGCAACCCTAAAAAACTTCCCCCAGGTCTGTATTTTTGAGCATGACACCGCAGGACATCCCTTCTTTGGTCACTTGGGGTCAGCTGTCCCACCTTTGTCCCCTCCCAAATTCTTGTGCACCCCCAGTCAACATGCTGTGGGGGCCACAGTGAGACATGGAGCATGTGCAAGCACTGCTTAGTGAGAGCTAAAACACTGGTGTGTTATGAACACTGTTTTGGTCACAAATCCAAACCAGCACCATATGTGCCATCCCAGCCAGACCTGGTGCACCTCCCCAAATATAAATAAAGGACAAGATACTGCTCAGCATATTTCCATTTCTTAAATTCACTGCCCCTAGGAAGCCTTGGCATCATCTAGAAATAGTAGTGTTATGTTTCTTCATTAGGAATCTCACTTTCTTCATTACCCAAATTTAACAGCCAGACTGAAATTTAAATAGCTCTTTACAGACATTCTTATTGAAAAGGGAAAAAAAAAAATAAAAGGAAATAAAAAGAAAAAAGAGAGAAAAAAGTATGGACAAACCAGTTAAAAAGATCATGAGGAGAGTACAATTTATCACATGTTCAGGTCTGCTTGCTTACAAAGGAAGTTTTAAAAT
Organism: Caloenas nicobarica; assembly: GCF_036013445.1. Taxonomy (NCBI): domain Eukaryota; kingdom Metazoa; phylum Chordata; class Aves; order Columbiformes; family Columbidae; genus Caloenas; species Caloenas nicobarica. The sequence goes on along the minus strand of NC_088284.1, from coordinate 57,653,828 downwards.
ACAAACAATACTTCGAACAATTACTCATTATGGCTTTAAAAAAAAACCCAGGCAAACAAAAGAGTCCCCCCTCACCCCCCCCAAACAAAAATACCCCTTGACTCTCCTTCACAACAGTTGCATTTTCTATAGTGTTCTTTTCCTGTTTTCTGTTCTCATAACTTTAAGCAGTCACCACGCAGCCCTGTGTTTGATATCTTACTTTCTTTTGTGCTCAAAGTGCCCAGAGACACCAACAGTACTTTTATCAATAAATCCTTGAGAATTAAATTTTTTGCTACAACTCTTCTGAATTTCTTTCTGGTTATCACAACTGATGAGATATCAGAAGTATCCAATTGCTTGTTTTCAGAGGTTTCAGATAGACTGCCAGTGTGTAAGGGAACTTTGAAAGACTTATTATCTGGTCAAAGTATGGGTTTATGTAAATGATTTTTTTTTCCTGCCACCACTCATTAGGGACAGTTTCGACTGATAAACTTCACACCAAAGTTTTCCTATAGCTTGGGAAGTAGGCTGGCAGAGGAGAAGCCACAATCAAGTAAAAGATTCGGGGCTTCCCCTCTGACCCCAACTGTCTTTATTCTCCATATTCTTGGGGTATGAACATAGTGCAGTCAAGGCACACTGCCATCTGTTGCACAAAAGACAATCTGCCCCATAATAGCAAGTTCAAATGAAAAGCAGAACAGATTTTCACCACGGATGTACTGGAAAGTCTGCCTGTGACTTACCTGGGAGCCAATAATGTTTAACTGCAAGCATACACTGCAGCAAAGATTCGGCTGGAAACAAATTGGAACCGTTTCCATGATTTTTCTAAAATGATGCTGAGCAAACCTTGATGTGGCCTCTACATGTAGTCTACCTATGTCCTGTACCAGTATGCAGAAACTAATTAGTAATTCTTCCAGTGCAGGCTGAATAACAGGGTAATTCCCACATTTAGCTCAACACAGTACAGCATTATTTTATCCTTTTCCTATTTTCATCAGCAACAAAATGTCAACAGGAACCATCATGTATACAAAACAAATGGAAGCACTGGATTTTTTTTTTTTTTGGTATCTTAAGAGCAAACTTTTTATGTATTTTAAACATTAATCCTTGTTCCTACTGCCCCAAACAGTCATGTTCTGTATATCTGGTTTGCAATATGGTGCGTGTCTTTAAAATATATAATAATGCTGCTGCTACATTAAGTCATCTGGGTTGGGTGGAACTGTTCTAGACAAATTTTAAAATGTACTTTTTACCTTGAAAGGCCTCCCTGCCACTCACTTGCCCCAATTCAACAACTTCCACGCCACTTGCTTGTAGTGCACTTTCCTGGAATAAAACAGAAAAGTTGAAAAATTACGAGCAACCACCTTTTTTCTGGTACTTTCTAACAACTGCAACATCCACCTTAGAAAGTGAACACTTTTGCTTAACTTCACAGCACCTATGTGATACATGTTTAATCCCACTGCAAAACCAAGACTAGTGAATGTCTAAAATTAATGTTCATCATTCAGGTCAGCCAATTTTATCCTGCTGAGTGTTTTTTGAGTAGAAGCTCCTGTCTTCTGAAAAGACCAGTGAAAAGGGATCAGTGAGCACAGCAAAACTCCGACCTACTCCCACATGGGAGGAGTACAGGTATGGACAGGATGTTTAGCAAGGAGGCAGCACAGATGTCCTCTAGAATAACCAGCAACAGGTATGCTTCACAATTAATTTTGCTCCTTCTCCCATGATCAGACACGGTTTTCCAACTGGGTAAAACTTCTCTACTGTAAAGGCAAGTGGTTAATTAAAATCTGTGAAATTAACAGCAAGCCACATTTGCAATCAAACATATTCTCCTGTTATTCTAAAATGAAAATATACTTGACTTACTTCACCGGTGTCTCAGTGCAACCTTACCTTTATAGCGGAATAAACAAGTTAGGCTTGAAACTCCTGTGGGCCATACCTGCTCAATACTTTTCTGGCTACAAACAGCTTCGTAAGGAGGGGGTGGGTCCAGAGGGCAGAACACTTCAATGCCTTTGATTCGCGCTCCATATATGTGGGGCAACGGAATCACACCAGAGCCCAGCATCCTGCAACAAACAACAGTGAGCGGCTCTGTCAGTACGGCTTTCCAGGTGCAGGAAAACATCACCAGCTGCCAAACTCCACCGGCTTTCCTGTGCCAGCTCAGATTTTGGGATCGCAGTCGCAGTTAACAAACTTGATGTGAGCTGCAAGAGATCTTCCCAGAAGGTGGCAGGAAATTGCTCCTTGGGCGGAGGCAACTCTCCAAGGTGTTCACCAGAGAGTCTTCGGCCAGTACTGTGCCCGGAAACCCATTTCAGTTTTACTTCACAGAGATACAGTTTTGTTTCAAGAGATTCAAAGGCAAGTGGTAATTTAAAATGTGATAGCCTAGCTCTGACTTTTGTGAACAACTGAATTCTTAATTATAACTGAAATTCAAGATACTTACAACCGCATGTTTTATGTTCAGATATAGCTGCAAGGAAAAAGGCAAACTCAAACTAAAGACTGTTTTTGCGATGAAGCTTGCTAAGAATATTATAGTTGATCAATTCATGAAGGCTTGTATGAGGCAAATGTACCTCATGGTTAACCTTACTTGGCAGTTTTGAAAGACCTCTCTGAAACCTTAAATACAGCAGAAATCCCAAAGACCTTTGGCTGTATCATCTTCCTACTACAAGGTAGCTCTGAGAGGGAAGAAATCAGAACAGTGCCTGAAGAAACTCTTCTTGGCAAATGAAAATTTGATAAGTTTACACCACCCCATTAACACTGGAACAAAGTGTGGTGGTTGATGGCAGAGCTGCCGAGGGGACCCTCCTTACATAATCTTTGGAGAAGTGTATGACACAAAGACTCTCAGTTTTTCCCTGCTTTTTGTTATGCTTTAAATTGCTGATTTGGTACTGAGCAGGAACCTCAAGCAACACACCAAAGCCCAGGTTTTCCTCTTGGGACCCACACCAGGCTCACAGCTGTCACTAGAGGATCTAATCTCTATTCCCTGACACTACAAAGCAATGTTACACAAGAGCAAGTTCTTCCTCCCACAGTTTAGACTTCTCTGGATACTGAGGTAACAAAGGTGACTGGGAAAATTATTTTCTTGTAAGCCAAGACAAAAGGGCAAAGTGAATGGAAATGTTTACAGAAGGCTGCTTACAGAGGAAAAGAATAAAACTTCCAAAAAAGAAAACCTGGAAGCACATTTGTGAAGGCTCCTGTCAAGGTAATGCATGGAAAAATCTGAGGAAAAGAAATAAAATATTTTGATAACCGGTCATTGCCTTTTCAGCCTTAAAACTGGGAGAAATATAGCATGTTGAAATAGTTTTTAATATCAGGCTATTTCATCTTCCCCTAAAAGCTTCAGAATAGTTTTGATAGGACTTTGATAGAGATTGATGCTCCGTTGACATTACTTCTTTAAATTTTTCCACTATGTTTATGCTGAGCTTACATTCAATGTAGGCCACAAAATTATACTTCTTGAACCCTAGTTCTGTTCTTAAACATGACTGATCTGGCCTACACAGCTCAGTCACTCATTGAAAATTAATATTGCATCCAAGCATCATATCATGTTAAAATGTTTTAGAGAAGATGCAACCAGAAAAGCATTCCTTTAAGTGCCTTAACACAAAATTCATTTCCAGGATGTGCACATTTTTCAATCTGTTATTAATCTCTTAATTTCCACTCTCTTTTTTTATGTAAGCAAGGCAAACACTTCTGCTAGTCAAAAAGCCAGCAGCTTTTCGAAGTGATGATACAGATAGGTAGGAAAATAGGAGTCAAAGCTTTTTCAGGGAACCCCACTGCCAAGAGAACTCCTCCGGACTGTGGGGAGACTTCTGTCCTGCCGCTGGTGAGCAGGACACCAAAGGAGGAAGGCACATCCTCAGCCACCTCCAACTCACCATTTGCACTTGTACCTCAGCCCACCAGCTGCATCAGGGACTTGGCCTCCTGGAAACGTCAGTGTTTCAACAGCAGGAACGTGTTTGGTGGTTAAGAAACAACTGTAAGCAGCATAGAGGTCCAATTTGAGACACACCATGAATTTGAGAATACACGACTTGGATAAGCAGATTGGCATTTTGGCAAACGCCTCGAGTTCCCAGATGGTACTTTAAGCTGAACTGGGGTAGATTTCTAGGTCACAGGCAATTGGTTTGCTGCCCCACATGGATCACCTCTTCCCTTACGTTCAAATGCCTTATAACACTTTGTATTTTATTCTTCACATAGGAACTCAGCTGTAACTGTTAATGTTGTTGCGCCAATCTCGAAAAATAACTTAATTGCTGTTTCCTTATTCGTGAAATAACAAGGTTAGAGGTAGAAGCTGACCAGACATTTGTAATGTTAGCTTGTTTTGTCTGCTACTAAGTAAGGCAAATGTAAAAGCTTTTCCTTGAATAAATGAACAAACCAGTTAACTGACTTTGCTAGTGGTGCCTCTGGCTCTTTAATTTAAAGGGTAGAGGAGAACAACTCCCCATTCCAAACATTTCCTTGGCCCATGTTTTGATCTCCGCAGTGTTTCCTTTTTCAGAGGAATGTATCTGTTTTGGAGTCAGCCCAGGAGCAGCTTGCAGATGGTGCTTCACCACCCCGGATGCAGCTCCTGTCACTCCCCTTTCACACAAAGGTTTTGGCTGCGGGGTCCACGGGATCTTGGCACAGAAAGCCAGGCCATGGATGCAGCGTGGTTTTAAGGCTACAGACTGGGCAGGGAGAAAAGGGTGAAGCATGAGGAGGCTGCTTGGGAAAAGGCGAGGTCCTACCTCAGCCATTCCGTGGGAACCCATCACATCTACTCATCTGCCAAGAGTGGAAATTAGGTCTGTTCATTGCTTTGATTTCTGCACTGCTGCATGACTATCCTGAGTACCTTGACACAAGCAGTCTGACTTCAGAAAGATGTCACCATCACTTAAATGTTATTATCAACAATTTTTAGTGTGATCACAGGCAAGGTAGCTACCCAATATTAGACCACAGAAACCTTAAATACTGTTCAGCGGCCCCTACTGTGCTGAAAATAGACAAAAGGAATACTGCTACCAGGACAAAGATAACTATCTAGAATGACAAGCCAGACAAAGAATGACAGCCCCATTTTAAAGCAGGGGAACTGTGACAACCATATTTCAATAAATACCTTATCTTCCAAAGAGATCATTGCTCATCTCATTCTCTTCTCATAACTAGCTTGAACCAAGGCTCACATGGGAGATTTTTAGTAATGTTTGGAATTCAACTCCAGGTTTTGGCATTTTTGATGACTTTTTAATTCTAAAATCTATTCCTGTGCTATGTTAGTGTGTTGGCAGTTGCACTTTCCTCCCCCACATGGCCTGAGAACTGGTGTGGCGGTTGCACTGGTGACTGCCCATCCCCTCTCAGAACTGGGGCCTTCAATGGGCAGTTAACGGCTCTTTGTGAGACCCAGAGTCGCTGGGCAGGGTCGTCAGCAGAGGAGGGGCCCAGAGCGCCCACAGCCCAGGGAAGCTGAGAAGCTTCTGGAAGGCCCACACTCGAGGGGGCGGGGGGTAGAGAAGCCGAGAAGCTTCTGGAATGCCCACAGCCAGATCTGAGCAGACTATAAATGGGGTTCCCGCCGGCGACCCCCTTTGTGTGGTCTCCTCGGAGCTGCGGGTCTGCCATGTTGCCGGATACCTCCCCTTAGACAGAGAAGCCGTCTGAGGTAACCTCCCGGGATGGGGAGCGCCTCACCTCCGTGTGTGGGTGAGTGATAAATTACTGAATATATGCTTTAGTAAGTCCTTGCCTGGTAGGCAAGTGTAAATTCCTCGTCTGGGGCAGACGAGTGTAAATTCCTGGCTGCAGTAAGCTGGTGTTTATCTATTATAGGCAAAACGGGGCAGAGAGGGCTCTGGTTTGTTTTTCTTGTGAGTGCATATATGCACGCTGTGGATCCTCATTCTTATTTCGCTGCACCCCAAATAATTTCCTAACCTAATATCCGAACCTTTATCTTATGTTATCGGAGTGCTAGTCCACCTAAACTTATATTTGGGATGCCTCCATGACAGTTAGCATTTTCTATGTAATCTCAGGATCTGTAACTACCTTTGCAAGGACCACAGAGTCTTGAAAGTCATGCACACACTATCCATGATGAAACAGTGAAATAAACAAAACAGTCCTGCACACTGAAAAAAGGAGTTTTAAACAACAGTAGAATGATACTGTCTGCTTGAGCATCATATTTTATGTATAAACATTATGTGTTCACAGTAGAACAATGCACCCCACGTGAGTCATAAACTAATAAAAAAAGAAAACCTGCAAGTTACTGTGAAGTGTGTAACCACCTGTAGAATGAAGGATAACAAAACCCACAAGTCATCACTGAATTGCAAGAAATATAGACGCTAGTAAGTACCAGTAGAGCAAAATAACCAAGTGGATGCTTAATGGACAAGCTACGTGATTTTTAACCCTATTCTTATCGAAAAACAAACAAAAAAAATCCACCAAATTTACATTCAATGTTTCATAAGACTAATTATGTGCAAGAAGGCAGCCTTCTGCAACGTGAAAATTTTCGGCACATTTTCACTTGCTCACAAGAAAACTCATGCAGCTATGATTTTTTTCTCCTCCAAATCCTTCTTCCCTGATCTTTGTTGCAATGAATTTAAAAAAAAAAAAAAAGTGGATAGGGGAGATTACTGTGACTTGTGACTATTCTCCTTTTCTTTCTGATATGTGAACTCATCCTCCCAGGCTCACTTTCAGTCATCCATCCCACAGCTGCCACTGCAGAGAAGCCCAGCAAGAACTCCAGGTGCAAACCGCACCTGACCGCTCGCACCCACGTACCAAGATAAGGGTAGTGATTACCTGGCCTGGCAGGACAATCAGAACATACCCTTCAGACAGCCCTAATTGCCAAAGAGGGAGAAGGAGAACTACTCCAGCAAGAAGGTCTGGAAGGGTGAGACCCCTGTTCTGGGGTCTCTCTTGCATTACCTTACCAAGAGGTTGTGCCTGGCTTTCCATCACTGCCCCACCTGCGCCTGACAGTATTGCAGCCGTTCTCAGATATGTCAAATTGCAGTATTTCTCTTACCTGAAACAGTTCCTCCAGAATCTAAAGTGAAAATTCCCAAATTATTCCCCTAACCCACCCTGTATTTATGCCCCCCCAACTCAACAAGCTTTTTCTTCTTTTCTTTTTTTAATTTCCTAAAGTCACCGACCTTTCTCAGTTAACAACAGAGAAACAGAGAAAATGGTCTTAAAAAAAAAAAAAAAAAGATGGCCTTGTAATGTTTCCAAAGACATTAAAAGAAAGGAAGAGAGTGTAGAGGTTTACCTGTGACTGCTTTGTGGAGTACAAGAACAAAAAGTTGAAAAATAGGAGGGAGGTGGCACAGGTGGGACAAAATCATCAGGATCCGAAACGTGATCTTGGTCTCCAACCTGAGACTCATCCTAATCAAATGAAACGTCTGTTAAAAACCTTCCAAGATAAAAAAATTGCTGAACTGTGTCATCTAGTAATACTGTTAGTATTGCTGTTTATAGCAGGCAACGCCTTGCACACACTTACTATGCAGGATCTTCTCGTTAGAAATATCTTTAAGTAACGCAGGGCAGCCGCTGCCAAGCAAACCGTGGTGGTGAGAGCATTCAGGGCACAAAGGGCAAAGAGAACTTTCTGAAGAACATGAAGATTATGGAAATTAAAATATTAAATCAAGGTATTTGTGAATGTCAAAATAATAATAATAATGATAATAATAATTATAATAATAATGATAATAATAATTATAATAATAATGATAATGATAATGATAATAATAATAATAATAATAATAATAATAATAATAATAATAATAATAATAATAATAATAATAATAATAAACTAAAACAAACACAGAAAACACAAGAATGACCATGAAAATTACTTTTTAAAGACATATGTGATGAAGCCTTCAGGACAGGTAATCTCCAAGATTGGATTAATTTGCAAAAGCTTGTTTTGCCATGTTATGTGTCCTGACAGGGAGATACAGAAGGGTTTAACACCACTCAAACGTGATTTGTGGTCTGTCTATGAATCCAAGAATTATAACCTTCCTCTTAACTTTACTGTGGGAAATCCGGATGTGAGATAATCACCATTTAAGAAACACTAAAGCAGTTTTATATTTGAAGATGATGCTGTTTGGAAGATGCATTTTAGCAGTTTGTAAACCAAGAAAGTCTGAGAAGATCAAAAACCACTAAAGGCATCAAATAATCAGCTAAAATTTACTCCATATTTACCCATGTAATCTTGTCTGAATTGAACTGTGATTTTGATTGCATAAAACACAGAGAGGACAACAGCTGCACTGGTCAAAAGCCAGAGATGAGTAAAAAAACAACCGACCAAAAAAAAACCCAACACTAAACAAAAACCAAACCTGTTACAGAACCATAAAGGGCTCTGACCAGTGTGGAAGACCAGAAAATAACAGGATTTTTCACTAGTAAACACAGCAGTCACCTGAGCACTGCAATGTTGCACAAGTGTGGACACGATCAAAGCAGTCATGTTCCGCGTTGTGCTCAGGGTACCTTGAGAAGAAGGCGAGCAGCATTGCATGGCTTCACATGGTACAGCTTCAGTGCACTCTCTTCATCTGGGCATTTAGTTGGTTCAGACTTTTCACAGCAAATACAAATCTTGTCTTCACCTTTTTCCACCTTTAAAAACACAAAACTCCACTTTTGATTTATTAGCTCTTTTAGGTAACATTTTAGCTTGCATAATATAGAGCCTATGTGTTAAACTATACCTCTGAATGCAAAGCAGACTGTAAATAGAGTAGTAAAATGGAATTTGTACAGTTTGGCACACCAATGATTTGTGCATTATAAAGCTATATTACGCGCACTTCTTATTTGAAAAGAAGCATTACTGATAAACTCAAGACATTTAAATACAACTAAGTTGCAATCAAAGCAGCACTGATTATTAAGCAATATTATTCTATGCTCTTTCAAATGCATCGCAGCCTGCATTCTTTCTTTGGCTGATGTATAAGCCACTGTACATGGAGTGTACACATTTTCTTTGACTCGAGTATATTTTGCATCTCTATGGATGGAATTAAACCCATAACTATAATATCAACCCAGCCAAATCAGTAATAGTTATATCTGCACAACACTATGGCTTGTAAGTTTCAAATTAATGTTGTTATCTTAGTTTTCAAGTAGAAATTCAGTGTTTCTATATCTAGAGATAATCAGGGGGTTTAGCTGTCAAACTCTCTAGAGTCATTGTGTCAAAGGTCTTCCATCCACATAAGCCACTCTACAGAATAATTTATGATTTCAGGAACACCTTTCAGCTGTACCCTATGCTTGCAACCACAGAGGGCTCCAAAATTCCTGAAATGTTTAACCATCCCACCTGGAATAACACTGATAGTTCTCAGTGCTGCTTTGGTACATTGATATTGGTGAATCTAGATTGCTAAAGTGTTTGTAATCTTGGACTCTCACTGTAATACACCAAGTGGCTTGTTAAGGAATCACCAATAGTTCTTGAAGCAATAAATGAACGAAAATAAATATTCAAAGATCTTTCCATTAACCCTTAAAGTCCTTCAAGCCTTTATGCATGACCATCTTTATCACCAAGTGACCCTGTATCCTTCAATTTCAATTATTCCAGTTTCTTATTCATTAGTAGACATTCTTCTACTTCCTATGACACCCATTTGAGAAAAATATTTTGCATTGTGTCCTTTCTTGTGCAGATTGCTTCTTCCTCAACTAGAAGATTTCTGAAAAGCTAGTATGATTTACTCTACCTTGATTTTTTCCTCATAGTTCTTGCTGTAAGGTATCAATGCAAATTGTTCTCACCAGGTGATGCAAACTAGGAAAAATAATCCCACCCACAGATTATACTGAGTTTTTGTGCGTAGCTCACCAGTACCCACTCAAGCTTTTTTCAAGAATTTATCTTTGTGACATTACTATAAAAACTTTTTATGCTAGTCCTTAAATGACTATGATATTAAAATCAGTGTATAATGCTGGCAAAAGGGATTTTCTGAAGATATGTTTGGAATTCTCTCTTACGTGTCCCCATAAAATTGTCCAGAAAGCCTTGTACCAAATCAGCTGTGTCTTCAGACCCTGAAGTCAGAGGCCAGCTCTCCATGAAGACAAACAAAACCATTTCAGGGCTAAGTATGCTCTTCTAACGACGAGTAAAACCTTTCTAAAATGTATCATTTTGGGGTCTTCAGCTTTAGGAATCAACCTGCTTATGAAAACTCCAACTCCAAAAAACCTGGTGTTTAGGAACAAAGATTCTGTTGCGGATTTCAGTGAGTCTGTTCACAATTTGAATTGAATTAAGGCCTGCAACAGAGATTTTTCTTTTTTCCCCACCATGCTCTAGCTGCATTATTTGCATCTCTACATTAGACTATTTTGTGATCCCAGCACATCAAGCTTATGTGGCATGCCATGAAGAAATAACTGTAAATCAGTATGTCTGCTCACCACATCACATCCAAGTATACTGGACACAAACTGGATGCCTTGACATCCTAATACAAGTCCAGCCACGTTCAGCAGAACACAGATGATTGACAGCAGAACAAACAGGTTAGCCTGGAATGGCAAAACAAAGTTAACAGCAGTGGGAACAGGATCACCAACCTGACTCAAGGAACCTATGGCAGTGCAAATCCCACTCCCAAACTAGAAGCTGGGAACAACACTTCCCCCCAAGGGTGTCTTATCTTAATCCGGTAAATGGTTACTCCAGACATCTTTGTCTTTTCTCTCTCCTTATTCTACACTAGTTGTGCAGTAATAAAATACAGGCAACTATTGAAAAGTACAGGCAGCTGAAGGTTTTACTGGAGTGCAAAATACAATTTGCAAGCCATCCAACTTCTACTGTATGTCATATCTTTCTACTGAGTTTACCTCTCAACACATTTAGATCAGTAAGAAAACTAAAGAGCAAACATCTTAAGACAACATTCATTCTGCATAGAGTTTTTAAAACTATTTTGCAGCACAAATAATTGAAAACTATTTGTCCCAGTACAGTGAGGACTGAGACACTTAAGGGACTTTGATTATACATTTTTCTTTCCTCTTGGCTACTAAACCAGAACACCTTCATTTGTAAATAAGACAATACCTTCAGTTTACAAACTATCTGAAAGACCAGCAATTGAGGGAGTGATGGAGCGCTTGAAAAAGCACAAGCAAAATCAGTGGATGAAATGAAGCCCTACTTTTCACATATGCCCTTACAATCTGCAATCTGTGCTTACTTGAGACTTGGGATATGGATTTTAGACACATGTAAGAACTTTTCTGTTCCCAGATCATATGTGCAAAATTTTTCTATACTTCAGGAGAGAGTACTATGGTAAGACTACTATTTTAGAGACAAATAAAAATAAAGGATCCCTCTCCTGACATGTTTAAATTTTAAGTACTCCATCCTACAAAGCAAATATCAGGTCTTCAATGTCCAAAAGAATCCTTAATAACAATCTGCTCACTCAGATTCCTTTGTATCAAAATGTTCTAAATTAAAAATGCAGGAGATCACAGAAAGCTGAGGAAAATAAGGAAATAGTGAGGAACGCATGCTCAGTTCTGCTCCAGATAGCTTTACAGCAGATCCAGCAACAAGGACTTCCTAAACATGCACAAAGACTGCAATCACTTTCCAAATGAGTTTAACTGACGTACTATGGTTAGCTACTTAGGAAGCTGGACCAAAAATAAATCAGAGCTGTTGCACCAATTATGACACAGTTTACTGAGGTTCGGGGAAAAATAATCACTCCTGAATGGACAAGAGCAAAAGAACATTACTGTGCAAGCTCATTCCTTAAATTACACCACCTCATTACTAGTAGGCTTTTCAGTAATTTACCATAACATTATCACATAAGCTATGTTTTAACCTCACAAAACCCCAATAATTAAAGTAGCTATAGTACTTCTCTGAAGAGGACTGGGACTATTTTGTCTTCGACATACTGAGAACAATCAATATTAAGAGGAATGATATTTTCTTCTAGCTTTATAAATATCACGAAGCCACGAATAAGAGGTTTTTAATGTCAGTAGGCACTCTGCATGCCATTTATTTTTCTGAATAAGCACAGAATTTTTTAAAAAAAATTAATTATTTGCTCAGTGCTCAAATGAATAAAAAATTATCAGGGGGCTGGAATGGTTGTCCTATGAGGACAGGCTGAGAGTGGTGGGTTTGTTCAGCCTGGAGAAGGCTCTGGGGAGACCTGACTGCAGCCTTTCAATATACAAAAGGGGCTTATAAGAAAGGCCTTATAATGGGACCTGTTGCAACAGGACAAGGGGTAATGGTTTTAAACCAAAAGAGGGGACTTTCATGCTAGACGTGAGGAACAATTTTTTTTTTTTTTTTTTTTTTTACAATGAGGGTGGTGAAACATTGGCACAGGTTGCCCGGAGAGGTAGCAAATGCCCCATCCCTGGGGACATTCCAGGCCAGGCTGGACAGGGCTCTGAGCAACCTGATCTACTTGAAGATGTCCCTTCTCATGGCAGTGGGATTGGACTAGATGACCTTTGAGGGTCTCTTTCAACCCAAACCATACTACGATTCTATAAGATCCCCAGATCCTTCTCTGCAGATCTGGTTTCCAGCAAGTTGTTCCCCAGAGTGCCTTGGTGCCTGAGGTCATTTCCCAGCATGGGCAGGGCTTTGCATTTCCCCTTGTTGAGCTTCATGAAATTCCTCTCAGCCCATTTCTCCAGCATGTCCAGGTCACTCTGAATGGCACTTGGTATATCAGCCATTCCTCCCAGTTTTGTATTGCCTGTGAACTTGCTGAGAGCACACTCTGTCCCATTGTACAGACCACTCTTTAAGATATTATGCAGCCCTGGCCCCAGTACCCACCCCTAAGGCATGACACTTCTGACCGGGCATTGTGCCACTGTTCACAAGCCTCTGGGAAAGATTGTTCAGCCAGTTTTTAATCCACCTCAGTGTCCACTTATCTAACATATACTTCATAAGCTTATTTTATAAGATACATTCTCCTGTAGATGCAAATTTAAACATCTTCTCCATCACTGCTCACCTACAAGTAAAAGCAGGTGTTCTACTTTATCTCAGTGAAAGAAGATCACACTTGCACGTAAACCAGGAGAAAAATAGTCCTCAACATAGAATAAACAGGCAAAGTCAAACATGCTGTTTTAAAAGCCAAAACAGAGTTAAATAGTCTTAACTACAGTGATGAAAATGGTAACATCTTGAATTATGGTTTTAGTTTGGCCCACAGCCCTTTATCTCCTGAGCACACATGGGCAGTGAACAGCTGCAGAAAGTCTTGAGGAACATTTATAGGAATGAAACTACAGGAAAGCAAATTGCATTCTAATGTTAGACACAGTATTTTCTCATGTCTTGCATGGATGACCTCTTCCAGATTAAAATAAACATAATGCACTTTGAGGAGTCCCGACCAGCGTAAACTTGCATGATAAGGCTCTGACCTCATCACTCATTCTGTTTTGTTGTCCTGCTGCTGCTGCCATTGAAGCCAATATCTAATGCCAGAGACAAACTCCTTTCAATTTAATATGCACACACAGAGGACTGATGCTCAAACAGGCACTTAAGGAAAAAAAAAAAAAAATTGCTCTGCAGTCATCAACTCTTATGTCTATTTACATCCTACACCTATGCTTTCTAAACATCCCTCTAGGAAAATGCAAGTCAATGTTTTAATTTTCCATATACACAGCAGCAATAGCTATAATTAAGCATTTATTATGGGACGCTACTAATTTTCTATCAGTTGTGAGAGCTATTTATTGTACCATATAGAGACCTGCAACACAATTGTCAACATGAAAAAAAAATCCACGGAGGAGTACAAGACGAACTATTTCATTTAATAAAAAAGTCACATCCTTCAAATGCAGCCTCAAAACACGCCATATGAATGGGATAAATGCTTTTTCAGCATAAAAATTAATTATTAAAAAAAAATCAGAAGAAACCTGACTTTTACCTGATTATGAAGGCTAAAAGCCTCCTTAAAGCCTTTTCACAGTCTCACACTTAAAAGCATATTTCTTTTTATTTGCTTAGGCTCACTTTAAAAGCTTTGTATTAATACCTTTTATTGACTTAATGCTGGAGGCCTGCATGTGGGCCAAGATGTTAACATCGAGCTACTTTACTCCTAAAATATAGACAAACAGGCACTACTACAGCAATTCTCACCAAAGCCAAATGACTCTGCTTATTATGAAGTACATGGATGGGGAAAGATTTTTTTCGGCAGGGTTATGGCATTGACATGCAGCTTCTGTTCACAGTGCTTTATATTGTTACTAGCAGGGCTAGTAACAGAATAGTTTGGTCTAAACATTATATTTTGCTTAGATCTATGCAAATTAGTCAAGCTGCAGATACCAAGAACACAGCAGCTACTCCTAAAAATCTTTATTTTAAAGCTACTGGAACATACTTTTCTTCTGATAAGATTTTTCAATGAAATAAAATGCTTCCTATACATTCGTTCTTCAAAAATTTTCAAGGTTTAAATAAATACTTGAATTCCATAAAGTGGTCTGTTTTCCAATGAAGATCCATAAACTTTTGTCTTAAAACAAAAAATATTAATACTTTTGAATTTAAAAGGTTTCTAACAAAAATTTCAAATCCTTATGCTACCACACTGTAAAAAGAATCTAGGTTGAGTGACTCATGCCAAACTTGCAACTTCGACTTTTCTGAGTCAAACCCCACAAACCTTTACATGAAAGCTGACCACATGTCTGAACACAAAAGCTGGCTCATTAGCTGACAACCGAACCATAATGTGATGTAGCTGGAAGCCAGGGTCACATTCACCGAACCTGCACCCACTCTGTTAATTTCTTGATCCTCTGCACTTGCAGATACCAAGCTGCTCCCCAGTGCTTGCAGCTGCCGCAGCATCATCGCCTGGTGTTCTCCTGCATGCTTGCACACCTGACACTTTTCATGCAATCGCAGCTAAATCTTCTCTTTAGCAGCAGAACCCAAGCACTAACCAGACACCAAAGATATGCTTAACTTGAAGGTTTTGTTACAGTAGTGAAAAAAAAAAAAACAACTCACACACCAAAACCAAACAGACAATCAAACCAAAAAACCCAACCAAACAAAAAAACCCACAACGAACAACAAAGCCCCAAAACACAGCACACAACCAGAAAGCCTCCTAAAAAGCACACTTTATAGGATTGCAACTAATTTGTACATGACTGGAAAGAAAAGGATGCTTCACTAGCAAAATGCTTCTTCATTCAGCAAAGTATGTATGGTTCCTGGGAATACAACATAAACTCAGAGTGCTTTGGCATAGCCCAGACTGCTACACAAGTAAGGACAGAGGCTAATACAGCAAGCATGGCCTGCTGAAGAAGTGAATTGCCCTCAATGCACATGCAATCAAATGAACAATGTGGAATTAAAATCTTTTCTGAAAATAGTTAGGTTCATTCCTTATGGAGGACAGGGAGGACCCCGGGAACTATAGACCTGTCAGCCTCACGTCTGTGCCTCGGAAGATCATGAAACAGATCCTCCCAGAAGCTATGCTAGGACACATGGAGGACAGGGAGGTGATTCGAGACAGCCAGCATGGCTTCACCAAGGGCAAGTCCTGCCTGACCAACACGGTAGCCTTCTATGATCCCAATACATCAGTGGACAAAGGAAGCACTATGAATGTCATCTAGCTGGACTTCTGTAAAGGCTTTGACATGGTCCTCCACAACATTCTTCTCTCTAAACTGGAGAGATATGGATTTGATGGGCAGACTGTTTGGTGGATGAGGAATCGGCTGTATGGTTGCACCCAGAGAGTAGTGGTCAATGGCACAATGTCTGGATAGACACCAGTGACAAGTGGTGTCCCTCAGGGGTCCATATTGGGACCAGTACTGTTTAATATCTTTGTCAATGACATCGACATTGGGATCAAGTTCACCCTCAGCAAGTTGCAGATGACACCAAGCTGAGTGGTGTGGTTGACATGCCTGATGGACAGGATGCCATCCATACTTGGACAATCTTGAGAAACGGGCCCATGAGAACCTCATGAGGTTCAACAAGACCAAGTGCAAGGTCTTGCACCTGGATTGGGGCAACCACCAGTATCAATACAGACTGGAGGATGAAGGGACTGAGAACAGCCCCGCCAAGAAGGACTTGGGGGTACTGGTGGATGAAATATCGGACAAGAGTCGACAATGTGTGCCTGCAGGCCAGAAAGCCATTATATCTTGGGCTGCATCAAAAGGAGCGTGGCCAGCAGGTCGAGGGAGGTGATTCTGCCCCTCTGCTCTGCTCTGGTGAGACCCCACCTGGAGTTCTGCATCCAGTTCTGAAGCCCTCAGTACAGGAAAGACATGGACCTGTTGAAAAGGGGCCAGAGGAGGCCACGAAAATGATCAGAGGGCTGGAACAGCTCTGCTGTGAGGACAGGCTGAGAGAGTTGGGGTTGTTGATCCTGGAGAAGAGAAGGCTTTGGGAACACCTTATTGTGGCCTTTCAGTACTTAAAAGGGGACTAATATGAAAGATGGGGACGGACTTTTTAGCAGGGCTTGTTGTGATATGACAAGGGGTAATGGACAGGTTGCCCAGAGAGGAGGTAGATGCCCCATCCCTGGAGACATCCCAGGCCAGGCTGGACGGGGCTCTGAGCAACCTGATCTCATTGAAAATGTTCCTGCTCATGGCAGGGTGTTGGACTAGGTGACCTTTGAAGGTCCCTTCCAACAAAAACAATTCCACGATTCAAAAATAAGATTTAAAGCCCTATGATAGGAAGGAGTTTAGCAGCAGAGAGGAAGGAACCAGCTTCTGTACAAGTAAAGAGTAACGTTGAGCCCAGAACAGTTAAAAGTCAATATCCAAACAACTCTGGGGAGAGGAAAAAGTTTCCCTTTCCCCATTAAATACATTTGGACAGGCATGCACAGGAGGAAGCTTATTCTCTGGAAGAAAAATCAGCTTCAGAGCATTAAGCGCTACAAGCTGACTTCTGAATTTGATTGACAACTGATACTCAGAAAATCCTCAGACAACTAAAAGCAAGGTAAGATTTCAGAGCCAAGGCCTCTCAGCAGCTGTATTGCTGAAGGTCAAGCCTCCGCTACAAAAACATCCTTCAAAAGGTATTATTATAATTTGATTTTGCCTTGTAGTACCCCGTCTCTGGGACCTATTATTAATATTTACCTAGTATCTTCCCATGCTGTAATACAGACTGGGTGGGAAAAAAAACAACAAATGTGTCTATTTTATTTACTAACAGGTCTTATGATAGTCATCCCTCTTCAAGACTGGTCTCCTCTCAGCTGTAAGTAATCAGTTTCCCTTCCTTTCCTTCCTCCAAAGGAAAAACATGAGTGTTTAGAACACAGCAGACCTCTCTGCCTTTGACTCGGCAGCCAGTCACCGGATCCTTTCTCAAAACATCACAGCCCTGCGCTTTCTCCAAGTGCCAGCAGCACCAGAGCCTTGCTGTCATGGGGAAAAAAAAAAACACAGTTGTTTTGTTTTCCCCATGACCAAGGCCTCAGATCAAAGTGGCAGCCAAATGACAACCTGGCTGTTCACAAAGAAACAAATCCAAGCAGTGAGAAATCATCACCTAACGAAGGAAGATGGAGAAAGATGTGAGCCATGACATCACCCTTTTACTGAAGGAGCTAGACCACTGCCATGCAAAGAAACTGCAGGCAAACAGGTGTATTTCAGCAAGTTTCAGAGATTAAAATCCTGAATCAGAGTAGAAAACAGGTTTATTTTAGAAAGAATTAGTCTTTTTCAAGGGGACAAAGACAAATGTGAATTGCATTATAAAATTCCTTAAGTATCACAAACTGACAAAACCAAAAGCAAGGTAGTGCATGAATCCATAAGAAACAGCATTACCACATTCTTCAGCATAAACTCTATCATAAACTGCTCTGAGGACCAGCACCTCCTAATGGTCAAATTCTGTGGCACCCAGCAGTCACCGTAATTCTGGTCAAGACCCAGCTCTGGAAAGGAGAGAGCGCTAAATGATGGAGCTCATCCATCTACCCTTAATCACAGCCTAATTGGTACATTTGAGAGCTTTTAGTACGTAACATGATAAATTAAAAACTAGATATTATGCTCCAACTTGGGCTGAAACAAAGCTATTTTCGGGGGGTTGGATGCATATGGAGAATTCCAAGGGGTATTTGCATAATTTGAAGAAATTATGAAACTGAACTGATTGAAAACAGCTTTGCATAAAATGAAAGATGAGAAGACGTCCTTCCTTATGAAGAAGAGAGTATTTGTAGATTGAGGCATAACTATATATGAAAAAGAATAATGACCACTTAATCTCACAACACTTAACTGTTGAGCAGAGTCCAAAGTCTCTGTATAAAGACAACTAAATGTTGACGTAAGTTGCTGCAACATAAAATATGGCAATTGATATAACTCCTCAGATTTCTGCCACAGCTCTAGCACAGGTACCCAGCATGCTAAACATGTGAGTTCAATAGCAATCTTACAAAACCATCTTCATGTGCAACCAATCCTTTCCACAAAGCTCACTTGTTGCATAAAGGCATTTCTACACCTGGCACCTGTTTGAGTCAAAGGCTGTCAAGGAGACAGCTGTGTGATCTCTGCTTCCCTTGCAGCAGGGTAGCAGCTCTGTGCAGGCAAGGGGAAAAGGGATTCAGTCCAAAAGTCTGGAGAGAGGAATCCATTAGTAAAGTATTTACAAGAAACAAGTGTGAAGAGCGTCCCATAAGGAGTAAAAAGGGAAGAGCAGTCACAGCTGGAAAAGGCATGTTTTAGCCCCAAATGCATTTTATAGTTTCAGTTATGAATGTCACAACTCTAAGCCATGGCTGTATGAGGAGTCTTATTCGTCTGGTATTTAGGAAACTTTCCTGAACAACTCATACAACTCCTCACAACTCCCAAGAGAAAACATTCAAGCTACTAGAGGGTAGATGTATCAGAAATTTAGCCCAAAATGAGTACGTTCACAGAAACTAACAATTTCTCCTTGATTGGCCATAGTGATAGACTGTTGCTAGTTCAATGCGTTACTTCCTTAGCCTCATGTAATGTTTAATGCTGATTTCCTCTTTTTGATAATAGAATAATATTTCAAAGGGAAGAGACCTACACCAATCCTCTAGTTGAACTGCCTGAGCACTTCAAGGCTGACTCAAAATTAAACAATGTTATTAACAGCATTGTCCAATTGCGTCTTAAAAACTGACAGACATGAGGTATCTACAACCTCCCTAGGAAGCCTGTTCAGTGTTCGGCCAGCCTCTGAATAAAGAAATGTTTCCTAGTGTCAAGTCTGATCTAATCTGGCTTTTAAAAGTCAGACCTCTGTAAAATACACATACAAATAAGAAAAAAAATACAGGTTCGTAGAATCACATAATCGTAGAATAAGTGCTGCTGCAAGTGAGCTCAAGAAAACTCTAGTGAATCCTCCTGCTCAAAGCAGGGCCAGCTATGAAATCCCAGCAGGCTGCTAAGGGATCAGTCTCATCTCAGAAAATTCCTCATCTGCTGCACAACATCCCTGGGCAATGTGCTCCAGCACTCAACCATCCTAAAGATCATTCGATATAAGTGAAAGGTTCAGGAAGAGTTTGATGCTTTCATATTTAAGTAAAACTAGGAAGGGCCCATGAGATTTAAACAAAGGAGAATATGAAAGAGTTAAAGAGCAACAACAAACAAAAGGAAACTACAGCAACAACGTGCTGCAGAAACAGGACAGAACACAGGCAAACAGAAACAGGGAGCACTGTGCAAGTCTCAGGCATTTTGAGACAGATGGCATTTACATTTACTTTCATTAAAATATGGTCCTTCCAGATTGGGAGCCCCAGACACCAAGCCCCTCTTTCTATCCACAGGTAGGTTAAAAAAAAAAAAAACAATAAACAACTTGCTTTGCTCTGCCTGTGTGAACTAATGCACCATCGAGAAACAGCAATTCATCCACAGCTCGCACATCTGATCCTGGGTACCTCTCACTGACAACCATGAGGATCCCAAGGCAGCACTGCATACAAATAAAACAACTGCTTTGGCCTGGAAAAAGTCTTCAGAAGTGACAGTATGGAGAAAAAGAAGAAAGAAACCTTTTTTTCAAGTCACATCTCTAAGACATTGAGAACCACACAGCTTCAGATTTCACTTACAAATGGAAAAGGCTTACACTCCCTGCACATCAATTTACTTCTCTCAGAGCAATATAATGTCAACTGTATTTGGATTAGTAACATCGAATACTTACTGTAAGAGAGCAATACTTAGGCTAGCTCTCAAACCTGCCATCAGACAGCAGCACAGTACAAATGAGCTAAGCTTTCAAACCAACTTCCCTATTTAAGCTTAAACAGCACTGCCTCAGACAGCTAGATTTATACTAAACCAGCACATTGTTATACCTACACAAATGCAAAAGGCACTCTGTAAGCAACATTAACACTTCCCCCAGACATGATCCACTCTTGCTCTTAACAGGTACTCCATCCATTCAGGAAAGAATATAGCTTTTCATGGGCTTTGACTTCTCTTTCAATAATTATGATTCTACAATTTTAAAAAGGGACTCATTAGCATAGTCTGTTTTTTCAAGGAGAAAGAAGTGATTTTGTTTGGTTTGTGTGTTTGTTTTCTTTACCAATGGCTATTAAATCAGGATCATCTGATAATTTCCTTACAAGAAATTTTAATGCATACTTACCAAAACCATTACTGGCTTCTTCCATGACATTAAGCCTAAGATTCCAGATAAGATTACCTACAACATCAAAAAACTTTGCATTAGCAAGAAGCAAAGAACTATTCACAAGATGTCATTTACATTGTATTTATCACTGCTCTGGTGAAAGGTACTTTGTAATACTATAACAATGCCGGGAAGATACAAAGATGCACTTTAAACACAACCAAATTTTTATCTACTCTTTTTTAATTTTTTTCCTCCCAGAAAACATGCCACGGGACAAGAGTTATGCCAGTGACTCAGACCTCAACAATTGCCTAAAAAATTACTTTCAGCCAACCCAGTACTTTTTTTTCTGCAACGTGGCTAAGCAAATCTAAAAACTAGATATGCCTTCTCCAGCCTTGCTCATCACTCCAACAGTTCATGAAGTGCCTGTGGGTACCTGTTCCTGCCTCGTCCCTCATGCTGGCTCTGACCCTCTTCTAACCATCTCAGTGAACCAACTTCCAGAGCATAAACCCTACCAAAAACATTGAAGAGCACTAAAACTTATCTCCCTGATCTGACTTGCTATTTAGTCTGATGAATGCCAGTATCAGCTCAAGAAGGAAAAGCATGCCCTTTGCAACAGTAGTCATTAGACCAGACTTGCTGAGTCACAGAACTGAACCCCACAACTCTTCACCTTGGAGGGCAAAACAAGGAAGGAGAAAGCATTGCTGTAGAACTGAAGTAAACAGCATATCCAAATACTCTCTCACAGTAAGGATGGGAAAACTATAAAGAAAGGCAAATCAGTTTTTCAGCAGGTCCTACCAATAAGCAGGTATATTTTAATTTGTGGGACTTTGTGACTAAGCGAATTCAAACCAAACTTGTACCCTAAAAAGAAATAAGAAGACCAGAAAAAAACAGGAAGTTGCCCACTAGTATTTTTAATAAATCCCTTCTGTAACTTCATTCACTTGACATGATCAATCTGATTTAGCGTAACGTGCACATATGACTTGGCCAAAACACCTACTGGTATCATCACTAGTGTTGCAAAACCACATACGTAACTCTGCAGTTTCATAACAAATTATTTTTTGAATTCTGTGAGTGCAAAATAGTCACATGGTTTTATAACAAAGCACAACAATACTGATGTGAATTCCTGTTTTGCCTTACGGACAACACAACATTTAGTTATGCTTCTTATAGCTTTAAACTATATGAAAAGGAAGTCTTCCTCAAAGTATTCCTGACCTGCACTTAACCAGTGAATCATAACCAGTATGTTGCATCTAAAATGAAAAAAAAAAAAACCACCAAACACCAGACATCCTCAATTTCAGCTTTTAATTGCCTCACCTTTCCAGTTTGCTTCTGAGCTAAAATTTTCACTCACAGTGTTACACCAGAAAGGTATTTCTGATTTTTTTTGAATGCATATATTATTGTTTCAGAGCTAGCATTTAAAAAGTAATCATCCTTCTTCATTATTAAAGAGACTCAGTACTTCCATATTTTATAATACGCATATAAGTATGGTTCTGCCTGTAGAGCTCAAAGAAAGTCTGTCGCTTACATATATTTAAACTTGTTTTAATCTAGGGTAAGAAAAACAGCCGATGAAAGATCAGGAGACAGATACCAAACATACATATTTGGATGGTTTGGGTTTCCTCCCCACCCCACCCCCTACAGGCTGTCTATACTTTCAGTGATTAAAATTGTGTTATACAGACAAATAGGAGCTACTTGATCCCCAAACTGCAGATCATTGAGCACAGTTCCACAGGTTGCGAGGAACATTGGAAACATAATATAAATGTTTAAAGCCAGGGACAGGCTGATGCTGTTCACATCAGCAGCAGGAGCAGAGCATGCCAGCCACAGAATGCGACTTGCTCATTAATCGAAGGCCCATAAACTGGGCACAGACTGTCTCCTGCTCCTATTAGCTTCTGCTACTACTGCCTAGCTTCTGCAATACAAACTATTATATACTCTACATTTATAGAGGTGCAGTTTAAAGCAGGGCCCAACAGGATGTGGAATAACTTCTCTCACTGCTCTCTAGTGAACTGTCATAAGCCTATCCATTTTTTTTCCCAGGAATTTTGCTATTTTATTATCTCTCAATCTCGCTAGAGCAATGGTATACAAAGCACAACAACAAAATGGAACATCTACATACACCACGACTTGAGAAAATTCAGTTTCTGATTGTGTATGATAATTGAGTACTTTTTTTAGGCTAAAAGGCCCACCAGGAAACAAATGCCCAACCCAGTTTCTTATCCTGTTGGGATTCATGCTGTAAACCTGGTAAAGCCGTTAGCAAAAGTGTAACTTCTTATTGCGTCCAAGTAAGAGAAAGCTGCTCTTCGCTGTTGGAGCAGCGGGAGCGAAACGCGTCTCGGTGACAGCAGCTCTGCCTTGGAGGTCCCGTGAACCCCAAGCTCAGCGGTCGTCCGGCGCGCACGCCCGGCGGGTTTCCCGGCGGGTTTCCCGGCGGGTTTCCCGGCGGGTTTCCCGGCGGGTTTCCCGGCGGGTTTCCCGGCGGGTTTCCCGGCGGGTTTCCCGGCGCTCGGCGGGCGCCTGGAGCAGCCGCTGCCGCCCCCCCAGGGCCGCGTACGGGCACCGAGCCGGCCGGGACGGGAGGGGGCTGGTGCCCGGCTCCGGGCCCCCGGCAGTAACTTACCGAGGAGCCGGCCCAGAAGGAATAGGTGTTCTTCACCTGCGGGCCGCTGCTCAGCGACAGCGCCCTGAAGTTCAGCGCCACCAGAGAGCAGCCCAGCACGACCTGCAGCAGCCCCAGCGGGAGCAGCGGCCGGCGCGGCAGCAAGCCGGCGCCCGGGGCCGGGGCGGTGGGGCGCGGGTTGCGATATTGCGGCACGCCGGGGCTGCAGCCGCCAAAGCGGAGCGGCGGTAGCGAGGGGTCGGCGGCCGCGGTGGACAGCGAGCCGGCCGACGCGCCGGCGGAGGGGCAAGCGGGGGCAAGTCCCGGGACGGGACAGGAGATGCCCGGCAGTAGCACCGGCAGGGACATGGGGGGCGGCGGCGGCTCTCCGCGGGTGGCTGCTGCGGACGCCGGGCCGGGCCCGGCCGGATCCCCACCGACCACCCGGGCGCCGGGTTCCTGTAGCGCTGCCCTCCCCTCGCGTCGCCTCTCCGCCGGGGAGGACGCCGCCGCGCCAGCCCCGGCCGTAGCCTCCAGCTGCCCTCCGGGACACGAGGCTGCCCGCCCGCCTCGCCGCACCCCTTCTCCGACGGGCACACCGGCCTGCCCTCTCCCCACCCCGCCGGGCGGTGCCAGGGCCACCCCCGCGGCAGACGTCATGCTCGCCGCAAGGTGCCTCGCCTGATCCCCCGCTCCTTTCCCGCTGGCCCGTCGCCAGCCGGCGGGCTCTCCCGGCTGCTGGGCCATGGCATCCCCCCGCTCCCGCCCCGACCCGTCTCGTCACGTCCCCGTACGGCTCTCCCTGCTGCTACATGGACCGTTTTGTACCACTCTTGACGGGGTTTTCACCTCCCCTTGTTAACGTGCTCACTCCCACCCCTCCCCCCTGGCCCTTTTTCCTTTAGTCACTATTGTTAGCAAGCAGTAAGCCTGAAGTTTAAAAATAACTCGGGGGGGAAGCCACTGGATTGCATTTCGCGTTGTTGGCGCCCTTCCACCAGGAGGAGGAGGTTTGGCTGACAAAATGATGTGTGGTTTTATGTGTGTGCCTGCATGCAGGCACTGTGCCATGTGTCTGAGCAAAGATAAGGGCAGAGAAATGTCTTTCCTTTTTCATCCCCCACATTTTCCCTGGGAAAAGCTTGCCATGGTCATAGTCTGTCCTTCTCTTCCACTTTTCGACATGCTTCAAGGAAGGAAGGTCAGGAATTTACTTTGGCTGTGTGTGCTGCTCTCTCCAGCTCAGTTAAGGCAATTGTATACCTGTTGGGCTTGTCTGGACGTTACTTTGAAAAACGGAGAATTTCTGGATTGAAAAACAGGGCTTTTAGTACTATGGGAAAATAATTTATGTTAAAGGTGTCATTGGCTCAGGTGACAGCACTTGCTCCTCTGCAGAGAAGGGTGCAGATCCAGTACTTGGGAAAGGATTTGGAAGCTGTTGCAATAATGCATAAGGTCTTACACAAAGGAAGGAAAAGATTCATCATTAGAAAAGCAGCTTTTGGAGTTAGATCCTTTGTGCATCTCTGTTGATTTTCTATCTGAAGATTCAGGATTTAGAGCACTCCTTACCAAGAAAAAAATCACTTGCCACCCTGGACCATCATCTTGCAATCAAACCCTCACAAATCACCTTTAAACCAGCATTTATGGACCAGGGTTTGGAGCAATAGACTTGAACACCAAAGACATAATAAGAGGGCTGCTCAAGTGCTGCTGTCCTTGCTTATGACTATATGCCCTTCCCAGTCTTTAACTCAGCCATTAACTAGTAAGCATGTAAGTTTAACGGTATGTGTGAGATTGAAATTGATCATACACATGCTAACTTACTTGACACTTTCTATGTTTTTACCTTTTATTCTGTTAAATGAAAATGGAATTGCAGATACTGTAAGTATGCTGAAAGTTCACTAACACTGAGCAACGGGAAAATGCTATAACCATGTATTTCAGGGCTTCAGAGTAGATGCTCCAGTCTTAGCTTACCCAATCCACAAAAAGCAGACAAAGGTAAAAGGTGCTGCATCAAATGACAGATTTCAGCTGTATCTGACTAGCAACTTAGTTGTAACAAGTAAAAACAGGGTATATGCACTTCATCTGGTGAACGGGATCTTGTAAATCTTGACATTATTTCCAATTTCTTCAAACATGCTCTTCTTTTTAACTTTCATAAATACAAACTGGGGAAACAAAAGCACTTATATCATAACGAAAAGTTATTTTCAGTTTAAGCCAACAAGTTGTTACCTCATGTCTCAAAAATGCAAACCTACAATGTACTAACTCATGAGCTTGAAGTTCTCTGTGTTTTGGATCTGCACATTACTTTCTCTGTAGCCTTTTACTGACTTGTCTTAATCTGGGAAACAGAAAAAATACCTAGATCCTTTTTCATCACATGCTTCAAGTTACTTCAAGTACCTGAAACTCCAAAGAATCATAGAATGGTGTGGGTTGGAAGGGACCTTCAAAGACCATCTAGTCCAACCCCCCTGCAATGAGCAGAGACATCTTCAACTAGATCAGGTTGCTCAGAGCCCCGTCCAGCCTGGCTTGGGATGTCTCCAGGGATGGGGCATCTAATACCTCTCTGGGCAACCTGTGCCAGTGTTTTATACCCTCATTGTAAAACATTTCTTCCTCAAATCTAGCCTGAATCTCCCGTTTTTTAGTTTAAAACCATTACGTTTTGTTCTGTCACAACAGGCCCTGCCAAAAAATCTGTCCTCATCTTTCTTATAGGACCCTTTTAAGTACTGAAAGGCCGCAATAAGGTATTTGTGAAGCAGCCTTGAGATGGTTTTATTACATCATGTCACCTTACTTTTGGCTCTTGAAGCTTTGGAAAACTGGACAATCTGTGAAATCTTTCCATAGAGCCTTGAAAAGGAGAAAAGTTAGCCTGAAAAAATGGATAAAAGAAGTTTTTTAAAAGATTAAATAATACTACTGTATAGAATGCATTGATAACAATTAAATTCCCTCCAATACTGATTAAACCCACACAAAGTAAATATTTCTAAAGGAAGATCAGTCTCTCTGATGACGTGTTTGGCTACCTGCAATAGAAAATTTCAATATACTCTTCAAAGTCCTGTTTGTCTTGAACTCACACATAAACTTAGGGCATCAAAAGAGACCATGACCTTGATCAGTATTCCTCTAGAAGCAGAAACAAAGTTGCATTATATATAGCAAATCAACGTTTTCAGGACACTCAGAAGAGATACTTGAAATCAGCTGTCTGGCTTCTTTTCCCTAGTTTTCGTAAACCTCCACAAGTCAGCTCAACTTCTCTAATCCCATCTTTCTGCCTGGACAAAACCTGGATGCTCCAGGCTTTGGAGTGGCTATCTGATATCCTGCAGCCTGTGGCCATCCACTTAACAGAGACAGAGCAACCTTGGTCCCTCAGCTGCCTGGCACAGATTGATAGGATCTGCTCCTGAACCTGATGCTCCTGAACAAAGGGGTAGGACTCTTGGGGGTGCCAGATGAAGAAGCAAAAGTCAGCATAAAAATGCATTTACCGTTCACGTGAACAGAAAGGAAGCTGATAGAGATGGAGAGAGAGAGAGAGATAGTTACAGAAAGGAAAGGGCAAGTCAGCAATTACCTTGGTTACTTAGGTTAGGAGACAAACAGGGTAAAATCTCTTTGCTACGAGGTAGGAAAGAGAGTCTTACTCAAAGCAATGTGACCTACAAATGTGATCAGAAACAGTCAACTGGAAGCACAAGCTAAATACTTAAACTTAGCTAAGCTCAGCAGTGATGATGATCACTCAAAAAAACACTTCTGGAGAGAAAATAGATCACGGGGGCTCTAGTCATTACTCTCCGTACAAGGAGGAGCCAGTCTGGGACCACTCCTGAGAGCCTGGAGATAGTCACAGCTGAGTGGCTCATTCCTCCCCAGGTACACAGTGAGTATTAGCCACATGGGACTCATGGAGCTCCACACTCTTGTTTGGTTCCCATGGCAGGCTTTGGGGAGCTGGGACCAGGGCAGCTCTGGGTGCAGAGGATGCTGACACAGCCTGCAGGGCTACAGTCTGCCTCTACAGGTCACCATGGCCTCCACTTTATGGAAATGTGTCACACTTGGCCACGTTGGGACATCTTGTAACAAGTTTTGCCGTGTATTTTTGGCCATTTTTTTTTCTGGTTCCTTATGTGGAACAACTGAATGTCTTGTTGCTACTGTCCCTATTATGAATAACATACTACCATTCTTTTCTGAGGAGCTAGATGAGGCTGTTTGCACCGTTTGTGTCCATGTGAGTGCTCTGTCTGTTGGTTTGTACCATCTGTGTGTCTGACCATGTGTAAATAGGCATATATGTGTTGTATACACATGTTCTGTGTGTGTCTGCTGGAAACACACACTCAGCCTCATTAGCAGCTGGACCTTGGGACATGGAGCTGCTGCAGCCTCACCTCTCCTGGGCTGCTGGATCCACTATGATTCTGCTAATTGACAGTTTCTAATGAAATCTGATGGGTTTTGCATTCATTCCCCGGTTAACTTCTGCATGTCAAAATCAATCTTTCATGAACCACAATAGACACAATAATAGGCCATAAATGCAAATAAGTGTCTCTTCCTTATAAGTGATAGCTATGATTTCTGTGAACAAATTGAATGTTTGTTACCCTATCTCTGTTTTATCATTAAAACAGTTATGAATAAATTCCTGTAGTTCATAAAACATTATCAAGATAACAAGTCCATGTCCATCACACATCCATCTTCGGATTCCTACTGTTCTTTCCAGGCTCTGTATCTCAACTAATTTTAGTTTCAGCAGTGTGTCTTTGGGCGGTATACCAGGTTTACCATAGTCACTGTCACTGGGATCTGCAAATTGGTGCTGGCAGCTGCTCACCTATGCAGATATCCTCCTTTGCGGGCATAATATATGTGATGCAGCAAGTTGATAAGGCCATTTCTGTATCAGTTACCAGAATATTCCCAACAAATACACACACAAAGCACACTCCAACACTTCATGCTTCTGCAGCCTTTATAAAACAGGATGCAAGAATTCATCTGTAGATTCATCATCTGTGCATAATCTCATAATGAGGTAACGACCAGGGCCAAGATGGGGTAGAAAAGCTTATCCACAATTCTAGGGGCATGAAGGATCCCCAGCATTATTTTTGAGCTGCAACAGCTTTGCAGAAGTGTCACCCAGAAAAAACCTGTATCAACTTTATGCGAATGTCTAGATCCTGCCACAGTGACTCTACAATGCCACAATGATACTGCATCCTTTTTTAATGCTATCTTTAAGCAAGTTAAAGAAAGAAGGAAAAAAGATGCAAACAGTAAAGGCATAATGTCCAACTCCAACATTGTTAAGGAAGCCTACTGGATTAGCTCCCTCAGACTTTTCATGCGACCTGCTTAGCTTCATCATGTCTCTTCAGTTCTCAGCTCAAAGTTCATCAGGGCAGAAGATTTCACTCTAGATTTCCCATTCCAAGACTGGGACTCAGTATTTCCAAATCGAAAGTCTCCACAAAGTAACCAACACCCTCTTGTGTTCATGGTGAGCATAGACCGTGGCCTTGGTATGCTAGAATGCTGGATCTTATATAGCCTTGCTCCTTCTTCCAGGCCTGGGGAACATCTCATTGCTCTGGCCTAGCTGGGTACACCAAAGAATATGCGAAACAGCCATCATACTGAATACACTCATTAAGAGCTATATATATGACTAATTCAACATTATAGAAAATCCTTTGATAAAATTTCTGGTCTGACACTGTCTCCTGACTACCATCAAAAATAATGGAAGCATCTAAAAATGACATTACAGGGGTATATTAAGCTGTGCTGGTGGTGGACTCTGTGCTACCAGGGTAAGAGCCACCTTTGCCTGTTGCAGAAGAGAGATGAGATTGGGCACATTTCCTGCTCAAAGGAAGAATGAACAATATGTCCCTCTGCCTGGATCGGAATCAGCCAAAGCCCCCACTGGAGTGCATACAGAAGGGCGAGACTGTGGTACAGTTGACAGTGTCAGAAAAACCACAACAAAGACTGGTTTTGACCAGATTAGTAAAGTTTTGACAATTCTTCATGAAAATGAATGGCCATCATTGGGGGAGAGCAGTGAGGGGAAAGAGGCTTTCAGGTTTTTTTGGTAGCACAATCCTTCTTTTCATCCTTTATTCTGCTAGACAATATTTTTGTGTGTTTGTTTTTCATATAATATAAAATGTTTTTCAGCTCTTTGAGAAGGAAAAAAATGAAGAAAAAAGTAGAGAAGGTAGAATTTCCTTGTTGGAACAAAGAAATAAGTGCATCTCAGATCAGGAAAATTTTGCTGCTCACATAAATTACTTTCATGAAGTCTTTTCATATTCAGCTGGAGATAATTTATCTGCATTAAAACTTTTGTGTTCTTGCTATATGTTCTTAGATCCACCTGAATTTTGGTACAACTCCAACTCTGAAATAGTTAAGTACTGCCTAAACAAGAATGTAGCTAAGAGTTCAGTTGTACAACAAGCTAAAATAAGAGAGTCATGATCATCAGCTCTTTCACGTGACTTCCTCCCACTCACAATGCTTCTGTCATTCAGTTCACGGCAGTTCTCACTTAATGGATAATTGTTCAGTTCTCTCGCTTTATTTTTCTTTCCATTTTTCCTGGGATCCAGTACATGCCCCTACCCTTTTTCCCAGTCACAAGTAGTAGAGAAATATGCATTTATTTACTTTTCATAATTTTCAACAGAATCCTAAGTGCATTGTAATGGTTTTGATTATCTCTGGGAATCCAGAAAACAGGATCTGTTAAAATACTTTGTTTCCTGATCAAGCTGCTGTGCTTTACTCACTTGGTTCTGAGTGGTTCTACAAACATTAAGCAATAGACTTTCAGTGAACTTGTAATGTGGGTGGCACACTAAACTAAGTCTTGAGATGAAGTTCAGCTGTGTGGTTTCTTTGGTTTAGAAGTAAGAGAAAATAATTTGATATTGCTTCTTTTTTTCTTTTATTTCCCTACAGAGGAGTGATCTAAGCATCGGTTATGAGTTTGGAATCCAATCCATTAGCAATTCTCCTACTGTGGCTGTATTTTGTTAAGACAAGTTTTAAGGGAGAAAGATGTTGGCTCCATTGCATCAGAAGGCTTTTTAAGGTGCCATGTAATGCAGAAAAAGTACTACTCCTTCACAATTTAACGATGTAATTCAAAGGGAGAAATGTTCACCTTTCACTCTCCTTGCAGTATCAAGGTGTCTGAACTCTGGAAGAATGTTTCAGTATCCTACAGGGTGTGGAGAATTTATTTGAAGATGCTAATATATCCTACTTTCACTATTTTTGGGTCCCCAGGGAAACCAAATTTCTGCTAGCATCCCCAGTGAAAACTTAAGTTTTGGAATGACCCCTGCATGTTGCTTTCCTTGTGCCCCCATATAACGCCAAAGACAAAAATGGATATTTTAGTTGTCCTATTTTATTTGATTAAGTATTAGCTAACAGTTATAATTTGTAATTTATCTTTAAGGGAGGCAAACTTTTTTCCCTATGTGCCTAGGGCAGCAGTTCCCTTGTCTTATTTTTCTTGTGCTGTTTGCATGCATATGTTAACTGTTGCCATAAAAAAAACAAAAAAAAAAAACAAAACCAAAAATCCCCAACAAACCAACACCGCAACCTGTACGTGCTTAAGCAGCAGTAAATTTGCTTTATTAGTTCCCCAGGACACATACGAACCTGGAATTTTACCAGGGGATTTGAGCCCTGTTTAGTTCCAGAGAAGAGAGTTCAGTGCAGAAGCTTTCCGATAAGATCCTGTTGGTCTGTCAGCCCAATTGTGCTCAGCTTGGAAAAAGCAGTAACATCTTTACAAGTATTATGGTAAATATTATGATGGGCTTCAGAATACAAGAATCTTGTACAAGCTATTTAATTTCTGTTCATACTTACTATCCTTTTTTATAGTCAAATTCTAAATTAGCAAATCCAAGCCCTTTCAGAGAATGTATACTTATTTCTTATTTCCATAGACATTTTTATCTCACAGAATCACAGAATGTTAGGGATTGGAAGGGACCTCGAAAGATCATCTAATCCAATCCCCCAATCCTCCTCACCTGTTGCTCTAAAATATCACAAGTTTAACAAAATTGAAGGGATGAGAAAGATCAGGTGATTAACTGGAACATTGTAAATTCTTCAAGATATGAACCTTGTGACTTCAGGTAACTTGACTTTGTTCTGTCGTACTGCTTCAATTTATCTCCACCTTGCTACTAGTCAGGTTATTACATTGCGGGATCATTAACTTTCTTAGATGTTCCTCTTTTCTATGTCACTTAACATCTGCGTATTTGTGCACTTTGTCATTGCTTACCTGCAGTTACTGCCTGTAGAAGAATGTGTTGACTCCTATGATAATTCTCATGAAGAGAAATCAGAAGCAGAAATATAAACTGTGTGGATGCAGGGATTTTTCCTTAACTAAGGCAGAGGGTTTTCTCTGTAAGTCTGTAATCACACATCTTTGTCTGCACCATTTGTGTGTGGTTTGATTTTTTGTGGCTTAAAAAAATTATAATTATTTTTATGAATAGTCTTGTTCTGATCTGAAGGATGGTTCTCCAGCTGTGTCATCTCCACTAGAGACTGAAATAACCTCACAGGTATGCAGGGAGGGCTGTCACTGGATGAAAGGAGTACTGAAGTTTAAGTTGCTGCTTTGTTCTATACACATACACACCCCTCCTCCCCTCTAGTAGAAAGCAGAGGTGGCAGTGGGGAGAACTGCATAGGGAGGATATGTCCTTAAAGTCTGGCATTAGCAGCATTCAGGTAAAGATGTATGTATTTTCTAGAGCTCCTCATCATACTGCCCATTTACTAGGGCTACAAGGACAGATTAACAAATGATAAATAATCCAAACTCACTAGAGCAGTGGACTTCAGAGGCCTCTGCTCTCTCAAAGATATAAAAACACATAGAGAAAAACAGAGCTCCAATTACTTTTCAATACACCAGAAACCTTCTTTAAATTGGATTCTATTTTTATAACTGGACATGTTATTTTGCAGACAAAACTGAGACCTCATTTTAAAATTTCCTTGAGTCTCTTGTTTATCACTTAAAAAGAGATGCGTAGATTTTTAATTTTAAAAGGAAAATCAAGTTTGTCAGATATGACACTATTACAGGAAAGCCAGAAGCTAAGCTACCCTGTTTCAGCTTGACCTGCTAAGTATAATGTTCATCTCATCATTAAGAAAGCTAAAAAACCTGGTACAACCCCATAGCTATCTGCACACACTTAACTTCTGATTACCAGCTGGAGCTCAGGGACTAGTCATGCAAGTGACATGTTTAGGCTGCCTTAGAAGGTTTTCATGCCAAGTTAAGAGATACCACAGAATGTAGGGTTAATTTATTTTTCAGAAATCCCCATGCATAAAGTATTTCCATGTTCCACAGAACTGTTTGATAAAAAGGAAAAGTCTTGGTCAGTGGGAGTTAAATTCTGGTCTACATGGCTGTTACTTTTGGTAAGAGATTGTGTTATTTCCTAATAGGCAAATCCATGGCACTTTATCCCATCCAAAAGTTTTGCAGTGGTTTCAGGTGCGTATTCTGATGAATTATAGCTGGTGTAAAAGGTAATTATGTCTAGGCTGCATCTCAAGATCTCAAAAACATTATTTTTCTTTCTGTTAGGATGTATACATTGCACTAAGGAAAACAAGATGTAGTTCATCTTAGATTATACACGTTTGCCTGGAGTTTGCCTGAAAATCATTGTGGATGCATGTAAAACTTCAAGGTAAAGTTAAATATATTGCAGTAAAATAACATGTTCTTTGCAAAGAAAATGAAAATATTATGATTTCTTCTTTTTAAACTGATGATTCTGAACGAAAATTCTAAAAAGCCATTAGTTAACTTGGCTCCAAATTTAGTTTAGAGGATTTCTTGCCCCTGGCTTCTTGATTCACATAAACATCAGTTCACAATGGAAGTCTTTTCTGATGTCTACAATGGTTAGTAATGTGCTCATATAGTAATAGGTCTAGAGAGTGAAACAGCTGATCTGGGAGACCTGGTGCTACTAGAAGCATTTCAGGGATGTGACTTTGGGCTAGCCCTAGTCTGGTCCTATGGACTAAATGTCTGTTAGCAGTTGTAGCATATCTTTGAATGATTTAGTTTTGACTGAAAGGAAATCTGGGAATGTCTCTGAGAGGCACTGAGTTGCACTTTTAGATGCCCCTGTGACACGAGTGATTAGGAGATTTACTTGAAAAGCACGCTGGTGTAGGAGAAGTGTGTGTTTTCTGTCCTGGAAATTAGGACTAATTAAAGGGTGTCCTGCAGGGTTACTCAGAATTTATATGGTACTTCGTTGTAGAACATTTAACATAAAATTTCTAGATAAATATTTCTAGTACTTCCAAAAAATATGTTTTGCTTCTCTATGTATTTACTTACAGCGAGGAGACAAATTACAATGTGGTCGTGTAAAGACATTTTCATTTTCCATGTGTGGTTTCATGTTGTTTCAGAGCTCTGACGTCCAAATAAAAATATGGCAAATTGTGTCACAGTTCTTTTGAATCCTCTATTTATTTACACAGACCACCACACTATTCCGGTGTTGCAAAAATTAAACTATTACCCCCTATTGCTGCTATATTGCATTGATATTCATGCACAGGAAAAGTGGTATAATCACCACCATTCCATGTTACTTCTGTGGTGGCAGCTATACACATACATCCAGCAACAGCAGTATCACTTATATACTTTCCCACTGGGTGTATCTGACAGGAATTTAGAAAGATGTTTTTGTTGGTGGACCACCCATTAATTTTGTTCCCAGTGTTGGCAGTAATCAGTGTAGTCCTGACTTGATTTTTCCACCTGTCACACTACGACAAGATTGCCATGAGGTCAACATAGTTTTCCTTTACCCATTTGATATCCCAGTGTGGATTATCATATCTCTTCTTTATAAACTTTTGCCCTATGGGGCTGTGAAGAGCTGACGATCAGCCCTGCTGTGGCATCATGGGGGCAGAGACTGGTGGTCCTGGGGCACTGAAATCAGGTCCTGGAGCAGGGGCAAGGGGAAGGCCCTGGGGGGCTGAACAGGGACAGTGCTCTTACGTCCTTGACACTTCATCAAAAGTTTTCTGTTCCAGCTCTATGACACATATAGAAATCAGACAATAGGTAAATACAACACCACCAAAAAAGCCATCCAACCTTTCCCAAATGCCCTAGAGCATATACCACATCCTTGTGGGAAGGCTGAGGACAAGCTAATGAACATCACATCATGGTTGACATCATTTCCATAGCTGCTGGTTACACTGAGGACATCATTTCTTACAGAAGTTCAGAGATGACCTCTGGACCTGCCCTGGCCACTCCTGGCATTTCCAGTCATGGGGACCCACTCAGCATGTCTGTTCACTTTCCTGCAAGCACTGAGCCTGACCAGGGAAGATTCTGAGCCCCTGTCTTGCCCCTGAATTAATCACAGGTGTGAGGCTGCTGGAGAGGATAGTCACACATAGTCAAGGTCTGCACGTGTTGTCTCATTCAGCTATGCAAGGCCCAGGGGACATCAGCTGGCAATGGGAAGCTGAGCTGCATGACAGCATGTGGGATTTGTAGATGAGAATTTTTGTCTCTGCTGAGGCATCTTTAAAAAAATAGGCCTTGGAGGCCATCACAATCAGGCTAAGATCAGTTTCTCTGATATCTTCAGTACCCAGATAATTTCATTTGGCAGTATCATTTTGCTTTGTTCTTGGTTCATCCCTGCATTTCTACTAGTTCTGCGGTTATCCCTGTAGATCAAATACCACTTCTGTGGTTCAAGGGCCCATGGGCTGCTCATGAGCTTGCACAGGAATCTTTCAGAGCAGGGCCAGTTTCTTTGTTACAGAAAGGTATGCTCTTCCTAGTGGGAAGACAAGAATCTAGCATGCACACTTCATGACTACACAGGCTCAGATCTCTGGCTGAGATTTTCTCTCCCATTTTGGTTTGGTTTGGTTTTGTTTTGTTTTTAAATCCAAACCCATAATATGGTGGGAAACTTTAATGGTTATTCTGACATGCAGAGCTGTTAAGAAAGCTCTTCTCCACAGAGCTAATCCATGGCCAATTTGTCTTACGGTAAACTGGCCAAACACCTTTGGGCACCCAACAGGCGCTACAAGCCGTGCTTTTTCTTTTGAAATTTTGTCATTGAGGGTGCTGCCCTCTTGTGTGCTGCTAGACTATAGGCTCTGTATGACTTGATTACTGTTTATTGCATTTTAGGCAAGTTTCCACAGATGTCTGAGCCCCTCCGCCCCTTTTTTTTCCTCCTTATTTTATTTTGCAAATGAAAGGACGAAAGTAAACAGCTGAGTGACCGAGCCTGTTATGCTTCTGTCTACCTACCTACTTTCTCCTCCCTTCTGCCAGTGTGGGGAGCACAGGCCAGTGATTCCTGATTGACACACCCCTGAACTGATGTCGGTCTCAATGACAGCAGGGTGGTCTGAAGTGGAAAGCAAAAAAATATCCAGTCCCTTTCACTGTATCTGACTGCTGAGCAGGAAACAGGACCTCATGACTGGGGTCACCTTTGTGTTGTGATGGCTCCAGATGACCACTGCAATGGACACGGAGCAAGGAGGCACTGTGGCTGCAGCCCGGCTGCATAGCGGTGGACTCTGGAAGGATGAGGCACAAAGTGGTGGAACACCCTTCTTTTGTGGTACAGAGAAAGAAACTGTGGCACCCTCAGGAAATCCTGGGGTGATTCTCCAGCGGTCATAGAATCATAGAATGTCCTGAGTTGGAAGTGACCCACAAGAATCATCAAGTCCAACTCCTGTCTCTGCACATGACAACCCCAAAGCTCACACCATGTGTCTGAAAGCGTTGTCCAGTCTCTTCTTGAATACTGACGTGACTGCCTCCCTGGGGAGCATGTTCCAGCACTCCACCACTCTCTGGGTGCAGAACCTTTTCCTAATATCAAACCTAAACCTTCCCAGCCTGTCTTCCTGCTGTTCCCTCGGGTTCTGTCATTGGTTGCCAAAGAGAAGAGATCAGTGCCTGCCCTTCCTCCTCCCCTGGTGAGGAAGCTGTAGACTGTTATGAGGTCTCTCCTTAGTCTCCTCTTCTCCAGGCTGAACAAACCAAGTGACTTGAGCTGCTCTTCATACAGCTTCCCCTCCAAACCCTTCACCAACTTTGTAGGCCTCTTCTGGACATTCTCCAGCAGCTTTATATCATTTTTATGCTGTGTTGCCCAGAACTGCACACAGTGCTCCAGGTGAGGCCGCACCAGTGCAGAGCAGAGCGGGACAATCACCTCCCTGCCTGGCTGACAATGCTGTGCTGGATGCACCCAGGACACGGTTGGCACTTCTGGCTGCCAGAGCACATTGTTGGCTCCTGTCATCAGCAAACTTGCTTAGGACTCCCTCAAGTCCTGTGTCCAAGTCATTTATGAAGACATTGAAAAATGCTTGCCCTAAGATGGATCCCTGCGGAACCCCGCTAGTGACTGTTCACCAGCCCAACATAACCCCATTTACTAGAACTCTTTGAGCCCGGCCCATCAGCCAATTGCTCACCCACTGCATTGTGTGTTTATCCAGCTCTATGCTGGGCATCTTGTCCAGGAGGATACTGTGAGAGATAGTATCAAAAGCTTTACTGAAATCCAAACAGATCACATCGACTGGCTTCTCTTGGTCAACTAGGTGGGTAACATTGTCATGGAAAGAAGTTAAGTCCCAGGCAGAGGGACCTCCTCCAGGGACTACAGTTGACTCATCTGGACCCCCAAGCCTGTGTGGCAGACTGCAGTGCAGAGTAGAACTTCTCCAGGGCACATGGAGAAGAACTCTCTGGCATTGAGTAGTGAAATCCTCTCTGACCTGGGGGAAGGCTACGCTCTACCAGTAACCCCACATGAGACTCAAAGGATCTCAGTTGTCTCCAGCTGTCTTGCTGGCCTCAGCGACATCAAGCATAGCAAGACACCTATTTCATGAGAGAAATCACTGAAAATGAGAGAAGAGGGTGGGAGACTGGGAAGGGAGGGAGGTCAGTGCTGCACCCATGAAGCTGCTGGGACTCGCCAGTAACTGGTGAGCTGAACGAGCTGAGCTCTCCCAGCAGGATCTGAGAGCTCAGGGCAGCCCATAGGAGTGCTCCTCTGTCCACCACAGGCCGAAGAGTTCCCACCTCTGCACCTTGCTCTTTCCCAGTTGTGGCCAGCCAAAAATCATGGTGACAAGGCCCAACACTGGGCTGGCTGGGCTACCGTCCTTTAGCACAGGGATACCAGCTGTGAAGACAGGTGGCAACCAAGACAAGACAAGAATCAGACAGAAATGGGGACTGTCCTGGACTGTGGGTGAGATCCTGAGCAGCTGGGCTGTGGGCACTTGAGACAGTCACCCCAGAGGGAGTGAGGGCTCATGGGTTTTATTGACCCTTACTCGGTCCATGTGACCAGGTTCATTCTGGGATCATGCATCCCTGCTGTGGTCTGGGCTTTATGGTTGCATCTTGACCAGGAACCTCCATGGGCTTATTGAGTCCCTTCTGAGCCCCTGTCAGTAGGATGCTGTCTGTGTGTGAATGCTGGAGGGATGCCTGAGCCATAACTGCCCCAACAACAACAAATAGAATGTTTTCTTCTGTCTGAGTTTGGTGGATGTCCTGCCCTCCCAAGGACTCCAGTCCTGAGCAGCATGTGAATACTCTTATGTAATTTCCTGAGCTAGTGACAGCAGCGTGCATTCTTCAGACTCCTGTACCACCTGACAGGTTACCGAGAGTCAGTGCTTTAAACAAACCGAGTAGAATCTTTAATAGGTGCAGTCTTCAAGGAAAACGACCAAAAAAAGTTTGAAATTCTGTGCACCACATTTGAAAGAAGTTATAATATATCCATATAGAGGCATTTGTTTTCTTAGGTGCTGAAACTGGTTTTATCAGAGAAAGCTTCTAGTTAGAGGAGCCCAGGGTCATTCTACTACATTCACAGTACCAGTGACTTCTAGGGTGACATAGGGCCAAAGGCTTTATTTCTGTGTCGGGTTTTTTCACTTTGTACTGTTTGTCCTACCCATAAAGAAAATGGCAGCATTTATTAGTGTTTATATAACTAGAAAAGCCCGTTATAGAGAAAAAAACCACAAATCCTTGTCTTGCTGTCCTGGTAGGCTGCATTGTGCTCCTGTGTGTCCGGACAAAGTGCACAGACCTCGCATTTGTCCACTTAGAAACTGAGCTCGTAGGAAGAATGGTTTTGGGGGCTACAGACATTCTTCTGCTTTTAATTCCCATCACACAGTTCAGTTTCACTCACTTATTTTGATATGAGCACTTCAAAACAATCGGAGATTGAGGGAAGGACTTTCAGAGAGACGCAGAGGAATGGGTACTTCTATTTGCTGGTTGTGGGAGATCAGTATAAAATTACCCTTGTTGTTACTGAAAATTTCAGCCTTGAGACCCATTTTTAAAGTGATCTACCATCTACAGACAACAATACCACTGTTTATGTACAAATACTGAATACAGTTTAAAACGTGTATGTTAGAATGCTGAATACTAGTCAGTATTGGAAATTATTTATCACTAAGGCAAAATCAAAACTTACTCCTGAGACTTGATTGAACAGTATGTCAGAAAGCAACAGTATTGCATTGGAAGTGACAAATCTAGTTAATTACTACTTTCTGGCACCTAAAAATGAATTTTAAGAGTTCTGCTATGAAATGTGTTTCAGACTGCTGTAATAGTCCAAAGCAAGGAGGAGATAGGTAGACTACTAGAGTCGCACCCTGCCTTCCCTGAGGCAGGCCCAGCAGGTAGACAGGGCACATGACATAAAGGACTCACTATCCTCTCTCCACATGGCTGAACATGGTGACTCAAGGAAGAGGGGGCAATGGCAACATGTTCCTGCCCAACGCAGCAGGTGCGTCTCTGCTATGACTACCCCACCTTCCCAGGTTCCCTTGCAAAACAGGTATGAGGCTTTGCAAGTGGAACTAAACAACATCAGTAAGGATAATGGTTCAACTAAGTTGGAGTTGCCACAGAGGTTAAGTCAGTCTATGCCCTCTGTCAAAACCTCTTCCATAAAGAAAAAAAGATGGGTCATTGTCATAGGAGACTCCATTCTGAAGGGAACAGAAGGCTCAATAGGCACACTGGACCCACTTCTTAGGGCAGCCTGCTGCCTCTCTGGAATCTGGGTTAAAGATGTGAAGACAAAACTTCCTGCCCTGGTACAGCCCTCAGATTGTTATCCATTAGAGATTTTTCACGCAGGCAGGTGTGAAGTTGCAACAGGAAAACTGAAGGCAATCAAGAGGGACTTCAGGGCCTTGGGACAACCAGTTAAGGGATTGGAACCACAAACAGTGTTATCCTCTGTCCCTCCAGTTGCAGGGAACGATGAGGGAATACATAGAAAGACCCAGAAGATCAACACCTGGCTGTGAGAGTGGTTTCACCAGCAGAATTTTTACTTTTTTGATCATGGGTCAGTTTATATGACACCAGGCCTACTGGCAATAAAGGGGGCACACCTGTCTCAAAAGGAAAAGGATCCTTGAACAGGAGTTAGCAGGGCTCATTGAAATAACTTTAAATTTGAAGTGGGAAGGGGAGAAAGCTAGACTTACCAGAGATAAGCCTGGAGGTAGCATGCCAACGTTTGGGGTACAGGGTGTTATTGAGGTCCTTTGCTCTGCTGCCTTAGTGGAGGTAGGGATTAAGAAGCCATACAGCAGCAGAGACACAAGGGTTATTAACTGGTTAGAAACCAGGGAAGCGCCTAAGAATGGTCACATAGAAATTAGGGCTTCTCCCTCCAAAAAGGTGGCAGGATCAATAGCCCAGCTGAAGATCACATATACCAATGCACACAACAAACAGGAGGAGCTGGAAACCACTATGAAGCATGAAAACTATGAAATAGTTGCCATCACAGAAACATGGTAGGGTGACTCCCACAACTGGAGTGCTGCAGTAGATGGCTGTAAACTCTTAAGAAGTGATAGGCATGGAAGGTGGGGTAGCCCTGTATGTTAGGGAGTATTTTGATTGTCTAGAGCTTAATGATGGTGACGACAGGGTTGGGTGTTTATGGCTGAGAATCAAGGCAAAGGCCAACGAGGCAGACATTCTGGTGGGAGTCTGTTACAGACCACCCAACCAGGATGAAGAGATAGATGAAATATTCTGTAAGCAGTTGGGAGAAATCTCATGATTGCTAGCCCTTGTTCTCGTGGGGGAGCCCGTGTTTTCGTTTCCCACAGCATTCTCATGGAGAAACTGGCAGCTCATGGCTTGGATGGATGTTCTCTTTGCTGTGTAAAAAACTGGCTGGATGGCCGGGCCCAAAGAGTTGTGGTAGTGGATGGAGTCAAATCCAGTTGGCAGTTGCTTACGAGTGGTGTTCCCCAGGGCTCACTGTTGGGGCCAGTTCTGTTTAATCTCTTTATCAATGACATGGATGAGAGGACAGAGTATACTCTTAGTAAGTTTGCAGATGACACCAAGTTGAGTGGGACTATTGACTGCTGGAGGGTGGGAAGGGTCTACAGAGGGATCTGGACCGGTTGAATCATTGATCTGAGGCCAATTATATGAGTTTCAACAAGGCCAAGTGCCAGGTCCTGCGCTTGAGTCACAACAACCCCAGGCAGCACTACAATCTCGGGGAAGAGTGGCTGGAAAGCTGCCTGGCAGAAAAGGACCTGAAGGTCTTGATCAACAGCTGGCTGAACATGAGCCAGCAGTGTGCCCAGGTGGCCAAAAAGGCCAACAGCATCCTGGCTTGTATCAGGAACAGTGTGGCCAGCAGGACTAGAGAAGTGATTGTGCCACTGTACTCGACACTGCTGAGGCCTCATCTCAAATCCTGTGTTCAGTTTTGGGCCCTTCATCACAAGAAGAACATTTAGGGGCTGGAGAGAGTTCAAGGAAGGGCAACAAAACTGTTGAATTGTCTGGAGCACAAGTCTTATGAGGAGCGGTTGAGGGAACTGGGGCTGTTTAGCCTGGAGAAAAGGGGGCTGAGGGGAGACCTTATCGCTGTCTGCAACTACCTGAAAGGAGGTTGTAGCATGGAGGGTGTTGGTCTCTTCTCCCAAGTAACAAGTGACGAGGATGAGAGGAAATGACCTGAAGTTGCACCAGAGGAGGTTTAGATTGGATATTCGGAAAACTTTCATCACAGAAAGGATTATCAAGCACTGAAACAGGCTACCCAGGGAAGTGGGGGACTCACCATCCCTGGAGGTATCTAAAAGACATGTAGATGTGGTTCTTAGCGACATAGTTTAGAGATGGACTTGACAATGCTAGGTTAATGGTTAGACTCAATGATCTTAAATGTCTTTTCCAACCGAACGGTTTAATGAAAATTATTGTTTAATTATTCATTTATAAATCAGTAAACTACAAGGTACTTTAGGCAGCTAAATAATCTTACAAGGCAGTCAGAGTGTTCTTACTGATTTACTAAAAATCAATTCTGAATTTTGAGACTTAGATGTTTAGGTGTATTTGAAGCCATAAAGATATGTCTTTGTGAGGCTAACAACAGAGGATTTTTAAGAATGCTTAAGGATGCCTGGATGTGTAGGTTATTGGACATCATTAAAACTATCTGAATGACTCTCATGAAGTATAATAAGTATTTGTATGGTTTCCACTACATGAAAATGCACACAAAAG
Organism: Caloenas nicobarica; assembly: GCF_036013445.1. NCBI lineage: Eukaryota > Metazoa > Chordata > Aves > Columbiformes > Columbidae > Caloenas > Caloenas nicobarica. The sequence goes on along the minus strand of NC_088284.1, from coordinate 57,611,516 downwards.
AAACATTACCTCATACTCTAACCGAAGTGCTTAAAATCTGTGTTTCAAATAAGAAAGGTAGTGTGACAGGACATGTGTGTGTAGTTGACCATCTAGAATAACATTGTTTCAGTTCTTCTTTATCCACTTATTTTCAAGTCTACTTCATCCCATTAGTATTTCTGCTGTCAGACATGGAGATGTTCTTCATAGAGTGGAAAACCTTTCCTTCCTCTTCTTGGTTGGAATGAAGCATATGTGTGAATCACCTGTTCAAGGTAAAAGAGTCTCTCTCAAAGGAATTAGTCTTATTTTCATTATGATCTGGAGAAAAGCAAAGCACACTACGAATTCTAATGTGTGTGTGTAAGGTGCCCAGTTATCCTGGCTCCTTCGTATTCTGGGATGTACATAGGCTGAACTCAACTGCGTTTTTACAGTTTACAACAAAACTAAACCCACTCATTTCAAAATTATGATAAAATGGAAGAGCTGATTTTATGCTTCTTAAACGATTCTGTTCTAGAATCAAAATCACACAACAGTCTCACGTAACTGTGGTAAAAATCAATGGAATTAAGTGCAATGAGAGTTTCAGTTCTTTAGTTCTGCTGTTCATGATCTCAGTTGTGTTCTGTTTACTGCAGTAGTGTCCAGATAGGCTGTCTCTTTGCTTTTATATACACACACATGTGTAAGTATACACACAATACCTGAAGAGACTTCCGGACATCTGTGCCTATGAGCACACAACAAAGAACATCAGATAGATATTTAGCTGTGAGTGGCCCTCATTTCCTATGTGCCATCAGTGTTTTGTCTGTATTTTCTTGTACCTATGTGTGCCATTTTGGCTAATAATGGATTTTTAGAAGACCTTTAATTTTCAGGAGAATAAAAGGCACAGTCATATGGAAAGCAGGCTTCTACAGTTTTTTCACTCACAGTTTGGCAGTGAAGATTATTTTAGAAGTGCAGCTGGTGAACTGTGTTCATCCTTCTGGTTCACTCCTGCAACAGAAGGTATTTTCTTTATTTTGTCTCTTCATACACGCAGTCATTCACTTATCTCACATACCTCAGACTCAGTTTTACTACAACATATTGTGCACATCATCTAAACAAGAGTGAATGTTTCTTATTGGTAGGAGGACCAACATTTGTTTTTGAAACTGATGGGTAAAACCCACAAAGACGCGGTACACATTTCAGGCTCTTTTGTGAGTGAATGAATTACCCTATGACCCTAGCAGAAAAGGTAAGAAAATCTCACAGACTTTGTAAAGGACTGAATTTTGGCTTTATGCCACAAGAAATGTGAGTTCAGTATCTGTAGGGATACTTCTTTCAAATGTTTGACCAATTAGCTTCTACATTCTGTCAAAGTGGACTTTCCTCTTTCAGCTGTTAATAGCTACATGTTTGATTTCCCCACTTCGGTAGCTAACCTCCTTTACATTTTGTAAGGGAATTTTCGTTTTTCTGTATTTACATTGCATTTAAATTTTTCAAGTGCCTGCACACTTCTTACTACAAATATATTTTATTTTTTACAAGTGACCCTTTAAAGATGATGTAATGGAAAGAACACTAGCCTAGTTTAACTCACAGTGAAACAGTAGCACCTGCTTCCCTTTGAATTTACAGTCCATATTAAGATTTTGGAAAACTTTAGGAAACTCAGTCAGCAACATCCACAGTGTTGGCAACAGCTAGTTCCACGGCTGAGCACTAGATTAAGGCAGACAGCGGGGTTCCAGGAACCAGGGAAACCTGAGGAAAAGTCTGCTGTGGCATTCACGCTGGGGAGCGGCAGCTCTCATGAGAGGGGCTGATGAGGCTTGGGCATTGCCAGGAGCAACCATGGGTGATTTAAACATGATTCTAGGGAGTTCAGGTGACCAGAAGTGTGGCATTCATACAGGAAGGGCAGGGAAGCTCTGCCAACTCAAGAGATTTGCTCAACTGATGGTTATTGTTCTCCCAGAAGGAGTCTTACTATGGTATCCACCTGACGCAAAGGTGTGTCCTCTGCACTCACCAGAAGGGATGCAGCAATACAGACAGACCTGCCACAGGAACAGGCAGTTGTCTATACCTCAGGGTGCAGGGAGTGCCAGAGCCTCTCACTGGTATGCTATGGCAGTACAGATAACAGCTGCATGAGGTGGGAGCAGGTGGATGATCTGCTTGGCCTGGTGGTAGATCTGAGAGAGACGGTAGAAAAGTTGAGAATCATCAGGGAGTCTGAGAAGGAGATAGACTGGTGGCATCAAGCTCTGGCCTCCCTGAGACAGGAAAGGCCACCAGTAAGAAAAAAACATCAAAGGAGTCCTGTATCCTCCCCCTGCCAGACTGAAGACAGTAGGTCAAGGGAAAGGGGTGAATGGAAACAAGTCCACACTCAGGGTGGCAGGCAACCCCCACCCCCCACCTTGCCTATGTCATCCTCCCAAGTGCCTCTGTAGAACAGGTATGAGGCTCTGGATGTGGAAGGCCAGACAATGGCTGAGGAAAATGAAGGTCTATCTGTATCACAAGTGTTGACAAGATCAGGAAGGCCTGCCCTCCACATTTAACCATCTCCACAAGGAAGAAAAGAAGGGTTATAGTTGTAGGTGACCCCATTCTGAGGGGTACAGAGGGTCCAATATGTGGGACAGACCCTCCTTGCAGGAAGATCTGATGCCTTCCTGGGGCCTGGGTTAAGGACATCACCAGGAAACTTCCTAGCCTGGTACAGCCCTTGGACTACTACCTGTTGCTGGTCTTCCATATGGGTGGCGATGAAGTTGCAACCCGTAGTCCAAGGTTGATCAAAAGAGACTTCAGGGCCTTGGGACAGTTGGTAAGGGAATTGGGAGCACAGGTTATTTTCTCCTCTCTCCTTCCAGTTGAGGGTGGTGACATTAGAAGAAACAGATGGACATAGTCTATTAATACATGGCTTTGTGGCTGGTGTCACCACCACAATTTTGGGTTTTTTGATAATGGGATGGCCTACAGGGCAATGGATTTGCTGGCATTGGATGGAGTTCACCTTTCTCAAAGAGGGAAGAGGGTCTTTGCACGTGAGCTAGCAGGGCTCATCGACAAAGCTTTAAACTAGGCACTAGGGGGAGAGGGATAGTATCAGGCTCACCTGTGACAAGCTGTGGGATGAGAGACCAAGGATGGAGGGGTGGGGTGCTAGTGAGGACCCTCAGCTGGTGGTCTTGAGATGTGTTGGCCTCACTGGAGCACACCTGAAGTTTTATGGAGATGAGTCAGGGACTCAGCAGAACAGAGCTGGCAGATCTTTAAGGACACTTTCCATCAAACACAAGAGCTCTTGATCCCCAGGTGTAAGAAATTGGGTAAGGAAGGCAAGAAGCCAGCATGGATGAGTGAAGATCTGCTGGTCAAACCAAAGGGCGAGAAGGAAATGCACAGGCAAGGACAGGGATCCTGAGAAGAATGTAGTGACACTGCCTGGTTGTGCAGAAATGGAGTCAGGAAGGCCAAGGTGCCGCTGGAGCTAATTTGGCAAGCGACACAAAGAATAACAAGAAGGTCTTCTACAGGTATGTCAACCAGAAAAGTAAGGTCACAGAATGCAAACCCCCCCGATGAGAAAAACCAGTAAAACGGACAAGGATAAGGTTGAGGTATTCATGAATTTTTTGCCTCCGTCTTCACTGGCAAGCTCTCTTCGCACACCTCTTGAGTGGATCACAGAACCACAGAATGTTAAGGATTGGAAGGGACCTCGAAAGATCATCCAGTCCGATCCCCCTGCCAAAGCAGGAACACCTAGATGAGGTTACACAGGAAGGCGTCCAGCCAGGTTTCGAATGTCTCCAGAGAAGGAGACTGCAAGATGCAGACTGGGGGAGCAAAGTCGCTCCCACTGTAAGAGATCACGTTTGTGACCACTTGAGGAACCCAAACACACATAAATCTATGGGATCTGACAACATGCATCCCAGAGTCCTGAGGCAATTGGCTGATGTAGTTGCCAAGCCACTCTCCATGATATCTGAAAAGTCATGGCAATCAGGTGAAGTCCCTGGTGACTGGAAAAAGGGAAACATTGCACCCACTTTAAAAAGGGTAGGAGGACACCAGGAGCTACTGACTGTGAGCCTCACCTCTCTGCCTGGGAAGATCACGGAACAGATCCTCCTGGAAGCTATGCTAAGGCACATGGAGGACAAGGAGGTGATTCAAGACAGCCAGCGTGTCTTCACCAAGGGCAAGTCCTGCCTGACCAACACAGTGGCCTTGTACGATGGAGTAACTACATGAGTAGTTAAATTCATACCTGAAGCAGAACACAAGAGAAGAATCATAAAATAATTTCAGTTGGAAGAGACTTTAGGATCACTGAATCCAACCATGACCTAAGCTAACTCTAGCACTAAACCATGTCCCTAAGAACCTCATCTAAATGCCTTTTAAACCCCTCCAGGGATGGTGACTCAACCACTTCCCTAGGCAGCCTGATCGAATGCTTGATGATGCTTTCTGTGAAGAATTTTTTCCTCATATCCTATCTGAACCTTCCCTGGTACAACTTGAGGCCATTTCTTTTTGTCCCATCACTTGCTACTTGGGAGAAGAGACCAACACCCTCCATGCTACAACCTCCTTTCAGGTAGTTGCAGACAGCGATAAGGTCTCCCCTCAGCCCCCTTTTCTGCAGGCTAAACAGCCCCAGTTCCCTCAGCTGCTCCTCATCAGACTTGTGCGCCAGACTCCTCACCAGCTTTGCTGCCCTACTCTGCACTCTCTCCAGCCCCTCAATGTTCTTCTTGTGATGAAGGGCCCAAAACTGAACACAGGGTTCCAGGCAGGGTCTCGCCAGTGCAGTGTACAGTGGCACAATCACTTCTCTAGTCCTGCTGGCCACACTGTTCCTGATACAAGCCAGGATGCTGTTGGCCTTTTTGGCCACCTGGGCACACTGCTGGCTCATATTCAGTCAGCTCTCAATCAACACCCAAGAAGGCAATTTCTTCCATCTGAATCCTAAAAGAAACAAGCAGTTTTTGAAAGTTTTGAAAGAAAGTGTACAGACAAATCAAGTCACGGTTTTCAGGCTGTAGCTCCCGTAAGTTCTCACTAAAGCACAAGCCTCCAGAGTGGGGTGAGTTTTCAGACACACTGGGAAGGTTAAACAACATCTCGCTACTCTTTTTGTCAGTCTGGCTTTTTAGGCAGTCACCCCCACAAAGTTTGCATAAGACTGAGACAACTACCCTTGCTAGGTGTGTCAAAGGAAAGGAAATCTGCACAAGGATAACTTTGTCAACCACAGTTCCTTTATTAATGGTACAGCACAGCAACATCAACTGAAATAAATACAGTTATTGGTACATAATACAAAAATATAACCATTCATAAAATTCATACTGTGCTAGGAATTATGTCTTGAGCTTCAGCACTTGATAATTTCTCTTAAATAATGCGGACAGGTACCCTCAGCCAAATGAATGTAATAATATTTTCTCTAATTCGAAGACAAACACACGAGGAACAGTTTATTAGTTCAGTGTACCCATACATCACACCTCAGTTAAGATTTGAGAGCAAACTAACAGTTTTTCAAGTTCTCCTTTTACCATTGTTCTCTATCAATAGCACAGTGGTTCTATAACCAAATGGTGAATTTTTGATAGTAGCATTTATTCATAGGTACAGAAAAGTATTTATCAGACAACCATCTTAAGGCACTATGGTTTCCACAACAGACACATGAAATTACTGGCAAAAAAACAATTTTAAAGACGGCTATGAGTGTTTAGCTACAGTACTATTGATGAACAACATTCTGTTTAAATATATTCTTGACAATACATTCAGTTGACTAGTGTGGCTTTTTTTTTTCTTTTTAAAAAAGTAGTAAAATATAAGATTTTGACATTGCTACAATCTCAAGAATGCCTCAAGTCTTTGCAAAAAAAAAGAAATCCCCCTTTATCCCTTCATTTTAAAAAGTAAAAAAATCCAACTGTCACTCTTGCAAGAAAATTCTTTTACAGACTTCTTAGAAATACAGTTTCCAACATGCTAGATAGTAAAAGTCCACTAAATTATTTTGTTCTCCTTTAAAAGAAAGTTTGTTTAACTGCTGAGAAGTACTCCACCCCCAATTCTGTATTCCCTCTATCTCTGCTATCAACAGCACTGGTGAACAATTCACTAAAATGAAATCAAGTTTCTCCTGAAGTCCTACATAGCAAACATGAGTTCTTGACTTGCTCAAGACCTCTTCCTAATAATATCCCATTGTATTTGCTGAAAGTTAAAACAATATGAAGTGGAACTAACATGCTGACAATACCTGCGCTAAAGACCAAAACTGCTGCCTTGTTAAAACTCTCTTAAATCCAAAGTGAAAAGTAGGATAGGACAAGGAGTAAATTCATAAAACTGCACAACAGAAACTGTGTGTTCCAAATTGCACATGGTAGTTCAGACACAGAACTACAGTTGAGATATATCCACAAAACCATTTTGCATTTCGGAAAATGTTCCAGCCACAACACGAGCTGATGCCAAAAGATTATAAACATGACAAAGTCACTGCAGCTTACCTAGGTCCACTCACTGAGTAGAGGATAGAAAAAATATCGAAGGGAAAAAAAAAGTAGATTTGGAATCACATACTACTTACTTTAAGAAGCATTTTCCAAACTAGTATCTATTCTGACAATAGCCCCTCTGTTTACCTATCCCTACATTTCAGAGTAGGACCAGCTGCAATTACTTGTAATAAATAACCCATACCCACTATAGTGTCGATGTATTATTTCATGTATCCCCAAAGCCTTTCACTTGTGTATTGGTCAAAATCCTTGGCTTGTACCCACACTTGGTGTAGAGAGTTGATGAATTTTTTTTTGTGCCTTACAGTAATGTAAATCTTGAAGTCAGACATTTAATGGCCAGTGTAGTGAATAACTCCAAGGTTCTCCCCATTTTCCTATGACAAATGCCAGCAGCATATAAGATGCAAAGCTGCCTTTTATTACCTCTTTTGCCTAGAGGCCCAATGAGCAGAAGTCTCATTATACTGTTTCTGCATCTTTTGCGCCTGAACCTTTAAAGTTTATCAACTTTCACACTGTCATTCATTTCCTGAATTTCAGTGAAACACTTCCTCAGAAGTAAACTACACAGGTCATATGTTGTCATATGTACAGTCAACTATGAAGAACAATGTCTCAGATTCTGGTAACCTAAGGAGCAACAGTAATTTCCTACATTTCAAATAAACTTAAAATAAATAATCTCAATTAAAATAACAGCTTCAACCACCACAGCTGTGTAGTATACAAAAAAAATAAGAACTATACAGAATTAATATTGCTACTGTTACTTAATCATTGGCTTCCTGCACCATAGGAAATTTCTGACTCAACCAATAGCAAAATTTTCTAAGCTACTAGCTAAAATCCAGATGTAAAAATGATATAAAACTGAGAAAGGAGGTTGCAATAACATTCTGTACGTTAAAACCAGACATTCTTCACTTAAATGAACTACCCATACCTTAGATTCAGAAGAGGTCACAATTAACTTTGGTCATGTTCTGCATGTGCTTAGATCTCTGAACAACTGGTAACTTTAAGATACACAGTTTATGTGTAAGGACCTAAAACTGCCTTCTGCTCATTTTGTGTGACTGGGTTAATGATGAATTAACACAAGGAAACTAAAATTATCATGTATGGTTGGTTCCAACCTCAGTTACCAAAACAGACATATGACAACAAAGTACCTATAAAAGCAGTGCAAATATAAAAGTTTCATAACAGGGGAGGAAAAAAAAAAAGTAAAAAAAAAAAGCAGCGTGGGTTTGCTCAGTAGTTGTTCACTGTTTTGCCTTCTGGCAGATGAAAGAAGTTATCTTCTTTGAGTTTAAGATGCTCTGGTAAATCTAGCTGTCTTTTTGCTTCTTCAATGTCTTCCTGAATTGCTGAAATTAGTGCCTCTGAAAAAGACAAGAATAGGGATATATAAAGGTTGGTTTGAATTCTGAACACAACAGCAAGGGAAAATAAGGTACACTACAGAATACCAAACAACAATCATAGAAGCAGAATTCAATTATTACCACAAGGTTTCAAAAGCTAAATTATTTGGTTTTAAAATGTGCCCCCCTCTTTTTTTAATATGCCAGAGTTGCATTTTTCACTGTTATAAGCACTCCTTGTTCCAAAAGACATCTTAGCAGAAGAACAACAGAGTTTCATGAACTGTTTCAACTCTAACAGAGCTACATTTTAAAAACAAGTCAACAGACTAGACTGATGCTTTTACGACAAACCCATGATTTTAAAGTTACTCCTCAGACAAGTGACACAACAATACCATTTTTAGTGTGATACGCTGGAAGATGTGGGGGTATGTTCTTGGTTTTAATTAAACCAACTTGTATATTCACCTTATTAAAACATTTTACTGAAATTTCAAAGGTTAACAGTTAAAACATCTAATTATGGAAAAAGAAGAAGTGAAGTCACAGTACTTGCGTGAATAAGACAAATAAGAGATTAGTGTGAGGGATATCCTGTAATACTGACCTACGGAATCAAAGTTTTTTTCCGGTCGAATATATCCAGTTATGACTATACTAAGAATTTCTCCGTAAAAGTCATCTTTGAAGGTGTGGATAATGTGCGTTTCCTAAGGGAAGAGAAATAAGTTGGTGTTTCTGATGAACTTTGACTTTATTCCTCTTACTGTAAGGATGCACTTCTAATATTCCTAATTCAAATTTTCCCCAACAGATACCAATAAAAGGGACATTTAGTTTAGCACGTATAATGCAAGATTAAAAGGCTACGGCTTTTGCTTATGTTAGGAAGAAGAACTGTATTTTGCATGGAATTTAAGAAATGTGATGGCCAAAACAAAAAAAAAAGGCAAAAACGTGGAATTACTCAGGAGAAATGCTTCACCACTTCTCAGAGGTAAGATTTCCAAGGCAACAAATCAAAACCTAAGCTTAATGTTTCGTTGTTAAGTTGATGCATCCAAATGAGTATGAAAATTTTGATTGAAATAGTTGGCTTAAGGAAACCTTTTACAGCCAGCTCACACAGAAACTGAACGATAAAATCTAAGAAGGAACGAAGGTTGAGACAGGGTTCCATCTCATGCTCAAAACCATTCCATGCACATCTCCCTCTCTAATGTAAGTCCACCCACAGCAAAAGCAGCAGAAATACCAGATGGAAAGCTCTGGACTACCTGCTCAGAAAAGTTAACTGCAAAATTTTTTAAAAGTATCCCTTTGCATAGGACAAGAATATTACAGGGTCTTCAAACATTTAATACTTTACAAAGTTCATGCCTTACTGATTCATGCCCAAATAAAGTATTTTAAACAATTAAAACAGGGCTCTGCAAGACTCAGGAAAAGCAACAGCACCTGACAGCAAGAAAAACACAGCAGTCACAGCTCAGGATTTTAACTTAACTCCTCCGCCCTATTACTATGTACACCTCTGAATATTTTTTCTGTATTTCAAGCCAAAGCACCTCATGTATGGATTTCATCGTTTAAGAGAAGAACTAAAAGAAAATCATTACCAATTAAGATGCCAAACATCTCCTATTTGAAATGTAAATAGATTGCAGAGAAAAATAGATAAGTATGTTCCAGTTTATGCTAGGGGTCTCATAACCAGTTAATTCAATGCATTTATCAAGCTGATGTTTAGCTAGCTATCACCACCATAAGCAACCACAATTTCAGAAATACTGTTAAATTTTTATTTTAGAAGTATATAAGTAATGATGGAATAGAAAGAAGAAAATAAACTTTATTCATGTACAGCTGTATACTCTCTGGTTACTAAGAGTATTTTCTTTTCACAATACAAACATATGATATGGATATCAAATATATTTCTAAGAGCAAACAGATCTATAGGTCTCATTTACGGATCAAATTCTGCTTATCTTATTCAAATTCAACATCTGGCTCATTTATTACAATAAAAATTCCACACAAAGCAAAATTCTTACCACTGATTTCTTAATATTCTTGTAGAAAGGATTCCATCCTATGCTCACAACCATTTTATGCACATCTCCATTTCCAACACAGGCCCATCCATAGTATATACCAGTAGACATATCAGATGGAAAGCTTTCAACTACTTGCTCAGAAAAGTTAGCTGCAAAAATTTTAGAAAATGTAAAGTGTGAGTGACACTGTGTAAGTCAAAGACATAACAGAATCTTCAAACATTTAAAAGCCAAACTCTGCCTACATATTATTTACAAACATAACACTGATGATGGTGCAAATGATGCAACGTGTCATTTGGCGAAGTATAAAATACAAACCAGGTTCACAAAATTCAGTTCCTATGGTAATATTAGAGTTGTCACATATCTTATGCATACTATATTTTATAGTTATACACATTCTCTTCTGCAGTAATAATTAATAAATATGTTACATATCCAGTCTAATATATTTCACTCTTAGGATAACTGTTTAATATGGTGAAAGATGAGAAAAACATTCAAATTTCTTCTGCACTACAAAATAGCATCTCAGAACAATTTACTTGCAAGTTAAATAATTACTTATAAAATAGAATACATATAAATAAATGAAATTATTATTTAGTCACCTGTCAATTTTGGACGAGTTGCCTTTCCAAGGCATCTGTGGATTTTGGGGATTTTCTATGAAAACTACATCCCTACAGTAAAATAAATTGCCTTCTGACTGAAGCCGGCCTTCTTGCAAAATTACTGTCCTTGTATCTCCACATAAGTGGATCTCTTCAGGCAAGACATCAAGTTGACTTGAAAGAATTTATAGTTACTGCATTTTTATCAAAGCTCACAAGTCCCCTACTCCCTTTACGCCATTTATAAGTCAAAAGTAAAATGCAAAATTGTTAACAGATGTTGTCAGTAATCCAGCACCTCAAGATTGGTCTTATATAGTTTGTCTGCTAGGAGTGGTGCAACATGACTGCTGACTTCGGTGTCTGTTTAAGACAGGCCAAAATTCACTTGAATTACACATCTTTATTTAGATACCTGAAACAGAGATGAACAACAGGAAAATATATTTCTTTGCAGGCCACATCCACCTGCTGTTTTTTAACCTCTGTGTTATTTCCCTTGACCTTCTTTCCTTACAACTATTCCCAATGCCTACTCCTTTTCTTCTCCTAATCTGAGGTTTATGTGAACGGATATTTTCAAAGCTTCCACACCACAACACCGTGCATGTGACCACTTATCTACATCCTGAACACTATCGTGACGGTCATTAGATGCTTAAACCAACCAAAAAAACCCCAAAAAACCAAAAAACCACCCAAGCAAACAAACAAACATAACGAGACTGAAAAAAACACCTAACAGAACGGGGGGAAAGTAACACAAGAGGGTACAAGACTCTAGGCAACGAAAAAAAAAAAAAAAAACAAACCACCTGCCATAAAAAAGTGCTAACACGGAGCAAGCCAAGCCTTTTCCCCGAACGAGCGAGCGAGGCCGGCGGCGCGGCTGTGCGGCCAGCGGGCCCCGCGGCGCTCACGGGCGCTCAGTCCCCAGCCGGGGTCCCGCGCCCCTCCCGGCAGCACCGCCGGGCGCCGGAGCCCCAGCGCGGCGGCTGCGGGGAGACCCGCGCCCGGGCTCTGACCGGCGGCTGCACTTCAGCATCCCCCCCGCCCCGCGGCGCCGGGACAGGGACCCGGCGCGGACCGCCGGCCCCGCGGGGTGGCCGAGGCCGGGCCGAGCCCGGCTCCGCCGCGGCGGACACCTCGCCGGTGGCTCTCGCGGGAGGCGTCACCCCCGCCACGCCCCGGCCCCCCGCGCCCCCCGCTCACCGGTGGGGATGCCCAGCTCCTTGGAGCCCCTGCCGAAGCCCTTCACCACCTCCCCGCGGCAGAAGTACGGCAGGGGCCGCATGGCGGGCGACGGCGGCCGTTGGGGCAGGCACGCGACAGCAGCTCGAGCCGCCAGCGGCTCCCAGCAACAGGGAAACACCGCCGCTGGCGGGCGGCGCTCTCCACCACCTTGTTCTGGGCGCTGCCAAAAAGGGGGGAGAAATCTGCTGGAGCGTTCCGGTTTTCAATATATATACCGCTCTGACAGGCAAGCTGCCTCCCCCTGAGAATGGACTTGCCCACGCGGCTATGGCCACCGCACGCAGCGGGGGAGGAAGGGGGTTTGCACATGCTCAGTTTGCTGTGTGGCTGCGTCGCTGGGCGCGGTGGGTCAGCTGCGGAGCGGCTCTGCCCGGGGGCAGCGCTTCCCTCCCTTGTGCCCCCGTCGCGTCCGTTCTTGGGCAGCGCAGCGCTAGGGCCGGGCTGGCAAAGGCCGCCGCCGCTGCTGCTGCGGCGGGCGGTGGCGGCGGCGGCCGCGGCCTCCCCACCCGGCCCGGCTGGGTGTGAACCGTATGGGCTCGCTGATAACCCCGCTGCCCCGTCCGCCCCGCCTCACAGGCCGGCAGCGCGCTCTGGGGTCGTCGTCCTCCCGGCCGCGGTAGGCGAGGCGAGGCGGGGCGCGGCGAGCGTGTGGCGCAGAGCGCGCTCCCGCAGGCCGGGCGCCCGGCGGCGCGGAACGGGCCGCGTGCGGGGGCACGGGCTCCCCGCGGAGGGGAGGGTCCGGGCGGGTTGTTCGGTTCGGGAGCCGAACCAGGGGAGGCAGCGGGACTCGGGGCGAGCCGCCGGCGGGGTGTCCGGCCCTGCCCACAGACCCCGTTAGACTCGCTCTCGGGGGGGGCGACTGGCTCTGGCCAGTCCAGCAGCCTTCGTGCCGTGAGAGCCGAACAGCCACAGCTGTGGCTGTTCAGCAGCAGTGACTGGCAGCTGCCACATCTCAGTCCTCTTACCTGGAAAGCTGCATCTTGCGCTCTGCGCCCGTGCGTAGAAATAACGATCATTTCTTCCTTGGTAGCACTGGCTTTATCTTTCAGAAAAGGTTACATCCTTCAGAGCACAGCAGATACTTAGGAAAAATCTGAGACTAGATTTTTTAAATTTTTTTTTTCTTAACGTTATAGCAACGAACTGTAATTGCTTTAAAAAACTTACTCTGATTTGCCACCATACTCCCATCTCCTTTTGTGTCATTACCCTGTTAGTGCAGGGATTTCTCTGGGAAAGTGTCAAGACAGAAGTGCTCATCCTGTGTTCACTCTGTATACTTCAAGGAAAGTGAAAGGTACCTCAGCATTTCCCTTCTTTTGCTTCCCAGTTCCAGTTGTTCTTCATGTTGTAACTGTTGATAAATCTCTTTAATATTTTTAGCTGACTAACATTTTCTATGGCCCCAATCCAGCTCAAATAAATTGAGTTTGCATGCATTCAAAATAGCATTTTTGAGTGTGAAAAATGTATGTAATCTGCCTAAAACAGCATACAGCTTGCCAGCAGACAGCCTGTTTGTATCAGTGGCATATATGCTGCTGGGGTCTGGAGTCTCATTCAGCATTGCTGTGCTGCATGTAAGCATAATTGTGTATAAACACATATCTATATCTAGAAATACCACCAATGTCATTGAAGTGAATTTCTAATCTTTCCCTCTTCTAGAACACACCTGCTAATTTTACCGGTTTGATACAAGTCACAAAAATATTTCTGGACTGCTTCTAATTCTGTTAGCTAGCTTTCAATGGGGGAAAACAGTGTAAACACCTGTGACTTGTGCTTATATCTAACTACATTCCAAGTAAATAACTTCTGAAAATGGGGACTGTCTTGAGAAACTGACTTATATGTCATACTATAAAATACTGAATGCTACCAGTTTATGGAGGCTGTGGACACAAACTATTTTGTATAAGAAGGCTACATTTTTTTTAAAAGTTATTCTGCCTCAAACTTACTCCTTACTTTTTTCCTTCCCCCCGCCCCTTATGCCAATACCTCCCTCCCTGGCCCTGTCATTTTCATGCTAAGATTTAAATTAATTACTTCAGTTCGATTAGCTTTGACTGCCTTAACAGAATCATTATATACATAGCTGTAGCTGAGCAACAGAGTCGTGGTGGTAGTATATATACTTACGAAGGAAAAGTGGGAAAGATGTCCTAAGTATGTTACTACTACTGCATATATTCTGTTTGGCTCTTTCCCAGCCTATAGAGAATAATGTCGCAAAAAGAATTTTCAGCATACTTCCTAATGGAAATGTCTTGGATATTAAATCCAAATCCTGAAGTTGTTACATAGTTGCTTAACTAATGACAGACCACAATAGTTGACAAGGTGACCACATGGCCATTAGAGTTGTTAGTTTATTTCAGCTGAAGAGCAAGAAACAAAACAAAACACCTTATATTTTCCAAAATATGTTTCATCCTGATAGTAATGAATGATGCATCTGGTTATAATTGATATTTAAGGACATACATATTTGTGGGGTTTTGTTTTTGGTTGGTCGTTTGTTTTTTAATGAATACATCTTTTCAGAAAAAAATGATGATGTTCTTTTGGTGTCCACAAGATGGCAGGCAATATCTTCTTTCTTAGCGTCTGTAGGTTTGGGCATAAGGTTTACAATCTTCTCAGTAACAGAGAAGACCTTGCGAAACAGTCAAGGAAGTATGTGTTTAAGAACTGTGTGGTTAGGTAATTTCACAGAAGTCTAACTGATGACTTTTATCTCATTCTATCAAATAGTTGTGAAGTTAATAATCAGTCATCATGATGGGTTGCTGTGATCCAGCTAAAACTTAAGCCATCCTTGATACTAGACATGTTTTTCTTTTGTTATTAATTGAACCTAGTTCATATTGGAGAGGTGGATCTTGGATGAGTAGAATTTAGTTACCTGTACTAAAATTTAATAGTAGTCATGTTTCTTCCGAAAGTGTCATCAAATTTTAATTATGAGCATGTCTGCTAGGATCGTCAGCCGAGAGAAGTGTCGTTTGATAGTTTATACCTGCAATGAGAAAACTCAGGCAGCTAGGAAGGAACTTCTGTTCCCTGCTTATGCTCCTCTATCTACCACTATTGTTGTTACTTAAAAGTGTTTGAATATTTTTCTGGTTTACACATACAGCTGTAGAAACCAGGATAAAGAAAACAAACCATGTGTTATGTCATCAGTGTAGGGCCTGTGTCAGGTTACCTGACTGAATATAAGCTCGTCATACTAACCAAAGTTTCATGCAATGCAGAACATACACTGTTCATCTTGTTTCATAGTAAAACATATGCCTGTATCACATCACAGCCCTGTGCCGGAGTCCCTGTCTCCTGCTGCCATGCTGCAGAAGGGTGCATTCTTAGGCATGGCTTAAGGTGGGAGCAGGGATATCCTGTTTCCTCCATGTAAGCTGGAAAAAAAAAAAAAAAAATATATCTATATAAGTCTTCTGGATACTGTGATGTTGTAGGGCTGTCCTAGCCAAGCTGGAAATTCTGGTTACACCAGGCTTGGTAAAATATTCAGGAGGTGACTCAGAGAAAAGACTACCATGCAGTAAAACTAGTAGCATTTTAACCAGCTCCTTGGAAGTTTCCATTCCCAGCATGACAAAACTCGCATTGATTCAAGAGTTCAGTCCAAGGACACTCTGGCATGCCTTACTTTTAGTGGTCTGAAAACAGGTGATGAAATCAGAATACAAAGATACATACAAAACACGCTTGCAAGAATGTCTAATAAACACACCTGCTTTTAAAGTATTTTTTTCTGTATTTGAGTCTGGAATAGCAAGCAACAGAAGCTTTTTGTCTTGCTTTGTTTCTACAGTCTGAAGTTTTGTTCTGTTCGAAAGGACCACATTCTTCTAGAATAAATAACTGCAGATTAATGTGATGGCTAACAAGATTACATTAGGTTACAGTGAAGCAACAGATAGTATCAATGTCTGCATAGTAAGGCATAGCTGATATTATCTGCTGAACAGCTTCTGGTAATTGTAGAACATTCTAGTACCTACAATGTGTATGTTACTAAATTATGCGTGAGAGACAAAGCTTGTTTGATTACTTACTGATGCAATTTAGATATTGCAGAAATAGGACATAAAGGTGTAGAGCTTGATGCTTTTTGAAAGCTTATATCAATGTGTTCAATAATTCCTTCATCTTTTGAATGACTATTTCTCTTTTTAGTGCCATTTCTCCACACTGAAGCCTCAACTGGCTTCTTGAAAAATGCACAGCACTGCTTTCAACTAGCTTAACTGCACTCCCTTGTCTCTGCACAGTGTTGTATTGTGCCACGTGGACATACTTCATGGTTGGGGCTTAAAATTCTCTAAATTTTGAAACTGCTGAAGAACCCAAGCTTTTTTTGCAAAGAGCCTTCAAATGTATTTTACAGCCCTCTCTACTTGTCTGTTTTTCAGAAGTAATTTAATATGTGTCTTGGATTAAATAACTGTGATGTAAATGGTCCTGATTAGGCTGAATCATAATCATATCCACCTCAATGTCAGGTATATATCACATATTTTTTTTATAGCTACAGCTGATGTAGATCAAAATGTTTGTGACCAGTCTATCACTTATTATAAAAACAATTGAATCTTTTGATTTACATTTCTACAGTGCTACAAAATGAAAGATACAACACAGCCTGATTAATGGTTTGGTACAATCTTCAAGGGGCTTTGGTAGCACAGGAAGAGTAGTACAGGGCAAGGCATCTCAGGCAGCTTCCACCATTGAAGATGATGAAATAAGGCTCTTATGTATTTGAGAGTATGTGTTCCAAAATACCTTGCATTTCTGAGCAGCCAACAGAGATTGCTACCAGGAATCCCACAATGAAATGTAGAAGAACGAGACTGGGGATCTCAGTGAAGTAGGTTAGAAGTTTACTGTGTTGTCATGAGTTGTGCAATGCCTTGCAAATGAACAGATGTAGGCAACTTGGAGGTTAGTGTCGAGCTATTTCTGATCAATGTTCCTGCAGAGATGGTACGTAAGAAGCAATAATATGTTACAGAAGATAGTTAGCTGAGATCTGTTAAAAAAGCCACAAACAACTGCATGAGCAATGGATTTTTCATCTTGCTAAATGTGATAAAAACTAGGAATAACTTCATTTCAGATTTTGATGAATCTGAATAAATTATGTTTCTGACGAGTTGGAAAGCGAGAAAAATAGATACCAAAATGTTTTCTGACCTAGAGCTTAAGTACTACCTGATTCTTAATTCCCACTTTTCATGGGGAAGAATAGAAGGCAAAGATGCTAAAGACTTACAGAAAAGGGCAATCTCTCAGAGGGAAGAGCCTGTTGGAAGGGCATAAGCTTAAGTGGGAATGAGTACAGAGATAAAAGGACCAAATGTTTGATGCTTAGGAGATTTCAAAAGTTTAGGAACACTTCACAAAAAAAAGTAAGCCAGTTTATCAAAACTGTCTGTCTTTACTGCAAGGACTGGTTTCACAATGACATAAAGAATGAAAACTTGAACAAGTCGCCACTGGACTAAATAATGGAAGTTGTATTTAGAAGTGCTGGGAAGAACAGTACCCTTTCAAAACCACAAGAGACATATTAGCCCAGTGGTAGATTTTCTTTTTTATGTCCAGGAATATCTTGCATAGGCCCTCACCTCTATTCTCTTTATGGAAAGCTGAAGAAGCTTTGTTGATTTTCAAGCTACAACGCGGGGGAAGCTTTTTCATCTATGGAACAGCATCAGAAAGAGCAGAAGATGAAAATGATTGGCCTAGAGACTGAGATTGCAGGGGGGAGGTAATGAAGGAGATGGCTGCAATGTTTTCCCTGACTCGTAATTATCAGTTTTTAAGATCATTTTCCCTTCGCTGGGCTTACTGTTACACCTTTGTCCACACACTAAGCAACGGCTGAGCAAACAAGAAAGGTTCTGGTGAAAATTTCTCACCCATATCAAGAAGCAACGTGTTAAAGAAGATAGTAGCCCTACTTCAATACTTAGAATTGAACTGTTAAGTCAGATTCTCTTCATCATGTAACTCCCTCCAACTTCTTGGAAGTTAAAACCCTTTCACCATATTTTCTTTCTCCTTTCCAGTTTGTTTGACTTTTTCCTCAGCAGCATACAAACTATTGTGTTCATACCATGGCAAAAGTGACAATGATGCGTGTGCCACAGAGTTGAATCTGGTGAGTGAGAGATGCCTGACACAGGACTGCAAATGAGGAGAATATGTCCTTTGGCTCAAGCATGTTATCTGGTAGGTTATATCATTACTTGGAAGTTTCTACTAAATAGCTTTTTGTAACTGGGATATTAGCCTTATTCCATCCACTTTCGCATCACCAGTTTGTCTCACAAGGCTCCTTCCAACGTGACACCTGCTCTGCTTTTTTCCTCCAGTAAGACCTGCTGGTTTCCAGTGAGTTTGTTGGTGAATGATGGAAACTGACTGCTGGTAGTGATACGGGAAGCTAACTCACATGCCATATGTGAGGTCTGACAGAGCTGCTCTCCAAGCTGCTGCTGGGTCATTTTGTTTTGCCCTAAGACTAGCAAGGCTTGCACGATCTGAATAATGTAACTGGTATGTTTGTTGCTAAATTAATTACATTGTGGAAGCACTGTGTGCGTCTCCCTCAGTTCTCCGAATTCAGCTGCATCCATCAGAAATGGTAGCAGTGACGATTTGTTCATTGGAAGTTATTATATAATTTAAAAATCACTTCTTCCCTGCCCCTTCCCCCCCACAACAAACAAACAAACACACAACCAACCAACAAAAAAATCCCAAAGCAAACAAACAAACAAACCCAAACCAATATGGTTTTACAACTTCCGTTATTCTACTTACTTTTTCAATTATATCCTGAGTTGCAGAGGTTCAAAACAGCCCATCTAACGCAGTATTAGATTCATGTGGAGATGTTCTAACCAGTTTTTCTGCATTATTAATATCACTACCTCCTGCACTTGAATTGCTCATTTTACCCCACACTGTTTACTTTGACAAAGAAACAGCAGTGAGAACCTATAATTTATGCTACAAAACAGGTTGAGCAGAAGATTCTGTATAACCCACTTTACATTACGGAACTAATTATCCCCATGAACTCAGGATTTTTCATAGCCATCATCAGTATAGTATCAGAAGGTTTAATAGGGAGATTCATATACTCCTTTGTCGCTGAAAAAAAATAAAACAGAGATTAGTAAATACCCTCATGAATTTTGGCAGCCTTGTACTCGTGTTTGGCAACCAGAATGTCCTAACCTGCAATGGATATTTCGAGGTATTGGAAAAGTGTGAGTGAAGATTTGTGAATGAAGAAGAGCATCAAATTCTGGGGTGGTTTGAATAATCTTCCACTTCCTTCTTGGACAGAAAAGAAGAAATACTCTGTTTAGTTTTCAGATTATATTTTCTTACATCAAACCAGCGACTTGAACAGTCATTAACTGCCACAAGAGG
Source organism: Caloenas nicobarica (assembly GCF_036013445.1). NCBI lineage: Eukaryota > Metazoa > Chordata > Aves > Columbiformes > Columbidae > Caloenas > Caloenas nicobarica. The sequence continues at coordinate 57,592,164 of NC_088284.1, read as the reverse complement.
TAAGTAAGAAGGTGACACAAAAGCATTCAAACTGTTTTGTCTGATGTTAGAGCATATAAAAAAATTGAGCAAGCTGACATTTTCTTCTTCTCTTAAAGAGAAATCAATCCATGGAAGAGAATCTGTACGAACATCTGTATTGAACTACACTTTTGTTTCCATGCTAAATATTTAATACACTTTTATTGCCCATAGTAGGCCTGTTAAGTAGAATATAAATTTCTGAACCTGTTGCCTTTTGGAGGAACTTTGTACTGAATGACCCAGATGTTCAATGTATTCTGAAAAATCTTTGAGAAGAAGCTGTGAAATGTTTTTTCTAGCCTTTCGGTTCACCGCACTGTGGTATTCCTGGCAGCTGACTCCCCGCATCACTCCTGGACAGGCAACTTGTAATCCTCAGAAAGGTCAAGCTAGAAACAAAGAAACAAACAAGCAAACAATCTGAGGATAATGCTCATACATAAGAAACAAATGTAACTTCATGAGGTGATTGGTTTCGCTGTATCTAGTTTCACTTCAGAAATACATAAGCCCATGACCTTATTAATTTCCATATGGGGCTGAGACTTTGTATACATAAGGTTCAGATTCAGTGTTTGTGGCCTCACCCAATTCAGTGGGAACACTCAGGTATGCAAGTTTTTGTCAGTGTGAATGGCTATTACATTTGGTATCTCCCATTTGCTGTCACTGCAGCCAGGTGGAGAATAAACAAGGCTGGATGTGGAAGTTCAAGGAAGATCGGTACCTCTGTCTGTGTTGGAATTCAATCAGCTTATCTGCTTTTTTTGTAGCTTTCTTATAGACTTGTTCCAACGGCATGGATTAGTGAATTAATAGAGAAAATCCTAACAAAAGGGCGCTTCACCTGGGCGTTCAGAAATGCTGCCAAGTTGCTATCAACTTCTTTATGCTGGTTGACTAGTTTTTGAGTGAATGTCAACACTATATTTAAACAAAGAGAATATCAATATGGAGTTGAAGGCCCATCCATTTCAGCCCTTAAAATATTGCTAAATTAGACAATTACTTGAGTGTTGTCCTCCACTTTCTTGACAAATACTTCTGCTTAATTATTCAGAATTTCCAAAGTTAAGGTAATTAGTTGGCATTATATATATATATATATAAATTTTTATTCAATCAACTTTCAGTCCTGAACCAATTTCCAAAGAATCAAGTCTGATACAGAAAAGGTTCTCTAATGTGATCTTGGTTCATTACTAGAACCTCAGTATGTTCAGCATTAACCGATGTGATTAATACCTACCACTTCACAAGTAGAATGTGTAATGCAGTATTTTGCTGTGGCAGGAATTAGGATTTTTTTTCTCTCTCTTTTTGACTTTGCTTTCAACATAGCTGTTGCCGTGCATGTACAGGAGAGGAGAGAAACAGGACGAGTGATATGTGGTTGGTTCTTTATTTCCATGACGACAGCAGACCAGTTTCCCAGAATGGTCTATCAATAGCTTAGGCATCTTTGTACAGAAAGTTGCAGCAGTATGCCAAAGAAACAAACTGTCAACATGGGACTTTACTCTGAGCTTTAAGTGAGTATTTACATGTTTTGGGCTCAGACCATAAATTGTCATGAACATGCATTGAGATATGACACAGAAGGTGGCTGCGAGAAGCAAAGGTTGCAAAAGGTTTGGACAGTCATGTCAATGACTGCAGCAATGCAATATCTGTATCTCTGCAGAATGTTTCATCAGTAAACCTCAAAGCACTTCGCTGAGGAAATAATTTCCCTCTTTATTTAATTCAGAAATTATGGATACCAAAAAACCCTATACATCAGGTACTCTTTCTTCTTGGTTCACATTAGAAACAAGTGTTTGCAAAGGCATGGCTCCAAGTTACATTATTAGAAAGAATTATTTATATTTACTTAAGTGCAGTTTTTCAGCTTGAGATAACCTATGTTTATTTCTCATTCCTTTTCTGGCATGGTGCTAGAAAAGAACAGGCTACAGGTCTTCTCACACAGAAGTTTTTTCATGTCATTATTGAAAGTACAGTGATTTGCTTGAATGATTTTCTCTGCTGTATCGATTTATAATGCTACAGCTTGTTGGTGTCTGCTTGAATAGAGATTTTTAGCATCACACTTGTTTATAATCTTAATTTTCCTTATTTTAGACAACATGCAGAAGAAAGTACTGTCTCAGATTACTGGATTTTTTTTGGTAAATTAAAACTTAAGTCCATTGATTTCCAGTGCTGGTTTAAACCCTTTTGGTGAACACCATCCTAAGGTACAGAGAGCAGCCAAATGAAAGATCAAACAACATTAGCAGTAAATAAAATCTCAAATAAATGGATTAAATTAATATATGTGAGCCAGGAAGCCTTTGTGTAGGACAATGGAGTCTTTTTGAGGATGCACTTCAAATCTTCATATGTGGATCTTGAAGCAAAATAGTTTTCTTCAGAGTGGCAACAATCCTACTTCCTAGCAGAACTATGGAAATGACTTTTAGGCATGTGCCAGCAAGCTGGGACACAAAATCACGTCAGAATATTGTTCATAGTATTTTTCACTATGAAACCTTTTTCCATATGATAATGAAGCCCCCTGAATCTTGCTTGGAAATCAGGCTTGTTTGCTTATTTTTGTTTTAGATCTATTATTTTTATATTAATAGAGTTGTTTCACTGTTTCGAGAGGTTATCAGCAGTGTAAGAATCCTCCGGACTTCTCACAAGGAAGTATGTATGGTATTTTTCAAAAGTTTCTTTATTTTGAGGACTCAAAACCTTTTAAGAGAACAGAGCTGCTCTTGAGGACATACTACAGTAGTGAGAGCAAGAAATGAAACCCTTTCTCACAAGGTTTACTTGTAATTCATCAAGAGATAAATACTTCCGCTTTTTTGATTGTTTTTTTTTTTTTTTAATATTTACATTTACCTCTGCCACAAAACACCACCACCTATGAACACTACATGATAAGACTGGGCTTAGGAAAAAAAAGACCAATGGAAAAAAATTCAGAGAGATCCAGCAGGAATTTTGTCCCTCAGCAAGGCTCAATGGAGCTGCTGAAAACAAATATAAGAAGAAAGTTGGTTTGTCCTGGATATTCAAGATTACTTTAATAGTTGATACATAAGTGAAACTATATGTTTATCAGACTATACTAAGGAAAGTTACTAATTACTTTTGACCTAGAAAGTACGAAACTTTTAAAAGGTATCAGGTATGAAGAAGAAACTTGTGAAGTTCTTTTTGAGTCCTCAGTTTTATGGGCAATCTTGAAGTCTCAGTGAACCTCTTGTTCAGCATCTGAGACAGACATGAGACATTCAAACCTGAACAAATGCTTACTCAGAACCCAGATTTAAACTTAGAATAAAAAAAGGAGTGGCGAATTTCAGAATGTAAATTGACTAGCCTGTAATTAGGACCCTGCATTTACCCTCCAGGGCAGAACACTAACGAACTACATGACCAAACCACTAACTCTTGGGAACATAAAGAAACAAGACAGATTTGGAAACTTAGATGTGCAAATCAATAGGATGGGTTTGGAAAAGGCACTGTGAAAGACTGTATAAAGTGTGCAATAAAATACACATCCCAATGGTACCCATCCTTTTGATGGAATTGCTACGTTTCCAAGAACTTGAGGTATCTACAAAAGCCTGTGGACAACAATGAAGTTCCGAATAAAAATGGAAGTATACTCTTACTCTACAATACACCAGTACTGATTCTAGGGACTGTTCAACAGGCAGTTGTATCTAGTAATATGAATAAAACTGTTGTGAGTTATGGTAATGTGCAGTTTGTATGATTAGGTGATGTCTAAGCTTACAGTAAAATGACAAGCAATAACTAGACCATATAATGGGACAATTCTTGCTATAGGTTCATGTGTACTAAATATACAAGTTAAAGATAATCTTGCATTGCAGAAATCATGCAGCTGCCACCTAGTCCATGTAGGGAATTATGTGGATGCCACCTCAACAGGGCTTGGCCCTTGGCTCTTGCTCAAAGACAAGCTGTGAATCCACGGAGTAAGTAAGCGGTTTATTTATCCGACATGCAGAGCAGCTTGAGCTGGGTGCCTCCAAGCATGGACCCCATTGGAGACCATGTACTCCAATAATTCCCTTATGGATTTCCCAGAGTGTACCACCTGTTACCCAGTCCTCAAGTCCAATCACTTCATTCAGGTTGGTGGTTTTTTATTGGTTTTCTTGGTCACTGGGCTGGCCTTCTGAAGTTACTACCTTCCCTTGGAATTGTTTCCTTGGTCCTTCATTCTGCTAGCATGTGCCGATGTCGGCTAGTTTTGTGATGCTTTATCAAAAAGTCTCCTCTCAGACAGCTCTTGCAGCCTAATGCTTCAACTACTTTAGCTTCTAGTGCTAAGTAAGGCTATTAATCCTAATAATTCTCAACACTTGGAAATACGCAGATTGCAATTTACTTAGGGAATGGAACACCTAGTCCACTAATGGAAAATATTTGTCTATACATTTTATTCACAGCTGACATAATAGAAAAGAACTCTCACAGGAGTACTGGAAAATGCATGTGTTCAGTTCCCACACTTCTCCAGTTTCTCAAGAATCAGGTACTTTTATGTACGTGTCGTACAGACAGACTGACTGCCTAGAAGGACAGAGCAAGACATTCCGTTTCCAGCAGAGCAAATTCTGGTAAAAAATAGCCTACTTCTTGAAAAATATTCAGCTGATCCCAGCTAACAGAGCAACCCTGCTATAAAAAAGGAATACACAATAACAGTTAATGTACAGTGAAAGTGTAACTGAAAGAAAATTCAGAAATAATGGAAGTACTGCCTATTTCACAGAAAGTAGACAAAATGTCATAAAGTAATATGTGGAAGTAATGAGTAGATGTTGAAAGCCTGATGATAAAGAAGGACCAAAGTAAAGACAAGAGGCTAATGCTGTACCTATAAATAACATCTAAAGTAACTGTAGGTACATGGTCATAAGCTGGCATTAATTCATTTGGATATGCTAGAAAAAAAGTGTTAATATAGGATTATTTTTTCCTTTTGTCTAAAAGTAGCAATACCAGACAATATAGCACGAGGTCATATTGACTAGGTATGTTATACCAAAACCCCTGAAGTCTGCAACATCAGCAAAATGCAAAAAGGAATCTTAGCACCAGACAACCAGCTTATGTAACAACTGACAACAAAACACTCACTGTAAAAATATTATAACTAAATCAAAGATGCTGCTCTTGTAATATAGGATCATGTTTATCTAGCAAAACAGGAACACAAGGGACTATAAAACTGTTTATAGTGGAATTTTCCTCACAGCTATAACAACAGACTACCCTCAACAAAGGGAAGAAGGAGAAAATAAATGAACCAAAATGGAAAGTTTTGGCTATTAAATAAGTCCATAGTTGATAGAAAATCAAAGGAAAAGCTTGAGCAGAGCATTACAGATACACAGTCTGCAGTCCTTTCAGAAGAAGCCTGCACTTAGAATACCGTAAAGCAATTATGACACCAGGCTCATAATTTGAGAGATGTTTCAAAAGTGTAGAGGAGAAATCAAACCAACTTAGACATTAGATCAGAGTTCCCAGTGTATACATACACATATGTGTATGTGTTCATGTATGGATGGATATATGTATGTATGTCTTCATATTTTCATATGTAATATTGGTATTGATTTATTTTTTCCTTAGGAGGGGGGACTTTCTAAGATGATGCTTTTATAAATAAAATTTGGAAAAGTTTGAAAGGTTGAAGTTTGCCTAGCTTGTTAGTGTTTTAGGAGGAGCTTGACTGATTCTCACTATGGTTAAAATACTGGATTTGCCAGGCCACGCCAGACTCCTCCAAAAGAAGCCAGCAAGAGAAGGAATCCTTCATTCCCTGTGCGGACATGTTAACGCCAAGACTGCTTCTCACCTCTTCCGTGCAATCAGCAAGTTACACTTTTTAACTGGATCAGAGTAACAAAAAGTAACCTAAGTGTTTCTATGTGGTTTACTTGGCAAGGTTAGGGCGGTGGAGTGGGAGAAGAGGCCAGGGGATGCCTTGTGCTGGACACAGCTGGTTCCAGATGGCTCTAATACAAGACACAATGCCGGCCGAAGCAGAGCCTGTTGGTGACAATGGTGGCATCTCTGTGATAACATATTTAAGAAAGGGTAAAAAAGGCTGCACAGCAACTGTGAGATAAAGGAGTGAAAAAAACATGGGAAAGAGAGCCCTGGAGACACCAAGGTCAGTGGAGAAGGAGCAGGAGATGCTCCAGGTGCTGGAGCAGAGATTCCCCTGCAGCCCGTGGTGCAGACCATGGTGAGGCTGGCTGTCCCCTGCAGCCCATGGAGGTCCATGGGGGAGCAGAGACCCACCCACAGCCTGGGGAGGACTCCACACCAGAGCAGGTGGATGTGCCCAAAGGAAGCTGCAGCCAGTGGACACCCCACAAAGAAGCAGTCAGCTGGTAGGAGCTGTGGGCTGTGCGGGACCCATGCTAGAGCAGGCTGTTCCTGAAGAACTGAATGACGCTGAAGGACCCACACTAGAGAGTTTGTGAAGGACTGTATCCCATGCGAAGGACCCATGCTGGAGCAGAGGAACAGTGTGAGGAGGAAGGATCGTCAGAGGAGCTGTACCACAACCCCAATTCCCCATCCCCCTGTGCTGCTCAGGGAGGAGAAGGCAGAACAGTCAGAAATGAAGGGGTGAAGTTGAGTCTGGGGAGAAGCCAGGAGGGGCTGGGGGAAAGGTGGTTTTAGTTTTGTCATTGTTTCTCACCATCCTACTGTATTTTTAGTTCGCAGTGAATCAAAGTAATCTTTCCCAAGTCAAGTCTGTTTTGACCATGATAGTAATTGGTAAACAATCTTCCTGTCGTTATTCCACCCCTTGAGCTTGTCCATCTTATTTTATCCTCCCATCCTGTTGAGAAGGCAGAGTAAGAGAGTGGCTGAGTAGGCATCTGGCAGCAAGCCAAGGTCAAACCCACCACAGCGGTACAATGAGAGGCCCATAATTTACCCAGTATATGTTTTACAGTTAATTTTGGCTGCTCAAGGCTACAGTCCACTCCACGCTGTTTTCAATTCTGTAATCAGTACTAACTGCCAGCCAGCATCTTGGAAGCCGTTTGTGCTAGGATGGCCCTGATCAAGCAGTACTAACATAGTTTATTCATATTAAACCTATTTTAAACTTACCTGAAAAATCTGCCTCTTAAAAAGCGTGATGATTTTGTATAAACACACAATGGGTAAAATGAAAGAGTATTTCTGATACATATTATACATACTTTGAGGAAGAAAACATGACCTTCCCTTATTAACTTCAGGCATGTGCCCTGGCAGCCAGGAGGGCCACCCGTGTCCTGGGTGCATCAAGCCCAGCATTGCCAGCCGGGCAGGGAGGTGACTGTCCCGCTCTGCTCTGCACTGGTCTGGCCTCACCTGCAGCACTGCGTGCAGTTCTGGGCAACACAGGATAAAAAGGAGATAAAGCTACTGGAGAGTGTCCAGAAGAGGCCTACAAAGTTGGTGAAGGGTTTGGAGGGGAAGCCGTATGAGAAGCAGCTAAAGTCACTTCGTTTGTTCAGCCTGGAGAAGAGGAGGCTGAGGAGAGACCTCATAACAGCCTACGGCTTCCTCACAAGGGGAGGAGGAGGGGCAGGCACCGAACTCTTCCCTCCAGTTACCAATGACAGAACCTGAGGAAGTGGCAGGAAGATGTGCCAGGGGAGGTTTAGGTTGGACATTAGGAAAAGGTTCTTCCCCCAGAGGGTGCTGGAGCACTGGAACAGGCTCCCCAGGGAGGTGTCACAGCCCCAAGCCTGACAGTGTTCAAGCAGAGACTGGACAACGGCCTCAGACACACGGTGTGAGCTGTGGGGCTGTCCTGTGCAGGGACAGGAGCTGGACTTGATGATCCTTGTGAGTCCCTTCCAACTCGGGACATTCTATGATTCTATGAGCTATGTTCATCCCTACAAATGTGTACTCAAACCCATCAGAAGACACTTTGTTCCAAAGTATGCTACAATGTGCTTCAGGTGTATTTTCTTCAATGGGGTGCGGTGTTTTCTTTCCATCAGCTGTTTTGTGTTAAAGTGGTTTTGGCAGTAGTGACTGTCTTCTTCAGAGTTTCTGGCACACCTACCCCCCCCCAAGCTTATCCTGATGCTCAGTGTTCAAGAGTTCACCTGAAAATTGAAGATTGGGGGTTTTTTTTTTTCCTCTACGGGGGCACAGAACAAGAAGTGTGGGGAATCTGGGCAAGAATGTTAAGTCTATTAAACTTTACAAGAAAGGGAAATGTAGGGATGCTTACAGAAAAGATAATAAAAATTTCTGGATTGTAGTAACTCTTTCCTTAGAGAAGGCTCAAGTGGTAAAGGCACAGTCTCCATGTTAAGAGACCTTCAAGCCCAAGCAGGATTCAAACTGGAGTTAGGATCCTCTGTCTACCTGAGGTCAGATACTAGGGTCTAATATCTTCCTAATGTTAGGCCTGAACTATCACAAGAAACAGATATTGGGGTTACACTTATTAGAGACAAAAACTCAGACAAGTGATCTTTCGAAATGGTTAGCAGAGCAGCTATTAACATTACAAAATGCTGGACCACTGTCCAGCTTTTCAGAAAAAGGAAACTTGATTCCTTAGAACCGCTAAAACTAAGAATATACAAGAAGGAGCAGTAAGCATTAGGTTTAAAAAAATCTTTGCATCTAAAAGTTTTGTCAGAGTGTAAAAAACCTAAGGTCTTAAAAATTGTTTCATATTCTTCAGGTTTTCCAAGAAAAAGCCTAAAAGCCTGGCGGCAGCTGTCAAAGGACAAATGAAATACTAATATTAATTTATACCAAGCATACCTATGAAACAGATGTCCTCCTAGTGGAAGTATATTTAAACTGCATTCTTCTGAACCATAACAGTGTAAGTTTGGCCATGCACAGAAATGTGTTCTCAAAACTTTCTCAATTTTGTTGTTTCTATGCCTTGTTCTCACAGGTTTGCTGTTCTTACCATGGCTATCAAATATTCGTGTACAAATTGATTCTATGCAAACCAGCCAACGTTCACAACAAAATCAATTATGTATTTTAAATCTCCTACACTTGTGACTTGCTTTTTGTTCACTTTTGTTTATATTTTTTCTCCAAGTTCCACTTTTCCCAGTGATTATTTTAATTCCTCTGTCAGTACTTATAAAATGGTGAATGACACCTCTTTTAAAAATTATTTTATTTTATTTTTAAATTTTGTTTTGTTTCACAGCTACCATACAGTCACGTCTCTCACAGGGGTGTCGCCTAGGAGGAAGGACAGCTTGTGGACCCTGTCAGCTTCGTATTCCAGCTTCAAGGTTAGAAGAACAAAAACTAGGTGCAAACCCACTTAATCCATTTTCTTTCAGGATCAGATGACAAAAACTATCCGTGAAATGAACCATAACTGAAACACAGTATTTGAAATTTCACAAAGCTGCAATAAACAAATGATGAGGCCATTCCACCGAGGATCACAACCTCTCTAATCGTGTCAATCTACAAGGAACTCCACATTCTACCTGTGCAAAAGTTAGAGAATAACAGACTTCTGAACTCCAGTTATTTGTCTGAAATAACAGCCTTCAGTAATGACTTTAATGCCCCCCCATCCCCCTCCACAGGAAGTAGTTTTTAGAGGCTACTTTCTGTTACTGCAGCAATAGACCTCATCTCTGTTGCTTGCTTATTTTGCTCCAATACACGTTGCATCTCTAGCTGTGTAAGACCAGGGGGATGAAAAACAAGAGAAACCTCTGCCCCCAAAGCTTACCCAATTTGCTCTTTTAAGAATGCTCCATGTTCAGCTCTACTATTACTACTCCTTGTACTGCAATCGCAATACTGCGGTGCTTTGCAGACAGTTTAGCAAGAGAACAAATATTTGTATTTATGCTACCTGTGACTTGTTGTTATAATTTACATGTAAGACCAAGAAGATACAGTCATCGGCTGTAATCATAAACCATTACTCTCCATGGAAAAAACAAGTAGGAAATCTTGCTCCCTATCCCCAGATTTTTCACTCTTGTTGGAAACTTCTACTACCAACCTGAACTGGCTTTAAAGAGGAAAGTCCTCTTTCGTATTGTGCTCTGTCAGAAGTTCAGCCCTGTGAATAACAGATGTTCTAGAAAGACTCCTTTTTTTCCCCACCTGTCAGGAAAAAGGGAGGACTACCAAGCTAGCATGTAGTTATACACTACTTCTGTGCTCAGAAGGTATACACAGAATTAAAATTTTTTTGACAACACGATGATGCAGATTTCAGGTCTCACAGTCCATTCCCAAGATTACCTGCCTGACCTATGGAGTGATGTGGAAGCAACTCCCCCTTCTCCTGGCAGTGTCTCCTACTGCCAGCCTTGAAATGAAATCTCATTTTCTGGTTAGCTTTCAGTGCCTGGATCCTGCTTACTGTGCAGATGTGTGAATCTCCAGTGGGAGCTCCCAACTGGGATGAGGAAAGGACAGGAGAGTCCCTTAGCCATGTCTCGACCTGCCAAATCACACTGCACTCTAGATAACGCTGTTGTGCAGGGATTTTGGGGGAATGCTGCAAGCACTGTTCAAGCTGCTGCAGGCTGCAGCACTTCGGTTTTTTTAATGAGAAAGATGCTTTCTTTGAACTTCCTATTTCCTTGGAATTTAATTTTCTGTTTTCTTTTTAAGTACTTTGACAACTTATTAAGAAGCTGCCAGCCCCTAAGCTCCACCTTTGTGTTTCACAGCTCTCCAAATCTTGTTGAATAGTTTATCATCAGGCAGACATTTGATGGGACAAGGTGAGCAACAAAAGAAAGTCTTTTTCAGACTCTGTCTAGACATGCTTTTCACCACTGTAAGTTTCGTACCCGGCTTCCTAGCCAGGTCTGCTCGCTTCCCACCCCACTCCTCTCTTCTGCCTCCCGATTTTTCCACTCACTGACCCATTTAAAACACATCTGTCCGCAAAGGCGAGCTCCGAGCAGCCGGGCGAGACGGTTCCAGGTGGGCGCTGCACACCCGCAGCTCCAGGAGCACCAGCCCCGCTGTGTCCCTGCTGCTCCTACAGCCAAACCAAGCCAATTCAGTGCTGTGGCGGTGACTTTCCCCCTCGTCCCCCCAGTGGCACCCAAGGCGTCCCCCACACCGCACAAGCGCGGTGGGTTTAGGGTTGTTTCGGACTATGCCTTGCCGATGTTGCCTTCTCCTGACGGGTCAGGCGGTCCCCCGGAGGCGCCTGGGGAACCGTGAGAAAGCCCTGAGCCGCGGGGGAGTTACCCCGCTCTGTCCTACGTGGGTTTCGGCGCTACCGGCACGGGAAGCCTCAGGTGCGGGGGAAAAACAAAAAAACCAAAAGACTGAGTAAGAGCAGTTGCAAAAGGGGCTGGCGACAGCTCGGCACAAGGCGGAGTGAGGAAGGGGCGGGCAGGCGTGAGGAGCGGCGGGGGCGGGATGCGGCCGGCGGTGCCGGGCGCCGCGGAGCGGCGGGCCGCGCCGGTGGGGTGGGTGTTGCCGGGGGAGGTGCGGGCCGGGCGGGGGGCGGGCGCCCAGCGCTGGGCCGCGCAGGCAGGGACGTGCATCCGCGCTGCCGGGGCGCCCTGCCTGCCCCGGAGCCTCTCGACACATCGAGCCGCGCCGGGCGAGAGCGGCCGCGGCCCCGCAGGTGGGTGCTGCGGGGGGGCCGGGAGCGGCGCGGCCCCGGAGCGGGCGGCGGCTCGGGCTGGGCCGGTAGCATCGCTCTTCCCGGGGGCCCCTCCGGGAGCCGCCGGATCGCCGGGCAGGTGCCGAGAGGGAGGGCAGGGGAGGCGCAGCTGCTGTGCCTCTCTCCTCCTTCTCTTTCTGTTTCTCTTTACTTTCTTTCCCTCTTTCCCTCCTTCCCCCCTCTCCTCCCCCTCTTTTCCATTTTTTTCTTTTTTTTTCTTTCTTTTTTTTTTTTTTTCTGTTCGTATCTCTGCTTCTCTCTCCTCCTCCTGTCTTTCTTTTGTTCTTTTCCCTTTTCTCCTCTCCTCTTTACACGTCGCCCCAACACCCTTTTATATTTTTTTTTCCACCTGGGCTAGTGTGAAATCTTTTAGCAAGCACAAGGTTTAGTGGACATCTCTTTGCAATCCTGGGGTGTGTCTTTTTTTTTTTTCCTTCTGTTAAATTTCCTAAAACTGGGAAAGCCCTGAAGAAACCTTCTTTCTTTCCAGAACAGCAAAGCTGTTTAGAAGGTTGTAAATAATTTTCTGTAACCGAAGTTGAGTAGGAGGACTCACAAGCCTGACAGGAGGCTCAGTTATGCTCTGGCATTTTACCTCATTTCGGTGTTGCTCGGAAAAGTAGATTTCTTTGTGGGAAAGAGGAGGAGTGGCAGCAGGAGAGAATTGCTATTTTGGAGTCTGCAATTTTAAATTTCTTTTTTAATGGAATATGAGATGTGTGACCTCAGAGCTGGCAAGAATGGCAGAGCCAGAAATCGTAGTAAGAAAAGAAAGGACAAACCTAGCATTTCAGTCTATGGAACTCAACTTGAAAATTCTTGTGAAAAATAATGCAGTATTTGTACCTTGAGTCAGAGCTCAGTTACAATGGTACATTGCTTTTGAAAGCAGGCATATGCAAAAGAAAATACTACCACTATTTGTTCTCCACAGTGGTTCTCTACTCTGCCTATAGTAAACATCAGTTATTGGCATCATCTCTTTCCTATGAATCTGAGTTGTCTGCACTAATAATTCTTTCCTGAGACCTGAAGAGCCGAAAGTTTCTTAAAAAACCCAGTGAAGACGTTTGCCAAGTCTGCTCTCTTTTTTTGTAATTTGAGTGAAATATGTCGAGGAACATACAAGCTGAGGATTTACAGTCTGCTGTGCTGAGAATATGGTGATTTACTGAATAAAATCCTGCTCTCCAATTTTTTTTGCCACAGTGGAAACCTCACTACTAGTCTCATGAAAAGATTCAATTTTGTTTTTCTAATAATCTCCTACTGCTTTTCCTTTGAATTCCAACATAATCCAAAAGTTCTCCACTTAACTTTTGTTCATAAGCTTCTGAAACTTGGAAACACCGAACTTTATCGACATAGAATTCTGTCTTAGGAAAGGTGAAGAAAGGTAATTCCACAGGAATGTAGCATGCCCAACTAGTACAACTGAAATAACTTGTGCTATTAGGTTTACTTCATAGCTCCAGGGAAACCACTTCTTGCGCTGTGAAGTGTTATTATACACAGGATAATCACGGTGCTAGTAGCGAAGCTTAATAAAACAAACAGAAACCTCATCACATCTCAGAAAGCTCTTTGCACCCACCAGACAAGAACACTGCAAATTATAACAAAACCTGTGTATTTGGTAACTGTGTTACCAAGGTGTTCCCAGGTGTGGATTCTCCTATCATAATCATACATATTTTTCTTGATTAGATTTTAAAGCCTTTTTTGTTTGTCTTTTTGAGGAGTGGAAGGATTAGGCTGTTTTCCTACTGTAAAGTCTTGTAGGAAAAGTAATAAGAGATGGCAGTTCTCACCAAGTATAAAGTTTCTGTGATGACAGTGAAAGTTACCCATTGCTGATTATATATACAGTTCTATAAACTATAATATGGGGGAGTGGGGTGCCTGTCTTTCTGTGTATTTTGCAACAGAATCTACTTTCCATGCAGAATCTGCTCCTTAGACAGCAAAAAGTTGTATTTTTGAACTGTATCTTTATGTGCAGGTTAGATTAAACTCATCTCACCTGAAGTGAGGCAGTGAAAACTCCGCAAAATATCATATAGTACCTCTTAAGCTGTAGGTTAAAAGCAGGAAGTAATATTTTATTTACTTGCACAGTAGAGTTAGACCACCTAAGCATGATGCTGATCCTTCTTTATTGAATAACTACAAGAGATATCTCTTCTTTTCAGATAAGGTTATTATTGCTGGTACTATTTGTCCTTTAGCTTACTGATTAACTGTAGGCATGGCTTTAAAACATTGGCTTCTACACAGGGCTAGAGAAAGTCTCCTCAGAATAATATTTTAAATGTTGTGCTTGAAGCGGGATCCACATACTCAAAAACTTGACAGCCTCTTCCTTCTCCCATGAGATTTGGATGTAGTTTAACAGGTATTACCTTTCCTGTAACAGCTGGCCAGTGTGTCTCATTCTGAAATACTGTATTGTCACAAGACAGAAATTAGCAAAATTCTGTAGATGGTCATGAGGAATGCAGCGGCTGCTCCATTCCTGGCAAAATTATAGTTCCTACTTTAGAATACTGTGAAAAAAATAGACATGCATTTTACTTTGAAGTAACCAATGTGTACAAATTATCTTAATGAACACCAGGCAGTTGTACTAGGTGTTACATTGGACAACATTACTCTACAGATGTTTTGTTTGATTTTGTGAGTGTACTTCCAGTGTTAGTTGCCTTGAGGTAAAACATATCTTTTTGTCAGTACTAAGACTCATAGACTTCTCTAGGAAGGAACTGGTCACTGAATGGCTTTGACATAATGGTTTTACTTTCCTTAGTTCAAATTTCTTACTGTTGTTTCTTACTGCCTGTGGGACCTCTGAGGAAGGATGTGAACACAAAAGACAATCAGGCTTTGAACTGTTCTGAGGAAGATTTACCTGATCCAGTAGTACAAGCAAGTATTAGAAAGACTACCAAAATTTCTATTTTTCTCAATGCCAGTTAATACACAGTGTGTGTTCATGTGGGTTTTACTTGTTTTTTAAAAGAGAAAGATTTTAATGTGCCATATTTGAACATATACCCAAATAACACAAGGGTTTGATTCCCATGCCCCCCACCCCACCCTCAAAAACCAGCTACTTACTTTTAGCTACTCTCACCATTTATTCTCTATGTAGTGGTAGGTGTTTGTGGAGCTTTGTTTAAAGCTGCCTTCTAAGCTAACAGGGGAATAGAAATGTATTATTTTTTTCTATTAAAAGGAAGCATATTTTTCTTTTTATTGTTGGGGGTTTTTTTGAGCAGCTCTGAAGGAAAAGCCCTGGTGTTACAGAGTATTTATTGTCAATGAGCAGACAACTGCACCCACGTGGTATCCTGCTGCTGCCTCTGCATGACTTTCAGAATTAAGGTCTTAGTCCTGTAAAGCCTAATGGTAACCTGAATAGTCATCTTATGAGCAAATCTTATTTTCGGTAAGACTGAAGGCTGTTTAAGGGAACAAACATGAGTACTTTCATTCAGTTACAGGTGGATCTACTTTCAAGATCATGCTGCTTGGAATCATGGAAATGCTGAGTAAAAGCGACTCCGCTCTGTGTCTGGCAGATCTCTGCAGATAACCCTGCATCTGCACAGTCTGTCTTTGTGCTAGTGCATGTTTGTGTTTATGCAAGCTGCTTACGGCTTTGAAAATCACTTCCTCATCAGAATGAATGTTCTGCATAACTGAACCTGAAGAGGAGCATGTTAATTGCATGCAGGACATGCATGCTTTGAAGCATTGTGGATATGCCCTGGTAAAACTCAAGGGCTTTCCAGCAAATCCGTCTGTATTGGAGGACCTTCGTCAGAAGTGTTGAGGAAAAGTTTTGTATCTCAGGTGGAATTTGTGAATGGGGAAAGAGAACAGCAAGGATCTGGTCAACACTTTCTCACTTACTGTTCTCATTGACAGCTGAAGTTTCCATGTATCTTCCCTCCCTCTGAGGCAAGAAAAGGAAAAATAAGTCAGTTCTGACTCTGACTCCCCACCCATCAAAATGATTACTTGTCTCCTGGCCCATCCCAACTACCACTTCAGAGGTGGGTGTACTCAGCACTACATTTTCCACTTGGCTTTTCTTTAATACATTTCTGTAAAAGCAAAAATTCCGGGTTGTCATGAATGGATGTAGGATATTAGTGCAGCTGCCAAGAAGTTTTCAAATACCTGTTGTAAATCTTTGTTTAAAAGCTAATATGTTTATGAACATAAGATAGTGGCCTGTATAATGTTCATGTTGCTGAGCTGCTCCACTGTAGCTGTATGCCAAAAGTCACCAAAGCAACTACAAGAGAGAAAATATCCCTCACTACCTGCTTCCTCTGGTATTTGTTAGAGGAAGCAGAATCAGAGGGAAAATGAAAGGAAGAAGCTGAGTGCACATTAGTTCAGCAGCCCACAAAGCTAAGAGAGTCATGATACTGGAACATTGCAGCTAAACCTGCGAGATCTCTCAGATCTTCCATGCTCTTGCTACAGCTGGTTTTGACCTCCTGACAACCTCTGTGAGGCTACCTAACTCTAATCTCTCTCCTGCCTTTCTATCAGTCTTTCACAAGATCTACAGGCTGCTGAAGTACCCCAAAGTACTCTAACCCCTTCTAAACTTCTGGTGCTGATGCTGGCCTACGGTCTATTTTGGTGACTACAGTGCTTTCCTTTTGAATGCTGAATGGGTGTTTAACATCTTGCCTCAACATTTTTTCCGCTGATGTGAGAAAAGACTGAAGAGCCAAAATGAAAAGACACCTGAGTTTTTGTTCCTATGTCACTGGTCCCTAATGATTTTCATCTTATCATGAGATGGGTCTGTGTACCATTTGGTTTCAACCTTAAGAAAAGACACAATCTCCAACTCTCAACTGTGTCAGTCCAAACAAGAGCCTAAAACCCGGAGTCCAGGTTTGCTGGACTGGGGTACGGTGAGCAGAGATTTCCAGGGTGCTGCAGGGCTGGTGGTTCCCCATGGCGGGTCCATCAGGGCAGGAACTAGCAGCCAGGCCCGTTCCACAGCCCCAGCCAGGAGCAGAGCAGCTAGGGGGCACATGGGGACATCCCTGGTATCAGGCACCTCTCTGGGGACTGGGACAGGCTGAGGCTGGGCTGGGACTTGGGCCCATGGCCAGGCTGTAGGGCCTGGAGACTGGCCGTGCTACGGCATCACTGAGGCAGGGGCTGGCAGCCCTGGGAGGCTGAAGTGGAGCCACAGGGGAGCTCGGAGGTGGGTGGTTGAAGCCATCAAGGCCTATTAGTGCCCTTGGGTCCCTGCTGTCAGCCATGAGAGCTGACTGCAGAGAGCTGCCTGGAGGCCACCTGGTTGCGTCTGCTGTGGTACCCACCCAGCCTGACATGCAGAGGTGCTGGGGACGGGCAACCAGCAGAGATGGGAGAGGGGCTGCTCCTTCCACCAGCAGCATGTTGTGATACCAGACCAGTTGCCCTGTGAAACTGCAGCCGTCAGGTCTGGCGTAGCAGTGGTCTGCCAGCTCTGTGCCCTTGTAAACATCCTCTTTCTTAGGACCAGCCCTGTGGTGTGGGTCCTTGCTAATAGCACTGTCATTGTGTGCTGCAGCCCTAGTCTAGTCTGTCTGTATAAAACCTCTACGTGAACTTTAGTCACCCTCCTAGGTGTGCTCTAATCTTGTAGAAGTGTTTTGTGAGTTGTTTTTTTTTTCTCTAAAGACTTAGGTTTCTTGTGGCATTTTCTGTTTGTTTTTAAGGATGGGTGAAGCCAAACTTATCGAGAACCACATGCTGAGCTGCCCTCGGAAGGTGCTGCTCCCTCCTGTCAATGGCCACAGCCTTTCTTTGATGAAGGTTATTCCCCTTCAGCTCCTTTGGTATAAGTACCTGTGTAGTTTATTGCTGACTCGTTTCAGTCAGTACTGTGGGTCAGATTAACAATTTAGCATGTAGGGTTAACACAAGTTTATAAAGTAACCAGGTAAAGACTTCGTTAATGAAATCAGCTGTTTTACAGTAGCACCTTTACAGTCATATGAAAGTTAAATCAGAACCAGAAATTTACCAAGACACCTCCCAAACTGACAGGTAATGAGTACTTGTTTCACTGATGAATAAACTAAGAGGCAGATGATCCAAGTGATTTGCCCTCTGACAGAGAAGCGGTGCCAGACATGGAGATTTAAAGTAGTTATAATAATCCTTATTTCCATAAGGTCTCTTTAAATCGAGAACATCAGTGTCTAGTAGAAATCAAGTTGAAATTATCCTGATTTTGTGTTTAGTCATACCATACAGTTTGTATACAGCAGTGAAGAATAATTTTGGCAGGAAAGAGGGAAGCAGGCAGCACGCAGCTAACTCAACCTTTTTACTAACTCCTTCAAATACCAGCAACTGCTGTAAGTCTCCCCTTTTAATGATTACTGCATCAGAAATACAGGCTCTGACTTGAGGAGGAGAAAGTTAAAGAAGGAAGTGGGTCAAGTACATAACTTCTGCAACTGAACTTCAGTTGAGAGCATGACCAAGGCTGTAGCATAAAGTCTTCTATATGTGGTTGCACAACCTCCCTTCTGCTCTCCTACAGTGCAAAGTGCTGCCTCTGACACTGTGCTCTCTACTATGCACTCTAAAGCTATGCAGAGCTTGAGAAAAGCATGTTAAAAGATTTACTGAATGCAGTCTGGAGCTATGTTAATGAATATTCCAGGCTCATAAAACTTCACAAAACAAAAAACAGGTATATTATTAGATGAAAGGTACCGAATCTTTTCTTATCCTGTAGAGGTCATCTTTAGCAAAGAATGGGATATGATCAAGTTTTAGGACTTTTTAGAAAAGGAATTGCAAGCATAAATAGTAACTTATTGTTGAGACTGTTCAGAGGAAGAGACATGTCAGGGAGATAAATTTGTCTGTGGGGAAAAGCTTCCACCTAAATGTAAGAGCCACGTTAATGAGTAAATATTTGTAGATCTTGAATTTTGGTACAATAGAAATGCTGTGTGATAATTCTGAGCTCGAAACAGCAGAGGAATTGCACCCAGCTAGGTATACAAGGCCTTTTTGAAACAGGTTCTTTATCCTGCTTTCAATTAACTTCTATTCTAAAGCAGCAGCAGGAAAGACTTCTTTGCAAGCTTTATTATTTGGAAATTGTAGAAGGTGAAGACCACAATGGTAGCTTTCGATTAATGTTCTGTCTCCCTGGATTGTAAAGAACCGGGAAGGAGTGGCAATCCTCCTTAAGTGTGTGTTACTCCATAGTGCTAGCGCTCCTCTAAAAACAGGGAATAGGATAAAATAGTATTGTTAATTCTCATCCTAAAGAAAGGAGGAGTCCAGCTTCTGTCAGTGAAAGCTTCACAAATATGAGTGGTTTTGAAGTACATTTTAAGTCCTAGAATAGTCTTCATTTCTAAGTTGGTAAACAGTAAGCAGTAATTTAAGGGTGACCAGTATCACAAGCTTCATCCTGTGGCAATAAATACTTGACAGAGATAATGGGGACTATCATATAGCTAGTATCCTTCCTTTGTTAATTTCATATGTGGTGGATATTATTTCTGTTGGATCAGATCTACTAATCAAGACCAGCAGGACATCGAGTAAGGAAGTGTGTGATAAGTTACAAAGCATGTTAAAACTTGCTCTAAATTATGTAATTGTGTTTGATGCCATATTGCAAACCAAAAGTGGTAATTGTGGAATTTCCCTTTGTTTTATTTTTTTTTAAATTCAAATCCAAAGTGTGAAACCTGATATTTAAAAAGTACCTCTCTATGCTTTCAGCCATAATTGCACACTTGTTCACCTGGCTACTTACCTTAAGGGTTAAAATGTTAGTTCTTCCAGTTTGACTTCACTATAAACCTAAACCAGACTTGGAACAAATATGTTCCTAAGATGAATTAGAAATGCAGGGTAAAATAATTAGAGTTTCAATTCTGAAAACAAAGTACACTTTACAGTAAATAAGATGTTTATATAATGCTGTTAGCCATGATCCTTATAGCTGTGCTAGACATCTGTGCAGTGATCCACACCTTCCCCCCACCTATTACACGTGGATCAATCCCCAAATCAGTTTGCGAAGCTATGGGCACAGTGGTGGACCTGATGTGTACTGTATCCTGGTGGCAGCATTACTACCAAAAAACTGTGAGGCCAGGCCTCAATTTCTTACATGGCCCTGTTCTGAGATTTGCAAGTAGGAAGTTAAAAGACACAGTCTGAAAATCAACAGCTAAAATTATACTGGGGTAGCTTAAAGAAGGAAAAGAAAAAAATCTTACACTAAACAGCCTACAGCATAACCCAGAAGTTGACACAGCACACACTTCTTTTATGTAAATGCATTTTCTCACCAGTTTTTTTGGGTAGCAATTATTGTTAGAGCTGCTCTGAAAGTTATTTAGAGGCACTAAATTTTTCTTGAAAGGAACTGTGCATCTCTCCAATACTTTAATATTTCTTTAACCTTTTAACTTATAGATTAAAACTTTGGAAGACATTCTCTATAAACTGTATTGGCTTTTGCAATTAGAGGTTTGTTTGAAATTCAAACCTGTACTGAATTATTAAGCAATGAATTTGTGAGTACAAATGCCATTATTTTAGTAGCAATGCAAGTTGTTTAAGGATGTCCTGTTCTTGATCAGTTTACTGTGTGTGGTAGTACTTACAAAAAAAAGACACTCAGTTTGGTAATTCTAGACCGCAGTTTTCCCAACAGCTACAGCTATAGCAGCTGCATAACTATGCAGTGAACCCTTCACAGAATACTGAAACAGAAAAAAAGGTGCTTAAGGCGAAACAGGGCTAACAAACAAAAATAATGTAGTGCCTGTGAAGATGAAAATAATATTGGCGTGTTATAAACCTTGTTGCAACTCAATCTTGCAGCGTATTTCCACATAAAAGCAATTGGTGAATCATAAAAACAGATGTGTTTAAACGATGGTAACACAACACTGCTGTGTTCTTAGATTTGTGCATTTGCAGTGACCTAACACAAATCAGCTTTGGAGATAGGCAGTAAGTATTGCCTTTTACCTTAAAAAGGTACTTCAGCAATTGAGTCACAGCTGTTCTCACAATTTTGAAAGTTGAGAAGCTATGCTACGCTCATTTCTTTCTCCTTTTCTCATCAGCTCTTTCATGACAGTATTTCTAATCTCATCTGCAGGAGGTTGGAGAGACTGTATCTCTTATGAAAAACCTTGAAAGGCTTCAGGGACTGCTTTCCCAGTGAGAAGATAAAGCTTCATTAGCATCCAGGAAGTAAGTGGTAAGTTATGACTATAACGAAATCTATGTCACTGCTGAAATGAGTATAAAACATTCCTGTCAAACTCTGAAGCATGAATTAATAACAAATACTTGCTTCTCGGTAACCTATGTGACTTAATTACTGGCTTTGATTTTGTCAGATGCAGTTGAATCAGCTCCCTCTTCCTACTGAACTTTGGTTTATACTCCTAGTACTACGGAAATAATGTCTCTCAGAAACTATCTGCTTCTCACCATATTTTTCTAGAAAAATCAACTAATTTTTTTCATTAATTTCTAATTTTCAACAGAAATTTTTTTGCTGAACTATTCACCTTTTTATTATCACTAAATAACAATATATTTATTAACAAGTAATTTTTTAAAGAAATCTTTTATTCTTTGAATGACAATAATATTTCATTTTACTTTAGGATTTTTCATTCCATCTCCCTGACAAACTCACCAAATTCCTGAGAAACACAAACTGTTTTTCTGAAGTTGTTGAAGCTGATATGAGCAGAGTGGAGGGCGATTTTTTTAGCCCTGCAAAGCCATCTGGTATTTGAAATGCTGAAGAGGAAATTGCGGTTTTGCCACAACTCACACTTCAGGCTTTTCTTGGGTCTAACTCTTATTTTAGTAATCATTTCAGTTTTGAAAGTTAACCAGAAACAAGACTTCCTAAGTCGGAGACATCTAGAGCTGACAGAAGAAGATCCTATTGGCAATGTTAACTGCACCAAGATTATAGAGGGGGATATAGAAGAAATTCAAAAGGTAAAACTCGAGACATTGTCAGTGTCATTTAAGAAACGACCCAGACTAACAACAAATGATTACATTAACATGACAGCAGACTGTGCCTCCTTCACCAAGACTAGGAAATACATTATGGAACCTCTCAGCAATGAAGAAGCAGAATTTCCAATTGCTTACTCTATAGTGGTTTATCACAAAATTGACATGCTTGATAGACTTCTAAGATCAATCTATGCCCCTCAGAATTTTTACTGCATTCATGTTGACAAAAAGTCTCCAGAATCTTTTTTTGCTGCTGTGAAGGGAATAGTCTCATGTTTTGATAATGTCTTTATTTCCAGCCAGTTAGAAAATGTTGTATATGCTTCATGGAGCAGGGTGCAGGCAGACATTAACTGCATGAAAGATCTCTACAGAAGAAGTTTGAACTGGAAATATCTAATAAACCTCTGTGGCATGGACTTTCCTATAAAGACCAACCAGGAAATTGTAGAGAAATTAAAAGCCCTTAAAGGTGAAAACAGTTTGGAAACAGAAAAAATGCCAGTTTATAAAGAAGTAAGGTGGAAAAAACACCATGAGATTATCGATGGTAGAATAAAGAACACAGGCATAGACAAACAACTACCACCTCTCAGTACTCCAGTTTTTTCAGGTAGTGCCTATTTTGTAGTTAGCAGAAGATTTGTAGAATATGTATTAGAAAGCAGCAAAATACTTAAGTTCATTGAGTGGGCAAAGGATACTTACAGCCCAGATGAGTACCTGTGGGCAACGATTCAGAGAATCCCTGAAGTCCCAGGCGCAGTTTCTTCGAGTGACAAGTATGATGTTTCTGACATGAATGCACTGGCCAGGTTTGTCAAGTGGCAGTACTTTGAAGGTGATGTGTCCAAAGGTGCACCCTACCCACCATGCAGTGGAGTTCATGTTCGCTCTGTCTGTGTTTTTGGGGTAGGAGACCTGAACTGGATGCTACGAAACCACCACTTCTTTGCTAATAAGTTCGACACTGAAGTTGACCCTTTTGCAGTGAAATGTTTGGAAGAGTATTTGCGACACAAAGCTTTGTATCTGCAAAAGAACTAAAACACTGCATGCTCATGTTACGAATCATACGTACAAACAGTACAGCTATGTACTTGAACTCCATGTCTTGTCCATGGACAAGGGGGAGAGAAGACATGTCTTGAGTGGAGATGGGGATGCCTTGTGTTGCACACTGAGGCTTTGAACTTTGGGTACAAAATCAAATACCGCAATTTTTTAAAGAAGGCCAACTCTTGGAATATTTATTATCTAAGAGGTGTAATTAATGGACTTCCTTTGGCTAAACTCTTTGTCTTAAGGCTTGTAAAATGCTTGTTGTTCATGGTTTTTCCTCAGTTTTTTCCCTTGAATGTAATGCTAGCTGAAAGGGA
Source organism: Caloenas nicobarica (assembly GCF_036013445.1). Classification (NCBI taxonomy): domain Eukaryota; kingdom Metazoa; phylum Chordata; class Aves; order Columbiformes; family Columbidae; genus Caloenas; species Caloenas nicobarica. Next base: position 57,568,992 of record NC_088284.1, on the reverse strand, counting down.
AAGATGAACAAGGGGAAAAAAGGAAAAAAGCAGCTGGACTGTACAAACATAATACTGAGTACTGAAAGTTCTCAGGAAAATAACATTAGAATTGATCTGAAAGCTAACCAAAGGGAATATACCAAAGCCAGCTGTCATCATTTAACTTAAATCTGATTACTGTAGTTCCGTAATACTTAATTCTTAATGCTCCTGAAAATTTCGTCTTCAGCATGGAGTATTAAGGATTTGTGTTTAAATTTTTGTAGCCAAATCTTAGTTTTGTACTCTCAAACTCCCCTGATAATGTGATACAAAGTATACATACCAGTTTGGAATGACATCTTCTCAGGGAAACTTCACTTTTGTGCCTGATGAATATTAGACTTGTAATTTCAGACTTCCTACTGTATCAGGAGCCTTTCTTTTGGATTCAAAATGACTCGAGTTTCTCAAAAACTTAAGAAATGGAGTAGTGTCTAAATGTCACTGATGAAACTGTCGGTTTCTGCTTTCTGTGAAGCTCAACTTGCATTCCAGATTTTTTTAACACTGAATAAACTAAAATAAAGTTATTTTTCTAAATGATATCGCCTCTTCCTACAATTAAAGTCCTTCTGAAAGAACTACCAAAAAACCATAGTGATGAAGAACTTTTTTTTTTCCTATAGTTGGCCATACACAACTGAAGCTGCAGCTGAGACAAGTCCTACATTTCCTCCATGTCTTCATTTGTGTCTACATTTGTTTAGGTTTAGCTAGTGCAGCTGATTTTTATTTATTTGCTTCTTTTGGTGCAAGGGAAAGGAGGAAATGTGGATGAGTTTTGTTCTGGCTTAGGTTCCTGCTTAGTTTAGCTGCTGTGGTGTGGTACAGAAACATGGTAATGAGAGAACAGGATACCATGAGGGATTATATTATTTCTTTCCATATCAGTTCAGGTTTGTCATGCATAGTTACTGCCAGGTGTCTTGTCTTACTCCTGAGATGACAGTGGAATTCATCACAGACACTAACAAACGGCAAAACAGACTAAATTTTTTGTTTCTTGAACTGCTGCACGTGTTTCTTACAAAGGTAGTTTGTAATGAAGTTTCTCCTAAGATGTGCCCCATTAGACATTATCATAATGAACTGCTTACCATTGATCATGCAAACAGCTAGGGAGGCAAGCAATTTACTCTGAAATAGGGCCTGTTCTTGCCAACACCCACCTTCAAAACCTCCTGAAAGCTGTATAAGGAGTCTCCAGAGACTCTCATATGATGCATAAACAGATAATTAAAGCCTGTGAGCTGTGTCAGTGGAGGGAAATATCTTGTCTTCCCCACCCTTTGCCTTTTCTACAAGAATGGTCTTATAGACAGTTGTGCTCTACCACAAGCTACAACAAGCAACACTACATACAGTTCTGGGAAATTCCAGGAAGTCATGTTATATTTTTAAGAGAAATGAAGCTGTTTGTTTTTAAGAATTTCCACCTGAAAACAAGCTACATGAACAGCTTCTATGAGACCAGAACTGCTGGCTCAAATAGACTGAAAAAGCAATGATGAAGTTGTCCACACAGAATGGACTGCCAACTCAGTTGCTTCAAATCTGCTAGAGAGCTGGAGCATCAAGCCTTTTGCCTACCTATTCCAGCCTGTTTTGTACTTACTCACTTGTATAATATGATTAATGCCTGACTGTATCTCTGTTGTTAATGACAGTGATACTGCTACTGCAGAGAGACAGTGAACTTGACTGGGTGCACTGTTTGGATAGAGTCAAGACAGATCCTGTGTACACTCACTGTATGTTCTGTACAGAAGGAAAAACAGGAGAACATTGCTATTTAGCACACATTCTCCATAAGACAGGGAAGAATTTCTTTTTCTTCTGGGGAAAGTGAATCACAAAAATATCCACCTCCCTAAAACTGACTTCTAGAAGATACACTCTGATCTAGTAGATTTTAATTGGTTTAGGAAGGCAATTTCACAAAAAGAACTCTTAATCTGTTGAACAAGTACCAAATGTGCCAAAGGAGATTGATAGATTAATAAGAGGTGTTGCAACTGTGCATACAGAAGACATCGTAGCCCGCTATAACAGGTAGAGAAAACAATCTAACTTATACTAGTATTTCACTGAATCTGCCACACTTAGCCAAAATAATCATCATTCTAGAACTGAGCAACTTGGTAGCACCAACAAAACTCAAATAAAATCTTGATTATATCCCTTCCTGACATCAGTAGTTGGTTTTTCATAATTTGTCTCAGTTTTCTACCCAATGCTTAGAGGACTGGAGTAAAACTCTGGTACTAGCTTGAGTGAACACGAAAGAAAAATGCTTCACTGATACTGCAGCAACAAGCTAATCTCGATGCTGTGCTGAAGATGCTGGGCTCTTGCTAGGAATACTAAAAACTAGAAACTTAATTATTACATTAACCCTTCAACCATTAATTCTGAGTGTAGTGGTGCTCTAATACAAGAAAACTGCTGGTTTAGTCTGATCAACTTTGGGTTCCCACTTGGGGAAGAAGGCAACACATAGATCTGCACCAGGATTGAACATGAAAGCTGGACGGAAGGCAGAGCAGTTAAATTTGATGCCGTGATGACAGGTTCAGCTACAGTGCTGCCCAGGGCCCTCGGAGAACCTACTTTGTTCAGTCGTGCTGCATGCACCCAGCTTACACCAGCCCTCACACTGTGACCTTATCATCCCTTGGGCAGCTAGGAAGGAAGTTGGTTTGCATTCTGTCTACCACATAATTTTTTTTTTTCTTTCTATGTTTTAAAGCTGGTTCAGTTTCTCAGTCCAGCTCAATAGAGCTGGGAAGGAATGAGTAGCCAGTTAAATGATTGCTGAAGTAATACGTATGCAATTCACAATCCCCTAACTTGCCTTTTAACTTTCCTTAGAATTTTCCAAAAGGGCTCTGTGCATCAGAGGTACTGCTCTAGTTCAGTCCCTACTTATGCATAAGCATTTTGAGTCACTCTAATAATGATAACAATTTGCTTGGTTTACTGTTAATAATTGTGGTAATCAAGTATCCTGTATGAGTGACCAGGCTGGAAGCCTTTCAGCTCAAAGGCTGATTTGGTCCAAGGAACCTAATACTTGTGCTTTCATCTGAAACCTCCTTCCTGCCTGAGGTTTGGTTTGAGAGGGAGCATGTGTTTGCCGCTCTTGCTGCTTCCTATCTAGCACAACGGAAGGCAACAGGAAACACTCAGATTAAACGTTGCAATTATAAATTAAGGTCACCAGGCAGATCACCATTACTTGGTGTGTATTCAAGTGGCCTGACAAATAAAAATTGACCTGGGTTATAACATGAATGCATTAGAACCTTAAAATGAAATAAAGGGCCATCTGTGCCAATATATTTGTGTTATGCTGATAAGGAGGACATAATCCCTTCTCCTAGATTCAGTGCTATTGCTAACTCTGACTGGCTGTGGCAGTCATTGAAAATAATAAATGTGATTTCATATAAGTTCTGCTGCAATATTTCACTGCCTTAATTTATAACTTCTTTTACTTTTGAAAATTCTAGTGGTGGATTTTTTTGGTCACTTGGGGAATATATAAAAAATCTAATATTATAGTGAGCAGCTCTTCAGTCAATTAAAACATGGGTAACTGTATTATGTAAAATGGCTTCCCATTTCCAGTTAGCAATAGCATTCATCCTCATCTTAACATTTCAATAATCTAGTAGACCAGCTTCCATAGTTTTCAAATTATCTTCTTTCCAACAGATCGGTTTCCTTAAATGTGCTTTTAATGCCCTAGACTGCAGTGCAGTAAATTAACAGTAACCTGCTTTTGACAAGCAAGGAGTCTTCCAGGTGCCTTAGACAGCAGACGGAAAAAAAGCAATACCCTTCTGGTTATGTTCTTTATTCCAAATCAAGTCACTCAGCTTTTTCCAAATACTCAGTTTTCAAGAATCTATACTAATGTGATTTACAAAGTTATTTTCCTCATATTTATCCTGAGGTTTTCTATTTTATAACTGAAATTAGTCAGTTTCTTACTCTTTGCATACAAATTACAGTTTGTTGGGTTTTTTCCTTCCTTCCTACCTACCTACACCTACCTACCTACACCTACCTATCTACACCTACCTACCTATACCTACCTACACCTACCTACCTACCTACCTACCTATACCTACCTACCTACCTACCTATACCTACCTACCTACCTACCTACCCCTACCTACCCCTACCTACTTACTTACTTATTTCTCCCCTGGGTCAGCCACTACCCTTACACAGATCTTTCTTATTTGCGTTATATTCTCCCTGACTTGCCTCAAGTTACATTAAACTGTCTTCAGTCGGGGTAATGTTTTCCTCAGTGTCATAATTTAAATTCTGTGGCTTGGAAAATGAGCTTTGCTGTTGGAGTCTTACACATGGTTGTGTTCTTCTAGGATCTACCAGTATTAATTTTAGTTTGTCTGTCTTCTACAGCTTCACAATAAAAAGTTAAAAATACTACCAAGTCCTTGAAGTCAAACTGACGTATTTAAAAATATATTGTTTTTCCCAAAAAAAGGAAGCTGTGTAGGAAAAAAGGATGATATAGAAAAAAGTTCAGCTAAGAAAAACATGTCAGGATGGGTCCTGAGCAGATGTCTCCTGTTAAAATCCATGTCACATACTCTAAGACAGGATGCTGGAACTTTTTTTGACAGATACTTGTCTAACTATACTTTTAAAAAATAATTTCCTCTTGATTTGGGAACCTAGGCCTACTGGGAGATCTAGTCACATACAAGTAAAGATCGTCTACTCTGTACCATGAAATCATATTAATCTTATCTATCTTCACTTTTTTTATTTGTCAGGAACTTGACTTCATTCTCTCATTTAAACAAGCAATATGTCAGAAATCCTTTAGCAGAAAATGTTTAGTTACTAGAATATTCGCTAACTTTAATGAAATTAGTTTTTCTGCCTCAAAACTCTGTATCTTTCTTTCAACCAACTTGCCTTTGGTATAATGGGTATGGGGAGCAGAAGTGGTCATTTGTCTTCAAAGTATCTCTCACCACCTGGAATGTGATAGCGAAAGTGAAATTTGTGGCTTAGCATCAACAGTTATGGGTAAGTCCTTAGTATATTTTGGCACCAGCTGTATGAATTGCATTAGTGATGCTGGAAAGAGGGATGTCCCAGTGTTGATGTGAAATGAGTTTAGTTTGGAAAATATACTGGAAGAGTGCACATCACCTGTCTGTAGGGAATGCTTGTAATCCTGTTTAATAAGCAGACCGAAGTTAATTATGCATGTTGCTTGCACCAGGCAGTTAAACCTTAATCACCTCTTTGAACCAGTAGATTATTAGGATGATCCTGTGAAACCTCCTCCAGAAGCAGGAAATTCTGTCACCCTTAACTTCAAGTTAATCTCCCTTTGTGATTTTTTTCGAGTTTAAGGGGCAGATAGGTATTTCTACAAAAACCAGCAAACCTCTTGTTAATGACTTAGCTCTCACTGGCCAGGCCAGCTGCCCTCCTGCCTGCATGAGGCTCTTGAGCCCAAATGAGCCCAGTTGGTATATTTATTCTGATCCAGCAATGGTGTTTTAGCTACCTGCATGGCATTTCCATGCTGGGCATGCAGAACAAGGAGATGTGCTTAAGAAATTATGTATTGTACACTTGTAAGCCTTGCACACTGACACATTCAATTCCTACTGCTACACAGCCCTAAAAAGCAGGGGGGATTTGCTTCTACACCAGAGCAAACACAGGTGAACCTACTTCGGGGCACTGAGACCAAAAGCATTTATTCTTTCCCCTGTGCTCATGGCACTGTAGCACTGAGCAGCTGTTGCCTGTGAGATACATAAATCCTTAACAACAATCAGCCATCAATGAAACTTCAAGAGTTCAGAGAAAACAAATATCCAGACTACACAACTCATGTATATCTTCTGCAAGAGGGTAAAACACAAGCACCATGCATACCTTTCCCTCCCTTTCTTCCTCCCTCCCTCCCCACTAAATTTAAATTTGAATTGCTTCCGTGCCAGGAAACTCAGCAAACAGGATGTTTGGTAACTGAGGCAATGCCCACCCCACTGCCCCACCCCGCTTGCATGCCTGCTCCCTAGGGTAACTGACCTTCGGAGAGTTCTTGTTCTTTTCAAATGACCAAAACCAGAAGGGCCATGGAGAAACATCTTTTTTTTTTTTTCACAGGAACTAGTCAAAACATTTTGCCTTTGATGCTTCTTAACCTTTTCCACCTGCTTACTCACTGCAGCTGAGAGTGCAGAGAAAAAGAAGGTCTCTTCCTCAGTATCTCCAGTCTCATGGTCTTTCTCCTTCCTTACCAAACACGGTTTTTCCCACCCTTGCCTCCTTTGTTCGCAGTCTCCTGCCTTATTTTCTTTTCCTGTCATGATCTGCCAGGAAGAGAGGGCACATCTGAAGGAAACTCTGACAGACCTTGCCAAACATTACTTCAAGTGGCCAAGGTACAGGGAGAAGTGAAGTTTCAGTAAAATCATTTTCGGATGGGGTTACAGATTCTAGTCAGGGCAAAGGTACTTAACTGATTTGGTCCTGAAGCATGTCTTCCCCACCTCGGCTTCCCAGATGCTACGTCCCGAGATACCCAGGCTGAAAATATGGTGCAAGCCCTCTTTATATATAGACAGGAGAATCCTTCAGTGGATTAGCTGTCCAGCTTTATTCTGCAGTGGACACTGAATCTGGAGATCTTTCTAAAATGATATCATGATTGTCTATTCAGATACGCAGCAAAAATAAATGAGGTTTTTCTCAGCAGATGAAATCTCTGTCCTAGATACTTCCTAATCAGTAAAATGTACAAACACACTTTTTTTCTGTTATGAATTACAATTCAAAATAAGAGCTACTACATACATCACATTTACAATTTTGCTACATTTACATTAAGTGTTAAGAGTAATGATCTGACATTGAGCATAAAATAGAAATTTTAGTCACAAATGTAGGCTAAACTCCATAATTTAGAATTAGTTTTCACTGTTTTAACACAACACTTAAAAGAAATTTCTTAGGTTCTGTAGGACTTTCTGTAAAAATCAATTAACCAAATGTTTTAAATTGAGTACAATCATGTTGTACGTTGAGTGTACATTGAGTTGTACATCGAGTACAATCATGTTCTGCACGGTTGTGTGACTGAGACGCATACTCTTTTGTTTATTTGTTTAGGGGAAGGATGATCAGAATCATGTCTTTCATATTTCAGTGTAGCTTTAGGCTTCAATACCTCTGTGGAAGGGGAGCACCTAGTGAAGAGAAAGTGGGACCTAGAGAACAGATTAGATCTTGTATGTAAGGAGTGTCTTCAATTCTCAATTTGGTAGCTATTCCCTAGTTTAACTTTTTAGTAAATTCAGAATCTCAAACCCTCTTAAGAATAATTGCATTTGCATGGCTGTCTTTTATTTCACAGAGAAAAATTTAAAATATCCAGAGTTTTCTTTTAAATGAAACCCTCAGATCTAACGGTCGAGGTCAGTTTTCATCAGAATTCTTAAAATAAATACTCTGGGAAAGAGTCATCATTCCTAAATGTCTGGTCTACCTTCATGGGGATGTAGTCCCAAAAACCTCAAAGCCCACACAAGCTCAATATTTTTCAGCTCTAACTAAAACAGTATTGAACTATATACCACTAGGGTTTTGTGTATTTTTGAAGTCATATTTCTTTTACGTGTCAGTTTATCAAAATCTGCTGTCATTATAGCTGGCTTTCACTCTTCTTGATGTTTAAAAGTTGAATTTTCACTAGTAGTCTGGAGAACACTCAGAAAAGCTAAACTGGCATCTTGGCTGTGTAATCCATGCACTTTAGTTCTTTTGCATGAAACTGTCAAAATTTCCACCAGCTAAGCATCTTTCTACCATTAAAAATAGTCACATGTGGAAATTCTTTAAATGAGAGGGAAAAACCTCCACAAGATTGCCTTTCGTAATCTGAAGATGAGTGACACAGGCTGGAACAGTCTCTCAAAAAATTGTGTGTTAAGACCAGAAAATACTGACAAGTGACAGTTACAGTGGAAAAGAGTGGTAATCGACATATCAAAATATTTCACATAGCTCTTTCTGAGATGCTGCTGGTAGTGGTTAGGCACTATCACCAGCTGGAGGAGGTTATCACCAGCCAGTGGAGGTTAAATTGTGTATTTGGACCAGCAGTGGCTGGACGTGGGGCAGTGATTTAATGATAGAGACTGAGGTGCTTGGTGGCTTTCAAGTAAATCCTCAGCCTACCTACATCCCTAGGACCAGTTGGGCTGAACCCCAGGTTGCTGGGGGAACTATCCGACACCCTTGCAAGGCTTTTCTCCTTCAGTTCTGACAGGTCGTGGAGAGTGGAGGAGGTCCCCAATGACGAGAGCAAAGCAAATGTTGCACCTGTCTTTAGTGAAGAGCAAATGGGAACAATCAGGGGAACTACAGGCTGATCTGTCTCATTTTTGGTCCCTGGGAAAATCATGAAGTGAGAACTCTTGGGCATGTGCGAGCACATGAGAGAGAAGGCAGAGACTGGGAATATTCAGCAATGATTAACCAAAGTTAAACAGTGCCTGACCCCCTGGATGGTCTTCTGTGATAAAATGACTGGGCTTGTGGAAGAGGGGAGAGCAGTAGATGTTGTTGGCCTGGGTCTACATGAGCAAGGCTGCAATAGACACTGTGAGGAGGGGCAGCAAGAGCTGGGCTGGAGAAGGGTGGCTTAGACGTGCCTGCTCTACCTGGGAGGAGGTTAACAGGAGCCAGGCTTTTTGCCAGTGGTGGCCATAAGTGGAAAAAGGACAGTTTCCAGCTAGAGAAAGGAGGGGTGGGGAATTTCCCTGGCAGGATAACTAAGTACTGGGACAGGCTTCTCAGAGAGGCTGTATCATCTCTGTCCTGGGGGGGACTTCAAGCCCTAGCCATGTAAAGTCCTGAGCAACTGTGTCTGACCTCATAGCTGAGCTTGCCTTACGCAGGAGGTTGGACTGAATATCTCCTGCAATCCACACCACCCCATATGACTGTTTTTCCATATTCCTCCAGCAATTATACAGTTACAAAACCACTCCAGTGGAATGAGAGCTGAAGCAAAATATTCACAGCGAGGGATAACCCATTTCTTATGAAGAGAATGTTTTAAATAATATATAATAATAACTGAGGCTTGCTCTAACTCATTTTACTGTGTTGCACATATCTGCTTTGTCACCCCACAAATACCAGTCCCCACAAAGCCGCAACACATTGTTCTCTTTTTTCACCTGTTCTGTTATTTTTAACTTAGTATTCTTCTCATAAGAATACTGCCACATCTGTCTGGGATCAAATGTTTGCTTATATTAATGACAGAATTACACTGTGGGATGGGCAGGCTGCTTACTACATGTAATGTCAAGGTGTCTGCCCATTACTGGCAGTTGTATTCCAGAGGATCAATTAGACCAGCTGAGGCTGGGAATGGTGATTGATTTAAAAAAAAAAGCCAGGAAATAATGAAGACACTTAGCACTTCTGGATGCTGTCGTGACCCCCATTTGGCTCTGCTTATATCCTCAAAGCCACAAATGAATCCAATTGTGTGCTACAACACTGGGATTGTAGGAGATGGTTCCCTGCTTTTTCTTGGAGTGCAGTCAGAAGGAAAATCAGTCTGCACTTGTACAAGTCTCTTTTTGAAAACAAGGAGGAGTGTGCACAATCAAGTCAATCTTTTCCTATGTGCTGCTTTAAGAAGGTATTTAGCTTTTTGTCCATTTAAAGACTGTTGGAAAGGTAGCTGTACTAATGAACCATAGGAAGGCAAATCTGGTTTGTGTGATTATTCTCATGTGTGTTCTGTCTTGGCTAAGAAGGTCTGTATGTCTGGACTTGTATGGTACTTTTAAAAACCATTATAAAAAAAGACTAGATGCATGTGTGTTTGTGTAGCTTGTCGTCTCTTTGGACAGGAGTAGGTACTTAGAGCAGTTTAGACTCAGAAATGACATAATGCAGGAGTTTGATGGGAACTTGATGCTTAATATGTAGTCTAAAAATCCCATGCTAAAGCTTGGCCTTAAAATTGGTACATCAGAATAAAACAATAGAAGTATTATTCTTTATATATTGGCATTGGGGTTCTAGTAATTTTTTTTTTTTTGGCAGAAGGCAGTATTTGATTAATGTTTGTTAAGTGCTGCTCTCTTTAATTGCTGGAAAAAAAGGAAGGCAAAATAATTTCCCCAAAATGATTTCACTTTTACTGAGTGCTCTGTGTCATTTGTTGGCAAAGGTAACGGAAGGAAAAATATCAGCAACAAAAAGTGACCATGGAATGATTTTTTTACATTAACAGCACTGGCTCAGATTTTCTTTCCCATATTTGGTGTTGCCTAAACTGCAGTAAATGACCATGATACAATTTGTATTTCAAGCTGGTAGCCTTGGCCAGTTTTCAAAAAGAGCTGAAAGCACCTAATGTGGGAACTTGGATACTTACGTCCAAAATTATATCCCTTCTGCACTGCATCTGAAGTTAGAGGTATCTTCTTTGCATCATATTATTATCTTTGGTCTTTCATGCTTTACCTACACATGTGAATCTACATGTCTCCTTCCACCTGGCCTGGCCCATGCTGCATAGCTCAAAACCTACTTCATTTTTATGTCTGCACAAAGACATACTGCTGTAGGCACACTCAGAAAGCATTCGTTCCCTTCCCCTACCCTCTGTCTTAGAAGAATGGCACACCCTCTGTTTTTTAAAAGAATAGGAAATACGTACATGACTCTGTCTACACAGGTATTTGATCTCTTCTCTAAAGAAGTCATCAGTTCTATAGAGGCAAGTGGGTTAAAAACAAGCCCTTCTCCATAATATTGCCTTGGCTAGCACCATGCAGGTGATAACTGCCTGTGCTGGTTGTTCATGCTCTCTGTGGAGCCTGGCATGTAAGCTCAGAACAGGGAATAAGGCACATGCTTCCAAAATCACTCTGGAAAAACATTTTAAGTGCTGTCTGTAAATGCAGCCCAATGCGCACAACTTCACTGGTGTTTGCAGATCTCTTTGTAGATATTGCATGCAATTCGCACTTCGTAATTCCAAAGGAGGAAGTATCACTTTATTTGCTTGATGCCAGGTTTCCCAAGTCTTTCTCTGAGGTGACAGTATAAACCAGTCAATACCTGAGGCACACTACCAAGTTAGGAGGGTGGCTCAGACTGATGGTAAGTCTCAAGAACTGACATCTGAAAAATGACAGGCAGGAGAAGTTGGGTAAACACAACAAAGCAATGCAAGTTACAGTAGCCTCAACTCTGCATAGTTTCAGAAATAAAAGATTATCAATCCCAAAACGTTTACAAAAATGAACCTCAGCAAGGAGAAGACATGAAAGGCCAAAGCTCATTTAGAGTTGAAACTGGCCAGTGTTGTTTCAGATAACAAGAAGAGCTTTTTAAAGCATGCTAATAGCAAGAGGTCTAAAGAAAACATTGGACCGATAGTTGTTGAAGATGGTCACCTGACTAATAGGGATGAATAAAGAAGGGAGACATTCCATGCATTTTTTTGCTCGGTCTTTAATAATACTGACAGACCTTGGGCTGCCTGGCATCCTGAGTCAGAGGACCATGAGTGTGGGAGCAGTGACTTACCATTTGTGGACACTGAAATTGTAAGGGATCAGATGTATCATCTGAATGTTCACAAGTCCATGAGCCTGATGGGATTCGTCTCAGAGTATTGAAGGGCTAGCAGATGTTACAGCAGGACCTCTCTCAAGCACCTACCAAAGGTCTTGGGGGTCTGGGGAGGTCCCTGCTGACTGGAAGATAGCAAATGTTATTGCAGTCTACAAAAATGGTGTGAGGGAAGACTCAGGGAACTATAGACCTGTTAGTCTAACCTCAGTTCCCGGAAAAAATATGGGGAAGAGCATACTGGGCACTATTGAAAGGCATTTAAAGAATAACCCAATCATCAGGCGCGGTCAACATGGGTTCACCAAGAAAAGTCCTGTTTAGCTAATTTGATACCCTTCTGTGATAAGGTCACCCACCTCATGGATGAAGGGAAGGCAGCAGATGTAGTTTTTCTGGATTTTAGCAAGGGTCTTGATACTGTCTGTTATAAGATTCTTCTGAACGATTTGTACAATGGTGGGATGAGTGAGTTTAGGGTGCACTGGGTGAAGAACTGGCTGAACGGCAGAGCACAAAGGGTTTTAGTGAATGTCATTACATTTGGCTGGTGACTGGTCACCAGTCGCCAGTGTTCCTCAGGGCTCAATTCTAGTGCCAGTTCTGTTCAATATATTTATCAACTATATGGATGCAGGAGTTGAATGCACCATTAGCAAGTTTGCTGAAGATACTGAACTGGGAGGTACTGTTGACTTTCTCAAGGGACAAGAAACCTTGCAGAATGATCTAGGTAGACTGGAGCACTGGGCTATGATTCATGGGATGAAATTTAACAAGTCCAAATGCCAGATTCTGCACCTGGGGTGCAGTAATGCTGAGCACAAGTCTAAATTGAGAGAAGAGTGCCTGGAGAGCAGCCCTGCAGAAAGGGATCTGTGGGTGTTGGTTGACATTAAGCTCAATACCGGTCAGCAGTGTGTGCCCCAGGAGCCAGGAGAACAAACCCCATCCTGGGGTGCATCAACCATAGTGTAACCAGCCAGTCAAAAGAGGTGATTGTCCTGCTTTATTTGACTTTGGTGTGGCCTCACCTTGAGTTCTATGTGCAGTTCTGGGCCCCACAACTTCAGAAGGATGTGAAGGTCCTTGAAAGTGTCCATAGGAGAGCAACAAACCTGGTGAAAGGGCTGGAAGGCATGTCCTGTGAGGAGCGACTGAGGGCTTTGGGCTTGTCTAGTTTGGAGAAAAGGATACTGAGAGATGACCTCATGGCTCTCTACAGCTTCCAGAGGAGTTGAAGTGAAAAGGGAGGTGCTGAGCTCTTCTGCCTGGGATTCAGTTATAGGATGTGTGGGAATGGTTCAAAGCTGTGCTGCAGAAGGTTTAGACTGGACATTAGAAAGTTATTTCTTTACTAAGAGGGTGGTGAAACATTGGAACAGGCTTCCTAGAGTAGTGGGTGAAGCCCCATGCCTGTCAGTGCTTAAGAGGCATTTGGACAATGCCCTTAACAACACTCTTTAGCTTTTGGTCAGCCCTAAACTGGTCACACAGTTGGACTGGATGATAATTGTAGGTGCCTTCCAGCTGAAATTATTCTACCCTACCCCATTCCATTCCATTCCATTCCATAAAAAAACCCTCACTACGCTGGCTTTTAAACATCTCATCTATCATCAGATAGAAGATTTTAAAAATGGCAGGTAGAATAAAATTTCAGCCTGAGTGTTAAATGGCAATCTACAGAAAAGGATTAGGCTGCTGGGTAAAACACTACCAAATAAGACTTAAATATATTTCAAGAGGCCATTGGCACTTTTTTCTCACTGAATCAATTGCAGTGCTGCAGTTCAGTGTGCAAATCCTGGCTTCAGAGCTGCTCAGCCCCCATTTGATTATATTATTCTTGCCATAAGGAGTCCAGCTGCTGGGCAGATTGGAGGCTCTATGATGCAATTTCAGTGCTCTACAGTGCACTATAAGAGGGTTCACACAGTACATTTTTTGTTAGACAAAGAACATCAGCAGAGGTTTAGAAAGCACAGTGATTTCTAGGCAAATCAAAATTGTCTATATTAATTGAGAGCCAAAAAAAAAGTGTGAAAAATGAGCTGTGAAAAGCAAAACCAGTGATGAGACTCTGCTTAGCACAAGCGCTTCCTTTTTTCACACAGTAGGACTCCTGGCAGTGGACACATACTGCGGGGAAAAAAGAAGGAAAAGGAAAAAAAAATAGCCACAGTTTGGCTTTTATTAAAGTTAAATATTAACTTGTCCAGAGGAAATGAAAGGCAGCAAAATATGACAGTGTTATTGATTTAATTTCAAATTTTCCAAATGCCCTACTGTTGCAAGTACTGTGTAAACAAATAGGAAGACAGACCACCTTCTCCAAAGAACTTATATCATAAAACTCTCAGGGCAATGCACTAAAAGATAAGTAAGATGAAGGGCACAAGACTATCTCTTCTTATTGTGTTAGCGCTAATAAATAGCATTGTGCCCAATAACTTAGAGAGCCTGACCACTTTTCTTACTGGAATGGCAATGGCCCAGCACCTCCCAGGGCAAAACCAGAAGACTAAATTAATATTACTCTAAGGAGATAGAACAGAATCTACCAATAAAACTAAAACATAATAAAGCTAAAACCTTTATACCGTTCTTCCAAGAACAACAGACATAATCTCTACCCACTTGCAGGGTAGTATGTATACATTCAGTGCGAATGACATCAGGCAGTGCCGGAAGATTTGACAGTAAATGGAAATAAAACCTTACCTAAAATGGGACAACTATTTTGGAAAATATCTCCTTGTGGGAAATAAGTTCAACATAACAATACCCTTATATTTTTTTAATCTAATTCTTGACTTAAATAGGAACAATGCAAATATTCTGAAAACAACGCCATCCACACTGAATTTAAGAAAATAAAAAGAGTCTGAGATGACTCCACAAACAGAACAGTGCAGATCAGGACCCTCGTTTTCATCTGAGAGTTGAAAGAAAGGAAGTTAAATATCACGAATCAATCATCTTAAACAAAGAGACATATCTCTTGTGCCTGTATGCAGTCATATCCTCTTGTTTTCTCATAATACATCCACAATCTGGTCTAAATAATGGCAGGAAGCCATCTAGTACCCACTACATAACACATTTTCATCTCCTCTGTGTAGTCTGTTCTTTAGGCCTAAAAGTAAAATAAATTGCATTTTCAGGTTTATTACTACCAGATAGCTAGGACTGCTATTCTTCTTTTGGGAGCACACACCCTGCTTACTTTAGTAACTTGTGAGATACCGTAATCCAGACATTTTTGTCAAGAGTAGTAAAGTCATTAGTATTAGAACATATTCCACAGTCTTCATACTCACTAAATGAAGATGAAACTACATTATGTGCCCATACTGCAAGAAAATCATCTTGTTCTGTGTATCTTCAGCATTTGTGTGATTTCAAGATGTCGATCCAAGGTTAATGAATTAGAAGAGCACACACCACGCATCAACAAAGACCTGGATCGATGTAGGAATGCAGGGTCTCAAAATTGCTTTCTATTGCATATAGACAAGAATATGCACCCTGTCATAGCAGAGCAGGACTGAGGGAGAATCGTGGTGATGGGCAACACTGCCCAAGCCTCCCTGCTGCTGCCAGCCCTGCAGATGCAGTCTCAGGTGGCTGTGGATGAGAAGGCTGCTCCTCGGGAGCCGCACATGAGATTGGCGGCGCGCACCCTGGCCAGCGAGCACTGGAAAAACACACCGTGGCCTTGGCCCAGGGGTGACCTGGAGGGAAGAGCGAGCAGGGGACATCCTGCACATCCTGCAGCTTGACTGAGCCGGGGGGGGCACTGGGGCGGGCGAACAAAGCGCTCCGTGTTTTTCTGCCTGGATGCTGAGCTACCCTCAGTGTGACAGTTACGATCTACTTCCTCCACCGCCACTCTGAAAAGTGCATGTACCTTGTCAGATTTAAAAATCAGAGAATGCTAGCTGTCTTGAGGATGAGTGTTAAGTGTTAAAATAACTTCTATTCACCAGAAATGGAAAAGGTTGACAACAGTAGGGATTTGCTGCAGCCAGCTACAGCTGGCAAGCTGAACCACCCGAAGTGTATTGTATTTCGTGTATCAAAAAGCTACCTTTCTTCAGCATTGCCACAAAGATAGCAGAATATTTAATCTTAGTCCTGTCACCACAGTTAAGGAAACGTTAAGACCCACAAAACATTTCTTTAGAGCAGGTGTTAACTGAGTGACTGACTTCAGCAGAGCCAAATAAGGCGTGTCTACAGTACCAGACAATCTTTAAACAGAAGACTTTCAGCTAACAGTAACCAGCTGTTCCCACCTCTCTATTCTTTCGCCACAAATTTTTATTAAAGTCCTCCATTTTATCTTTGTCCCAATCCTGCCAGGAACACGTAGCATCACATGTGAACATGTGCAATTTTGCAGTGACAGATATTTATATAAATTAAAAGCTGAGCATTAAAAAATATAATAGTACGTTTTCCTCACTAGATACTTAAAAACAATGAATATGGTTTTATACCTTCGTTCAATGTAGACCTTTATGTAGCTAATTTTTTAAAAATCATGCACTTTTAGATGAAAACTTTTTATTTAGACTATCATTACAAATTAAACCACCAAATAGCACTACTGTCTTCATGACAGAGAAACGGAAGAGAAGTGCAGCAGTGTATGTCTGTGCTTAGTTAGAGGCATACCTATGTAAACACACAAAATTTTTAAAAAGGCATGAGATCTTGGTGATAAAGAGAAGTTCCATTACGCTGTATAAGACATACTTTTTCAAATGCCAGAGATGGTCACATTATTTGTTAGGAAAGCCTGGAAAGGATAAAATAACAGGAAGAAGAAACCTTTCCCCCATGGCCCCTGCACTGCTATGTATTTCACATGCAATACCAGATTTCACATACGAGACTGACAGAAGAGCAGCCTCCTCTGCCTGAGCTCCTGCCAGTGCTGAGGGCACTTTCCAAGGAAGAGAACATATGAAGCTGAATGCTCAAAGCCTGAGAAGGACATTTGTAGGTGAATATCCTGTTCGCAGAGGAAATGTTGAAGCTTGCATATTAAGACGGTCCAGCTACATCAATACAAAAGAAAATGTACTTTAGCTCCATCCCTAGGGATTTATTTATGTCCCCTGGATCTGTATCCTGGCAGGACTCAAGCAACACATAGTTACTGAGCAGCTCAAGCTCAGGTACTTTTAGGTGGCAACTGAGCAGCGGGTTTTATTTTTGAGGCCAGGTTGTGGAAAGAAATGGATTGCAGTTTGGGGCTGATCCAAAAGCAAAATGCCTGAATCCTGCTTTACATGTACACATCATTTAGTGGATCTAGTTCAAGGTGAGACCGACAGTCTTCTGAAAAATCATGATCTGAAACATACCGGCATGCCAAATCCTTTTTTTCCTGGTTTTCTTTGAATCAACAAGTGCCATCTACTTCAGTCAAAGCATGTTTTCCTTTCACATTTCTCTGTTTATTAGCCTTGCTCTGAATGTAGGAACAAGTTGTTTGGGACAACTTAGACTCAGACACCATCTCACCCGTCACCTCATCAGGACTGTTGAGGCCACCTGAGATGCCTTTTTGGCTCCAGAATTCAGAGTGCTTTGCTATAGTGTGGTGCACAAGAGGACTTTATGCCAGCCTGGTCTCCTAGATGCCACTGTATGGCTAATTTTAACTCCATTTGTTTCAGGCAGTTTTCAGCTTTGCATCTTGCTGCTTGTCTTTGCAAGGACAGAACGGCAGCCGCAGAGAACATTATGTGGCTTAATTTAATTTTTCAGAGTTGTACATTTGCTTATTTCCAGCTCCCTTTTTCTCTCCATCTGGTAATAAATAATGGGACATGTCAGCAGTTGCAATACCTTTGGGAGTTTTGGTGCCTATAATTCCTGTCATGTATATTACCCACTTGTAATTTGTTATGATAACTGATGACTTGTTCAAAGACCTTCTAGGCTCAGCACTGAATCTTGGACTCACAGGAGCAGACTGAACAGAATAAGGATTCAGCCCTTATCCTGTGCAGGTATACAAGGTAATTCTTGTCTTGTTTATAACTCCTGAGTAAGGACACCTGCAGATGTATCCTACAGGGCATGAGATCAATACCTTGACTAGCTCCAGCTGGGTAGCAGTACTTCTTATTCTCTAGGGCTTACTCCGTCCATAGAGAGAATTACTCATACCCAAAGAAAAAAAAAGAAAGAAAAGAAAAGAAATTTTTAAAAAAGAAGAAAAAATAGAACTGAACATGATAGCAGAAAATAACTATGAATATTATGGAATTAAGTAAATTTAAAAAATTAAAAATCAAGGGCAATCATTATGTGGAATAAATTCTTCTTCCTTGTTCTTTATTCTTCCATGTGGATTTCATCATCAGTAGATCAGGAAAATTTCTTTGTAGTATAAAAAATGTCTTGATAAAGCAGTGGTCAAAAAGAGCTTTTTATCATGAAAGATGGCTAACTTCCTATCTTTCTATCTTCATCAGTCATCCTTGAGGTAACTGACTTCCATTTCGCACTTCACAAGTTGCAGCCCAGAACTTTCTTGAAATCAGTCCCATGATATTTTTTTTTCTTTCTATTGGTGGTTTCATTTTAAATGAGAACTACCTCATAGCAAGCCCTGATGTACAATTACACTACTGATTTACCCATATGCAGAAAAGGACCTGTCCAAACAAATTCCTGCGTTTAACCTCATTAATGAAAGCCAAGATACAATTGTTTTTCTTGGCTAGACATTTGGTTAGTATTTTAGTCCAAACAGCATAAGGTATGTTTGTTTAAGGCTCACAGGAGAGTAGATGTCAGAAAAGAAAGCCAATAATTGATTTACCTTTAAAAAAAAAATAAAAAATTTAGAGTAATTGTTATGCAAGATAAGGTTTTGAAAAAAGAAACAAAACCTGTTTGGTAAGTTTCAATTCGATACAAGCCAGGAGTCACCAAGAAATTCCAGTTCCACAGATATTCCACCAGAGCAATGACCAGAAGGGTATTTGCTTTAAATTCGCTGGTGCTTTTCACATTTATTATATTAACCAACATTTACATTTAACTTTCTTAAGAGTAATGTGGAAATGCAGAGGAAATGTGTACACATTCTTGAACATTTTATCAATCCAACTTCTTATGGAGCACCCTTCTTTCTGGGATTATTTTTTTTTTAGTCTAAAATTACTCAGATATATATATTTGTGGATAATCAACTTGCTTTAATGATAATCTCAGTGCTGGCCAGCTGTAATAGGTCATTTCACTCCCCAGTTAGGCATGTCAATCAGTGTTTCTGAATGCTGCTAAACATGGTGACTGCAGAGTAACAACAGGATAGCTGGATTTACCCAGGCGTTAAATTTCAAACCACTGTAAGTTACTTTATTGTCCTGATTACAAGCTGGGTCTTTTTCTGTACACTGAAGGAAAAAAAAAAAAAAAACACAACAAGAAACACAAACAAAACCCCCACAACAACAAAAAAACAACACAAAACACTCCCCACCCCAAAAGGTCACCCAACAGTACTACTGTACGATGTCACTTTAGCAGACAGCCAGGAAAACTTCAGATGGTTATCTAACCCTCTCCAGCTGTCCATAAAGCTGCAGGGCCAGGGCACAAACCTGCCTGCTCCGAGGCTTGTCCCGTCGCTCCTGCTGCCACGGCTGCCGGCTCTGCCGCCTCCGCCACGCCGTCATGGACACCGGCAGAGCTGAGGATAGGAGCTGCAGTAGGGCTGACTGGGAAAGAATAAAACTGAACTTAAGTGTGAAATCAAATGCTGTTCTGAGTCAGCTTATGATCAGAATAATGCAGGTACTATCCAGCAAGCTGCAAACGGGCTTTAAAATTAATTGCACTCAACAGAACACGTTACAATACTGTTTTCAAATATGCTCGCTTATAGCAAATACCCACTATTTCTGTCACAACTATAGTTTACAAGAGGCAAGCACTCTTCTCTTCAAGGATGGGGACATAATCATGAGTGGTCCCAGTTCTTGGGTTTACCCAGTGACACCATGGAGCCACTGGAGTTTTCTGCTCCTAGATTTGAAACTTTGTTTCCTAGATTTCTTTAAAATTTAACCTGTGTCTCTGCAGGCCCTTATGGGGGTGCCTAATTTTACTTTTAGGTCTAAGCCCTAGACTGCCCATTATCTTGTCAGGTCTATTGTCAATGAACTGTAACACCCCAGAGGAAAAACATGGTTTTATTATGGACTATTTCCCCTGTAAGGGATCAGTCAAGGAAAAGATGGGTAGCAACTGTATCCTTTTAAATCATTTTGGCATGCCATCAAAGTCATCCATCTGTACTTATTTCCAGCACAGTGTCACTCCAAGAGTGCTGAGGGACCTGGCAGAGGTGCTCACCAAACTGCTTTCAATTATTTATCAGCAGCCCTGGCTAACTGGGGAGGTCCTAGTTGACTGGAAGTTGGTAAATGTGATGCCCATCTAAATGAAAAGCTGGAAGAAGGATCTGGGGAATTAACAGGCCTGTCAGTCTGACCTCGGTGCCAGGGAAGGTCATGGAACAGATCATCCAGAGTGCCACCATGTGGCACACATAGAACAACAAAGCGGCCAGGCCCAGTCAGCATGGGTTTATGAAAGGCAGGTCCTGCTCAACCAACCAGATCTCCTTCTATGAGAAGGTGACCCGCTTAGTGGATGAGGGAAAGGCTGCGGATGTTGTGCACCTAGACTTCAGTAAAGCCTTTGACGTGTTTCTCTCAGCATTCTCCTGGAGAAACTGGCAGCTCATGGCTTGGATGGGAGTACTCCTTGATGGATAAAGAACTGGCTGGATGGCTCGGCCCCAAGAGTTGTGGTGGTGAACGGAGTCAAATCCAGTTGGTGTCTGGTCACCAGAGGTGCTCCCCAGGGCTCAGTGTTGCGGCCAGTTCTCTTTAATATCTTTATCAATGATCTGGAGGAGGGGATTGAGGGCACTCTCAATAAGTTTGCAGATGACAGCAAGTTGGGTGAGACTGTTGATCTGCTTGGGGGTAGGAAGGCTCTAGAGAGAGAACCGGACCAGATGGATCGGTGGGCTGAGGCCAATTGTATGAGGTTCAACAAGGCCAAGTTCTGGGTTGCACAGCTGGGTCACAACAACCCCATGCAATGCTACAGGCTTGAGGCAGAGTGGCTGGAAAGCTGCCTGGTGGAAAAGGACCTGGGGGTGTTGGTCGACAGTTGGCTGAACATGAACCAGCAGTGTGCCCAGGTGGCCAAGAAGGCCAACAGCATCCTGGCTTGTATCAAGAACAGTGTGGCCAGCAGGTCTATGGTAGTGATCATCCCACTGTACTCAGCACTGGTGAGGCCCCACCTCAAATTCTGTGTTCAGTTTTGGACCCCTCACGACAAGAAAGACATTGAGGGGCTGGAGAGAGTGCAGAAGAGGGCAACAAAGCTGATGAGGGGCCTGGAGCACAAGTCTGATGAGGAGCAGCTGAGGGAACTTGGGCTGTTTAGCCTGAAGAAAAGGAGGCTGAGGGGAGACCTTATTGCTGTCTACAACTACCTGAAAGGAGGTTGTAGCATGGAGGGTGTTGGTCTCTTCTCTCGAGTAGCAAGTGATACGACAAGAGGAAATGGCCTGAAGCTGTGCCAAGGGGGGCTTAGATTTGATATAAGGATAACTTTCTTTACAGAAAGGTTTGTCAGGCATTGGAACAGGCTGCCCAGGGAAGTGGTTGAGACCCCAACCTTGGACGTGTTTAAAAGATGTATAGATGAGGCTCTTAGGGACAAGGTTTAGTGCCAGAGTTAGGTTAATGGTCAGACTCTATGATCTTGAGGGTCTCTTCCAACGAAAATGATTCTATGGTTCTATGCTAGGCCATTCTGGGTGCCGCATTGCAACTATTTGTCACATACTGATTTTAAACCCTTCAAGGAGACAGGAGAGTCGAACTGGTAGAGGCTACTGTTCGCATGGAGGAAATAACATTTATTCGGCTTTTTTTATTCTCTTTCTTTGGTGGAATACAACTTTCCAGGCCCCATCCCCTCAGGATGAGAAAAATCTTATATTGGAAGTAACACATGCTTCACAGCAAGATGCCTGAATTATAGTGGATAATCCTCAGGAAATGCTGATTGCATTGAGTGGTGAATTCTCATTACTGCTTCTTATCTGTTTTCATGGAATAGATCAGCTTCTCCATCTCTCCTTTTAAATACGTTTAACATTGTAAATGCCCTGGCTCTTCCAAGTCTGAGACTCTAGCCCAGCCAGCTATCTTCTGTATCCATCAGAAGGGAATTCACTCAATGTAAATGGTGTCCCAGCTGACTATGTTTTGGCCCTAAGGTCAGTTCTGCTCATGTTAATCTGGGAATAAAGATTCAAAGCAAAATAGTTACATAGGCCTGACTACAGTGACACAAACTTTCCTCCTCTCTAAATTAATGTGAACAGGAGTAAAACTGAAGAAAAATAACATTTTTGTTGAAAAGTCCTGAGCACACAGTAGTGGAAACTTTTAAGAGGCTAATAAATGAGACCATTTGAGTGAATGAGGCTTTTATTCTCAACTGGAGACTGCAGTGGCTGAAACTGATATGCAGCCAAATTAATATTAGGCACTCTCAACAGAACAGAACTCTCTTACTAAGTAGTAGTTACCCTTTTTCTGAAGTAAAAGTTTAGCTAGTCTGTGATTAATACTGTATACTGATTTGATGTCAGCACAATGAAAGGAGATTTCAAAAGTAGTCATATCTGACAATTTGACGTAATACTCCCCAAATTTCATGAACAGAATAGCAAACAGAAGACAGTAAGTCTCTGAAGAGAAAACTGGCTCAGATGTGTGGAACTATATGCATACCCAGGATTTCTGGAGGCAGGTGCTGAGGTAAGTAAACCAGCTTCCATTATGCTAATGATCTGGACTTGGTGGGCTCACCTCCTGCCACAGCCCCCAAGTCAGTGTATGTGCCTTTTAAAAAATTGCTGATTTTCAAAAACAAATTCATAGTACATCATAATGTGAGGATATGAATACTTTGCCAACACATGGCACCTTCCCTTGGAAAATCTGTGTGGCCCTTTTCACACTGGTTATTACTTAGCAAAGAAATCTCCCATGACTGCAAAGAAAACACAAACTGCATTGCGTAATTCTGTTTTGACGCTACTGGTGTGAACCCGTGTTTACACCAAAGAACAAAAGCACAGATATAACTTTCTGAAACTTATACATTGAAATCTATACTGATACATTTAAATTTTCACTTGTGTTCACTGGTATTTAGGAACCTTCAAAATGTGTTAGCTGACCATTTCAGCACTATTGAAATTAGATTAATGACCAGTGCACTCACAAATTAAATTTCATTCATTATTTGCTCAAAGTCACAAACAAGAAAAAAGCGGTAGCACAAATGTAATCTATGTACTACTACATTCATAGCATTCATACAGACATTAGCATTCATATAGACAGCTCACCAATGTAAGTGTTCACATTTTAGGAAATGAGAGAGGAGAGGTTAGCTGGTTGTTTTTAGCTGCACACATTTGCATTGACTCATTCTGGAAAGTTTTTGTCAAGACGAGTATCCGCATAATAACTTTTACTATTTATCAGGGTACTCCCCACCCACAAGTAATAGAAATAGTAGCAAAAGACTTCGGGGCATGTTAACTCTGCTAATAAGAATAATAATAGATGGTTCATCCCATACTTGAAACAAAAGATTGATAATAAAAATAATGAGTAAACTCTTAGGGGATTGCAGTGGGACTAGAAAGAAAACATAAAAATAACAATATGATTCACCTTTTAGCTAATGAAGTCTGAATGCACTGTTCCAGGGAAGCAATTTCTACTTTAAAAGACAGCAAAACAAGTATTCAAATCAGAAAGCAACTTGAAATACAGTGTGGTTTTTTTATCCAGACTACATTTAATGTTGTGCTAAGCACAGAGCTGTGTTACTTAATTCACCTTCGCTCCTGGGTATAAGCAATGAAGGTGAGTATGTGTTCTAGACTGGAACACAGTGCTTTGCTGGGGAGCACCAGAGACCAGTACAGCCAGTACAGCTGTTTATAAACTTAGTAAAGCATTTGAACAGGCAAATTGCTAAGAAAAATTATAAGCTTTTCTTTTAATGCACCCTTCTGTTGCTTACCTTTATTTTCTACCTGAACTTTCCCTCCCACATTGTTAGAGTGTTACCTTAAGGAAAAGAGGAGGATAAGTCCATCCTCCTGAAGGTCTGAGACCCAGGCAAGGGGACAGGCTTTCTGGTTTGTATGGTCTTGTAAGGTGTTTGTACAGTCATGTTTGTAAGGTCTTGGCTTAAGCTGTGCTACTCCATTTGCTATAGCACTACATTAAATACACTTTTCACTTAGAATGGCTACAGACCTACCTACCACACAAAGATCTTTTAGAATAATAAAACCTAATGTTTATCAGACATTGAGGTCTTCACAGGCTGAATACTGTCAGTAGGTTTGGGGCTTATTTTCTCAAACCTTCCTCTCCCCAGAACAGAAGTGAAAAACTCACGAAAGGTCATTTAACGGGAAGGGTAAGAAAGCAAAAGTTAAGGCAATGCATAGAGTAACTGGAAAACTATGTAGCCAGTATAGAAATGTGAAAAGTCTCATTGGGGAAGGGCAGAAAAATTTGCAACCAGACTTTTCCTGGGGGATTTATATAGCTGTAGAAATAGAGCCAAATAGTCTGAATTCAACAGTGTTGCCAGTAGCTACCACAGATTTGTTACTTGCTGTATTTTCCCCACCTCATAATGACTTACTTGTTCCAGATAGAAATACAGTTGAGCAAAAATGCAAGCCAAGAGGAGCTCGGTTAGTTTTATTAAAACTATTTCCTGAGCTAAATATAGGAGTTGATAGATACTGGTTAATGTTACTAATGAAGGTGTGTAAGCCTCATAATTAAGTATTGGAGTAATACTTTCATCAGGTAGCAGACTAATACTATATTATCCAGATTGGTCCAGAACTAGTTTCTGTCTGGTAGCAGTTTTCTCCTTAAACACAGTAATGGGTAAAAGCAGTCTTTCACTATAGTTACAGAGAACTATTGCATTGTTAATAGAATAGCCGGAGAATGTAGGTAAGTGTACTGGCCTTACAACATTTTTTACTTATGCAAATAGCTAAAACGTAGTGCATACAATCTCAGAACTGCAAGAACTGTGGAGAAGGGTAATCCAGATAAGAAAAATGTTTTGGAACATGCAGAAGGCTAGAGGAGAGCTCAGGAAGGGGTGTATGGTGGGGTAGCAGCAGCCGGACAGTCTACAGTCAGAGGCAGGAGTGGATCTGGCAGCTGGTAAAGAAAGTGCTCAGATAAAATGTTTACTCTGAGCAACAGCTTCTCCACAGGCTATCCTGGGAAGCAGAAATAGCCCAAGCCTGGCTTATGTGAAGGAGTGGCAGTTGTTTGCTGCCTGTAATTTGTCAGTAGAGTAAGGGAGGTTTCTGGCTCTCTGAGCCGCTGCAGGGTCTTGAGGGCCAATTCTTCTTAAGAACAGAAAAAACAAACGAACCACTTTTTTAGTACATATATTTACTTTTAAACTGTGATCTGGTTCCATCTGAAGAAGCTACCAGCAGAAAGACGTGGTCAAGTTTTCATTTTTGTCATTCATATGCTCAGGAAAATCTCAGCTTTGCAACCTGGATCACCAAATAACTAATTCATATTTTGGACACCCCATGCATGCCCAGTTTCTCATTCTTGAGTGAGTTTGGAACAGCTGACGGAGAAATCTCCCTAAGATGAATCTGTCTACTGATGACCACAGCTACACCACATTCAACGCTTGTGTTTCCCAAGCAGAGGCATTGAACAGGCACCTCTAACTTCTGCAGGCTCAAAGGAATGTGCAGTCAAACTCTGTTTAACTTCTTGGAAAGGGATTAATAAAAATTAGAAAAGCACTGGAGACTCACAGAAGTTTCAAGTTATTCTTATTGAATATCAAAGTCAGGAATGATGTTTAAATAATCCGGTATTTTCTTTTCTAAATCCATTAAAAATATATTCTGGTCTACCTCTTCTTTATCAAGCAATTAGGCTTGTTTGCCCTCTTCTCCACTTTTGTCTCTATCAGGTGTTGTCCAGGCTACTTGTGTTTGCTTCCTTATTTGCATTTCCTTAATGGAGACAAAATGTCCAGGCACCAAACAGACTCAGCAATTTACAAAAACAAAGTCCTAGGTAAAAGTAGCACAACATTACTCAAGATTTTCTCTCTCACACACTTGCAGATCTCTATTTGTCCTCAGCTGAGCAGTTACAACCTACTGGACCAGAAAATCCCAGGGAGACTTGTCTACTAGATGATTGGGCCGACTCCAAAACTGAGATGCCATTTCTTCCCATCATTTAGGACTCAACTATTCTGTCGGTTTATTTATTGAAATCCCAAGAGATCAAAAAAAGCTTAAACAAGTTTGGTTGGTTAGTTGGTTTTCTTTCTCTATCAATAGTATATAATGAAAGTGAAAGAATATATGTAGTAGCAGAGGTATTAGTAATTATACTTTATTCTACCTATTGATTAATAAATATTCTTAATCCTCATGTATGCAGAGAATATCTCACACATACACCTCGGGTCCTCCACAATACGAAGTACAACATCTGTGATGTTGAAAAGACAGGCTGAGAATGGGTTTAGCTAAAATACATAGTTTAATACGATCCTGAAGGGATGGCAACATTAATGGCAGCATGATGTTCCTGTCCAGGGTGACAGGCTGCAGATAACCTTCTGGATTAGGAGGCCACTCAGTAGGGTGTGTGGGCACATGGAAGGGCAAAAGAACCTGAGGAAAATTTGGAGGAATATTGTCTCATTTCCCCTCATCAATAACTCTGAGGGGCTGCCACACATCTGCTCAGTCCCTCTATGTCACATGGATTAGTAGCATCAAAAATCAAGTTGGTTGAACCAGCTGCCAGGATATAACGTAGGTTCCTTGTGGCCTCCATGATGATCATGTGGGCAGCTGTAAGCACTTGCAGAAGCTGGGTGGCCTTCATGATGCCCCTCCGATGGAAAAAAAGGTGGTGCTGGGACCAATGGGGCACCTCATAGACATCAGACCTAGATGTGTGGAAGTGCAAAGAAACTAAAAAAGGCAGCCCCTCCAGAGATCTTTTCCCTTTCATTTACAAAATCTGCCTACAAGTCACACTAAGAAGGAAAAAGGAAAAAAAAAAAAAGAGAGACAGAAAGTAGCACTGAGATCACTGAGATGTTGCATTTCCAGATCGTGAAGTGCCACTGAAACATAGGTAGAAGTAAAACCACAGAATCTGCGTTGTTGCAGTGTACCTAAATAAATTTATAGTTCTGTCCTGTTGGGCATAAAGATGGTCCTGAGTCTGGTCTTCTGGCAAACCTCAACTGAGGTAGCTCAGCTCACATGAGAGCAGCCACAAAGCAAGTCTGTGTTGGCATTCCATGTTGCTGTCAGGCTTGTTTGGACTTCTGCACTAAATCCCCAAGTTATACACCCTCCTGTGTACAGAGGCAGATGCCAAGGCATTCTGGCATAAGATGGCTGCCCTTTTGGACAGGAGGGAAACAATTTGTGGGAAGATACTGGGGAATTCATGTCAGGGCAGTTGCCTGTCCTGTGTCTGCACCTTGAAGCTGTCATGTTAGCAACTGCTAAGTTGTGTTGACCTATGATTTAACCAGCCCCCTATTGGGCCACTTGTAGAGACTGGTATTACCACACCTAAGGAGAAGGTTGTCCATATGGATAGAAATCACTCCCGAGTAACATAAAAGTTTAATGCTTGAATTAATTTGCAAACAAGGCAAGCCCTGATAACTCACAGTAGAGTCTAGGAGTCAGAATTATATGCAGATCACACCTTTTTTTCAAGAAACTACATACCAGAACACACTCGGGAAAATCTGAATAATACTAAGATGTCAAAAGCTTGATGTTAGCCATTTCCTCATGACATGATTTGACACTGTAACACCAAAGGATGAGCATTTCAACTCACTGATGCTATCTCCACACTAGAAAACTATTCGTTTATTGTACATGAAAGCAGTTTAGACCAGTTGATCCTTTAACTGTTGTACCCCTGCAACAGCTAACTTAACATCCAGCACAGCATCAGGTGGCAGAGCAAGAGCTGTAGGTGTTTCCTTAAAGCTTGAATGCAATACAATATTTTTCAGCTCTGGCTTTGCTCATATATTTATGCATCCATACATATGTGTGTGTATATATATATATATATATGTGCCTGATGTGTCGTATCACATCTACACAACCAGGTGAATTGTCACCATCCTCTGTTTGACAGTGAACTAGTCCAGGAGCTTCAGGTCAATAAAGGTCCTGAGGAATCTTCTTGTGCTCTCCTTGAGATTCCTGTTGCACCACATTCCTACTTTGAAAGAAAGCAATTAGCAAAACAGTGCTGTTTGAATTAGAAACATCAAAAGACAAAGTCTTTCCTCAGCAGTAATTATTCATTTGAAACTGGAGTGAAGTTCAGAAGCTTATCAATGGAAGAAGTGCTAGTGAATGCTAACAAAGAAGTAACAACCTTTAATACAGAGTAGTCAGAATAAACAAAAAACCAACTTATCAGGCTAAACAAACCAGAGACAAAAATCAAGAGTAAGTAATTAAGGATGAGAAACAGAGTGCTTCTTCTGGGTTCTGTTCAGTATTCACAAAAAAACCTACTCTTGATCTCATTCCACTGTCTGTCCCGTGCTCATAATTTCCACTGATAAGAGAGGAATGGAGTACCAGCTTTGTAGGAAGTACAGCAGCTGAAAGCACAGATGAAAATGAGAGGGGTGTCTATAGACAGCCTCAGGAGGGCAATTCTGTGGTCATCTTACCCTGCTTTGTCCCTCTCTGATTCAGCTTTGGGAAGAAAAAAAAGGAGCACCCTTTCCTTTATAGGACTTACTAGAAGAGACCTGGTAAATGAACTCACTGAACTGGTGACAATACTGTCTGTGTGGAGTCATGTCACTAGTCTCATCCATTTTTACTCACTTCACAATCCCAGCGATTGAGAAAGCACTCTGCAGAAGGTGTTGAACCTGCCTGACAGTCCTCCCATGAAGCAGTGGTCTACCAACACCAGTAGCATTTAGACGAGTGTCTAGCTGATCACTGCTCCATGTAAAGCAGAACACTTTAATCTAAAGATGCCTTAAGTCAGCTTTGGTAGGCCAAAATTATGCTTATTAGCAGCAGCCTGGGTTTGAGCTTCTGGTGTACTAGTATTGGATGGGGTAGAGTTAATTTTCTTCATAGTAGCTTGTATTGTGCTGGTTTGGATTTGTGACTAAAACAATGTTGATAGCACACCAAAGCTTTAGCTGTTGCTGAGCAGTTCTTGCACAGAGTCAGGGCCTTTTCCCCTTCTCACACTGCCTGGACAGTGAGTGGGCTTGGGGTACAGCACAAGATTTTTGGAGGGGACACAGGTGGGACAGCTGACCCCAACCAACTAAAGGGATATTGCGTACTTTATGATGTCATGCTCAGCAATTAAAAGCTGGGAGAAGGAGAAGAAGAAGAAGGAAGGGAGGATGTTTAGAGTTACAGTGTTTGACTTCCCAAGTAATGATTACCTGTGCTGGAGACCTGCTGTCCTGGGGATGGCCGAACACTTGCCTGCCCATGGAAAGCAGTGAACGAATCCCATGTTTTGCTTTGCTTGCACGTGCAGCTTTTGCTTTGTCTACAAAACTGTCTTTATCTCATCCATGAGGTTTCACACTTTTACCCTTCCAAATCTCTTCCCCACTGCACTGTGCAGGGAGCGAGCGGCTGTGTGGAGCTCAATTGCCTGCTGGGGTTCACCCATATCATCTGTGAGACAGATATGCAGGAAGTTCTCCATCCAAAAGCAGCTGCAAATGAGAGACACTTCTCACAGAGACTTACAGGCTGACATACTGAATAGAGATTCCAAATCCGCAGCTACTGAAAAGTGAAGAAAATATTACTCAAAAAGATTTTTTTAAAAAATTGTTTTCAGAGAAAAAAGCAGCACCCAGGACCTGTGAATTTTTCTTCCTGGGAATGACCACTTGAACAGTGTAACTTTGCTGGTGAACTGGGTTTTGGGGAAGGTGTGTATTCAGAAAGTTTGGTCATATCAGTGATGGAGTTTTGTAAAAACCAACACAACCAACTCTTCTAGTTAAAGAATATCAGACCAGCTTTAGTGGATCAATAACATCTCACTAATTTTGGTGCTTGCTCCCAAAATCTGCACAGCATTAAATCCACTTGCTCTTACCACACCAATTTTATTTCCTCTTCCAGTGACAGAGTAGGAAAGTGGGTGGATGGATAACCTGAGATCCTTATGTATGTATTCCGTCATACACCACTGACACACCTTCAGGAGATCATAGATTCTCCACTGAGCACTGCTATTGATCCATTAAATAGCACAGGAATTATCTTCTGAAGCAATTAGCTTTATTTTTTTTTTAATTCTCCCTCCCCACCCCCCAGAATTTCCAGTCTTTGTTTATCCTCTTTGGCATAGTTCATCTGCTATTCTGTCATTTCTGTCCTGCAGCGATTTTCCTCCATGAAACACTCTTTGCCATATGCCTCCCTACTGCATCTTGTTCTTTCTGTTCTACACTTAATTTACACTTAATTTGTTTCTTTATTCACACCTATGATGTCTTCTGACTCATGCTTTTTCTGTGCAAGTCACTGGGAAATATGTAATTTCTTTTTTCTAAATTCATGCAATGTTTCCCATTTTTTCTAGCTTCCTCTTCTGTGCTGTCTACACAAGGGCTGAGAGGATTTTATTCTACACCGAGTGAAAGCCAGATTAAGGTACTTGTCTCCAGCGATTCCACGGTTTCTCTAAATAAGGAAAAAAGAACATTTGGTATAGAGCTGACTTGCGCTTCTTTTTAGTTAAGGTTCCAGGCAAACAGGCCCTGCTGTGTTTCAGAAACTCTCCCCAAGGAGAATCAGAATTTGGAAGAAGGCTGGCACGTCAAGCAGAAAGATGTCTGTAACACTAGCTTCTCCCTAATAATTTCCTTCCCCTATTTTTCCTTTCCCAGACTGATAATTTTAGCTGTGTTCCTTTTCCTTTTTTTCTTTTATAAAGCCCAAATGTCACATTAATGTTCTCTGTGTTCTTTAGGTTGATTGTTTAAT
Organism: Caloenas nicobarica; assembly: GCF_036013445.1. Taxonomy (NCBI): domain Eukaryota; kingdom Metazoa; phylum Chordata; class Aves; order Columbiformes; family Columbidae; genus Caloenas; species Caloenas nicobarica. The sequence goes on along the minus strand of NC_088284.1, from coordinate 57,538,076 downwards.
GCAATGTTACTCATACTTCAAAGGGATGGAGACAGAGGTGAAGTTTTACAGTCTTGATGGCTAAACACTGGTCTGTCATATAAAGTCAGCACTTAATTTTCTGAGTCACTCTGATGGAGGGAGTCTGCTTTACATTTTGGGCCTTGAGGAGTGGTGTGGGAAGTTCTCTGGGTTGTTTTCCTGCTATTCACAGAATCACAGAATCACAGAATGTTAGGGATTGGAAGGGACCTCGAAAGATCATCTAGTCCAATCCCCCTGCCAGAGCAGGAACCCCTAGGTGAGGTTACACAGGAAGGCGTCCAGGCGGGTTTTGAATGTCTCCAGAGAAGGAGAATCCACAACCCCCCTGGGCAGCCTGTTCCAGTGTTCTGTCACCCTCACTGAGAAGAAGTTTCTTCTCACATTTAAGTGGAACCTCTTGTGTTCCAGCTTGAACCCATTACCCCTTGTCTTACTGTTGGTTGTCACCGAGAAGAGCCTGGCTCCATCCTCGTGACACTCACCCTTTATATATTTATAAACATTGATGAGGTCACCCCTCAGTCTCCTCTTCTCCAAGCTAAAGAGACCCAGCTCTCTCAGCCTTTCCTCATAAGGGAGATGCTCCACTCCCTTCATCATCTTCGTGGCCCTGCGCTGGACTCTCTCCAGCAGTTCCCTGTCCTTCTGGAACTGAGGGGCCCAGAACTGGACACAATATTCCAGATGAGGTCTCACCAGGGCGGAGTAGAGGGGAAGGAGAACCTCTCTGGACCTACTAACCACCCCCCTTCTAATACACCCCAGGATGCCATTGGCCTTCTTGGCCACAAGGGCACAGTGCTGGCTCATGGTCATCCTGCTGTCCACCAGGACCCCCAGGTCCCTTTCCCCTACACTGCTCTCTAATAGGTCATTCCCCAACCTGTACTGGAACCTGGGGTTGTTCCTGCCCAGATGCAAGACTCTACATTTCCCCTTGTTATATTTCATTAAATTTTTCCCCGATTTTTCCTATTGCTGGAGGCTGCTTTGCTTGCTGCCTATTGAAGTACATAATAGCGAGGCAAGAAGATAAGGCTCTGACATTTCTGATTTGAATTCTCTTTTAACTGCTTCTATTTTTGTAGTAAGTTGTGACTTGGCTCAACAGATAATACTGGGAAGTGAGCTTATACTTTTTATTTCTTCACCTGCATTTAATTCCTTTGAACAGCATGGCTTGACAACCCTAGAGTTTAGCAGATTTTCTGGCAGGCTAGATACTGTATGAGCAGAGTGCATTTTTTCTTCTTTTTTTCTTTTTTTTTTTTTCCTGCAGCAGCCTACCATTGAGATCATAGTTGGTGATGCAAACACAAAAGAAACCTCATTCTCTGGAGTTGTCATTTACTCACAAGACTGTTCATAGGTTACAAGCTAATATTTCGGCAGGGACTATTGGTCTGTGGCCTCAAGGCATTCAAAAATCATTCAGAAATAGCGCTGCACTGGATTCAAATTACTTGTTCACGATATAGAAATATTTACTTTCCTTCTAACTTTATAATTTTAAAAAATGTCATTCCTTTTAGCTTTATAATGCAAACATGACTCAAACTATATTGATAACACGGTAGAGTGCATTACCACAGCTAATACAATTCTGGATTTGAGACCGAAATCTTAGGCCACTGAAGCAAATACACACCTTGCTAACAATGCTAAAGTACACATGCTTTAGCACATGAAATTAGTTCTTTCTAATAATATTTGTGAAATGACTGTTTGAACTTCTTTCTTCAAAAAGAGATGAAATCTGATAATAGGATTCAATTCTTAAAAAACCAAAAAAACCCACAATTTTGACTTGCTATTTGTGTCTTGCCAAAAAGACCAAGACACTGGATTTTCCATAACTGAGAAAAATGAGGAGATTGCAAATGTACTTGTAGAATCAGTCATTTGTGTTTTTCCCGAACAACAATTATTACTACAGGAACAGCCAGCAAAGATACAGCAAAAAGCCTATGCCAGTTCACATATTTAAATGCATTATTAAAGATTATAAGCCTTGAGAAGTATTCTGCCCTACTTCCATAAAGCTGCATTTAATAGGGTTATCTGAAGTTGGGAAAAGCAAAGAAGAAAAAAGAGGCGGCAAGCTCAGGCTGCATTTTGTTTCAGGTTCTCAAATTTGGCAGAGCTCAGCCAAGCCAACTCCATTGCATCCTCTGAATGGACAAAACCAGAGAATCACGAGATGGAGAGAAGTCACTCTGTGCAAGCAGGAGGTGATAATTTCTTCTTAAATGGGTGGATCTTTCTAGGAAAAATAACTGCAAGAACCAAGCACATGATTCTTAAAAGAGACTTCAGTAGCTTTGGGGAGTAATTCGTTTGGGTGAGAGTTTGTTTTCTGTAGCAGTTGGGCATTTCTCAAGGTAAAGAACCATAAACCAAAACAGTGCAAACAGGAACAGCTAACATTTTAACTTTTCAGTGCCATTCTTCAACCTCTCCTTGAGCATACGCAGCTAATCATACAGAACAGCATCTATTAATACAAGTTAAATAGGCAATAATTTGTTCTTCACTGGATATTGCCTTTTACCAAGAAGCAATTTGAAAATCAAAGTTAAATTATTCTATAAACCATGACTGCAATTTTGTGATTTTTTTTTTCTAATTGCAGACCTGGAAAATGAAATGCTTTCTTCGATAAAGGTTTTTTTTTTGTGGTTTGTTTGTTTTCACTTGCACAAAGCTAGTGGTTATTATAAAATGAAAAGATGGTCACATTTGGCACATGACATGAAAATGAAATACAAACATAAAAGGAATCAATAAACATCAACCAGCTGGATGGCAGACCAGTAGCTGTTGTTTAGAAACTAGAACAAGCTCCAACAAAACACCTAAGTCATAAATGTTTATGTCTGCCTATTTGAAGCCCTGACGCATAGAAAGTAAGCCCACAGGCAAAAAGCTGCATAAAACAGAGAGACTGCATCAAAGAAAGCATTAGAAAAAATTAAATGCTTATAGTAACAACGCACTGGTCTAAAGCCCTCTGTAAATTCCCCCTATATCTGAGGGATTTATGAGCCCCCTCATGAACTCAGGTCCTTGTTTTAAAGCTCCATAAACATTTAGCTAATTGCCACCATCTGCCTGCAGGGTAGCTGTGTTTCGCAATGGGAAGAGGGTGCTAGAGTGGTCTCCTGACTGAAGGAAAGGGACAGCGAGTGAGCAGTAGAACAGTGAATTTCTTGATGCTTGCTCTGTTGGCTTAATCTGTGCCAGGTAAAACAGGGACGCCCCTTTTGTCTCCAGATGTAAGTGGCTACACAGCTCACACAATCTGGGACCTGTCTTTTATTCCCACTAGTGGTACTAGTAGGAAATTGAGGGCCACTTGTAGCACTTAGAAGTTACAGCAGACCATATCACAAACTTGAAAATCCGTGTTTGTAGATACTGGATTTCTAACAAAACACACTGCCGGCACTGAGATGAACCTTCTAGCACTAACAAGTTTAAATTTTAGAAGATGCAATTTCACGAGTTCAAAGGCTTCAGAGAGCAGAAGAGACAACAAAATCAGGTGGACCTAAAAGAACCCATCCACCACACACTTATTTCAGAGAAAATGGTAAGTAAGCCTTTTATTTACTTTCTTTAGAAGCGTATATATTTCACATCTTAAATGTCTGATAACTCAAGAGGACTAGTCTGGGGGTTGTGCTAGATGATCTTTAAAGGCCCCTTCCAACCCATTCACACTTTTCATATTTATTTAAAAGATGAGATTTTATTTTAATCCAATCACTTTCAAACTACCATGGGACCCAAACAACATGGGACTGTTTCCCAGCTCTGTATTTGTACTTACGCTTAAAGAATTTTTAATACTTTACTTCATTAAGGAAACCAGATTTCCTTTATTTTTTCTGTAGTTATTCTAATGTACAGTCCCAACAGCTCCTCCAACAGCACTTCCCTGACTTACAAGCTATAGCGTAACTGTGTTTCTTTGTCCTGCAAAGCCGCAGAAATTTGTAACAGAACAAATGAGATCAGTACAAATGATGTATGAAATATGCATGTGTGTGAATGTAGTGGGAAACACAGCAGAAGAAGGGTTAAAAGAACAGCAGGGGCTTATAACAAAGAGCACTGTTTCCAGGACACCGACCCCAGCAGTAAAGTGGAGGTATGTTTTTTTATGTCAGGACCATCAGACCTGCACTCTGAGAAGACCAGAGGTTGTCAGTAGAAGACCCTGCCACCTCACACCAGCAGGGTGGCAAAAAGGCTATGGTACATCACATACAGGCTGATGCATGGTGTAACTCACCAAGAGAACAAACATGCTTCCAACAAAGGAAAAACCATGGCCTCAGATTTATGAGACTGAAGGAAGCATGATTCTAAAGTAATGGACCACCCAGTAATAGCTACTGACTCCTGAATTGTACAAAGGACTCAAAATCCACACACCCCAAAACCAGTTTGCTGTCTGCACAAAGAAAGACCAGAAAGATGATGAGGACTTGGTAGCCAGCAGCTCTTGTCCTTTGTGCGGCCAACCACTGCTCATGGTCAGGCCACCTTGGGGACACATGTCCTGGTGCTTTTGAGTATGTGGATGTGACAGTATGAGTGAATGAAGCCTGTGAAAGGAGAAATGTGAGCAGGTGGGATCAAATTACTTCAATGTTTTGTAAAAAAATATCGTCTCCATAATATTTTTCATCCAGCCTGTTAAACTAGTTCTTCCATACAGAAAACAATCCATGTCATCAATTTCTGCTTTGGCTCTAAAGACCAAGCTAACAGGAATATAAATCTTGGAGGAGCGAGGAGGCAGATAATTAACAGAATCAGGAAACGATTGATAATGTTAACTTGCTGCATGGCAATAGATCTCCCTGCCAGCTGATATACTTTATTTTATGCCACTGAACTGTGCTGAAGCTTATTTAATGACAACCCTACACTGAAAATCTATGAGAAAATGAAATCTATTTTTCCTCTCCTGAAGAAACAACAAATGAGCAGAACATACAGTTTGAGTACTTCTATGCTTTTCACACCTTTTTTTTCTTGAGAAAAATGTTAAGATGTCCCAGATGTTCACAACATGGACCACTTAGAGACTATCAGAGAACATATAGATGTAAACAGTTAATATACTAGGATTTTCTTTTTTGAAAATAAGGCTTCTGTGCTACTACTTACCTGCATTTTCAGATCTTGTAAGGATAGCTCTGTCTATTGCACCAGTGTTCCCAGCTATGAAAGCCATTAATCGTTACTCTGAAAACATTAGTCAAATTACTGGAAGATATAAATTGCCAGGTAGTGAGGCACACAGAAGGTAAAGAAGAGAAAATATCTGAGCTCTCATTTTGATGACTGATGGTATTAAGATCACTGACATCTCTCCCAGCTACAGCATTATAGCTGGATGTAAGAGTAGCCACTCCGGCTCCTGCGATTTAAGGTATAAATGATCCCATACTACTGCACACCAGAGATCAACTGCCAACAAAATATTCAAGCTGTAATTAAATTATACTGGAAGAATCTGGAGAAAGATAATCAAAATCACAACACAATTAAAGATTCCTGAAATCTAGCTGCAATTCTTTTGTATGATATGGCCTTAATTAAGTCTGCTTCTCAGGCTCAATTTAAGCCCTAAATTATCAGCTCCTAAAATCTAGGTAAATCTTCAAACCTATCAAAAGTCAAGGAAACTATTTTCAACAAGCAAGAAAGCTTAGTTTAATCCAATTTCTTTGACTTTGCACTGAAAAGATCTAGGAGCATTCTTAGAGTTGCCTGCAGGTGGGTGACAATTTAGAAGCCTTTTTAGCTCATATTTGGTGTCTCACTGGTAGAATAAATTGACCCATTCGACATTGATGTAGATTGGGACAGGAGTGGGTACCAGCACAGACGGTACCAGGAAGGTAAGTGGACTGAATGCCCATCAGCTCTGACTCCTTCCTTCACTATAGTCAGTAAGGTTGGTGAACTGCTCAGGGTGCTAGTATCAGCAAAGCAAAGATTTGAGTATGTGGAGGTGGAGAGTAACATCATGACACACAGAATTGACTCTGTTTAAATTTTTGGAAGAACAGGCAGGGAATGGAAAGAAAAAAAAATTTACAGCTGTGCAAAGAACTGTGATTTGAAATTGTCAAGTGTTTCCATGTATTCAGGGACTTAAAAAAAAAAACTTGCAGCTGAAATGAAATACATCCAGTGGTGGGCTGCAGTTCTTTATTTCTGATTCATATGTATATATACGCATACAATGATATTAGATACCCTTGTATTGCCTAATCTATAATTTAAGTCAGCACACGTCTTTTAACAAAAAAAAGCAACTATTAATTTATATTTTATCTGAGCACTCTGATACACAGTAGAAAAAATCCGTATATAAAAGATTATATCTGTGCAATTATACTTACTATATTCCTCTTCGACAAACTACTAATTTATTAATATTGATACATTATTGTTAGGATAATATAGAATTGCCATCTCATAACATTAAAAAACTTTTCAAAATATATTAATAAGCAAAGATAACCACACCTTGATCTTGCAATCATTTTTGCACCATCACATTGATCCCCCATTTTTTTTTAATGCGACATTTGGCTTAAACAAATTCCTTTCATCTCAGACTGCCACTATTAGTCCGCCCACATTAATCATGTTAATTCACATATAACTTTGCTGTTTAGTAATTTTACGCAAAGCCTTTAGAATTAAATTCACCTCTGAGCTGACATACACCACTAAGACCACAAATCTGTTATACCCCACTTAGGTCTCAAACAGCACATAAAGATTAGTGCTGAACTTCTGCTTTATGGTGAACTTCTCTTTTACAAACACTTCTCTCACCTATAGCATAACGCACATCATCTGGCTCATTCTAGGTGGCTTAAACTACAGGTCTACAGAAGATGTGACTTCATGCTACTAAATGCTTTTAATAGTTTTGATCTAGGTGAAGCTTAATTAGCATCTAGAAGTTAATACAAATATTAATCTGTACATAAAACATTATCCCCAATATACTAAGTGACAGCACTTATATAAGGCAGACACAAGCCAAGATTCAAATATCTGAGAAATGGTGGAAACTACCGGATCCTAATTTAAAGGTTACAGAGCAGCAACAATGGTCAGCAGCATTAGGCCCTTTCTCTGTGAACATTAACAGGAACCAACAGAAAGATGCGATACAGCAGGCTAGCCAGTGTGACAGACACTGTGCACCACCTGCCAGTACAGAGCAAGGACTGCAGAGGTGCAGATATCTCAGTTTTGATGCTGGCAGGTAAGAAAGCATTTGGCACATTCTTGCCCTTCTGACAATTTTATCCATCTCTATTACAGCAGCCAAACAACTGTGCACACAGTGATGGATGCTTGCTTCCCTGCCTGCAGACTACCTTGCAAAAACAAGATACAAATAGACAGAGATGGAAATGTGCAAACCACAGAACAAAACTATCAATCTTTTAAATGAAGGATGAAATATAATTTTCACTCTCAGTAGACTCATGCTGTCCTGCCTTTTGCTTAAACTTTATTCCCCACAAAAACTTTTGCTTGTCTTCTCTTCAATTAATAATTCTGGACTGGAAGCAGGACTGGAGTTAGTGCATACATTGAAAGAAGGTGCAAATTATCTTCAGTTGTTACAACTAAGGACTTATTAACAGAGAAAGCAGAGAATTCACAGATGTAACTCTAGGGCATATGAGAATCTCTCAAAGATAAGAATAGTATTTTGGAAAGTGCGTAACACTTACTTCTCTCAGGACATCCCAAAACACAGATGAGTCAGCAGGTTTGGAAAGCAACATGCATGTGTTCTTTAGGGGAAGTGAAAGCATTAGTTATACCCTTGACTCTTGCCTTTCTAAAGCAGACAAGCAGAATTCACTCAACAATTAATTTGCACTGTCTTGCAAAAGAATGGTCTGAGAGACTGCCGCTGTTTTCCAATGAATACAAGGGCTTAGACTGCAATGTCTTCTGTGCCAGTACACAAGACAGCAAGAAAAAAGAAATGCTTAGGTTTTTTTTTCCTTTTAATGTTTTTACTGCTGTGTTCTATGACACAGAAATAAACTGCACTGTAATACTTATTGTTTTAATATTAGCTACAGTTTGAATAATACTTTGACATCTATTACTAACAAATGACTGTGACTTCCAACTGTAGATTTATACATCTAATCTTCATCTTCAGTTGTCAGTAGGAAATACTAAGTATTTGTTTCATATTCATAGCATTAATAGCCTTTATGATTGAAGTTAAGATGCCATTTGAAGACCAGTAACTTAAAAAAAAAAAGTTCTGGAAAAAGAGATTTAAAAAACAATGATAACAAATTAATGCTCCAAGGCTTTTAGAATATATGACAATAATTTACAGGATTAGCTGCTTCTATAAAAACTATCCCTAAAATAAAAATACTGACCTAAATTATTAAACTAAAATTAATTTCAGTTTCTCACTTGTCCTCTGGGAAGTCTGTTTGGTGACTAATTCTTATGTTTTTAACATATCAGTCTTCTCCGTGACCGAATAAAAAAGTCATTAGGGTTAAATGAATATGGAAAGACTGTGGAGACAGCAAGAAACACACAAATTCAAGAAAGTCCTGCATCATTTCTAGAATTATTACTAATCAATGAAGTTGCTGCTGCTCTGTGACACAACCAAGCTAACATTTATTGTAACAATAATATCCTGTTCAGCTGTGCATAAACATTAATATGCTGAAGACAAAAACCAAACAAAAATCTGCATCCTCATGGACTTGTTCATGAGGCACACTGTTGCTAAAATGGTATCCTTTTAAACAGAAAATGTTCACATACATAGAAACCAATGCTAGATGATATAGCTTTCCTAATGAAAACTCTGTTTCTGAAAACAACACAAATAACCAGGCCACAAATTCTGCTGTTTCCATGGCAACAAGATTGGCCCTTTTGGTCTTCTTGAATTGCTGAGTGACACAGAAAAATCATAAACAAACCAAATTGACTCAAATTGCCTATTGTATACCATGGTCGTAGGTGTCTAGGTGATGAAAATCCAGGAGAAACCTCTTCTTCAAATGCCTGGTAGCAATGCTTTTTATTTCAGGGTCATGTCAATGCTAAAGACAAAAAACCAAACACAAAAGAAGAACAACAGAAAAAGGAATCAGTGCTATGAAACAGGTGCCTAATCATTTCCCCAGTCTTCAGCTCATGCAGAGTGCTGAGCATCCCCATCTCTCATTTACTTAAATGCATTAGTGTAAAATGATTTACACACATTCTTTCTACTATATATGCAAAATACACACCTTAATAAGATTTGTAACCATTTTATTGAAATTAATAACTACATTCCTGGCAATTCCAATCTGAAGTAGACACCAGATATGGAAAGATCCACTGGTGGAATGATACTACAGTGTGACAAGATATGGGTGGCCCTAAAAATGTTTCTAGGGGTATGGTTTTGCCATTTAGTGTAAAGCACATAATCAAATATGTTATTAACATTCTTTAGAACAACAATTTGTCATTATAAATGTTGCATCAAAACACAATTTTCCTCACAGCACACATAACTATTTAAAGTACCCTGTATATTTATGAACTGTCACAGAACACGCAGATTTCTTCACTGTGAACTATTTCATAATGAATTTATTTTTAAAAGTTATGCAGAAATGCAAGAAGTTCAACAAAATAGAACACAAGAGAGCATGACGATAGACAAAAGTCTATGGAATAGATATGAAAAAGACAATGGAAGGAAACTAAGAGCTGGGCAGACTCCAGAGAGGTTTCAGCAGAAAGTATACAGAAGAAAAGTCTGTGTAAAACTGCTGCTATCATTGTGGACACATTTACACGGAAAATCCTGTTTCCTGAAAAAGCAACACCAGAAATGAGTGATATGACCACAGGAAAATTATTGCCACTTCTGAAGACAGATTCATATTTATGCATAGAAAATAAAAACCATTAATTTGGCCTCAACTATATTTATTTAAGCTAAATATATATTATCTTCTCATGTCGCTTTGCTGCCCACCTTCTCTTTTGAGAAAAACAGGAAAATTGTTCAAGCCACAAAAAGACCAAAATCGTAAATAGTCTTTAATATGTTATTTATTTTCTGTTCTCATACTTTAAAAAAACCTCAAACCAAAGCAAAACAGAAAAAACAACAACAAAAGCCCCACCAGTTCTCATATTGACTCAGTACAGAAAAAGCAGTGTCTGAAAGAAAAAAAAATCCTCAGAGATTTTATGTCAGCTGTTCCCAGAATCAGGAGTTTAACTCATGGTTCTAATCTATGTATGAGGTAGGATACTGTGATAGTTTGCTAGAGTACAATTTTATTTTAAAAGTGAGAAGAAAAGCTCCATTTTATTTATGCATCTGTTTGCTACATGTATTTCTAAATATTCGTCTGCTTATTAATAGTCATGTTACTCATGGAATCTTTTGCAAAGGAGTCAGGTCTACTATAGGTTATTTCCCGAGCAATATTCCAGTGTGAGACACCAGTGCATTTCTACACACCAGCCAGATGGGCAAGGACAGGAAAGCCCGCAGTCACCTTTCCTCTGTACACACTGGCTGGGAATAAACACACTGCTGCATTGGCTTGTCCTCCTGACGTGCTGTTCCAGCAACAAACTGCTGGTGCTTCTGTGACACACGGAAGCTGCAAACACCCTCACAGTAAGAGCAGTGCAGGGTTTTCCACTCACATACTTCAGGTACAGCATCAGATGGAGGAACAGCATGCCAGAGGACTGACACATCCCCATTTCCAAGGGAACCAGTCCAGCTTTGAAAGGAAGAGGAATAAAGATACTGCAGATTTAGTCAGGGAAATAACTATGAAAGAAGCTGAGAAGCATAAAAAGCAAAGAGAAGGAAGACATCAAAAGCACGACCCAGATATCAAAGCAAAATTTAAGACTTTTTAATCACCGAATGAGAATGGCAAGTTTATAACTTTATTTTTAATTAAGGATAATGCATGGGACCATCCTCACTCTGATCATGTTGCACTTTGTCTGTTTTTCACATAACATGACTTGAATATCCTCAGGCTAAGAATTCTATCTGTCTCTGCTTGGAAATGGTTGAGGATACTTTAAACACATCTGCAATGCAAATACAATAAATCCTAACTTCAGTGCTGCTTCTGCTTGCATATGCTGAATCAAATTTCTGAAAATAACTATAAAAGCATTTACATCTCCAGAAAGCTTTATGGAGTCTACCCAGTCTCAGTTCCTAGCCATGTGTTTGTAAAATAATGTTAAAATGTAATGACAGTATTAGGCATAAATTCTTACTCCTGCTCCACGGAAGTAATTTCTGGATCATTTGAGAGGCAGCTGGTTCTGGATACAAGGAAAAAGAGGGAGTAATAAACATTTCTTTTGTGTTCATTTCTTTCTCTTTTAAAATATGACATCAAATTTGGGGGATGTAATAACTAACTGTAGTGAGTATCTTTGACAGCAAAACCACACAAATTTTATTGTTAGTGCCTGCACCACAAATCAGTTTGAGTATTAAATTTTTAAGCTATTTCTTCAGGTTGGAGGAGGGAAATGCACTACAGTGACTTCATACATCCGACAATAACAATAATCAGTGATGCCTCATGAATATTTAGTTCCCCTTTCACTCCCTATGCTGCAGCCTGCACTCTTAAATGAAAGGACTAAGAAGAAAGTGGCTTTCTTCCACAGAGTTTTCATTATTGTATACTACAAAGTATTTGAAAAGTTTGAATAGAAGGGATAGAAGTTGCATTTCAAGGTTGGGTGGGCTTCTTTTGTTTAATAAAATACTCAGGTGGTATCAGATGACTACTTATGTGAATTTATTGCTTCTGAGGCAGTCTAACTGCTAGGATGAAAAAGCAGTGGCCAGTGTTTTGGGTATTTCTCTGCAGCTGTTTTAAAAGCTAATCGCAGGAGAACCAGGTGAAAGTGTGTACTGCAAAAGATGAAACTTTAGAAAAAAGACAACAAAGAAGAAGAGGTAAGATGAAAATTCTTAAGTGCACAAGATAGAGGAAGGAGACAGAAAAGAAACTTCAAAACATCAAAACTCTTACTTACAAAAAACACAGGAAAAATGTCATACTAGGACTCGCAACAGACACAGCTCCATTCTCCAGAATCTGTTTTATGACATGCATGTGAAAAAAGTGCACTGGATACTTTCTGAGCTCTGCTCAGTGAATCAGGGTTTGTGTCCTTCCAGTTAAGGATTTCTATGGTACTTCACATGATACTGCCTTGGCGTGTTGGAGTCAAAGCACAGAGTTACAAGTTTAAAATGTCTGATCATCAGCTGACACTGATTTATTAAGTGACCTTAATCCACCTGCCCATCCAAACAACACTGGAAAGACAAGAAAAGTTACCTGCCTACCTTAAATGAGAATGAGGTATGCTAGCTATCCCTAACTTGGTAAACGGTAAAAAATGTTTCTTAAAAAGAGCTACCTCCTTAAAACTTCATGCATCATCTGGTATAATCAGTGAATGGTAGAAAATGTTTAATGAATCATTTTAATTGATTATAGAAGTTATTTCAGTCCTCTCCATGATGCTAGAAACAACCATCAAAAAATAGCAAAAATGTTTTTTATAGTATAAGGTTATGATTGTTCTTTACCAACGGTACAAAAGCAGGCTGCTTACAGTGAGAGGGGAAGTCAATTCACAAATGTGGCAACTTACACAGTAATTGAAACTATGAGCTGATTGCTGTACCAAACACAAAATATACTACTGCATTCAATCCATTCCTGTGAACCAAGTAAATACAATGCCAGCATCAAGCTGAAAGCTATCTTACTTAGCTGTTTCTGAAGTTTCCCTCAGTTCTTCATCCAGTCTGCATGAGTAAAAGTTATTGATATAAAGAAACAAAGAAGCAAGCAGAGCATAAGAGAGAAGCAGAGCAATAGCAGAGCAAAGAACAAACATAGTACATGCTTCTAAAATGGGCACCCAGTATTATGCACTGACTCTATATATCTTCAGTTCAGTACGATATCATTTATCCTTGTGCTCAACCCACCTTCAATTTGTAACTCCTTATTTAGCTCATTTGGAGGCAGAAACATAAGTAGCAGGGATCTGAGGCATGCCCAGTGGACAGAGCTGAAAGCATTCAGTTGCTCTATCAGAGAATATTAAACTAGCTGCAGCCTTGGCCAAGTCAAGGACGTTTACAGTTGAGTAAGTTTTATTTGCAAGGAAGGCTGATCTCAACAGCTTGAAGGGGAAAGTAAGATTCCACATCATTGCAAATCCTCTCTCATTCAGCTGTTGAGGTCGCCTGAAGGTGAAAGGCTGTCACACAGATTCACTCTATTATGAGCAGCAGCACGGGCCAGAAAGCAAGTTTTACCTCATTCTTCTCTTAATACACTTCTCTTCATCATACCTTACAAGATAGGAGTGGGTGAAGGAAGAGAAAAGATGTACAAGTTCATATGATACAACAGGCACATTGTATCCCACTTCTGTAAAAACTATCAACCAACCACACAACCACAAGAATCAAAAGAGGAAGTGAGAGAAGGAGGAGGAGATGAAGGGAGGACAAAAAAAATTTAGGGATGTTAAAAAATTTTGGACATCAGGTGGCCAATGACCTCTGTGCTCCACATTGTCAGCATCACTCCACCTCTAAAGAAGTTACAGCAGCAAATAAATTTGAGTGAAAATCCCTATGATTCCTGATTTCATGACCATAATTTACTATTTTTACAAGTGTCACTGCAAGAACTGTGCTTCCCACTTGCTCCCTGGAATTACACTACCAGTATCAGAACAACCACCACTTCGATGAAGGAAATTATGCTACTTTCACAATTTCTGAGGCAGTTGTGAAAACTCCTGCCTGGGTTGCAGAGATTTGTGACAGCTCCAAAAGAAGTGTTCTTCTTACCTATTCACTGGCAAACCACAAGGAAAATACAATTATACTTGTGTATTTACTCATCAAAATACTTCTAGTACAGAATGTTCACCTGCTCAAAACCTAGGACATTAGATAAAAAGAATAGAAAGAAAAAAAAGCATTCCCAAACAGGACATCTTTTTAATAATGACCCACATGAAAACCATGATTGATTTCCAAGGTTTTCAGTCTTGGTATACCATTTGTTTGTTGTTTTCTTGTCTGAAAAAAAGCCAGTTGAGATGAGCAATTCAAACCAAATTCTTACCATTTTTAATAGATATCTTTCCTTTAGAAATACCTGCATTTAAAAGCCTTTATACACAAGAAGAAAGAACTGAGGCACTGTCTTTCAGTGACTCTGAGTTAAATCATGAAAATCAACAAGATAAGGAACACTCAACCTATGGACTTGCAGTGGTTTTTTATTGAACAGGCTGTCTTTGAATTATTGTTTCAGTTCAAAGCTCTGTAAAACTAAAACTTAAACCCACTTTTACTTAAATAGTGATAAAAGTTACGGAAAAATATAGCATAGGTGATACCTGTGGAAATATTAAACTTTCCTCCTATTTATTTCTGAGTTGCAATTAGAGAGTGAACAATCTGTTCCAATTTGGATTATATAGTCATAGGTTTGACGAAGGGACTCTGAGCCTGAAAGTTTTTATTCATTTTACCATATGGTCCATTACAAAACCTTTCTCTTCCTATAAATGTTGGCTCCCCTAGGAGTACATATTTATTGTATTTTGTGTTTCAGTTACACATTGTTTCCCTGTTTCTGAGTTTGTCAGTGCAATTTTTGTGAAATAACATGTAAGCATTTGTAACAATATCAGGAAGGGGCTTTCTGTTTTTATTACAGATTTTGACAAACTACTGTTAGTCAGTGGAAATAGTTTCCATTAGAACAAGTACACGCTTACTGTAAATCACTTACTTGACAATACTGTCTGGTATGTGCACATATTCCATTGGAATCATCTCACGAAGCTCCGCCAACGTGTTGACATACTGTATCTTACTGCTGAACTTAGAGCTGAAACAAGAAGTTAACTGACTTTCCCCAAAACATCTTCTATGATATATTAAAAAAAAGAAGGCATGTTCTTAATGTATAAAATAATTAAGCATTTGTCATTCACATTTCAATTACAGAGTTCAGCTGATCATCAGCCTATCTGAATTCTAGTGAGGCTGAAATAAAGTCTAGACCTTTTGCTGTTCCTTGCTTAGGGTGAATTACAGTATTTAAGACAACATTATAAATTGTAATGTCTACATACAAGGCAATGTAATTAGTTTTATAGTTTGAAGGAGATGTATTAAAATTCTGAAAATAATCAAACCCCCTACAGCATACTTACATGTAAAAAGTGATGAGAAGCATTCACTTAATGTGGTCATGATAAGTTAACATCAAGTGATCATGATGAATTAGCATTTATATTTGACACTGATTCTCAATCAAACATAATAAAACTGAACTTCTGCATTTGTTTGGATGAATTCAGTGTATGTGCATGTCTGTTCTTATTGCAGGGCCTTCTCATGAGCAGATGCTTCCTTGTTCATTTCAGCTGTGCTATATGATAATTTATTGTGTTTGGAAAAAGGCTAACCTGTCCAGAAAAAAACACTTAAAAAATAAGGCTATTCAGTTGTCAAATCTGAATCATTTGACATGTATCAGCTTATGAGAAATCTACCTTTCTCATTTGTCTCAAAAAGCAATTTTCCAAATTTAGGTCTCATATTTAGATAGTCTTTTAACATCACTAAAGTGCTGAATGTACGTTGATTGTAAATGCTCTTAAGTGTAGGCCATGAAAAACAGAACATGTTCTTTCTATTTACTGCTGATTTGGGGGTATGACCAGACAACAAGAGGTCTCTGAGACAGCTCTGAGCAGAAGGTTATTGCCCCTCCTCTTACCCCTAATAAGATAAAGTGAGACAACTGAAACAGGAATACATCAAGGTACTGTGAGATGTTGTTTAAGCTTATCCATTTTAATTCGTCTCTGTGCCAGATTAGCATCACTAGGCACACATACTGGAGCAGGCCAGTGGTCATGTTTTAAGATGCATGAATCATTCACAATTGTCCAGTCAAAGCCATGATAATGTACAGATAATTCTTAGCATTTTATCAAAAATGTTAATCATAGCCTGCATCACATGAAACGCCAGCTAAAGTAACTTGGCAAGCTGCAAGCCAATAAGAAGCTTCTAAAGACTGGGCAGGTGGAGGAAAAAAAAAATCTTTCAAGGGTTAATTTTTCCACTTGGGGATTCCCCTGGGTCCACTAATTCCACCACAGTGATTGATTTCTGGGTACTTGCTTAATGTGGGAGTCTGTGTACAGGCAACTGAAATACAGGACCAAAATAAGACCTTGTTTCTTTCAGACTTTAGGGCAGGTGTGCTGCAAATAGTGGCAAACTTCCTATTATTTATGTATTTCTATCAAATGCCAAATATCTTTCACAGACACTTGTTCTATTAGAAATGTAATTTCTTACCTAACGCAGCTACGATGACCTCTAGTGTGAATATCTGGTCCATAAAGAGTACCTAGGATCTATCTTTGCAACCACTAGTTCTTTCATCCTGTGTATTCAGACAACTGTTTAGTGTTTGTCAGTCAAGATGTGTCCCTGACTCCACTAAATGACCTTGCCATTTTTTGAGGTAGAATTGACTGCAGCATACCCTCAGTGACTTGACTGTCCCTTGCCATTTTGTTGTCTTTCCCCTTCTTGATTCCTACCATTTTGTCCCGCATCTCAGCTGAAAGAGCATTAAAATTATGTTGCTCATGTTTAGCTATCCCATTGAAATCCCTGCTTGCCTTGGGACCAATTAATTTCTTACTCTAAAACTCCCACCGTGTATGTCAGTGGTTTAGTGAACAGCTTGGGGCTGGCAAACTAAGCTACAGCCATCTGCCTACAATCTAATCAAGTTTCTATTTCCTTACATTGCCTTTTACTGAATTGACTGTTTCTTTTCATGCCTCCCAGAGTTTTTTACTCAGCTTGCTCATAGTTCTCTTCTGTCTTCGGTGTGGGTTCAAATATCTTATGTCATCTTCCACAAAGTCACACTGGCCATGTGCCCTGCCCATCTTTTTTCAGCTCTCATTTGTGCTTCACTTTAGTATTGCACAGAGACTCGAGCTACATGGCTGAAATGGCGAGTTTTAACGGCACACTATTGTGCCTAGTTTTGTACTGATAATTTGCTTTGCCACACTATTTAGAGCCAAGCTTTTCTCCTGTTTGGCAACGCAAAACCTCTGCTGCTGCTCAGTATGGTCATTCTGGGTAAATGACTGATGAATTGAAACCCATGTGGCATATTTGATTTTTAAAAATTTTACTGACTACCTTTCCCGCAACTCAGTGAATCCCCATCATTACTGTTGGTAATTCCAAGTATTGTTTTCCTGTTACTGTGGCATTTTAAATTGTCACTTTCTACTTGGTATTAAAGAGACCACATCTGAAAGAAGCAGCTCCATTATGACACTCTCCCTGTTGCACTTTGGCAGCAATGGGAGAACTCATGTGCTTTCCCGTCCCCATGTCACCCTGCCAGGACAGAGCACCCAGTGACAGACAGCTCCAGTGTCCTCATCTGCAGCCTGGGGGCAGACCCCTCTGAGGTCTGTCAAGACTATTATTCACTGTGTGGCTTCTGTAGATGACATCTCTATTGCCTGAAGCAACTGTTTCTCACACCTGTCAGTCTGCTCTCTCTGATCTCAGGATTTCAACTGCACACTTGCCCACCTTCTTCAACAACTTGTGAGGTCTTCAGGGTCTGTAACATTTCTTTGCTTTTTTATGAATCAAAGCATTATTTTTGGTGGTGTAAAACCTTCTTTTAGAACCAGAAGTTCTATGCTTTCATACAGCTCAGGGTGCTGGCAGCCCTCTTGGATGAGCAGCAACTAATTTTTTTTTTCAGCCCAGCATTGTAGCTTAATCTTGTCCTGTAGCCAGGATGTTTTTTAATGAGTTGATTATCATTACAGGTGGATGCCTTTTCTACATGCCTTTTAGCTGGGCTTGGAACAAAGACAATTTTAAGGGACCGAACTCCCAGTCCTACATACACATATAGGTTTATGATATGCCTGTGATGTCTGCAACTAGATACTCATATAAATCAAGGGGTTTTTTCCATTCAACTGTCAAAATCCAAACAAGAACCGTAAAATGAATACTCTTCAGTGAGGGATTAACAGCCTAGTTTGATGATTTAGGTGCTCCTGTATACTTAGAGACATAGAAAATCACTGGTATTCACTACATACCTTATAAAAGGTCGTGTCACAGCCAGAATTGTCCTGATAAACCATGATGGATGAACAATTATAAATGATTTCAAATTCTTCCGTAATCTAAGTAAAAACCATACAGTTTCTTAAAAACAAAATGAACCAACAAAAAAAGCCCCACAAAATAAATACAGAAAGAACATATACAATGAACACTGTCATACAGGGGAGCACCAGAAATGGACAGTGTTTAAAATAATGGCTGTGGATCAGAAAGGAAAATAATACTCACCGTCGATCAATCATCTGGTAACATTTTTTCATCCAACCCAGTCCAGGCATCCTCCTTCTTGGTGTTGCTCCATTCAAGTAGACAATCATATAGTCTTCAGCTACCATCAGCTCTAAAGTACTGATTACATAACTGAAAAAAGTACAGAAGTGAGCACATACTTTACATTATCCACTTAAGCGCAAACTAAATCAGTCTACTAGGAATAAATCAAAGTAGACTAAGCAATTTATGACAAGACAGTGTTTTCCTTTAAACCAAAGCAAACACTTAGCACTGTTCTCCATGCTACCTGTAGATGTATAACTAGAAAACCACAATCTTATCTGCATCTTCAGAAATATGTGGTTTCCTTACAAAGATACAGTTTCATAGTGAGTTTTCAAATCTTACAGGTGACTTTGCTTTTTCTTAAAAGGGCATTAAAACACGAGATTTTGCAAGGTAGAGCACCACAGGACCATGTGAAATTCCAGGAACTTCTGAGACCAACTGTTGAGAAACTTATCTTCACTACTAATCATTATATTTGTTCAATGCAAAAATAATGAGGGTGAGGAGAACATACTTGTGATCCTCACACTACTGCTACCGAGTCTGTGACTATCAACTACAAACACTTTGAATCTCAAGGTTAATAAAACTTGTCCAATCAACCTGCCTTTTGGCAGGACAGAGCACTCCATGGCACGACTTCATTTTGTTAGCAAAACATTCCAAATACTTCTTAAATTCTTCAGCTTGGCAATGATAATTCGGACAGAACAGTGGTCTTGGGACCAAACTCACTCTACCTAGAAGAGCACAATACCCAGTCAAATGGAACGACAGCTTTAAATTCTTGTCTGGGACTATACATGCAGATGTGCTTCTCAGTTTCAGTAGTCCCTGCCTCACTTGGGAGTTGTTAATCACAGGAATGTTAAAATTGTTCTCTCTACTATCCAGCCCCAAGGCACGCCTATGTAAAAACTATAATGGAAAGTCAGTCACACCTTAAAAACCTGAATGCCTGAGTTGCTCACTACAAAAGGCAGTTCTATCCCTGAGCATAATGGCCCCTTTCACAGGTGTATGGGAATGACTCACAATCTAATCTGATCCTTAAATTCCTTGAGATACAGTTTCCTTAAAAGAAGAGTAGGAAATCTCATTCTCACTAAATAGAATTATATTTTACCTGGGCATAAAGTAGGCAGACATTAACTGACAAGTTCCATGTACTTGATACATCACATCTAAATCACTGCTCACTACCTGCTTTCCACTGCTCTCTTTCGCACCTTGCAGTTGTGCATTCCCTGCTTTTACCTGACATTTGTGAAGTCTCATGTCTTAACAGTGAAATACCAAAGTGAGGGATTGTGTGGACATTCTGACACAGGCAACTTAATTGAACCCACAAATTGACAGGTGTGCTGATTTTGACTAGCATAGAATTAATTTTTTCCATAGCAGCTTGCATGGGACTATGTTTTGGATTTGTGCTGAAAACAGTGTTGATAATACAAGGACATTTTAGTTATTGCTGAGCAGTGCTGACACAGAGTCAAGGCCTTTTCTGCTCCTCATATCACCCCACCAGTGAATGGTCTGAGAGTGCACAAGAAGTTGAGAGAGGACACAGCTGGGACAGCTGACCCCAACTGACCATAGGGGTACTCCATACCCCATGGCATCATGCCCAGCAATTAAAAGCAGGGGGAAGAAGAGGGAATAGGGGGCATTCAGGGTGATGGTGTTTGTCTTCCCAAGTAACCATTACCCGTGATGGAGCCATGCTGTCCTGGGGATAGCTGAACACCTGCCTAGCCATGGGGAGTGGTGAATGAATCCCGTGTTCTGCTTCGCTTGTGTGTACGGCTTTTGCTTTACTTATTAAACTGTCCACAAGTTTTCTCACTTTTACTCTTCTGATTCTCTCCCCCATCCCACTGTGAGGGGAGTGAGAAAGTGGCTGTGTGTTGATTAGTTGCTGGTTGGGGTTAAACCCCTACAACAGGTTATGAAATTAGCCCTTCCTATGGGGCACGATATTTAGTGCTTTAAAGGCATTTAGACACTGAAATATACAGTAAAGTCTGTATACATACTTCTGAAAACACTACCAGCCTTTCAGTTACACAGAGACAGAATCATAAATGTCTGTGTTTGCTTAGGTTCAAAGGTAATTGTGAATATTATTAATAATTCGTTATAATAAAAATAATCATGCATACTTCTCATCAGGAACAAGAGGAGTATTACAACAAAAAGTAATTGTTGCTAGTTTTTTGGCAGATCTCAGTTACCTCATGTACTTTCACTCAACAGCTCTTATTCACTGTGGGTTGAATGAGACCATTTGCCATTTTAGGGATGCTGAGCTCTCTTGCAAACCTTACCTAACTGGTAATTTCTTATTATTTGGTAATAATGGTAATTTCTTTATTATTTGACGTGATGGACAGAATTTTTCTCATTGACTAGAACAACTCACTCACCATGAAATCAAAAAGTCCTGGTTTTCAATTTAAAAGTGTAGCTTTTCAAGTTGTGATTCTTTTAAAATCTTTTAATCTCTAGACTGTATCAGGCAGCCACAAATGAAACACAGAAATGCAGACTTTTCTGTGTGGATCTGCATCATCTAGAAGAAGTAATGTAGAAGATGCTGTCTCAAGAGTTTTGGCTCAAACCCAACTCTTCAAAGACAGTTTTACAGGATTTGTCAAGGTAACGAATAGGAACAAGGTAATTGGAAATATGAAGGGAAACTAGAAGTGAAAGTAACTGCACAACACAGGAACAATTGAGGACAGATGTTAATCAGAAAACAGAAGTAGTTCATTTGCTGCAAGTGCATGATTGCCTATCATAAACACGCTATATAAAAAAATGAGAAGAGATTTAGTGATTTGCAAGTCTCTCCAGACTCCTGTATAACTCAATAGTAAGGAATTCACAAATATTTAAATATATCAGTTATGGGATAGATCGAAAACTGTCACAGTCCCTCTGTTTCGATAAAATTAATAGGCCTACAACTGAAAGGGGTGATCTGACCTTCTCTTTTCTTGTTGTCTTACAGAAAACAAAGGGTCTATAAGCCTTAAAATAAGCTGAAGGTTCACAGCCAACTTGAACTCTCTCTAAAATTACTACCCCACAAAAAGACAGTGAGTTATAAAATAGAAATTGGCAATATCCTCAAGTGATGTGGAAAAGTCTCTTGAGGCTCGAAAAGGCTTTCTCTGTGAAGACCATCTACCACCAGCTCTGTCTCTGAAAAGGGTGTTGTGTGAAGTCAAAGAACAATTCTTTAATGTCAGTCACGATTACTCTCAGCTTTGTTCCCTAGTTATCAAGTTAAAAACACTGTAGTAATTACTCCCCTCTAGATCACGTAGCATTGTGTAAATCGGTTATTGTAGGTGACATTGGGGTCTTAGACTCTCTAGCAGACAAATGATAGCAGTTGGTCTGACCTGGAACTAAAGCACTCAATCTCATTTTTCACATATAGACACACTGTAGAAGGCACTGGCTGTCACCATGTGCATCTTCAAGGACAGGAGTTTTAAGAAGATTGGGTCTGTGCTCTTGGTGCCTTCATAAGCTGCCAATGGTGAAGGCCTGGCCTCTGCTGGCTTTAGAAATGACGTACTTGGTTTTAGCACAGAAAATGCTGGAATGACTGATTTTTTTTAACAGCTTCAAGTGGAAGTAGCTGAAGGCACTTGGGAAGTGCTGCTTTCACAACTATTGGCTGCCAAATGAAGTTGCTATTAGGAGTAATTTTCCTGTGATAAATTTGGGTTCATGTGCCCAAATTTGTGTCCTGCCCAACTGGCCCCCATCACTTAAAACTGCATCAGAAGTGGCTGGAGTCAGGAAAAATATATAGAGCTGTTTGTGTCAGCAACTGTCATTTATCCTGTATTTTTAAAACAAATGCCACAAACCAGTCCTGTGACTCCTAAACACAGCCATGGTATATATTAAAAATATGATATACAGTGATACCTCATGATAATATATAATAAACAATGAACAGTGAAATCCAGTCTGGTGGTCTAAGTTCCTGCTGATTGTTCTCAGCAAAGGCTGGAAATCACTAGTGGAACAGTTCAATGATTGTAGGCCCAAGAGGCTAAAGATACTGCATTCCTTGACATTTCAGGAGATACTACAGTCAGATTTGGTCCTGTCAAATACACCTTGATTTGGGAGGGTAGGAAAAGAATATAAAACTAATACTCCACTGACAAGTTTATCTAAAACTACTGTTTTCCTTGTCATTCAGATCACTCTCCTTCTAATGACCAAAATTACCTCTTAATTAAAGACACGTTAACTCTCACTACATAATTTTGAATACTAACTCAGAGGACTCTGTCATATTGCTCACATATCACTCACAGGAAAAGATTTTCCATTACATAGTTGTAATCGGTTCGACTGCTGTCTGGCAAGAAGCATGCCGCAAACACAATGATAGCATTCAGGCCATCGCCATAGTATCCTGTGGAAAAAAACAAAAAAGGCATTTTTGTCTTTGTTAAAGGCTCTTAACAAGATAAATTTTAAAAGAAATCTCAAAGTCCTGGAATAGAGCTACTATGTTTATGGCTGACGAAGATGGAAAATGTAATGTACAAACTGTCATCAAGTGATAAGGAAGTAGTTATACACAATTCCTGAAAAACACACTTAGTACAACTATTAGTAAACTTCATAGAGACCAGAAAAAATACTTTTTTCTACTTTGTAAGTAATACAATCTTATTGAACTCCTGGTTCATTGCATCTCTATGGCAATCACACACTTTAACACTCACCTTAGACTGAGGAATAAGTGGCTAAAGAAAATATCCTGTAGTTGTTATCCTGCATCTTTTGAATGATGTTTCACGAAGTCTCACAATCCAATCTCAGTTGGCTTGTGCAGCTTCAATGGCCTCACGATATGACAATTATGACTGCACCCCACTATACCTTAAAAGCTCCTGAGGATCGCTTAAATTCTTAGCTGCAGGTTTTGTATAAAATACTTTTTTACCTTGGGCACTCCAGTTGTCCACTGGTGGCATTCTCTTGGCTGCACCAATGCCTAACAATAGCTGTAAACCCTCAAAGCTGCAGCACTACTATTCTGGGGTCCAGGACAGTTGCTTGTTGCCCAAAAGAAAATATATATATTTTTTTTCCACGATGGATTAATGCTGGTTAATATTCTCCATAATCCTTTGCAGCTGCTATGAATTTCTGTATTATTAATAATAAACACAAAATACTCCTGCATTTCAGTTGAAAGTTTTATTTAAAAGATACATGCAGTCAGGAGGCAATTTATAGAGGTGCTGTAGAAATGCTTGCAGGCAGATAGCACTAATGACGCTGAGACAGAAGCTGTGTATACTTAGAGTATGACTTGAAAGACTTTTAAAAGAGTCTAGGAGAAACTAACGACGACAGAGAGATTATAATGTTAATGAAGGAAACTCTGAGCCTCCCTCAGAAATAGGAACACATTCCTGACGAAATTAAAGGATAATACCAGCACCTAAACAACACTTTCATAAGGAGTTTTTAAGACTTTTACAGTGCTTTTTGGATATGACAGAGCAGTATCCAAGCCTCATTCAAATGCCCACAGAACCTCTTGCATTGTAGCTAGCTGAGCAAAGCAAAATTCTTTGTGAAAAGACAGAGATAACACAAAATACATGTGTGCTAACAAGGGAAGAGTGAGAGACTAAGTTGTTTTCTCCTTTCTCACTCAACAGCTAAGCTGAGTCTCAGCTAGCTGAAATAAGGAGAAGATGTTTATGTCAAAGAAGTAATTTCTTAAAAATCTTTGTAGAGATCTTCATAGAATCCAGAATCTCTGACAAAATGGGTGCTTCAAGGCACTTGCCCATGAAGTCTTCCATACCGAGGAGAACCACAGCTGATGAATCTCAACACTATCCCAGTCATAAGGACATGCACAGAGGCACTCTCTGTTCAGGGCTCTCAGCTGCTCCTTAAGGACAGAAACCCACCACTGCTTCTGCAGTTACAAAGGGGAGCAAAAGAAGGATTAGTCACTGAGAGAAAAATGTGTGTGTCAGAAATAAGTCTCCTGCCTTGAACCATGTTATTTCAAACCAAGGCTTGGCAAAGCACCCTGCTGAAGGATTATGTTGGACTTTTTTCTTTCTACATTTGATTTGGCAGATTTGACTAAATACAATGCATTTGATAAGCTGATAATACATATTATTGATGGCAACACTAACATTGAGTTGAGAATGTCAGCTAGCCTAGACCTCATCCTCTGAAGAATCATTTACACACTGTAGGATGCTTTCTGTCCTTAGCCTTAACTCCATCCTTCCATGATCCTGGCATCTCTTGTCTTCCCAGCACTGTAAAGTAGTGTTTTTTTCTGGCTCTCAGAGGCCAAAGGCCAGCTAATCTACAGCCAGGCTTCAAGAGCTAGTGAAGCCACTGTACCAATGGTAGCCCAGCATATGTCCACTGTCTTCTCCAGTTCCACAGTGCAGCATTGCTCTCTATCCTGTTGGAGGACATGGACAGGCAGAAGAGCTCAGGATTAGGGTTTGAGTTCAAGCCAAAGGGCAAATGTGGATATAACCACTTTAAACCATGTGACATGGGATGGTGTGTCTAGCCTATGTTAGGATCCAGTAAACGTGAACAGCGTATCCATATATATACATACAGGTCATTGACTTTGGTGTCCCAGTGAGGATGTCAAGGTCAAAGAGTAGCATTGCATTCTCTAGCAAGGATGCACGTATGGAAGCGGAAGAAACTCCAGTCCTGTTTTTAGCACTTTCACCTTTTTAGAATTTGACATGAAGGAATATACAAGTCTTCCCAAAAGAAACAAAGAGAAAAGAAGTCTACCTCCCACACTCGTCACTTAGTATTACTCTCTGTTATGTTTTCACTGTCTCAATATACTCACATACTTTTGAAGAGACAGTACTCATTTCACCTATTCCATCCTAGCCCATTCCTCAGCTAAATCATTATGGAATAAAGCAGTATTCCCTCCCCGCCCTGCCCCAGCTTTACAAATAGGGAGGAGATTTCCTTCCTTCCACAAATTTAAAAGTCCTTAAGAGACTTTCAGGACAATTTATACCATGCTGACATAAAGCAATCTTGTCCAGCTGGCTCAGGAGTTTGGCAGTGAGGGTACATAGCGGCAGGTGTGTCCACAGCACAGTTTGCAGGTCATGTAAAGCAAAATGATTATGTGCAGATGCCACCTAACAGCACATAGAAGAAAAACCCACAGATAAATCTAAGCCAGTTTTTCTTACACGTACTTGTAGACAAGGAATGTTCACCCAAGGGGAAAGTGTGCTTTAATTCATTGCTAGAAATCAGTAAAAGCCATTTGCGCAAATTCTCAGACAGCCTATGAAAAGAGACACATGTCTATGAAACTACTTCATCAACCCATGTGGAAGGCAATATCACACCTACACTGCCAAGTCTACTCTTCCCTTTCCTATTTTGTGGCTACCATCTAGATTCTGTATTTGGTGTTATCTGTCATTTGGCAGGGAGGAATGTTGAGTATATCATCAAATCATCAAGAGATGTTTGACTTGAATTGCAATTAACTAATTTTAGCCAGAATAAGTTCTTAATCTTGAGGCTAAAGGAAAGATTCCTGGCCCGTTAAAGCACTCCAAAGATACTAAAGTGTTGCCAAAGGGAACATCATACAGAATAGGTCTAGCCACTATACTGTAGAAACGGTTCAACATGTCCAAAGTTTTCCCATGATGCATGCATCAAAATGATTTTGTTTCCCCATCTTCAGTCTGTCACTTCATAAACACTGAACTTAATCCAGTTCTTAACTCACTTTGATATGGCTGGATTCCAGGCAAAGTTTGCAGTTTAGCCAGTGATGGACTGAAACTTATTCTTACAGCTCATGCTGTTTCTTTTACAATGGCTAAGTTACTGACCAGCAACCATCCAAAAGTAAATGTAATGTTCTTTATCTTAGATTTGAATGATCTAACAAAACAAGATGTCAGATATGTAAAATTTGAATCCTGGTTATTTCACACTGAGAACCGAGCTGAACGACCATTGATAACTGTAAATTGTTATGTACTTCATAGTTGCCATCAGAGATGTCTGCCACTGGAACTAGTCCTTGTTCCACAGCCAAACAGTGCTCAATTAAGAGCTACTCCTTCTTCACTCATTAAAATGGACTGGTATTTATTTTTCATAAAAGCTAGTATAAACATATACATCAGCATCTAGTAGGAACTATACATGACAGTTTTCACCACAAATGTACCTAGACTAGTTTCCAGCATATAAAAACACATAAATAAACACCATTAGCAAGGCTTCAAAATATTTTATGTTTGTTTCCTAAATTATGCCATCTGCGTCTGTTTGCTAAACTATGTCTGAGGTGTCATCACACTCATAAATCTTTGATGGTGTTCTTACAGTGGGAAAATTCTTGGAGGTTTAAACATCTTTATTAATTCCAACTAAACCTTCTGTACACTGGCCACTGCGAACATCTCTACACTAGCATCTAGCTGCTTTTAATGTGAAACTGCAAATTTGAAGAACACATCCTCAGGTAATATAATTAAACATTATTTATTTATGTACTTACACCAGATAGTGATTCAGCACTGAAAATATATTGGAAACAATGGTTTACCTTTAAATGATGTTATGGATCAGCAACACTGTGACCAAAGTATCCTCATATAAATTCACAAATCTTTGAGATGCTAAGTTACCTGTCTCAGTTTTTCCAGGAATAGAACAACTCGTCCTTACTTAATACCTTATTTGGTAGGCAAAAACTGTCCCACAAACATAGAATCCAAAGATAATCTAAACCTGAGACACCAAGGAAAAGGCACTTAAAAAACTGTTTCATTTTCTTCCTTCAATACCTATAGTAATATTTATCCATTTAATTAATTTATGCAGAAATGTGTTAGTAACACCAGAACTACAAATTCTCTGAGGAGGTTAGGGAACAGACGAGCAAAGCAAACAATATAGCAAGCACACGAGATAATTTTCCTACTTTGTTTCCTTTGATACAATATTTGGTAATCATTAACAAATTACATGAAAAAAACCCCAACATTAAACAGTTGCTGGTGAAATGCTATCTGCTGGCAACTATCAATGGCAGAAAAATAACATAAGCAGCTTAGCCAGACGAATGGAAGCCCCAGGGAAAACTGTATATGTTTTCTTTTGCCACTCCACTTGTTTAGATCTGTTCACTCACACACATCATTCAACAAATCACAAGAGCACCATACTTCCTCATGCAGAAGGTTTTGCCAAAATCCACAGAATAAAGTTTTCAAAATTTTTTATCTGTAGGACAAAAGTTTTTTCCTTATGTTTAGTTTTAGCCTACGATGACCAGATTGTTACTAACACATGCATGTCAGTTTATTTGTTGCTCCTGAAATTGCTTTGTATTTGAAATATAAATCAGTCATTGCCACACTGAACTGAAAGCCAGGTTGATTTCAGCCATGGCTGAAAAATAAACTGTCTCTCCCCTTGCCAGTGTGATAACTGAACTAAACCAGAAATAAATAATGCTCAATAAAGCATGATATTTTACATCAATCTAAAAAACGCATTCTGAGTTCTCCTACCTCCATGTGATATGACCTTTTTGTAAGGTTCAATGACTTTCATATCAATTCTTTGCTCTTGTTCTCCAATAACCACCGTTCTCCATAACCTGTTGTCCTCTCGCTCTTCTTCAGCTGTGTACTCTGGAATTGATTCAGATTCCTCGTTGGAAGCATCCTTAGTAGTAGTCTGCTCTTCTGAAAAATAAAATTGTATATATTATATCTTCCCGTAAAAGCTCTAAATATTTTCTCTGTTACATATATTTGAAATGGAAGACCGAAATTAACTGGATTTTTACAGCACCATCCTGGATCTGCACTGGTATAAATAAGAGCAGAATTTGATCATCTAACAGTCAGCAAATAAGAAGTTTCCATTTTAAAAAACTTTTTATCACTATGAACATAAAAAGAACAGCAGCGATTACCACTATGCAGAATACTGTGAACGGATTTTTGCATTTTTGCATCTAGTTAGTAAAACTGATCAGCTGCTCACTAGAGGGATCGCACTCTAGGTCTTTAAAATCTTTGTGTTGCAGGTAGGAGAACTATACCAAAAAGCAAAATAGGGAACTAAAAGTGAACATAGTGATGCTTCTTGTCTAGAGAGGAATTACCACAGAGCTTCAGCTTCTCAACTTTTTCCCCATTTGTCTCCAGTCTCTTCACATCTGGCACCAACAAATATGAAGAACGCCTTTCTTTTTCTGCTTGAGTCATGAGACAATGGTGACTCCTCATATCCCTTAAGCACAGTATTGCCTTCCTCGGGGCCTTTCATTAGAGAATAAATACCAGTTGCCTCCCAGAAGTGAAGTACAGAGCAGCCACACAATCGGCCTGTTCATACCAGCACCCATGAGAGAACAGGTACATGCAGTCCACAGGTACAATGATCACAGTAAACAAACTGCATGGCTGACAAGAGATTATGAAGTCTCATAGCACACACTCTCTGCTGGATACACTTGGTTTCAGAAAAGCTGTGAAGTAATTAACAAAATCTACATTTCCATTGCACATTGAAAAGATGGCTCCTAGCAATTAATTTAACTGCATTCCAGTTTTTCAAACTTAGTGGCTGGTTACAGAGAAAATGACATAAAAAGTAATTCTGTCCACAGCTGGAATTATTTGATTTCCTTCTTTAGTTATTGTTACAACATATTGTTTTTCCAGTTGAAATTTTAAAAAAAAATCTCTTATTCTTGCTGAAACATCTTTGCCTTGTGGCTGTATGCATATAATCAATTTATCTTCATAGTAAAGATTCTATGCATTTTATGCATTACACATATTTGAAGTAAACAAATAAAATCACCTCTTCTTTTAAAGTATTATTTTGGCTGTGTAGTAATAGGGGCAGAATTCGATCACGTAAACCAATAAGCAAGGTAACAGTAAAGATACAGTGGTATACATGACATACATGTGTGTACATAAAAAGATGATCAGACATCTTGCTAGAAAATACCAAAGAGATCTATAAGAGTTAGGAGTAGACTAAAACAAGTTATTTTAATTGACAAGAAGAAGTAAAGAACATAATGTTTCACAGAAGTCCTCAAATATTTCTATGTGTTGGTTTATCTTGGGATGCCTCTTTGATGAACGCTATTTCTTGAACTACTCACACAAATGGGAATGTATGATCTTTAAAACACACCAGTTTGTCATAAGAATTAAATCAATTATCATTATGAAATCAAAACTAAGATCGTATACTATGTATATATCACATACATCTATACACAGAGAACCTATGAGCATGTACACATAGATGTACTGACTATTAATTTTTAAAACTGATTTCTGCATTAAAACCTATTAATAATTCCACCAAATTTCTCAGGAATATCAAGGAATATCCTCAAAGGACGAAAAATGCTTTGAACTTATAAAAAATAATATATATTAGGTTGGGCACACGTTTGTTGTTACAGTAGGACTAATGAAGTCTGAATTGCTACTGCTGCCTGTCTTGTATTCTCTGTTCCTAATACAAGGTATTATTAGGGAATAATACTGATGGAAGCTCCCCCTCTCCAAGGTAGATTCCCACATGTGCAAAAAAACCTGAGTCTACCACCAATTCTTTTTCTTTATCTAATTTCTGCCTGCTAAAATCTTGCAAGCAGTAATAAGTAATATTTCACCTCCTACATCATCATCTAACCAATCAATGAGTTAAAAACATATTCAAGTAAAATTGTATTAATGGTGGAAACAGGGATGGAAGATCAAGAAGTACATACATGTGCACATATAAAATGACCACATAAGCTTTTTTTCCTTAGGAATTGCAAATAAGGGAGTTTGAGGAGATCTAAGGCTGGGAAGAACAGACTGCAGAAGGTCTTTTTCTTCAAGTATGCTATTTCAAATCAGTTTAACAGTTGCTGCTCAGTAGATTATATATTGTGGAACTGAAGTATGTATTCATGGCTTCTCAGGGTACAAGGCTCACGATGTTTAATAATATACTTAACATTCAGTTTTGAGACATCACATATTATGTGACATTGGGAACATGCTTACAAAATGCATAACCCAACTCCCTCCAAACCTAGATACCTTAATGTGATTCTGTATTCTGTTAATCTTGTAAAGGTACCATGGGAAACAGTATGAAAACTACATGCATGCAGTCAAGCTATGTAAACTTTGACAGGTCATCACAAGGTGGTCCATTTCTTTAAGGATATAAGATCCCCACGGGACGCAATATGCAGCTCAGGTGCATTCAGAATAGACAGATGGGATTATCAGAACAGCCTATGAAACCTGGCTGGCCAGCAGGTTTCTCGCAGGGTAGAAAGAACATGGCTGAGGGAGAGAACTGTAGTTGCCAGAACAGCTTTAGTGAAAAGAGGCTGGGCTAGGTAACTGTCAGAATAACGCTGAAACTTTATTTGGGGTTTGAGATCCCTTTTTTGTTGGCAAAACTGATTTGGGAGAAGACCTTCACCTATGTGCACATATGGTTTTCTGAAATGCAATTTTTATGTCATCTAATGTCATAATCCTAAAAAGATGATTTTGGAAAAAAGAGCAGGTTCTGAAAGAGAAAGTTTAAATTAGTAACAAAAAATGCTGTGAAAGTGATGATCGACCAATCCCGAAGTCAAGTTCAAGCCAAGTACTTCAGTATTTTTGCTGTCATCTATTTTCTTGCACATTGCAGTCGTGACGATTATTTTTCATGATTCTTATAAACAAATGGGTTTCAATATTTCTTGTATTACAGAGCAATCAGTTTTCCAGCAATGAGGTGGACCCCTGAATCATGACAACAGTCTTGCTTTTCTCAGTTGCCTTTTACAGTTCAAATGAACCTTCAGCAGTCTGAGCATGACAGGCTAAAAATCACTGTTCTGAACAGTTTCAACAGCTGTGTCTTCTCAGTATTTACTTCCCTGGGTTTTGCATAACAGTCTAGAAACACTGATCTGTGGGACACCATGAGTGCTAGTAACAGCAGAGGTTATGCTGCTCCAAAGTCCAAAGATAAAAAAGGCTATTTACCATGCACATAAATCATTCTGCACTAGTTCCTGTGATTACACTCTTAGCTATCAGATTCATGTAATATATAGCCTGCTTATTTTATTGCTGGTCTATTTTGATAAAATGTGATTTTTTCCCCCTTTTCTATTCTCTGTTCCTGGGTCACCTAGGTGGAGGACATTTTGCCAACTAAGTGTGTCTAAAATCAAACTACACAACTGGGGCCAGATGGGATGGATGCACCCAAGGGTGCTGAGCAAGCTGGCAGATGTGATCAATAAGCCACTTTCCATTATCTACCAGTATTCTTGGCTAATTAGGGAGGTCTCAGGTGACTGGAAATCGGCAAACATGACACCCATCCACAAGAAGGGCAGGAAGGAGGATCTGGGGAACTACAGACCTGTCAGTCTAACCTCGGTGCCACAGAAGGTCATGGAGCGGATCATCCTAAGTGACATCACACAGCACATAGAAGAAAACCATGCGATCAGACCCAGTCAACGTGGGTTTATGAAAGGCAGGTCCTGTTTGACCAACCTGATCTCCTTCTATGACAAGGTGAGCCACCTAGTTGATGAGGGAGAGGCTGTGGATGTTGTGTACTTAGACTTCAGTAAGGCCTTTGACACCGTATCCCACAGCACTCTCCTGGAGAAACTGGCAGCTCATGGCCTGGATGGGTGTACTCTGCAATGCATAAAGAACTGGCTGGAGGGATGGGCCCAAAGAGTTGTGGTGAACGGAGCCAAATCCAGTTGAATCCTGTGTTCAGTTTTGGGCGCCTCATCATAAAAAGGACATTGAGGTGCTGCAGAGGAGGGCAAAGAAGCTGGTGAGGGTCCTGGAGCACAAGTCTGATGAGGAGCAGCTGAGGGAACTGGGGCTGTTTAGCCTGGAGAAAAGGAGGCTGAGGGGAGACCTGATCGCTGTCTACAACTACCTGAAAGGAGGTTGTAGCGTGGAGGGGGTTGGTCTCTTCTCCCAAGTAGCAAGTGATAGGACAAGAGGAAATGTCCTGAAGTTGCACCAGGGGAGGTTTAGATTGGATATTAGGAAAAAATTCTTCACAGAACGGGTTGTCAGGCATTGGAACAGGCTGCCCAAGGAAGTGGTGGAGTCATCATCCCTGGAGGTGTTTCAAAGGCGTTTAGATGAGGTTCTTAGGGACACGGTTTAGTGCTAGAGTTAGCTTAGGTTATGGTTGGACTTGATGATCTTGAGGGTCTCTTCCAACTGAAAGGATTCTATGATTCTACATAAGTGCAAAAATGTCACCAAAATAATAGGCACCTTGAGCTCTTCTTCACTTAGGAGTTCAGAGAAACTGGTCGAACCTTAGCAATTGAAAGAATCATCACATTTAGAAAGCAACAAAAAAAGCCTGAGAGAAATCATTGCCATAAATATAACTGCCACAAAAATCACTTCAGTTGAATTTATTTACTTGAGGTCATAAGGCAAAATATGTTCCACTGAAGACAGAGATTTTTGCTCTCACACTCTCATCACAACCGTCTAAAACTGCTCTGTGTATGCTTGTGTGTTAGCTTTAACCTTTGCAACAAAATATTCTAACCACCAAGTAACTCATCACTATGCTCTGCATCTACCCATACAGAAATCATCTTTCTAATGAGAAGTGACATTAGAGATGCTCAGGCATGACTGAGCATGCAGTAATGTCTCTTTAGCAACATCTCTTAAACTGATGCAACTGTTCTTGTACACTCCAAAGAGCATACAATTTTAAAATTTTAGTGATCTCATTAGCAATAGAGAATCTAAATGCAAGGGAAAATTCAGTTTAAATGGATCCGTTTTTAAAGTTTCTTTCTGTGGTAGACTGTAAAATGGGCACAATCATTCTGCCCTCAAATAGCTCATGATCTTTATGTATTTACATTTGTGAATACAGTTCTTATATGATTCTTAAGGTGCTAGAAAGGAAGGAGTATTAACACCCAATTTCATACATCATGAGGGTAAGTGAAGTGACTCAGACAGTGCAAAACAATTTTTCATGACGAGACAAAATTGTTAATATGTGAAGGAAGAATGAAGTTGTGCACATTGCACATTTCAGTGTATATCTACACTGTTCAACTAATCCTGCTGAGAAAGAATATTTAAATTGGTGGAATGAGGAAACTTGTTCCATCACCTGAGCTAGCTTTATCATGCACTGCACACACTTTGAATGTCTCAACTTTTCAACCATCCATGGGAATAAGAAAAGACTTTCCTCACTAACAAAAGACCCCTCTCACCACACTGTGTCTACTTTATTTATACATCGAAAGCTCTTTGGTGCAACTTATGTCAGAGAACATATTTTGCACAAGGCTATATGCCTAAGTACTACTGATGTAACTGTAACCTAGAGCTAGCCAGAGATGCACAAAGGTGCAGTTAGCAATAGCATTCTCTACAACAGACAGCAACTGCTTTCTGCTTCTTGAATAACTCTTTTCAGGTAAGTCCTATGGTACTGGACCAAGTCAGGACTTTGAATTTGATTCTCTCTACGTATCCTTTCTTATTTTATTTGATCAGCTGTGCTATTTATTTCTACACTCTGCATAAGTAGAAATGTACTACTTTATACAGAGGAAGAAAGGTTAAAAAATAGAAGACAGTAAAAATATCTTGACACCCAGCATTAACTCTCAAATGCTTTGACCATATTCATAGCCTGATAGACATGAGACAGATCATGTAGGCAGTAAATAAAGGTACAGAGATCAACTCTACATTTACAATCTAGAACATTACCTTGTCCAGTGTATTCAAAAGAGTCTGCTTCATCAGGTGTGTCAAGGTCATCTACGTTGATGTCAATTTCATCTGGTGTATCCAAATTATCATCAGAAAGCACAGACCCTTCACTCTGGTCCAGAGAGAGATTGATATTTGGAGCAGTGAGCTTTATCCTTCTGGGATGGGAACCATTAAGATCAAGAGAATTGGGAGGTTCTGAAAAAACAGGAAGAAAAAAAGAACTTTATCTCCCACACACGCAATTAATCTCCAAGATACTTAAGAATCACCTTCAAACACACTGGGACACATCAATTTTAGTAAAACCAAGCCATTTAAGACCTAACATAAAACACAAATGTCAACATTAATGTTTAAAGAAATAAAACAAGCATATACAGGAATGGCAGATGTAGCTGGGAGCTCTTAAATTATG
Source organism: Caloenas nicobarica (assembly GCF_036013445.1). Classification (NCBI taxonomy): domain Eukaryota; kingdom Metazoa; phylum Chordata; class Aves; order Columbiformes; family Columbidae; genus Caloenas; species Caloenas nicobarica. Next base: position 57,503,110 of record NC_088284.1, on the reverse strand, counting down.
TAAAATCCAGATTCACTTTTTTGCAATCATCAGATGAAAGTCAAAGTTTGGACATGCTCTGACCCACAACATTCAAGAATTTAAAGAGCAATACACAAATAATTTGAACCAAGACATTGCTGAATCATGGAGAAATTCATCTGAGTGAAAATGCCCTGTAGATATTTGTTTCCTTATGCGCTTGCTGCTATTCAAATGGTGCTCACCTGCAAGTAGCTATGTCTTTAGTTTTAACTATACAATATCTTCTTCAATACAGTAACAGAAATAAAAATACCTCTGAGTCTCTTAATCATTCCCAAACAAAAGTAGTCTTCGACAAGACAAAAGCTAGGTATGGCTTTGCCCCTTGCTACTGCATTGTGTGGCACATTTCAAGTTGTTTTGTCTGAAGCATTCTAATGCTAACTTAGTTCACTTAGACAGTAGTAAAACATAAGGTAAATAACAGACTAGTTAAACTCCACAAGGACTAAATGAGTGACAACAACAATGCACAAGAGAAAACGGCACACTACAATTATCATTTCTCAAGTGAAGAAGAAAACCAACTAAATAAAGTGAAATTAACACTTTTTCTTTTTAACACTGAACTGATTCTTTACCAGCACAGAAACATACTTCTCACTGCATAATTAAATGCCGAGGGAATAAGATATAATTAAGAAAATGAATAAAAGCTTCTCTCACCAGGTCTCATCTCTGTAGAACTAGGGCTTAATACACCCTCAGAAAATGGGATGTCCATTCCCACATCCTCTTCCACGAACCTGAGAGGTGAAATACAAAACAAAATCTTAAAGAGATGCATAGGTTGACCTTGCTATCAATACTGCTCATGTGATCTCATACAGAACTGAAATTTTCCTCAACATAGCCAGTTCAGAAGTCTGATGACAAACTGATGCAAGCGAGACATGAATAGAGCTGTTGTAATTCTACTGTGCGGTTCTTAGCCCTTATTTATGCACGTGTCTGTAGAGCCTTTAGAGACTATAGGTCACACATAGCTGCTTTTACTTGGATCAAGACAGAGCACTGAATAATAACAGGCTGGCAAACAGCAATCTTTCTCATTTTATACAAATGAAATTGTTGGGTTTTTTTAATCATCTGGCAAACCAGACACATAGTTGCCTGGAGCTTCAGCTACTCTTTGCAAACTGCATGCCGCAGCTAAGAGTTCCATAACAGTATTTTCATTGCTCTGTGTACAGTTACTACATAGCGAAAATGAGATCATGAGTGGATTTTTCATTCTTTTGATACAATTTGTACTCTAGAGCAATTCTGACCCAAATCAATCATTTTCTAATACTGAAAGGTTGATGTCCTGCATTGGAAGAGTACAGGAAGCACAAAAACTGAGAACCAAAACTACATTGCAGATTTTTAAAGACTAAAGTGTTGCAAAATATCCTACCTAGACTCCATTTTTAGGAAGATAAGAAGAAATTACATTTAACATACCTACATAAGACAACTAAAAGGCATTAAGTGGTGAAAATAATAACAAAGGTGTTTGAATGTTTGAAGAAAATTGACTTAAACTGTTTTCATGCCTATGTTCTATTCAAGTATTTTACAAAATGTTTCCTGGGAGGATGGTTCAATTGCAGATAGGGAACAACATTTTACATTTTCAAGACAGTCTTGATGGATTCCAAAGTATTTACACTAACATGTATGACTCAAAAAAGAGCTTCATTTATTTTGTCAGAATAATCACAGCATTTTTTTTTTAATTCCTGTTCCAAACACTTTATTTTTAAGAAATATATTTTTTCACAAAAGCTTAAGAACAGACAATTTTTAGACCTTGATTAATAGAGCTGTGATGAGAGCAAAGAAGGTTATTTTCCCTGCCACAGCATCAGCTTGCTCTGTTCTGAGTGATTCTGCTGAATGGATCTAACAGGCTTCGCTTGCCACTCCTGCAGTTTCTTCCTCCTTTGCTTTCTCCATGAGGGCTACACTCATTACTTTAATGTGTGCAGACATGTCTCTTTTGGCCGTCACAGTATGAGTATCATTTCTGTGATTTCTTGTTAGTTTCATACAGATTAAATCTAAATGTGTCCATGTGCCTACAAGTGAGCAAAAGGCTTCATTGTGCTTAAAGTTGTGAAAGATCTCCACCGCAAGCTCCATACCATCAAATTCCCAATACAGACAGGCAATCTAGTGAACTCTAGCTTTTCCCATGAGGCCACACAGAATACACACAATATGAAGCTAGGGTCAAACATATTCATGCTGCTCTACTCATGACCAGGCCTTAATCTTGCTGATTTTACTAGATCGATCCTCACATACTGTAGAGTACATCTTTCACAAATACAGAGATTAACTGCTTAATGATTTCTACAAAACAGGTCAATTCCGAGATATGTTTAATTACTATCAAATAACGCTTGAAATATGCTTTCTCTTTGGATGCATAATAGAACTGCAAAGAAATTCGATCAAAGTATCCTGCTCATGAATTAAATGAATGGCACAAATTGTAATGTACTGTTTCTTTTTTTTTTTTTTCTGCTCTGTAGCATAATCTGTGTTCAGAAGCTGTACAGAGAACTGATACACAGAATATCATCACAATTTACTTAGAAAATGTAAATAAGTCACTAGAGTATTTGGCTTTTTTTCGTGTCTGTTCAATTCATAGTAAATTATGTGTAATGAAGTCTAATTTATTCATCTGAAATTAGCAGAGACAAATCTGAATTCTAAGGAAATGCTATAAGTAACAGTCAAATAAGGTAAGAAACTATAGTGGTGGAAACAGTGTGGAGAGAGGATGAATACTTCTATTCCATTCTAAATTCATATTAAGATTTTATTTAGTGCTTATTAACCTTTCCAAATATAAAACTATGAAAAGTTATTGGATTAAAGCAGCTCAGGACTACTCAGATTATGATTTATTGGTACTCAAGGGTGTACAGTCTGGCTGGACAAAACAGTGTTTTGATACTAACATATAAACAAGGGGTGTCAAACTCATTTTCACCAGGGGCCACATCAGCCTCGCGGTTGACTTCAAAGGGCCAAATGTAATTTTAGGACTGTATAAATGTAACTACTCCTACATATACAGCTGAAGTGGCCCTCGGTGAAAATGAGTTTGACAGCCCTGGTATCAACCATTAATTTATAAAATCTCTTACGGCCTTATCACATCAAATGACAATTCCTTACTGAACAAGCTTCAGAAATTATTTGAAAGGAAATGCTCTTCTTTCAAGTTGTGCAAAGAGTAAGCTACACGATGACAGTGAATTTTCAGTCTTTCTGTATCAAAAAGAGATTGTATTCTCTGTGGTAAGCCTGTAAAAATGTTTGAGCAGAATGAAAATCTCCTCCTCTGTGTGATAAAAGCATGACTGCATTTTATGTACTCTATCCCTATAGAAACAGTGACAATTATCATCTGAAAAAGCAATTTCCCACAAGTATTCAATTCAGAATTTTGAGAGTTGCCTACAATTTTTGCAATGCCTGGGACAGAATGATCCTAAGTCATGACATTTCTAGAATTGCCTCAAGACTGCCTTTCACCCTGTGACACCTTTATTTTTTTTTTCTTAATGCGTATGTACTTGGAGCTGGCATTGCTGCTTTCTCTAGTATCTCTTACACTTTCATGACGTAAGTTTAAAATGTTTTTTTCTGCTTTAAGCAGGAGCACTACAGTTGAGTTAAACCAGAATTTTATATTACAGTTGTGTTTAGAAGAATGGTACATGTCCAGGGAATTGAAAGACAAACGTGTTCCTATCCTTTTGTTTGAATTTCTATTGAAATACAGCTACTGCTACAGGCAATATATTAAAAAAGTAGCCCACGCTTAAGGATTACAAGTCAACAGCATCAGAATTTGTCTGAGAATCTCTAATTCTATTTTGATGACATACTGTTTTCAATGTTAATAATCCATATCGTTCATATTGGGATATTTGATTTGAGAAGCAAGAGTCTGTGATCTTGAAAGATCTGGGACAAGGCAGGGCAGTTAAAAATCAGTTACCAAAAGCATTGCTGACACAAGGTTATCCATAGCATTTTTAATTGCATAAAAGACGGTATAACCTTTCAGAAATTTTTTAGCTGAGATTAGATGTCTTTTTTTATTTTTTTAAATTATGTCAGGTTCTAATTTACTGTCAAATAAACAGTCAAGAGGCTTTTTGCAGAAGAGAGAGTTTGACTCTGGAGTTAGTAACATTTTTCAAGATCCTTTGTGTTTTATCCAAACAGATTAAAGATTCCTTGCTAGACATATATATTCTATGCTCAGTGAAACTTCATGTCTTTTAAAAGCCACAGTTAATATTTGTTCAGTCATGAAATAATACAGGCATTTTTCAAATCTGGTGGGTTTAGAAAGCCAGTCACAGAGCATGGCTTCTGTGACATTGTACCTCAACATATGGCTCCAGACTCCCCACTGGTGTGAGAATGAGCAAGACATGGACCAAGTTTGTTTTCTACAGACATAGTTCCCTGTTTTCTGATGGATTTTGAGGGCATGCTATGCTGGGCAGCTCAACACCTTGCAGAGTAATTTCTGGCTGTGCACAAGCTCTCATCAGATCTCAGCAGGAAACCCAGTAATGGAAGATAGGCTCCAAAAACATAAATTAAGCAACTACGTCCTCTTCCTTTCCCACAGACGACTTCACATACTTCCAAAATTGTGGTTTACCAAATTCCTTGCCTTCTATACAGGTGCAACTGATGCCATGGATGATGTGGTCAGAAGTATTAGAATAGGAAAACATTTTTTTTTCCCCTTTAATGAATGCTCCTTGTTGAAGAAGTAAAGTTACTTTAGAAAGCTCCATTCTAAGAAGGTATGATTTACTGGATTGATAAAAAAGGGGATCTTTCACTCGGAACAGAGGTCAAAGTCAAATAAGCTTTTTGTGTCATAAATGACTTCTTTTGTGTGGTACACAGACCAGTCATTTAAGGATCAGCTGCACTGGGAATCACATTACTGCATATTTGCTTTGATTATTCAGGTCTACATACTTGTTCAGAAGTAGCTGAAAACCACCTGTTTCTCAAAGGTGGATCAGAGACAAATACCAAATTCTTATGAAAACAGGAGAGCGAAGCTGGAGGCTGAAAAAATTTCCTTGTTCTTTCTCAGTTCAGACATTCTTACAGCTCAATAAATTAATAATCTTTAAATAATTTTTAGTGCCCTCTCAAATCAGTATTTCTCAGAATAAAAGTTATCCTTCCTGACTTTTCTAGATACAGCAGCATTCTGCTATTTCGGAAAGAGCAGCTCTAAATATTCGCAGCAATATGTCGTAATCTCTATGGGCTGTGCTGCCTCACCCTTGTGTCATACGTGATATATCATCAGTTCTCCAAGCTGCTCTGCAGCTATTACATATCAAGAAGTTGATTTATTTGGTCTAAAACAAATAATCTCTCCAATGGGCTCCTCTGAATGTACCCATGATGATCACCTTTCCAGAGCGAATCCTTCAACTCCAACCCAGAGCTTGCTCACCAGCTAGGCTTTAAATTATATACATTTTCCAGGCTTCTGTACTCAACAATGCAAAAGTTTAATCTTAAGTGGAGCCCGCCATTGCCAAACACTTTTCTTAGGTAAGTAAATCATGTTTCTTCCATGCTGCTCCCTCTATACACAGAAATATTTTTATACTTAAATTTTCACCAGATATTGAAGGTTCATATGAAGTTTCAAAGCATGATTAGCAAAAGGAATGACATGAATGAAGACAGCTCCGCTTATATTAATACACACTTATTTTGGAAACTAAATGGGAGGGGGGAAGAAGTAGTACCATGAAAAGGTTATTCAGAGACCAGACTTCTGTTTTTTGCATATTCTCAACTTGTACCCATTATGAATATAAGCCCTGGTCTCAGCTGAAATAGAAGTCCTGCTTATAGCCAACTGTTTCACTGGTTTGCAGTGAAAAATTGAGCTGTTTTGAGGAAGAAGGCATGAACTGTGAAATTTTAGGTACAAAAACAAGGTAAAGGAACTTAAGTTCCTCCTTGGGTCACTCTTGCAGAACACAGCTCAGCACAAAGTACTTTGCCTTTGAACCCCTCCCGTCCCCACCCTGTAACGCCACCCTTGTGCAAGCACAGAGACCAGGCGAGGAGAAACAAGAACTTGAAGGACTGGAAATGACAGTGCGGTATTTTCTTTGGAAGGTATGAAGAAGCCCTTGGCATTTATCCAGTACCACCTCTGCACTGATGCTCAGCACAGCTCCACCTGCCCTTACGATGAAGCAGGTTGTGTTTTGCCACGCCAAGGCCAGAGTACACAGCATCTTCTGTAAGCCCATCTCTAGGCTTTCCTACTTTCCACAGGCAACCTACTGATGGCTCTAACAGCATTTTGATTGCTCCACCTGGACAATGTCTAACATCTTTTGGACAAAATGCAAATGCTGTTTTTCCATAGTCAGAAGCAAGTAGAAGCCTCTGAAACAGAGCGTACAGCAAATCTTTAACCACTCCACAAATCAGAATTTACATCAAAGAAGAGCTGACAGAAAGTGTTTTCTTAATTGCTTTGTTCCTCTTCAGTTGACAATCCTTTGCTACATAAATTTATATAAATTCAAAGCCAAGGTATCTCACCAGATAGCTGATTTACAAGGGGTGACTTCCTTTCATCCATCTCTGTAGCTACTCCAAAATTCATCTCACCTCATATTAAAGAAGAGCAAAACCCACTCTGTTATCACGATTAAACGCTTGACACATTATTGAATTTTTAGAAAAGAAACTATTTTGATGTTTTGTATATTATCCAAATAAAACATCTTTCCCTTTCTTTCATATGTTATATATGTGTGCTTCAAGCTTGTGGCTTGTAATTGCTGCTCCATTTCTGTTCAGAAACAGAAATTAGAAGTTTGCAGACCCTTGCTAAAATAGTATGTTTTAAAATAACAGCAATTACCTACTTCCTGAAATCATTACTCTTTCTTGGAATGATCAGAAAAGAATGAACATATTCATTCTGTCCTTTAAGTAGAGCGTGGTTCTTCTGGTTATAGACGCAACTCCATAAACTATGTCATAACTGAAATGTGTTATTTCAGAGACCTTTAATGCTAATGGACTAATAACAAACCCTAATTTTAAAGCGCAAGTGTTTGCAATTTGATACTTATCATCCATGTAAGGTGAGTAGAAATGTTCTACACACAGAGAACCGTTGAACATACCTCAGTATCATCTGTTTCTATAGCCAAAAGAAGATGCTATAGGAAATAAAGCGTTAGTATAAAATGTTGAAAAATACAACCTGACAAAATACGGGCTTTACTCTGAGGAAACTTTGATGAAAATACACAGTAAGACACAGAGAAAGAAGCCAGGAACATTAGTCCCAAATATCCCAAGTGGATTCTGCACTAAGAAGAAACCCACTAGCAAATGCACCCACTAAAAACAACACCCGAAATTACTTCCTAAAACTAGTGCTTTGCTACAAAACTCCCAGACAATAAACAAAAATTCCTACAGTTGCCTCTTCAGAGATAAAGGAGACTGCTGTGTGAATTTTTTTGGTGCAGCAGAATTAATGATCCTTAAACTGTAATGGAGTATGCAACAAATCAAAGTGGCATACACTGTGCAGGTTTCAGTCAACATCAGTCTGAAAATGAGCATATTAGAAGGAATCAACTCCAGGACATCTGAGACTAGAAAAAAGTCATTACTTTTACTCACAGCTGTGTAAAATAATCATACTGTATACAGGTAGCTTGTAAAAATAGATTAATTTTATAACCTCCCAAGAGCTGCATTTAGCAACCATATGTTAGTATACTAAATTAATTGTGTTTCTATTGCTATTTATTTGGTAGCTCTTAATTGCAAATTAGTTCAAGAAAAATGTATAGACTAAGCACTGGAATTTATGCATAGCATGAGACTTTTATTCCCATCTCTGGATGCAAACAAAACAAAAGCCCCAAAAATTGTCTGTGGTGTTTTGCTTGACCCAAACAGTTTATTAATCAAACATCTGTGCAAATATTAACTAATCATTGTCATACTGCTGCACAGTAGATAAACACATGCTGACAGTGCCATTTTACAAAAAAGTCACATTCTCAACAGTGACAGAATAAACCATTGCTAAAAACCAGTAAAAGTCATAACTTCCTAGTTTTTCATGCTTCACTCTTCAGATTTAAAGTTTCTTTTACTGATCATACTGTTACTTGATATTTCCATGTGATTTTTTACTCCATTTTCACCATCAAAGTTGTATGAAAAAGTGAGGCATGTCTGTGAGAGGTAATATTCTGCCTGGCGGAAAATCCTGTATTCTAGCCAGAAGATTTTAAATGTTTGCATTTCAGTATGATAATTGAAAATATGTTAAAATTCTTGCTTTGGGCCACTGAATAGATTTTTTAACCATTTTTTAATTAAAAATGCTTCCTAGTTTCCAATCAACTTCAGTGTTAGTATCTGCTTCTCTAGCCATCTTTCTCCTTGTTCCTCTTCTTAAATCTATACTGTAAGCCTCCATTTTTTCCAGGTAGCCACTCATAATGGTAGGCTCTCCTGTCTGTTCTTATCCGTTCAAGACTGTTGAAAAATACAAGCTGCTACTCTTGAGCACACGCTGCTGCTTTCACTGCTGCTAGGCAGCCACGGGCTGTCTGTCCTGACGCCTTGCCAGCTCCCTCCCTGTGTCATAGCGCAAGAGAAGCAGGAAAAGCCAGGGAGGGATGCAGGGAGACAGAGAGGCTCATATCTAAGTAAACAGATGAGTGATAACGGGATTCACTAGGCTATTTCAGCAACCTTATGTATATGCCTATGGATGAGGAAGGATGATGGAAGGAACCCAGGGCTCCAGGCTTCTTCAGTTATCTGTGACTTCCAGCTGCACGAAATAAAAGGGCGTCTCAACACAGAATGAGGGAAGCTGGATTTAAGTCCCAAACCTAGATGCCTTGTTGACATGGGGTCTTAGGAATGCAAGCCAGGCTGATGCTGCCCGCAGCAGATCCCAGAGCTCCCAAAAGTCTCTTCCTAGAGATCTGTCAGCAGCAGGTCATAGGATGCTACAGGAAAAACAGTGCGAACAAATGAGCAACTAGTTATTACCTTTTCTTGTCCTGTCTGCATCCCCAAGCATTATTAACCATCAACCATTCAAACACTGCTTTAGAGACAGAACAACCAGTCCTTTCTGGGACTTTTCAGAGCTGCTAATCACCTGAGCACTGGGCATTTCCAAACATTATCTGACACACCTCGGAAAACAGCTTTATGAGTTAAAGAGAAGGAATTATTCACTGTAACAGAAGAGAACAGAGCAGTTAACTTTGACAGTGTCTATTAATTGTGAGTTCCTGATATGTGTTGCCTAATAACTTTTGGCTTTTTTTCTAAATATGTAGTGTTTTATAACATCTTCTATAAGCCACTACTGATCCTCATGACTAGCTGTCACTGAAAAGATGGGTATAGTCAGACCTCAGTGGCTTCACTTTGGCATCCAGAAAAAGAACAAATTAGTGAGGGGTCAGAGGAGAATGTCACGCACGATCAAGCAGCTGCTGACTCCTCATGACCTGCATTGCACCACATAACAACTCCATGGCATGGACACAGACAGGAGACAATTCTTAAGGGCAGTGTTATCCAGCTGTACCCACAAAACAGCACTGCCTCCAACTATGCCTCTTACAGTGAGGTTCAGAGCCTGTCAGGCATTTCCTAGTATTGCCATTTTAATATTGTTCTCTTAAGTCAATATTTTGTGTGCAAAAGCATGTAGAGAGTAACAAATTCTGATGTAGAAATAACATGCCACTTAACATCTACTGCTCTGCTTTGGCATTGCATTCGTATATCACCATATGGTCTTGCCCTCAGAGCAGGGGCTCTCTGTTACGTGCCTAGCTCAACACTGCTTAATCTTTACTGAGCCAGTGGAAAATTACTCGAATTAACAACACAAAGATGGGGAGCCTGTGTGATGGGTGCTCCTCCATCAGCGTTGGAAGATCACAAGGTCTGGACATGAGCTATGTAAGTTCAGAGCAGTATTAGCATTTAGAAGGCTTATTTAAACTTATCTGATCTGTGCTCTTCATAAATATTGTTAATATTCTACAAATAACATCTAAATGATCTGTCAATCAACAACGGCTGTTGAACAAACACTACAAATGTAGTATAGCAAGGCAATGCCAGCAGAGAAGGTAGGAGTTAAATCAATCTGACATAAAAGATCCTACAGTATAATCTGAAAAAAACATTTTGTTTGAAAATTGTATTTCTGAAAATCTATTAAAATGCCAGGCTGTCCTGGTTTTGTTAAAAACAGGACCGGCTTCTCTTTTAGTGAATTTTCCTCTCAGCTAAGTGCCTTCTAAGTGTCTGCATATTTTTCTCGGACACTGTACTTGGTGCTGATAAGAGGACCAACGGAATGCTGAAGCAGCTCATGATTAGATTTATTACTATGGTAACCAAGGTTAACTGATAACGGGGCATATTTGGAAGGAGGGGCGGACGGAACAGGCGACTAAAACTGACCAACTGAGTATTCCCTCCCATAATCGTCATACACCCTATCTAAGATGGGACCACAAGGGTCTCATCCCTCTTTGGGTATCTAAAGAGGACCCTGTCTGTCTGCCTGCCTGCGATCTATAGGCCTCAGGCCCTGCATCCCTGAATCCAGTTTCTGGTTTGCTGTGAAGTCCTGCCCATGACTTCCAGCTGCCGGCCCTGCAGCTGCTGGAGCCACACCAGCTCCTGGCTCCGCCGCCACTGGAGTGACGCCAACTCCATATGGGACATTCAAGATTGGTTTTGTATATTTTGTACATATTCTCTATTTATTAGTAGCATTAGTGAAGCCTTTAAAATCCTTCCAACTTGAAGTCTAAGTCTCCCTTCCTTCTTATCTTCCTTATCATCTTTCCAATCTAAAGAAAGGGTGGGGGAGGGTAAGGGGTTAACAGGGAGCGTCTGCCACGGTTTATTGTCGCCTTGCTTTAAACCTTGACACAGGCCTAATCACAGATCTGGGACCTGATCCCCAGATTCCCCACCTGATTCCCACCTTTCCCTCTCACCGAGCTATTAATTATTCCTTGAGAAAAAAATCAGTTTTAGTTTTTCTCACTTTAAAACCAATTTTCCTTCCAGCATGTGTGGTTCACAATGACTATTTTGCTGCCATACTGTGCTGTCAAGACCATTCATTAGAATACCTGCAGCTCCAAATGATGCAATTGGCACATGAACAGCTCTTGAAAAAGCAGTGTGCACCTTATACCAAATGCAGCCATCTGCACTTTCAGGAAGTATGCTAATGCTTTCAGAGTAGTTAACATGGTACAGGTTGCAGTATAGAATGATAAAATCTTCAGGAAGTTTTACATTTTACACTCTACCGAGATTCTTCAGTGGAGTTGTGAGAACTTCCCTCCAACTATTACTACAATCTAAACCTTATCAAACACATTTTCTTCCAATATACATGCTAAAATGCCTCAGACTGGTCTTAACCATTAGTAATAACCACTAGTTCTGCAACTGAGCTAATGTCTCAACTTCAGTAGCTATTTCCTGTTTTCTACTTGGCTTTTCTGTAATACTGTTGACTTTTTGCATTGTTTATTGGATTTGTTTCTCTGCATGTATGAATGCTGACCTGTACAATCATGATGATACCTGTTACACTATAGTAGCTGGAATAAAATGTTTCAACAAAGCATCTTACAACAGGTGAATTCTGTCTTGGTCACATAATAAAATGTGTTTAGGGGTGATTTTTAGAGCTGCTAATCACAACAACCTACTTAACATCAATATCTGCAGATTTGTAGCACTTTTATTGATCTGTTTATTAAAGCATTAGGATTTTTCTAGCACTCCTTTGATTTCAAATTCAGGTTTTGCACAATTTATAATATGCTGATAGACAGGAAAAGACACATGGCAACATTTTTTTTAATACTATATGACTTCTATTTTTTCTTCCCTTACAATGCTTTTTCTCTGGTCCTCTTTATGACTTTGTTCCTTACCCTTTTCAAACAATTTCTGTTCCTTCAATACCTTAAATATTGTGAATTTGTTCATTTTCTTTTCTTCTCACTTCCATGCCACTGTGATGCCAAATTGCCATCTTCCCGTCTTTTCCATGTTAATCATTTCGCAACTTACGATGTAAAATGTTATTATAATTTAGGTTCATATCTTACCTACTGCAGCAAACCTAAAAATAATTAGCAGCTACCTTTTACCTATCATGGTTATGACCGAGCTAAAGAAGAGGTTCTAAAAAGACATTGAGACTTTAGCCTCTCTTAACGCTACAGTTGTCAGAGATGTAGTAGATAGCAGGGGATTGTAAGTGACAATGAAGAATGTGGAGTAAGAATTTTAACCAGCAGATTAAAATGGAAGTATCTTAATGGGTGTAAACTGGTAACTGAAAAGTTGCAATCCATATTGGGTGATTTGCAGCTTGGGAAAAATACAGGAAAAGCCCAGCCACGAGCCAGAGGAGACACCCAAGCAAGGCACAAAATCTCTACAGAAGCAGTAAAACAGCACTGAAGAAGGCAGTCCTGCAGCCTGCTGACACCGGCAGGATGTGTTCAGAGCAGGAAAGACTGTCAGACCCCGCACTATGCAGGTCTAAAAAGCCACGTGCAAAGTGAGACAGGAGACACATTAAGCCAACCAGCTATCTTCAGAAGCAGAATTATCACTGAGTTGGAAAGGTCACAGAAGGAGGAAGAGATAGAAACCGACCTAAGTGTGGGAGAGAGGAGAATGACAGACACAGCAAAAATCCTGCGAAAGAGCCAGAGTGACAGGAAATGCCAGACTGAAGAAGCAATGTTTAGGGACGAGGTGAGAAAATGAAGCTCCTCCTTACCCCACATAGCACTTCTAACACATTATAGACTGGGAAATACAAGTGAAAGGTTTGCTATATGCTCTGCTGCTTTAGAAAGCAGGCAAGGGTGTATCCTGCTGGGCTGCTGTCCATCAGACAGCTCTTTAGAGTCTGATGCTGGTGTTTTCTGCTAAGGAGAGCGATCTTGTTCTCGTAGGGCCCCACTCACCCTTCATTTGGTAGCCTTAAATAAAGAAGTCAGATCTACTGCTGGATAGTTTTCATAGCTGCAACATCTGTGATCTACAGGATATGCTAAGAACTAGTTAGAAATATCTGAATGAGTTAGTTCACACAATCTCATAATAGCTAAGCCACGTCCAAAGAAATAACAACTAGGTAAACTAAGAAGTATGTCAAGTAACTGGACTGTTGCTGTCATCCTCCCCTCTGCCTCAATCTCATTTGTTGTTGCAGTAGCACCATATTTTTCCGGATATTTGCACAGGGTCTGATAAGAAGTGCCTCCAGCCCTGAGGACACTACAGTGATAAAACCAGCTTTATCGATATTCACAGGTGCTGACAAAATCGTATTCTTACCAATACTTTATTTCTTGATAAGTTTGAGAACCGCGTCTTTTGCCTAACAAAAAGACTGTGGCTTAAAGATTGATTTATTTTTTTCCTCTGCCCTTTTCTACAGATATAAACTGTGAAATAACCTTACTATTACTGCTGAATACTACAGAGATGCCATGAAAACATAATAGACTGTTTGTAGCAGGATCTAAGGTTTTTAAGTAGTGAACTTATTTGAAAGCTAGCCTTTAACTACTCAGATTTTCTATAATATTGTCCAGTTTTATGCAGCGCCAAATAACAGCAAAACTCACCAAAGACAGGAATAAAAAGGCTGTTTTAGGCCTTAGTACTCCCCTGCCCCATAAGAGATAGGAGTGGAGAGTATGGGTGACAGTAGGGGGAAGAACACAGCAGCCCTGTGTTTTGGCAGGGTGAGGATTGGTGCATGTCATTGCCACCCTCCAGCCCCTCAGTTGCCTTACTGCCTCCTGACCATGTTTCAGGAGCTGTATGCATCCTCCCTTTCCCTGCACAGTTCTGCTTCCCAAGAGCAAGTTCAGGAATGACTTCTCTGCCTGCCCCCCACTTACTTTGAACGATTCTGCCTGCATACATTTCTTTTCACTGTTCCTCTGAGTAGCTAATATTTAGACACTCTATACATTTTCAATGCCTCCTGCACATCACTACCATTTGTTTGCTTACCATACTTAAAACTGAAAAATATTTTCATTCCTTCATCACAGACAGAAAAGCAAACAACTCAATGGAGCTGAATCAAGCTTCTACAATTCAATTTAAACAAAAATACTGCCTGTACAAACCAACTTTTGCAGTAATTTTTTCAGTCCTCTTACCACTGAGATTATTGCTGCATCCTTGATCAGTTAACCTTCAAATATTACATATTCTGTTCACTGCAACCTATTAAGAGGACATCACAAAAAATGCAAAAATCATATGCTTCAGTTGATAGCAAAAAAACCTGAAAACAATACCATTGTCAAGTATTCTACAATGAAAGCTACCACAAACAATCGCTTTGCCAGTAATTAAGCCATCTTAAAAGCATGTTATCCACTGACAATACCCAACATTTGTTCCTTTTTTTTCCACTGTATCCTCAGAGCTAGGCAAACAAGCTGAAAATAATCTAATGTGCTAGGTGACTGCAGTGAAGTTTTGTTTCCTAACTACAAATACCGTGGCTGCACTCAGACAAAAGAAATTCCGTTGATTTGATGTAAGCTTCCCTCATAAAGAGCTGCAACAGAATTAAAATACAGCTGGCCGTTTTTCAGTAATGAGGTCCTGGGTGCTTTGCATCCTGCTGACAAACATTTTGCCTTTTTCTGTCTGAAGTAACTGCAACAAAAGAGCCATTAATCAGAAAACCTTCTGCATATCAGCCTCTCAGAGTAAAGAGACACTTACCTTCTAAAGACTTGAAGAGGCCTTGCTACTGCGGAAATAATAAAGACGCTTTACTGCTGCACTTCAGCATCCCTCTTTCTGTAGCAGTTTACTAGGAATACAGATCCTCCACCATTTTCTTGTCACGTGGCTAGTGGTACTGCTAAATCAGGGTGATCACCTGCCTTCAGATAGCTGGCTGTGTGAACCAGCAGCTACCAGGCTTTGATTAAAGCAGCGCTTAAATGAATGAAGAGCCGTGCTCCAGCCGTGAAAATTATGGATTTTTCACATTCCCTGTGGAGCTTTGTCAGAGCATCACCAAACTTTGATACAGCGAGTCAGCTGGCAGTAGTGAAAAGCTCCCTGCTGTTTGATTTCAGAGCCCAGGGAATGCTTGTGATGAGAGATTGCTTGACAGAAGTTCTTACGGATTCAACCCGTCTCAGCCCTCATTACTGTTTGCATCAATGGTTATAGAGCACATGCATATTCAAACATGTTTTACATAATCTGTTTGGTTTGCAATACAGCTATGGGAACACATATGCAAATTTAAAAAAAAAAAAAAACAAACCACAAACAAACCAAAACCAAAACACAACAAAACCCACATACAAAAAAAACCCAAACACAAAACCCCCACCAACCAAAAACAGAAAACCAAAACAAAACCAGTCAACCAACCAAACAAAAAACCAACCCAAACCCCCGCAAACCAACAAAAGAACCATCAGTTCAGAAAACAGGATGAATTCTTGGAACACAAACTGTGCGGGCTCATGGCCTGTGCACTTGACTGTGTTTCTTCAGGGTGTGCTTGAAGGAAGGACATTTCTTCCTGCACTGTGCAGTCCCACAATCTCCTTTTACAAAAGCCTGTTGGGGGTAGGGTTGCTAGAAACTCCAGGTTTCTTTCCAAATGCAAAAAGGCTTTCAATTCTATTCTCTTACAGTCCTGTGGGGATAAAACAGCAAGACAATAGGCCCCAGCACATCCTAACCTTCAGCTGATTTCTCCCTTCACACTGTCAGCTCCTCCTTTGTAGATGAGTTACATGAGAGTTGGAGATGTTTTCACATCAGATTGCTAGGCCATAAGCAGAAAAAAGCCTAACCCCATTTTCATTTGTCAGTACAGCTTCACACACATCTACAGCACAGTGTAAATAAAAACTTAGTGGTTGCGACCTTGTTCTTCATGGTATTAGTAATCCTACAGGGAATGTTCTCATCATCTGCTACAGATCTCCTGAGAAATCAGACTCAAGCTGGTACTTTAAAGAACAGCAGACCAACACCATCCATTTAAAAAAATTTAAAAATCATCACCAATATGAAAATACATTTCTGAAGAGGACACTGCTGCAGCCATGTGATCTTTGATACTACTGTCAGTTAGCTCTACAATAAAATTTCAAACAGTGACTGTATTTTTTGGCAATTTTTCAACTGGGCAATCTTTAATTCATTTGAAATCAAAAGTCCAGACATCAGAAGCTATATCCAGGAAAGAGAGCTTTAAAGTATTTATGCACAACAGAAGTCTTCAGTAGCATAACTACGATGAAGCTAGGAAATTAGTAACGTGGCAGAAGCTATGGCCTTGGCCTTGATCCTCCATCCTTAGAATTACACAGAAAATCTTTGAGATTTTAGGACGCTCTGCTGGGACCCACTAAACTCACTGGGGCTTACTGTCAAAGTCAGGAGCTGCATTAACAGGGCTAATTTTCAAAACTCGCTAATGCTTTAGGCTGAAATCTCATGTCATTGATCACATTGACTGGAATAAAATACATAGCAAATGTATCAGAAATGTAGCAGAATGTATCAGAAAATGTATCAGAATGTATCAAATGTATCAGAAAACGGTTCTGAATAGTGCGGGAGTTTTTCATGTAACCACTAAATCACACTAACATAGTCCAAGTCTTCTTGGTTTAGTGGCTCTATCAGCCCAGTCTCACAATTTAAGTGAAGTTTCAGGACCACAGGGGAATAATAGTGGGTTTTTAACTTTTAACATTGTTTTTCAGTCACTGAAGTGTTGTCCTCTTCTTGTTAAAAGGTTTTATAAAGTACTCGATATTTGGCATGTAAATATTAATGCTGATTTTACAAAAATGGGATCATCACCATATTGGCTGCTGCTATTTTTTAACAGCTGGCTCTGCAATGGAAAACTGGGTTTTTAGTTTTAATTAAATTTCAACCTCCAGATGGTGATGGAAAATACCGTATCACCCCAAAATTGATAACAAAAAAGATGGTTGCATGGTTGCCATGACTTCATTCGCCAAATCAAGTAGAGGGAAAGAAATAGTGTTACTAGAGGCAATGCATGAACAGCATATGCTGTTAACTTCCCTCAATAAAAAAGGTTAGCAGTAAGATTCACTGACATTAAAATAGATTTTTTTTTTTTTAAATAAAATGTTTCAAAGAATTTACAGCTATGTTGCTGGACTGTTCCCTACTCTGAATCTGTTCCAGGGATTATTCTGTTTTCACAGGAGCAACATCTTTGCAAAGGCTAATATATAACACAGAGCTTCTAATACATAGTGTATATTACTATAACGATTATAACGGTAGGATATATAATAACATAAAATACATTAATTATATAGTTTCCCATCCTAAACTCAAAACAACAGTTAAATCTTAGGTACTGAGCCAGCAATCTTAAAGAGTTCTTGCTCATGCCAAACTGAACATTTTGTGGAGTTTCAATTAGCTTTTTCACTTTTGTTACAAAGCATTAACTTTCATTTATGTGGACTTGCCTACAAGCAACCTTTCTCAGTTGTTGCTCCTTTCCTTACATGTTTATTTTTAACCTTTAAAGCATGCTTCTTGTGTTTAGTCAATTGCCACGTTTTGTGCTGCCAAGTGGGAGACCTGAGTTCAATTCCTATTTCAAGTCCATAATCTTGCAGTCCAGCAGGAGCTGGAAGCACCACTGAAGCTGCATACCTGGTCCCCAGAGTGCCTGGAATTGCTTTCTAGCAAATCTGGCCAATTAATAAACAATCTTGACAAGAGTGAAAGGTGACACCCCCATGGGTATGCAAGGCAAAAAGCAAATGGGGGCATCCAAAGGCAAGTAAATGTTACTTTGCAGAATGTGGCCTCTTAAACTTACAATCCTTTAGGCTTCCCATATATAGCAGCATGCTTTGCCCATTCAAGCAAGATGCGAATCTGGTCTCCCTGATTCATTGCTTTGTCTGGCTTTGGGGTGATACGACAGACACTTTGAGAAAATACTCAGTGAAACCCTTGGTTCACTGAAGTCAGTAAGAAATTTTTCCCTCATTCCGTTCTGTCAGTATTTCAGTACAGTAGTGGACATGGATATTTGACTTGAATCATTAATGGCTTTGAGATATATGATGTGCATCTGGCTAAAACACAGAGATAGCAGAGTAGCCTCAGAACTCTTATTAACCTTGAAATAGTCACAGATTTTTCTTTTATTATATTTAATTATCTTTATTCACTGTCAACCATAGCAATGTGATGAAAACAGACTTCTCTATTAAAAAATTACTGGATTGCTTACAGTACTGGGCAATTTTAATAGCCAGCAGTACAGTAATGGTCCCAGAGAGATATTTTAGACAGAGACAGTGGAAGATCTTTTCCAAAAAGTCACTGCACACATGAGCAGGAAAGACTGATTCCTGCTTCTTTGAGAACATGCTATCAGAAAGACAAATGAAGCTTTCTTTTGTGGAAGCCCTATTCTAATGGGTTAAATAAGTCCTGGCAGTTGTTCAAAGGAAAATTTTCTTCCACGCAGTTTTGCCACCAGTTTTTCCAAGCTCTCCTCCAAACTTTCCAAACATCAGTGTTCTTTTCTCTACTGCTCTCACTACTTCTTATTCTTCAAATCAATACATCATTTCACAGTATTTCCCTCAGCTCTTTCTAACTCTTCCTACTACAGAAAAGGACAATCCTTCCCTACAGGAAAGGTAAGAGCAAGAATGATCTGATATCCACAACCACTAACACACTGTGAGGAGTGTGCTGGTAGGTAAAGGCCAGCATAGTCATCTGCAGTGTTCTCCCTCCGTCTCCTGACCACTGTGTCACCACCAAGCTTTACACAGCTTCATAAGACAGGATAGCTTCTGGCAGGAAGAAAATGACCTTCAGTCTTCATAAATTTTACTGCTGGCACACAGCAACAGCAATGAAGTATGTTATCCAGCCTACCCAACATTTGTACAGTGCTCCACAAATATGTCATTTTTAAATGTAGCCACTTTTGGCTGTTCACATATGGAAAGCTATGTAAAAACCTATTTTCTTTCTGGAAAGACTAACATTAATAATGTGCTATGAAATATTTTTGTACTTTTTATGAGGCCAAAGAAGCCCCTAGGTTTTATTATTTCTGGTATTTGTATATTACTGAGACAGGCTTTTATCTTTTCTTCAGAGTTTTAACGCTAGCAAGCATCCTCATAATTCTCTTCCTGCTGCTGCTTTTTCTTGCAGAAGAAAAACGGGACAGGAGGGAAGAACTTTACCACCAGTCACAGACTTCCTTAAAACCCAGCTGAACAGCCTGGAGAGATGTTTTGCTTGATATTGGGATGAAGGGGACAATGGCCAGCAGACAGTAATATTTGAATCCACTTCTTCATTCTCATTTTTGTTTATGCTTTCTGTTTCAAAACTTTATCTCTCTCTTCTACAAAACAGGCATTTTTCCTAGACAAAGTGACAGGTACTTTCTGGACGAGAGCAAAAAATAATGCAAACTGCATCCTTAACTGACCCTTATTCTACCTACCTCAGCACAATATGCAAGCATGAATTTCATTTTTTTCTTATCAGGGACATGTGAATAAATTGTAGATGCAGAAAGGGGATCAGAAAGCAGTTGCTGAGCAACTCCATAAACTTTGGACTAACAATTCAATTGTTCATTGGTTGGGATGTACCCATCATCTGAGTACAAATGATGAGCTTCTTTAATCTTCACAAATACTGCGTTTGTGCTACACAAAAATATATGACGGTGAAGTACATACCTAAAAATAATGAACCTAATTTCTATACCTTTCTTTTAAAGATACTCACTAGAAATTACTGGTTTGTCAAAAAAAAAAAAAAAAAGCTTTATTAATTGAAATTAGTTGGCTTTGATGAACTGCCAGTGAAATCCTGCAGAGATAATGAAGGAAGATGACTTCCGGGTGTGGACTAGTCCTAACAAGCAAACCACTTCAGAGTCAGAGGATGCCTAGTTTTCCTAGATCCACAAACCCCAAGGTGCCCTTCCACACACTAATGTGGATCCAAAACAACTGCCTGGAGATTTTGCTTCTTTTGCTTCTTCCAGATTTCTCTTTTGCGAAAATTTCTACTTTTCCTTCCGGAATGGAAATTAGAAGCTTGGAAGATTGGATGCAGTAGAAATGTTGTGCCAGCCGGCCATACTTCTGACAGTTTCAAGGTCAAGCACACAGCTTTTTTTTTACTTCAGACCATATAGAACTGGGAAGTGCTCAATTTCTGCTAACCCTTCTGAAGATTTGCCTTTTTCTTGAGGACAGTAAATGCTAACCTGCATCAATAAAAGCTGTCACTGCCCTACAGAAACAAAGCCCTTCTCATCTCATATTCTCCTCAGTGCTGTGTGTCTAGTAAGATTGAAGTGGTTTCAGCCAGGGGCAGTGTGTGAGGGCAAAATATACTCTGTATACAACTCAAAATCTTGTCTGTCAAGAAAATCCAAACTTCTATACAGGTGCTTAAGTTTAAGCCTGAAAGTAACATCATTATATTTCCAAGTTTCTGAGAGACTGCAGTTTCTGCTTAGGATGAAGGCACTTATCATATATTAAAAATAGCTCAGCTATAACAGTGTCTGATCTTGTGGTCGTGATACACACTTTGAAAAATGTGTGAAAATGTTTAGAGGAGAGGTATTTTAACAAGTCTTGGGGAAGATAATTCACTGCTATCAAACTATTCATTCCTGAAATCTTAATAAACTTTGAACTGATTGGGGTGGGGAGGGGGGTAGCAAAAAGCTGTGCTTTTCTATCACAGCTTATTTGTACACGCGGTTATCAGGGCTATACTGTCATACACAAGCATGTCACCTTTAAAGCAAAAAAAGCCTACTGCAATGATTGCAAAATTGCTAGTGAAAATTTTAAAAAACAAAGCCTAAAATAAATTGCCAGCCAATTAAAACCCGATAATAGAAGTTGTGAATGTGATGTGCATTCTACACTGAACTGACAAGTGCTTGGGAAAACCTTGAAAAAAGAAAGTAAAAAATCAGTCTCTCATTTCACACAAAAAATATGTTTCCACATGTTTCATTCCACATATATTCTTTTGAGTAACTGCAGTTTGAAAGGAGTAACAAGTACAAAGCAGTTACATCCCCTAGTTCTATGTGCACTGGGAAGTTTCTTTTACTGTTCACAAGAATTTCACTGTATAAACGCAATGCCAGGCTCCTCTTTGTAAAACTGCAGCATGTCAGTTGCAGATGCTCAGAAGTAATGAGGTCAGACTTCCACACTTGGATCTATGGGGCTATCCTAGAAGTCCACTGCAGCAGTTGCAACCTCCTGGATGTAAAAGATGAGGAGCCAACAACAGAAGCACCCTCTCCAAAACACTACGGTGAATGGAGTCAAGAGGGTCATGTCTCTCCCCATCTGGTGACACAGCAGAGGGACAGCAGGCAGCAGTAATGCTGTGAGCACAGAGGTTGCGATTCCACCTGCAGACACGTGCAAATACACTCAAACTGCCACAACTGCTAGTCCAGCCTAAACAGACAGAAACACTGGTCTGAGCTGACTACAGCTTGGAAATAACCACAAAGACCATAATCTTCCATTATCCTTTTCTTTACTCTATAAGCAGAACCTTTTTCTGACCCTAAGCCTCGACTTCCTCCTCTCTTCCCAGCAGCTCTGCATTACAGCAGAGACAACACTTCACTTCAGTCCCCCCATAATCTCATCGCTGGCATTGCATCTGGATTGGCAATACCACCAGTACCTGGCTTTGGACTGTGTTCCCTGGCCACATCTGTTTGAGATTTAAAGGTAGGTTATGAAGTCTATGGGACTTCATAGAAGGAAGACAGACTTACTTCTGCAAGGAAGTGGCCTTAAAAGCTTCCTGCATTGTAATATAGACACACATCAAGAAACCAAGAAGTCACACTCTCTTTTTACACAGGGAGGAATATAGTGATACTTAAATATGTAAATATAATTAGTACTTCAGACTTGAAAGTCCTGCCATCTATCCATAACATCATACACTTCAATAATATTGATAATAAGTGAACAGAAGACTCTTGAAAGGAAACAGGTTGGTCTTTCCTTACCCTGATTTTTGACTCAGGTCTCTTTCACTACTGAGAAGCACTGTTTCCTCCTTCACTTCTTGTTCTGTTGCTATGCTGTCTCCAAGTCTCTGCTGAGAACTCGCGTCCCATGCACCATCATCACCAACCCCCTCCAACACATGTGTTCCTGCAATGCCTGAACTCTCATCCTCGGTAGTCAGGCTGCATGAAGGAGAACAGCCCCCATGTTCAAAAGATTTCTGAAGAGGAGTTTCTACTTGAAATCCTGCGTGAGTGTCAAGAATCAATTCCTGTGCTGCAACAGCGGCCGGTTCTTCACCGGAATGTCCAGATCCTGATTTTGGCATCTCTGATTGAGCAGAAATTTCTTCAGGTGATATGTCACTGATTTCATTTTGGCCCAATACAATCCAGCCCTCATCTTGCCCATAGCTTTCCTGCGATCTTCCTTCATCATCCAGCTTTTGAGGCACAACAGAAGAACTTTCGTCTTCTAAGTGAACAGAGTCCCATTCAGTCCCACATACAGAGTGATCTTCCATTTCATTTGTAATGGAGATCGGCTGACAGGTATCCAAGGAGCCTGGTGAGAAGCCTTCATGAGAGTCTGTTCGTTCAGCCACCTTAGCTTCTTGAAATGCAAAATCATTTTCATTTCTTTCAAGGGTATCCTTTGCTGTAGGTGTTTTTTCTTCCTCAGTAACAAGGATGTAATCCATCTCCAGTGATGTTGGATCTCGGTGCACCTGCATTCTCACATCTTCCTTACCCTCTGCACTTTTCAGTTCAGGGCTCTGAGAGGAATTTCTCAGCTTATTCTCCCTAGGAAGCAGGGAGTCAGTGACAGCTTCTAAAAAAACAAGTAAACAGAAACTCCTTTTAGTTTTCGAGTTACTATTTCAGTCCCCATGATTTCTTTAAGTCAGTACAGTGAGATAAAGCTCGTCTCAGTTTGCTTTTCCCTGTTAATGTGTACCTGAATTTTATAACATCATCATCATTATTGTTAAAGATTATACATTAACACTGTAATCATTCCTAAGGGGGAAATGATTCAGTGTCCCATATGCCAGGCCCTGTACGAATGACAGAAATAATGTTCCTACTTCAATGTTTAAAAGCTTTAGATCTGTCTAGAAGGGTGATGCTAGAGGTCTTCCCAAAGTACAGAGTTTTGTACAACAGAGAAACACACTAACTTCAGACTTCACTCAAAGCCACACCATTCAGCAGCAATACTCCAGACATTTCATTCTGTCTTTGTCCTATGAATCTGCCCTGGAAACCAGACTTTCTTACCATCAAGTGATCTTTTATCTCCACCTGGCGGTAAGTCGAGATCAGTTGTTTCTGCTTCAGATTCTCCTATCGAAGTCTCAGAAGCTCCTTGAGTTACTTCAGACTCAGAGAGTGAGGGTACTGACGTGTGATTGTCCTGAAGGCACTCTGTGGATGTGTCAGACACCTGATCTTTAATGCTGCTGTCTTCAGTCATTAGGATGCCTTCTGCACCTTCCGACAGACCTGGCAGTGGTAAAGGTTTTTCCAAAGAAAAACTGTCACAAAATGGCTGCTGTAATAAGAGCTCATCCTTTGCACACTCTCTGCTGTCAGAAGGTTCAGCATCAAAAGATACATAGGATGGAGTACACACCACTGGTGATTGGTCACTGGCCATTTCCTTAAACATGGGAATATAATTTTCAAGTAAATCTTCAGATTCTTTTGCTATGTCATCAACTAGTTGATTATTTGATTCAGATTCACAGCCTTCATTACCACCAGGGAGAAAGGATGTAGGAAAGAGTATCCGTTTGCCCTTTAATTCCCCTTCGGCTGCTTCACTGCCTACTACTGCCACTATGTTCATACCAGCACATGTGCTTGCTGGGATGTCAGTCACTGATGTATTCCTGATCTTATGTTCTACCCCTGTCTCAGATTCATCCATGCATTCTTCTGACAGGTCTAGCTCATCACCAGATATTGCTGTATGGTCAATATCCGAATATTTTCCAACTTCGGCCAAGGCACTTATTTCTTTTAAGTTTTGTTCTTCTACATCAGGTAGAGTGAGATCCATGGGAAAAAAATGCATTTGGGAGGTTGTTTTTTGAGCTGTATCAGTTGGTGTTCCTTGATGACTTGCAGGAGCAAAACTTTCATGGAATGTGTCTTTCAGGTCTAAGGATGTCCCTTCTAAAACTTCACTGCTAATCTCAGCTGATTCAATAGGGTCAGTAACAAGCTTATTTTCTAGATCATATTCTTCCAAAATTGAAAATTCAGGAGACTCCTGAATATTAGAAGAGATTAGCTGATAGGATTCATCAGTCTTTCCCTGTTCATAGTCCTGGGAGCTATCATTTTCAGACTGTGTTTCTACCTCCTGCATTACTAATTGACACTCTGAATCAAAACCTGCCTCTTTACTCATACTTGACCATGCCTGAATCATCTGACTACCTTTGTCTTCAGGTTCCAGCCCAGTCTGAGAAGATGGGATAGAGGCATGCTTAGCTTCATACTCCTGGCACACATCAGGACTGCTTGATGCCTCTGAACTATTGTCTTGTTCACAGTGACTTAATATATCAGGGTTTTCACCATCTGATTTTAAAGTGACAATCTGCTCAGCATTAGTCCACAGGTCAGGTTCCACAGAAAACAGCTGATTACTTTCTTGTGTGTTATCCTGTAAAATATCTGGGATAAGTGCAGTTTGGGGAACTAATATACTCCACCCTGGACTTGACTTCTGTGTCATTTCAAAAGATAAGTCTTCTACAGTGTAAGGACCTGGATGGGAGCTGTGAAATTCTAATATTTCACACGTGTCCTGCTGTTGCTCTTGAGGAATGAGACTTGCATTTCCCTGGTTGTCTTTTGGTAGATCTAGTACAGTCATATCTTGAACCGGTGTATGTGCCATACTTCGTTCCTCATCTGAAAAAGGATTCTCTGGTGTCAGCTGATTTTCCCCATCTGTTGGAAACAACTGCTCTTTCAAGCCCCCTTCTTCTTTATCCAGTATGAAAGGATCAAATTGTTTGAACTGTAGAGTGTCCTGACTTATCTGACTATCAGGAATACTTATAGGATTTACTAGCCTTTCATTTTCTTTTTCATCACAGTGCAGGAGGGGAGTCTGAATTCCATCATTACTTGCATTAGTGAAATGTGCTTGTGTTAGTTCTCCATCTTGTGAAGGCGATCCCCAGGAGTCAGGCTTACTATTTGTCAACTGGTTTGTTGCAGAGTGACTTGAAACAGAATACTGATCTTCCAATTGCTTTTCTTCACAAAGTTGTGAATTCCGCCATTCTGAACTGTCATCTGGTAAACCAAATGTTCCTACTGAGGATTCTGGATCAGTTCTTAAAACAGCTTTCAATGACTCACTCCACATATCAACAGTTTTTGAAGAACACTCTTCTTTATCGCCAACTGCAAAAGTCGGTGTACTTTCTTCATTCATTTGACACAAATATGAGTCTTCCCTGCTATCTGTTTTTTCACTGAAAATACTAATCTCAGAGTTTTTCTGAAGTGTTTCCCAGTGACCTAAATATTCAGATGTCTCATTATGCTCCATTATAGTCAAGTCCTCCTGCCCGGATTTAATTGTTTCAGGATTTTCACTGAAGATGCCTATCTGGACCTCCTCTCCCACCTTAGTTTTTGCATCTAAATGGTCTTCATTTGCTTCAAGACTTGTTGCATTAGATTGAGCATAATCGTCTCCAATTTCAGACACTTTGTCCTGTTTGTTTTCATACACGGAATCTTCATGAATCACTTCAGGGCATGCCTCTGAGTTTTCTGAATCCTCATTTATGTCAGGACTTGATAAAGAAGATACAGTATCATCATCCACATGGGCATTCCAAAAATCCAGGCTTTTAGGAATTTTGTTCTGTCCAGCGCTTGCTTCAAATCCTTCTTCACGTTCATTCCCAGATTCATTCCTTTTACGAACATCTTCAAGATTTTTATTATTTTTAATATCCCACATATCCTGAGTTCTTCTGTTACGACTGGCAACTGGAAGGTCTCCCCACACATTCACAGGTGCATCACTTAAATCAGGACTTGTTCCACTTGACTGTGCATAATCATTTATTGAATCACTCCACACATTATCTTCTTCTAAATAACTTTTGATCTGTATATCTTTTGAAAGACTACTTGTGGTATTTGCCATTTCAAGGATTTCGCTTGCCTCAGGACTTGTTCCAGGAGATTGCAAATCTTCACATGGCTGTGAATTCCAGGCAGCTTGGAGAAAATTGTCATTAAGCATTACGCATGGCTCCCCACAAAGATTATTAGCAGGCTCCAAATTTTCAGGGTTTTCATTTCTCCCAGAACGTATTTCATGTGAAAATGAATTTTCCACCACAGACATATCCTTAATGTCAGGAACACTGATGTATCCTGAAGAAGGACTCTTTTTAAACTGATCTATGAAAGACTTTTCATGAGTCCTGTTCAATTCTGAGCTATTTTTGAAAGACACTAACTCAGAATCACAAACTCTAGGGTAGTTAGGAGCCACTTCATGTAAGCTCTCTTTCACTTCCCCCAGCAGTTCTTGTGGTTCATTCATCAGAGGAATTGATGTGGCTAGGTGAAAATCACTTTTTCCGGAGTCATTCCAGGTGCCTGAGTTTCTGGGCATTTTGGAAGAATTATTTTCAGGATTATCACTACCCTTATCAGAACTTTCAGAGATACTTTCCATTTCAGGACTTGTTGCATCCTCTATCACTTTAGTCTCCTTTTCAGCTTTTTCAGAAAGCAGCTGTGATGTTTCGCTATAATTGTAATTATGTGGTCTGGAGTCATCAAAATACCCATAATTTCTGACTTCCTCAGAAGGACTTGAAGAAGTTTCTACATTATTCTGTGACAATTCTTTCATCTCTTCCTGACAAATTGGATTGCTTTGATTGGAAAATGACTCATTCTCTCTGTCTAATGCTTCCAAACTAACACTATTCCTCATTTTTTCTGGGGAGCTGGGAACTTCGTTTGTTGACCTGTTTTCTTCTGAATCTGCATTACATGAAGATTCACTGTCCTCTTGTACTGGTTTATTACAAATATCACTAATCATTTGCTGTCCATTTGTTTCATCTGTTCTCTTATATGCCTCTTTTCCTTCCTGAGAGGTGACAATGTCATTGTCCCAGCCTTCCTCACAACCCTGCTCACTCTGTAAACTCCATGAATTCAGCTGCTGCACTGGATCCTGACTTTCCAGCTTTTCATCAATATCAGCAGTGCTTTGTGCTACCTTCTCACTAAGCATCTCATTCCCTAAGAAGTCACATGTTTTCAGATCCAAACCATTCCCAGTGTCTGAAGTTGGCGTAGATGTGTCTGTGTCTTCTACAGGAACACTGCTCACTATTTCTACATTTTCAGCTGCAGGCTGTCTGGAATTTAATTTGTTCTGTGGTGGTGATGAGTCATTCACTGTTCGCTCATTTATCAATGTTATTCTTGTGGTTTCAGATATAGAAAAAATATTTTCACTGTTATGTATCTCAGTTGAAAAACATTGATTAGCTGTTTGTTCTGAATTGAGGCAAGGTTTAACAGAGGCAGAAAGTGCTGTAATTTCAGAGTTTCGTTCTTGTAACTGGGTGATGTTATTTAGGGGAGTGTTCCAGATGTTTGTGTTTCTGGCACTTGGAAAAGGTATGTTTCTAGGAGATAATGGTTCCTCATTTGCTTTCTCAAGTACTTTTGGTTCAGCCAAATCTGGGTTTATCAATTTATCAATAACTGTTTCTTGGTCAAAATCTTTGTCCTCATTTTCATCTTCCACATATGTAGGTGATATATACGAATCAGATGTTGAATAATTGGTGTCTGGTGGAGAAACAACTAAGTCTTCACCTATGTTGGGGGAGCTAAGATCTGAGTACAGGAAAGCATCCTCCCACGGCGCCACTACTTCTGTTACTTCTTTCCTGATGTTTTTATCAGACATATTCCAGGTCTCTATATTTTCAAGTTGTGTTGGTCTATGTTTAGGGTCACCAAATACATTTTTTTCCTCTGTTTGCAACTTGCAGTTATTTTGCATGTTGTTGAAAACAGAATTTGTATTTTCAGATTTTCCATATTCTTCTCCTGAATAATATTTTTCTTTATCCCAGGCTTCTGGAGATACCCGGATAGGTGGATTTTCAGTCTCATTGTCCACTGTGTTTTCTGAAGAATCAGATAAACTTGATTTTGATATGGCCCATTCTTCAGGAATATTCACTGATTTTTTTTCTCTGTCCAGTTTAGGCATGTTCCATATATTTTCTGAGGATCTAGCAATATCTCCTGCATCAAACTTAGTCCACACTTCATAAGAGTCTTCAGCTAGCTGACTACCTTTTCCTTCACCACTACACCATGCATCTGACATCATAGGTGGCGGCTGACTGACATTCCACAGGTCAGTAAAGCTCTCCGGTTCTTGCTTTGTTTCCTCTAAAGAACCAGTTTGCAAATGTGTATGTTCACTGTTTTTCTCTTGATTCTCATGGTTCCAATTATCTTGTTTAAACTGATTATCCCACAGACCTGCTCTCATGTATTCCATTTGCTTTGGCTGTTTTTGGAGAAACACTGAATCCGAGGCTCTCCTGTCAATATGTTCTCGTAGCAAGGGACTTTCTTTACAATCTTTCCATAAGACTGGGCTCTGAAATACAGATTCCTGCTCACTTAAGCTCCATGTATCAGCATTTCTGGACTCTAGATCAAAGCCATCCCACCAGCTGCCATATCTAACACGAGGCTGACAATGATCTGTGCCATCTATTTCATTAATTTTTTTAATGACATCTTGTGGGAAAAATAAAGGTTGCCCATTATCTAATGGTGAAGTTTCTACAAGACTGTTCATAGGAGTTGGTGGAATTCTTGAATCAGCAGATTTCAACATCTCTGGTGAAGAAGAATCACCTTCAACTAAATTGATCAAACTTGAAGTTTTCTCACACATTTCTCCTGGATTCTCGTCAAATGCAGCTAAATTGTCTACCTCATTCGTTGTCATAAGTAGGTCAGCTGAATAATTTGCTGTATCATTTTCTAGCAGGTTTGTCTCATCAAGTTCTTTCTGCACAGCGAGTTGTTGCCCTTCTGATGAATCACTATTAAGGAAATAGTCGTCTGCTGGGGAACAATCAACAGAACGAGATGACTCGGATGGAGCTGTGACCACGGGTGCTAGATCAAAATTGAAAAGATCAAAGTTATCGCTATTGTCTCTAGATTGAGGTTTTTGTTCTTCAGCTATTGCTCCTTCAGGAATAGGGCTATAGGAATCAAAGCCAGGCAGAAGACTGTGATGGGAAGCAGCACCTTCTGCAACAGGGCTGTCATCACTAAGGAAAACAGAACTCTCCTTGGAAGACCGACTGCTTCTAATGGTAGCCAATCCACTGTCTGGACTCACAAGGTCTACATTAACATCAACGTGGGCTTGTATAGACCCACTTAGATCTGGAGGATTTTCTATAAAATTGGCAGAACTGGGCTGCGGCTCTACATCAGAACCATATAACTCCATAATACCAGAAGATCCTTGTGAAAGTGGAGCACTTCCAGCAACAGCTTCAGTAGAAGATGTTCTACTGTTTGATACCATTTCTGGTTGTCTTCTATTTATAACTTCCTTAATTAGAAGAAAAATTTGATCACAGGTCACCAAAGAATTTTCTTGACGATAAATGATAATTTGGTCACATCCACATTCTAGAGGATCCAGCTCCAAACAAGGATTCTGACATTCTTCTAATTCACAGCAGATCTGTTGAAAAATAGGATGTTTTAAGAGCTATCACAACCAAGGGCATAAGGGCACATATTTACTACCCTGCTGTCTAACACAGACATACATATCTATTCCTATTAATCTATGTCTTGGCCATTTTGCTGTAACAACCTTATTATGATCCCAAAATAGATGAGGTATTATAACAAAAGATCAATACAAAATATGTTCTATAGAATTGGTCAGAATATTACTTGAAAGGATACTAAAATCACTTTTCATTAGTGAAAGAAAATCCAAATAAATGTTTAGTTATTGCCTAAGAAATCTAAGTAAAATACGTAAGGGTACATGAGAAAAGTTTTTCTAGAAGGAGGTAATTAGATTCATAAAATAAATATATTTATATTGACCTTGAAAGCAATAGAGTCATTTAGCTGCCTGTCCCTGAAATCAGAAGTTTATAAAACTGAGAAAAAGCTTCAAAAAGGTGCCACTGAGATGATTTTTCCCACTTGAGGACAAATATAGTCAAAAAAAAGGACAGTATCTCACTTCTGATAAATGAACATCCTAGTAACAATATAGTTGCATTTCAGAGCTTAAATTCTTTAGAGATAACATACAAATAGACGAGTGTGTTTGCTTGTCCCTCACTGTGAAAGAGTCATTTGTGTAGATCACAATACAAAACCAAGCCAAAACTAGTGAAAAAAAAAATGATCATTCTGCTTTAGCTAAATTGAAAAATCCCACCTCTTCCTGTATTTCTCATAACCATACACTTTTTCTGTTAGACTGGTCTGAAACAATCATAAATATCACAATCTTTCATTTTCCATCATATAAATAATGCAGCCATTTCAAATAGCTACTCAATTGCCAGCCAACTGTTGCTATTTTGACACCACTTAATTATTCAACACTTTGGTATATACAACCAAACAACAGTTTTTTCAGGAAATACATGAATTGATTATTTTTCCAGGTACTTACTTGATTGCCTAGCTCTAAGTTTTCCGAGTATACTGCTATTTGTCGTTTTGTTTGCTTCCCATCTGACAAACAGTTGGCCAAAATGACAAGTACATCAAATCCGTATTTATCTATGAACACTTTCAGGTCACCAATGAGACTCCTGTGTAACACGCAGTCCTGAAATATGATAAGAAATTAAAAGAAATGTCAGTGTCTTTTTCTTGCTCTTTCCAACCAAATCTGTGGTGAAAATAGCCACAAACCAATAAGCATCAGTGTCTGTAACTGGCAACAAAATTCCATTCCATTTGTCAAAACAGCTATGTTCTTTAAAAAAAAAATAAATAAAAATCGAGAACTGGTCTCACAGTGCAGTAATGGACTTTCATTTCTGAACAACACTAAATCACTAAATGTAGGGTTTGCCTTCTTGAAACTGCTGCTGAAACAGAATTCTTGTTTGTTCCTAGGATTTGCTTTTGCAAGGTTGCTTAAAAGTATTGTGCTAGTGCTATTTCTTGAATAAAAAACATTTTCGTTAGAAAAATAAAGATATTTCAGTAAATTTGTCATGTTGATATTTTATTTAAAATAAAAGAAGTTAAAATAATATTATTTGTGTGCAAAATCAGACACTCAAAATGGTATGGGCTAACTTAATTTTGCAGCCCTTTATATGTATCCATTATGATGTTACATGACTGTATAGAATTTTACCATGGATTATTCCTTTAGATACCGTTATCCCTGTTCTTTGAATTCTGTGCAAATCTTCAAAATAATAACCTTCCCCAAATAAGGACAGAATAAGACAGGCTAGTTTTAAAATCTCTTTGTGACAAAAATATGCCTATTTTCACACACCCCTTACACCAAATATACAGGAGGTAGACACTGAATTTGTCATTCCTGCTCTCATTTATACCCGGGCTAGCCCCATGTTGAGCCATCTAAATTTTGCAACATAAAGCATACATCTCTCTTTCTCACTTGGGGACATAACACATAAAGTGTAAAAATCTCCACTCGGTCCTCAGTTCTGGTAACTGCCAGTGAACAAAGTCTTCAAAATGTTAATTTATCCTTTTTGTATTTCTCCTATTTGTATCTGAGGAAAAAAAAATTGTCATCTTCTAACTAATAGTTCTTCTGATGCTGCCAAGCTACACTGACCCTGAATAAACAGCAGTTCATCATGAGCACAACACAACTGTATATGCAGATTGGCATGTTATTCCCCTGCATCTGTCTACTACCTGATAAATTACTGTTTTAGTTACATATATACAAATACTATTTATTAATCTACTCAAATGTGTCCACAAAGTGTATCTCCCTCTCTGTAAGTTAAATTTAAAACAAAAAAATCTCTTTGTCAAATGCTTTGGAAGTAGATCCTTTATTAGAGATGAATTTCCACTTCGACGTTTGCATAGCACCTAAAAATGAGTTTTATGTGAAATTCACACAGATTAATGCACAAACAAAAGTCAGCTGTTATTTTACTGGTGGAAAGTCACATATGAAATCTGAATAGGGGGTTATGGTGAGGAATATTGGCAAATAAGTTCTGAACAGCCAAACCAGTAACATTTTGCTGAAGACTCAAATATTGGATATATTAGAAAAAGTACCAAAATGTGCTTAAGCATGGAGAAGCTACTTCAGTGATCCCATTCCTAACTGCAGTTGGAATAATTAAAATCTATTAGAATAAAACATTTGAATTAGAGCAGATTCAAAACCATCTGAAAAGCCCTGATCTCAGGGATCCCTGATCCCCTATCTCAGTAACCCACTCACAGCCAATTCAAGAAGATTGGAAGATCACAGGGAAGGACATGGACCAATGAAGGATCTAGTCTGCAAGATGTTTTATGGTTGTATACAAGGTAAGCAAACTATCACTCTAAAAAATGTCCAGCCCTCAAGCTTCATGATGCTTTATCTTCTGTACTACTTATATCAGCTGAAAATGCAAGGAATTAGAAATTTTCTGTTCAAATCACGCGACTGAACTGGAAGGCTCATGAAAGTGACATTGAGTGAGATAATATCTGCCATCACCTCAGTCCGCATATGACACTCACATAGTGGTAGGTTGGAGAGTGCCAAAAATTCTGCTTTCAGCAGTATTTTGAGGGAGGAACCTCTTAACCTGCCCACAAGGCAAAGGAAAATTCCACTGCCACAACCACGGCCAACTGGAGAGTCAATATGTACATGCGGGGCAATCGGAGATATATTTCTAGAGTTTGAGGCCATGGATCACTAGGGAATCACAGAGCAAGATAATGAATAGAATAGAACAAGAGACAACATTCACATGCTATCAGCTATTTGTTGGTGGGAACGGTTACCACAGCAAGGGTGTGGCACCAAAAATGCCATAACCATGAAAGGTCTGCAGGCTACACATACTCCTTGAGCACAGAATAAACAGGACCAGCCAATTGTACCAGAGAAGCCAGGTAGCATCTACTTGGTACTAGCACTTACGTGACTTGTGTATCCTTGCCTTTATCTAAAAGTGCAGCAACAAGTTCTCATATGAACGTACTTTCTTTGACAGCAAAAGGAGGAACAGAGTTGTTTCCTTGTAGTAAAACCATATAATAGCTAAAATTTCCACGAAAAGGTGGAAATATCTTCTGCGAACATAGTGTCCCCAGAATACTGTGCCTGACTGGAGGCTTATGCAATGCTAGATCCCTCAGGGTTCCCACCACCTAAAGGGATGTAGGATTATCTCTAGTGTTTTCTCCTTACAATATTAGCTCTAATCAAGAGCATTTTAGACGATACCTCAGAGTCTATGTGCTTTTCTTACTGGGATCATAATGGACCACCACTGCCTGATGCAAAGCACTGTCAACTGATGAGAGACTCAGAGCATCATGGAATGAGTTTAGGTGTGTCAGCACCATGCACTACCTTGAAAGAAAACACCTTCAAGGAAAACATGCCAATTATCTGAGGATTTAAAAGTCCAAGAGGGCAAGAGATGTTTTGCAGTTACGTCAATCAACAAGAATACCGAGGAAGTCATTAAGGCATGTCAGAACACTGTCCAAGTCAAGCAAAATGATGTAGATCATATCCCATTTATTACTTTACTCCATAGCCTGTCAATGAAAAAACTTTCTGACAAAGAAGTTGTTATTCAGCAAAGGTATAAAACCCAAGACACGGTTTATTCTGTGGCATAAGAAATAAGATACAAGCTTCTCACATTACTATTACTAAGCAACAATTAATATTCAAATAATACCTGACAACATAAGTTACCCATAAAGAGTTATTTTAATAATCAACAATAAATGTTTCTCATAAGATGTTACTTCACTAAGGGCATCCAGAAATGAAACACAAGGCAAACAAACCTTGTTAAAAGAACAGATCAAAGAGTAAATTTGCTGGACAATGCTGTTGACTAAGCTATTGAATAAATGCAAGATGAGATTACATGTCTTACAGCATCATGACTCTACCTTATCAATTTTTTTGGTTGATCAGCCTATTAAAAACCCCATAAAATTAATTATTAATGTTAAAATAATCAAAGGTGATTTTTAAAAATGTTAATAAGTATTACTAATTTAAGTAATCCTTTTTTCTAAAACTTCGTTTAATTTCATCTCCCCTCAAACATTCATAAAGTTTACTCTTTTAAACTATTAATAGTACCGACAACACAATTCAGATAATCCCTTCACAAGCATTCAAACATTCAAACAAATACAGTTGCAAACAAGAAAGTCTTATAAATTACCAAAGACTATATATTCAAAGATATACTAGGCATATCGACACTTCAACAAATTTGCTAACCTAAGTAAACAACCAGAATGTTGCATGTATTGTAAATGCTTACAGAAAATACAGCATTTCTTTCAGAAATCAAAAAATGCTAATCATTTCAACAGCTAAGCTGCTCTGTCCCAAAGTAATTACAGCCACCACTGTAAAATATGCTGTCAATGAATTGGTATAGTAGGAAATACACTAACATACAGCCAAACCATGACAAAGGTCAGTCAGCTATTAATTCTTAAATTACTTTACTTTATTAGCATGTGCTGGCTTAAATATTAATTAAAATTTGCATAGTGTACAGCAAGTAAACAGCACATGTAAACATTATTAGTTGTTATAATGCTCCCTAAGTAATCCATAACAAAAAAAATGGACTGTAAGTATACTTGAAATGTTATATACTCGAAACAGAATCTAGTAGTAAACATATTTTGCAAATGCTGTTAACCATGCAGACGCATGGTTAACAGTAATATGGATACTGAAGCAATTTAGTGTCAGCATTTATAATAAAATTGTGCATTTGTTTTTTTCTAATACACATAGTTTATACAATGCTATGCATAACAATACAGTGAACATTCAGAAGTGATAAATAATTCTTCTGTCATGTGGGTAAACACAATGAGAAAGTTTAAGAAATCCACAGACTTTTGAAGCATTTTGAATGTGACCTGTTCAGCTATTATGTATTTCTGTTAAGAAAATAGGCTGTATATTGTTTCTGATTCATGAAGCCAACAGCCAATTACCCAAGTGATCACTGTAAATGTACATTACACACACTTCTGATTCTTCTAAGCTAACTGTGTCAATATTAACCTGACCAAATTAAGAACAAACTGTCTCTTTTGTTCTTCACACTCCTCACATGGAGAGCACAATATGGCTTTTGTCAGAGGTGCTCCATCATTTTGGCTCAAGGAAACTGTCAGTACAGTTTGGGATTCGTTATTCATGGGCAGATACCCTGATGGGTCTAATGAAGCCTTTCTGCTGACAACTCATTTGCTAAAAATACCCAGCCATCACAAAATATAAATGAGGAATATCGCTGTATCCCATTACAATTTTCACAACCAAAGTAATTATCACAATACAGAAGTCAATATATACTGTTTCACACTGTATTCTCTTAATATTTCATGGCCAGTACTTCTGCATTCCAGTTTATTTCTATGTGATCACTGATAAAACTTTATGACATACTTAAATTGCAATATAATAGGGTAAACACCAATGTTATAGCACACATGCAGAGCTAACAGTCTGTGTGCCATTTGTTGTAAATCCAGCTAATTACTAGGAGCCCCCTCCTTAAAAAAAGAAAAGGGGGGGGGCGCAAAAAGAGCAGAAGAAGACTCAATTTTTTATTGAAAATTTTCAGGTAAGGTCACTGAAATGTAAAACAAACAAACAAAAAAACACCAACAAGAATGACAAAAAAAAGTCCCAGAATAAACAGTATGGTGTTTATAAGACTCCAGAAACATGGACAAGTATATTCACTAGTTTACCTCTTTATTTGTATCAACACCACTGCTGAAAATCACCTATGCAAAATTCACCATCTTTTCTGTAAGGAAAGATTACATTTTTCTGTTGTGCATTCCCATCCACCAAATACCAGCTCTGCTACACTGATATTTATCTGTCTTCTGAAAAGAAGAATAACAGCATCTAATTCTGCTTTCTTTTTTGTTGCTGTTTAAAGTTTCCAAAGAGAAACAGGTATTATTAGGTCCTAAACCGAAGAGAAGGAGAATGGGCATCTGAGAGCCTGAGATACCCTGCACTACAGAGACCCTTGTCACACTTTATGTTTAACTTCAGGCATCCTGAGCTTAACTTAGCATGGAATTTAAACAGGAAATTCCATAGCATTGTGAAACCCTGCATATAGAATAAAGTGATGAATGCCTGTTTAGCACTGATCTCACTCCCCTTAGTACAGGTGATAGCTGTGTTTTTACAGTCTATTATTTTCATTAAATGCAGAATAACTAAAAAAAAAAAAAAGGCAAAGAAGAAAGAAGGATTCATCTATAAGAAAAGAAATAATCACATTTTCTTCAATAGATGTGTTCAGCCAGTTTCACACTGGAAACAGTGCCTTTTCTACAGCAGTGATGCATTTCATGATAGTGTGTCTTAACAGTGATCCACTCTTTATGAATAGATATTACAGTTAAATAAGTGTTACTTGCGCTCAATACAAGTAGAAATTCTGTGTATTCAAATTCAGGCTTATCCATTTTAATCTGTGTTTAACTAGAACTTACAAAGATGTCCTTGTTTTCTGTGTATTTCCCAGCAATGTAAGGATACCAAAACGGCCCACTGGGCTTAGAACATTCTTCCTCCAGCTGGAATACCTGCCTTCAGCAGCCGTCACTGCCACCCACCTGAAAGAAACTGAATTCTCATCCATACGCACGGCAGTCTCCCCTGACTACTGAAGTGTACACCCAACTGCCTGACATACAACAGTCCAAAATGCTGCCTGCTGTTGGTGGGGTCTGGGCACATACACTCTAATAACGTAGATCAGAAGGTCTGGAGATGAAGCCTGGTTAAGGTGCTTCCGCTACTGCATGAGATAAACATTAAGCGCGTAGCCTAAAGACATAAGCAAACATCGGTAATGGTGTGCATGCTGTGGTGGTGTGCACTGAGATGACATAATATTAGATGGCTGTGACGACAAGATCTAGAAGACAAAAGGTTTTGCAGCAGCAGAGAAACCAAAGAAGGGATGTACATCATCTAGTCTAGTGAGATAAAGGTGAAAGTTCCTTTTAGTGATTAATGAAGTGATTTATTTCCATCTTCAAGAGAGGAGATTCAAAGAGTTTGTAATTTGTCTCATTGTAGTGGGTGATTTCTGTAATAAGAAAATCATCACTGATAAAGCTGCCATTTTTCAGCATTTTTGGCAGTTGAAGGATAAGTAGTTTGGAGTTGTTGAAGTACAAAATACAGCAAAACATACAGATGTGATTTTCAAGTTTAAAGGCTTAAATGCCACTTCCTTTTTCAGGTGTGTCTTTAAAACTCTGCCTCTGTAAAATAACTAAAGGGACAAATGAGAAAATTTGCAATCCTAACAGTATGATTTTTGCTGCAAGCAGAGAACTCCAGGGAAATGTACTTGCATGTCGTGACAATGTACTTGCATGATGTTAAAATGTACTCCTCTCAGCTCAGTTTAAAGGCTGAAGTAAGTATGTACATATTTTTCTGGAGCAAACTGTATGGAAGGGAAAGTCTCTTATTGTGAAACCACAGGTATGAGTACCCAAAGCCTGAAAGTAAAGGAATCCAAGGTCTGGATTATGCACCCCATTTATAAGCAAATATCACCTGTACAAAATATACACAAAATATGTAAAAACTGAAAAGGAAAAAAATCTTCCTACTATAGTACAGTATAATATATACAATCTAATCCATTATTTAGCTCTGAAATTTAGAGAAGGCACTATTTTTGTGTCTTACTAATAAATAAGCCATGTGGACGTACCATATGACACACTTTTTAATTCTCTTTTATGTTATTCTGCTTTCTGATCCTAGGTTAAGAACGTCCATCTGAATTTTCCATAGCTTGTAAATGAATTAAAAAATACTGAAAAAGACACAACCTACAACTTCAGTTACAAGGTTCATTTAATCACATACAATATTTGATTTCACTGTTGACTGACTAGCAAGTGGTAACAAGCAGAAGGCTGACTTGCCAGAGTGATGAATTAAAACATACAAAACATCACAACCATATATACACTGACCAGGAGCTGTCTGTTTTAGCCAGCTAAGTCTCAGGTGTAAGTTTATATGTAATAATTCATACCTTACAAAATAATTCCCATGCAAACATGGTAACGCAAAAGCACATTTCTGGCTGTCAAGAAAATTTCTGGCAAAATTAATCAACCATTCATCCATTCAGGCTCTTTGCATACCCTTTTGTCAAAGAGGGAATACTAAGAGATTTCTTTCCTCTTCCACGCACTCATTGCAATGGTTTGTAGAATCCATCAAGCCTGAATTGATTTATTGAACTGTCTCTTAGCTCAGCAGTATAACTATAGCAAATGAACTGGTAACTTCTCAAAAAACAGCAGTGATTCAACAATATCTGATTTATTTAATTCCTTCTAACTTCAGATAAGCAATTTCTTAAAGGCACTGACTTGCATTCTTTAGAAGTTCTATCTGCAATTTTATGCTGGCATGTTTTGTTTCCATTCCTTTATTTGTCAAATGTCAAAATATATATTTAAAAAAGACATTTTTGATTCACAACTGATGCTAGAATCTACCTAAATCTTCACATCTTCACACTAGCTAGTCCGCTTCTATCGCTCATCAATAGCTTTCAAATTTAAAAATAATATTGCCATGTACTTTTATGTGAGTCATTATGCTAACACAGAAAAATGCTAACAAACATAGAAAATAATTAAACACAGAAAAATAATTACCTATTTAAAGTCTCCACCTATTTCTTTAATTACATTGACAACTTTGCATGCATATTCAACTATTTTTGTATTTATCTAATCCTATCACTAGTAATGAGAATTGTTACAAAAAGTAGTTAAGGCATAAAAACAAGAGATATGCCAAGCTGTTTGAAACACTGTTTAAACACGGATTTTATTGCTGAGCATCGTCCATTGAACCCCATGGAGAACATTTATCACTCACCAGCTTTGCATTTTTCTTCATAAAGATATATGACCTTTGCCTATTAGATTTCATTAGCAGGGCACCATACAAGGCTCCTCTGCAGATGACAGGATAGAAAGCTAAACAACCTCGCCTGAAGGATTTGTGAGAACAAGCCCATCTTCAATCTTTGTCCCTGGGAGGCACTTCTAACACCTGCCAACCACAGCACTATCATCAGAAAAACATTTAGAGATTTATCTTCAGGCTGGTGATTATAGGAGATAATTTGTTTGGAGTATGGAGAAAGTTGGTCTAGCATAAACAAACTACAAGCTCAAATTATACGACGAACCTCATTAACTATTGATTTAACCACTGCAAATCCATGAACAAATGTTGTA
This sequence comes from Caloenas nicobarica, assembly GCF_036013445.1. Taxonomy (NCBI): domain Eukaryota; kingdom Metazoa; phylum Chordata; class Aves; order Columbiformes; family Columbidae; genus Caloenas; species Caloenas nicobarica. Next base: position 57,463,188 of record NC_088284.1, on the reverse strand, counting down.
TCAAAATGTTAATTCTTCCTGAAGACATAATCCAGGAAAAAAACCAAAATGTCAGGGCAGGATGGCGAACTATTCTTATGTGCACTTTTAATGCTTGCAGCTTAGATTGGAAATGGAGACTTAATTCATCATAACAATGACAACAGTATACTATTGCCGTTTTCCCAATAACATGTAGTTTTGTCTGGCAAAAAGTGCTATATCTCCTTAGTTGCTGTCACTACAGAGGGATGAAACAGTGCTTTCTCTCCTACTTTCAGGAACACTTTTTTTGTTTGGAGACAGCAAGACTAGATGTACCACTAAAACCACTTTCAATAGTTAGAAGCTAGCGATATTGTAAATGGATACCATCATAGGCAGACAGTCTGAAAAACTCTATACACATTTATACCTTCTATACATATCACACATATCCTCCGTGCCTATAACAGGAAATAACTTTCTCATAATCTTTGAAATTTACTTTCACTCAAGCTAATAAATCATCAGTCTTCAGCCAAGAGCATATTTAGAAATAACACAGCTGAGTCAGTCCTGAAGGCTTGTGGAGAGGGGGTGTGTGTTTTCTTTGGTTGGTTGGTTGGTTTTGGTTTTGGTTTTGGTTTTTTTGATACAATGAAAGCCAACCCTGTCCCCTGCTGCCAGACTTCCTATTGCAGCCCGAAGAGAGCAAGCAGCGAACACCTCCTGCTGACATTGTTGGGATATGGCCTAGCAGAGTTCCACTGCGCCGTGTCTCCACCAGCATCCCTGTTCCTTAACACCACTATGCTGAAGGGGAAAACTCATTTGTGTATAGTAAGCAGATGGAAATCTGCAGTTCTTCCTCCAGTGTGGCACTCTGAACAAATCATTCAGTACAACTTGTACTTAACAAAAAAATACCAACGTTTTTAACGCTAATATAGGCTGTAAAACCAGTAAAAATCTTTTGGATGGAACTCAAAAACTTGCAGCTAATGAAATCAAAAGAAGGAAAAGGAACTTTTAAAATATATTGTGGTACAACATTATTGCTGAGCATTAATTCCTTCCAAAAGGGAATGGTATTTAATGTGAAATGATTAGTTCAACAGTTAGAAAAAAAAATCTGCTGCAGAATCCTGTCTTCCAATCTGATTGTTCCTCACACAGCAATGCAGCCATGCAGATGCACTCACATTTTTCTGTTTTCTGGCTCAGTTACCAAAACTTTTAGTAATTTATAATCTCTTAAATTTCCTTAAGTTGTTCAATGGTTAAATCGCAATTTCAAATCCCAAGCTGACTTTTTTTTTTAATCTTTTTTTTTCCTACCACATTTACTTTGCTAATTTATGTAAGCATCTCAGAATGTCACTACAGGAATAAACCAGAGCTACTTAATTGTTAAAGATATTATATTTCATTCTATTTACATAGACAAGCAAATGATTTTGCAACATAATTGATGCAGAGTAAAAAAAATATGGACCACTCATCGATACAGGCCCATCAGGCATCCAGATTTGTGCAGGATACAAGCTTCTTTTCCCCATTAAAAATCCTGCTTTGAAAATTATCAGCTGATAATAAATCAAAACAAGTATTTGTGCAGGATTCATATTTACCACTTTTACTATATTCTAAATAGTTAATGTGTTGGTTCTGGACTGTTTAGTCAAATTTTAGTAGTCAGTGAAGCATTCTGTTTTGTCTAGCTACCTCTGTTTCTGCCTTTCTAATGAAGCTGCCTGTTTACCCTCTTGCTCTTTTGATTGCAAAACATTTTTCACAAAAACTGTACTCCACTCATTCTCTTGACTCTAAAGAACTATTTTATCCTACAATTTTTCTTCCTCTACTGCTAAAAATTCATTGCTTACGTTATTATTTACTTTCCCTATTACCTGTCATGAACTCTCTGTTCCTATTTCCAATTTATTCTCCTTCATATTGCAATTGAATTCTCAGCAAGAACCACTGATGCCACTTTAATAATTTAGTTTTAGCTTTTCATAGTTTCTTCCTATTTCCCCAAGTCTCTCTAATCGCAAATACAGTTTCACATTGAGGCAAAAACATCTTTGATTATACCTCAGTCTTTATCATACTTTTATCCTTTGTTTCAGAATAAATCTTTTCCTTTCAGCAACACAGCTGAACAAGCATTTCAACAGCTTTGAAATGCCCCTCTCTAGCTGGAGTCTCTGTATATTAAAAATACAAATAGTAATTATTACCCTTAGGTGTTCATTCTGCAAGCCTGAATGAATAGGCCCATTCAGAATCACACAAACTAGAAGTTAATGGAAAGCCCCTCATGGACTTCAAAGGATTTGGCACATGCCACTGATGTTCATGCAAGTATTCTCCCAGTCAGTTCCGTACATAGACAATATTCACGCTATTTACCGGGCACCCAAGCTTACCAAAATGCCCTTCCAAAAAGTAGAAGTTCTCTGCTAAGTATATAAAAAATTTAGAAATGCATCGTGAAGTACTTTGATAAAGTCAGTTTTGCACTGTATGCTAAATCATTGGCACCTTGCTTGGCCACCCATGCTGCCCTGTTGTATGGAATAACCCTCATCTGGAATACAACTGGAGACAAAAGAGTAATTAATTTTCCATTCATGCAGCTCATCCCTCTGCTGAGGAAGCTGGACATCTTGCTCCAAGACACACAAACAGGGATCCAAGTGTTTTCAGTAGAACAGGCTTTAGTGGCATCTGCATTCGCTGTTTCTGAATAGGAAGTAGGAATTGGACAGAGATGATCAAATACTGTACACTGCTACTTGTAATTCACTTAAGTTATCCTAAGGATTCTTCTAATAAGCACAGTTATGCAAGCAAAATGCCTTTAGCAACTCATTTGTTAAACAGTCAGTTCCTTCAGAAGAGATAAAAGGAGTCATTACCAACACAAGCAAAAACAGGACAAAACAAAGTTCTTTGCAGATGCCTGTCAGGGGACACACACTTGGTTACACCAGGCAGCAGTTCTGCTGTGGCACCCTTGTTTCTGTTTTACGTTTACAGTAGCTAAGACAACAGCCTTTACCATTAGGACGGTTCAGGTTTCTCAGAACAAAATACAAGCTATGCGTAAGGCAGATTTTGGATGAAAACTGGCAGGACTGAGTTCTCCAGCATACATGCTTTATTCAGGTTATGTGCTTCAGAGGTTGTTTGCTCTCTCTCTAGACAAATAAAAGTGAAAAATGAGATACAAAGCAAGATAGTACCCTGAATCTAACCTGGAGTTTAACCACTCTGAGGCACAGGACCACCGCTCTGCTGACAATGGCATGTAAATCTAGTTTAACAACCATTGGCCCCCAGGGACCAAAGCAGCTGGAATACATTTAATATGGTTCTCATTTTACTTGATATTTACATGGAACCCTCAATGTTTAAAAGAAATTATGCCTAAGAGTGTGTAATTTCTTTTTTTCTAAAGAACAATAATGCAGGGATTTTGTTGGGGTTTGTAAACAAAAAAGTGCTCGAAGTTTTAACACTATGGGAAGACTGACATGCAAAATCATTATTTTCCACTATGTTCAGCAGCCAGGCCAATTACTTTCCAAAAAACTTTTGTTGGTGCTAATCACGTTAGGTCAGTACTGCCTCTGCAGCTTTTCACGAGTTTAAAATGGGCTTTATAAACTGTTGGCAATTCCACCCTGTGCTCTAGTGATTCTAGCTAGCACAACTGACTCTCCTCACACCATAACAGCTCTCTTCCAAGCACTTAAATCTTGAGCCAAGCCTAATCTGTCAGGTAAATTGTATAGTAAGACTGTTAATAAAGCAAATAAATACATATATTTAAATATAAACTCAATAAATAACAAACTAAAAAATTAACAACAAAATAAATACATAGCAAGTTAACAGCACATATTTGAGTTAGCCACAGGCACGCCATGCATAGCTGTAATGCCTTAAAAAACATCTGTTTACTCTCTGCTTCATGCATGCAGTCATGCATTGTCAATGAAGCATCTTTCTAACACAGTAAGGAAAAAACAAGTACTTTTCAGCAATGTCAAAGCAAAATTTCATCTAACAAAGCAAGCAGTTTATTTACTAAATTTTGTACTGCTACCAATGACTTCACTGTAGCCTGTTGACAAAATGAAGTTTCAAAACTAAGGTTTGAATACAATTCTTAAAATGTTGAATTTGTGTTGTCTGAATGTTGAAGTAAACCAAGTAAAGATAGGATGGTCAAACTGCTAATACACTTACAGATAAAATTTACTTAAAATACATTCAAATCTTAACAAACTCATGGAACTGAAGTAACACATGGAAGTAAAAAATATGTGCATGATCACCTTATTAATTAGGCCTGTAGTTAAGCCCTTCTGTCCTGCTGGCTCATTTTTAGAATGCTCTCACTTCCAACCTCTGTGAAATTGATGTCTTTAAATTCAGAGCCTCATTTATTTTCTGAAAATATTGTTAAAAACAATAACATGTAAATGAGAAAGCTGAGGCTCCAAATAGCACCATCTTCTTCCAAATAATGAAAAAAATCCATATGGAATAACATGAGGGTTTTACCTCTGCTACACTGTGCACTACAAAACCATCTACTGCTGAGTGCTAGAGAGAAGCATATAGTGTAATGCATAATGTTATTATCACAACCATACAGTAGCTGATACAGTAGTAAAGGCTCTTTTAACAACTTGAATTTTAAATGGTGCAACTACTACATTACTCTAGTTTTAGCATCCTGCAACTCTGCAAAGACAACACTACAATAAAAAGTGGTATCATAGACCTATGGCTCTTTGGATGAAAATGCTTTGCCAGTCCTTTCAGCAAAAAGCTGCTTGCCTGTGTCGGAGAGGAGAAAGAGGATATGCAAGAGGATATGGCAAAGAAATTGAGAACAGGTAGAAAAAGAGGGGGGTATCCATAAAATTAGCGTGAGTTTATACTAGAACAATACTTAAAAGAATTCTATGTTATATTGACTTCAGTGAATAAAAAGTTGAAAAGCACAAGGCACAGGAAGAAATGGGACATAAAATACCTACAGGAAGAAGCATTATATCATCTGAGTAAAAGCATTACAAAAAAAGGGACCAGACAAGAAGTCTTGATTAAAAGATGTATAAATCAGACTGCTCTATCAAGCTTGTCTTCTATTCTTGTTCACCCACCAGATGGTGCTCTTGCAGCATCCATCGACAAGCTGTAAGCGCATTCATACCTCTGCAGACACAGGCACATTTCATCCTGTGGGTTTTCACGCCTGTTTCTGAAGGGACAGTTTAGATATAACACTCACACTTGAACTGTTCTTAAAAGAGCATAGTTTTCAGACAGTTCTTGGCATACAGATTTTTCAAAATCTCATTAGAAGTCAGACTAATTTTGGTAGCAGCATGATCTACAGGCCATGCCTACCCCTATGGCAGCTAGTATCCACTGTGGCATCTGGGTCTGTGAGCAGAAGAATGACAGTTTGGTATCAATTAAGAGAGCGTGCAAACTCTTAGAAAACACTGGAGATTTTGTGCCTGAAAAATGTTTTTTAGTCTGAAAATATTTAATCTCTGCAGAGCTGTGTATTTCTCCCACAGTTATGGAGAAAGCTTTGCAGCTGCTCAGGTTAGTGTGTTCCCGTTCGTCCATTGACATTTAAACTGGAGGGTACACAGCATTCTTCAAAGCTTGATTAGCACATGGAAGTAAAATGTGTAATCAGTGTTAATCTCCTAGTCTATTACTACTGCTTTTCATAATCTACATATATTTTACAAAATTCTTTAGAAGGAAATGCTGTCAGAGCAAATGATGCATCAAATTCAAACAGGCCATCAAGATTGCTAATGGATTTTAATAGCAGCTATTACAGCATAATGGTATTTTCCCAACAGCTGTTTGTTTATAAAATTTTCAGTTTACAAGACCTTTATGTCCAATCCCAGGAGACATCCCTCTATTCATTTATAATCATTTGGTTCAACCTACATATAAATGCTGCCTTATTCACATTGGGTGTGTTTCTACATGTGCGTAAGACATAAGCAATGAAAATTATGGGGAACCTTACCAGCTTAAACTAATTAATGTGCATCTTTTGACTTTCACAGCAAATGTCGTGTATGTTTCTTCACTCTTCCCACTCTTGAATAGCTCATTGCAACTAAGAAACAGCTGCCTGGATTATAGCCTATTTTATGTCTCAAACTGATAAATTATTATTTGTTTAGTTCCACGTAGCTATACCTGCTTAAGACTTTGAAACATAGTGCTAGGTGTCACAAGGGCATAACTGGGGCAACTGACCAGAAGACAATGGTATCATGTGGCCTGCAGAAGTGGTGGAGAAGCGTTAGAGGAAAAAGGTCTTGAATGAGTATTTAGACACTGCACACTTGCATATATCTGTCTGTCCAGCTTTTTTCCTGATTCTCAAGATGCCGATGGAATATAACTTTTAAAATAACAGTTAATAATGAAGTCTGGATAAATGTTTAACATATCTACTAATGGATCAGATTTTTCCGGAAACATCTAGACCTCATTAATTTTGCACCGATGTTGTTAGAAGTTATCCTACTAAAAACAAAAACACTGGAGAACTTTCGAGCATATAGAAGACAGAAAAATCACACACTTCACGTTAAACGATGGACAGCAGATGGCTCCACTTTTCCACAGAAGAAAGCTACCCCTAACATTCTCGGCGAAGGCTGTCACTTCCACAGCACAGGAAACAAGGGCGTTGGTGTGCAGTAAGCAGGATAAGAATAAACCAGCTGTTATGTGAGTACTGTTTGTGAGTAGTGTTAGGCAGCCACCTTATAAAAACGCGGCTTTCACCCATACTATAAATGTTCTCCTGGGTAATTAGTTTATAGTAAACATCAACTACAGCCAGTATCTGCAGATTCACATTCTACATCTGTGCTTGCTAATCTCTGTGGTATAATAAGCACTTGGCTGTTTCAGGTAATCAGGAAACTTACTAAAAGAGGAATCTCTACACTTTTTTTCATGGAGTGCCTTGACATTCATGGAGCTTTACATGGAGAACCACTGCCTTCTCTTCCTAGTCCTTTCAATGACATACCATCGCTTACCACTACTATTTGGTTTATTGTTTTGTTCGCATCCATTCTGCAAAGCACTGCTGTTAGCATAAGTTTTAATGCCAGAAGTAGTACTAAAAAATAATAAAAATATTGGTTTCCCAAGACACAAGGTCTCAGGTGTTTTGTCTTCCCCATGTTTGCCAAGAGAGTTATGGTCAGATCTAGTCCTGGCCTTGCAGCAGATAAAAGGAAAGAAATTATAAAGCACAATCTAAATGTGATCAAGTAAAATACAAGTATCTTCTAACCAGCTATAGAAAAGTTGTGCTTAAAAAACCTCACCAATGAGACTAGACTGCAAAACCCACAACTGGTATTTATAAATCAGCTGGCATAAAAAAGTAGACAAAGTCACCTCAAGCCTCTTACTGGTTACTAGTAACTCACTAGCAACATACTGGAGTCTATTTTGTTGATGAGAGAGTTACTCTTCAAGTACAAGTGGTGATACTTTAGAGTGGTCTACCCAGAAAAGAAAATAAAAGGGGTTTTTTGAAAAAATCTTGATTCAAGACTGATATTTTTGCTGTTTACAGGTGGATCCCCCTATCTTACACGAGGACCTCAAGCTTATGGATATGCCACTGAATATCTTCAACTGGGAAATTCATAAATATCTAGAAGAAAGATTATTTATCTGTTAGCTTTGGAACTCTGAGAAACTGCTTGGATTTGAGCTTCAAGAACTTACCCTTATGTCACAGTATTATTTAATTTTGTTGGATGTTGTAATAAAGAAGGTTGCCTTAACTTGTCTGAAAAGTGCAGAGTGTACATGTAGGTACCTTCACATTAGTATGGAAAAGCTTCCCAATGCCTTATTTTTTCTTCATCTCATCTATCATCTCTCCAGAGGGTTTGTTCAAGGACTTTGCAATAAGGCAACACTCAGACTTGAGATCTACACTCTTGTTTACTGTTAGAGCTGCTTGTGGAAATAAACTTGTTTAAACAGATATAATGTGTATGTATTTTGTACCATATATGGAACAAATATTTTATATATACTGTATTTAACCTGTTTATATACTGAATATTTCATATTTCAGCAGTCTGTGCATATATACATTGCAAAATAATATATTTGTAAATACATAAATACAGATGTACGATACTGTTATGCACTTCAGTTCAACTTGAAACAGTATAGCCAATCAGTAAGTAGTCAGGAAATTAAGACTTCAGTTCAGAAGAAGACTTTATCCAAATAGCACAAATAAGCTCTGGGTCTGCAAGTTTATTTAGATTAGAGGTGTTACGGTGAAATATTCTAAAAGGAAAGACAAGCAACAGAACATATTAACTCATTTGTGGTCATTTTTAGCTTAAAAAGTTTGGGATGTCCTATTAGATACACTTTAAAGTTTAATACCTCGAACTCTCCTAACTGATACCGCTGGTACAGGAAAGTACAGCAATAGCCACGGAAGTAAAAGCTATGTAGACATCCAGGGAAATTCAAAGATAGTCAAATAAGAGACTCTTTATAAAAATAAAACTTAAGAGTTAATAAGTATTTTCTTCATAGTGTTTTCCTCGCAATTTTATAATAACTTAGCAGCTACTTTCTCAGTTCTGGCACAGCTGTGCTCAACACAGCACTTTGGTTGATCAGTCTTTATAATAAGTATTTTCTGGCTGATGTGCTTTACCCACCACTAAGTTCCCACAATTTAGGTTTTAAAGTACAGCCATGCTCTGACACAACCACAGCAGAAATCAAGTAGTTCCTGCAATTAAAGCTGTTTTGCAACCTAATTTGGGGACATATATAATATTCAGACATCTCAATTATTCCAAGAAGATTAGAATACTTTTTTGAGTTCAAACTGCTGTTTAAAGAACTGCGTACTGAATTTAATTCTTGTTGCTGTTGCAGGTTTCCCATAGGATCTCCAACATATCCTGCACCCTCCATTTTGTGTGCTATGCTGACTCAAGGAACTTGCAGGCAAATTATAAAACTAGACAGAGTCCAAAAAGAAATTGAAGATACAAAGTATTCACAGAAAGTGATTTTCAGCACTTCAATATGTATACCATGTAAGCTCTCTGAACAGTTTTCTGTAAAACAAATCAAGGGAGGAGAGGGGGGAGCCAATGCCCTTTAGAGTTCTCCTTGCGTGTTCCTTGTACTTGCAGTGTAATACAGAACAGTATGCAAATATAGCATACTATATACATATAGGAATGCTATATCATCCATACAGAACACATATTATGAAACTCTTTTTCTGAACAGCACATTACATTTCCTTGTACTACCAAACAAATACCACATTTCTAGCTGACACTGATGAGTGAAGTGAGAATTATGTGCATCAGATACTCATAGAGCAGGAGATTAAGGGAGTACTGAGGGGTTTTGGTGCAATTCATAAATCATTATTAACATAACATTTTACAGAACTAGCATGAAAACTACATAAGATATAGTACTCCCTCAGAGTTTATATGTCATTAATACATATCTAGTCAAATGTTTTGCCTCAAGAGTAAAGAATTTGTCTATTCCACAGTGGGAAATCTATGTAAAATAAAATTTAATGCCAAATTTCTAACAATGCCAAATGGATGCAAAGCTGGAGCAGAAAATATAATTTATCACTTGCTATGGCCATGATAAACTGGTAGCCTTTAAAAGGAACAAACATTTTCAACATTTTTTAACATAAAACAAATATGTACTCTGTTTCCAATAAGCACTTGAACATAAAATTCTTTTGTCTTACTGACAAGAAAAATAGTGTATATTGTGTGTCTTGGTTTCTGTTAACTTCTCCTTAGTTATTTTTACTGAACAAATTATTATTAGGAACTCCTCCTAAACTGTTCATAGAACTGTCTAATGAATAGGAGGTAAGCTACCACTGCTGTCATCAAGTTAATAAATATAGCTCTGGTTTTATTGGCACTGAGCATTATTCTGAGAGAGATAAAAGTACAGGAAACTGTAATAATGCCTGGCAACACTCAATCCTAATCTTCATGTAACTTATATTAATAAATAGTAAACATGTTGCGCATTGTCTCTCAAACAAGTCTACATCCTATGTTGTCACCAAACCCACCCTCTTTTATGTATAAATGGAACTTAGAAGATTGAATAATTGGCTCTCCACTTACTAGGTCAGATTCTGATTTCATTTATATCTCATAAGATACAAAATTGCTTCAATCGAGTTAATATAAATCACTGGAGAACACCAATACACCTAATCAAACATCTTTCCAGAGAGGATGAGCTTCAATGTCTTTCATGTTTCTCCCTTTTTTATTCTACATTATTTGGAAAATTGCTTAGAGCCTTATGAATTTTTAGTATTGACTTATTTCACATAAATTAATGGATGAAATATTTCTATTTAGCACAACATTTCATCAGAAAATGCAAAACAATGTCCAGGATCCTAATAAATACCGTTATGTCTGAAATGAGTTATCTCAGTAGTGACTTGGGCTCAGATTTATTGTACAGTTCATCAACTTCTCAGCATGCTGGATAATGAATGTTTCATTTACATTGCTAATTGCCAAGCCATGGTTCCTTCAACCTTTAACCCTTATGCTTTATCACATTATCACCATATGTCAATATAATTGCATTTAACATTCCAAATAACTAACTTTTTCACGAGGTCAAGAGATCCTTTTTTTTCTCTAAAGCTTTACCAGTGGGATATCTTTAAAACTATCAAGAAATCAGCCTTATACAGATACTGCAAAACTAATGCATCTTTTTCTCTTCTCACCCAAAATAAGCTTTTCTCTGTTAAAATCTGCATTTGTCCATTTTAACTAAATCATTTATACCTCTGTGAAGAGCTTTAACTTTACTATCTGTGATTACGAAACTCTATTAACTAAGACCTAATATGAGACATCTTCTGTATCTGCATGAAATTCTTGTCTCTAGTTTCCTTTGATTTGTGGAATTACGCAGTTATTTCAACATATCATATCACATTGATTTTCATTCTGCTTTGCCCAAATAGTAAAATATTTTACTGTAGGTACTATCCAAGATACTATCTTAGCGTATATGTCTGGTATAACAGCATTGCTACTCATCTTCTTACAATTATACTTTCCTTCAATGGAAACTTGACTGTATCTTACCTCTAGAATAACACATGGGCAATGTTAATTCACTGTGCACCTGAAACCCGCTTTACAGGACAACATTCTAACCATACTTTAAAGGTTTTAAACTATAACAAAGTTGCAGGCATGAAATACCCAGCATATCTTACGAGGTTCATATACCCATCTCTTGCAACTACAAAATAATAAGTTTTGCCAAGCTGTAAACAATCTCTTTTCAAATCACCTGCAGAATCCATCCAGTAAACATCTATTTGCCACTGCCTGACTACTCATCTTCCTGGATGTCACAGAGAAGGACTGTTTCTGCTCCCTGCTAGCTTGGATAAGACATAACATTTTGATTTCCCTATACATAAAACATGAGAAAAGGCTGGAATCGGAACCATAAACCCCCTTTGAATTAGATTAGGACCAGAAATGTATGTATTTTTTTTTCTTCAAAATGTTTCAATCCATTAAATATATATAAAAAGGTAAAAAAAAAGATCAAATTCCATGTTACCACTGAGAAATGAATATTCCTCCATGCACACCAGCAGAGACTCAGCACAAGTATTTTGCTTAAAATAATTCCTAAATATGAGGAACTTTTAACAGTATATGTCAAACAGTGTGTTCCTAAGAGACTGAAGCATATTGTGGTTATCCATTTCCAGCTGCTTCAGTGGAGTCAAACTTTGTTTTTATGTTAACAGATAACATTATTATCACATTTTGTGAAGAATAGTGGCATCAAGCACAGATAGATCACTGACTGGGCAGAATGCCATTTGAAAATATGCTTGTTTTTTGAGTCTTTAATAATGGACCAAAAATATAGCCAGATTCAATGCCACTTTAAATGTATTCAGAATGTGAGTTCACAATGACTGAGTTCACAGAACACAAAGGATTCCTTATCACTTAATTTACTTTAACCTCCCAACCATTTCCAGTTGACAGAAGCCAAGTAAATTAACATGTTTCTAAAATGGTTAAAGCATAAAATCCACAGAGTCCAAAACAGACACCAGAGGCACTTGACTTCTGGCTGTTAATCACAGAAATTTAAATACATAAATAGAAATTAGTAAAATGACTGCTTTCATGGTTCTGTCCACCCGGGCATGTTGAAAATCCCACCTTAGATTTTACTGCTACACTGATAGTACTAGAAGTCCACAGGAAGTGGGGCTGAGGTTTGACTTCTAAGTAAATATTGGTTTATAGTACAAAACACAACTCCATTACCTCAGAGGATCTGTGTAAGTGTAACTGACTGGAACACTGTAAACAATTAGGCTAATGATATACATGAAGGAAGAATTCACACTAGATGATAAAACAACCGATATTTTCTATTTATTCAAGTATTTACAGATTAGTTCATGGAGAAGATCAACAAGATGCAGCACAATAGAGGAGTATAAAATACCCAATAATAAGCAGAGAAACAAAACTAGCCATTCCAATTAACCCCTGTTCAAAAGACTGAACATGGGGAAATCAAACACAACTGCAAGTACTAACATACAAAAATATGCAACCTGTGGACCTTACTGCCAACCTGTGGAGATCACGCTGAGACAAACTTTTAGCAGGATCCAAAGAAAGAGTTTTGTATTTATTTGAACTAAGTACCCACAGGTGTTGTAAATTAAGTATTTCCTCTTGAAGACTTAGAAAAAGTGTTGCCTAAAGGAAATTATATCATGGCTGTTCAATGCGGGACTATTGCACATTTTTCTAAATCTGAAGCATGCACAGTTCTCAATTATTTGGCTGAATCCTCAGATCTGGAATGGGAATGTGCAGGTTTGTTGCTGGTACAGAAAGTATTCAGACAGAAAGTATGTGCATTACCAAGGTCTATTGGATGACCATAAACAGACAGCAGGACTCAAACCACGGCTTTTTAAAGGCATTTTCTTTTGTAGCCATTTCCTGTTTGTAATTACAATACCAAGTGTGCTATGGTAGCAATTTATATTTTCAGAACAATGCATCCGTTTATGCAATGGAGTTTACTTTGCTCATATACGCCTGGTCCTAACTGTAAAACACTTTTTTAAAAAAACAAACAAACAAACAAACCAACCAACCACTGGAAGCACTGATGAAAAAGTGCTCACTTTGGTTGCTGATACATGCTTAGTACTTTTTATTGCTCTCTGGTGATTTTCCACACAGGCATGCTAAGAAGTGCAGTTGACCAAGTTCCAAAGAGGACAATTATGGCAACAAAGCCCCTAGAGGAAGCAGGTAACTCACAGAGAGAAAGAAAACACATATGCAACAGTAAGAGCCTCAGGAACTTGTGGGAGATGGGAGGTTTTCATAGAATCAAAGAATGTCCTGAGTTGGAAAGGACCCACAAGGATCATCGAGTCCAGCTCCTGTCCCTGCACAGGACAACCCCACAGGTCACACCATGTGTCTGAGGACCTTGTCCAGTCTCTTCTTGAACACCATCAGGCTTGGGGCCGTGACACCTCCCTGGGGAGCCTGTTCCAGTGTCCACCACCCTCTGGGTGAAGAACCTTTTCCTAATGTCCAACCTAAACCTCCCCTGGCACATCTTCCTGCCATTCCCTGGGGTCCTGTCATTGGTCACCAGAGATAAGAGATCAGCACCTGAAATATTTCAAAATATTGATGCTGTGGATTTCCGTGGTTGTGAATCTCAAGAAAAATCTACACCATTCTTTATTTTATATCTCTTTCTTTGCCTGTGCCAAATCCTAGCAGTGGACCAAAGCATCAACACATTCACTCAGCTGGTGATCCTCCTGTGGAGGTCCAGGGAAAAGCTAAAGCACCCCACGCCACAGCAAGAGCAGCGATGCTTTCACCAAGTGCCCTTCATGGGGAAAGCACAGCCCTGGGGGGTCTGGCAGCACGCCAGATCGGAGCAGGGAAGGTGTAATTTACACACTGTCATGCAAGCTCCAGCAAATCAGTCTCATGGCAAGAGAAGTGCAGCATTTCATTGTTCACAAACTCCCAGCAGAGCGGCAAATATATATACAGTCGAGTAAATGCCACAACTGTATATGGGCTGAACCTGAATATGTTTAGTTCAGTTTAAAAAAAGGGGGTGAGGGGAGAATATTAATATTTTCATTGCTATTTTTTCTGTTCACTCACTGTGTGTTTACCATAAATTAGACCTGCTGAGAGTGTGATGCTGAGCAACCCATATGGCAAATACTCAACTGAGAGATGTAAAAGGAAAATCACTTTTCTGTTTCTGAATTATTTCTAGTTCCTTTATTTAGAAAGTCTTTTTTAATAGCAAATGCTGAGAAACAATACTGCTAATGCTATTTATATAAAGCATAAGAGATTATGAACTTTTTAGACCAAAAAAATACATGTTCAGTAGAATATCATCAGTATGTGATGATATCTGACAAAAACCAGTGCTTAACTCAGTGCTCACTTAAGATTTTTTTATTTAAAACACAATTACAAGAGTTCATGGTTGTTCAATTGCCATTTATTCAAACTCACTCCTGAAAACTTCTTCAGCTAAAACAATCCAGAGCTAGTGTAAGTCTATGGTATTCTTCCAATCAAAGAGTTGACCTAACAGTTCCCATTTTGGGTACAGAATTAATCTATTGCAGCCTTTTTCCTTTCTAGTCTGTGACAAGCACTCAGGGAATGAACCAGCATGCACGGATGTTTGACATTCATGAAACCAAAAAAAAAAAAAAATCAAATTCTTGATGTGGAATCCAGGCACAGATTTCTGACTGTACCTCACCAGCAATCTTGCAGTGGGGGGAAAAAAGAAAATTGGACTAACAATTCCCTGTGGACTTCATTTACTGTTACATTTCTACTTCTGTTAAGTCTACATTGTTGTTTTGTTGTTGGTGGTTTTGGTTGTGGGTTTGTTTGCTTGGGTTTTTTTCCCTTCTTCCCTCCACTAGGAGAAGAAGGAAGGAGGGAGGCTCTTGTTTTATGAAAATTCATTGGAAACATGACCAAGAAAAAGGCAAGAACAACAGCAAGACAGAAATACTGAAATGCCGTCAGGTGACAGAATATCTAGCAGTGAGGTTTGTCCTTCTGTAAGAAGAACCAGAGCTGGCAATAAAGAGATAACAACTAACGGCTTTTGTTGGTAAAGGTAGAATGCAGGGTAGAAGATATTTTCTTCAACCAGTTTTTTTGTTCATGCAAAGGAAGAAGCAAAAGCATCTGGCAATGAAGACAGATAATTCTGCCACATTCTCTCTTTGATTTTACTAATTCTATAGTCCTGTTTGACTGGAGCCAAAGAACCAAGCAACCTGTACTCTGATACATTATTTCTTTCTTACAGAACCAACAGTAACATTCTGCCAAATGTGAAAGGGTTCTACATACACGTGAATTCCCCATCTCTACAATGCAAATACTATGAGTTTTTGTATTGGGGGAAGATAAAATAATCAGCTGCCACAGTTTTCATTTGGCACAAACTTAGTGGCCTCAATAATTTTCTTCCTGTTTTATAGCAGCATAAGTGGTGTGTTTTTCTCAGGTTCAGAAGGAAATTGGACTGTAAGAATCCTGGAAGAAAGACATCAGATATGCGTAAGAAATCCTGATGCATTGAGAGCTACATGATCACAGCGGAAGAAAATATCCTGTCCTACTGTTTTTACCGAAACAGCACGAAGAACTCTGTGGCTGAATTACATTAGCGTGAGAAAGTCTCTCCATAGCTAGGTTTTCAATCAAAGCATGATTTTGTTATTAGCCACAAATCACAAATATGAAGAAAGTTATGAAACTCAAATTACTGAGGTTTTTTCTTCAGATAAAGTAATTTTGAAAAATTAAAAAGCGGATAGGAAAAGCAGAAATGCTTGTAAGATATTTCTTATGGAGAAAAAGAATATGTCTATCCCAAAAGCAGTGCAAAACTACCCTGAAGGAATTTTCATTTGATACTTTATCAAGTCTATACAAAAGAGGAAAAAAATGGTCAAAAAGTAAGATGACACAACACTTGCAATATACATAGGAGTTCTAAATGTCATTTTTTCTAAGGTCAAAGAGTCTGAAGGTTAGATTTAACCTGTATTCACTTACATACAAAAAATAAAATTTACACAAATAATCTAGCTATGGAGCTGCAGTTCTGTGAATAACATTCATGCAGCAGCTTTATGATGAAAACTACATTTCGTTAGAGAACACAGAAGTTGTGAATAATTCTGAATACAGAAGCAGTGATCTTTACAAGAAAGCAAAATTGCATTTTTTGGTAGACTTATAGCTGGTGTTCTTAGCTACTCTGAATTTGAGTACTCAAATATGGGCTGCGGGGTTTCAACTTGAATAATTTTGTATTTTTTTCATCCTTGTTTTCTAAATGAAATCTATTTAAAGGTACATAAAATGAAATTAACCCTGAAGTTTTCTGATAGACACAACACTTGACTTCAAGTAAGCCTGAGAGCATAGCCAGTTACACAGTCAAACGAAGGATCTTCCCTGTCACCAGTTAACTAGAGAACACCAATGCTGAGAAATCTTACAGAGCATTTGATCCGACTAATTTAAAATTTAAAATGTTCCTACATCTTAAAATAACCAATAGCTTCAGGACTAGGCTTCTGATATGCAAGAAAAGGTATAATATTCAATGGTGTATGCTAAAAACACAAGATATTGTAATGTTTACAAATGTTACGCATTCACTTACATTCCAGTTCAGAAGGTGTTTGAGGCACATGCTTTACCAAACAGATGGAACATAATGAATATTTCAAGACACAGCAGACATATTTTGTTGGTTTTCTGCAGCAAAATATCACTAAATAAATATTGCATTATTTTAAACGTGGTTTGTTTGGGTTTTGTCTCTTTTTTAATTTCTAAATGAAAAGTGCAAAAGCAGTCACCAATACCGACATTTGCCTAGAAATACACTGGATCATTCTGTCACTTCCTGTGGTCAGAACTGTTGTCTTCTGTATTAATGCAACACTAACATCAGCAAACCTAAAAGAAGTCCTTTCACTTATAGAATTACATTGTAATCTTGGATCAACATTTTAATGTTCTAATTAAGTTATTTTCCACACAATAGCAAAGAAAAAACACAAAGGAAATAGCAGAAAATAAAATTCAACTTTTCCGTAATGTTCACATTGTTGTTATCCATATTATCAGTTTCTATATTGTCAATGCATTATGCCTAGATCTTAAAATATTAAATGTCCAAGTTGGGGATTACATTGACATTTTTTAAAAAGTATATCGTATTTCATAGAAAAAAGTCTTTTTATGCTGAACATTTCTCAAAACAGCACCTCCCGCTGTCAATGTCTATGCCCCATGAGCAGCTGAGCTGAGATGCTACTGACAAGAACTAGAAGAGTACACAAATGATAAATTAGTCGGCTTTGTGGAAGTCAGGAACGCAGTCCAATAATGATACTGTAGATGATATCATTTTGTTTAACTGAGAGATCGTGCACATTATACAGCTGTATTTCATAAAGAAACTATCTTAATTTATTTACAGAAACACATTTCATAAATGATACTAAAGAAAACATAGTTTATCTTCTTGAACAGCGTACTTGTAAACACAAGAACATTTTAACTGTAATGTTAGTAGATTAATCTAATGTCTATGCTTATTCGTTTAATAATTCTCATCGTCATTTTACTTTGTTTATTAACATTTGAACCAAGACTGAACAAAACCAGTAAAGGCAAAATCATAAACAATAGCACGGGCCAAATTTAGACCTGCTGTCACACAATTTGTAATAGATGAAGACTATCGAATTTCTCCAGACACTGAAATAAACTGAAATCTAACATACATACTATTGTGGACCTGATATCACTGTATACCTCGTGTGTTCTTGAAGAAATACTGCAAGTACAAAATCACTGATGCTTCTGGTTTACTACAAGTTATGACAGCAGTATAGAATAATCAAATACACCTTGCAAAAATGACAGTGAATAAATCATTATTTAATGATTTAAGCACAGGCTGAATTGGACTGACCGATAAATATACTGGTCTTGGCCAGTTTTATAAGTTTACATTTTTCTCACATTGCAGGGGACCACAATGAACAACTTGCCTGACATCTTACATGTCTTCATGCAGGAACATCTCACTGAGTAGGGGAACTTTAGCTCATATCACCCTCACAACATCTTCTGTAAGGGATTTGGTCTTGATTTTAAAACTATGAGCAATCCTGATAGTCGTTGTAATCAATGTTGGTTTTGCTGCCATCTGACTTCACATAGTTCATTAGGAAGCACTTAAAACAGTCTATGGTTCTCCCCATCAGTTCCCTTTCATACCTTCAAAGATGAATGTCTAGCTACAACAGAGAATGCAGCAGGTCTGCCCCAGCTCTCCACACCTTGGACTGAACTGATTACAACCGGGGTACTTCTGCTGACCTGAGGCACCAACAGAACAGCTACCACCCTCCAGAACATGGCAGTCTGATGTTTAACATGAGCGTGGTATTTACACGAATGCACGTTCGGCTGCATTACTAAGTCCTGTAAGGTGTTGACTTAATCCTCCTAATACTTCTAAAAAAGCAAATGAAAGTATGTTTGAGCTTTGTGTACTATATATGTTATACATATTCCTAAAGGCAGATCTCATACACTGACATTTTAAGACCTTAATTAAGGTTGATTTATTTACAAATGGTATGTTTTCAACTCTCAGAAATGATGTATTTAATGTTTTATTTTTAAACACAATTAAAAAATAATATATAAATATATACATACTGCAAATGTAATACAGATAACAAATTCATTTAAGCCCATTTATGCACATTAGTGACACACCATGTGGCAGAAAGACTAGGACTACAAGAAGACCCCTTGGCGATTTATTTTATATTAAATCCCTAATGGCCTCTTCTCATCTTTGCAAAAATATGCACAAAAGTCCAGACTATGCAGCCATTGAAATGAATGGTTATTTATTTGCTAAACGAGAACCCTATGTTTAATGTTCCTTAGACATAAGGTAGTCTGCAAAAGTTGCATTCCTACAGCTCCATACATCATTTATTTTACATACCCTAACTTCTCACAACAGGCATCAGAAAAATATCTCTGAATAGCATTGCTATTGTAAGTTGCTGAGAATTTCGCTTCCAACTCCATTACTGGAAGATTAAATGTTAACATGTTTACTTGGGGTTTTCTTCTTGTTTTGTTTTTAGCATTAAAAACAAATTCATGGACCAATCTGATGTTATTTAAAATACGTTTATATTTATACTGCAAGAAACAACTTCCCAAATACATAACTATAGTCCAGTCATTACAGACCAACACCAAAAGTTCAAACCTTTAAACAAACATGTTGTAATCTCACTTAACTGTATGCAAGTCTACCTAGCACTTCTTTGACACACTCCAGCTTAGATGGAGAATCTTGATTTCCTTTACACAAATAGTAAAAGCATCACTTTTCATAACACACAAACAAAATTGTCCAAATGAGTAATGCAGTCTCATGACATACTACTACACTACAAAACAGCCTCAAAATTAAACTGTGTCTCTGAGATCAGATGATTTATTCACTAGGAAGCAGATGCACTGTGTGCCCAAACATTTCTAAATTACTATTACTGTAACAGCCACTGTGAGTTTCTCTGAGACACAGATCCACAAAGAGGAAAGCTGTTAAAAAAGCCAGAAGTTTGCCTGGGTATCACCCTCAACTCAGTTGGACCACTAGATGCTGCCTAGGGACAGTCCAGCTCACTGTGCCAGCATGAACTTGCAGGTCACTTTCTTGGCGCAACAACACTGGTGGCAGCAGCCTCCACTGACGCTCTGACATTTTCTCTAAACCTCTTGGTTGGCACACATACAGAAGTGGTTCCAACCCTACAATACTAAAAGGTGACACAACCTCTACAACCTGGAAACTGTCTTGATGAGGTATTCAGATACCATGGTCAGAAATATGAACCAGAACCTCAACAGACTGGTCAACCTTCAGAACACATGTTCCCTTGTCTGCAACAGTCAATAGCAGACAATCACAGACTCCTTGCCTTCTTTTCAATTGATTGCCTTGCTTCTCCCTGGAGAAACTTGATTTTCTACCCTCCTATGTTACTGCAAGTTCTGTGAACAGTTAGAATAAATTTTCATGAATCAAAATATTAAGAACAAACAATACGAAGCTACAATATCATGATCCACTTCAACAAAAGTGAACACTCAGAGAACCTGGTGCACTAGACTTCAGGAAACGGAAGATGAGAGTTCAGTTTACAAAGGAAATATCCATTACTCAGGAAAAAAATGACTTTCACAGAAAGTCACATTGAGAAGATATTTCTCATTTCCAAGAGAATTCCAGCAGAGAACAAGCAAAACATACTCTCAGGGTATAACACAATGTAACAGAAATTAACTGTAACACATGCACTGAATTTTGCTACAATATCCTATGAGTAATTATTATTATGACTTGGGGAAACTTGCCCACAAAGGCAGCAAAAGTAGCTCTGATCTAGGCTCTGTCACTTTTGTCAGTCTAGGCTCTGTTACTTTTGTCACTCTCTTGAAAAAATGTTGTTATGCATGTGAAATCCAAGCAGCATACGGTCTGGCAGCCAGTCACTGGAGACATGGGTTTGATTTCAGCTTCCAGCTTTAATGTCACCTAAATCCAGGAAGATCAGATCCAAAGGCAGTTATCTCAAGAAATGCAAAGCTGCATATAGGCCCTTATAGAAACCTAGGCACGGCCACATGAAATGCCTCCCGTGCCTTTAACACTAACGACAACACTGTCTATTCCTTTAGTATCTGAAAGATTCTATCAGGGCACTTAAAAGTCTGTCAGTTGACAACTAGTAGGCCAACAGACAAAGGATGTAAATTGATTGATTGGTATCACTGTTGATATCAGTATGTACATACAAATAAAGCACTGAGATCAAGTGCGTTACTGTGCGTTACTTCATGAGAAATGGGAGAGCAGAAGTGTACCTGCTTGTGTCCTATTTGCCTGAGTACTGCTAGGCCATAGTACTAGAAGCAATTTATGAGTATTAACTTACAATTGATGACTTATTAGTTCCCATAATTTCCTTCCTTAAAAAGTACAGAACTTAGAAAACATTCCCACAGATACTAGGAAATCTGCATCAATACTAACAAAAAGAGGTTTTATAGAAACATATCTAACACAAGCTTTGACTAATTTAAATTCATGGCACATTTATGAAATAAAATATTAATATCCTCATCTACAGAGGGGAAACTGGGGAAACTATCTATTTAACATAGGAAATCAGCAGTAGAGAAGGGCAAGGAACTTAGCTCCAGGTCAAGACTTGGCTAAAAAGAGAATTCAACCTCTCAAGAACAGAGGATTTTTTTTCAGAATCTACTTTCAATAAAGATCTGTAAAATTTGCCATAAAAATCAATATGGAAAGCTTAGAATAATTTGAGTATGTGCTACTGAGGTGTGACGTTTGTTAGAATATCAGACTTATTGATCTCCGTCTTTACTGTTGTGAAACTTTGACTGAAATCAGAGCTTGCATGTTGAGCTGCAACAGCTTCACTCTTCATGATACAAACCAAACACAGCAGGGGATGCGGGCTTACTCTAAGCTTACTCTACACAACTATACTTGTATAATCATCATTTCTGGTCTTAGCAGTATCATTTACACAGTAGACCACTGAACGAAAGCAAAAAATGAAGCCTACAGAAAGCACTTTAATGACAGATACTTTTGCATATATGTTGATTTAAAAAAAAAAAAAAAAAAAGACCTTATGAGATTTCTGAAAAAGTAAATACATTAGAGATTCAACCCCTGCATGTTAGGGAAGTTCTATTTCCTAACATCAAGCAAAAACAAGCTTGTTCTTCATGCTGCCCTACTGTTTAATCAGGTAACATCCATAGAGCACTTTGAGGATGCATAACTACTATTATTACTGCTGAGAAAATCCTGAAGTCATTGAAGTTTGTGTATTCTGAATTCATAACAGAAATCTAAACTGTGTTCAGACAGACAGCTCTGGACAGTTTTGTCTGTAATTCCTTGTTTCTGATACTGGTAACTAGTGCAAAATGTTTTTACAAGGCATCTCCTTTACCATAATGCAGACCATATTCCTAGTTCTAATTAGGGCAAGTAAAAAAGGTCTTGTGCTGGTCAAGCACTGGAAATCAGAAAGTTCAGAAAATGTTTGGACAAATTGCATTAATGCAGCAAATGAAAAATTGATCTCCATCCCAACTGTGAAATTAAGAGTCCTTTTAATACAAAGTCTGGCTTTGTAAACATTATAACTAGAAAAATTAGTTGCACCTCTGAAAAGATAGCTCTTTCTGAAGCAAACTATTCACAGCAGAACAACAGTGAGCAAAAGGTGAAGAGAGAGACCTGTAACTTCCATAAAAATACCATCAGAAATGCTAGTAGTAAAATTACTTAACAGATTGGAATTAAAACCCATCTAACATCAGCAAAACATTGATCAGTTTATTATTTTTACATGCAACTGAATCTCCTTTTTCTTCTACAATGGTCACTAGATATGTCCTAATAATTAAGAAACATTTATTACTTGGCCACCGGATCTTGATGCTCCTTGAACAAAGTATGTCAGCATGAAATGTAACATGATCACTGAAAAAAAAGTGAAAATTTGAGTGCTCTTAGGACTATGAAACCTATTGTTGCCAAATTCAATTTTTGAGTTGCAGCCAAAAGGAAGACAAGTTTTACATTAGGATTAATTTGAGTATGTAGAGTAATCAAGATGAATTCAGCCATGTTTAGCTGGAGCTCAAATTTGTGGAGCACAAGGCCTGCACACCACATAGTTTATTACACAAGATTAATATGAAAATAAATAAAAAGAAAATGTAATGCTAAAGCTAGGTCCTAATTATTTGTCCTGTGTGTCCACATTTCCATGAAACTGACAGAATAAAAGAGAAAGATTTAAAACAAAAGAAGAGGCAGATTTTATTATGATTTTTTAAAAATCCTATTTCCTCTTTTGGGGATTTATCTTAAAATACTCTTTCCCCATCCCCTCTCCTCCCAACCTTGGGAGAATTTTCAGGAGCAAAATTATGGTTCATAAAACAGTGCAGTTTTGGTGGTTGGTGAAGATTGCTTAACACTGAGAAACCACCCAAGAAATTAACATTTCTTGAAGCTTTGCTACCTAACTTGCTTTGTATATTTTAGCATGCAAGCAGAAATCTATGGATAATTATTAGCTGGACTGCACCACAAACTTCTTCAACCACAGAAGCATCTTATTTTTTGTAAATGCATCACAAAAGACATATAAGAAATGTCATAGGATATACATAGGGAAGAACTATTCAACGGGGTTTTTTTTAGTACCATTCGAGGTAAAACAAAGTTTTGATTAAAGTAAAAGGCAAATGTAGAAGATGACAACTTCTTTTCAATATCAAACATTTTTGTATGGGTCACCTTCAAGCAAATGGTGAGATTGCAAATTACGAATATATACTATGTAAAAGTGCTTCTTTGTTGAGATTTTCTTCAATCTAGCTGGTTTTATTATTAATCAGTATATCAGTATGCAAACTTCCATTAGAAGTAATACTGTTATGTCATACTTGTTCAGTGATCTAAACATTAATGCTTTTAATTAATATACTTACATAACAGCTAGCAACATTTATATCTACTTCAGGTCAGCATAAATAGCTACTGACATCCGTAACACAAGTGATCTTGAAATAATGATATAAAACATACTACAAAAGAGTTTTCCCTAAGCAATTACAAAACATTTGGGACTGGTCAAGAAAGAAAATCTAAGCAGTCACTTTCAGGCTGTCTCAGGGATACTCATAAAGACAAATCTATAGATTATAATCAGATGTATGGTAATGTAAGACAGACTACAAACAGCTACTGCTTCTCTCAGAGTTAGTTAAATCACTGAAAATTCTGTTCATATATAATCTTGAGAAAATAACTGGCTCAAAACCTTTGTTAAAGAACTGTCTCCATCTGCAATAGGCTGTTTACCAACTACATTGTTTAGGTTTGCTCTTACCTCCAGTGTCACGTACACGGTGCTAATTGCTACTTTGATTTCTCCATCTGAAATCTCCTTGAGATCCTTCAGCATAACCTCCTCAATGCTTACACCTGTTTGAAAAGAGAAAGGAACTTCAATACATGCAAGTTATCTACAGCTGACCAGATGCAGCAACATAAATCAAAAACACATCTTAGACCTTAAAGTTGAGCCTCCTGTATTTTACGATATTCTATAAGAAAATTAAAACCAGCATTAATATCTCAATGTTTCTAGATGGATTTTTTAAGCAAGAAAGAGATTTAAGGGGTGGGAGGGGGAAGCAAAGGATGAAGAATTAAGTCTCCTGCAATGTAGTTGTTCAAACACCCAGATTTTTTAGGCAAGCTGAATTCCAGTGGATGATGTGTATACATAGGCCGTTCCTATGGTTTAATATGAAATCACTAATATGAAATACTCCTGGAACAAGTAATATATTGAAAAGCACATGAGGAATACTATGGTATTTATAAAATATTCAAAAGAAAAGTACTTAACATATTTTGTAAACATAAAGTCATTCACCCTCTCTGACCATCCTCACAAATTGTTACCAATACCAATGACGACTTCTTATGTACATCAAATGGTGAGCAAACCAGCTAGATGTTTAGGTACCACAGAAACAGGAGTACATATTAACATCAGAAACAAGAGTGTAAAATTGGAATTGCTTCACATCACAACCAGACATGCTGGTATGTTGAAGTATAACGTATTGAAAATCCACATGACTAAGTTTCTCTAATAGAGGATGCATCATGTATAGGAACACTGTCATATCACACAATTGAAAATACAGACAAGATAGTCAAATGCCTATATAAAGAAAGATGCAAGCCACTTACTTCAGTGGAGGGTAGCAACTAAATTGTCCACAGACTTTTAAAGCTTAGCACCATAACATCCAAAATGTGTCTGCATGACTGATTTTTAAGAGGGAGCCAAATACCAACTTAAGCCAAAGAAATGAGTCCTCTCGTTACTGTTCCTGTATAGTGTCCAGCTACTGCATTCAATCTAATGACAAGGTGAACTGGCTAATGTTCACCTATT
Source organism: Caloenas nicobarica (assembly GCF_036013445.1). NCBI lineage: Eukaryota > Metazoa > Chordata > Aves > Columbiformes > Columbidae > Caloenas > Caloenas nicobarica. The sequence goes on along the minus strand of NC_088284.1, from coordinate 57,437,831 downwards.
TATTATATTTTCATGTCTGTCCTTTTAAAAATATTTACAGGTAACCTGTAGACTTCCTGGCGGGCTACAGCCCACTGTGCCTCAAATAACAAATGCATTCAAGAGTTCAGACCAATAAATCATTATTTCAGCATGAAACCGAGAACTTTTTTTTCTGAATTGACCTAATACTGCCTGAAATAACAGGTACATAAGGTAAAATATTCAGTAGAGATTAGTGCCTTCAAAGGACCTTGGAAACTCAACAGCACTTTACTAATACAAATGCCACATGAATATATGCACTGTTAAATACATACCTTGTAATAAAAAGCAAACAGCAGCTATGAGACAAAAAAAAAGTGTACAGCATTGCCTCCTCATATGGCATATAAAAATTATTGGCAACCAATGCCATGCAGACTGAATTCATTATATATACTTGTCCAAGTTTTGTGTTGGATATTAGAGTAAACTTAACGGGCCAAATACATGACAAACATTACTTCCCAGGCAACCAGCAGAACTAAGAACTGAGCTCCATAAAAGCCACTTTCACTAGGTCTCTCCAGTACAGGCTACATTCAGTTCATTTCTGAACTATGATTCCTTGACTAATGTCTGGAGGAACTTCAGGGAACTATGTGAAGATTTATAGCCCTGAACTAATTTAGTTTGCAACCTCACTGAAAGAAAGAGCAAAAGAAGTAGCACCTCAAATTCTGTCTTTAACTACCAGCTTGGGCAGCCGTCTCAGGCTGACAGTCTGAATTGAAATGAGAGGATTCTGAAGAAGAGTGGATAGTCTGCATGGACTTTGTGCGTACTTGATATATGTCACAAAGAAATATCTCAGTAATTCAATACTCGCTTTTTGCTAACAACTTGGTAGCAGATGCCATTTAACAAAGACGGAAAAAATGTGAGTTTTTGCAACAATTTTCTTCAGGCTTTCTGAACAGCCCTTTGAAAGCCTGCTACCAAATTTTGGATTCAAACATTCCCACTTTTGATCACTGAAAAAAACACAACTGTGTTCAGCTATTTCTAGCACAGGAAAATGAAAGAATTGCAATTTTCCCAGTGCTTCCTTTATCTTAGTCCAAAGTCAAATTCATTTCACCTGTACAAAGCTCTCAATAAATCTGAGAAGGTTCGGAAGATAAAATCCACTCCCACACCATGTAGGCAATTATAACACAATTTCTGCACATGGGCTGACACATTGATTATGCCCCTATACTTCATCAACACAAATTCTTGACTACCATCCATTTGTAAAAGCAATATATGAAGTAAGTTAATGATTAGTTTATCTGTAAAAGCAATACAAGGTTATTTAGGAATTCAGTAGTTCCTCAACAGAAATCACAGTTCCATGATTCATGTACCTGTCAAAGAAGGTAGAAGGCTGCAACTATTTTCACCACACACAATATCCTGATACAGTTACATCGCTAAATTTGTAAAAGGTCTGAAAAATGAAAGCAAGTTGCAGTACCTTGTGGGTTAAACTGAGTCTCCTGGAGAACAGAGATAATTTCCTCCCGTGGGGGAAGATCTGGAAACCTTTCCTCAAGGATTGACAGTACTTTTTCCTGCTGCTCTGTAATTCTGTCAGCCTCCAAAGACTTGAAGAGAATGCTTCCTGAAACATTGAAAGACAAAAATCAATGCCTCCTGTAAACAGCAAAGAGGTACTACAGAAACAAGAATGTTTATTGTATCACCATCTAAGCCCTTTCCTTCTTGGAGGTTGTTCCCACTGATGAGTTCACTGAATTAGATATTGCACACTTTTCACACCAAAATATCATGAAGGCAGTTTCTAAATCTGAACTAGGCGGCTTGCTGGGGCCTATGCTACAGCTAACTGTAGCATATTCCACATATTCCATCCTGGATGTGAAACATTCTGGACGGTTCAAGGTTCAAAGTCACCCTTTCATTCCCTGGAGAGTGGGATCCCATTTATTAATATACCCAAAGATAGCCTTTGCTTCCAATTACTCACACTAAATTAAGGATAACAAAATCTTACACTTCAGCATTGAAATTGTCTATTACTGTACTGTGCATGGGGATTTCAAACAAGTGTATGATTGCATTGCAGTATGCTAGGTCAATGAGCAAATCAGTATAGTAGTATAAAATAGTTATTATAAGCCAAAATATTTAGGCTTTAGCACAGAGCCAAGAGAGGAAAATAAAAACTTGGACACAGCTACCTGCAGTCTCACTAGACTGACTAGGATCCAAACACCTAGTATATATTCATTTTTCTTCTATACTGTCATCACATAAAATAACGAAAAGCATTTATTCAAAATTCATAAAGCACTTGCAACACAAAACAATTTTGCCACACTAAGTATGTGTTTTCTTATTAGATAAATCCTATGTGGATTAAATAATAAGTAATGCTTAACAAGTCAAAAGCTGTTCCCCATCAGATATTAATTTCTGGAAATTCACACACATGAAATTCCATTCTGTGTTTCTGTTACAGATACTGTAACTTCCAATATTCTTTTAATTCTCAGTGTCCCTTTCTTTATGTCAGTTTTATCATCACTTTAAGGCAATGTACCTGCCCTGTTTGATACTATTACAAACATTAAAGAAATACAGACTGCATGAAAATCATGTATACTGACCCAGATTAACATCTGTAAATTTAGGTACACAACATATGGCTCCACAGCAAACAGATTTCAGATGTCTACAGGTAAATAACTCAAAGTATATAAATACATTAGCAAGGTCTGTTTTTCAGTCCCTTTTATATGAAGCAGCAGCCTACAGGATAATTAATCTAACAATATCCCCTAGTTGTTCCCACCTCTAACCAGATAACAGTGCCTGTGCTATACATTCTCATCCATACTTTGGAGAGGGCGGTGACTAGAATGAGTTAGACACACTGCCCACAGCACACTCCCAGTCAGCACAGAGCTGCATCTGGATAAATGGCAGCTCAGGGACCAGGCTGCACAAATTATTTTAGCAATAGCAATCGTCTGCTTTTTCAGCACCCTTTTTTAACTCCTCCAGGAGCAGAAAGGGAAATTGCTCATGCACACACAATGGAAATGGAGACACCAGCAGAACGTACTGGGCCTACAATGCTCAAATTCATCGTACAATTACCTGCTGGAGGGAGGCTGCAGCATACCCTGCACAGCCTCCCAGCAGCACTAGGATGAGCTAGGCAGTCTGTCCATCTGCACAGGTCCTCAGAAACACAAGGTGTCAGACTTTTACCACAGCTGTGTGTGCTTTGGGTGGGGAGAATATTTGGAGAAAACCAAGAAGATAAAATCTTAACACAAACATACTGGAAAATGCAATAAAACGAGAGGTATGAGGTGTATGCCCAAACTCATCAGTTTTGAAGTTAACATGACACGAGCTTCCTTATCTGCCTAATTATACAGAAATAACTACTGTGTAGTGGGTTTGATTTCAGGTAGGCAACCTCTGATTCATTTTAGCTCCATATATCACAAATAATTTCAGTCTAATTACAGGATTGATTGTGAATTGAGCAGTAAGGACACCACAATTTTTGTCCAGTCAGTCCCGGATTTCAACTAAGCTATAAGACAAATGCAAAACTATGTCCTTCCTAAAACATAATTAAAGCTCAAACATACAGAAACAGTCAAATGAAGACAGTTTCTGAGTCTCAGAAGTTAAAGACAAGTATTTTTTCCTGTTTCTCACTGAAACAATTCCCAAACTATTACAATAAAATGAAACAGATTATTTAATTAGCCTTCTTTTCTATGTCAGTATTTCAAACAGGGAGTATTCCCATCCAGTACAAGCAGTTTCTACTCTAAAGTTCAGGGCTGGGCCACCAAATCAAACTGACTAGCTCCAGGCCCAATGTAACCCAGCCCATCTATAGCCAAACAAAAGGGTTTGGGGAGGCAAGACAGGAAAGGAGTTGAATGAAGAAGAGGACGAGCCTCACACTTCTCCAGCTGCAGGAAATAGGAGAACTGGTACCACAAAGCTGTGGTTAGGTTCTAGCAGCCAGGTCAGTATCTGGCTGTGATTTTAACAAGTGCCTGAACCCCGGCAGCTATGCAGCACCAAAAATCATCATAAGTATCTGTTTGCAAAAATAATAGATGGATTTCTTTCATGTTAAAGCAGTTCTACTATAGTATTGCAGCAGCATTGCTCATGCCAATTAAACTAGCTTAATTCTCCTAAACACATCGATTGGTGGAAGGAAATTTTTACATTACTTATCTATTCTCCAATCAAAAGGTATGGAAAGATTGCCTAGGACATACTAAGACAGCCTACCATGCATTTTTACAGGTACCAGTGTGCATTTGTCTCTCGCTTTCACATGTGTGAGAAATTCTTGGCTTCTTCGATGGTAAGGCTGTCTTGGATTTGATCTCACCTTTGGCAAGACAGACATTACTGTAAAGTTGTAAAATCAAAATACGTTTAGACTTGCACTGTACTGCAGAATCTAACTGGAAGCCTTTGCCTTTCACTGCTCAGTCCATCTCAGGGTCAATCCCTTTGCGTAGTTGATCAGGGATGATATCTTCAAAGACCAAAGCAAACTTAGAAATTTGGGGATTTGTCACTTAATACAAGAATGAAATGCAGTCAGCCTGAAATAAAGCCTCATCACAGGCAGACATCTTAGAAAGTTTATTTTATAAACTAAAGTTTATAACTAAAGTTATAAACTAAAGTTTATTTTATAAACTATAAAATAAAGAATATTTTTCCTACTTGTCACAGCAATACTGTAGTGCTTGCAATTGCTAACTTTTCTACTCAGATGAAAGCAAGAAAAGGATACTTCTCAAATTAACAGGGTCTCAGCAAGCTCTAAGACCAACATTTATTCTTCCTTCATTCTTTAATACTATGCTCATCAGCAGGAAAGCAAGGCAAACATGTCTTTTCTCCTAGGCATCCTCAGCATCCCTGTGAGGTTTAAGACTCCAGGTAGTTTAGAAAAACAGTTCACTCAAGGTACTTTTGCTTGGCCAAAGGTCAGTAGTCCATTTAGCTATGTGCCATCTTGTAAGTACTTGCTGCAAAAGAAATACATGGGCTCAGAAATCTCCTGCAGATTTTACTGAGTGCTCGTGCAACTCCCCCAGGGTTTCTGAAAGCATAATGGAGGCTGCTCTGTCTGCTGACAAGCACAGAAAAAAGAAATATATAATAGCTAATACAACATTCAATATTATTTCTGGTGTACATCACACTACATCACATATATTTTTTTTCCTAAGGAGAGGTCACTAGAAAATAGGCTAGGACTCAAAAACAATGTGCATTTTAGTCTTTTTCACAACGCAGTTTGGAAGTGGAGCACTAGTTTTGCCAAAAGCAATTGCTCTGCATTAATATTAAACATGATCTAATGAAAGCAGAAGTCGTTTTGGGAAAACATTAAGAACAGCACAAGCATCCCCTGAATTATAAGTTTATGGCTGAGAGAAACAGCACAAGGAATATATAGGCATTTCTCCTGTGAAGGTTTTCTTCCATGACCTGGAAAAATAAAGGATGGGGAAAGGGGAAAACCAGCAGTCCCTCATAGAAAGTGCACTTCAACACTTCCCACCCCTAACAAAACACCACAAACCAAAACTGTAAAATGGACTCAATCAAGCAGTCTTCATTGTAATAAACAGGAAAGCCACAAAGCTGGAACAAAATGTAATTTGGGGGGAGGAGAAGGCAGGGAGGGAAGCACTGCCCCTAGTAAAACTGTTTCCATACATAAAAACAAATGTATCAGTCCAAATAAGTGCAGCATTTGGTGCAGTTCAAAATGCTCCTTTCTTTCTGGCATATATATTAGGGATGAACGAATTAGCGAACATGTGAATAATCTCATTGATGTACAAGACAGTACAAAACAAAACAAAAAAAAAACAACAAAAAAAAAGGCATGATTGCCAAAGTCCTTAAAAGGGCATTTCTTAACATTTGCCTGGGTGGCTAGAATAACAAACTAATCTTCTCTACTGAAAGTCAGACTGCCCCAACAGGGCATGAAAAGACCTCAACTATGCAGCTCATAACTAGCAAAAGCAGATTCACATTAAAAAAAAAAAAAAATTGCTGATGCCCTTGCTGTAAATCTGTCTCTATTTACACATAGCATGTTTGTACCTTGTGTCATCCTTCAAGGCCTTATACAAATAAACACAAGGAGGCATTTTTGAGAGTGCACTGGCCCAAGATACCTGACAGTGAATGCCTGGAATCACATCCTTGCCAGCTGGCTGCAACAGAAAATGTAATGATTCAGCAGTTTAATGGATCTTGAGTTTGGCAACCATCCTCTTGTAAACATCTCTGGGGAAATAAAATAATACAGGCCCAAGACTCTGGCAGGTTCTATAATTGTTTGCTTCTGGCACAAGTCCAGGGACAGTGCAAGCTCCAACTTAAGGCAAATATGGCTGTACAATAAGTCTGACTCTCCAAGCAGGCTGTGTTCAAAGCCCAAGAGTAGAATTAACTTACAGCATCTCTGACAGGGAGACAAAGATACCAGGAAAGCATTCAGATGAAGAGAAGTCCGCAAGTATTAAACTGCCTAAATCAATAACCCTCAGTTTCACGGGAAAAGTCTTTTCTCTTGACTTCTTTTTTAAACACAGAAAAGCAAGTGAAGTTTGTTCGAAGTTGAAATAGGTATCTGCCTTTGTTATTAAAATTTTAAAAATGCTAACAGACTGTAAGTAAAAAATAAGTAAAAAATAAGTTTGCAAAAGAGGCAAAAGATGAAGAGGCAAAAAATGAAGCTGTCACAGCCACTAGGCGATAATTATTAAAACACAAGATATTTGTATTGTCTTATAAGACTTCTAGCAAAATACTCACTGGAAATTCAGAAAATAAAAGATGAGTTCCCAGCTCAGAGACTCATATTTTAATTTCTCTCAGCTGTTTTATGAAAACACAAATCCTAATTCTTAGCATTTTTACTTTCACTTTGGCCTTCTGTTCTGAACTGCCCCTGAAATCTATATATACTAACCATACACAGATTTGCATTGGAAGTAACATCACAAAGTGGGAAAAAAATAGTAGGACCCTTTCATTGGCTGTACACCCATGGTGTGCCACGGGAGAGAGGGGACATTATACAAGCCTCTACACATGCATTTACTGGTAGTGAGAATGAAGCAGTCATCCCTCGTTCTAAACCATGGTATGTATACTGTCCTTTTATTTCCTGTGCTCACAGGTGAGATGAATTTCAAAAGCTATGCTTTATGGGCAAGGACTTTGACAAAAGGCCATAATACATACACGAAAAATCTTTTATATTTTAAGAGAACCACAAAAGAACTCTCTGTACTGCTTAGCCTTCTATATGTAAAAATTGCATTGCTGCGAAAAGTAGAAAATCATCAAGTCACAAGTGCATCTGTGTTTTGTTGTTTATTCTTTGTCAATCATTTCTCATATCATGCAAGAGAAGGTATGCACTCAGCTCCTCAAACATGCACTACCAAACACAATAACTAAAATGAAGCTAAAAATTTTTTTTAAAGTAGCTGCTATCTCCCTCAAAACTGGAAGAGCTATCTCTAATGCAAACACTTTCAATATTTCTCTAATAAAAGCCCTTTATTTTAACTTGGATACAGACTAGAGAGCCAAAACATGCAGACAGTTACATCCATGTACAGTACTGGAACATGTTCATTATTCAAAGCTCTGCCTCTTGACTCTTGTCACCTCCAAATAGGTATCCTGAGACATCCCCAAAAGCTTTCTTTGGTTCTGCCTCCAAAATCAATTATTATGCTTGATAATTTGCCTAGATTCCCAGACAGTTTCTCAACAGAAATTAGGAGCTTACAAAAATATTTCACAGCAGGTTTATTAGAGCTTATTAGCATGGAAAGATACTAAAAGGCAAGGCTAAATGCTGTGTTCCTGTAAATGCTTCTTCCATGGAAACATAAAAAAACCCCTACCTTTTGTGATTTCTCAGAACATGCTCATTATATTAGTTATCACAGTAACAAGCCAAGACTTCAGTAGTTTCTGAAAGCTAAGTGTAGGCAAGTTTTCATAATCCTCATTAAACATGCCCACTTTAATTTCTTAAAAGGGCATTTAACAGTTGCACATCAATTAAAACCTGAAACCTTTAAAATTCATTAAACACTATTAAAATTCTGTAAATAGCTTAAAATCAGCAATCAGTTCTTTTCAGCCTGAGTTTTATTTCCAGTTGAAGAGTTCTACTACAGCCAATGAACTGAGGAAACTAATACAAATTATAACTATGAAGATAGAAATGAAAATACTTCTGACCGTTGAAGCCACATCCTTTGTCCAGGCGTATGATACAAAACAGAATGAGAGTGCAATGAAGGGTTGGTTACAGTGATTTTAAACAGTTAAAGTTTCACATCACACCATTAAAACAACATTCTGTTAAAAGGTACCACCATCGAAAGAAGCTGTAACATGTAAATATTAGATTCCAACCCATGTTGCTGTCCATAGGCAGGCAGAGCAGAGCTGGTGGCACTGCACAGCCCCTGGAATCGACGAACTGCACAGCTTTTCCAGCTACCCAGCTGGTGTGTCGACAGCTCCATTTAATATTCTTGTCTAGTGATACAGCAAAGACCTCTCATGCCTATTTTTAAATGCACATTTTTAATATTCAATATAATGTTACTCTTTAACAAACTCTTTACTCCCTGCTTCTTTTATGAAGCTTCCCGTGGTCTTTAAAGGGATTGTTAACCAAAGAATGGATCACACTCTTTCTGCATGAGCAGATTCAGAAACACTCCATTAAACCTTTCAGTATTTAATATAAAGAGTAATCTCTCACCTCTGAGGAGATAAGCCAGTTGCTGAGTGATTAACTCTGGTGCCTCTTGAAGAATCTCTTTTACTACTAAAGAGGAAGAAGATGCTTGTAACTCCAGGCTTCCATCACATTTCTCATCTGGATTGATGACCTTGACAACAGCTGATTCCAAACTTTTATCCTCACTATCATCAAGCAAATTTAAGAATTACATATATTTTTCTTTCTAGCTGCTTAGACAATCCAGCAAAACAGTGCAAAAAAAAAATTTAATTCCAGACACACTATTGTTATTGCTACTTGAAGTCTGCTTAAAGCCAAAGAATGTCACAATGAAGTCTTAAAACTCTGATTTTTTTAAATGAAGTGTTCAAAGTGGTTTTATTGCTTGATACAACAGTAAATAATAAGACTTAAATGTTTACACTTCCATTGTCAAATTTTTTTAAAATTAATAATTTGAAAATAGTATTTCTACATGTACTGAAAATATCACTCTATATAGGGGAGATTTTGAATTTTTCCCACTGAATATTTTGGCAACTTACAAAAGATCTTTTTTGCATTTAGACAATTTATGTTTCTGCTTATAATAGCAATAACAAAGCCAAACTATATTTAATAATATAAAATGCTAATCAGAATTCTTTAGAAGGAAGAAACACAGTGAAGTGCAGTAGTAAACAAAAAGCAAATACTATAGATAATTTTTACTTTGAAAAAGCGAATGATGTACTGTGCTGACTGCAGTTAAAGAATCAATAGATACGAGATCCATGCATATTTCTCATTTTAGATCTTCCCTACTTTTATTTTAATCTACAAACCCCTCAGAGTAGGATGAGGCCATAACACAACAAGATGCTACTTATCCTAAATGAAGTTCTAAAGAGAGTTGGAAATAAATGGCATCCTTCACTCTGGGCAAGACAAGCAGACCATTAAAAAGAGGCTCACTATAAAAGATTCACCATGGGCTTGTAAGTATTTCTTCTTAAGGATGGGTACATGAACTATGGTCTTCCACAGAGCAACTCCGAGCCTCTGGCACTGATGCCATTTCGAGAAAAATGCTGTTGTTTCTAAGGACTGCAATAATCAAGCACTCAACATAACATATGCAAGTGTGCTGGCCACATCCAAATCAATGTTAGAGCCTTAATGCCTTTAGTGAAAGCTGAGAAGCAGGAAAAAAAATCTAGTCTCTTATTTACTGGTCACGGGAAACTTCCAGATCATTTAAACTAAATTAAAATATCTAATCTAAGATGTGTGAAAACACATGGTACTTTAAAAAGGGAGTTCAATTAAACATGATGGAAGAATGACTGTTTAGTTTGTTACATTTATTGGACATAAGGGGAGACGAGATATATTTTAACTTTTCTCTCTTTTTTTTGTCTGTGTTAGTGTAGCAATACAAATACTAATGCAGAAAAAATGGAAAATATAATTTTTAAAACAGCTCAAACCCACATAAGCCATCTTGTTGTACATACAATGCAATACCTTGTCAGCATGTTGCTGTTTACAAGTGTTAAAGACAACTTCCCTTCAGCATTCAGCTGGTGCAAATTGATTTCATCTCGGAAGATATGGAATGACTCTGGGATATTCAGCTCCTCCAATATAAATCTTGTCTCTGTAAAGTAGCTAAAATCTCTTCTTGGTATGTTCAACACGGGTAAGCAAAGAATGTCAGGAGGACTGACCTGTAACGTAGGTGTGCATTTGTCAGAGTCGCATAAAATAAGACCTGTTTTTTATTGAGAAGATGTTTTAACAGAGTGAGCTTAGAAACAGTCTGAATTTTATGTTTGAATTTTTCCCCTTTTACTTCTTTTTTTTTAAAAACGTCCTTCCCTTCTCTTTTCTTTGTGTTCTTTTGTCTCTTTCTCCTACAGAAACACTGCGAAACTAGGAAGGAGAAAGGAGAAAGAACTATGTACAGGGCTGATATTTTGCTGCTATTGAGTAAGACACTTAATACCCACTCATTAATTTTTGTATGGAAAGAAATTTAGATTGTTTCCATTTAAAAACCTCACATCTGATTATAACAAAATCACTGTCCAGAATAATGTTTTTACAGTATGTTTTGATTCACTTAACAATAAGATGTTTGTAACAAACTGGAACAAATGAGTTAAGACCACTTGGTCCATTTTTTCCATTACCTTGTCTAGAAAGTAGGCATAGGCCAGAGTAGAAATAAGCGAATCCAAATCACAGGATTTATTCCCAAGAACAACATGGACTTTCTCCAGGCGTTTGCTCCTGTTCTGTAATACATTAAAAGACAATTGCAATGAGTGACAATGATGAGAAAAACAAAGCCTAGTCACTGACACTTCAAAAGACAAATTAAATGTAAGTACTGTCCTCAGTTGTAGCACTTTTCGACATCAGCTGAAGAAATGCACTTACTGTGCTTCATAGCTCCCAAGAAAGCCAAGACATTTTGGTTTCACAAGAGACCCTGCTTTAGAATCCAGATGACGTCTAACCTGACAGAAGTCTCTTTTTAGCAAGGTATTGGTGAGGGGCTCTGGAAAAAGCTTTTGAAAACACCTGAGAAATCCAAAAAGAAAAACAGTCCCAAAGAGCATGGAAATACGCACAGCAAGCTATACATAGCAAGTTGTCATTTTAATTTCCCTCTTTTTATTTTTTTCCTCAACTGAAATCAGTAGCTAGACAAAGTAAGTTGCTTTCACCCTGACTCTTCAAAAGCTGAACACACCCCATGAAGCACTGAGGGCTTTGCATTGCAAAGTGAACCAAGCCTGTTCTGCATTTAATATAATTAAGTATAATTACAAAACTTCCAAATGCAAGGAAAAGCAAAGACAGGCCAACTGTGTGAAAGCAAAATACTGCTGGGAAGTGTCTACCTTCTTCGCAATTGCACATCATTAATGTCAATCAAGCTGCAAGGAAACATTCTCGTTTATTCTCTTTCAATGAGTCATGCTTCTTAATTTGAGAAACATATCTGACTGATGCTAAGATAGATGTCTTAGAACCAAATACATGCAATTAAACATTTTTGTCCTTGTCATATACAGGCTGATGTACTTTTTGTTATTTAGAATTAGGACTTTGGATACCAACTAAAATTCTAATCTTTCAACAGAAGTATATAATTAGTATATCATCCTCAATAATTTCAAATGTGCAATTTTTTTTCAAATTAACCTTTTTCCTCTGTGTCTAATCTTACCTCTACCTGGATATAAAGGAGAAACTTAGTTCTCTTTCCCTTATAGGGAATACCTTTGGGTAATAAAACCAGGACATCTATTCTCCATTCCCTATGTTTTGGGAAAGACAGCTTTCTGAAGAGTACAGTGCCTGCCACAGATATGGTCATTCAAGCTGTAGGCCTTCGCCAGCAATAAACCATCTCAATTTTCCTCTTTTCAGTATAATTTTTGTCATATTGTTATTCTGAAGCATACATATCTGTTTGATCTGCTACCCTGAAGAATGAAAATAAAGTTCATGAGCTGATGTTTTCTTAGTATTATTCAGTGTATAGAAGCCTTTTTCTTTACATTCATCATAACTGCATAGCAAAAGACTCAATCTTGAAAAAGGAAACTGAATGAACTGACAAATTGATCATTAAATCCACAAATTCACCTACCTCTAGGAATCCAGTGCAAACAACAATATAAAAAATTTCAAGCCATGTGATGCTTGTCTATATCTACATATTCTGTATCTACAAAACTATTTGCTTCCTCTTGCTCATATTCTACAAAACACTACCCCATACAGAACTAGCAAGGATCCTCAAGAGTCATCTAAGTTTCAGTGATGAATATCAGACCTATTCACAAGGTACATGAATGTTTTCTTTTGAAAAATTAAGAATTTTTTGTGTTGTCTTTAGAATTCATTCTCTCAAGCACTAAAATCTGCACATTTATTTTTACAACTCACACGTTAGCTGTAGCTTTATTAAACTCACATATTACCTGTAGCCTTGTCACACAGGTATATTGTAGTTCTAAAGCCTGTAGAAAATCATGTGGGAGGAGAAATACCAAAGTTGGATATCCCTGACACAGCTCAGTATATTACTACCAAATTATTAATATTTACTTTCCCATTCCCCAGTGATAACCACTACTATAATTCAGTGACACATAAACATCACACTTGCATAACCTATTCACATGGACAACATTTTCTACTCTAAGCATCGTTATTATTTGAACTGGGTATTTATCTGATACCAGAATCACAGACAATGTATTTATATTTTAATAATTACTTAAGACAGCTAGGTAGCATCTCCCCCATCCTATTTTAACAGACGAAACCTTGTACCAACAACACAGGTACTTTATCAAAAGCTTAGTGATGACCACAGTGTTATACAAGTGAGAGCAGATAAAATATTGTTTTATCTTGCCCCAAACTGCAGTGAACACTACTGCAAACATTTGTCTTGGAACAAATGGGTGCCATCTACCAATTCCACACATAGGATTATGAAAGCAACATTTTTAACCCTCAATCTGATCTGTAGCATCTTAGAAGTTGTAGAAGTCAGTACTTTCAGCATAACAGCCTCGGATGATCATTACTGGCAAAAAGACATCACCATCCATGGATAAAACAACATGAGATACCCCGTCAGGAACAATTAGGTCTTGTAGTCTATAACCACAACATTGCTTACTACAACTTTTAAAGCAATCCAAAGCTAGTGAGAAGGAAGGTACTGATAAGCTAAAGTTATGCTAAGAGGAATAATTGAATAAATTGTTACAAAACTATTTTGTATTGATTAAAATTATATTTTAAGATCAATGAAAACCTGAAAACAATCTTTATTTTCATCTTCCAGGGCTCAAATCCAAACTTATCAACAATAATATAAACATAACACTGCACAAAACATGCATTCCCTGCAATGTGCTGCCTCTTTTGTATATTTGGAACAAAAGTACACTATCCCTCTCTACTTCTCACATCAGATAATGGTTTTCAGAGAACATAAAAGAAATGGCATTCTCTATCTCAGGTGACAGCTTCAGCTCTTACAGACTTACAACGAAAGCTTCCTCTCTTAAGTTGGTACCACCTCTTCTTTCAGTTTCTATGGCTGCTCACAGATCAGAAACCAACACAAAACCAGCATGTGCTACTGTCTGTTGATGTGCCTTGATTTCTTATCTGTCTTTTTTCTGGAAGGTCAAGGCACAAGGTAGACCTTTCACTGACTGTCCTCACATGCTGTTGTAAAGATCAGTGAAATATTTTTTTCACCTTTCCTTGTCTCTGCTCTTCGACTTGCTAAGCATAATTTTATTCTCTTCTCCTTCCCCTCTTGCAGGTCCAAGATATATGATTTCACCAGAAATTCCTCTCCACACATGTAGCTCCCTGAAGGGCTTTTTAGTATCTTACCACCACTTATTAATAATAAACATCCAAAAAGCATACTCTCCATAAAAGCAACCCTGAAGTATGCCCTCCCAGGGCCATCCAAGCTTATTGTTTATCTTACAGATCTGAGACTGCTTCCTCTTCCATCATCTCAGATACTATTAGTCTGCATAGTCTACTCCTAGGTAATCGGCCAGCCAGGAGAAAAGCAGGCACATGGATGTGAGGCTTCCTCTTCCAGGTCTTTCCAAGCAGACTCCAGCAGAGAAGCCCACAATCAGGAAGATGAAGCTTTAGATCCATAAACTCTGTGAGAATTAGCTGCAATAGAACTTAAATGTGACTAACTCCTGCAGCTACCACAGCTAAACCTGAGAAGAATCGTGAATCCTCAATACGTCTAAGACCTAAAAAAAAAAAATCTAAGAGGTTGATGATGAAACTGGAATTCGTAAATTAAACTACATAAGAGATGACTGATCTCTCTTACTGCTGGTGGGTTTTTGTTTAGCTAGATTAAATGTAAATTGTAAAATGCATAAAGACTGGATGCCTGGGATAAAATGAATTAAAGAAATGATGTGTCATCCTCAGACAACATAAGTTAGGATAACTGAATTTAGATCAGAGCTGCACAGATCAACATTCACTTATCATGTTGAAAAAACAGATTTATAAACATTAAGCTACTTCTGCAATCTAGTAAGAGATCTCTTCTGATACTCTGACACAGCAAAGAAATTCTCATATCTGCCCACTTTTTATGTCTTAATCACATAAAAGTATTAGTATGGCAATGGCATCTTTACACGACTGCAGTCAAAAAACCCGTTTATTTGTCCTTACGTGCACCAAACAGCTGATTCATTCAAACATGGGGCATTTATTGGAAATCAGGTTTGCAAAAACTTTAGCTAGGGCATATTACTACAGTGATTCATCAAATTATGATATCCCAGTCAAAAATGACACTCTTCCTTTTTTTTCGTCTGTTAACATAAAAGCTGAAATGATCTTGCAAGATAAGAAATACTGAAGATTTCTTATAATATAAACAGGAACAACTACAAAATGCTCACTTTCTCGAGGCAAAATTTTTTGTTCTCTTCCCTCTCCTTCATACACCCCCTCCCTTCATATAGACACTCAGCCTTGCTTTCTGAGCTGCTGTTTTCTTTTTCCCTCAAATCTCACTGGACCTTCTGCCCTTCAACTGCAACAAAATCACTGCATTTTGCTGCATGGGATGGGACAGTAGTTCTCAAGGATAGCAGTTCTTCGAAGGAAGGAGCTATATGGCTCAACAGAAGCACATTAATAAAGAAGAATTTGCAGAGTCACATAATGAGTGTGTCAGATACAACACTGTAAACTTTTCCAACCTTGAGGCTGAAGCACTAACAAGGGAGCACAGCTGCACAGACACACTTAGCTTTCCTGGAGATGCACGGGGAAAAAGCCCCTCTAACTGGACCAAGTACAATACAGTTATAAACATTGCAACTGATATTTTAAGTCATTTACTCACATAACAGAGGATTTTTGTACCTACTCAGTAGCTTTGCAATTACACTTCCAACCCAGAGGTACCATTTACTGAGCAGTCATTTTGGAGTGCATCTGCACTTGCCTTATATAACAGTATCAGGCAGCATTACACTTCCATCGGCCTGAGGGCTTTTAAGTTGATTATCCTTCTGCTTTGTCAAATAAATGGCTTTAAGCCAAGGTAAAGTTAATTTAATATTTTATGCAAAGTTAAGTTAGTTTAATATTTCATAAGTCTTTTCACAAGAAAGGTTTATACAGGTCTGGGGAAAAAAAAAAAAAGATGGTCTCTTATCCTGATAAGTCTTTATTTTCTCTTATTTTTGAGGACAGAAGAAAAACTATTATACTGCTCTGCCCCTGCACTATCACATCTATCATGTACAATATGTGATATATATTGTAGTTTAGTATAATAGTTGTAAAATACATGGTTACATAGTGGATTCTTCCCTAAGGAACATAATTTAATAGAGAAAATTTCAAGTGTGCCATATGACTGGAGTGTTGGAATGGAAGGACATAGGCTATTTAGGCAGGATTGGGAGCGGAGGCAAGGAGGGGGTGTTGCCCTCTGTGTCAATGACCAGCTGGAGCACATGGAGCTCTGCCTGGGGATGGATGAGGAACTGATCAAGAGCTTACAGGCCAGGATTAAAGGGAGGGCAGAGACATATAACGCTATAGTAGGGTTCTGCTACAAGTCACTCAACCAGAAAGACCAACTGGATGAGGACTCTATAGACAGACAGAAGTAGCCTCAAGCCCACAAGCCCTGGTCCTCACGGGGGACTTCAACCACCCCAATATCTGTGGGAGGGACAACACAGCAGGACATAAGCAACCCAGGGTGTTCCTGGAATGTGTTGATGATAATTTTCTTCTCCAAGTGATAGAGGAGCCAATGAGATGAGGTGCTATGCTGGAGCTTGTTCTCACCAATAAGGAGGAATGTGAAGCTCCAGGGCAGCCTTGGCTGCAGTGACCATGAAATGAGTTCAAGATCCTTAGGGCAGCAGGGAGGGTACACAGCAAGCTCACTACCCTGGACTTCAGAAGAGCAAATTTTGGCTTCTTCAGGGATCTGCTTGTTAGAGTACCATGGGATAAAGGCCTGGAGGAAGAGGGGCCCAAGAAAGCTCATTAAATTGAAGGATCACCTCCTCCAGGCTCAGGAACAATGCAGGAAGTCAGGCAAAACATCAGAAGGCCTGCATGGATGAACAAGGAACTCCTGGACAAACTCAAACACAAAAAGGAAGCGTAGAAGAGGGTGAAAGCAAGGACAGGTAGCCTGGGAGGAATACAGAGAAGTTGTCCAAGCAGCCAGGAATCAGGCTAGGAAAGCTAAAGCCCTGACAGAATTAAATCTGCCCAGGGACATCAAGGGCAACAAGAAAACCTTCTATAGGTACATCAATGATAAAAGGAAGATTAGGGAAAAAGGTGGGCCCTTTCTGCAAGGAAATGGGAGACCTGGTTATCCAGGATATGGAGAAGGCTGAGGTATTCAATTACTTTTTTTGCCTCAGTCTTCACTGGCAAGTGCTCTAGCCACACCACTCAAGTCACAGAAGGCAGGGACTTGGAGACTGAAGAACTACCCACTGTAGGAGAAGATCAGGTTAGAAACCACCTAAGGAACCTGAAGGCACACAAGTCCATGGGACCTGATGAGATGCATCCATGGGTCCTGAGGAAACTGGTGGATGAATTTGCTAAATCACTATCACCATATCCGAGAGGTTGTGGCAGTCCGGTGAAGTTCCCACTGACTGGAAAAGGGGACGCATAACCCCCATATTTGAAAAGGGAAAAAGGAAGACCCAGGGAACTACAGGCGAGTCAGTCTCACCTCTGTGCTCAGCAAAATCATGGAGCCTATAGTCCTGGAAACTATGCTAAGACACGTGGAAAATAAGGAGGTGACTGGTGACAGACAACATGGCTTCAATAAGGGCAAATTTGGTGGCCTTCTATGATG
The DNA here is from genome assembly GCF_036013445.1 of Caloenas nicobarica. Lineage (NCBI taxonomy): Eukaryota > Metazoa > Chordata > Aves > Columbiformes > Columbidae > Caloenas > Caloenas nicobarica. Next base: position 57,420,072 of record NC_088284.1, on the reverse strand, counting down.
GGGTTAGAGCACTGGTGGATAAGGGAAGAGCTACTGACATAATTTACCTGGACCTGTGCAAAGCATTTAACACTGTCCCACACAATATCCTTGTCTAAATTTGAGAGATGCAGATGTGATAGATGGACCACTCAATGGATAAGGGACTGGCTGAATGGTCACTCTGAAACAGATGTGGTCAATGGCTTGATATCCAAGTGGACACCAGCAAAGAGTGGCATTCCTCAGGTGTCGGTATTGGGACCAGCGTTGTTTAACATCTTTGTTGGCAACATGGACATTGGGATTGACTTCACCCTCATCAAGTTTGCCAGTGACACCAGGTCAACATGCTGGAGTGAAGGGACACCATCCAGAGGCACCTTGACAGGCTTGAGAGCTGGGCCTGTGCAAACCTTATGAAGTTCAACAGGGCCAAGTGCAAGGTCCTGCACATGGGTCAGGGCAATCCCAAGCGCAAGTACAGGCTGGGCAGAGAATGGATTGAGAGCAGTCCTGAGGAAAAGGACTTGCGGATGTTGCTTGATGAGAAATTCAGTATGACCCAGCAATATGCACTTGCAGCTCAGAAAGCCAACCATACCCTGGGCTGCATCAAAAGCAGAGTGACCAGCAGGTCGAGGGAGGTGATTTTCCCCATCTACTCCACTCTTACGACACCCCACCTGAAATACTGCATTCAGCTCTGGGGTCCCCAACATAAGAAGGACATGGACCTGTTTGAGTGAGTCCAGAGGAGGGCCATGAAGATTATGAGGGAGCTTGAACACCTCTCCTATGCAGACAGGCTAAGAGAGTTGGGACTGTTCAACCAGGAGAAGGCTTCAGGAAGACCTTACAAGCAGCCTTCCACTATCTACAAGAAAGCTGGAGAGGGACTTTTTACAAGGGTATGTAGTGATAGGACAAAGGGTAATGACTCTAAACTGAAAGAGGGTAGATACAAGTAAGAAATTCTTCACCATGAGGGTGGTGAGACACTTGGAACAGGCTGCCCAGCAAAGCTGTGGATGCCCCATCCCTGGAAGTGTTCAAAGCCAGGCTGGATGAGGCTTTGATCAGTCTGGTCTAGTGGAACGTGTCCCTGCCTATGGTAGTGGGGTGGAACTAGATGATCTTTAAGGTCCCTTCCAACCCAAACCATTCTATGATATTTTAATAGTTATCTGTTGGATCTATAGTGTACAATGGTGCTTTACAGATGGATCTAAGAAAAAGCTTTTACAGTAAATATCAATCCCACTGGCAGAATAAAATATACACCAATAAAATCCACACCATCTGCTTTTATATGGGAGACACAGCCTTACAAAAGAGATAAACAAAAGTGGAAGTGTCAGAAAAATTCATTGCCGTCCTCGGAAATGGTTGGATAGGCATAGAATTTCACCTGATATTTTGTGTTGAATAAGATCTGGTGACAAAAGACTATGACTATGACAAGTCTGTAAGGAAGACTGGGAAAACGTCTTCGCAACTTAGTTGCCATGCATGTAGAATTTACCTGTGGCCTAAGTGATACACATATTTTACTCAGTCTTACCCTTTGATGGTGACTGCACATTCCACAGGAGGTCGAACATAGCCTTCCTGAACAAGTATTATCGGTCTCCTGAAGTTAATACTTTAAAAGACATATTTAAGAGCCAAAAGCCATTTCCCAAAATCACACTGCATGCTGATCCTAAAAACTTATAATGGAAATAAGGCAGGTTAACTGTCTGGCATGCCAGCCAGGCAAGGAAGTCCTGTCCCTAGACTCTTCCTGGAATTTCCACATGACAGGAGCTCTCCTTTCCAGTCATTTCTAATCAAAAATTGGCACCATCAGCTCTTGCTGCTGAGAATTCAGTTCAATATTTCTGCATTACTAACAGGCTCTGATTTGGCATTCTGCAGGCAGACAAATGTCACATTGCTCAAGAAAGAATTCCTACCAGCTGCAAACATCTACTCTCTTTTCACTTTTAATTCATTTTACATGATATAACAGCATGCAGGTCTGCTCTGCCTGTTCTTGAAATAGCTTCTATCTAACTTATCACATATTTATTCACACAGCAAAAAACAAAAATGAACAAAGATTTCTAGATGCAATTTTCATTTGAAAAAGAGTAGTTGGAGTAATCAAATAATGCAGACATGCATTTTAAATATCAATAGAAGCATCACAGAATTAAAAACATCAATCGAAATCTTGTTAGCCCCTTTTAAAATTAGATCTATTCCATCAGTTGGTTGGTGTTGCTTTTCCACCACGTTTTATAAGCTTTACATGTTCACGCTCCCTTGCTTCTCTAAATTTTTGCCTTTAGAGCCAAGTTTTGAGACACCACTTCTACTGGATCATGGGGTATAAGTATATAGTACATCCAATAGTATTTCATTTTCAAAAGGGGTCACACATGGGGCACATATACACGCCCACATTCACACACATTTTGGAAGCATGACTTCGGCACTACACATTTTGAGAGATATTAAATATGCTTTCTCTTACAGAATTAAAGAAACCTAAGTTTTTGCAATACAAGATTGACAAAGTGAGGAGGGAAAAAACTTATTTAAATGACCATAGGCTTAGTAAAGATATCACATTGCTCTTCTTGCCAAGACAAAACAGGATATGCTCTTGTACGGCTGAAAAAGGAAAATGTTCCCAGCAGAATTATTATTTAAGCTTGAATCAGCAGTACTTTAACAGCCTGTCAATAGGATTCTCTATCAGAGAAGTTACAAAGGTAAAAATCAAAGTTCCCCTCTTCCTTTTATGCTGCATTAACTTATTTGTTGTTCAAATTAATGAGTTCTGTACAGGATTACTGCTCTCACCTAATAACTGAGTATCAGCAATACAGCATACAGCAAGCCAGCTCTGCAAAAGAACAAGTTATATTCCTGTTCCAGGTTCTCTTTAAGGTCTAAAGCCAGTCACAGCATATCTTTGAATTTTCAGCTCAAGTTACACAACTCCTGTTCCCTCTCCTTTTACATGCAAAGGGTAGACTGGGATGCCTATCAGTTTATAGGACCTGACAGTATTCATCTCCTTTAGGAATTTTTCATCTTATTATAGGATCAAGGTGTCCCTTGAGATATTAAAAACAAATGAGTTAAAAGTAGGGAGCACGTTTTCCTGAGGAGCAGAGTGTCCCTGTCATATTAATTGTACGAGTTCTGTGCTGTGTCGGTAAGTGACCAATACCAACAATCCCCCGCATCGCACACTGCAGAAGTTGAATGAATTATAGAGAGCAAAGAGAGAGTGTGTGGGAGAAGAAAGGTGATTTTTTTTTTACTGCAGGCAAGGGAATTCAACTCAAATGATGCAGTTCATTTATCTGCCTCTGTCACAGACTTAACATCTGACCTCAGAGTGTTGAAGAAGCTTAGCTTCTTCTTGAAAATGGTGGAAGCAACTTTGCAACCAAGGATAAATCTACCAAGAGTTAGGAGGTAGCCTGAATACACAGGAGCCTTCGGAGTTGAGCTTCATATTTCTTAAGTCAGTGTAGCCCTTAGGTGATATGCACCAAGTTGAACATGAGACCATACCCTTAAAGTGAGCCAACAGCCCAACAGAAACACCATTAGTGATCACGTAATGAGACCGAATTTTCTGTGTTTATATGGACAATATATAAGCAGGTTTAATTCTGTTCTTTCGGGGTTTTTTTGGTTTTTTGGTTTTTTATTGTGTCACCTTGCAATCTCAATATTTCTTATAAATTTTTATCAATGTGCTATAGATAACAATTGTGACATACTGCACTCAAATACAAACATTAAGCATAGCTACATTATCACATTTTCATTTTGTTTCAGATCTGTGTGAACTTCTGTCTCCTCTTCATCGTGAAATACATTTTAAGTGATCCAACACAAACCAGTAGTCCATGCTAACAACAAAATCATAGACACCATCTTCCCATCAGTGACTTATCCTAACATGTGTTACAAACCTTCAGTTGAGACAGAAAATCATGGCTGGAAGAGATGATCAGAAGGCCAAAATCAGTTTCGATTTTACCTTTCAATAGGTTTTTATCATACTATAATTATTAAAAGTCTTTGACTTTTTACCGACCCTGATACAATTGCCTCAGAAAAGATGCAGTAGATATTTTTTTAACTTTAGTATTATTTTAGTCACTATTTCTTTTTCCACACTGAAAATCAGAAACCAATTAACAAGTACTCCTCTGCTGTCCTTTATGCCTGCTGCAAACACCATTCCCCAAAGGAATTTTCCCAAAAGCCTTTTCTTATTATTGGCAGTTTCTTTTTCCATGAGGGAATTCTATTATTGTGGCATGTTTAAGTCCAAGTGTCTGTGTGAGAGATAGATGTAGCATTGATTTGCTGCAGAAGTTGAGCACAGATTAAAAATTATCTTGCAACACTGTGCTTGTTAGTGAAATGACAGTGCACTACGAAAGAAACACTCAGAATGAAATTTGATTTTACAAAATGAATCTATTTTTGATTTGGGATGTTATGAGAACAGAAACATATGCTCCATTACGAGAAGGCACTGCCTTTTTACTCATACAGTAATTGGTTATGTCTATACTGTTTAGATCCCCAAACTGCCCTCATCATGATGCGAATGTCAGAGCCATATATGTATTGCATATAAGCAAATGAAAATGCATAATCACATTCTTGTATTACTTTTAACATTCACATGCCTTACAGCATATATCTAGTCACTAATAAACTTAGAAGTTGTGCTGCTTTAATGTCTACTACACTTTTTTACATGGATGATATTAAAACAGTAGAAATTTTTAAGTAATTTATTAAGTTAGGCTGGGTTCAGGCTAGGGACAGAAGGTATATGGAACCACTTGAATCTATATCCAAAGGATGTAATCCATACACCAGACATCTGTATTTACGGAGTGACCCTCTTTCTCTGATTGACTGGGTTGCATCTGAGTTTCTAGTCTGCTCACAAAATCCAAAGAGGTCATTAATACAATGACCCACTGAGCACTTGTTGGAGCAGTCTGAAACCACCTTGTTTGATTTGTCTCAGCAAGAAATCCAATTCAGCTGTTCACGATGTCACATCCTCCGCTCTAGCACAATCAAAAAGGCATAAGTCAACACCTATGTCACAGAATCACAAAATCACAGAATGGCTGGGGTTGGAATAGACCTCTGGAGATCATCTAGTCCAACCCACGTGCTAAAGCAGGTACACCCAGAGCAGATTGCACAGGAACATGACCAGGAGGGTTTTGAATATCTCCAAAGAAGGAGACTCCACAACCTCTCTGGGCAGCCTGTCTATATTGTTGAACTCAGACTTTCAAACATACTGAGATAACTATGATCTTCTCAGTCAATCATGTTCTCTTTCAGATCGGCTGTCTTCTGCCAGAGCAGAATCTGTGTAAAAATATAGTGCTCACGTCTCCAGAGTCAGACACAAGAGATTTAAGGGTTGATCCTGCATACCATTTCATCAACTAATGCCAGTGCATTTCTTCAGAAGTCAATAATCTTCGGTGTATCAAGTATTTTGCCTTTTCTGCATTCCACATTCCTATGCACATTCCTTTTGTTTTGATGGCAAGCAGCCTTCACAAACTTTTCCAAATTGCTCTTAGGTGACAAAGTATGTTTCAGCATAAACATTACTAAAAACCTTTCTGAATCAGACTTTCCCATCTATCCTTGAAGCATTAAAGAAGGCATTCAAACATATTTCCTTGATACCATTTGGCTCACTGCAGATTTTTTGCTGTGTTTTAAGCACACTATTGACTGCATTAAATAACCTCATAATCACATTTAAAGGCTTAGTGATCTAGTGCCACCAGTGTACTAAAATATATGATAACAAATGCAGTCAGCATTTTCCATACCATATGCTTGTAAATGTTATTCTGCAGGGAACCAATTAAAACTATGGAAAATTTGGAACACAGACATATGGAACAAAACAAAGCAACTTATCTTGTCACCATGGTGCTTGCTCAGTACATCGATTAGGGAATGGTGATATTGTAGGACAAACAAATGCCACTTTAATTAAAGTGTGCTGAAAGGCAATATACAGTAGCAATCTAAAACATTCATTTTTGCTGTGTTGTTGTTAGTTTTCCTTCTAATGAGATAGAACAGGTAAAATACACTTCCGTAAAAGCGAAAAACCCACAAATATGCCTAATTGAAGTAATGCAACACTAGTTCGAATTTATTGAAAAATTTCCTCTTTTAACATTCCATGAGAAAAGGGTAGGAAACTGAAATGGAGTGTTTGGCTTTCAGGGAAAATATTTAAAATACTGCTAAGGATATAAGATTTTTCAGAAAAAAAAAAAAGTTAAAAAGTTTGAGCAGGGATTTACTTCTTAAATGTCTTTCTGTGAAAACGTAGCGTATCAGGGAAAACACTGAATCTAATCCTTGTATTTGTCCAGCACAATTGGCAATGGAAAAATAGTAAAAGGATTGGAAGAAATAAAAATCACTTTGAAAAATATCCTCTAGAGGAAGCAAAAAGTTATCAGGAGGTGGAATCATTTTTACCTCCTATGCCTGGGGCAAGCTGGGAAAGACCTATAGGAGGGAATAAGCTCAAATCTGCACTTCCCATTCCTTCTTGTACTTCGGAGTTCAGCACTGCAATAGTTAAAGTCCCACAGGGCACCACAGTGCCCATTACAAAGATTCCCCAAAAAAGTAAGAACCTAGAGGTTACCTATCCTGGGTAGGACTTCTGTCTTATTACTCTTGCATAGTGCCAATGACACCTTGAACTGACATACAAATTAAGATCCTGCAAATAATATTTATGGTGACGATTATTATCGCCCCTCTGAAACACAGCTCTATTTCACATTATTTTGTCTTGGCATACAACATATGTCTACCTGAGCCACGTTTTAAATTTAATGCACTAGGACAACTGGTACAGAAAAATAAAGGAACAAATTATGTTAATTCTGCTGATCATCACAGCCATTTTACAGCACAGCCAAGATCTGTCAAGAACCACAATAAAATAAACACATCTTTCTCATGTAGACCTATAACCATATTGCCACTGTAGCCACCAAAAAAAACCCCCAAAAGCCTATTGATTTCACATACAGATTCTATGTGGCACAGTAGTTCAATTACATTTCATAAAAGAAAAGTTATCGAGAGAAGAACCATAGAAATAGAGAGTATACAGTATTAAAGCTTATCTTCATGGTCAGCATATCAACTATTGCTTTAAAAGTATGGAAAATAATAGACAAAATTATTTAAAGTGTAATTACAAAGTAAATTGAAGCACTGTTTATATTATACAGCTTTAAAATAATTTCTTTTAAGCTATGCTTTGCCATTAATTTCTGTTAAAAAAATTGGTAAGAATTAACAGAACATGAGAACAAGGAACTCACATAAACAAGATTTTTTTTTGTTTAAGGTTTGGCTTCATTTCATCCATTTTGATTAAGGGTTTCACAATGTATTATTTCAAATTTTATTAAGCAGGAGAAAAACAGTAGATATAAATTGATAAATTCACATATGAAGAGACATTAATGACTGACAAAGTAAGACATCCTCTTCAATTATAGTTTTGCTGAATCTTCTCAGTTAACACCAAAATGGGTAATTCATCATCCCTAGCAAATCTGCTGCCCCAGCTCATTCAAAAGACAACAAATATTTTAGAAAAAAATATGCTAATGACAAACAAAAATTACATTAATATTTCTACTTCAGCTTTAAATTGACAGGTCAACAATATCTTCTAGTTTTATATTTAACACACTATGATGTATTTTTAATTTAACAGCGTCTTCCCCCACATAGGGACTTGCTTATCTTCCTCAACAGTCAAGCTCTCGGTTTTCAATTGAAGAGCATACAGTTATGTATGTACTGCATCCATTGATTTCTGCGGCTGTCGTAGTTAAGAACAAAGGGTAGAAAGGTATGGACAGATACACAAGCTAGCAAAGAACAATCTGCTTCCTCTCAGGCTAATACCTTACTTCCACCAAATTACAAAGCTCTGAACTTCATTACAGTCATTCTGAAGGTAAAAAAACATCAGAGCACAACATCCATTGTAGGTCACCTCTTGCACAGAGAGAAGTCCTTAAATCTCTGGGCACAGGGCAAAACAATGCCAACAAACAACAACAACAAAACCTCAAACTTAAGTACATAAGAGGTACCTATGCAAGCTAAAATATCTGATGCACAGGACTGATCACAGAAGACAGACCCACACTTTTCTACTGGTGAAGTCTGAGAACAATGGTAGGTATTTAGAATTTGCTTGTAATTAAACCCTACCTCAGTGACTAGCAACACAACATCCTCCACCACACGGACATTTAGTAGGTGTCAATAAGACAATTCCTGTGTTTCCAGCTGTGAGAATACTGGAACACATGAACTAAAATTCCTCTGTATTTGCAAGGTGATTAAGGTGTTAAAGAAAAAGGGATTCATCACCCTTGGAGAAACTGACAAACATCCAGCTAAACACTTGTCAGAACAGGAACAGTGGTAACTTTAGAAATCAGTGACGATTTCACGGCTTTGCAGTGTTAGGTCACTCTCTATTCTCAATCTGACATTTCTTTAGCTTATTTCTGCTTAGCTATTTGCATAAATCTCAGCAGATCAGAGGACCATTACACAGCATTTTGTGTAATATAAGCATTTTGTACCGAAAGAACAAGAGGAATAACTATGTGTAGCTTTCTTTCCCTTATACGGGAAGTGTGTGCTGGCCTTGTATTCCTGTTGAAAGGACATCTGTTCAGTGTTAATGGAATTAGGAAAGCCTGTTAAAAATAAACATGGCATAATACTTTCCTTTCTTTTACCAGCTAAGTAGAACAATATTTTTTCTCAGGATCACTCAACAAGGATAAGGTATAACGGCAACATATTCATACACAGTTACATTTGAACATTTAATCTCTGGCTCTAAAAGGATTTCATATGTATAAATACCAACATATACTTGCCACTCCTGAATAAAAAAAGCCATCAGATCTTAAAAGAACACACTGACTTAAAAGAGATTCGAGATATTCCACTACATGATTACTCAAACAGATTAGTAAATTGTCTAAATCTATACAAGGACCAACCCACAGAGGCATTGTGATTCAAGTAATCTATTACAGGCACAGCAATATATGAGAAGCCAATTTTGAGAATGAGGTCTACTTATAAAAACAGAGTTATGGCTATCAGAGGAGATCCCTGTCTATTTGCTGTAGTCATATGAACATCGCATTTCTGAGTTTTTAAAACCAGCCTTAAAAATACACTGTAATGATTTCTGTCAATTTGGGGAGAAAGGATGCTAATAATTATGGTAGTTAGTGTCACAAATAGCATCAAAACAGAATGTTTAATTTGTATTTAATTATTTTCTTTTAAAACGGTTTATAAGATATAGAGACAGCAATATATATGCATGTTTTAATAACAGCATGACATAAAATACCTGTTTTGTTATGAAGGGTACATTGTGAAGCATTTGGGCTGTGCAACATGCTTAAATTAACATTAGTACGAAAAACTGTGGTTTTTACTTGGCTGACATTTAGTCTGTGAAATCAGTTAATGTGATATAAAGTGATAGTTGTGCTTAACACTAAGAGGAAACTCAAAAAGCCATTTAAAAAGGCACAATATGGGGGACAGCTTGCGACACAGTTAAATGAAATCTACACCTAATTGCTCCTCATGAACGGAATTCTCTTTTCAGGAATGTTCCAGCATAAAAAATATTCAGAGAATATAGTAGAAAATAGTTAAATTACAAAATCTCTTAATTAATATATAACTCCTCAGAAAAAATTACAATTAGATTTGGAAGGCTGAATACTTTGCAAATAGCAGGACACAGAAGATAGATACCACCCCTGGCCACCCGTGGCTAAGCAATGACTTCATCCATCATGGCTAAGTGACACCAAGAACATGCCAGCCAGTACCTGAAAATTAAACTAGCAGAGACTCAGCATAAACATTCTGAAAGGCAAAGAGGGAAAAAAAAAAAAAGCCAAGACATTTCAGAAATCCTGTCCAAAGCAAACATTGCAGTATGGTATTGTTCCCAGAAACGAAATATTATTGTTCCCAAATACAAAAGTGCCTTCTTAACGTTATGTAGGTGCAACTGATTCTCCAAATACCACATATCTGACACTAATACCAATTACAGCTCAAACCAAACCTCGAATTAAAGTTGCAGAAAGACCATAAAGCTTAGCAGCTTTCTGGAACAGTATGAGTATGTTTCTCCTATTTCCTCCAAAATATCTTTGGTCTTGCCACAGAGTGCTGAGCTGTGCTAGTGCTACTTACTTGATTTCTTATTATTGATCTCAGTAAAGATACTTTGTCCCTTCTTCAAACTTTACTGTACAAACTATTATTTAGCCAAGCTCCCATCTCCAAATTACTGAAAGTATTGACTTTTCACTCTGAAGTGTCTTTCACTATTTTACAATATTCCTACATTTTATGGATTTGTGGATTTACACATTGCTATGAAGAAAATAAACTAAATTTAAATGCCTGTGATGGGATGAGGTTACAGTAACCTCTATGGAGCACAGTTTCAGTTTACCATCAAAAGCTAAGACTCTTAAATTACATATGCAGAAGTCCCCACAGGTATGAAGTTTGGACACTTCGCACAGTGGGCTAGGTGTGTGCATGTACACATCCGGGTAGGCATGCTGGCCATGTTCAGTAGGACAGAGTATGTGCATATCTTCTTACTTAGTAACCTGGAATATAAGAGAACTACTTCTATGCAAGTTTATAAGACTTAAAATATGAGGCATACGTGCTTATGAATTAACGTTTCACATAGTGGTTGTGTACAAACAGCGAGGGATCCTGTTTAGCGTCTCCACCTCAAAGATTGTATAGTCGGTCCTTTGCACGTTTGCTCTACCAGCTCTGCAGAACCAGAACTAATTACACCCATCTCCATTCCCACCCTTCCTCTGGTCTTCTGGTACAGCAGCTATGCAGGCCTGAGGACAAGGACAAAAAAAGTATCACATCTGACTTACTGAGCACATTTATCTTAAGGACTATCATTAGCTAAAAAGCACACATCACGCACATGGTTCTGTGTGTTACTTTTTCCTCCCACTGATAGGAAGCCCAAAACAAGGATTTGGCACTAATCTCTGTAACTAAACAGCAGATGATAAAGAGCTAAAATCAGACTTGTTGATTCTTTCCTTCAGGGACACTTGAAAAGATGCACTTAGAAGAGATGTGTTTTAGGAGATAAGAGCCCAGACAACTTTAGTATGAGACGCCAGATGACACAACACCCTGTCAAAAGTAGAAATAACATTGTGGCTCATCATGATCTTCTTCAGAACAAATAGAAAAACCTTTCTTCTCACAGACCATTCAGCAGCAGAAGCTACGAGCACCAAAGAGGGAAAGGAAAGGGAGAGGAGGGGAGGGAAAAGGAGGGGAAGGAAAACTTACCTCTGTGACTGGAAACACCCCACTATTTCCAACTGACATTTGTTTCCCTTGATTTACACTCCTCTCTGGCCTCCCAGTACAACTATCAAATCTATATAGGTGTTTTTTATAAGAGCCTGCCAGGAAAAAGACCTAGTTACTAAAGCTCAGTAGGTTTGAGCTATTTTAAACTTTATGCATGTTGATTTACCTTAATTAAATGTCCTAAGAAACATTTGCAATTATGTGAAGCTGGGACCCTGAAATTAATTTCTCTCTAACAATAGTAACTAAGAATTGCAGACAGAGAATGCAAGCTTAGGGGAAGGAGGAAGTTTTCAAGATGCAAATCTAGTTTTCAAGTTTATTTAGATTCTTGACAGAACCAGGAACGAAATAGGACAGTTCTCCATTCAATAAATAATAGCTTTCATATTATCATTCTACTTACCACTTTCCTCTTTCTTTTTGGTTTTTGGTTGGTTGGTTGGGGTTTTTCGCTTGGTTTGGGGTTTTGGTTTGGGGTGGGGGAAGGGGGTGGTTTTGGTTCATTGATTGGGTGGAGTTTTTGGTGGTTTTCACACCCTGGCCTTGACCCTGTCTCACTCACTCACCATTTCACTTAGAAGTGTCAGACAATAATCTTTTTCAAAATAGTACTCAGCACAGGGATAGAATGGGGCTTGCAAGTATCTAAATATTCTGTAAAGATGCAGAAAGTACAAAAAAATTCCCTTGCCCTGCTTGTTATCTATTCTTACACACTTTTGGTTACTTTTCTTATTACAGCAGTGGTTTCTAACAGTGCACACATCATGCTCTTCTGTCTATCGCCTGTCAATCTAACTCACATCAAATTAGCAAAAAAAATAGGTTACTTTCTAAACATTCAGAAATGTGTTAAGGGATCCTCAAAACAAATACAATGGCATGTTACTCTTAAAAAAAAAAAAAAAAGGAGTATTTTAATTAGAAGGCATGCCACTCCTTAGCTTCTCTGGACTGTCAGAGATGAATAGCATATACTGAGGGCTAAATCTTTTTAACTTGAAGATAAATGGTCTTTCAGCTGTAGCTGTGTACAGTGTCAGTGACATCCAGTCACCTGTTCTGTTTACCGCAGCTGTGGATTCTGCTGGGATCTCTTGGGGATGGAGCTTAGTCTCTCTTTCCTGCTAAAAATGACAGTCGGTTGGCTTAAAATGCTTTCTCAAGAACCTGTGATGCTCTGAATGTATCTGTTAATGACATACTCATTAATATCCAGCCTTGAAAATATACATAAGAGCATGTCAAATTATGAATACATGGAAGTGCAAATATATTTTAGATTTTGTATAAAAGCTTGCAAAAATTTGTTTACTGTGTTTCTTTTAGTTTCAAAGAAAGAGCTAAAAGCTCTTCATATTTCATAGAATTCTAGAATATCTCAAGTCAGAAGAGACCTGTAAGGATCATAGACTCCAACTTCCTTCTCCTCACAGGACTATCTAAAATAAAACTATATGACCAAGAGCATCATGGCTTAGTGCCACAATCACTGCCCTGGGTAGCCCATTCCAGTGACCAACCACCATCTCAGTGAAAATCATTTTTCTCATGTCCAATCTGAACTTCCTCTGAGGTAGCTTCATTCCATTTCCTGGTGTCCTATCACTGGTCACCAGAGAGAGGAGATCAGCACCTCCCACTCTGCTGCCCCCATTGAGGAAGCTGGAGCTGGAGCTCTCCAAGCTGAACAAGCCAAGTGACCTCAGCAGCAACTTGTAAGTCTTGCCCTCAAGGTCTTCAAATTTTTCCTTCATCTCAAAATGAAAGTAGAGCATTAGGAGTACTGTATTTCTTGAACAGTTTTTTGTCAGAAAGGCAAAAGCCATAACATACAATAGGGGCACAATGAAAGTCTAGTTCCCCCTTTCTTTAGAGGTGTAAATTTACCTAAGACGACAGTATTTCTAGTCCCTATGAAAGACACCAACCAGACCAGCCTTATTCAGTAAGGTCTTCACTCTTGTCACCTTAGCAATCTTCTTGCACATCTCAATAATTTCTAGAACAAGCCTCCCTAGAGATGAGCGGGAAATAAAACGCGCTGCATCCCCCAGGCTTGACACCAGTTATACTTGTTGGGAGATGCACTACAGCCTGCATATGAGTGCAAGTTTTGTGCATGCACAAAACACAGACACCAACTCCCAGCTAGTTCAGTGGGATTTCAGAAATAGTCTTCAGGCTCACACTGTGGTCAAGTTTAGGCGTCTAAGGTGGAGAACTCTGCCCAAGTGCTCCCTAGTCCATTAACCCACTTGCAGAGAGAGAGGGTATGTGTTTCTCTCTGTGCATGCAAGCAACAGAGAGTGTGAGTGCACAAGCAAGTGAACTAGATGAAAGTGGTATTTTATTGATAAGGGCTAAGTGAAAGCTGGGATGTCAGGTTGGACAGACACATTCAGTGTTCACACTTTCTTTCCAGTTTCCTCTATCTTGGCTTCTTTTCTTTTGCTAATACATATGCTCTCTACCTGAAGGATCTATGTAGTCACTTGGGAAACATTAGAATCCAAACCCATACTTTAAAGTGAGTCCCACATTGTCACAATGCAATAAATCTGTAACAGACATTTTCATGCATCTGCGAGAGATGTTCTCACAATGCCTGGAGTGCAATCATCTTTTAAGCTTTCAAATTGGACAGAACATGTCAGACCTACTTCAGCTGTAACTTCTGCTATTGTACCACAGCATTGCTGCCTCAGCTCAAAACAATGCTATGAAACAGTGCTGGGTTGTCCTGCTTGCTGCCATAAGCCTAACGTATCTCAAGCAGAATTCCTTGTCTCTTGATTACCCATTAGCTTCATTTGTATAACCACTTCTGATTTATGGAAGCAAACAGTAGATTCTGCTTTTACAGACTGATATTAATTCAATATCAGTAATTATCATCTGGTTGGGAGAGAAGCAGCTAGATTTTAATCACTACTTAATATGGCAACTAACTAGGTTGCTTTTTCCACAATATCATCAAACATGACCAGTCTAAACTCTGAAAAACTGAAATGTGCAAAGAATTCAAATTAATATCTAACTAGTTTAAAAGTTAGAGTGATTAAGCACTCAGTTAAGAATGGAGCATTTTCCGTCAAGCAGACTTTCAGAGTCTTCATACTTACTAAACTTAACTAAAATTATTTCTTGAGATAATTTCTTCTATCAACTGTAATTTGTGTTTTATTTACAATCTGTAAAAAAAAAAATATCTTTTCAGACCATGAGATTGTAACTGGCCCAATTCTCACACAGTGAAGGGCGGTGGGGTGTGGATAACTTGATGGCTGTTTTCATTTGGTTCGTTGCTGGTTTATATTGAGTTTCAACACTTTGACGTTGAGACAGGCTCATGCCAACAACTATCGCAGAAACTTCACAAAACAGATCAAACAAAAGACTTAAGACCCAGCCTTAGAAATCTCTCTTCCACTGTGCAAAACTGCCAGTGCCAAGATCACTGCAGTGATCTTGAAAAGTGAACAAATAGCTGCTAAGATTAGATCACTTAACTGATTTTCACATGTGATTTAAAACACGGTATGAGCCCCTCTCTCTGGAGAGATAAGACTAGAACTCCAATCTGCACCACTCTCATCCTTGGAATTAATGCTTTAATGCACAGTTATGCCACCCTTTCAAATAAGAAATGAAGTCATGGCCTTCGCTTATTCCTCCTAACACTGACGATGCTGAAGTTCCAGTGTGCATCAAATTCTCAAGAGAGGAACAAATTTCACATAGTAGCACATAACTCTTTTTTATTTAAGTTTATGCAGCTAGCCTCTCAGAATATGCAGAAAGCAAAGAATAGTACAAATCCACCCCACACTTCTTACTCTTATATACAAAACAACTTTTATGTAAAAACATAGCCAAGATGTATCATTTTAAAGCTGTTTGCAGCAACTGTGCAGTTTATCATTAGCCTCTACGCTTCCATCATATCACAAAGACATAAATGCACATATTTCCCTGAGCAGTGGTGGAGAGGAAGTATATAATCTTTTACTGCAGGTTATGCCTTAGTGATGGGATTCAGCCTATAAACAAATCCAATGAGTCATTCATTTTGAAGAAAAAAATAATCTATAGATCAGGTAAGCTTCAATTACAGTATTTTTGCTAGTGAAAAAATTAGCACAGCTACTATCTCAACTAAGTCAAGAGAAAGGACAGCTAAATCCATCTTTGCAAAAAAGGAAAATTTCATTTGTTTTCTGCACTGAAGTTCTCTCAATTAAATGGGTAATTTCCTTTTCTATGCTTGCTAAATTAAAAGACCAAAAACTCAAAGCAAAACAAATCCAAAACCAGAGAGAGGACAGAAGTGAAACAGTGGGTTTAAAATAATATCTGGTCTTTTAGCTTGAAAAGGCTACCAACTTTGAAGATGTATAAAAAAATGTGCAGGAACCTCGTAGGCTAACTCTTCCAGGATTTCATACAGACCTCTTAAACGCACAATACACAGGTACATCATGTAAAGCCACTTGCTTTTCTGAGTAATACGAATGCCCAGGACACAATCTCAAACAGATTTATCTGGAGGAAAACCAAGTAAACATACTTCAAACTTCTGTGGACTGCATACATACCCCATAAAAAAAAATTGCAGTATACTTTTCCAGCAGGTTAACCTATCATTGCACTCCTTCTGACTCGGCTGTAATTCAGCCAGGCCTGCAAATGACTTTGACTGAGTGTTAAAACCTTTGTTAAGTAAAAGCAAGGCTGCTGAATCAGTCAACTGACCACTTGCCAACTGCCTATATTTAGAAGAAACTGTTCCTCCAAGTATTAAGTTTATTATTTTTTGTTGCTTCACAAAGAGTCAAATATATTCCAAGCAGAGCAATTCTGCTTCTCATATATCAAAAAAAAAAAAAAAAAAGCAAACTCAAAGGAAACGTTCCTTTCTTTCCTCCTATCCTGCTGACTGCAGGAGAGTACGCAAGGGTGACCAAGCAGAATATGCCATTCTCTGTTAGCACACTTGCTAGACTCTATGTCTCCACTTATCTCCATGAGTTCGAAAAGCATGGTAACATCTGAAGAAACAGTGCAGAGTTTTCTCCTTCCTACCAACTCATCTTTGCTCAGTTTTTAATCACTATTGTAAAAGTGCAAGAGACTATTTAAGTATAATTTGTAGCACAATAAGATTAACCATTAGGGAGAGGGTCACTTCAGCATGACATTCTGTCACTTAATCAAAGGCCGGTTCAGCAGCTAACTTGGTTAGTTAGTGGCAGGCACTGTATCCAGAGCCACTTCCACACAGAAGACTAAAACAGAATCAAAATTTTGTCAAATACAAGAAGACACAAAGAGAATTATTGCTATCGAAATACAGCAACAGCAAAATTTTTTAACTAGTACAAAACCGGTAAATCATGTCAGGTATACTGCAAAATCTCACTGGGCTCTGGGCAGAAGTTGACATAAGGAGGCTTAACACTAATAAATTGAGTCTAGAGGGGAATGTACAAAAGCAGGTTATGACTGTGCAGGATGGAACTAGGCCAGTGCATTAGATCTATTACACATTATTCAATTATTGTCAAATGATGCAGAAACAAGGAAAGAGAACTATCTGACACCATCCAGACGTCACTGTTTTCTGAAATGTTCCTAACCTTTTCACTGTCCGTCCTCTACCCTTACTATGCTGCAATCTATTCATATCTGATTAGAACAAGTGATATCATTCCAGTTGTTAAGGGTCTGTCTAACTGTTGCTGGCACCAGGCTCTCTTCTTTGGAGAAAAACAATATAACAGGAGCATTATCAAGTCATTTAAGTGCTGAGCCTGATCTCCCTCTGGCAAATGGGACTTTGGTGCTGCTCCCATCCTGCCCCTTTCACACTGAAGTCCCACACCACCTCCACACCTCCCCGGCAGAATCTCACCATACACTCCAAACCTGACCTTTTACACCCTCTCCTTTTAGCACACCTCTTTCTTGCAAGGACATATGTAACAGATACATAGGGGTTAATAAAACTATCCTGCCCATCACTTGGGTCCACAATCTTGGCATCATGTTCAGTTTAGACACACGCATCCTGCCTATTGCAAAGTCCCACAGTGGCTTTTTGTCATCAACCTCTCCCGTCTACCCTGAGAGCCAAAACAACTGGCTATCATTACCTAATGGTTTAATCACAGAAACGTTACATTTGGCTTCAGCAGAGATAACCTAGTAGCTTCCAGAACCACGCTATGGAAAACCTTCCCCTAGTCTGTGGCTCTGACCCTGCCACATCGGCTCTGTCCATACAGGCTTCTCTCTCCTGGCTCTCCTTGATCCCACACATTAAACAGAATCCCTAAACTACATTTTGTAACCTTTTCAAACCTTCCTCTGCTTCATCTATCATCTCCTATTCAATAATAAAATGTTAACTTTTATCTCCAGCAAGTCAGTAGCAGAGGAATGGAAAGAGTAATCAGATCTTCTCATTTCCCCCTACGTTGTCTCTATGCTTAAAGACACCAACCCCCCCAATCTTCCTTATTCTAACTCCTACTGAAAGATGCCTTTGGAATTTATTTCTGTGTAGAACAATTAACAAAGGATTCGAGCTACACATGCAATGATTCAACACCCAAAAAGTTATTCAGGATAGAAATATGGCTTAATCTTGATTAATCTGATCTACTTCACCCCCTCCAGTTGAAAATCCACCACAATGTGCTTTATTCTTCCATTTCCATTCCTTTTTTGTGTGTGAAAAAGGAGAAAATATCACTGCACCAGAGACTAATGAAAGGCAAGGTATGTAGGCTATTATTTTAAAATGTTATTTGTCTTCTAAAACAAACAAACAAAAAAATCCATCAGGAAAAGCATTTTTAATTTTCAGCTTTTGTAGCCTGTATGGTTTTAGTGAAACTATAAAAGGCTATTAAATCATTCAACATGTTTTCCTTACAACTGCAGGTAGTAGTTTTACATATGTTCATCCAATACAGGTTTTATTTCGGTTTGCTTGTATGGAGGGGCTTCCACTCCTTCCTCTGGGACACTGCTCTCCTAGCTAAAAGACCTCATTTTCAGGAAATATTCTCTTATTATTAAGCCTCCTCTGAGCAATTTGCAATTTCTTATTTATACCTATGTACATAAATGAATGATTCATTTTTTGCATTGCTTTTAGTACCCCATAGATCCAGACTGCTCTCATGTCTCAGCTCAGTAGTAATTTAAGGAAGCTTTATGTTTAGTTCATCTCTACTTCCTTGGAAGTCAATTCTTTAAACCATTTTTTATGATTCTCTGAATTATTTCTCCAGTTAAGAAATATTTTTGGTTATATGATACTCAAAACAGAAGGAAGCATTCCACTACAAATTGCATAATGATGATGGAAAAGAGACAAAGTCTAGAGGACATAACCCTCCCTAGTAAAGACGTGCACATTTGTATAAACATGCATCACTATGCAATATGAAGGTTGCATCCCAAATTTGCATTTTTTAACACATCACCCTACAAACATGTCTTACTTGCATTACAGTGACACTCCCATCTCCACCTTGCTATTTTCATGCTCTCAGATTTTTCTCCTCATATTGAATGTATATTTGGAATTACTCTTGAAAAGAATTTCCCAAACTATTTTTCTAATCATTTCACTCATCTCTGTAAGCCCTGTAACATGTATCTGCTCAGCACAGCTCACAAACATTCTTTGTTTAAATATTTATCTCAGAATTATATTAGCACAATGTTTACTCTTTTTTCCACATTACTAATGAACCCTGACTGTGGAGTTCATGCTGCAGAGTACATGGTTTCTTCTGACTGATTTAAGGAACCAAAGGTTAATCAGCTGTAAGACTCTGATTCTGCAACATTTTTAGGTGTATGTACAACTTATACCTGTGAGTTTTCCAAATGAAGTCAACATCATTACTCATAATTCTGTACATACTGTAAGTGCCCTGCTAAACAGAGTCAAGTCCCCTGTGAGCTACTGGATTAATGCAAAGATGCATGAGAGGGTAAGACTTGATTCCTTGTCTTAATGATTGAAAGCTTTTTTACCCCACTGCCTAGATAAGTTCACTGATTTCCCAGAAAATAACTTCTGCTTCACTTCCATAATGTTTTTCACTTCCCATAAAGCCATCACATTATTCCAGCTAAATTAAATATTATTTTCAAAGTAACCACTAATATAACAAAACTCCAGACAGGCAAATAAAAGGTAATATGAACAAACATGCAAGTGACTCAGCTTGTTTTTAAACTGTGGTCAAATACATCTGTTCAAACCATGCCATCATCACTAACTGTTCTTTGAACTTCTTTGCCTCAGAAACAAGCACAACATTCATTTTTCTTATCTATCGAAGCAATGCCTTGGAAGCCTTCTTTACTGTTCTGAAGGGCATCTCCCTGGTTATGGGCCCAGCCCTCACTTTGGGAAATGCCCAGTCACACAGTCCAATTTTTCTCTAGGCATGATTCTCCGTTTGACCAGTGTATCATTCTGCCAGCGGTAACATTGGTCTAGAATTATAATCTCTTTTCTTATGGCAGCAAGGGATTAAAGGAACTTGAAGTTTTAGGGGGTTGGTTTTTATTGTTCTGGGTTTTGTGGCTTTTATTGTTTGTTTGTCCAAATACTGTTAACTGCTGAAGATGACACAGCATTTAGAAAGATTACTTCCTCAGCTAATCTGCTATTCTCTGCAGAGGGAGGACCATCTTTCAACTGCTAGTTTGAAGCAGTTTGCTGCAGGATGTGGATATCTCAGAATCATTTGTGCACTAAGCCCTTTGCTGGGCTCATTCTGTCCTCTTTGACTTCCCTGAAGCCACCATACGAAGCATTAGGCTCTCCATTAAGCAAAGACCTAAGGCCAGGGAAAAAGTACTGGCTGGCAGCCATTGTCTCAGCATCTCTCAGGGGAAATTCTGACAATTTCTTAATTCTTTTTTTTTATTCTTACAGCTGCTTTCTTGACAGACTCCCTCTATTTAACTTCTCACAGTCATTCAGCTTCACTGCAGTCTGAAGCACGAGATTACTTGAAAAATACCAAATTTAACTACCTCATGCAGCTCGCAGTATTTCATATCAGAGAATTCCCAAAGAAATAATTCTGAATTTTTACTTCTCTATTTAATTGCCTTTAATATTTTGATAATCATTTTTATAACAATTCTGAAGATACACCACTGAAGCCTCAAACTTTTTATTTATTTTTCTAATTAAATTCTACAAAATTATGTATCGACTGATTAGTCACTCTTCTCCCACTTGAGGGCTTAGCTGTGCCTCAAAGAGTATAACCCAGAGAGAGACAGACTGAATTGCCACCAAACATACCAATAACATAAGAAACCGGGGAAGAGACAGCAAGGTTTTGTGAAGTATGACACTTTTGTACGAAATCTTTTGAAGTTTAAAGAACAATTCAATAAGCATGCAGCGGAAGACAAACTAGGCAATGCACTGTACTTGAGTCTCCAAAAATATTATTCAAAAGTTTCCTAGAGGCTAGTGAAGAACCTAAATCACCAAAGAAAAAAAGAGGTGTAATCGTCTTATGGCAAAATAAAGAACTAAAAGTTAGGAAAGAAAGGACAGGAAAAAATGGCCGGTTTTCACAATTAAGGAAAAATATCTGTGAAGGATTCTCCACAAGGATACGTGCTGGGATATCTGCTGTTCTTCATATCTATAAATAATAAATAATATTACTTCCAGTAGGACAGGCAGGCAAATAATGAGCTGAAAAAAGCTGCAGACAATATCAGATTATTCAGGAGAGTCAAATCTAAAACTATCTACATAAAAGCTGCAGAAAGGACTTATGACACTGAGGGACTAGGTAATAAAACAGTAAATGGAAATAATGATAGTGAAGTGCAGACTACAGAAAACATGAGGAAACAAGCCCATCTCCATTTTTTAACTGTATTTGGGTACCATACACAGTCAGATCAGCTTTAAAATGGGTTTTACTAAGCAGAAAAAACATCATGTATTCATTTTAAATTTAACTCTGAAAGCATCAGAAAAACTGTTTCTGACGGTAAAATAAATAAGTAAGTAGAATATACCAAGAACTCTTAAGAAAAAACTGAAATGCTGCAATACTACTGTCAAAGTCTTTTACACACTCATGCCTTAAATACGGCAGGCAGTTCTGGGCTCCACAACTTTCAAGGGGCTGACAAAATTATAAAATCTTCAGAGCAAGGCTACAAGGATAAGCAGAGTGACAGAACAGTGTGTACAAAGGAGCAACAGAAAAACTTAGCTTGGAAATGTTTGGGAGAAGAGATAGGGGATATGGTAATACTGAACACCATGGAGAAAGTGAACAAAAAATACTCACTCAAGAATTAAGAACCATGGAACACCCATTAAAATTGTTGGCCAGATGGTTTAAAGCAAACAAACAGGGATATTGCCCCAGTCACACAGAGCACATGATAAAATTGTAAAACTCACTGTCTCAGGGATTTTGTAGAAGACAAAGCATAAGCTGATTCAGAAAAAAAAATAAAAATTTTTTTTAAAAAAAGGCCAACTATATGGAAGATAGCTCTGGCTTTGCCTAACACAGTAGTTCAGATATATATTTTTTAAATCGGCAGAGGCAATCACTGAGAATGTTCTATGACTACATGACAATTCACAAAAGGAAAAGTCATTGTTCTTAAAGAAAAAAATAGCCTAATGGAGACTTAATTATTAATAGATAATACATAGATAATTTTCTACTCTAACAATCAATGAAGATACACAATACAAGAGTCTTAGAAAACCAAAAATGTGCAAGGTCTTTCTGTGGTATACTCTGAAGCTAGAATTTGCTTCATGTGGAAAAACAGCCTTGATGAATGTTGTGGATGGAGCCAGACCCAAATGAATAGTGAAACAGTTGCAGTAATGGTTTCTCCTGCACAGTCTGGAGCTATTGTTCATGAGTAAAGAAAATTTTCCTTTATTCATGCTGAGTAGTACTCATGTTCTGTAATCAGTTTAACATAACAAGATTACCTATGGTGTGATACTCGCACTGTAATATCATCAGGCCTCTGAGATATGACAGTAGAGCCTTAGCGTCTTGCACAGATATGGCTACAGCAGCACAGCAATACACAGCAGCTCATTACTTCTGGGCCATTTGCCCATTTAGCCAGGCAGCTTTACCTTACATGAGTGGCAAACCAAACACAGCCCTTTGTTTACCCTCAACTCAGCATTTGGCTACCTTGTATGAGCAGAGAAGGATTCTCCGCTAAAGGCTAGACCAAGCAGGACAGAAAACACATCATCAGCCTTCTGTGTTGCAGAATACAATCTTCAATTACTCTGGGTTACCTTTTCCAGGCTACCGTGGTACAGGGTTACTTGGCAAATGGAAGCCCACCTATAAGATCTGTTCTGAACTGGACACACTAGTGCTCAGGTGCTTCCTCCTCAGCTGTGTTCAGCTGACATGACCATGCAATGAAAAATCACACTCTGAAAGACATTCCCCCCCCACAATACTCTTCCCTGTAGAGGAGACCTCCTCCAAAACATGTGTTTTTCTCCCGCAGTTCAGAAGGTACAAAGGGAAGTCTGCATTTCTTTTGAAAAGCCACTTTGCAGGAATAAAAAGGGCTACTGTTCAGTTGCTGTGCTCCCTGTTTCATCTAAACTAAAGAAATAATATTATCTATTATCCATGAACCTCTTCAGATTGTAGTTTTCCAGAAAACTCCTTTCTGATTATAACAGCTGCTCAGAAATATTAGTGCAGTATTTGCTTTTAGTAGTAAAATCAAGATGTTCTTACCGCATGCCACTTACTAATGGTGTAGAGGGGACCGCTATCATAACATAATTAATGTCTATTAACATTAAGTAAGACTAACTTTGATATACTCAAGCAGGTAACTTGCCAAAACCAAATCTCCCATTCAAATGTTGCAATATGAGACATGCTGATGTGAAAATGTATTACCTATTTGTCACTGCACTATGCAGTATCTTTTAACAGGGCTACCAAAGCTCAGTTTGTTTACATGAAAACATAATGGAAACACTTTATAAACTCCTAAAAATACATAGTAAAACAACTTCGCTGGCATGTGATCAAGATTACATACTTCATGTTTACTGTTAACATTTGCCAACACAGTTAAATATTAAGGGAGCCACCAAGGGATTTATTTTGTCTTTGATTTTGCCAGTCCTCTAAAAAATGCCTTAATTCTCTGATTTCCAACATATGCATGACAACAAAAGATGGTATAACAAACCATCCTTTAAAAATCATTACATACAGAGCATGATGGCTATCGGAGAAAGAGGATCTTGGTTTTATGATTGCTCACTCTCTAGAGATTCATAACAGGTGTATGGAACTGGGAAGACCCTACTATTCTAATCATCAACAACGAAGTTTACATTTAGCTATCTACAGCAATCCTCCAAAGGGTGGGGAGGAGACCCTGCAGCACGTAAGGCCCAAGCGCCCAAAAATATAGGGCAAAAATATCAGCCACTGAATTTTTTTTTACTAACTCATTATTAGTCCTATAATTGAACATACTTCTTAGAGCTGGGATAGCTAGCAGGAGTGCAGGCTGCCCATGAAAGCGTAATAACTGCAAAATCGAGTTTTGCACAGAAAATCAACCCCTACAATTGGAAATAAGCTGGTGTAAGACCATCCCAGTCTCAAAAACATCCTACCTTTGCAGTGCACGTAAGGGAAAATAACAGCACACACTATCTCGGGCCAGATTATCAGTCACTGTAAACAAATGCACTGCAGTTTCAGCACAACCCTACGAACAGAGTGATTCTAGAATAGAATCTATATGTCTGCACAATTCCTAGCACAATATTAACTACCTATGGCAGATGAGACACCGTTATGGGGCTGGTCCTTGATCACCTGAGCATATTCCTCAGTTATTTGAAGTCTTGCTTCTCCAAACTTATCTCCTGCTCCTAGTGACACTTAGACCACAGAAATGGCAGTTTTTCCATGACTTCTGATATTTCTTCCCCATTCAACTGCGCAACTTGATGCATCTGAAAGTAACTACAAATGCGCAACTAATCCCAAAACAGCACGCTGCCACCACCCACATGCCTGTCAAATGTGGGTTCATATATTTGTTAAGTGGAGCATTATTCAGCAATAACTAGAGGGCAGAAAGGTGTGAGAAGAAAATGCACCCCCAGAACATGCTCCAGCCGACGCAAAGGTCACAAGCCCCATTCTCTCCCCACTGCCCGCCCTGCTGAGCAACGCTGCTGAAACACTACGAGAAGTTTTGGGGAGCATCCGCGGCTGCTGAAGAGGCCGGTGTCTGCAATTACCGGCAACTCGGGCGAAGTTTTCCGCCCGCCGGCCCCCGCCGTGACTCACCAGTTTGGACTGGGCGCGCTGCAGGAACTCCTCCATGGCGCCGGCCGGCAGGACCGCCGCGCCGCGCCCCGCCGCACCGCGCCGCGCCGCACCGCACCGCGCTCCCGCGCTGTCCCCGCGCTGCCCGCTCCGGAGCGCGGCCCCGCCGCCCGCCCCGCCCCGCCCCGCCCCGCCCGCCGCGGGCGGTGACGTCAGGCCGTGCCGCAAGGGCCGGCGCGGAGGGGCGCGGAGGGGCGCGGAGGGGCGCGGCAGCGGCGGGAAGCGCGGAGCGGGCGGCCCTTTCCGCGCGGCGGGGTCGCGGTTCCCGCTGGCCCGCGCCGCCCGTCAGGCCCTGAGGAGCTTTGATTTGTGGCGTTTCAATAGCGTGTGGCCGAAATAAAGGGCGCTCTAAGACCCGCCTCGGGGTGTCAAAGCAACAGGTACGAACTGGGGGCTGCTGCTGGTCCTCAGGCGGGGATTTCGCGGTTTCCCATTTTACAGATGGTAAAACTCAGCAACGCAGAGCTCGAGGGCATCGGGGTCAGAGGCAGTGGCCGTCTCGGGGTCCCCTTACCGCGGAGGCATAAGCTCTGGAGGGACTCTCGCAGGCACAGTCCAAGCTCCAGAAACCCTGACTGCTACTTCAGAACTAGGATCCTTTCTGACTATAGCACCCACATTTCATATCTATCCAACTGAACAGCTCACGAAGGAGCTTCCTAGCACAGCATCCACTTTATAGAGAAATAAAGTGAGATGTCAAAAAGCTGGAGTCCCTGTCCAGGTCTGTAGAAGTCCATGGAAGGTCATGTGATGAGTGTAGGCTAGATCAGGAAATAAGTCGCAGGATTCAAAGCTTCTCTGATGCTCTCACACCACTAGTACTCACTGGTGTGTTTACTTTGCCCGCTATAAATAACTAACCTGAATAGTACAGATTTACTATTCCAATCAAGTTGTGCCTTACTGAGGAGTTAGCGATGGCTAATTATTAATAAATTCACTGCTATGAGATCTGGGATATTTTTCTCTTGCGTATTATTTTACAGCTCATTGAAGATATTACTATAAAAGCTAAAAGCTTTTGCTTCCTTATTAACAAACTTTTTCTTATGAGTGTAATTCATTCTTCCTTTATTTGTAAATTCTTTCATGATATCTTGCAGATCCTATAACTGAGTTGCCTGTCACGATCAATCTGTTCTGCCTAGTCATATGTTTGTGTCCCAAAGTGTTCTGGGCAACAGGAAAAAAATATCTATGTCATAACCATTTAAAACTGAAAGATAAATCTTCATTAAAATATTTGAGTGGACTTAAGCACCATGCAAATGACATGAAGCAAAGTATCATACATTACGGTGTTCAACAGAAAAAAAAAAAAGATTTTGCTACATTTACTGGGACTTTTTTTCTTCTGAAACACATTAGTGTTTTTCAGAACTCTATCTGAATTTGAGTTTTCCCATTATTCTATAGAAAAGTAGGTCTCTTGAAAGATTACCAGTTTTGCACAACATATTCTCATAGTTGTAACTTAAAATGTAAACTAAATCAAAAAGTATTGCAATAGAGGACTCGCTGTGTAATTTGAGATGCAGAGATGAGGTCTACTGAAAATATTTTGCCAAGGAAGAACACAACATGATCTTGCAAAAAATGAGGTAAAGTATATATTTTGTTTCAACAAAGTCTGCAAAACAAGGTAAAAAAAATCCAGCTTGCTACAGCAGCTAAGCTGAAGTTTAGAAAACTGATGTTTAAAGGGGTCATTTTTGCAGCACACATTAAAAAAAAAAAAAAAAGAGAGAAACTATGTCAGAAGGCACACTTTGGACAGCAAGTAGTTGGAGAATAAAAAGCTGAATTTGCTAAACAGTCAGTGAAGTTGTGTTCTTATGCCTCATACCAATAATCAAACTCCCATATACTGTAAATAAAGTGTTTTGAGTAATTACTTCTTTGTAAATCCAATTGATAGATGTCTATATGTGGTTATGGAAGGAACTGGTAAATTTACCTTATGCTGTAATATCCAAGCGGTCTTGCACTGAGCTTGGAAGAACCCTGTGGATTCTTTGCTGTACACATGCTGGGAGTCCAGAGATGGAGCCAGCAGAGCTGTGTCAACAACAAAACAGAGTGTGCTTGAACTCCCTGAAAATATTTGTGAAAGTTATCTTTTTTAAACTGTTTTTAAACAACTTGTTTGCTACCATAATTATTGTACAAGTTAGACATTGTGAAATTAATTATTCACATCCTGTTGTGCAAAACCATGAACAGAGAATTACTCTTTGTATTTGCTTAATGTTTTATAGAAATTCCTTAGCCTTAGATTCCCTCTTTTCTACCTGCCTTGCAGCCACTAAATTACTTGTGCTTTACTGAAGCTTAAATCAGAGATGACTTGGGACCCAGATTATTTTTCTTATTCGTCTTTCTGAAGTAGCTAAACAAAACCAATTCACAGTCATCCAGAAGCTTCTCCTAGGGGGTGTCCTTCCCTTAATCTATGTAACAATTCCTTATGAGATCAGTTGGAATCATGTATGTGTCCCAAAGTGAGGATTTGCTCCATATCTCATTCATAGAATTGCATTATTAAGAAACAGACTTGTTGAGCAATGCTGAATTTTTGTGTGTTCATAAACACATTTGCAAACCTCTTGTCACACTGAAGAGATTTAGCCTCTGAACTGTGAGTTTTATGCTGTAAATTTGTGTGGTTTTGAAAATGTAAATACAAATATAATGTCAATGTAAATGTAAATAAAAATAACGTCTTATGGCTTGAAAGTGCATGTTTCTTTATTCACATGACAAAGGAAAAGTTGGGGATTTTTTTATTTCAGCCATTATTAAAGCATGCGGGAGTGTATAATGACTTTGCTGTATCATTTTTCTGTGTCCTGAAAAAACTATAGCTCCAGTGATTATGAAGAAAGATAATTCCTTACACTACAGGATTTTCTAAATCTCTCTTCTCATCTTCACTGTGACCAGTCAGGGTAAAGCAATTTGCATCATTTTAAAAGTATCCTAATAAAACCTTATGTCCTCATATATACTATACAATACCAAACAGTGCAGGCTTTTGTGATTTTCCGTAGTTTCCATCATCCATATCCATTTAATTTAGTCTCCAGGCGTACAGATGGGATTGGTTTTATTCCACGTGATGGAGAAGCAAACCAGGGGTTACTCCTGTCTCAGAAAAACTCAGATCTGAACTCTGTAGCTTGTCTTTACAATTTGGCAACCAGTTTGAAAGCTGTCATGATACAGCTATCCAGTGGCTTAGCATTTCTGTCGTAAGTAGTGTTTGTGATAAACACTTCAATGGCGTATTAGCAATCATTTTCATGATAAATAAGAGTAAGTCACACTGCAAGAGTTGCTATACTACCACAATAGGAATAAATAATTTCTGCCCCATGGAATTAAAATGTTACACAATCATTTCAACGTGAGAGGAGAAAAAAACAAATAAAACCCCTGTATATACAACTGTTAGCTATTGTAAGAGGATATTATTAAAGGATTTGAAAGGAAAAAGATGATTTCGCAAATTACTGAAGGAGTAATTCAACAGACAACGACCCAAAGAAACAAGAAAGAACAAAACTCCATGTAGCAGCAGCAGATTGACAGTCATTGACACTGGCACTCAAGCCTTTTTATTTTCTGAGTCTCTATGATTTCCACACACACCCATGAAAGCTACTTCTTTTTTCTTACAGGTTTTACCAATGGGACCCATACTTAGAGCTACCAGTTATCCAGTCTTCTGGATCAAGCATCTTCACTGCCTATGAGGAGCAATGCTTTTCCGTGTTACTTATGCTTCACAGTTTTACATGCTTCAGTTACACTGGTCAACCTATAAAGATGGACAAAGGGAAATAATTTCAAGTATCAGAAGACTCTTCCAAACATGAATGCTGTCCATCAACAATGTGTAGAACCTCTACACTGTGAATGCCTCCTGTCTTTCTTTAGAGAAGATGGGCATGAAAATTAAGCTAATGATCTCAGTGTCCCTGATAGATTGCTGGTTTGCCCAATATAAACCAAGTACTAATAAGAAATTATGTTCTCCAAGAGATCACTCTTGTTTATGCAATTACTTCATTGCCAACCAAAAATTTCAAGGTGAATGTTCTATAATAGTCCCTATTGCTCTTATGAAAAATTAAGTATGGTAAAAATGAAATTGCTGTTCTTTTTCCTGAGGGCTAGACAAAGAGATAGGAGAAGCCATGCTTGGCCAGGAGATGACTCCTGAAGATCTGATATAAGTATCTGTTAAGGTTTCCAAAGCCTGAATGCATTAATCTCATTTGAGCTGTGAATAGCACATAATTCTTGTGTTACAATAATTGTCAGTTCTGTTCTTCCAAGTGAAACTGAGTAAGACACCAGGGTACACGTATTTGAGCCAAGGCTGGCTACTAATTCAAAGCCAAAAAGCACCACTGAATCAATACCAAAAGTGCTTGGAGGTCTCCCAAACAATAGGTGATTGAATAGCTTGCTTTGTGTGAAAGTACAGGCTGACAGGCACAGACAATAGAACTGCAGGTTTAGTCCTCTCTGAAACTCCAACTTGTACCAAAAAAAAAAAAAAATTAAGAGTGTGAGAAGCCAGAATCCAGATTCATCTCCCATTAGCTCTCAGTCCCTGGAAACAGAGTTCCCAGGTTGCCCATCAAATTTCAATACAACTGAGTACTAAGACAAGTTGTTATAGAAGTCAACCTACTGTGCTGCTGCCTCTTTCTTACCACTTATACTGAGAATTTAGGCAAATTACATGCCCCATGTGAATATATCCCTAAGTGTTCAAATGATTGGTCAATTAAGAGACTGAGCATTTTACTTCATTTGCACAGCATGAGTACTGGCTACTTGTATTAAACTAGTCCCAGGTCAAAGAAGTAATTCTGATAGATGTGCTCAGTTTTGCATGTTAAAGCTGTTACTAAACCTCCTGTCCACCTACCCATCACTTGGCAATTAACTGGAGGACTTAAATCATTAACATTGTTTGCTTCCCAGGCACATGGGTGAAAGTCCGTGAAGACGGATATCTTCTCAGCAACATCTTATCTCATGCTTTTGACAATAAGGTTTTAGGCTGCAGTGAGCACAACATATTTACAAGTTAACTATAAAAAAATTAGAGTAAACAGGACATAAAACATCTGCTGTTTTATAGATTACCGTTAATAAATTGTATATAGTATGTCTATTATTGTTGAGTTTTGAGTTGTTCAGTAAAAGTACACAAGGGAACATTCTTACAAATATTAGTTTGAATACAGATAAAAAGGAAATTAAAATGCTCCCCAAAAGTCAAATTAGAGAATATAATGCTGAAAGTGTATGGGCTCCGTGACAATAAACCTGATTCTGAAACAAATTACACTGGATATTATATTGGTCACTATTTGAAATCCAAAGACTAATACAGGTACTTCTTATTTTGCAAGCTGACCAAAGTATGACCAAAGTAGTAATAGATCAGCTAAAAGTAATTTTCAAGTTAGAAACTACTTAATTACTAGGATTTTGTATTATGATTTTTTAGCCAATCTCACTCCTCAGATGATATAATAGCTAACTACAATTACTTTCATAAAATGAATACCGTAAAGCCATTACAATTCTTACATTGAACTTTGAAATTCATACACACTCAACAAATTCTTAGGACCTCTGTCTTGAGGACAATACTGTTCAGTAGATACACTGAGGCTAAAATTAAGGCTTGTGCAATTGTATGAGGAAGATGAAAGGTTTCTTCACCTGGAAGTAGATGAGGATTTACTGTGAAGGTTCCAAATGCTAGTAAAAATATTCTATATGTTTAATGAAGTACAATAAAGAGCATTCTGTGGTGGAAATTCTCATGTTTCAAAGGTAGAAGGTTATAGGGGGTGAAAAATTATCTCTGACTACTTCTTCTTTGAAAACAACATCTGGTTCTTTTAATGAAGCATATAAACACAACAGTAGAATTATAAAAACTACAGTGACCAGAAAATACAAGTGTGGTGAATGAATGTACATGTAATCTGACAGAGAAGGGGGAGGGGGGGGCAGCAGAAATACATAAATAAATAAATAAGGTTATGCCAGGAAAGAGTGTACAACTTGCAACACACAGTCCTTCCTTTAAGTCTGAATGAAGCTTGCTGACTCTGTATACCTCAGAAATTGTCTGATTTAAGTGCACCGTATCTTACAGGCAATTATTCTGGAACAATTACCTCCAGCTTTGCTGTGTTGTAGTTATGCTATGTACTGCTATGGAATAAATGCCAAAACAAGAAACAGTCAGTATTTAAACAACTCTTTTACTCTAGGTACACCATGGCAAAGTATAACCCAAAGCTAGGAAAGTGAAACTGAGTACAGTTTATTAGAGAAATGAATTAAACATTCAGTCTAATGCTTCCAAAAGTAACTAAAATCTTCCATTTGGGCAAAGCAAGTGTTCTGACAGGTTAGCTGAGAACTGGCCTGTTTACATCAACAGGCTATGATAGTATACAGTGATACTAAGATAGCTCATATAAATATGGAAATTTTATTAATCATAGCAGGAAGTAAAATTTATAATTTGCTCCTCTCTGCAGAGCTTACTAATGCAGCAGAAGACTGTTTTTCCTAAGACTGTTTTTCTTTAACTCTTTCCTAAACCACTGCAGCACGTTTCCACTTCTATACCTGGAATGAGATAGTAGCTCAACAGTTTCTATGTGGCTAAATTGGGTAAAATTAAAATGTCACCAGTTTGGAAGAGTGTAAGGGAATAACTAGTGTGTGGCATGCCACATGAGATATGTATACTAAGTTTAATTTAGCCTTAAAATTAGTATTAAACTTTATCACATAAATGGCAAATTTTGCTAAAAATCCTGGGGAGCTTCAATATCATCAGATAAACTGGGGCTAAACAGAAAATGTTGTCAACACCTAAATACAATGTGTTTTACTGACAATATCTATGGTTGTTAGTTGAAAAACAGAGTAACAAATTGAAGCATTAACATAATATATGCAGACCATTCAAAAAGTATGGTCATCACCTTCTGAAGATAATACTAAAGAGTACTTGAATCCATAGGTTCTCATTCTAAATGGATTGTGTTCTATATGACTGTAAATCAACATAGCTGTTGAAAATTGTCACTATAATTATCAAAGAGTAGAGTTCCTTAGCAGATTTGTAGTCACTAGTTAACTTCCAGTCATTCAGTTAACTTTGGAAGAGTTACAATTGTTTAAAAAGAGAAATGGTCTCAAATATTTACCATCACCTTTTTATCCTTTCCAATGGAAAGACTTTTCCATGTATTCCAGCAAGTATTTTAAATTATAACTGAGAATGGGTCCCACAACACATAGTTGCAAATGTACTGCCTTCCTATAAGCTGACAGAAAGTGTTTTATATGGTAGAGCTGGAGATCTCCATACAGATTTATTATAACCCTGTCACTGATGTACTGATAAACTGACAAAAGATAACAGAAACCTGGAGATGGTAATATTTCTTTGTGATAGTCCGTCGGAAGATATGAGACACAGTAATGTGTTCTGGGAAAGATGCAAGAAAGCTTCCACAAGTTCTACAGAACATTATGCATTTATGGACAACTCTTGTGAAACAAGTACAGCCAATGTCCCATAACACCACCAATGTGCTGCACATCCTTGTTCCTACAAGACACTTCCAGTGTGATTCCAATACTCCACAGCTGGATGATTTTGTTGATAGAGAAAGGCTAGAAAGCACATTGTTCCGCTGTTTTCATAAAGTGTCTGTAAAACATTATCCAAAGAGCCTTTGGTAAAAAAACTTAATTTGTGGAATACTGTATATTTAATAACATTAATGCATTTTAATTATCCAAACAGTTTTTTATATTCAAAGGGAGGAATGTGGCAAAAAGCAATAGCTTCATGAGCAGCACAGAGGAGCAGATCAATGAAGTATCTTCTAAGAACATGTATATTTCCTTTGGAGGACTTTCCGGTGTCTGAATTGGAAGTCTTAAGACTTTTGATGGTTGACGTAACCTTTATATGACCCTCTCAATGGGTAATCTGAAATTTAATAAAGATAAATGAATCTTCAGCCTTTAATTCCTCTCCTCAAGCTAAAATATGCGGAAAATTATTTCAAATGTAGTTGAAATGTATCAATGCTATAAAAGTTATTGCTGGAAACAGTAACAGACATGTAAAAACCCATTTCCCAAGGAAAACTGGCTAAAGCGGACACTGTTCTGCCAAGAGTTGTTTAGGCCTGCAAGTGCTTTAATGAGTAGCACACAATGGGAGAAAAAAAAAAGTTTACCACCATTATAGCTTTAAATGCCAAGCCCCAACAAACACACGCCTCTGTATATGACCGAGCTAGCTAAAGGCAGCATTTAATACAAGGCCCATGCCAAGCTGTCTCTTTTACTTGCACTATCTCAAGCTTGTAGTATCAGCACTGAATAACATCCCTTTTGGAAAGTGTGAAACCTCTTCTGGTACTTGCTCTGTGTGGTTTAGAAACCTGAGAGTGCAGAAGCACAAAGGTAACTAGGCTGCATATAATGAGTAAATATTGTTGTGAGGAATCTGGCTGTGTCTGTGTGGCTTCCGATTATTTTTGCACGAAAACCAAAGAAAACAAAAGCTCTGAAGTATTTTCTGTTACTTCTGTTTCATATTTTTGTGGATTATCATAAACCAATGAAATTAATGTTGAGGTTTTGCATTTATTTTCTGTTTCAATAATAGTATATCTTGTGTTCAAGACTTAGGCTTTTCAGCTAAGAATTCATACGGTAAAGATAACAGGCTTGGTCATTAATGATCATTAGTGTCACCACTAAGAAAAGATTCATGTTGGTGTTATTTATTAAAGCAATCAAAATGTGCTATTATGTTCCTAATTACAATATTTATTCAAATTCCCCGACTTACCCACAGTACAAATACAGTGCAGGCAGCTGTTGTAGAAGCTTCCCTGTGCAGCTCTGGAAATTACTTTTTATTTCAACTAAGGACACTCCTATTCACAAAGGGAAAGAATAGAATAAATGCAGATCTTTGCACTGCGAGGCAAACACTCTGGTTTTGGATGCATGAAGTTGCATTAAGGATAAGAGCTGCAGAAGCAGAAAAGTGACTAAGAACTGTGGTAGATCAAAAAATGGTCTGTTAAGCTTCTGCATTCAAACCAGGTAAAAGTAAAACATTACAAACAGAAAAACAAACAAACAAAACTTTATTACTTGTAATGTAAATCACCCACAAGAAAAAATTAGATTTCCAAACACTACAGAGTGTTTTATTTATTCAGGACTACTTCCTTTTAGGAGCTAAAGAACATGAGTATCAGAATCTACAAGCAGAGATTGAGTATCATAAAGTCCTCCCTTGAGAGGTGAAATGAAAGGTTTGTTTCACTATTACACAGCACAGCAGTAGAAATAGATAAACAAAAACTACAGAATTGGGGCTATCATAAGGCCTGTCACACAGAACAGCAAGAAACTAATATGAATGTTTGATAATTTATTTTAAGAACAGCCATTTAGAATATTTTTTTAAAATCTTCAAATTAATTCAGTGTCTATCAACTCTACGCTTTTTGCTGAAGTATCAGCAATGTGTTTATAAAGGCAATACTAGAATTTTCAAACATTGTTAGTCACAGACCACCAGGACAGGTAAGAAGGTAGCGGTACACCCTCCTCAGATGAAGCTTACTTTTCCAAAACCAAGAGTGATCTTTTTCAGCAACTACAGCCTAATATGGATTATCGGTATCATCTGCTTCTTCCATTTTTAGGAAACATAATTTGGACATGTGCTTTTTCCAAAGCAATCCTAAAGCAAAAGACGCAATTGAAAGAGATCATCAATGTCTTAATAAAAAATCTGAATCATTGTTTGTTTGAAATTATTCATGTTTTAAATATTAAAAAAAACCCACGAAACCAAAACCAAATACAAACAAACAAAAACCCCAAACAAACCAAAAAAACCACCCACCACCACATTGTCTAAGCTGCTTGCCTGGGGGAATCTGTAGCTGTGAACAGAGTTGCAGTCAATGGTATTTTCCCATCCCCCTAGGGTGAAATCTGTGTGCTCAGCTCACTCCCTGAAGTGCCTGTACACCAATGCACACAACATGGGGAATAAGCAGGAGGAGTTAGAAACCTGTGTTGGGTCAAGAGATTATGATCTGGTGACAATTACACAGACATGGTGGGACAGCTCACATGACTGGAATGTGGTCATGGATGGCTATGTCCTTTTCAGGAAAGACAGGCCAGCCAGGTGTGGTGGTGGAGTTGCTCTTTACGTTAGAGAGCAACTACAATGTACAGAGTACTGTCCAGGGGCATACGAGGAGCGAGTTGAGAGTCTGTGGGTGAGAATTAAGGGGCAGCTGGCAGGGGTGATACTGTTGTGGGTGTCTATTACAGGCCACCAGATCAGGGTGAGGATGTTGATGAGGCCTTCTATGGGCAGCTGAGCGTGGCCTCACAGTCACAGGCTCTGGTTGTTCTGGGGGATTTTAACTACCCTGATGTTTGCTGGAAGGACTACTCAGCCAGCCAGCCTCAGTCTAGGAGGTTCCTCCAGTGCATTGACGATAACTTTCTGATGCAAATGGTGGAGGAGCCGACTAGGAGAGGTGCGCTGCTGGACCTCGTCCTCGCTAACAAGGAGGGTCTGGTTGAAGCAGTAAAGGTGGGGGGCTGCCTTGGTTGCAGTGACCATGAAATGGTGGAGTTCAGGATCTCATGTGGCAGGAACAGAATACCAAACAGAACTGCAACCCTGGACTTCAGCAGGGCAAACTTTGGCCTTTTCAAACAGTTGCTGGGGGAAATCCCATGGGCAAGGCTGCTTAAAGGCAAAGGAGCCCAAGATAGTTGGTTAACATTCAGGGACTGCTTCTACCAAGCTCAAGATCAGAGCATCCCGACACGTAGGAAGTCAAGGAGGGGAGCCAGGAGACCTGCGTGGTTAAACAGGGAACTGCTGGGCAAGCTCAAGTGGAAGAGGAGAGTTTACACATCATGGAAGGAGGGGCTGGCCACTTGGGAAGAATATAAGGCTGTTGTCAGAGGATGTAGGGAGGCAACTAGGAAAGCTAAGGCCTCCTTAGAGTTAAACCTGGCAAGAGGGATCAAGGACAACAGAAAGAGCTTCTTCAAATGCATGGCAGATGAAACTAACACCAGAGGCAATGCAGGCCCACTGATGAATGCGGTGGGTGCCCTGGTGACAGAAGATACAGAGAAGGCAGAATTACTGAATGCCTTCTTTGTCTCTGTCTACTCTGCTGGAGGCTGTCCTGAGGAGCCCCGTACCCCTGAGGCCCCAGAGGAAGGCAGGGCAATGGAGGAGTTTGCCTTGGTTGATGAGGACTGGGTTAGGGACCAATTGAGCAATCTGGACATCCATAAATCCATGGGTCCAGATGGGATGCACCCGCGGGTGCTGAGGGAGCTGGCTGAAGTCATTGCTGGATCACTCTCCATCATCTTTGCCAAGTCTTGGGAAACAGGAGAGGTGCCTGAGGACTGGAGGAAAGCAAATGTCACTCCGGTCTTCAAAAAGGGCAAGAAGGAGGACCTGGGTAACTACAGACTGATCAGCCTCATCTCCATCCCTGGAAAGGTGATGGAACAACTTATCCTTTGTGCCATCTCAAGGCATATCAAGGATAAGAGGGTCATTAGGGGCAGTCAACGTGGCTTTACCAAGGGGAAGTCGTGCTTGACCAACCTCATAGCCTTTTATGAGGACATAACGAGGTGGATAGATGATGGCAGAGTGGTAGATGTGGTCTACCTTGATTTCAGTAAAGCATTTGACACAGTCTCCCACAACAGAGAGGGACTCATGGGAGAAGTGGAGACTGGTGGCTTCCTTGGCCACAACAATCATGAAGCAGTCAGGTTCAAAATCTTTGCTAATAGGAGGAAAACTGCCAGCAAGACCTTAACATTAGATATGAGGAGAGCAGACTTCAGGCTGCTCAGAGAAATACTTAGGAAGATTCCCTGGGAAGAAGCTTTTGAAGGTGTTTGGGTCCATCAGTGTTGGTCACTTTTTAAGTACCACCTACCAAAACCAGAGGACCAGGCAATTCCAAAATGCTGAAAATCTAGCAGGCAAGGCAAAAAGTCAGCTTGGTTGAGCAGGGATCTTCTTGAAATATAGCGAAAAAAGAAATTACATGGTCAGTGGAAGCAACATGGGAGGACTACAGAGATGCTGCTTGCCATTGTAGGGAGGAAATTTGCTCTGCCAAAGCTCAATTAAAATTGAAGCTCACCAATACTGTGAAGGACAATGAAAAAGGCTTTTGAAAATATATTAATGGCAAAAGGCACACTAGAAATAACATTGGCTCACTATTTGATGAGCATGGTCACCTTATTAACGTGAACATAGACAAAGCCGAGATGTTTAATGATTTCTTCACCTCAGTCTTCAAAACCGATGATGGACTTGGGGGCCCCCATAATGCTGGGCTAGAAAACTATGGCTGTGAGAATGATAAACTCCCGATCAATCCAGAACTTGTACGACATTTGCTACTCCAGCTAGATCCTTACAGGTCGATGGGGTCAGATGGAATTCACCCAAGGGTGCTTAAAGAGCTGGCTGACATCATATCCAGACCTGTCTCCATGATTTTTCAATGCTTTTGGGAATCTGTAGAGGCCCCAAATGACTAGAAGCTGGCAAACGTTGTCCCAATCTACAAGAAGGGCAACAAGGATGACCCTGGCAACTACAGGCCTGTCAGCCTCACTTCTGTTCCTGGCAAAATCATGGAGAAAATTATTCTGGGAGTTATTGAAAAACATCTGAATGACAACGCAGTCATTGGTTCCAGCCAGCAAGGGTTCATGAGGCAAAGTCCTGCTTAGCAAACTTAATTTTGTTCTACGACAAGGTTAGCCACCTAGTTGACCAAGGGAAGCCTGTTGACATGATCTGTTTGGATTTCGGCAAAGCCTTCGATACTGTCTCTCACAGTATCCTCCTGCACAGGATGTCCAGCACACAGCTGGATAAACACACAATGCAGTGGGTGAGCAATTGGCTGACGGGCCGGGCTCAAAGGATTCTAGCAAATGGAGTTATGTTGGGCTGGCAACCAGTCACTAGCGGGTTCCACAGGGACCCATCTTAGGGCCAGCACTCTTCAATGTCTTTATAAATGACTTAGACTCAGGACTTGAGGGATTGCTTGCTAAGTTTGCTGATGACGCAAAATTGGGAGGAGCTGTCGACACTCCTGAGGGCAGAGAGGCCCTGCAGAGGGATCTGGACAAAGTGGAGAACAGGGCAATCACCAACCACATGAAGTTCAACAAGGGCAAGTGTTGGATTTTGCACCTGAGACACAGCAACCCTGGCTGTACATACAGACTGGGGGACAAGATGCTGGAGAGCAGCTCTGTGGAGAGAGATCTTGGGGTTCTGGTCAACAGCAAGTTGAACGTGAGCCAACAGTGCCCTGGCAGCCAAGAGGGCCGCCCGTGTCCTGGGTGCATCAAGCCCAGCATTGCCAGCCAGGCAGGGAGGTGACTGTCCCGCTCTGCTCTGCACTGGTCTGGCCTCACCTGCAGCACCGTGTGCAGTTCTGGGCACCACAGGATAAAAAGGAGATAAAGCTACTGGAGAGTGTCCAGAAGAGGGCTATGAAGTTGGTGAAGGGTTTAGAGATGAAGCCATATGAGGAGCAGCTAAAGTTACTTGGTTTGTTCAGCCTGGAGGAGACTGAGAGGAGACCTCATGGCGGCTCCAGCTTCCTCACAAGGGGAGGAGGAGGGGCAGACGCTGAGCTCTTCTCTCTGGTGACCAATGACAGAACCCCAGGGAATGGCAGGAAGATGTGCCAGGGGAGGTTGCACATCAGGAAAAGGTTCTTCCCCCAGAGGGTGGTGGACACTGGAACAGGCTCCCCAGGGAGGTGTCACAGCTCCAAGCCTGACGGTGTTCAAGAAGAGACTGGACAAGGTCCTCAGACACATGGTGTGAGCTGTGGGGTTGTCCTGTGCAGGGACAGGAGCTGGACTTGATGATGCTTGTGGGTCCTTTCCAACTCAGGACCTTCTGTGAATCTATGTATAACAAAACTACAGAGAAAGGTCAGATTAGAGGTTGTACCCTTCACTTCTACTAACTGTGTTTAAACTGTGATTTCACAGTCACAAGATCATTGCAATAATAATGTTAATATGCAAGACAGTTACATATATGCCTCAATACATTTTTCTGAGTGCTGAGTTTAGTCTATTTGTTACTCATTGAGCAGTCTTATTCACTTTAACAGGAATGTTTTTGTGAGAAAGACTTACAGCCAGGAGAAAACTGTAAAACGCAAATAAAGCACATTAAAAAAATAGGTAATACAGCAACTAGTGGAACCAGCACTGACCACTGACACTGGCAAATTGCACTGTTGTAGAATAAATAACCACTGAGAGGGAAATGTATGGGAGGAATAGACTAATCAATGAATGAGGATGTCAGAACTAATTAATCTTTGGAATGAAAAGCGTAATGAGAATAAAGACATCTACTTTTTATCACGACCACCTGAATATGATAGTCAATTCACTTCTGCATAGATATCCCTTTTGCTCTAAAAAGGGCAAATGACTTTTTTATATTATGTTTCTTTTCAACCCTGAAGTGGGAAGAATTTTGTTGTATCAGCTGAAGGTGAATTAACTCTTGATGTCTGAATGGCAGTGCTTCCTCAATGACAATTTTTCTTTTTTTTTTTTTTCCTTTTTTTTAATAAAAAGTAAAAGACTGCCTTTGCTAAAGTCAACAAGAAGGTTCTCCACCACAACCAGTGGGGTCAATATTTCCTCCTTCTTACTTGTCTTAATTTCCTCTTCAACCGTGTAAGTTGTCTAATCCACAAGTATTGCATTTTTATAGAGCAACAAGGAAGAGGATACAGGAATAACAAAATACTCATTTTCAACTGAGATCTCATGTATCATAGTGCTTCATGGCAGCCACAATTCTTGTGTTTGGAATTAAACTAAAACTTGGTATTGAGTATTAGTTGTATCTTTCTCACACTGTCCCAAAATTTACAGTTATTCATACTGATTTCCTTTGTTACCAGTATTCTATCAGCTCATGTTTATGTGATTATATTTGCATGGCACTATTTAGGTAGTAGTAAAAATTGCTTCCTTTACATTTATTGTGTTTGTAGCTCTTGGTAAGAAATTCCTATACTACCCTTTGGAATCCTCTCTTTTGGCAGTACATAGCTAACCTAGTTGTACATTGGTACAGTTGCTTTAGTTCTTGAAGAGTTCATATCTATCCAGAATGCTTGGAATCATTCAGGAGCAGAGATATTCGAACTGATTTTGTTTTATAGTCCAGAGCTTCTCTAAGCAGGATCACAGACACATAATCCTTGGAAGACAGCATTCAGGCAGTTGAACATCTATAGGCACACCTTCATGCTTACTGATTACTTACAGTCCAGAAACTTCATATAGGAAGGCAACAATTTGTAATTCGAATAATAGTCAACTATTAGTCAAATTAATCCTTTTATGAAGGGCAGAACTTCTTTGAAGCTGTTCAACTTTACTACAATCTCCGCAATTGTTTTTCTCAAGGGCAATGACTGAATTAGCATTATTTGCTTCAAATAGGACATAGTGTAGAGCAAAGAATACACTATTGATTTTTATAGCAAATTCTCAAGACACCCAGGAATTATTTGCTTGCTGGGCAACTGACCTATCCACTTTTCTGGCTAGACTGTGCTTTTACTTCTCCTCTAGCTCTCCTTCAGTTGGGTGAGTTCATGGTAGGGATGAAGGATAATATGTTCAGGGATCTGTTTATGAAGAATTGTTTTCTACCTTGGAGAGCCAATTAAACATAAACTGCCTACGGCTTTTAAGTGCCTTCAGAACTCCAAAGCTAATGTCTTGTTCCATATCTTAATTTAGTTTTTTAAAACTCAACAAAAATATTTTAGTTTACATAGAACATGTGTTAATTTCTGTAAATTGCAGCTATTCAGAAATGTTTCTGATTTAACTGCCAATAATCAATCTTAAGATACTGTAATTTGCCTCTCTTGCTAGTATCATAGATAAGAGTAGTCAAAAAAAAAAAGAAAATATGACTGACAGATGCTACCTTTTTTTCCCTTCCCTGCACTGAGCTCTGAGAAAAGTTTATCTCCCTTCTTTCCATTGACTTTAATACATGAGTACCAATATTATCTGAAGTCCTATGTAAGGCCCAGACCTCATGAGCATACAAACACATTCAAATTATCTGAGTAAGCCCAGTGACTACGTGTTAAGTCAAGTATGTCCTCGTGAGTTATTTAAACCAGGGCCTCAATTTCTAATATTCTGTTTAATGAACTTACCCTTCCTCTTTTATTTAAAAAGATTTATCTAGTTTGGGAAGTTATCTCAGAACACCCAGCTGTGTTTTTCTCTTCCTTTTGATATAAAAAAATAATAACAGTGGTAACAGTGATAATTATAACATACACAAATCATATCATACTTATCTAAGTTTGGCAAACCATTTGACTGTGATTCTCTTTCCTTTCAAATACAAAACCAACAACAATGTTGGTATTTCAGAATGATTCATACTATATTCATACTTTTGTCTCAAAATTTCAAAAAGCTGTAGAAATAGCAGTGCCATACATGATGCAATACCATGTAAAATAAGAGTGGAATGTATTTTAGATATATGTCAACCGATCATAGTGAAATATTTTTTTCAGTGAATGAATTAGGAGTAGTAGACTGAAGGAATCATTGTCGCCTCTGCTGAAGGACATGCTACTTCTCTAAAGCTTCCCACTCTAGTGGCATACAACATCATAGACACTTGAGATATACAGACCATTTCATGGGTTTATGCCGTGGCCACAAGTGGATTAATTAACAAAAGTGTTGAAAGTTAAATTCTGCTCCAAGGCTCAAAAGAAGGACTGAAATTGTGATGGAGGGATTAAAAAAAAAAAAAAAAATTCCCCTTATTAATTTCAATTTTTTGAATGAATTAGCTTGACTTCTCTCTTGAAAGTTTCATGTAGTAACCTCTGATAGAACACAATTGATTCCTCAGTTTTACACCCAGCAACTATTGCAAATAAACCATGATGGAAAGCCTATTTCATAAATACCCAGTGAAAAACTAGATAAAAAGAAAAACTAAGGTATTAGGTAAATTTAACTGAAGGAATCTGGGAAAACCATGGTCAGCTCATGAATACTGATAGACAGGTAAAAAACTACAATAAGAATATTTTTCTGATTACAAAATGCCCTTATTTCCTTTCCAGTTCTGTGTCTCAGTAATCATACTAGTATTATGTTCAAGGTTCATCTGTGATTTACAATTGCTCACTAAGAGGAACTATACCACTGATTTCTGCTAGAATGTCTTCCAGCCTGAAGTGGTTTTGAAGGACAAGGTTTTGGTAGCAGGGGAGCTACAGGGGTGGCTTCTGTGAGAAGCTGCCCCCATATCCAATAGAGCCAATGCCAACCAGCTCCAAGATGGACCCACTACTGGCCAAGGCTGAACTCATCAGTGACAGTGGTACCACCTCTGTGATAACACATTTGAGAAGGGGAAAAACTGCTGCACAATAGCAGCTGGGAGAGGAGTGAGAATACGTGAGAGAAACAACTCTGCAGACACCGAGCTCAGTGGAGAAAGAGGGCAGGAGATGCTCCAGGTGCTGGAACAGAGATTCCCCTGCAGCCCGTGGTGCAGACCATGGTGAGGCCGGCTGTCCCCTGCAGCCCGTGGAGGTCCATGGGGGAGCGGGGACCCCCCCACAGCCTGGGGAGGACCCCACACCAGGGCAGGTGGATGTGCCCAAAGGAGGCTGTGACCTCATGGGAAGCCTGTGCTGGAGCAGGCTCCTGGCAGGATCTGTGGAAGGGACCCACACTGGAGCAGTTTGTGAAGAAACTGCAGCCCATGGCAAGGACCCACAATGGAGAAGTTCATGGAGAACTGTTATTTGTGGGAGGGACCCCATGTTGGAGCAGGGGAAGAGAGTAAGAAGGAAGGAGTGGCAGAGACAACATGTGATGAACTGTCCACAGGCCTCATTCCCCTGTGCTGCTCGGTGGGAGGAGGTGGAGAACTTGGGAGTAAAGTTGAGCCTAGGAGGAAGGGAGGGGTGTGGGCAAAGTCTTTTAAGATTTGAGTTTGTTTCTCATTATCCTACTCTGATTTGATTGGCAATAAATTAATTAATTTTCCCAAGTTGAGTCTGTTTTTTTCATGGCACTAATTCCTGAATGATCTCTCCCTGTCCTTATCTTGACCTATGACACGTCCATTGTATTTTTCTCCCCCTGTCCAGTTGAGGAGGAAGAGCGATAGAGTGGCTTGGTGGCCATCTGGTGTCCGGCCAAGATGAACCCACCACACAGCCATAACCACCACAGGACATGATCAGCCTAAACTATTTAAACCACAGTGACTGTGGTTTAAAGCAGGAATTGAAAGGAGGTAAGAAATGAAAAGTATTTTCTGCTCAGAGGCACCACACAAAAAGAAGAGAGAA
This sequence comes from Caloenas nicobarica, assembly GCF_036013445.1. Classification (NCBI taxonomy): domain Eukaryota; kingdom Metazoa; phylum Chordata; class Aves; order Columbiformes; family Columbidae; genus Caloenas; species Caloenas nicobarica. The sequence goes on along the minus strand of NC_088284.1, from coordinate 57,376,514 downwards.
GAATACTACCTGTTTAGGTCCCACAAACTTTACACAATTTTTACAACAGAAGCCTATACTAGCAATTCCCACGTGTTTTAAGGTAACACAGTTACAACATGAAAACATGAAAAATCCCTCCTCTGCATCTGATGAGATCCTGTCATAAGTACTACAGATTTCCAGTATATATGTAAGTGCTATTCATACATAGTTAATAGTAAATTGAGAGAGGTGCTGTGAGCACAAAAGAACAGCACAAATCTCTGCACTTAAGTCTATAGTTTTAACATAGCAGACCCAAGTCAATTTTTGAATATCTTGTAAAATAACAATGGAGGTCAGTGAAGTATTCAGTGCCAGAAAAAGCAGCACTCTAATAGCAAAAAAGAACAGCTTGTTCTCAGAGCTATTTCATGCAGGGTATTCACAAGGGGAAATGTTCTATCATAATTCTGCTATGCTGATTAACGTTCTTAATATCCATTGCTTTCAAAAAATTAACAATTTAAAAGGCTTATTTTTTATTATTATTATTTTGAGGGATGATTTTGAGAGTGTTTGGGGAAAGGAGGAGGGTATGTGTGTTTACTTGAGACAAAGGGAGAAAAGTTCAAAGTTAAGACTAGATGAAGCCTAGTCCAGTAGATTTTTACAAGTTCAAAAGACTATGGGAAGAAAAATGACTATAAACCATACCAACCATGTTATGGCACTGGGCAAAAATTTAGTCTTATGTTCCCAGTAAGATTAAAAAAAAACAGTGAAAGTAACAGTTGTTCTTCAACTGGGATTCAGTAATGGGATAGAACTTTCCCACCTTGGCAGCAGAAAACTATCAGTACAAAGAATGGTGAAACCCTAGCTACATTAAGTCCCACATTTCATCTTAGATGATGAAAAGCAACAGGTGCTTCAGCTGAAGCTGTGAAAACCTGCAGTGCTGACAGAAATAATCGTTCTGCACATGAAATTTATTCCTACTCCTTCAACTTCACGATTTAAAATAAATAAAGAAATCAAAACAACTTAGCACCAGGAATTCCTTATTTTCTCAACATGTTCTATGAGCTATGGGGTTTTGAGGGAAAAAGAACTGTTGTTACATGTTAAGACCTTTATTTTAGCCTTCACCTGCTACAGTACCTCATCTCTGCAACGACAAATTACTGAAATGATGTTGCATGCACACATTGTCATGCAACCCAACCAAGTGCACTTTCCCCAGAAATAAGACTGTTTCGAATTTTGTCCCACCTCATAAACTTAATGTTCTCCTTATTAAAGTTCTAACTCTTTCACAAGTGCTCATCTTAGCCTCGAATTTAGCTAGAGGCAGGGCATTTCCATCTTAATTGTGCCACATGAAAGAAATTCCCACATACATATTTACCTTCATAGCTTTCCAGAGGCAGAATCTCCTAGTACTTTGCCAGGTGGAGAAGGATCTGTATTTTGGAAATAGCCTTACAATAAAAAACTGTCATACAAATTTGCCTGACAGTGTCAGCGACAGAAGTTTGCAATGCCGTCTTGAAGAAAAACTTCCATATGAAAATACTCTCCCATTTGGTAAAAGCTACAGCTACATAACTTGCTGGTTTGCTTTTTTGTAACATTCGTCTCCTTAATGTTAGTGGTAAGTCATGTCACTTACAAGTTAGGGACCGATTTCCTTTTAATGGACCTTTAAAGATTTAAAGGTTCTATTCTTCGAGCATTTCCCAAAATTAAGGTGAGTATTTTTTTAAATCTCAGGCCCTCCATTTCTTCAAAGTATCATTTGGGTTTAATAATGTGCCTTCTGGGAGCTGCAATATAATGTTGTCCTTTCATTGCAACTGACATTCTGTCTGCTGTACTCTGCGCTACCCTTACATTTGCACAGAAACAAATATTTCTTTGTTAATTGGCTTATCAAAAATTCATGGTGCACTTAGATGTTTAATATTTAAACACAATGTTTAATGTTTACCAGTGCCATTTTCTCCTGAAAAAAAAACCAAACAAACAAAACCAAACTAATATAATAGAAAGCACAGTGCTTTTCAGGACAATGACAGAGATCTTATTGTGAGCTAACATCCAGGACAGAGAGCATCATTACTTCAGCATTAGTACACATCTTTTAAAAGCTTACGGTCACACTACCTTTTGAGTCCCAAGACAGCCAACCTTGATATAGTATGGTACTGTAATGCAATCTGGTTTTTTCTTTTCCATTTCTGCTCAGGACTGTTGATGTCATTTAAACAGCATTACCAAACAACTATAAACACCATTTACATTAGACTTCAAAGTATTTTATTCAGAGAACTTTCCACTTCCTAGTTATTCTGTTAAATACTTTCCACCTAAACATTTGAGTCTACATAGTGCTAAGCTCGCTGGTGAAGCAACCGAATGCTCAGTCAAGATTTCATTCTTCCTGATTTAAAGGAAAAAGCAGTATGTTGCAATTGAAACTGAAACAAACCATGTTTAAAGTGAACCTGCAGACCTGGGATACTCGTATTGAATTATCTTCTCAGCCCAGACATTTTTTCTGGTTTTGAGCAAACTGACTGCAGTCCACTGGCTTTCATGGACTGATCTTAAAACTAAATTCTCAAATCTGTGCACAAATAAAAAAATTCAAGTACTAAAAAAGCCCGTTAAATTATTGCTCAACTTCCTAGGGACCTATGTGAGTCCTTTCCATGGAAAACTGCCTACAAAGCTGTTTTCATTCAAGTACAGAACTGCCAGTGCCGAGCAAAGAGGCATCAGGATTTGCCAACGCCCATAAATATTACATTCCTTCATTTAATTAACCTGTAGCTCACCAAATCCAGCAACTGGTCTAAAGGCCTTTTCATACACCTTCAGTTGTTCCCACTTTTTTGCCTGGGATAGAAGCCATAGGATGGAGATTACCAATCCGTATTCCAGAGGATTACTGTGATAACCCACCTCATGGCTCTCTGCTTTACAAAGAGATCCCGCTTCTCACCAATACTCCTTGTTCTGCACTCCCGTCACCTTTGTTTGTACCAGAAGTGTTTGCTGGGCTCTTCACTGAACCAATTCTATGAATAACAGCCCCTCCCCATTGCAAAAAAAAAGAAAAAAAAACACCCATACAAAACCGCCCCGCCACACACACACAAAAAAAAAATCACAAAAAAAGCCCCACTCTTTTGTTTGGGGTATTTTTTTCAGGTTAATTTTTCACAGAAAAGCCCTTTTTCATCTCAAGTCTGTGAGTCTTCTCTACAGATACTAGTTTTCAGCTGGGAATAATTTTTGTTCCCGTTGCTCTATTGTGACACTAAGATGACCCTTCTCTGACAGTCCCTTTGCAAACTCATTCATATGAAAGAGAAAACATAGGACAGATATTCCATCTAAGCAACAGACAATAAAAGTTTCAGCCTCAAAACCATCTTCACAATTCCACAGCTCCAGACAGCTATGGTATTTACCTTTCAGGATTATGTTATTCTTTTACACATAACTAGATTCTGGATGTGCCCAAATTCACTTGTCTTCTACTCACAGTCATCCTCAGAAATAATGTGTTTTGCAGAGTCAGATTCCTGAATGCTTCAAGGTTATACAAGCAAGAGCTGTTTATTTAAAATCAAAATAGCTAGGAAATGTTATGTACATCAGTAGTCCAGTGACATGGGAAGGAGTTTTATTTGCAGATATTATCTTAAGTAACTATTTTGAAGGTTTGTAATACTGGGAGAACTATTAGCCAGCTGAAGAGGCACTACCTGCTGGGCTCTTCCTTTTCGAGGGAACACAAGCTTTTTCTCTCATTCATAACTTATTGCTATTTTATACTCATTAAACACTATTTTAATGAAAAAAAAAAAAGGCAAACAAATATCAACAGTAAAACTTCTTTTACCAGGTTGGAGAAAATTCCTGAAATAAACATCAAAAGCTTCATTGTAAGAAGGGTCTGATAGGAGTACTATACAAAACCAAAACAGTTGGTTTGTTTCTGAAGCAAAATTGGTGCAAAATTAAAGCAATAACTCACCAGACATCAAATGAAATCATATGTTGTAAGCAGAGTAGTGGTTTATCAGATCACATTCTGCTGTTTGTTTCTTCAAACTTCTTCCTACATTTCTGAATTACAACTTCTCCCATGGTGTTTCTTTTTAATATACAGTGAGGTTATGCACTGTTGATGACTAAGCAACATCAGGGGAAAATTTTAAAATAACAGATGTGAATCAGTAGGCCAATGCTATGGGAAGGAGTTTTATTTTCACGTGTTGAGATGTAACATCACAAACAGTATTGCAATATGCAGCCTCAAATTTAAAACATAAACATTTTAATCTCTGGTATCAGATCTTTTTGTTTTCCTGGTGTTATTAAAGTACATATATACAGAAACATTTTTTTGTCTATGCTGTCTCACACCTCAGTTGTGATTCTGCACAATCCAGTGACAGAGAAAGTGCTAGACTTGCTAAGACAGTCATCTTCTGAAATGAAATCTGGAATATGATGGATATGCCTATGCCTAATCTATACCCATGCTTCCAATGGATTTGCCTCTGCCTAATAACCAAATTTAGTAGCCATTTAGTCACCTTGGTTTCACTCAATTTTAAAACAAGAAAGAAATAGAATTCTCTTCACAACAGAAGAACACTTAAAAACATACTCTGAAAGTACCTGGTGTGTAGTCAGAGAGCAGCATCCAACAAGGCTGGGAAGGTAATGCACAGCCACTGCCGATTAGCCTTTTGCTCTAGGGGTGCAGCTCTAGGGTGCTCTCCAACACCGGGCTGTGACCTGACAGTCCCCAGACAAGTAGGTCACAGCTTCCAAAAGGAGGGATCTGGCCCTCAGTGCTCATTTCCCCCAGATGAGATAGCGTTTTTCAAGTGGCAGAGGAAGACACGGCACTAAACTTAATCTCAGGCAGGGCTGGATTAAGGCAATGTCAAAACCTGTAAAAACCAAATATACCTGTTGGAATTTTAATGCAGTCCCAAATAACTCCATTTGAGCATGCTCTCAAAATATCTACCCAGATGCTGCTCTGAACATGAGCAGTCTGCTGTAAGTACTATTGAAAATGCTTTTGTTAGGATTATTGACGAGTCATAGCCAACTGAAATAGCTCAAGTTTTGATCTATATCCAAGACTGTATTAATAGAACTGAATTTATGAAAAATGCTGCAGAGTAAAATTGAATAACAAGTATATAATCTCTCATTTACCCAAACATACTCTATGAAATCATAAAAACTATAAACCATTTCAGTAACTATTTACTCAACCCCGAGGAGTATATTGCATATCCGAGGTAAGAATTTATTCCTTCATCCTGTGTCCAGTGTCTACATGTGAATGGGTTACATTTAAAGACAGAAAGGAATCAAGAACACCACCCTGATGACTGAAACATGAGGCTTTTAAAGGAAGTAGTGCCTTCTCCTAAAGAAAGAATGCCCTCTACTGCTTGGTTACAGAGCTGCACCACAGCAAAAGAAACAGGTGCTCAAAACCAGGTTCAATACGGTCTGAAACCTTTGAAAAATAAATTAACAAATTCATTATAAAACAATATTACTAACAAGATTTTTGGTGGATTATCTCTCGGAACTATTTGGGAGATATGAAATGCAAGTATAAAAACAGATGTTCTTTAAAAGCAGCATTTCTATCTGCACTACTGTTTGTTTTTCATTATATGCCTGCATAGCATGGCCTCAAACATCTCACTCTAAACAAATACATAAAATCAAGATGAATATATGGTCCACAATAATTGAATGCATAACACTTTGATCTTAAAATGGCTGATGTTGTTACTTTCAGTAATTGTTTCGGCTAGCGTTTTCCTTGAACTTCATATATCTGATGCCTGTCCTCAAAGTTAATACTGCCCCCCGCCTGATTACTGCATACAGGATCCTTCAGAGACATATGTATATTATTTGTCCACAGTGGTTTGGCTTTGAAAATCAACCCGCTGAAATTCTTACGTCTTTAAAAGTTACATTTGCAGAACGCAATTTTGCAGCATGCTACCACACAGAAATGCCCTAAAGCATTGTCAAAAAACAAGAGAGACATGCATGCTGATTTATTTTTCAGCAGCAGAAAAGAGAGGTCTCACAAGCACTATTCTAAAAAGCTTACCTCAGATTTGATTCTGTTTTATATCCCATTTGTTCCTAAGGAACCCCTGTATTTTCTTAAAGTAAAAGAGAAATTTCTGAAGTGGATTTTAAACAGTCACCACTTAGTACCTCCAGCAGCAGATACTAATCTTCTTCCTATCATTTTCCTCCCTTATTTGGTTGTGCAAGTAAGCAGACAGAGAGTATAGGGATATTCACATCAGCTTAATTTTTGTTTCTATAATAACAGCTCTTTTTGGTTATACAGCACCTAAAAATACAAACTCAAATACAGTTTAACTCGAACTCAAAGACTATCTAAAAGCACACAAATTATGAAATTTTGAAATACACAATCCTTTCTGTTTTATTCTTGACAGTATTTAGCATCATCCTGTCTTGTAGTATGAGCCCAAATGCACTGTGGGGATGCAAAAAGTTAATGGTAAAAAAAAGTTATCGTCTCCCCCAGCAGGTATTTCTGAGACTAAAGCTTTGCCTCGCCTGGCCTCAGCTTTGGAAAAGCAAACACATTTCTAGCCTTGAAATAATTCTTTTTCAGCCAGATATTAATTTGAATTTTCCTCCTTTCCCAATGTCACACTTGCAATATCTGGAGTAACAGGTGGTCTAGAGGGAAGATGCTGTTTTCTCATCTGGAGAAACAGAGAGAAAGTCAGGTTAAAAACCAGAATATTAAATCAGGTACATCTACCTTAGTTGAGAGAAACTGACGATATATACTGCAGGAGAAAATATGGAAAAGAGAATGTCACTGTATCAGATATGTCACGAGCCAGCATTCTCTGACCACTTTCGGCTCTTTATCAATGAAGACATGATATCTAGGAAAAGAAAACTACATGTGTCAACAATGAAAAAATTAAACAGAAACTTTTCTGGAAGAAAGAATGGCAGATATGCATAATCTGGTACATGGAAGTTTATTCCATTTCACACAAAAACTGGAAAGCCCACAGTTTTATGCCAAACACATGGAGAACATCAAAAAAGGACAACCTATTTAGAGTGACCTCAGGAATTCTCCAGCCTTCCTGGTTAGAAGATTACCTTCTTTTGAGAAGGAAGGAATTGCTAACTACACAAGCCTTCTATAATGTGTTTGACTGAGGCCAGTATGCTTCCTATCTAAATGCACCAACACTTGATTTCAGGCTAATTTCAGACACATTATTCTTAATTTTCAACAAGAAATGGCATTGGCATGTGGTGCTACCATCAGCACTATTCATAAATGCTCATAAATATTTTCTGCAATTTTTCTCATATTCTGGCCATGAACCAACCTTAAGGTTTTAAGGAAACACTTCTCTGATCCTGCGTAACATAAACAACCATAGTAAGAACAAGTCCAGCAACAGTGGAAAAAGCTATTTTGTTGGTCTTCAGCTTTTCCCATTACACACACACTGCATAATATTGCTGGATAGATGTTTGAGATAGCCTTTGTAGTAACAATAATATACATGCCATGGTTTGCAAATTCAAATTTTGAAACAAGAAAAAGTCCCAAGATTTTAGAAACCTAACAATTAGTTTCATTTTCACCTTTCTGTGAAGAAAAGCTGAGTGTTGTGTTTTCAGCAGTAGTAAATAAAAACTCATAAAAATACTGTCACAAATAAAATACAGCATCTCCCAAACTGAATACAATATCAAATAGTTTTTGTTTTCTGAGAATATGTACAAGCTCTATGTGCATTTCTGCATGAATACTGTTAATTACATACAAATACACACATACGCGTGCATGTAAACGTATCTATATATGTATGTGTGTATGTACTTCTTACTTTTCCACATTAAGAATCAAGGGTTTGGCAGTATGCTGATGTAGCACTGAACTTTAAAACAAGATTGTGATGATGACAGTACCGTTACACATTGCTATCAGGACTGAGTCTACAGGAATAATGATTGCTATCCAACCTCTGTTTCCTCTGCTGGATGTATCAAGAATATCAGCTGTCCCAGAAAGGGCTGTAACTCAAAATAATCAGGCACTTTAAAAAGGCAAGATTATTCTGTCCTTGTACAAAACACTGAATAATTGAAAGCATTTTTTTTTCCTTAAATCAGTAAAGACATTTTTATTACAACATATTTCTAAGAGGTTTTTTTATTTCAAAGTTTATATTTAAGCACAACCTCCAATACAAGTAAATTGCTGCATTTCCACAAACACTATGTTAGCAGTAATGACAAGCTAGTCTCTCTTAAACCTGCTATCAACCAAATGTCAAAAGCAGTAAGAGTGATTTAAGGTAATGAAATAAAACTTAATATGATCTGTAGAGGTGGATGATTCCTACTGTAAAAAGAAATAAATTGTTTTTCTAGAAACCATTCAGATATGTAAAG